>NC_080674.1:173947789-175171427 GCF_030445035.2 Dasypus novemcinctus
ACTACAATTACAGAGACAATAGCTCAGAAAAAAAATCTAAGAATATATAGATGAGTAAATCATAGAAGACTGTATTAATCTATAAATGATGCTAATGAATTGATCAGCTGCATGAAAAAGTAAAAGTTATTATCATCTCACACCTTACATCAAAATATGTTCCAGATGGATTTGAATCAAATTTAAATAGCATAAAAGAACTAGAAGAAAATATTGGTGAATATGTGGGTTCCACTTGTCTTGACTAATTTATGAGAGACTAAGAATTATTTTGGATGAAAAAGGTAATTCCTTATTGTTAACAACTTTGGTAAGAAATTTTGATTGGCAATTTCCCAAGTAGTTTAGTGCTGAGAGTGAGATTTTCACTCTTGGTCTTTGAATCCCAAGTTATCTTTTTCTGCACCCCATCTTTTAGCCAAATTAAGCCAAGGTAAGTAAGTATTGTGGAGAAGGAGAAAGAACTCTTTACCTGGAGTTAGAAGACACAGTTTCTAGTCCTTGCTTTGTCTCCTTATTTCTGACATATTTGGCCATGCAGTCTTTTTCTTAGATACTATTTTCTTTAACTTTACAGTGGGTACCTCGGTACTTGTTGTTTATTGGTTCTGGGATGCACAACGAGAATCAAAAATGATGATTATTAAACATATTTTTCCCATAAGGAAAAATGTAAATAAATTTAATGCATTTCCAAACCAAAGACAATGCACACTTTTAAGGCATTGTGCAAAAAGACAGGGTTGTATATCATTACTTTACATGAGAAATAAACCTAAAAATTAATAAGTACTTAGATTAAATAAAATAAAAACTCTCTTTACCTGTACTGAGAAGAGTCTATGGCCTAATAATTCCCTAATGGGATGGTGAGGGGAGAGTGGTGAGGAGGAGAGCGTTGCTTGGAAGGAGAGTTGTCCTCCAATAGATCATCGGGTAGTTGCACTTCAAGTGTTCTTTCTCTTTTCTGCCTTTTTTCAACTTGCACCACAGGTTCTGACACTCTCTTTGTCACTTTCACTAAAAACTTATCCAATGAGGACTGCTTCTGTCTTCTTTTCAGAATTCCTTGAAAGTGTGAAATTGTTTGGTCATTCAATAAATTCACATTTCTGCTTGTCAGAGTTTTGTCCCGATGGTAGTTCTCCACAAAGTTTTGAACTTCTGCCCATTTTGCATGCATTTCTTTAATCTAGAAACTGGGGACATCCTTCCTTATCTCCTCCTCACCTGAAAAAATCTCTTCAGCTACCTCTTGTTGCTGCCCTTCTGTAGTTCCTGCTTCTCCTCAGTGCTGATCTCTTCACGATGTTCCTTCACTAACTCCTCAACATCAGCAGCATCGACCTCCAGACCCATGGATTGGCCCCAAAATACAATATCCTGTATTGCTGTACCCTCTGTACTTACAGGTTGGGGGTCAGCCTCAAACCCTTTGAAGCCTCTCTGAGTCACAACTTCTGGCCACAAATACCTCTGCATGGAAATCATTGACCTACAAACTGTAGTCTTGGAATTCACTGATGAATTCATCAGCAGCCTTTCTATTAGCATTTACTGCCTTGCCATGCCTCATGACACTATGGATGCTTGTCCTCTTTTAAAAAATTTGAACCAATGGTGGCTGACCTTAAAAACTTCAACACTTTCAACACTTTCATCACTCAGTTCTGGTTTTACGAAAAGATCGACATGCAGCTCTTACGTTTTTTCTCTTAGCATGGCTTCCCATACACTGTCGCCCACTAAATGCTCCTTGTTTACTCAAATTCATAACAGCTTTTCAACTTCCTCCAGTGTTTGGGAATGCTGCTTTGTTACTGCTTTAACTCCTTGCACAACATTATTCTTAATGATGTGGAAACCGTTGTTCTAGGCATACTATATTCCCTAGCAAGAGCAGTAATCTCTGATATTTACCTGTTATTTCTTTTTTTTGCTCAGTGGTGGTGCAAAGTAATTTTTTCTGCTCAGCACTATCACTGTTCATTTTCTTAGGATGCGTAATGAGAAAAAATGCAAAAATACAGGAAATGATGACAGAAGCTAAGATAAGACCACAATGGAATATATATATAGTAAGAGCTACTGCATGACTAATGCATGACCCTTTGTTTCAACTGGAAAGGGTAGCAAGTCATGACACAGCTGACACTGACAAGTTCTAGCTTGTGCGTTGAATACCAAACAAATGATGAGTACCAGGACAAAATTTTCCTGTCTAATGCATAGAGTACCAAATTTGATGGGTTTCAAAGTAGTTGAGTACGAAGGTATGACTGTAAAATGAAATGACAATCACTGCACTCTGTATTTCACAGGTTTGCTGGGAAGATCAGATCAGATACTGTAAATGAACAATATTTTTTACTGGAGTCCTATATGGACATAATAATAACATGGCATTCTTTATATTGTTTTTATTTATGTCTTTTCCTGTCTTCCCTACCAAAGTATTTTTTGAAGATCAGGTTTGTTACTCCATGCAATCTGAAAATGCCTAGCATGTTGGCATTCCTTCATAGATTGAGGTTTTTTTTTTAAAGATTTATTTATTCCCCCCCTCCCCACCCCCCGTTGTCTGTTCTCTGTGTTTATTTGCTGCGTCTCCTTCTTTTGTCCGCTTCTGTTGTTGTCAGCGGCACGGGAATCTGTGTCTCTTTTTGTTGCGTCATCTTGTAGTGTCAGCTCTCCGTGTGTGTGGTGCCATTCCTGGGCAGGCTGCACTTCCTTTCACGCTGGGCGGCTCTCCTTACAGGGCGCACTCCTTGCGGGGCGCACTCCTTGCGGATGGGGCTCCCCTACGCGGGGGACACTCTGTGTGGCACGGCATTGCTTGCGCGCATCAGCACTGCGCATGGGCCAGCTCCACACGGGTCAAGGAGGTTGGGGTTTGAACCGCAGACCTCCCATGTGGTAAGATGGATGCCCTAACCACTGGGCCAAGTCCGTTTCCCAGATTGAGTTTTATATTGATTAAAAATGCTGACTCTGGGGTCCTACTGAGTATGGTTTGAATCCAAGTTCTGTCACTCATTGGTGTAACCTTGGACAAGTATTATCTTGTCCCCTCTTTTAGATTTGCTTCTTCTCTTAGCTTCGGTCTTCTTTTGCAAACAGGATTTGTTCATATAGCAGGGAAGATAGTGTTAGTGTTGCAGCCCCTAATTTACATGTTTTAAGTCCTCTACCTTGAAATTAACATTTTTAAAAATGTAGTAGATGCACTTGTCTTATTGGTTTTCCTTTGGTCACATCGCCTACCTGGCACTAGTCATATGGTCGAGTAGAGGGGGCATTTCAATTGTTTAGACTTGGGGGTATGAGCACGCTCTGGGGGGTATGAGGAGAGGTAGGTCCTCCTTACTGCTATCATGTGACTGGAGAATGGAAGGAGGAGTTCCTCAAAGGAATGGGGTAGTGTAAAGGTGTGCTATCAGGCAAAAAGAGCAGTTGTGTCTTGTTTTCCTCTTAGGACTGTTGTTAGAATTGAATGATGTTGTTTTTTTGTACCAGTGCCTAGCACATAGCAAGTGTTCCAAATAAAAAAAGAAAAAATAGCTCTTACAAGTGTTGTTAGTTATTGGAAAGATGATTGTTACTAGTATTGTTATTTATTGGAAAGATGATTGTTTCTAGGCATCTTGGAGATGGCACTCACTTGCATTAAGCAGCCTTTGAGTAAGTTTATGGTAAGCCTTTAGGAACAAGTTCTAGGAGGCCATGCAGTAAAGCCAAAAGGAGGTAAGGGGTAAAAGGAGAGGGAGTCTTTAATTATTCTTCACAGTAATTAGCCTAGACCAGGCACTGGGGATTAGGAAGGGAAAAGAAGCCCATCTTTTCCAACATGGGGTTCTTCATAATAAATACTCATTTTCAGTGACAGCTCAAAGAGTGTATCAGTCTTGAGTCTCTGTTGCCATTCCCAACTTCCTTCAGAGTCAAAGGGTCAGTCTTAAACATGATTAAAGTGATGGAAGACTCTGCTTTCTCCTTGAGCTCCTTTTGTCCTTTTGGTTAGTTCAGTACCCCTAGATTTTCTTCCTTTTGCCTCTCTGACTTGGATGCATCTTAGTTTTGACTTTTTCTTTTCGTTTGACGCTGGCCACATAGAATTGGAGCCCAATACTAAAATGTAATGAGACGAGATCGGGCACGTTCAGGGTGGTATGGCCGTGCTCCAGAATGTATTTGCCAGGTGCAGTGGTTGTGCTGCAATGGTGGAAGAGGTTGTTGATGTGGGAGGGGTGAGGTGGGCAGGGTGGAGTGTAAATGGGGACTTCATATTTTTTGAATGTAACATTCAAAAGAAAATAAAGAAAAAAAATGTAATGAGAAATGAAATTTAGTTGAACTTCTTTGTATATGTTGTGTTGAGACAAAAAAAATTGAATTTTGCATTTTGGAACCATGGAAACACTTCTTATTTAAGCACCATCAACTTAAAGTTTCAACTGCCATGGCATGTATCATCATAGCAAGCAGACAAGCCTATTGAAATAAACCAAATTACTTTTTTCTTTAAGACAGACATCAGGAGCATGTAACTAATCATGTGTGCCAGGTTGTATTTTTGGGGTAATTTTCCTTAATTATGAACAACATTTTGATGTACTTGTCTCTAAACATCTATAAAAAAGAGTTCAAGTGAATAAATAGTTACTGCATTTCATGATGTGATTTTAATTCCTCTACCTTGGCTGCTTGGAGATGACAGCTTAATCTGATATCACTGAAAATAAGAAATATCTGTATTTCCATGATCACTGAAAGTTCAAATTGGATTGTAAACTCTGATAGAACTGACCCGAGGCTTATCAGAGCTGAAGCAATGGAACTGCATGAGGACAGAAAAGATTTAATCAGAAAGAAAATTCTGCTTAAGAAACAGTCTTTTCCTTTCCCAAAGACCCTTGAGTTTAGGAGGAAGGAGGACAGGAAAGGAGAAACAGAAATAAGGAACATTCCCAATATGTGAAAAAATTAGCACTCTCTCTCCCTGCCCCTTGTAACTTCTCTGTCAGTTAGGTTTTTAATAAATAGTAATCCTCTGTGTTCTTTAGTACGTCTCTTGCTTATGTTCTTGTAGTAGGTAGAATAATGGAGACATTTGCCAAATTACAAAATAGCACCCACCAATAACATCACATGTGTTTGGTCATCATGTCTTTTTGCAAGCTGATTTGCTTTCTGTCTCTCTTAAACTTGTTTTTTTTTTTTTAAGTTGTGATTTTTATCTTCTCTTTTCTTAATTGGAATTGGAGGACCAATGCAACAGTTTGAAAGCAACTCTGTAGGACACATAACCAGGCCCATGGTAATGCAGTGATATTCTGAACCCACAACCTTTTTTTGGGTTGATGCGTTACTGAGGCTGAAGCAGCGTAAAATATACATGTGTATCATCCTGTTCCAACACTATTCAGGGCAGACAGATATAGGTATAGAAGCTGTTGCTATTGGAGGATTTTTCTGCTTAGGTGGAATGATGTACTTTAGTGAAAACTTTAAGCAAGAAGATGATTGTTACTAATGCCTCTGATTAAGGTCAGCAGCAGACATTACTTGGGAACAACTAAGATTGCCTTCATGGGCAAATGAAGAAAAGCAATTTTTTTTCTGTCTTGAACATAGGGGATATCAGAAGGAAATGTGTTACGTCTGTACAGGTGTCTATGCTATGTGACATACCACCCTAAAACATAGTAGCTCAAAACAACCACCATTTATTTACTCACACTTTTGCAATTAGGACAGGGTTTAGATGGGATGGCTCAACTCTACTCCATGTAGTGTTGTCCGAATTCACTTGTGTGTTTATTGTCTGTTGGATAGTTCTGATGGCCCCTTTGACAGGCCTAGCAATTGGCTGGGGCTGTCAGCCAGGATGGTTTATTTCTACTTTTCATGGCCTCCTCAGCAGGATAGTTTGGGCTTCTTAAATGGCACTAGAAGCATTCCAATTATATACTATAAAACTCAACACCTTAAGAAATATTTCATCTCCCTCCTTGGATCATAGTCGGTACTTCCAGGGCATGTAGTCTAGCATATCAGAATTGGCAGTATAGTCATATATCTCACTGGATAGCTCTATCAAGGCTTGGGATTCTTGTTTCTCCAAATCAGTGTGAACCTCTGGGGCAAGGTGGGAACACTGCTCTTTTCCCTTTTGTGCCATTCTACTTTAGAGGGCCTCAAAAAAGAAATACTGTATCCTCTTTTCACCTTCCTCCACTTTAATTATTCTTCATTCAGCCTTGTATCCTGCAGTGGTGTGACTGGGGATGAATGGATTTGATGCCATCCTGAGCTTAATCTAATGACATTTTACTTGGTTGAACCTGTCATATCTCATTTTCTTTTTTTTTCTGGGTGTCTTCTCCCAAGAATCTTGATTGGCTAGAAATACCTAATTATACTTGAACCTCATTTAACTGGCTAGCTAGGAGCCATACTTCACCCATCATCCCTATTTTGAACCATCACCATTATCCAGTGATGCTTGTCCTATTTTAGAAGAAACTAAGTGAAGGAATTTAGAAATTGAACTGCCTTGATTTAGACTATGGCTACAGATTAGGGTAAAGACAGTGAGATTGCAGGACTGTATTTAGTCCATTCCTCAGTTGACTAATCCTCCTTATCCTAAGGAATCAAAGATATCCTGTGGGGTAGTAACGATGCTCCATATGGTGTTCTGCTCTTTTTCACCCTCTTAATTTGGCTCATTGTTCAACCTTAATTTGCAATTGTCACAGTTACGATTACATTCCTGACATCCCACCAACTCTAAAAACCCTTGAATCTGAATCCTTAAAACCCTTGTATCCCAACCCTGTGTAGTTTTAATTTTATTTTTGTTGGAGAGGTTATGTTGTCACAATGGGTAGAGAGAGCTCTTCAGTGAGGGAAAATATTTTTTTGGAGAAAAATATAATTCTAATTTCGTATGAAGCCCAGAATGGGCTGCAAGCGTGGAACCTCAAGTGCAGGGGAGTTGACAACTCAGCCATAATCAAGCTAACTGAATTGGACAGAGCGATGTGAGACATAATTAGCAATTCCGCGAGCTGTCTCCTGAAAACTTAAAATACCTTCCCTGTCTCATGCATATTCAGTGCCTCATTTACTATTGTTTTTATCCAACAGGTTGAAATTCAAAAGGAAAGAATTCTGAGTTGTCTGTCTCACTCTCATCCTCTGCATTTGCCTTTCAGCACCTCCGCCCCCGGTATGATTTTATTACAATCGGTCACTCCAATGCCACCTGCACAGTGACAAATGTTCTGAGGACACTTTTTGTGCCTTTGTCAAAGTTTTCTCTCAATTAGATAGATAAACTGAGCGGGGATGTTTGCCCGGGGGAATTATATCCACTTCCTGTTGTGGTCAAGCGTCTGAAGGCCCAGAGGTAGAATCAGCAGTTCTTTCCTTCATGAGGTTACAGGGCCAGGAGAGCTTTTGTGTTGACCTGGAGGTTGATTGTAACCTGATCTTTGTTTGCCTTGTTGGGTTGGGCATTCACTCTTCCTGGTACTCCTGGCCATTGGACTTAGGCATGTGTATGTGAATAAAAGGGGAGAGAGAAAAGAAATCAAATACATTTCCATTTGTTCACTACATCCCTTGGTTAGCTGGGCCTACAAGTTCCGCATTGGAAGGCTGTCTACTTGGCACACAGATGTATTGGTATGACTACTCTAGACCGACCCCTCCTTTGGGAATTACTACGTGTTTTAGAGAGGCAATGTGGTACAGTGAAAGGCAAGAGTCTGAGTTAAATCTAGAGTCAAATCCTGGTTCTGTACTTATTTGCTGTATTATCCTGACCAAACCTCTTCACCTCCTTAGAGTGTCTCATCTGTAAAGTGAAGATAATCCTGTGTGCAGATATTATTATAGGACTGAATGAAATAATATAGGGAGAGGACCAAGCTAAGTGTCTGGTACATTGTTCGTGCTCAAAAAATAATTATTCCTTTTTAAAATTCCTCCTCTTCCTTATCTTAGTTTTCCTCTTCCCTTTCTTTCCTTTTTATTGTATCTTGAAAATGATTTCAAGAAATACAAAATATGCTAAAATTTCAAGAAAATTAGTCACTCAGCAGTTTCAATCTTTTTCCCTACAAACTCTCTTTTTCGAAAGCATATTCTAGCAATTAGGTAATGCTAATTTAAGTTTCTTCTTCCTTCCCTGTTAATATCGGGTGGAGGTGACTGTCCAAAGGCATAATATTGAGTTAAATGAAAAGTTAAATATTTTCTAATCCTAAATTCCTGAAAGCACCATCATATCTGCTCACTTCAAAATATTGTCCCTCGGATGTTAGCTTTTCTGTTTAGGAAAAGATACAGTGCCAGAAGTATATTGATAAAAATCTCCTGTTAAAATTTTCAGTTTGCTGAGTTAACTTGGAGGCTGAGGGTTTGATTTTCACATCAATTTTATTGTTTTAGGTGAAAAAGTAGGAAGTTAAAGCATACGGTTTGTAAATGCTGAGGTACACTTTGAGTGGATTCCTGGGTAAAATGTGATGATAATTTTGGGAGAGCATTTAATGGGGATATAAAAGATGGAGAAAGGTCACCAGTGTTATAAATCAGAGGAAGAAAGTTGGGAATTTGGTCCTTTTAAAAGGTAATTTTTCATAGCAGATTCACTTCTGAATGAGTTCATAGCATGAGAAATGTATGCGAAGACAGAACTAAGGCCTTTCTTTTGTTTGCCCTGTATTGGAAGCTAGTAGTAGAACTTACTGTACATATCATCATACCATTTGTCAGGTGATTTAGTACCTCATTGACTACCATCACACATGTCCTCTAATTGTTTCCAAGTAAAAATCTTGTTTCTTTCAAGATATTGTAGAATATTTGAGGGGTGAATCATCTCACATAATTATTTTATGTATGTGTCATCTCACATACTTATTTTTTGTGGCCTCCCACAGCTTCTAGCCCCATCTACAGCATGCCTTTTTTGCTTTAAACAAATTTTATTGATACGTACTAATAAAGCATACAGTTCATCTAAAGTGTACAATCAATGGTATTTGGCATAATCACACAGTTGTACATTCATCACTTCAGTCATTATTAGAGGATTTTCATTATTTCAATAATAATAATAAACAAAAAAACAGACAAACAAACAAGAAAATCCTTCATCTCTCACCCTACGTTTCCCCTGCTGTACATATATTTCTGGCTATTCTTGCACAATTATTTATTTATTAAGCAGTTTTATTGAGATACATTCTAAAGTGTGTAATCTATGGCCCTAAGCATGCTTTAAGTGAGAAAAAAATCCTTGCAAATTGATGACAAAATGAGAGGAAATGGGGCCTTGGACCCATCATCCATCTGCAGTATCCTTCCCATTATGGACTTCTTAAGGCATGTCTGGGCCAGGACTATGACCCACCATGCTCACTGATAGAAATAGATGGGTGATGAAGAGATGTAGGCCAGAAGAAAAGCCTTCAAAACGAATATAGTGAACTCCAACACTGGAAAGAGACAAAGAATGGGGTGAAGATGGAGAGAAAAGGAATTATGTTAGCGAATCAGTGGTTGCTCAGTTCCCACAGAGAAAATTACTACTTTGAACAAGTTCCAGAGAAGTTTCCATTTCAGAAAGGTGGGGAACAGAGTCAAGGGTATAATGGAAATGATCACTTCATCACCTCAATAACCTATTTTCAAGATGACCCCCTGTGTCTGTTGGATTGGGACGTGATATGTGGTAGTTAAGGGAAAATTAAAGGAGCCAATACCCCAAAGAATGGGGACAAAATAACATCTGGATGTTTGAAGGCTGGAGAGAGGTTTGCACACTCTTAGCAATGAAATATACCATCCTTTGCTTCTCTGAGCAAAACTCCCAGAGTTTTGAGAGTAATTAACCTGGTGTTTCTACTTTAACCCCAATAGAAGCCTAAATCCTGAAAAGTCTCTATAAAAACTTTATTTTGTTGACAGGTTATTGTATAGAGTATAACCTCCCACAAAAGTCTTGTCTAAATCTCCCAGAATGGTGAAAATGAATGATACTGTATCAGAGTTGCAGCTGTATTTGCTGCATGGCCTTCGATTTTTTTGCTTCTTTCTCTCTCACACGTTTTTTTCTTTAAAGCTGCAAGTCTATTGAGAAATCTTATTAAAAATCACAAACTGAACAGCATACTTTTTTTTTGAGAACCAGAAACAGATTTTAAATGACAAAGAAAACTTCTTTAATCTTTTGTAACATCTTGACAGTTGTGCCAGAAGATGTCTGCTTCTGCCTTCAAAATATAATTGCTTTTGGTTTGAAATAATTCATTCTCTTCTCTTTTTCCTCTCTAGAAAACCTTGCCCTTTCAGTTGGATATTTTCCCTTAATTCCATTTTTTTGGGAGGTGGAGGGGAATGGGTCAGGTGCTAGTAGCCTAAGGAAAGCAGAGTGCATGGCAAAACACACACCATGGGAAGGTATAGCAGGAAATAGAGAGCATCTGTGAACCAAGGATCATAAAACTAATATATTTTAGCAATAAAAATTAGGTTAGCCAACAGTGTTTTGAATATCTAGTATAATTAAAGGTGTTTGACCACTTCAAATCCATTAGAGCATATTTCTATTTGTTTTGCTTTCTGTAACTCAAGTGCTCATATTTGAAAGACTTTTTAGCAGCTAGTGTCCTAAAGATCCCAAATCTTGCTTGTGCCCTATCCCCAACAACAGCTTTATAAACATTGAAATGAGAGAGTCATCAGATTTCCATAAAATCTGCATCTGTGGACTCTCAGCACTGAACAGTTCTTATCTATACTATGAAACTTATGGGAATTAGAAATAGGTGATCTTAATGGTGGGTTGGGAAGTTTAGTCATTGGCGAGGATTGATACCTGCAAAGTGCTATGGTACATAGTTCTAAACCCTAAACTCAAGTGTTTTTTTGTCTTTTTTAAAAGATTTATTTTTATTTATTTCTCTCCCCTCCCCCCTGTTGTCTGCTCTCGATGTCCATTCGCTGTGTGTTCTTCTGCGTCTGCTTGCATTATCCAGCAGCACTGGGAAACTGCATCTCTTTTTTGTTGTGTCATCTTGCCGCGTCAGCTCTCCATGTGTGCGGCATCACTTCCTGGGCGGGCTGTGCTTTTCTCACGCCGGGGAGCTCTCCTAACCGGGAGCACTCCTTGCGCGTGGGGCACCTCGAAGCAGGGGCGCCCCAGAGTGACACAGCACTCCTTGTGCGCGGCAGCACTGCTTTGAATCCTGAAGTACAGGGAAGGAAAGATAAGAAAGGGAAAAAGAGGAAGTGAAAGAGAGACAGAGGTGTTGACTATTGCAATAAACATCATCGTTTGGGGCTCCTTGCAATGCAGTTACATTTTTCCATCTGGTTTTATGATTTTTCCAAATCAGTTCTATAAAGTTAAGTGTAGTCCATAAGCTTTTTTATGACTCAAGTTTGTGAATGTTTCTGACTTTGGGTTTACTCTTCTCTGTAATAATTAGTTAATACATTTTGGGGATCTTAAGGATCTCTGAAGTGTCCACTTCAGTCCAGATTAGATATGCTGGATGCATGGAGATTGTCTACTAGAACATTTTCTCCGCTTTTCTAACTGCTGGAGACAATAGGACATTGGTGAATAAAAAGAAAAAAAGAAGATAAACCCATGTACTCCTTGGTTACTGTTTTAGTTCCTTGGTTGCCAAAACAAATACTATGCAACGGTCTGGCTTAAACAATGGAAATTTATTTGCTCATTGTTTTGGGGCTAAGAGAAGTCCAAAATCAAGATGTCATTAAGTAGATGCTTTTTCCCCAAAGACTGTGCCATTCTGGGCTGGCTTCTGATTATCTTGATCCTTGGCTTTTCTGTCATATGGCAGTGAACATGGTAACTTCTCCTGGCTTCTCAGTTCCATTGCCTTCCAGCTTCTGGTTGCTCCCTGTGGCTTTCTTTTTTTCTGTGGACTTCCCTATAAGGCCTTCAGTAATAGGCCCTGATTCAGTTGGGCCTCACTTCAACTGAAGTACCTCATCAAAAGGTCCTATCTATAATGGGTTCCAACCCACAGGAATGGATTAAGTTAAGAACATGTTATTCTGGGGTACATAGCTTCAAGCCACCACAGATACTATGCTATGTATATGGTTCCTTCTGCCTTCATTGAGGCTACTTACTTACTGAGGGTCAGGGTGGAAATAGTGCATTTCTATATAGGCAGGTTTCCAAGGTATATTTGGAGAAGCAAGTCCAAACCCAAATTTCCTTCTTTCTTGGGGAGAGAAAGGATGGGACTGAATATGCACTGAGCACCGACTACTTGCCAGGCAATGTGCTTGATGCTTCCCACTTGTTACTGGGCCTCTTTCCCATTCATTCCCTAACAAGACACGGCCAACCAATATGCTTGGGAGAATGAATGGTCTTAATAGTGAATTTATATCTTAAAATTTATATTTTACATCTAGATATAGTTTATGCTTTATCTTATTATGTCTTCTTATGAGTTTCCCAATGGATGAGATTAAAGATTCAATCTTGCTAGCTGGGTCCAAAATCTAGAAGTAAGAAATATAATTTGTCTTTAGATTTTCTCCCACTGGGTCATAATGCTCTAATATAATACAGGTGTTCCAACCCCCTACCATTCCATGAGGATGGTCCTTTTTTCCCTCTTTCTCATCTCAGGACTCAAGATGTCTTCTCACACTACTTATCTATTCTTTCTTGGATATGGGTCTGTTCAGTCCTCATAGTCTCATTTCTGGTACTCCCACCAAACTCTTATTTCTAATAATGAATTGTAGACTAGATCATTTTTTATTATTATTGGAGGGTCTGGTATTCCTGGAGGGTCACTTAACTCTTAACATCCAATATAATCTTGTTTTATCCTTCTATTGGCTTTGCAAGGTAGGTCATACCAACCTGTTTTACAGATGAGAAAACTAAGATCCAAAGAATTAGATAATTTGCTTAAGTCATGTAACTAGTAAATGGTAGAGCCAGAAATTAAACAAGGACTGTTTGGCTCTAATAGAGGTGTCTATTTTCCCTCTGTGCCATGATCTCTTATTTGCTAACCACTGTACGAAGGCTACTATGCTGAAGAATTCTAAACTGGTGTTGGCATATGGGTTGAAAACTATTGGCTTCTTGAAATATTGTGACCAGAGAGATTCTGTGGTCATGTTGTCACACAATGGTAAAGGATGCTGGGATTGATTGTTAATATCTGTTATGGGAACGCAATAAGACTGCTTTGCCAATTATTGGTATTCTCTCACAGGGTTCTTAATAGCACTGATAAGACAATATAATGTTTCAGAGCCCGATTTAGGCCTCCTGCAGACTTGATTCAAATCTTGAATCCACAGTGTACTTAACTGTGATGTCTTGAGGAAGTTACTCAATTCGTTTCTATTTCCTTGTTCTTAAAATGAGAAAGATAATAATATCTACTTCAGAGTTATAGTGAGCCTTAAATGAAACAATGCGTGTGAAACTCTTAATATAATGCTTGGCATATTAGGTCTTCAGTAATAGGTTACCTGCTAGAAACAAAAGTAGTGAGAATGGAATGCTAACTTGGTAGATCGCTTTTTTTCCCCCTCTCTCTAATCTTAGAGAGGTTATCTCTCTAAGGATACCTAATTGACATATTTTTCACAGTGGAATAAAAGAATAATTGTTTTCTCATTTGTTTCCCTTACAGGTTTCTCTCCACTTCCTTAAGATCAGAAGTCCTAATTTGGCTAATTGCAATAATGAGCAACAAATTGGGCAAGAAATGATCTACAAAACCACAAATTAAGGCAATATACATTTTGAAAACTCAGTGTGAGTGTAATCATTTGAGGGGCCTGTTATTGGTGCAGGGGTGAGAAAACCCTGGTGTCTGTGTTTTGGGTGAAGATGATACTGCTTTTTCAGACCACAATTTCTGTCTATGATTCTGAGATAAGAGGAATATGAAAGGGTTTGGAGAAGGACTGAAACTGAGAAATGTAGCCGCAAACTACAGTTTCTTGTCCCAGTTCCATTAGCATCACACAATCGAGTGCTCCAGTATTGTGAGCATACTTTGGTAGCTTGTAATTGCCCTGCAGTCAAGAGATGGGTAATTGCTCCTAAGGGCCATGAATTTCCTGCTAGCAGCATCTGACTGAAACCAGCCATTTATTGTGGTTAAAAACCCCAGGTTTGCTGGAGTGTTTACAGATAAACCTTCTGCGTGACACTCATTTACTCTACCTACTCATCCATATATTAAAAATATTACATTATTATATACTACTCCTTTTTAAAAATTTGATGAATCAGCTGTTCTTTTCAGTTTGATTAAATTTCACTATGTTTTTTTTTTTTAATATGTTGTCTTGATGTGTCAACTATTTTGTTCTTTAAGTTACACTATAAATAAAGTTGCATTTCTCTGGACCTCAATTCTATTCTGTTTGGGCCATTTGTTTATAGTCACAATACTGTTGTTTTTAGCTAGGTACTTGTGCAAAGTTTCTTGCTTTTCTTCTTTTCCATTCCTCCAGTAAGCCAAATACAGATAGCAACCCCATGTATCTGTTGGCTCCCCCATGACTCAGAATGTAGTAATGGTAAGCCATTTACTCTTTAGCAATCACGATATTTTACTGTTTTTTTAATTTTACTACACCTCCATCTGCAAAGTATACAATGGATGATGCTACATAATCCCACTGAGTAGATGATACTCTGTCCATTCTCAGTTTATCTGGATTCCCATTCTCCACCCCTGCAGTTCTATTAAAATTAGGTTTTAAGAAGTGAATGAGTAGTTTGACATCTACATATGATTCAAGTCTGTCCAGTGAATCTAGAAATATTTGGTTGGTTTAATCTAATTTCTCCATTTATGAATTGTAACATTAATTCCATCTTCCACTTCCATTCTTAATGCTTGCACCTAGAATAAAGGGTGTGGCAAATTGAATTATGAACTCCAAATGGACATGTTCTTACTATTCATCACATTCCTGTATGTGTGAACCCATTGTAAACAGGATCTCTTGAAGATGTTGTTTTTAGATAAGGCATGGCCCAACTGACCAAGGTTGAGTCTTAATCTGGATTACTGGAGGCTTTATGAAGAGAAAGAAACCAGAAGCCAGTGTCAGAGAAAACCACAGGGAAAAGCTGAAAGCTGGAAGTCAATGAAAACCAGAAGAGAAAGGAGAGGCCCTCACCATTCACCATGTGATGTGAGGCAGGGATACAAGCCAAGGAACCCTGAGGACTGAAAGCATCCAGTGCTGGAATGTTATAGACTTTGAAAACTTCGTTTTACTGATACCTTAATTTTGGACTTCTCCTATTCTCATAAAAGTAAGTGAAAAATTCACATTGTTTAAGCCAGTCCATTATGTGGTATTTGTCATAGAGACTTAGTGAAATTGAGACAAAAGGGCAAAATGGTTAGGGATAAGCAGGGAATGCCCTGTATTTGAGAAATAGAAACTCTGCCATTCCCTGCGACATCCCATTTTTTTAAGGTCCTTGACAAACATGACCCTCTTGTTTGGAGTTGATAAGTAATTTGTGCTCTTCCTATAGGAAGGAATATTAATATATTGTTATCTTGATGTTTATGTGCAAGTTCTCTAGGATGATTGGTAGGGAAAAAGGGCTAACCCATTTTTTTTTTTAAAACTGATTGTGAGGAATATACATTAAGATCAGCCCTAATCAAAGTCACAAAAGAGGTGAGATTTATCTTTGTGTCTCCTTTACTTTGTCTTTTTGTAGTTCTATCTTAATTAGATATATGGAGTTGATCAGTTTAATTTTAATGTACTATTAAAGAGTATATTAATTAGCATTCTGAAGGCCCTGACAAAGCCTGGATTCCTGGAACTGTACCTTCTCTAAATTCCGAGGTTACAATTAGTGGTTTGAGGAGAAGAAAAATGTGGCAGCTGAACTTAAACAAAGACCTCTTGCCGACAGTATGCTAAGTCGCAATCTGGGTTCCCTGGTAAACAGGGCAAGGAAACAAAAGCCTGACTTCAGTGCTGGTGCAGTTGTATAAAGCAGGCATATTTTAATAAAGAAGATACAAATTTAGCACAAAGATTAATGGAATAATAATTAAATTTACAAAAATAATTCTTGACAAAAGGCCGAGAGAAATAACAAATTAATGAACACTTTCCTGTGGTCCAGGTACTTTCCTATGGTCCAGGTCTTCTAATTTATTGTTTATGATAGTTCTATGAGGTAGATGTTATCTACTTATCTAAAGATGAGGAGGCTGAGGCTCAGAGAGGTTAAATAATTTGTCCCAGCTCAAACACCAAGTAAGAGGAACAGCTGGGATTCTAACTCAGGTATGCCTATGATGAAATCATGTGCTTTCTATTATTTTTCTTGGTCCTTGAATCTTTCTTGTGGTTTCTCAGAATAATAAATTTCCTTAGTGCAGTTAAAATATCATTTGATTGATCAGTATTTTATTTTCACTTGACTTTTTAGGAACCGTTGCAATTATTGATTCATTCAGCTAATATTTATTTTTATATCTCCCACGTGTCAGGCATGGCAAGGCATTGGAGAATACAGAGACAAATGAGATGTGGTTCCTGTTCTTGAGGAGCTTTCAGGGAGGGAAGAGATTTATAACAGAAAATTATGAGAGCCACATTAGAAGTATGTCTGTTTCAGGGGTGGGACAAAGATTAAGTAATCATTTATGTATGAGGGAGGAGATAGTATTTGGCATTTTATTTTATTTTTTACAAAAAAGGAGCTTTAATAGGCTTCTTTATGATCTTTATGATCAGTATCATAAAGATGATTATAATGATAATGATAGTGGTAATAGCTAATAGTTTTTGAGCACTTAGTATGCTCCAAGAAGCTATTTACTTAGTATCTTATCTCCTTTAAATGTCTCAGCATCTTTAGGTGTTATTCCTTTTCACATCTCAGTGATGAGAAAATAGGTTCAAAGAGGTCAAGGAACTACTAGAGGACGGTGGAACCAGGATGCAATTCCAAGTCAGCTGACTCTAAAATGAGCCCTTTTTGTGGCTCTATTTTACTGAATCAGCAGTGAGAAAGGGTTTGTATGGACGATGGTGTGGTTAGAGTTAAGGAATGGTTGGGATTGCAGAGGGGTTGCTTGTAAAGGCAGAGAGATGTGAAACAGTGTGGCATAAATTGGGGATTTATAAGTAGCAGCATATAGCTAATTTGTGCTTTGTACAGTGGCAGGAGTCAAGGCAGGGACCTCTGAGGATGTGCCCAGATAAGAAAGACCATTTGGACATGATATAGGGTTTGGACTTTGTGCCATTGATGGATTTTAAGTAGGAGTATAAAATGATCCCATCAGTTTTCATCAGTGAGTTATGCACAGATAATTAGGAAACTGGACGTTTCAGGGAGGTGAAATGGGATTCCTATCAGGAGCTGATACGGGGACTTTTTACGAGTTTTAGGGAGATGAATTAAAACCCTCAAAAATATTAATAATCAGAAATATGATAACATTGTTAGGCAAAGCAAGGAGGTTAGGGCAGACTCTGAAACTGAAATCTGCAGATGTAGCAATGATTTGCCCAGGTTGTGGTTAGAAATGGCATAGCCTTGATTGTTTTCTTTGTCACCTGGGATGGAGATGCATCCTAAACCTAAACTTGAGATCAAATCCTTTTTCCCAATGGAAGGCCTCATGGAGAATGTGTGAATCATGGATTGCACATTCGTTTTCTTCAGGAAACCTTTCTAACTTTCCACAGACCATAACCCAAACCCCAGATTTCCGAGCTTGCAAATGGGTGTTGACAATCCATTTTGGTGAAGGAGCGCAATGGTTGAAAGGATGACTGGGTTACTGATTTTGATTGCTGCCTTTCTGGTTACTGTGGCTATCAGAGGGAATGCACCCCCTGAAAATTTAAAGCCAACAGCTATTTTTATCTCCCCTGATACTTTCTGCCTTAGATTGGATCAAGCAGTGCCTGACACTGGGAATTGTTTTTCCTGACATACTTTGCTGTTATATGATGACCTTTCCTTTGTTTATTGTTTTATTTGAACTTGCCAGGAGTTTATATAATTGATTGGCTTATGTGCCATAGTTTGTCTGGGATTCGGCTGATGATGTACCAGTGTCTAAATGTGTAATTTTTCTCTTTCCTTCCACTCCTGATGTCAGGTAGTCAGCATTCCAACTTGTGAGCTGATATGGTAATCGAGACTCTTTCTTATCTTGTAAGCAAAAAGTTTGGGTCAATCAGATTCAACCAGGGCAGCCTATATTAGAACTTTCAACTTTTTGTTAACTATCTCTTGGTATTATACCCAAGTTTTAGGTTTTGATATATTTCTGAACATTCGTTCATTCCTACCTACTTTTCCTCAGCTTCACTGGAGTGTTGAAATGTATACACATCATGAAATTTTTTATTACTTATGAAAAATAAGCAGTAAATGATTGTTGGTATGGGTTTACTAGCTAATCATTTAAATTTTTATCTGATTAAAAAAAGCAAAAGGATTAGAGAAAGGCATAAGAAATTTAAAAGAAGCAAGTTACAAAATAGTATATATAGGATTCCATTTTTGAACTAAACTATACATGATATCAGTTGGAAAAAACATGGAAAAAACCATCAGAGAGCTAGCTGTCGGTAACCTTTGGATTACAAGAACTTTCTATGTCATCCCTCACTGTGTAAATGCTTATATTTAGGAAGGTTAAAAGCACAGGCATACTGTGGGTATATATCAAATGAAGGTAGTTCAGTTGACAGTCAGCCTTAAGTTTCTTAGTTGTCATTTTAAATTAAACTGTGTTTGGGTTTTGCAGTAATGAATAAGTTTTTCATATTTTGGTAGTAAAGAATCAGATTCTGTAAGTCACTACTTAGAGCTATGATCAAGGTAAGCATTAAAGACATTGCCATTAATTTAGGGAATTGATGTGTAAATGGATGCATTTGCGGATGGCTCTTTCTCACCTTTGATGTGAGCTGTAGACATCAATATATATCTCAGTACCTTTTCTGTACATCATTCAGTCTGCCCAACATTTATTAGAAGCATACTTTGTGCCAAATATTGTGATGGATATTCAGGATAAAAATGCATGGTTCCTATTCTTGGAGAGCTCATGGTTGGTTTGAAAAATAATTTTGTATATATAGAGAATTTTATTTCTTAGATGTGTTTTCCTTTATAGAAAGAGATAGTTAAAAATTGGTTGTGCTTTGCCATCCCTTCCGAGAAGTGTTACAAAACAAAGCATAACTGCCAGGTAATGTTGAGATGGAATATTTTATCAAGGGAATGTATGTAATCATTAAACATCTAGTTTGGTGCTGATTTAGCAACAATTCATGAATGTTCACAGCTGGGATTTTCCCTGTGGTCCTTAGAGTGGATTTGGAAACCTGCCGGCAAGAGCTGAAGTGTTTGATTTGGTTCCAGGAGCTGATATGGGGGGCTTTTTAATAATTTCTGCAGGCTCCTGTAAACTTGTTTCCACATCCTTTTTGAAGGAATAATACCCTAAAAGAGGAAAATGGCAGTAAAGAAAACCAACTACTATGCAGTGAAGTGAGCTAGAGAAGTGTCAGACTCAGAAGATGCTCGCCAGGGTTGACTAGGAGCTCACACTGTTCTGAATGATCCTTCAGCCACCTGGAAGGTTTAGCAACTTTGCGATCAAGGGAAACTAGCAGGGGTGGCGATGCAGGCAATTGTGATGCTCAGGGTTACTGGTTATTCCTGCTAACAATGACTGCTGGGCGTGTAAGCTTGATATGCAAGATATCATGGTACAAAACTTAAAAAAAAAAAAGGAATTGAGAGAAATTTATGCCAGAAAGCTTCAGAGGTAGAGGAAAATACCTCTTTTTGTGAAAGTATTTGGATTTTTGAAGGGATTAATTCTTTTCCATAACATTTACACACATATGTGAACTTGATCTCCACTGTACCTCTCTCTGTCTTTTTCTCCATCTGTCTGGATTTGATCTTCATACAAATATGAATTCGATCCATTTGTTTTGACTTTGAAATTTTTATCTGCCTTACTGTCCCATGTTGAAGAGTGAGAGGTAGGGTATGATTTTAACTTAGCCTTTTAGTTCATAGAATACAATTAATAAGTACAGAAAGTTTAGAAGGGGAAAATGTTTTCCTGGATAAGACTTTATTCCAAGAAGTGGCTGTCTTCTAGATTTTTACCTACAGTTCCTCAAGGTCAGAAACACGTCATCTCACTCAACATAGGTATTTACAGTGCATGTCTTATTTATGAGCATTTGGTGGGGAGAAGACATCTTTCACTTGCTCTTTCTCATTTTTTCTTGCCTTGTCTGAGTCCAAGCACTGGGATAACCTCAATTTTCAAAGAAAACTATATACATTTGTCTGGTTTTACCATTTTCTATCTTAAATTTCTGAACCTAATTTCCACTTTTGTAAAATGAAGACACTGATAAGAACTTCTTTGGGTTTGGGTAAGTGCTCTGGCATTTGATAACACTCAGATTGATTTGTGGAGCAAAACTCAAAGCACTTAGCACAGTGCTTGCTAAAAGTAAGGTATTCAACAAACATTACTCTCCTTCCCCATCTTTATGTTGGGGGTACAAAGATGAATGGGACATGGTGCCTGCCTTTGAGGATCTTGAAGTCTAGTGGGAGAGGAAAACAGGAAAATAGTCGTTAAGATCCTCTGGGAAAGGAGGAGGCAATGATGAAGGACCTTTGTGATCTCAGCCAGCCAAAATTGTCCAAGTCAGCCGTTTTGCTTACACAGGATATAATTGAATCTCTAGCAAAAAGACTTGAAGTCATTGGAAACTTATGAAAGATTTGTAATGTTTAAACCAGTTAATATATACTAAAAATAACTTTTAGCAGTGGTTCCATTCTATTAGCAAAATCAAGTATTTTTGTATTTTTCGAGGAACAAAGAGGAGCAGCTAAGTATTTCCCCAAATGCAAAAGACATTGGAAAGTAGCTGATAAGAATGAGAGAACAGGTATGGGAGAGAAGGGAGGGAGCCAGCCTTAATGGGATGCTTTCCAGACACTGTTAGGTTCTTTGTCCAATTTATTTCATTTAAATGAACTTAAGTCTCATTAAAGCATGTTTATAAAGTCATCTCCACTTTGTAGGTGCAGAAACTGAGGCTTAAAAACATAGAGTAATCACCTACAATTTGGAGCTACAGAAGATAGAGCTGGGACTTGAAAACTAATTTGTTGGGTGTCAGATAACATTTTTCTTCCTTTTATTATGAAGTCTTCTCAAGAAAAGCTGCAATGATAAATATAAGATTGTGGAAGCCAAAATTCCTAGAATACCTTTTCTGTAAAGAGTGGTGATTCTCAGATGGCAAAACCTTATCAGTGTAAGTCTCTGTCATATTTTAAAATTTGATAGTAGAAACATACTCTGAAATTCTCTCATTCTTGTAAAAGTCATGATAGGCTGTTATTAGAAACTCATCAATATAAATCTTAATTCAAAAATATTACAATCATCCACATTTTCTTACCCCATTCATCTGCTTTTTCACCATAGTAGAAAAAAGCTGAATTATATGAAGATGCTCTTGGGGTGATTCAAATGGAAACTTTGATTAGGCACTTAAAATTTGACTTTCTTCTGTTTAGCACTTAATTTATTCACCCCCCCCTTCTTCTCTATTCTTGTCATACCACATCCGTGTCATGAAAATGGCTACTAAAATAAATTAGTTTAATTTGTGAAATCACATTATGGTTCTCTCTGCTCATGCCAATTTGCCCAGATTAGCCCAGCCAGATGGCTGTGGAGTTTCAGCACTGGTGAGAAAAGGGGCCCTTTCCAGAGATGAAGTACAAGTGTGGGAGAGATATCGCGGATGCCAACAAGCTGTGTGCTTGAGTTTCTGGGCAAGCAAAAGCAATGCTGCACATCGGGTCGGCTCTGCCTTCTGAGAGGGCTCTCTCAGAGCTAGAAGCAGCTGGTTCTGGAGAAAAGATGGCTTGAAGAGAATCAGAGTCTTTATGAGTCTTAAATTATTTAAGTTCCTCCTGTGGCAGCAAACTGTAATTGCTTCCTATTTCTGTAAATATTAGCAGCTGTGAGCCTTTCAAGTAAGGAGCTAAAACAGCTCGGTGTATCATACTTGAACTCTGGAATATTGTTAAATATCTGACCTTGGGCTGTCAGCGCACACTCATTACCCACACTAGCCCTTCTGCTGGATAGCAGTTGACTCTCTGAACTAGAACATTATTTTCAGCCTGGCCTAAAATAGCCTCAATAGATGGGGAGTCGGCAAATGGAATTGGGAATTGCCAAGTGGCGATGTCCTGATCCATTTCCTTGGAGGAAGTTGCCTTTCTGCCTGCTGCCTTTTAGTTTTTTTCACACCTATGACTACCTATAGCTGTCCTGACAGATCCTTTATCAGACTGGCAAAACTTGAAATCAGGACTATTTCACATACCAGCTCTTACCCCTTTAGGTTTATTTGATCTCTCTGCTTTATGTCCAATGCTTTAGTCATAGTGAATTTCTTTTAGCCTTCAGAGCTATCATATTCTCACTTGTGTCCTGGATGTGGCCCACACTGATCCTTCTATCTAGAACACTGCTTGTCTCCATACTTCTCCGTACTAGTTCCTATTTATTCTCTCTTTGACACCTGCTCTTGGAAACCTTCTCTGACACTCCATATCAGGGTTATGTATGTTTTCTCTATTCTTCCATAGGTTTAGATACTTTCCCCATAAAAACACATTGTATTGGGTTATAATAATCTTTTTTATGGTCGTCATCTGCAACTGTGTCGTGAGCTCTTGAAGGTAAGAAGATCATCAGTCTTCCTTGTTTTAGTTGCAGGGTCTGTGTGGAGACTGGCACATAGAAAATGCTTGACAAATATCTGCTGAATTGAATTGAATTCGTATTCCTATGTATCTATGTATAGCACTGTTGAGACAATACCAGTGGGCTTGAGGAGTAAAGCTGCCAAGGCAATCTGTGTTTATGGCAGATCTCATAGATGTCTTCAAATAGCCATTTCTCCTTCTTCCTTGTTAATACGTTTGGGATAGAATGTTCTCGGTCCTAGTAGGCTAAGCATGATTGGCCTAAGCCAATTACCACAATCCTATTCTTTTATGCCCATGATTGAACCAGGGGAGGACATGTCACCCAGCTCTTGCTAATGAGTCATATATAGACAAGTGGAGGTATATTGGAGATTCTAGGAAAGATTTTGCTTTTTATTAGTATAAGAGTGGTGTGACATGGAACCCATTTTTGTCCCTGTCCTTTTTTTCCTACTTAGGATGCTTTCAGAGAAGAAAAAAATAGTTCCTATAACCATTTTCAAGCGTGAGAAGAGGCCCAAAGATAAGAGTAACATGTGAGCATGGACAAGTAAAGAATGAACTGATCTTAGGTCACTGATGATGGTATTGAACCACCAAAACCAACCCTGGGACAAGTCTTCTCTGTTTACTTTGTAAAGTAAACAAAACAATCTTATGATTTAAGCTGCTCTCTATTAGGTTTTTCGTTGCCTACACTTGAAGTCATCCTAACTGATTCTGACTCTAGGAAAAGAAAAGTGTGTGCATGGAATTTTGGAGCTCATTTTAAAAATGAAAGAGGCTCTGACCCACAATGAGAGAAAGTAGTGTTAGAAATCTCTGGGACTTGGGGCTGGGACATCTGGTTCTATCCATAACTCTTCTCTTTTTTCTCTGATTTATTGGACAAGCTCTTTCTCGTCAGGCAATCATTTATTCAACAACAAAAAAATTCATTTGATTGCCTACTATGTGTTATGTGTTATGATTAATGATTATTTAGCAAAACAGTTGAACTAGATGATCATCTCAAAGTTCCTTCATTTCTACAACTGTGATTCATCTTTAAAGATTTATTTTTATTTATTTCTCTCCCCTTCTCCGAGCACCCCCCCCCAAGTTGTCTGCTCTCTGTGTCCATTCACTGGGTGTTCTTTTGTGTCCGCTTGTATTCTTGTCAGTGGCCCCTGGAATCTGTATCTCGTTTTGTTGCATCATCTTGCTAGGTCAGCTCTCTCTGTGTGCAGTGCCATTCCTGGGCAGGCTGCACTTTTTTCACGTGGGGTGTCTCTCCTTATGGGGCACACTACTTGTGCGTGGGGCTCCCCTATGCAGGGGACACCCCTGCGTGGCACGGCACTCCTTGCATGCATCAGCACTGTGTGTGGGCCAGCTCATCACACAGGTCTGGAGGCCCTGGGTTTGAACCTTGGACCTCCCAATTGGAAGGCAGATGCCTTATCCGGTGGGCCAAATCTGCTTCCCCATCTTTTAGTTTTATGACTTTGAAAAGAGTTATTAGAACTGTAAGTCTGTAAAAATCCTGAATGATTTCCTTAGAAAATTTGCTTTGAGTTCAGGCATGTTTACCATTGGCCTTTCTCCTCATCCAAATTTCTTCCAAATTTCTCTGAGAGAATAATAATAATAATAATAAAAACAAAATCCCACAAGCATCTGTCACTGGCAAGAATCTCATGAGTCACATCTCCTCTGCAAAGCAGAGTCTCATGAAACCAGCTGATTTAAACAAACAAAAACCAAATAAAGAAGAGGCAGTATGTTAAACTTATTTTAGGTCCAGCCCTTTAATTTCTAGTCTACATGTATTTATTTATTCAGTCACCAGATTTTGGGAGATGGCTTTCATGACCTTGCTTGTGTTCTCCTCTAAAGTTTCCTAGATGGAGTTAAAGGCTATTGAGCTATTACCAGGGACATTATAGTTCATGGTTGACTGTGCTCAGTGGACTATTTTTTTTTTTTTTTAAGATTTTATTTTTTTATTTATTTCTCTCCCCTCCCCCCCTGCCCCAGTTGTCTGCTCTTTGTGTCTATTTGCTGTGTGTTCTTCTGTGACTGCTTCTATCCTTGTCAGCGGCACCCGGAATCTGTGTCTCTTTTTGTTGTGTCATCTTGCTGCGTCAGTTCTCCGTATGTGCAGCGCCACTCCTGGGTAGGCTGCACTTTTTTGTGCTGGACAGCTCTCCTTATGGGGTGCACTCCTTGTGCGTGGGGGTTCCCTATGCGGGAGACACCCCTGCGTGGCACGGCACTCCTTGTGCGCATTGGTACTGCATGTGGGCCAGCTCTACGCAGGTCAAGGTGGCCTGGGGTTTGAACCTTGGATCTCCCATGTGGTAGGCGGGCGCCCTATCCATTGGGCCAAGTCCGCTTCCCACAGTGGTCTATTTCTAATGGATTCATCATGGTCCTACTTGATTGGGATGGTGGTCTTCATTCAAACTACTGTGATGCTACAAGTTGTCCTATTCTTGTTGGTGACAGTGGTAGTGGGGTCGGATTACCATTGTGCCAGCCTTTTAGATGGGGGTTATTTGTGCTGGATAGGGTGCTAGGTAAAGTCAGGGCAGATAACCATCATTATTAATGGGTCCAAGGATGATACAGAGCTGATCAATGGCAATTGGTGGTTGTAAGTTTTAGGATATTTGTTTGGCTTCCGGGTGTAAGCAGTCTAGGGCTTATGTAGGGAGTTGGTGATGCTGGAACCAAACACCTTCTTTCTTGTTGCCCTCCTGTTCTTGACATGTGGCTTCTCTCCCTCCATCTATGGCAGATGATTTAGCTCTCACCATATGTCTGAGTTCCAGGAAGTGGGAAGAGGAAAGAATAATGGGATAGCTTGTCCTTTTTCTTTTAAGGGTGTAATCAGAAAGTTGCACAAGTGACTTGTGCTCATATTCCCCATTGGCTAATACCTGGTCCCATGGCATGGCCACATCTAATTTTTAGGAAGGAGAGAGGGGAATATAGCCTTTAATTTGGTGGTCATGTACACAGGTGAAAATTCCATTATATTAGAAAAATGAATTTAGTGGGGGTGGGGTGGTGGCTATAAATTTGCTGCACCAGTCCTCAAGGGAAAGTAGCAGGAGTAGCAACTTGGTGAATCTCAGCATCTAGGTAACTCTGAATTTGTTTTGAATGATTGTGGCTGCAGCATCAGCTCATAGTTTCCTTCGTGTTCTCTTGTTTGAGTTGTTGTCTCTTCTCCTAACTTGCTCCCATCTTCTGGGCTTAGGCCATGGCATTTTCAATGAGTCAAATAGTATTTGCACAATTGCTTCTGTTTTTGCATACTGGAGAAGCAGATTGACACCTAAAACATATATACTGAATATTTATTATAGTTTGTTTTGATGATGCTCTTTCATCACTTGTAATTAATGGCAAATCTTCCACAGCAAGGCAAGGTGTTGGTGATGGGGTGATGTATAGGAGCCCTGTATGTTATACATGTTTGTTTTCTAAGTAAACAACTTTTATTATACACTTATTGTTTATGTATGTTCATGCATGAATAAAATGCATCAATGAAATTTTAAAAAATGAAAACAAAACCAATAAACTTAAAATATAATTCTGCTCATCCATTCCCCAGAGAGGTAGCAGAGTACCTTGCCTCTGAAGGACAAAGCAGATCTCCAGTTCCAGCTAGAAAAACACAAAAGAGACATTTAGAGGCAACTTTTTTGGGTTGGTGAGAATGTGCTTGTTAGAGATGCATTTGCCTTGTTAAGGAAACCAGTCAAGCTACTTTTTGGTCTCTGATTAAGATTTGTGAAAGACAGCAACAGGTGACTTGATCACTGCATACTCCAGGTACTTCCCTCTCCCTGAAAATTAAGGAGAAATGACACATCTGTTGCCTTGACAACATGATCTAGGAGTATTCCTAGAATAATTCTTGATTTCTGTTTTATTTTGTCCATTTAAGAGATAAACTGCTAGGGAATTTAAAAGTTGTAATATTTTATACTTGAGGGATTTAGGTACTACCTGTGCATGATTTTGGCTATGAATTGGTGGTACTTGTTCATTCCCCAATGAATCTCCCTTTGTTCCTGTAAGTTCTATAAGCAGAGAGATCTCTGCCCTGGTGTCTACAGTGAATGAAGGGAAATTTTTAGCAGTCTTCCCATAGTGTTGTCTATATGATCGTTTAAGAATTGAACTGTTTGCTTTGGTGACTTATGGTAGTTTAGAGAAAGCTTACCATTAGTGGAATTTTATTTTTTTTAATATGTGGTAAAATTCATGAGATTTTTTTCTTGAGGAAAACCAGGATAAGTTGGTGTTAGGTGGGAAAGGAGCAGTGGAGAAAGCATGGCTCACATTTCTTTCTAACTTTATCTTTTTTTTTTGGTCCAGGGCTGACCAGGGCAGGTCATCTTGGTACTGCACATCAGCATGCCCTCTTCTACAAATCCCCTGGATCTCGATCTCTCCCAGCCTCTTCCATGCAGACAAAGCTTGTCTCCTATGTTTCACATCTTTACAGTCCAGCTCTCTGTCAGTGAAAGGCTGATCCATCTAATTCCTTAAACCCATAAGAAGATGCTCTCATGGTGGGGATATCAGGTGAGGAAGGAAGATTTTTGGGACAGATTTTTTAAAAACATTCCTTAGAAGCCTTTTACTACCTAATTTCAGTCTTTCTTAAATAAAATTACCAAAAATTAACTATTTTCATATTAATGAGGAACTGAAAGTATCCTGAGGGTAAGGGAAAAAAAAGGAAAATGAAAAAATGCAGCAAATTAAGGGATTTGGAATAATCTATGCCTATTCTTCATTCCTCCTTTTTGTCTGATTTTATAAGATTCTAATCTATTTATCTAATCTGTCTCTGTATCTATCTATTTAGAGAGAGGATTCTCTGAGAATGCATGCTGCCAAAAAACCTTGCTGTTTGCTATTTAAGGGAAGAATAAGGCAAAGTGGGAGAAGGAAGAGATTTGACTGTTAAAATGAGGATGATGGGAAGCTGACTTGGCCCAATGGATAGGGTATCTGCCTACCACATGGGAGGTCCAAGGTTCAAACTCCGGGCCTCCTTGACCTGTGTAGAGCTCGCCCACGTGCAGTGCTGATGTGTGCAAGGAGTGCCGTGCCACGCAGGGGTGTCCCCCACGTAGGGGAGCCCGCACGCAAGGAGTACGCCGTATAAGGAGAGCCATCAGCACAAAAGAAAGTGCAGCCTGCCCAAGAATGGTGCCGTACACACGGAGAGCTAACGCAACAAGATGACGCAACAAAAAGAAACAGATTCCCGGTGCCGCTGATAAGGATAGAAGCGGTCACAGAGGAATACACAGCAAATGGACACAGAGAGCAGACAACAGGGGTGGGGCGGGGGCAGAGGGGAAGAAATAAAAAAAAAATACATCTTTAAAAAATATATAAATAAAATGAGGATGATGCCAGTACAGATTTATTTATTTATTTAATTTGTTTTTAAATAATTATTTATTTATTTCTCTCCCCTTCCCCCCCACCCTGTTTGTCTGTTCTCTGTGTCTATTTGCTGCATCTTCTTTGTCTGCTTCTGTTGTTGTCAGCAGTGCAGGAATCTGTATTTCTTTTTGTTGCGTCATTTTGCTGTGTCAGCTCTCCGTGTGTGCAGCATCATTCCTGGGCAGGCTGCACTTTCTTTCACGCTGGGCGGCTCTCCTTACGGGGTGCACTCCTTGCACATGGGCTCCCCTACGTGGGGGACACCCCTGCGTAGTAGGGCAGTCCTTGCACACATCAGCACTGCACATGGGCCAGCTCCACATGGGTCAAGGAGGCCCGGGGTTTGAACTGCCATGTGGTAAGCGGACACCCTAACCACTGGGCCACGTCCGCCGCCAGTACAGATTTATTGATCCATTTTGACCTTCTAAGACTAGTGATCTTTTGTTGAATCAGAATATTTTTGCAATAGAAATCTGAAGATCATCTTGTCCAACTGCTTTATTTTACATACGACAGAACGTTTTAGGCCCAGAGAAGTGATTTGCCTAGGGCCACGCAAATAAATTGCTCTGTTGTTTTGCTTTTAGGAAAGTAAACTTTTTATTGAGGAAAAGTATATGTTCAGTAAAGTGCAAACATTTGCACAAAGGGGCTAAATCTGTGTAACTAGCTTGCAAATTAAGACACCAAATACTACCGAGCACCCAGAAAGCTCCCTCGTGCTTCTTCACCTAGTCACTACCCAGTGCCCCCTCCAGAAGATAAGCATGATCCTGACTTAAATTTAATTTTGCCAGTTTTTGAATTTTATATAAATTGAAACATATAGAATCTGTTCATTTTTTGTCTGTACTCTTTCACTCCATGTTACATTCATGAAATTAATCCATTTTGCGTATTGTAGTGGTCTGTCAATTTGCTTTGCAATACGTTATTGCAGTGTGTGAATATAACACTTTATTTGCATGTCCCTTTGTTTTTAATGACTAAAGATTCTTATTGCAGATTTTCTTGTCTACTGTAATCTGCTTCTGGACAGGGGTATTTTCTCAAAACCAGCCTACAAGACAATTTTTTGAGGTTGAACCTTCAAACAGCAACCAGAAAACAAAAACAAGTACCACCACTGAAGCTTTGTTACAGACTCCTGTTTACTTTGGCCGGGCCTTCTCTGTCTATTGAGAAACTAGTTGAGTAAGAGTTATATGAAATTCCTCACTCTCCTTTTCATTCTTCATTATGACCTTTTGCTATTAAGAATTGACTTATAATTTGTGTTTGGACAATTCACATTAAAGTGGTGTATCTAGAACAGTGACTTTCCTTGTTCATTCTTCCTGGATCCTCTGGGAGAATCCAGATGGTTTTTGCATTTTTAGTGAATGAGCATTTGCTATCTTGCATAATCGAATTGTCTAAAACTGCCCACATGCTTACCATCTGCATTAGTGCTGTCAGCTAAAGGTGTCGGCTTATCTTTGTATGCTTTAAGAAAGAAGGCCTCTTAGCTCGAAAGCACATCAGAAAGCATCTCTCCTAAGTGGCTAAACCTGACAGTTTTTCAACTCCTTTATTAAAAATACAATATACCAGCCTGCAAAAGAAAATCTAATTATTTAACTGCCAGTAGTTTTCCCCATGGTAAAATAAACTCTAAGTGTTTACAATCAAGTTGGCTACATTTTGACCAATTTACTTATTTAACCAAGTATTAAAAACAATCCATACCGTACCTTGTAAGTTCTTCTAAACTCTTTTTATTTTCATTGAATTTTGATTAAATAGGTAATTGGCAGTTGATCAATAGGCACGGTTCTGATGAGCTGGTTTGGCTGAGCCTTCTACGTTACAGAGCTCCAGGAAAAGGGAACCTAGAGGTTTGCTGACACTCCAATCTGTCTTCAATGAATGCAAGCTGGCTAATAAATATTTAATGGCCAGTTGTTTGTAGTTTAATAGAATTAGATAATTCCATTAGAATCCTGTTTGGAGACCTACAGGTATCATATATCACAGTTGAAGACATTGTTAATAATTTAAGCTAAGTGACTAGTAATTAGAGAGACAGATTAAGCAGGAACTTTTGATTTTAAGCCATTTGGGAATTGTTTGTGTGTTTCTCTCTGTGTTTATGTGTGTGTGCGTGGGGGTGGTGGAGGGGAAGGGAATCGTATAGGATTTTAGAATGTGAACTGTTAACATGGATTAGCTAATGCAGCAAGTCTGGGCCAAGCCTTAAATGCGATAACAAAGCATGAGGCCCCTGGGGTTTATTTAATATCTCATCCTCTCAGTTAATGAGATGGAAAATAGTTCACTGTTTATCTACAGTAGATTGAGCAGATGTTGCCAGTTCAGTTTTATGGAATGTAATCTTGGTGAGATTGTCTTCTGCCCATTACCTTTACATGGCTCCAACCTCTCCTGTACTCTTTGTTAGGGGCTGCAGATACCTTCCTGGCCATGAATTAGATGAAAAACTGCTAAGGAAAGACTTAATGGCCTTTTAAAATTTCAAACATTCAATCACTTCTAATACGGTGAAGCCTGTTGGTTGATACAGTGAGATTTGCTGACAACACAGTGTTTCTGAAATCTAAAGATAGGGTGACTTTGAGGACTTCTCCCCTCAACCACTGCTTATGAAACTCTTGTAGTTTATGATTTCATTTTTTATCTGCCTTTTACATTTCCTCATACTACAAGCTCATAATATATTAATTTGAGCATTAGTCATTAGAAACCTGGTGAGCTTTTTTTTCCTTTTTTTTGGGCAAATAATCTAAGTTATCCAGAACTTTCAGTAATTAGTATTTTCCTAATTTGTGATATCAGGAGAAAGTGACTAATTTAGGAATATAACATAGTAGGGATTCATTTAGCTGCTTTAGGAAATTGCCTGTGGATCTGTCAGAATTTGCCTTTGGCTGTAGCAGAAAACTTGCTTTATAATGTATAAATAATATAAATATATATAGTATGTATTTAAATGAATGTTTAATGTATAAAGGCTAATTTTTTTTCTCTTACAAAAGTGTTTGAAGGTGTGTGATAGTTGGTAGTAGATCAACTGTGTAAGGATTTCAGGACCAAAATTTCTGTGATTTTCTTGATTTTTTCCTTATGTCCCTAAATGAGCATCAGCCACTGGAACTATTGTTTTCATTCCAGGCAGGAGCTAGCAGGAAGGGGTGGTGTTTTTCCAAAATTCTCTGAGACATCTGCTTATTTCTCATTGATCAGAAATGTGTCTCATAACTACCCCTAGATACACCCCCTACTTGCAAGTGGATCTGGAAAAGTGGGTTTTTACATTTCTAGCCTCTATAGGAAAGAAAGAAAAGGGAAAGGAAATTAAAATGATCATTGAGTGAGTCAGCCTAAAATACTGGCCATTTTCTACAAGAGATTTGTAGTAAATATTGACTTAAATCTTCTTCTAAAAGAGTATAAACCCTTCACTGTTTTTTGGAGCCCAGTGTCCTAAATGACAATTATAAGGCCTTTGCACAATGGCGACCTGGAAGTACTTGATAAATTATGCAACATTCTTAAGCATAGAAAGTAGAGAAAGGAAGAACTAGGGAGAGAGGAGGAAAGCAGAAACTAAGTTGAGGTTAATATGTATATATATATATATATATATATATATATATATATATATATATATAATATTTATTCACATGCATGTATTGTATATATATTATTTTGCATCATTGGAGTGTTCTAGATTCTTAATTATTCCCAATTATCATGGTATATACAGGTTTTAAGTATATACAGGTTTTAAGTTTACCTTTATTTCTATTTACGGAGAGGCTAATATAACTAAAGTGTTAGCACTAGAGTTTTTTCTTAGCCATTTTTTCTTAGTATTTCAAAATGTGAACATTTCTCTTACCACCAGATAATACCAAGTCATTGGAAAATTTTTAGAAAATTCAGATAAAGAAAAAGAAAGTATTTAGATTGCCATTGGGTTGTCTTACTAATGGAAATGATTTCAGAGGTTAGGAGGCTTGCTTCTTCTGGTGAGCTGTATCTTCTGGTTGGTCAGCAATCTTTGGGGATCCTTGGCTTTTCTGTCCTGTGGAAATGAGCATGGTGGCTCTTCTTTGTTGTCCAGGTTCCATTGACTTCCAGCTTTTGGCTACTTCCTGTGGCTTCCTCCCTCAGTGTCCAATTTCCTTTGCTCATAAGTACCTCAGACATATTGGATTAAGGCCCACCCTTATTATTATTTGAGGAGTGGTTATGCAGGTATAGGGAAGGCATGCTAAGGGGTATGGAGTTTTTCTTTTTGGAGTAATGAAATAATCCTAAAATTTTTTGTGATGATGAATGCACAACATTGTGATTATACTAAAATCCATTAATTATACACTTTGGATAGATCATACAGTATGTGAATATTTCTCAGTAAAACTGCTTAATAAATAAGTAATAGTGCAAGAATAGCCAGAAATAGCAGCTATGTATAGCGGGGAAACAGAGAAACAGAGGTGAAGAACTTTCTTGCTTGTTTGTCTGTTTTTTTGTTCATTATTATTATTGAAATAATGAAAATGCTTTAATAATGATTAAAGTGATGAATGCACATCTATGTGATTATACCAAATACCATTGATTATACATTTGGATGAATTGTATGCTTTATTAATATGTATCGATTTGTTAAAAAAAAAGAGGTTTGTACATACAATGGAACATTACTCATTATTCAGAATGAAGTCCTGATACATACGACAACAGGGAGGAACTTTGAAGACATCATGTTGAGAAAAATAGCCAGGCACAAAAGAACAAATAATGTATGATTGCAGTGATTTGAAATAATTAGAATTAGCAAACTCATAGAATTTAGAATATGGGTTACTAGGGGATGGGGTGGAAATAAGGAATGAGAAGTTAAGGTTTCAAATATATAGGGTTCATTTTTGGAATGGTGGAAATGCTTTGGTAATAGATGGTGGTGATGGTCACACAACATTGTGAACACAATAGCACTGAAAGGGAAAATGTTAGATTGTATATTTGGTAACAGAATAAAAATGTTTAAGAAACCCATGGATTATATTACATAAACAGTAAACCCTAAATTAAACCATGGTCTTTAATTAATAGTACAGTTATAAAAATGTGCTATTATCAATTGCAACGAACATTTCTCTTCAATGCAATGTGTTGGTGGTGGCATGGTATGTGGGAATGCTCTATTTTATGCATGGTTGTTTGGTAAATCCACAACTTCTCAAATAAAGAAAAAAAACCAGGAAAAAAAATCAGGTATGGGTGTGATCCTATGGGAGCAAATTTCCTCTGTATGATGGACCTGTGAAACCTTTGCTTCTAATATACAATGGTGGGACAGATATAGAATAAAGATTCTCATTCCAGCAGGGAGAAATTAGAAGGAAAAGTGGAGGTCCAAACAAGTCTAAAACCCAGCAGGGCAAACCCCAATAGATCTCAAGGACTGAGAGCCATCTGTGGCTTGATTCTTTGTCCTCTGGCCTGATGGAGTGGCAGCCACACCCCTTTCAAGCACTGCTGCAGTGGCCAGGTTCTCTGAAAATACCAGGGCAAGGACCCTCCATCAATGGCAGCACTGTTTTTGAACAATGGTGCACATGACTCCCTCCCTCCAAGTGCAGTAGCAAATGTGGAAATTCCACACATGGGCCAGTGGGGAATTGTAAAGGGTGTTTACTCTGGTGCCATGGTTTGGGTTTACGTTAGTTGGTAGTCGAATTCTTAGTATGCTGCGTCAGAATTCGTCTTCAGTAGCCCCTCATTTGCACAGAAGTGAGCACCCGAGATGTCTTCTTTTGTATGAGTTGTGTGTACCTACATAAACATAACCTCATACTCTTCATTCCTTTGTGGTAGTACTAATTTTAAGTATTTGACTGCAGTTTTATATCTTGTGCTCAGCAGATTTATTGGTGGTAGTGAAAACAATTTTCAAATATACTTGCTGCCATCGTAACAGCCAAGCCAATAATAATTTAAGACTTATGATATGATTGGTACTCATTTAAAAATTTAAAAAAATTATTTTTGGGTAGTATGAAGAAGGTTCAGGTTCAATTAATGGTCACTGAACTCCCATTCTGCTCTAGGCATCATTCTAGGCTCATTTATGATCATTAGCTCAATTAATGCTCTGAATAATCCTGTGTGAAGATGGTCATATTATCTACATATTATCTATTAGCATCACCCATGACCCTTTTTTTTTTTTTGCATCCCACAGTTAATTAGCAAATCATATTGACTTTACCTTGAAAATATGTCTGAATTTGATCCCTTTCTATCTTCATCACTACTACTTTAGCCTAAGTCGCTGTGATCCTTTGCATTGACTGGTACAGTAACCTCCAAATTTATCTTTCTGCTTGCTTCTTCTACTCTGTAACTCCTCTCTTCTCCTCTCCAGGGCATAATCTTTTCCCGAAAGAGTGGACAGAGAGGGAAAGTGTAATCTGGTTAACATGAGCACATATCTTCTGCTCCTGATACCAAATGTAGCTGGGGAGTAGAGGAGAAAGAAGGTTTGGAAAAATTTTGTACATTTAAATCATAAGGTATATAAATTGTGTAAGCTGAGGATTCAGTTCTCATTGATATTTAGTCAAAATGGAAGTGTTGAGGAATATATTTAATCATACCGTTTAGGCAAATCTAAATACACCATGTATTTTTTCTTCTGTTGTGAATCAAGCAAAATATAATGTTAGAATTCCTATGTTCATAAATAGGATGAACAAGTATGGGCATAAATATTACAAAGAGTAAGTACTTCTATGTGTGGAATTACTTATTTTTTACAATGTATCTCCAGTAGTTAATATTGATCCACTGTGCTAGAAGAAAGAGTGAATTATCTTTTTATTCTCTTATAGAAAATTACAGTACAAAATTATTGTCATCAAGAGGTAATCAAAGAGTAAGCAGATAAAAGATATAGGAAAAAATTATTACAGAACTATATCACGCAGTTGATTAACAAAAACCTTAGGTTATTTTTTGGATTTTGTGGTATTGGTCAACGTTTAAAAATTTGCATTTTGTTGTGATTTCTTTTCTTGAATATTTTTAATATTCACATCTATACATTGTTTTGTATTTAAAATGAAAGAAACTTCCCTCTCTCCTTTGTTTAAGCTTTGGGCTCTACAAAACCTGGATCTGTGCCTGTTAGTCCTCATTTTTGTGATCTACACAGATAAGTGATCTCCAGAAGTTTTTTCTTCCTTAGTTTAAAGTGGGTTTCGGTTTTATACCTTTAAGGAAATAAGTGGCAGAATGAAACCTAGAGGAAAAGAAAAGAGGACATGTGTGGTAGGTGGGTAAAGAAAGGTCCCAATAGTGGGAAAACTCTCAGGGAGAGTGATGTTCCTAGAGATCACAGAGGAGCTGAATAGTCATAGAACAAAATAAATGGCCCAAGTCCCAGCCTCACAAAGGGAAAAAGCATGGAGGGAGACTGAAACAGATTGGAGAATTTAGCTGGCAGCAACTGGGCTCCTTTGCAAGTTGTACACGCTCCTCAATACAATGTGTTGACTTTATATGAAGAGGCCGAGGTGCTGCCATCCATTCAGAAGATGCTAGCGTGTAATGAAAGCAGAACAGCAGGAGCTGTACAGTGGAAAGGGCCCTTTTGATTTGTAGCTTCTTTTGTTGCTTTCCTTTTGAGTTTCCTTGGTTCTGTGGTTTGGACTTCCACAGACCTAGAAAAGTTCAGAAACTTGAAAGGGAAAAAGCCCTTCCTCCCCAGGGCTGGTTCCTCCACTTTCATCCTGTGTCAGGTGTTCATGCCTCACATAGATGGTGTTAAATGGAACTCTCTGCAACCTCAGGGTAGCTGGGAGTCCTTCTGAGATGTTATGTTCTGGGAATAATGGAGTCTTGTTACAACAGGCTGTTAACATACACCATTCCATTGTTGAAGAAAGACACCCAGGCAGCCACAAAACACACGGCTTCCAGTGGAATCTCAGGCTTGAGGATCTTGCAGTGAAGCCATCTTTCTCTTTTACCCTAAGGAAGTTGTTATATTTTATCTATATAATTTGCAATACAAGGGTTTAAAGTACTCAGTTGTAGGAAACAATCAACAAATACAAGCAATGTCAGATTCTGGAATGCTATAAATGCATCCTTTGAAGGATGGTGATTATATATATCCTTCAAAGGATGGTGATTATATATATCCAATCAAAATGGTGAGTATATATACGCACACATACATACATATAAATACGTGTGTGTGTGTGTTTGTATATATTAGATAGCCTGCTTTCTGGAATTCTTTATGCATCAGTCTATCTTCCCCTTCAAGGAGGATAAATATTTCGACTGTGTTCTAATATATGCCATCATCATCTGACTATGCAGACATTCCTGTTAGATCACAATAGTCTCTCCTGCTAAGCTAGGATGTGGCTTCCAAAACGTTTTCAAACAGTTTTAGAGAGTCACTCTCAATCAGTTGAAGTTCTGTGTCTTGATGAAAAAGATTATTTGTCTAGTGGATGAAAAATTCTCTTTACAAGATTCTGAGATCTTCTCACCAAAGTCTTTCTTAAAGATCACAGACTCGCTTACTTTCAAGAAAAAATGGGAATATGAAGTTTCATAGAGAGTTTTAAATAAGCATGGGATAGTAAGGCTGGTGAAATGTGGAAGAGAGAGAAGTTTTTAATTTGTTAGATGTTTGTGTCCACTAGACTGATTATAAAGAAGCCTACTTTAGCAGATCAATTATAGTTTGAGTGACAGTGTACAATAGTAATATTCAGAACAAGTTCCATTAGGCATTTGTGAGTGTGGCTTTTTTTCCCCTCAAAGGTCTGATTGAGTCATTAGAATAACTGAATTTGGGTCAAGTACCCAAGTGAGGAGAGGAAGGCTCATTTATCAACAGAGAAGGGTGAGACAACTGTCATCACTCCATTTGATTCCAGCTGTGGTGAAGTGAATGGCCTATTTTGTTTTAGTGACGATTTGAGAGACTCATCAATAAAATCACCAATTCTTTTTTCAGTGCAGCAATCTATATGCGTGTCAATGTGTGTGGTTGTGTGTGCATGCATGCACGCTTGCGCTTGCTGTAAGGAAAAAAAGAAGGGGAAAACTAGCTTTACATACATATTTACATATGATTTTCCCTCTCTATGTTCACTTATGCTAGGGACTCAGCTCAGAGTCTCCAGCTGGTCCATCATTGTCCCTGATGGTTAGCATATTGAGCTTGTTTCACAGCTTTACTGCTGAAGTGTGCTTTAGTTGCCTGTGTTACGCATATAACCAAACCCAGAGGATTCTTTGGGGGAAGGAATGGACTAAGTATATGCTCATCAATCATTTTATTTTCAAGAGGTTACCTCTCGACATGTAATCATTTTAGAGACTAAGATGCTCGTAATAATTTCCTGGGTACTTACTAAGCTAACACATACTTAACACTTCTCATGTCAGAGGCACTGTGCTAAGTTTCTTTCTTTCATGATTTCATTTAAATCTTACAACAATACTACAGAGTAGATAATATTATTATCCCCCACATTATTTAGGGTAGGTTAAGTACTATAACAAATAGACCAAAGATGAATAATGGCTCAAATAACAAAGAAATTTCTTCCTTGCTCACATAATAATGTCCCGTAGGTGAAAAGCTCAGGGAGGTGTCCCTCTTCTGTGCAGTTATTTAGGGACCTAGGCTGACGGAGGCATTGACATCTTCAACAAGTAGTTCTTAAGGTCACCCTGGGGGATCATCTCCATTATCATCCCTGGCCTAGTATATGATGATTTTTTACAAAAAGTTTTTTTTAAGGCATTTGAATAGAAAGCAGAGTGCATGTTCTATATTTGGTTCAATTATTTATATATATTATATGTAATACATGTATATATAATAATATTCATATAAATTCATATGCATACCAATAATACATATTATGTAACAATATATATTGCATACATATATGTAATCTTATATGTGCTTATATATTCATATTTATACAGCTATGTGAAGAGAAAACACATGTAATAGTAAATCAAGCTTGTTTTTCAAATCTTCTGTATCTTTATTACATTTTAAATCTTTTTCTTATGTTAAATAGAGCATATATTGAGAAAATGCTTAAAATGTTTGTACAGTTTAACACAGTTATGAAGTTAGCCCACCTTGACTCATCCCTTCTTATCACAATCCTCTCTATCTCTACCTTGTCTTAGTTTGCCAAGGCTGCTATTACAAATACTACAAAGTAGTTGAGTTAAACAACAGGAGTTTATTATTGGCACACAGTTTGGAGGCTGGGAGTCCCACATCAAAATCTTGGCAGGCCATATTTTTTCCTGGAGCCTGTAGCATTCTGGTGGTGGCCAAACCTCTGCCTCTGTCACCTCGTGATGTGTTTCTTTCTATCTCCTCCTATGATCTCTCTTGCTGTGTCTAATTTCTTTTGCTTATAAAGATGTCAGCCATACTGGAATAGGCCTACTCCCATTCAGTTTGGCCTTACCTTAACTGGTAACATCTTCAAAGGTCCTATTTACCAGTAGGTTCACACCTACAGGACCAGGGGTTAGGATTTGAACATATCTTTTATTATTATTATTTTTTCCAAATTCTACTCAATTTATTCATTTTTTTAAAAAGATATTACATTAAAAAAATATGAGGTCCCCATTCACCCCCATCGCCCCCACCCCACCACTCCCCCCACAGTAACACTTTCCCCCATCATCATGTCACATCCATTGCGTCTGGTGAGTACATCTCCGGGCATCGCTGCACCCCATGGCCTATGGTCCACACCATAGCCCACACTTTCCCACGTTCCATTCAGTGGGCCATGAGAGGACATACAACATCTGGCAATTGTCCCTGGGGCACCACCCAGGACAACTCCAAGTCCCGAGAATGCCTTCACATCTCTTCTCTTCCTCCCATTCCCCGCACCCAGCAGCCACCATGGCCACTTTTTCCACATCAATGCCAAATTTTCTCGATTATTAACCACAATAGTTCATGAATAGAATATCTTTAAGTCCACTCTGATCCTTACTGTATTCCTCCTTCCTGTGGACCTTGGCTTGGTTGTGTCCATTCCACATCTATGTCAAGAGGGGGTTTGGATTCCTCATGGATATTGGATGCAGTCCTCCTGCTTTCAGTTGTAGGCACTCTAGGCTCCATGGTGTGGTGGTTGACATTCTTCAACTCCATGTTAGCTGAGTGGAGTAAGTCCAATAAATCAGAGTGTAGGAGCTGAAGTCTGTTGAGGCTCAGGGCCTGGCTATCATATTGTCAGTCCAGAGATTCAAATCCCCTGGATATATCTTAAGCCCCAGCACCAACTACAATGCCAGTAAAGTAGCATGAAAGTCTTGTGAAAAGAGATCCCATCTGAGTCCAGCTCCATCACGCAGAAACACCTGCTCCAAAGAAGGGCCAACTGCCATGACCATAGAACCTGTGGGTCTCTTTAGCTCTCAAAAGGACCAATATCTGGGGTTGTATCTACTTTATCTGTCTCTGAGACTCTGCTCAGGTGTGCATAAGGGCAATCCTTCTGACAACCTCCAGACTCTTTTTTAGAAACTCATAGCCATATGAACTCATTGAACATATCTTTTATGGGGAGCTTGATTCAATCCCCACTGCCACCTAAGGGTAACCACTTTTCTGACTCATGAAAATGACTTCCCATCTAAGCATGCTTTCCTAATATACATAATAATTTTGAATTTTATGTGAATGAACACATACTGTGTGCAATTTTTATGGCATTCTTTTTGCTAAACACTAAGATTTGTTAAATATTGCTTCAGTTGATATATTTTCTTTGATGTAGAATATTCCATTTTAGACCTATACTACAACTCTTATACTTATCCTATTTTTAATGGGCATTTGAGTGTTTACCTTATGTTCTTTAAAAAATTACAAACAAATCTGTGATCTGTGTAAATATACACTAGTGTACATAAGCAAGTTTTTCTGTAGGGTTTATGTCTAGGGAAGGAATTGCTGAGTTGTAGGTATACATGTCTTCAACTTTACTAGTTAATTTGCATACTTTTGAAAGTATTTGCAACAATTTTCATTCCCGTCAGCAGTGTTTGATGGTCTCTGATACTCTTGTATCTCTGCCAACACTGTGTTTTGCCAATATGATATACAAGGTATGGTCTTGCCTGGTGTTTTCTTTTTTTTCCATTCTTAGGAATTTATTAGGGTTTGTTATTTTTTTCCACAATCATAAAATTAGTTTTAACTTTTATAACTTAAACATCTGTTTCACAAACCTACCAAAATAGAAATGTCATGAGCTTCCTCAGTCATAACAAATGGATTTGGCTACATTAATCAATAGTTGACATTTTTCCCTTACCATGATATTATTCATGATTCCCTGCCTAATTAAAAATTAATTTGAGAAACTGTAGATTTACAGGAAAATCATGCAGAAAGTAACAGAATTTCATATATTTTCCTCCCTGTTACAGTTTTCCCTATTAGTAACATTTTGCATTAGTGTGGTACCAAAATGACTATTGATAAAACATTAATATGATTATATTATTAATGTAGAGCATAGGTTCATCAGAGTTCATTCTTTGTATTGTACAGTTCTTCTGTGGTAAAATGCATACAACCTAAAATATTTCAGCTACTTTCAGCATACAATTCAGTGGTGTTAAATACATTCATAATGTTGTACTACTGTCACCACCATCTATTACCAAAACTTTTTCATTACTCCAAACACAAACTTTGAAACAATTAAGCATTAATGCCTTATTCCATCCCACCCCTGCTTCTGCGAATCTGTGATCTAATTTCTGACTTGATTAATTTGCATATTCTAATTATTTCCTATTAGAGTATACATTTGTCCTTTGAATCTGGCTTATTTCACTCATCATGATGTTCAGGGTTTACCCATGTTGTAGCATGTATCAGAATATCATATCTTTTCACAGCTATAATATTCCATTGTATGTATATACCACATTTTGTTTAGCCATTCATCTATTGATGGACATTTGAGTTGCTTCTGTCTTCTGGTAATTGTGAATAATGCTGATGTGAACATCAGTGTGCAAATTGCCTTGTGGTTTTAATTCACATTTTCCCTATTACTAAAAAGGTGAGCACACTTTCAAATATTTATTGGCTATTTTGACTTCTTTGTGAAATGTCTGTTCAAGTTTTTCTACTGGAAGATTTTGCATTGAATTGTTGGAATTCTTTATGTAGTCTGGTTTCTCATTCTGTCAGTTGTATTACTGATACCTTCTCCCACAGTTGAGATTGTTTTCACTCTTTCTGAAGTGTCTCAGAAGTTTTAAATTTTTATATACTTGCAATAATCACTTTCTGTATGGTTCATTTTTTATGTCCTGTTCAAGAAAGTATTTTCTGTCCCAATACAATGAACATATTTTTCCTGAGTTCACTTATAAAAGCATTATTTACCTCAGAGTTCCTCTCATACTACCTACCTGTATGGGCCCTGGGACTTGATTTCTGTCCTTTACCCTGGGCAGTAGTAGAATCAGAATTCAAATATTCCATAGTCTCAAATGCTCAGAGGGTAGAAGAAATTTGGTGCTGTGATAGAATGTTTAATTTTCTGGTTATAGGCTTCTGTCTATAAATTGGGCTTGGCTTTCTTCAGAGCTTCACCATCTTTAAGAAAGGTGCCTGTGTGTCTATGCACACAAAAACAAACATATGCATTTGTTGGGGATTGAATCATGTTGCCCACAAAAGTTGTGTTCAGGTCCTAACCCTTGGTGCTGTGGATGTGAACCCATTTGTAAATAGAACCTCTGAAGATATTATTAATTATGGTGTGCCAAACTGAATGAGGGTGGGCTTTAATTGAAAAGGAAATTGGAGACATCGAAATCTCAGAAAGTAGCAAGAAGCTGAATGGCAACAAACCTGAAAGAGAAAGGAGATGTTGCTGTATGCATTCCATTTGACAGAAAAACAAAGGACCAAGGATTACTGACAGCCAGACCCAGTCTTTGTGGAGAGAGTACTGCTTTACTGAGTTTGGACTTTCCTTATCCTCAAAATAATGAGCCAGTACATTCCTGTTGTGTAAGCCAACCATTATATGGTATTTATTTTAGCACCCTGTAAACTAACACAGCATTTAAACTTTTTTTCAGTAGGAGGTAGTTCTGAATAACTTATCTTTCTTAGGATTCACAACTCCCCTTCCTACATTAAAAAAAATATCTCCTTGATTGGTCAGCTTTAGAGTAATGTGTTATGATTGTGGTTTTATAGCATCTTCTTTGTTTTTATAACTATTTTTTGCTATGTATATGATTTGAGCTTAAGTGGTTTGAAGTATATATCTGGTTGTTCCTTCCCCTGAGACTTTATTTTTTATTTGTAGACTTTGTGGTATTTATTTAATTCTTGTTTATTGTGATATATTAGACTTAATTTTAAACTCCTTGTTTAATTTTTATTTTATGCTCTTTTTTACTCTCTCCTTCCCTAAAAGTTTTTAGATTGCTTATAATTTGGCCTTTCTTCCATCTTCCAGTGATTTAGAAGTGCTTATCTCTCATTCTGCCTTGTTATATTTTTTTTCCTGTTACATTTTTAAGCCTTACATTTTCAAGGAATATGATCAATCCTATGATCTACTAAATCACCAAAAATTAATCAACACCAGTTGTTCTGTATGAACTACAAGGCTTATTAATTTTTTTGCTTACTGTGCTGTTTTTTATTTTAGTTTTTATTGAGTTATAACATGTATACAACAAAGTATAGCTCAATGACATTTTACAAATGTATGCCACACATGTAACCACCACTGGGCTCAAGTTCTAGAATTTGCAGGATCCCCAAATGTTTCCTCATGTTCTTTCCAGTCAATACCAATTCCCACAGCAGATATCCACCATTCTGATTACTATCATCATCATCAATTAATTTCTCATTTTCTTGGACTTCATATAAATGAACTTAATAGTAAATATTCTTTTGTTTCTTACATGCAACACTATGTTTTGAGCTCCTATTCATGCTATTGGGTATAGTAGTGGTTTGTTCTTTGTATAGTTTTTCATTGTCAGAATATATTCCATTTGTTTTCTATTCTGTTGTTGGGTTTTGGGTTGTTCCTCTTTTTGGATTATAATGAGTAAAACAGCTATAAGCAGACTTGAACATGTCTTTGTGTATTTGTCTAAATGTAAATGTTCTCATGTATCTGGGAGTATACATAGAGATGGAATTGCCATGTAACAGGATAGTTGTTTAATTAGAAACTGCCAAATAGTTTTTGAAAGTATTTTTAGCAATTTTGAATTCCAACTGGCAATGTCTGAGCATTCCAGTTACTTTGTGTCATCACCAACACATAGTATTGCCATCTTTCTTCATTTTAACCATTGGTTGGCAAACTTTTTCTGTAAAGGGCCAGATAAATATTTTAGGCATTGTAGACTCTGTATGGTCTCTGTTACATCAACTCACCTCTGCTACTGTAGCTCAAAAGCATCCATAGACAATATGGTGTGGCTTGTGTTACCCACCCTTGGTCTAAAATGTCTATTCTATTATACATGTGTTTCAGCCAATGAGTAGGGGAGAGGGAAAATGGAAGGCAATTCTTCTTTAAGGGGATGGAACCACAAGTTACACACATCACTTCAACTCACATTTTGTTGTTCAGAATTTTGTCACATGACCAGTCTGCACGAGAGGAAGACAAATTCTTTTTTTTAACAAATCAATTTTATTGATACATATTAATAAAGCATAAATCCATACAAATTGTACAATCAGTGGTATTTGGTATAATCACATCGTTGTGCATTCATCATTTCAGTCATTATTAAATTATTTTCATTATTCCAATAATTATGAAAACAAAAAAGAAGCAAACAAAAAAATGTATCACTTCTCAGTTTCTTTATTCTACCCCTGCTGTATACAGGGGAATACAATGCTATAATTGTATTATAAATAGCATTTATAATGTATTGTAAATAGCATTTATAAAGCTATTCTGTTTCTCTCTAGTTTATTTATATTTCTATTTGGTAAAAGCAGTCTTATATATGCAATATTACCCATATTCATAGTTCACATGAGGTTTTATTATGCTATACAGTCCCATGTTACATTTTTTAGTTTTCCTTCTAGTAATGTACTTGACCTTAGACTTTCCCTTTCAACCACTGCCATACCCATTTAATAGCTCTGCTAGTTACAAACACTGTGATGTGTTTTCACCACTTCTATTCATTTCCAAAGATTAACAAACACCATTTTCACTAATTTTGCACAGATTAACCCTCAGCTTTCCATTCTCTACCCTCATTCTGTTTTCTGGTGACCTATATTTTAATTATTAACTCCATGAGTGAACACAACATATTTAGTTCATAATAGTACAGTCATACAGTATTTGTCCTTTTGTGTCTGGATTGCTTCACTCACTCTTCCAGGTTCATCCATTTGTCTTATGCTTCACAACTTCATTTCTTCTTACTGCTGCATAATATTCCATCATGTACAAACACCACAATTTGTTTATCCATTTATCGGTTGTTGTTCTCATGGACTGTTTCCATATTTTGTCAATCATGAGTAATGCTGCTATGAACATCAGTGTGCAGATGTCTGTTCATGTCACTGCTCTCAGTTCTTCTGCATATATACCTAACATTGGTATTGCTGGGTCCCATGGCAAGTCTATATTCAACTTCCTTAGGAACTGCCAAACAGTTCTCCACAGTGCCTGTACCATTCTTCATTCCCACCAACAGTGAATAAGCATTCCTATCTCTCCACATCTACTCAAATATTTACAGTTTTCTGACTTTTAAATAGTGACTATTCTAATAGGTGTGAAATGATATCTCATTGTAGTTTTGATTTGCATTTCTCTAATCACTAATGGTGTTGAACATTTTTTCATGTGCTTTTTTGTCATTTGTGTTTTTTTTTTGGACAAATGTCTATTCAAGTCTTTTGCCCATTTTTTAAAATCGGGTTGTTTGTCTTTTTATTGTTGAGTTGTATGATCTCTTAATATATAATGAACATTAAACACTTATCAGATATGTTATTGCCAAATAGTTTCTCCCATTGAGTCAGCTGCCTTTCACCCTTTTGGCAATGTGCTTTGAGGTACAAAAGTGTTGAATTTTGAGGAATTCCTATTTATCTATTTTTTTTCTTTTGTTGCTTGTGCTTTGGGTGTAAGATTCAAGAAATTGTTGCCTATGACAAAATCTTGAAGATGATTTCCATACATTTTCTTCTAGGAGTTTTATGGTCCTGGCTTTTGTATTTAAGTTCTTGATCCATTTTGAGTTAATTTTATAAGGTGTGAGGTAGGGTCCTCTTCTTTCTTTTGGATATGGATATCCAGTTCTCCCAGCACTGTTTGTTGAATAAGATTGTTTTGGCCCAGCTGGAGGACTTGAGAGCCTTGTTCAAAAATCACTTGACCATCGATGTGAGGATCTAATTCTGAGTTCTTGATTTGGTTCCATTGGTCAATTTTTCTGTCTTTATGCCAATATCATGCTATTTTACCATTGTAGTTAAGTAATATGCTTTAAAATCAGGAAGTGAGAGTCTTCCAACTTTGTTCTTTTTTTAAGACAGAGAAGTTATTCTTCAGCTAAGTCCTCTGTGATCAGCTAAAACTCTCAGAGCTTCTATTAAAGGAAGGAGAGAATGACTGTTGTTGGACAACTAGTTGTCTTTCTCAAGAGGGGCCATGTCTTGTGGAAATTTCTTCTAAGTCATAAAAAACTTTTCACATTTCTTTCATTGTGCTTTCCTCTCCTCTTTTTATCTGGAACACATGGTAGACAGATACTGGTTTTCTAGGATCTATTTTCCTTGTCTCTTGCCACTTCTCTTATAATTTCCATCACTGTGGACATATGAGAGATATTTCCAACCTGTTATTTCAGTTTTATTTGATGACCATTTTGGTATTCATTTAATTTATTTAATTTTTTAGTTGTAGCAAAAAAATTAAATAAAATTTTAATTTGAAGAGTCTGATTGCATTCTTTTCATAGTGCCCAGTCCTTTATAACTGTAACATCCTATGAAATCTCTTGAAGATAATTATATATTTGAAATTCTATTCATTATTGTTCATAAACTCTGTTTCCAGGGATTGGTTATTTTGCTTTTCAACCTGGCAACTCTTTCATATTGTTAGTTTTCCTTATAAGTTTTTTTTAATTTGGAGTTGTAGTTTGCCTATGCAAAGTACCAGAAATGTGTTAGCTTTTATAATGCGGATTGATTTGGAGTAAAAGCTTATAATTTCAATGCTGTAAAAAGTCCAACTCAAGGCACCATAAGAGGTGTGTTCTCACCAAAGTCAGCTGCCACATGGGGAAACAAGATGGCCACTTATTGCTGCTGAGTTCTCTGCTTTTCTGCAGCAGGCAACCTTGGCATAGGGCTTGTCTCTTACCGGGCCTCCTCTCTCACTCTTGGTGGCTCCACTTTCTTCCCTAGTTCAGCTCCAAGCTATCAGGCATATAGCTCATTTCTCTCTGGGCCTTAGCCCTTTGAGCTTCTTAGGGGCTTCTCTCCTTGCAGCTCAGCTGTGGGCAAAACTGGTGTCCTTTCTCTCACATTACAGGATCAAATATGGTGGCTTTCTTTATCTGTGTGTGTCTCTGTTTTAATCAGACTGAGCAAAAGGACAGAGACTCAATCTCAGCCATGCCTTACTGATGTAGTCCAGTTGAAAGGGTTTCACACCCACAGGAATGGATTAGTTCACAAACACAATCTTTCTCTTTCTGGGGTTCATAAAATAATTTCAAACTGCCACAGAGCTTTTGCTCATATTTATAAATTAGAATATAGATTGATAAGTACTAGTTGTTGGAATGTATTTCTTCAACCCAAGTTAAATTGCTTTTCTCCTGTAGATAATTCATTTATGATTACAGGAGTCCTAGATTTATAGCTATGCATAACATAAGAATAGAAAAATATTTGGCTGTATGACCTTTTATTTAGGGTGCATGAGTAGCTTGTTTTTGCGATGCTAGGACTTTTATGTCTCATAGCCAGTGTTCCAATATGCACTTGAATTGTCTTTTGGGGCCATATTTCCCATTTTATTTATAGTGATATATTTGAGGCTTTATCTTTAAAATTTTATTGAGGTCACTTTTGAAGTAGGGACCAATGCCGTTATTTTCCAGCACTTTAATTTTCTCATTCACGATCACATGGTTGTTATCACCTCCAGTCTTCCTGATTCTCTTATTTGGGTTTTATTTTGTAGTTCTGTTGCCCTTTCTTTTGTCTGTATGGGGTCGTAGGTTTTTCACATCTTTGGGGGCTTTACTGTCAGTCTTACCAAATGTGTTTTTTTATCTTCCAGAAGTTCCTTAATGATTGGGTTGACTGATGTCTCTTCTGTGCTCAGTCAGCTATCATGAACTGGGACTGCCTCTGTCAATTGAATTTTGCTTCAGCGCTGTTGGAGAACAAGCCAAGAATCTCAACAGGGTTCTTGGAACTGACTAAAACTTTGAAAGCAATGTCCTTTCTGTGTTTCAATAACGTGTCTAAAAACATTCCAGCAGAATGCTTCATTTTGCTGGAACTTTTAGGAAGGACAGTTTTGTGGTAAGTCTGAGAGGTAGGTGTGTGTGTGTGTGTATGTGTGTGTGTATGTGTGTTTATACATAATTGCACTGAGTTTGGTATGGGAAGCATACTGGCATGTCAAGGGAGCCATTACTATGCCAGCTAAGGTCTGGAGGAAAGGAATAAAATAACCAAGGGGTAGGTGGGGGGGGGTTTATATTTTAATTTGTTACACTATGCTGTGGTTTCATTTGCTGTTATTTAAAATTAACCCCATCAACTGATTGATTTGTTTTCGAGGTACTGGGGCCTGGGATTGAACCTTGGACCTACTGTGTGGGAAGCAGGCGCTCAGCCACTTGAGCCACATCTGTTCTCCATCAACTGATTTTTAAATCAATCTTTGGCATTTTTACATTATTCAGAAAAACAAAGTTGGCATTGACTAGTGTTTGGAGTCATCAAGAATTGCTCCATTAAAACTTATTTCATTTAAGTTCCAGTTTTTTTAGTTAAGTTTATTTTACTTGATATTTTATTTTGTTTTTCTTATTTCAGGAATAATACATGCTTATTGTAAAAGTTTTTAGTAAATGAAGATAAATTAAAAAAAATTATTTACTGCTTAATTCCCCTGTTCAGAGATACTCACTTTTAACTTTTTGAAAAAATATATTTTTAGCCCTTTTCCTTCCATGTTTGAGTTAGGCTTAGTAGCAATTAGGTAACTTACTGGTATACAGTTAGGAAGCGATGAAGCCATGAAATAAACCTAGGCAGATGTAATTTAAAGCCTTTACTCTTAAGCACTACAATTTATATTTGACCTTATGGATCAAATTTTAGGCCTTAGAGAATCCTCAGAGATGCAGGATTATAGCAGTTGGTATCCATCAACAAGAGGCCAAGTGGAGGTAGCTGATTATGGTGAGACGTTTGGTTAGTACACACGGGGGGTGTTTCTCTGTTTGTCTCCCCAAAGGTCTTGCTCTTGTTGGTGATTCATGTCTTACTGGTTCTGAAATTCTGTTCTCTTCCAGGTATCCTACAGAGAGGATTTGTTATGTTTAGTTGATATTAAAAAAATCTTTGCACTCTTTTTAGAGAAAAACAAAAACAAAACTAACATAGATTCTAATCTTGTAATGATCAACTTAGGTCCAGTTTTCTCCTTGAGGGTGGGCAGAGGTAGAGGATGCATCATGTAAGCCATAACCTTCTTCATTAACTGTTTATTCTCTTATCTTCTTGGCAGGCTCATAGAAGTTTGCAAGGATTGAAAGACCTGGGTACTATAACATCCCTCAAAGACCTGCTTCAGGCACTGCAGTTAAGCAAGGAACAGGCTCTGTAGAATCATGGGCATCTAAAATTGCTGGTGATGGTCCAGGTTCTTGGCTCTCACTATAAAATACTGATTCTCCCATCTTCTCTACTCTGGACTTTCTTGCTCTGAGGCCAGGCTGGCACCGTTTGATAAAGCTTTGCTCATTTGAAAACAGCTGTGCCTAGAAGCAGATGACAATCAGTGAAGTGGGGATCATAAGTCAGCAGAACTGTGCTATAGTGGCATTTTCTGTTGCTGCTTTTGGTGGATGCTGACTAGGAAATCAGACTCTCCATAATCAAAAGAACTTTACATCATGCATTTTAGAAATGAAAAATCCAAACTAAGAGATCCTTACTGATTTCCAATCCTGGACAAAAGCTGTAGCTTGTATATTCTAAGTGTTTTATTCCACAGATATTATGATCTCATTGAAACAAATGTTATCAGAACTCCTTTTAATAGTCTTTTTAAAATTTGCTAACTTATGGTTGCAAGTCTGCTTTTCCTTCTGCAGCTGACTGTCACGTGATCTCATCTTTCTCTGCTCCCTGCTGTCCATAAACAAATCTTGGTGGAGAGCTTAATTCTATTCAAGACAGGGAATGGGGGTTCCTAGCACCTGGTTGGTGAGCACTCTTCTGCTTCGTTCCATGACAAGGTTTTATGTTTGTTTTTTGTTGTTATGTTTTATTTTTTAAATTTGTGAGTCTGTTTTCTTTTTTCACCCTAAAACAATGTCCAGTGATTCCTGGATGCCCCATCAGTGCTAACAATAGTATGACAGGGAGAGCTGGAATATGAACTATAGGAAAATGAGCCAAGTGGGAGTCTAAGATTTTCAGTGAGTGATATGTTCAGCAAGGCCTTCTTTTTTTTTTTTTTAATTTTAAATTTATTTCTCTCCCCTTCCCCCCCCCTTCAGTTGTCTGCTCTCTATGTCCATTTGCTACGTCTTCTTCTGTGTCCACCTGTATTCTTGTCAGCGGCACCTGGAATCTGTGTCTCTTTTTGTTGCGTCATCTTGCTGTGTCAGCTCTCTGTGTTTGTGGCACCATTCCTGGGCAGGTTGTACTTTTTTTCGCGCTAGGTGGTTCTCCTTATGGGGCATTCTCCTTGTGCATGGGGCTCCCCTATGCGGGGGACACCCCTGTGTGGCACGGCACTCCTTGTGTGCATCAGCACTGTGTGTGGGCTAGCTCATCACATAGGTCAGGAGGCCCTGGGTTTGAACCTTGGACCTCCCATGTGGTAGGCAGACACCCTATCCATTGGGCCAAATCCACTTCCCAAGGCCTTCTTAGTAAGTCTCTTTCTTTCTCTTGTATGTCATCTGATGTTTACCCACAGCCTCTGACTGTCATCTATCATCTGCCCCCTTGCATATCACAGATATCTGTTATGGCCCTGAGTTTGGCCCGAGCAAGAATCAATTATTGATGCTGATGGTGAAGTTTTTGGATTTGAACTCAGATCATGATCTGGCTACCTGAGGCAGAGTTTGACACTGTAACCAATCTGCCTCCATACTGGCTATATAGCTTGAAAGCAGAGAATCCAGTAACCAAAAAGTGAAGAGAATAGTTTCACTTTTCTTACAGGAAGTGGAGTTGTACTGTATTCATGGTCCTAATAGTACCTGGAGGCATCGCTATTCTCTGGTAGGATCTTCTCCAGTGTCTTTTTTTTTTTTTTTTAATACAAACTGATTCTTCTCCAGTGTCTTGAAAAGGCAAATTCTGCCTGATAACCAAATAAAATTACTAGCTATGTGGAAGAGAAAGATATGATAACAAAAACTCTAGACAATGATAAAGTATTGTTGATATAATTGGGATCCCAAAACAGTGCCCAGGTGACACATTTATACAAGAGAACATGTATTTGGGAAGAGAAAAGTTCTCCACCAATATTTAGTGCTGCTCCTTCTGCAATATAGGATCACCCTGGGGAGGAGATTGGCCATGTAAGGATTGTATTTCCTGAGGCCCTTGCATCCAGAGGTAGAAGAGCACAAGTATTACTTACTGGGCCCATGTTTCAAAAAGCTAATATCTCTTCAACTCTGCCTTTTTCTGTTTCCTGAACAAAATTGTGGAATTGTGAAAGAGCCACAAGGTGGAAGGATCTTAGTTCTCTAAATCTCCATGAAGAGAAGAGTTGCCTGCTGACTAGGAATACCATATTATGCTCGAAGAGTTAGCTTTATTTTTAAAAGCAGGTGGCATTGTCCTACTAATACAGTTATAGAGGCAAGTTGGATGATACATCAATCAACTGCAATCACCTCATCTGTATTCGTGTTTTGAGATTCAGTAGCCCAGGTGACATTTCATCCAGATGCTAAAGGCCTGATGCCCTGGAAATAGATTTGCTTATTTAGATCAAGCTGTGTGATTCTATTCCTTTGCCACTTCATTTACTACCAAGGACTTAAAATGAAATGCTCTCCTTAGTTTGAACATATATCATCAACATTTGTTGTCTATCAATAGAAAATGTAACTAAAAAATCCTATTCCTTTTAGATCTATTTCTCTGTGTCCCACATTCTCAAAGCTATTGTGTACTACTTTTCAATTGCCTAAGTGGTCATCTGGCCTTCCCTAAAGCAATTCTTTGATTTCATCAAGAACAACCATTTTCAGATTTAGGTGATATATGTGCTAATCCTAGTTTAATTGGTCTTTCCTGGTCTATAATGTTACAGGTGTAATGCAAATAAAATATATATGTGCAGTAGAGGTGATTGGAATTATGGTCAGCTGACAGGAGGCATCAAATGCTCACTGCTTGAATAGTCCCTTTATTGGATAAGACAGGACAATTACCACAAATGACCTATCAGAATGGTTAGAGCTCCCTACAGACTTTGAGGCAGGTGTTTGTGCCTTCAATTTAATCTCTTCCTTTCTAGTTCCAGGATTCACGCAGACCTTGGCACCAGCAGAAGCATTTATACAGAAATGTCAGTCACCTGGCTGCCCAGCTTTGGTGGATTTTGACTTTTATTGCCAACAAAGCATACGGTCCCTGGGATGTAAGCTCAGTTTCTCCAGGGGAAAGGTAACCTGACTAGCAATCTTTTGGGACATATAAGTGTTTGGTTTAGTGGAGTTTCAGAAACTTAGAATGTTTTTTTTTAGAATCCATGACATTCAAATCCCTCATTTGTAGCTGAAGGATGTGCTGTCTTGGAGAGGTTGAGTGAGTGGCCTGGGTACAGTTTGGTCAGTGGCAGAGCCAGGGTGAGGTTTTAGGTCTTCTCAGCTGATGCTGATTACGTGAGTATTCTTTTCTATCACTTGTCAGCTTCTGCTCATGGAAAGACTTGAAGACTCTGTAAAGTCTTAATAGCTTCTAGAGACTGGGGAAGTAAAGCAGATAACTTTGAAAGGAGAAGTTATTGATAATTGTTTACTTTTTTAACTTCTCTCTTTTCTTCTGTAAAGATTTTTGTATCTCACCCCAATCAAAGTAGTTGTTATTCCTTGGTGGTGCTTCTCTTTTGAGTGGTATTAAGGTTGTTTGACATCTGTGACAATTCAGTCATGCCAGTAGGCTCTGATTTCTTTCTATATTATGGTTTCTCACCAAAGCATTATCTCATGAAGACATACATGGTGGTATTATTATCCCTATTTTAAAGATGCATAATTAGACTTGAGGAATATCTAATAACTTTCTAAATGTTACCAGGCCAGTAATGGCAGAGCTGGGATTTGAATCTGGACTGGCCTCCCCCAACATGTGTTGTTTATATCATGAGACACATTCCCTCAGAGCATTGAGCATTTCCATGGTCATTTAATTTGCTACCAGGGAATGGCCAACCTTGGGAGAATCTATTTTACAAGTTTAAGATATTTTATCAAAGCTCCTCTTTTGGAATCAATATTCAGATAGAAATTTTCTTATTCTTAGAATATCTCAAACCATGCCTAGTCATAACATTGTTTCAGTGATCACACTGGAGTTAAGGAGATGGACCAGGGCAGTGAAGGGATCCAGGAGGCTTGAGTGTTAGTACTGCCTTCCTGAAAAATGGCATCAAGGAAACCACTGAGAAGTGTGTTTGTTCTGTGGAAGTAACTTAGTTCCTTTGATTTTGGGCAAAAATTGGTTTCGACTACATTTTATTTATTTATCACATTCATTATAGAAATATAGGCCTTGATACTTGGGTTCATTTCTGTCAGAACTAAATAATTTCTAGGCTAGTAAAAAATTTGAGCATTACTATTTTTTAAAAAAATTTCTTTCTCCACCCCTCTCCCCCAGTTGTCTGTTCTCTCTGTCCATTTGCTTGCTTGTTCTTTGTCCGCTTCAGTTGTTCTCAGCATTACAGGAATCTCTGTCTCTTTTTTGTTACATCATCTTGCTGTGTCAGCTCTCCGTGTGTGGGGCACCATTCCTGGGCAGGCTGAAATGTCTTTCGCACTGGGCGGCTCTCCTTACGGGGTGCACTCCTTGCGCGTGGTGCTGCCCTACGCGGGAGCCACCCCTGTGTGGCAGGGCACTCCTTGCGCGCATCAGTGCTGCGCGTGGGCCAGCTCCACACGGGTCAAGAAGGCCCGGGGTTTGAACTGCAGACCTCCCATGTGGTAGACGGATGCCCTATCACTGGGCCAAGTTCACTTCCCTGAGCATTACTATTTTATGGACCAATTTATACAACTGTCAACGTTCTAGATGACATTTTTTTTTAATTTGTGGATTTTTCTCAGGAAACCCTATGCCTTAAAACCTCTTTTTTTTTTTAAACAGTTCATTACACATCTTTTACCCCCATGATATCCCTGGTGATTGTGTACAATGCATCCGGTTTCTCTTATTTTCATTACAAAGGACAAAAGGGATAAAGGCAGTGGAATTAAGAAAAGCCAAATTCTGGGAGAAATTGGCAGACAAAACTCAGTTACTGGTTTAGGAAATGTGCTTCTAAATCCTTGTTTGAATAACAGAACTGATGCAAAATTTTGGAAGATGTCTGATCCAGATTTTTTTTTTCTCCTTTGCACTTTTAGGTTTTCTGCTTTTTTGGTGAATGAAGATAGAAAAATGAAAGTTAGCAAAACTGTCAGTTTTTGGTTAGCTTCATATTGATCAGTTATTCTAGTCCATCTATGTTTGACATGTACTGCTAACTACTATTTAGAATATTTGAATATACAAATGAGCATTGCCATTGAAGTATAGTTGTGTGTATTAGTCAGCCGAAGGGGTGCTGATGCCAAGTGCCAGAAATCTGTTATGTTTTATAAAGGGTATTTATTTGGAGTAGAAGCTTACAGCTACCAGGCCCTAAAGAGTCCAATGTCATTTGCCATGTGTTGACACAAGATGGAGGGTGATACCTGCAAGGATTCATCCTTCCTTCTTCCTCTTCAGGCTGTGGTCTCAGCTTCTTCTAGTATCAGCTGTAGGTTGGAATAAGGCTTCTCTCTCTCCCCGGAACCTTCTCTCTTTCCTCACGAATTTGCTTCTCTGTGTGTTTACTTTGTGGGGCTCCAGCATGAAAACTCCAACTCTCTCCTCTGCTGTGTGTTTTCTCTCTGAGGTGGGGACTCAGCTTTCTATTGACATTGCCCAATCAAAGCCCTAATCATAATTTAATCAAGTAAAAGTGAAACCTCTGATGTTAATATAATGTAATACACCCAGAGGAACAGACCAGTTCACAAACATAATCCAATATCTATTTTTGGAATTCATAAATAATACCAAACTGCTACACCCAGTTTCTAAGCCTTGGGTAGATGTGCAAAAAATTATTGTCCTAGAGAGAGACACTCAAGGCTGAAAATGACCTTTGACAATCTTGTCATCTTTTCCAGGACTTGTTCAATATGTGTGTGTGCATACTTTCTTCATATCTTTAAAGTTGAGGTCATTTTGTCTTTTTTTTTTCCTTTCCCTTTCTGTTTTCACCTACAATATTTTTCCAACTCGTGTTCCATTTTCTCTGCTTTTTTGGTAGGCAGATACTTTTATAAACTAAGGGTTTTTGACAGGACCATTAGCTGGATGAACCCATGGTCAAGAGAATTGCCTAGTATCTATTTCCTTTGATAGAAAAGCTTTGGTTTTATACTTTGAATTGGAAGAAGGAGTTTGGTTACAATAAAGACTACAAAGATGAGGAGAGATAAAAATGATAAGGGGGTGCTGTTTTGTCTTTCTTGCCTTGCACAGCAGAATATTGTGTTCACTGGTGAATGTTAAGTTCACTGGTGAATGCAGTAATGGCCAGTAATTGCCGTAAGTTATCCCTTTCTCATTTTCAGGTTTAGGGATGTGGCATCTTTGTAATCTGGAAAATCCATTTAAGTAGCGTGTAAATGACTTCAGTACCTTCAACATGGAATTCATGGGGTTCTGGGTGGCCCAGGGCATTGTCCAGAAGCATTAGCACCTTAGGGTAATCCCTTGTTGGCAAGGTATTTCTAACCTCTGGCAGAAGACAACTTATGGAACCAGTCAAGGAAAAGTGCTTTGATCGTCCATGCTTTCTTTTTGAACATCCAGAAGATAGGCGACTGGTCCTTGTCCCTTTCCTTTCAAAGCTCGAGGGTTAGCAACTTTATATATCAGGGCTGTCTTTATTTTGAACCCTATGATATTGGCACAAAAGAGCAGGGCTACCCTATTCCTTGTGGCTTTAAAACCTGGGGATTGTTGTTCTTCTTGGCTGGTGTATGTCCTTTGAGACTTTTTCCAATATGGGACAGTTTCGTCAGCAATGAATTCAGTATCTGTTCTGGCTTGCAGCTTTTCAGTTCAATAAATTTCTTCAGAGTTTCAGGAAACTCCCTAGCTGCCTCTTGATCAGACGCTGCCATTCCTGTTACTTCTACACATAAGCTAAATGTTTTGTTGTTTTTTTTTTTAATTTCAAACCAGCTTTGGCTGGCCTGAAAATCTGTAGGGGGAAAACCTTTCACCTTCATTTTCCTTTATGGAATCATATAAGGACTTAGCCTTTTTTCATGTGAAGCCAAAGTCTACCTGATCCCAAAAGCATGATATACTTTCTAAGCAAGAGAGATGCAGATCTCCTGGTTTATGCAAATGCGTTTCAATTGTTGGTGTAGCTGCATGCAATATTGGCTTCCCAGATTTCGTTCTTTTTTTTTTCTTGATAAGCTTTACAGTGGACTCATTAACGCCATAATGACAGCCAACTGCAGCAGCCATTTTGCCTGAACAAAGCATATCTAACAATTCTACTTGTCCCTTCAAGTTTATCACTTTCCTTTGTTTCTTGGGGGCACTTCTGAACCATTAGGGATACCACGCTTGGGACCCATGGTTTTAATAGAGTTTATGGCATTTTAACAACACAAGCTACAAGAAGGTTGAGATGTAAAGATCACTGCAACATCACTGCGAGATGTCATGTGAGAGTTTGCCATAAACATGCTTGGCATCCCCAAACCAGTGCATAGAACTGCAGTTCTTTTACTACAAATTTAATTTTAAGAAAAAAAAAGTGTGTAACTGTTCATTTATGTTATTAAACAGTAAAATACATACTTACAGGTAATATTATACATAGTAGTACATAAACTTTGTGCATTTATAGATTACTAAGTCTTTTAAGATATCTTTACATTTCTAGCCTTTGTGTATTATCTGCTGGCTTTTACATTCTTTTTGCAATCCAATGTTTTACTTATTTTAACTTTAAAAAAGAAATTGTACATATTTGTGGTATTAAAAGATAAAATGTGTTATAGTATACAAAACTATACATATATTTTTTGGATTTCTGAGTTTTTAAACATTTTCTGTGTCATCCCCTGGACTTCGCTTGATGTTTACAGCTTCCACAAAACTCCCCCCAAATTCCTATTTAATTTCTTATGCCAACACATGATATATCAAAACCATGATGGGGAAAGTTATGATGTGAAAGGGATAACTGTACTCTTTTTGAAACCATTTGGGTTCAGGAATCAGGCAAAGTGTGATTTCATTTGTTATTCATACAAGCGAAGTATTGGCTTTATTCACGTTGTAATCTGGTGAGTGCCCATAATTGTGAAATGTCTAAGATTTTACCCTATGAGGCATGCTGGTAGAAGGCCTGAGACTCCTGTGCCAGAGACAAAAGGACTTTATTGTTCATCCTCAGCAGGCAGCCTGAGTTTTTTGTTTACAATGGTTCCCCTTGCTCCTCCAAATCTCATAGGTTGTTGTGGAGTGGCCCACATGGATGAAGGACATGCAGTGGGTTTGTGTCGCAGCTAAGGAACTCTGAACTTAGGAAATCCTAAAGTTTTACCTCAGAGGGAGACATTATCTTTCTTAAACTGCTCAGGAAATAAATCTGCCTTCTGTCCCTGGAGGAGACACTGTCTCTATCTTTCAAGCCCATTTGCTCTTCAAAAATCCTTAAAAAGATAGTCCAGAACAAGCTGTCAATATCTGGGCTTAGAAGACTTGAAGGAATATCAGTGATCCGTGAAGAGTTATCCCAACCAAAATATTCCTAAGAATCATATTTTTATAGTTATTACAGGTGAATTGCGCTTGGCATTAGTGGAGTAATTTTAAAATAGAGGAAGCATTTTGGGGGCAAGCTGTTCTTTTTGTTTCCTAAGTTATACACCACTGGGACTTTTCATCCTCTGTCCTGTAACTTGGCCATATTTCCCAGGGTGTTGTCTCTTCTTTCTTGTTATTCAGGCTCATCTGGAACAAATACTTAGGACCTGTCCATAATCTAATAAGTTCCAGCACCGGGATGTAAAGAAATGGCTTTAGACTAAATGTTCCAGTGTCCATTAAAGAATAGTGACAGGAACCAGAAGGTATCATATCCTGTCACTGTGTAATATGTTGGATCACTTCAGCAGATTAACTAAGGGAATAATGAAAACTCTGCGTGAATGAGTGAGTGTGTGTGACTGTGTGAGTGTGTGATGGAGTGATGGCAATTGCAGCCTGTATTCAGAAAGAGCTTGTATGCTTTTGATACCTTTGGGCTAGTGCAGCTCACTTGAAAGGCATTTTAAAGCTTTTATATCTGTTCTGTCATACTTTTAAGGCCTGCAAATGATAGCCCAAGCTTTTTGGATGGTGATTATCTTTGGTAAACATGAAATTAGCCTCAGAATGCCCTCTATAGTTTAGGTCATGTGCTCAGTATTACAAAGGCCTAAAGATTTTGTAGGTAGGAGGGGAAAAGAAACCAGTATTTTAATTAAATTTTGAAAACAAAATGAAAAGAGGAAAAGAACGTATATTTTACAGGTAGAACCTTTTAGGTCTTTTCATAACTAATCTGTTTGGAATTCTTTGGCTAAGGTAGAATAAATGTATTATAAGACAGGCTCTATCGAGCACAGTATTATTGTAGCTTAATCTGTCTGTCTGTGTCTCACATATCACTGTACCCAGTCAATACTCTATTATTGCAAGTTAAGTGGTTTGCTACAGTATTCTATGCACAGGATATTAGAAGCTGTGTTCCCTAATTTCCAAAGCAATAATGGTGTAAGCAGTATGCATTTTTTACTGTAAAAACTAACAGTTGCCTCCACAGAGTTAATGTTTTATTTAATATACCATTGATACCCAGGAGATTCAGTCATACATCAGAGCAAAATTAAATGTAAAATGTACTAAATTTTGGCAGAATTGGCTTTTCTTTGCAAAGACTGAAGTCTTCAGTTTTGCTTGGAATCAAACTTTGGTTTTCTCCTTGGTGCTTTTATTTAAATGGAGTGTTGCTTCCTGATTAAAATTGATTAAGAATAATGATAACAGTAATTCATAGCATTCTTTATAGCTCCTGGACACTGTGGACATCTTGCCTCTTTCTCTGCTAGCCACTTTTTAAGCAATAACTCTATCCGAGATACAGAAGAGGGTTCTGAACTGCACAACAGAGACTATATTGTGACAGATCATTCTCCTTCTAAATGGCTACATTTATACAGGTCAGGACTTCTGTGGAGGACAGATTTTACTGGGTGAATTGCTTATCTATTAATTTTACTCTAAATAGGAGGTGAGAAAGGACAATGGTTTCTTCCTCATTCAGAGACTTGGTTAAGGTCTGTTAGTTTCCACATACCAGACCCTGCCCATACCCGGGTGACAGGCGGGTTACTGGAAAGAGACACCAATGTTTCCTGCAACCTGAAGGTAGAATAGAGCTTCCCTTGGGGAATAGGAACAGGAAGTTCAAAGTTATTAAAGTCAAGTTTATACTCTCATCCCTTGTAATAGTTTCTTGGTTTCTCTATTTTGCTCCTCTCTGCACATCAACTTCATTCTTCTTTCTGCAGTTGAAATTTTTTCTGCATCTTTGCACATATGCATAATATGACAGCCTCCTAGAATCTCAGATGGCATCTTCTCAATTCCATTGACCAGTCCCACTCACTAAGAGCAGGTCAAAGGCTTGCAGGAATTGGGCTCCATTTAATAGTTAATAGGGAGTAATGGGATAGAAGCAATATGCAGAATATGTTTCTTGCCTAAAAGCACTTAAATTAAACAAATTTAATGGCAAAACAAATCATAGCCACAACCTGTAGGCCACATATAGTCTTTAAGCTTCCAGTTTAAGATCCCTTGATCAGTCTTTCTTAGGCCATTTTCAAAAATCAGGGAATAAAAATCTTCATCAGCAGGACTGGAGCACTAGGGTGAGACAAACGAGGTACTTATCTCAGGCATAAAATGAAAGGGGATGTCTAAAAATATAAATAATCAAGGTAAGTAATATATTAATGCAATATTTTTTAAAAACCTAAATTAATGAAAAAACTCCATGATGAACAAAATACAAAATTTTAAATAAAGACAGAGCATCATTATTGATTTCTCCTCTTGCCTTAGGCTTCAATATATGGCTCAGCACTGATATGTTCATCAGGTGTCTGTCTACCCGTAGTCCAGTCAGTTAGGGGCAGGGGACTAAGGCCTGTCTATGACCTCTGTGTGAAGGGCATCAATTCTCGGCAATAGGGATATGGGCTAGGCAAGTGTACCCTAAGAGGCATCTGCTGAGGGATGTTGGAACGTGATACTTTCTTCTGGAATATGGCTCCCAAAGATTAGGGCTATGCTCCAAACATTCTTAACTCTCCTTGAATAGCCTTTCTTGTATTTCTCATGTGTAAGTTAATCTTTGCTTTTTTGTTGTTGTTTGTTTTGTTTGTTTAAATCTAGTTATCTTTGGATGGTTGTGTCAAAGTATAAGAGCAATAAAGTGAGTTAAAATTTGTCACTGACTTCTTATTCCAAGTAAATTGCCACAAGAGTAGTTTTATGCAAAACTGAATTAATCATCAAAAGAATGACTAAAAGATTTAACTTGAAAATGTGGGTTGGGTGTTTAACCATTTAGGAAACCCCTGGGACCTGACCAATAATTACTCTTCTCATTCGAAGACCAAAACATTTAGCATACAGCTTTTCTTTCCCTTCTAAAATCAATCAGAACAGGGCACTTTGTATCTTACTGAGGTCAATCAAAATGTTGTGCTCAGTTCTTCGTCTAAATGTAAATCTCCTAAAGACATTTTTCAGAAAGAACTGTCAAATTATTAAGTGATAGGAATGTTGGGTAGAGAAAATAAATTTCTCCAGACATTTCATAGGATCCAAAGAATTAGGGAATGTTTTCTCCTCCATCTCCTCAAAGGCTGTTTTGATTTTGATGTTCAAACACCATATTCGAGAAATTTTTAACTGTGAATATAATTCTGAAAACACTTTGAGTCTTGACAATAGCTGTCCTGGGCAGCCTCATATCAAGCTGGCAAAATAGATCATGGAAAATTAGGGAAGTATTTTTGTTTTCAGAATGCTTTCTATGCAATTCCCCAGAAACAGCTCAAAAAGATAGATACTCTTTTCTAAAAGGTTGCTGGTTTAGCACTTCTCAACTTATAAAGGTTGGAATTTCCCACTGGCCCAGAAGAGAGATTTGTATCAGTTACTTTAGATTCACTTAATAGCACATTTGTGTCTGAGATGAAGTGTGAGTCCCATCAGACAAGTAAGATTGTTCTTAAAAATTGGCCTCCTTCGCCCTTCTCTTCTGTATTCTCAGATCTAAAGTAGACTCTCCTAAATGTTCGTCCACAGGCAGATATGACATCTCATCTTAAAAGACCAACAATAGCTGCTCTTTCTCTTTGTGTCGAGCATGGCTGGATGTACAGCGAGTGTATTTATAAAGACTGGTGATTTTTCAGTTCCTTAAGTGAAGGCCTAACTTTAGTTCCCCTCCATCCCCTAGTCTACTGGTATAGATCTCAGTGAGGCTGAGGAAGGTGGCAATGCATGGAAAAGTATGAGGAAGGTTTATACAAAACACAGCCGAGGGAAACTTGCCTAGTCACTGTGGTCTCTGTATTCATTGCATTTTGTTCTGCCTCTGTCATGGCATTATCATTTCTATCTTGTTTTGCTCTTAGGTCTTATCTCCCCTACTAGCTTATATGCTCCTTAAGGGCATCTTTATATTCTCAGCCACCCCTTCTATAATCACATGTGTATTAAGGTCACTCAGAAGCATTTCAAATGATTGAAGATGCTGAAGGTATTCAAATTTGTCAAAAGTCCATTTAGGGGAAGGAGAGGACTATCATTTATTGAATGTTTGTGTCAAGCATGCATTTTTCCCCCTGTAAATCCTCATAATAGTTCTGTAAGAAAGATACAATTATTCCTGTTTTTCAAACACATGGAGAAACTGAGGCTTTTATAGATCATAAGTAAATTATGCAGCAACAGTAGAGTCAGGTGAACCCGGTTTCTAAACCAAGTTTACCTGGCACAAAGCTGATTTCATTAGACGGGGCTGCATCTGCAATTAGAGCTGTGGCTCTGGACTCAGATGCCCAGGTGGTGAGGAGGCATGGAGGGCTGGGGACAAAGAGACCCTATTTTCAAACCCTTCTTTTTTTTTTTTTTTTGTTTTTTTTTTTTTTTGTTTTTGTTTTTTTTTTGTTTTGTTTTTTTTTAATTTTTTTATTTTTTATTGACTTTGTAATAATATTACATTAAAAATATATATGTGAGGTCCCATTCAACCCCATCCCCCCACCCCCCCTCTCCCCCCCCCAACAACACTCGTTCCCATCATCATGACACATCCATTGGATTTTGTAAGTACATCTTTGGGCACCTCTGCACCTCATATACATTGGTTCACATCATAGCCCATACTCTCCTCCATTCCATCCAGTGGGCCCTGTGAGGATTTACAATGTCCGGTGATTGCCTCTGAAGTACCATCCAGGGCAGCTCCATGTCCCAAAGATGCCTCCACCTCTCATCTCTTCCTGCCTTTCCCCATACCCTTCGTCCACTATGTCCACTTTTCCCATTCCAATGCCACCTCTTCTATGTGGACATTGGATTGGTTGTGTCCATTGCACCTCTATGTCAAGAGGAGGGTCAGATTCCACCTGGATGCTGGATGCAATCCTCCCATTTTCAGTTGTAATCACTCTAGGCTCCATGGTGTGGTGGTTGTCCTTCTTCAACTCCATCTTAGCTGAGTGTGGTAAGTCCAATAAATCAGATTGTAGGTGCTGGAGTCTGTTGAGGCTCAGGATCTGGCTATCACATTGTCAGTCCAGAGATTCAAATCCCCTAAATATATCTTAAACCCCAACATTAACTGCACCTCCAGCACATTGGCATGAAAGTCTTATGAAGGGAGATCCCATCTGAGTCCAGATTCATCACACATAAACACCATTTCCAAAGAGGGGCCATCTGCCCTGGTAGTTAACCCCATCGGCCATGACCATAACTCCCGTGGGTCTCTTTAGCCCTCAAAGGAACCAATATCTGGGGGTTGTATCTGCTTTATCTGTCTCTCTGACTCTGCTCAGTTGTGCATGAGGGCAATCCTTCTGCCAGCCTCCAGACTCTTTTTTAGAAGCTCGTAGCCATATAAACTCATTTCTCCTTTCCATTTCCCCCTTACTTTAGGTCAAACAGCATTTTAAAGTCATGGTATTTTATGTAGACATGGATATTCTGCTGATCCGCATTGAACCTTCCGTATAAGGTCATTTTCCAGTTGCATCATCAGTTGGTAGTTGATAGTGGTCCCTCGTTGCCAGGGAGGCTCATCCCCGGGTGTCATGTCCCACGCTGGGGGGAAGGCATTGCATTTACATGCTGAGTTTGGCTTCGAGACTGGCCACATTTGAGTAACATGAAGGCTGACAGAAGGAAATTCCCAGGCACAAAGTTGCTCTAGGCCTTGTTATTATTTTGGGTTTATCAGCTCACAAGCATAGTCATTAGTATCAGGGGCTCACTGTTGAACCCTCACTCCCTCCCGGTCCCCACCACTGTACCTGGGAGACTGTCGCTGCTCCCCTAGGGACCACGACAGAGCACCACTGGCCGGGAACCCAGTACCCCCCCTACTGTGGTTTTTAATTGTTGCCACTATGAGTATATCCAAACATTACCATGCACCCTGGACATATGTTCTGTACAGCTTCCTGTCAGTCATATATCATCTGTCATTGTTATCCCATACCAGTATCCCTCCATTGCCATTGTTGAAACACTCTGTGATCCAGAACTCCCCGAAATTTGAAGCCCAATATAATGTCATGGTCCCTTACTAGGGAATGGCATATAGCGATGAGTTTAAAGGATAGATAAAGAACTTGGATAAAGTTAGATAAAGAACTTAGATAAAGAATGTTGACTTGAAAAAATTCCACATCCTATTTTTTCTTTCCCCCCCCCCCCCCCAATTATTCAGCTTTTCTTCACAGGAGTCCTAGACCACAGCAATGTATATATATAATATACAGCACTCCCACACATCCACCAGAAAACCTTTTCCCTTCCACAGTGATACTCTTACGCCCTATTCATATCATATTTACTTAAAGTGATGTACAGAGTCTGAGACATTAGCTTTCTAACAAGGTGACATCTGTATTTACATTATGGTGCATACTTTAGGATACACAGTTCTTTACATTTTTAGTTATCCTATGTTTTACATTATGGTTTACATTATCAGTCTGTCATCTCCTATATGTCATCCTTGTGTACTCTCAAGAAACTCCTCTCTTACCCCCCATTTACTTTGGTTCCACACATTTAACGTCCATTTTCCCTTCCACCTTAGTGCCCTCAGTGATAGCCAACCTCCGTTTCCTGAGGAGCCACTTCCAGAGATAGATGGAATAGTGTTCAGGGCCTAACTTGCTCAACTGCCCCAATGCCCTGGGAGCCACCCTTTCTCTCGAGGGATACAGTTCCCTCTATTGGATGGCATTAGTCCTCCCCAGGATGTGGGTCCACCCCCACTCTCACTACTTGGGTTTCTACCCCATGGTGTCACCCACTCTGGCAGAATGAGCATTTAGACATTCCCCAGGAGCCCGTCCTGCATCAGACCCTCCCCTCCGAGCATTCTAAACAGGTAACCCTCTTTATTATATTTTGATATGATTTTCTCGGCATTTTACTCTCCACCAACACCTGACCCTCTCCTGGTTCGTATGCTACCCCTCCCTCCCCCCACTTTTGGGCAACGTTACCCACCCGTCCCTCCCCAGCCACCCTCAAACCCGCAAAGCCCCAAGCAAAGGCAACCCCTTGCCCCCCTTTTATCTCTTCTTTGTGTTCATACTTACCACCATCTCGTCTTAAATTCCACCCCTGCAGACATCGGCTCATATCCTTCCTCCACCCTCCGATTTCCTGCAAGCCTATCGTTCAGTCTCTTGCTATCTAGGGCAGCTTGGTTATTTCATATCATTGAGGTCATGTAGTATTTGTCCTTCAATGTCTGGGTTACTTCACTCAACATAAGGTTCTCAAGATTCATCCATGTTATCACATGTGTTTGTAGTGTGTTTGTTCTTACAGCCGAGTAGTATTCCATTGTGTGTATATACCACATTTTATTGATCCACTCGTCTGTTGATGGGCATTTGGGTTGATTCCAACTTTTGGCAATAGTGAACAATGCTGCTATGAACATTGGTGTACATATATTGGTTTGTGTTCTTGTTTTCAGTTCTGCTGGGTATATTCCCAGCAGTGGTATTGCTGGGTCATATGGCAAATCTATGGCTAGTTTTTTGAGAAACCGCCATACTGTCCTCCAGAATGGTTGGATCCTTCTGCATTCCCACCAGCAGTGGATGAGTGTTCCCCTTCCTTCACATCCTCTCCAGCACTTGTATTCTTCTGTTTTTTTCATAGCTGCCAATCTTATGGGTGTAAGATGGTATCTCATTGTAGTTTTGATTTGCATTTCCCTGATAGCTAGAGATTTGGAACATTTTTTCATGTGCTTTCTTGCCATTTGTATTTCTTCTTCGGAGAAGTGTCTGTTTAAGTCTTTTTCCCATTTTTTAAATGGATTGTTTATCTTTTTATTTTCAAGATGTAGGAGTTCTTTATATATGCAAGTTATAAGTTTCTTATCAGATATCTGATTGCCAAATATTTTCTCCCACTGTGTGGGCTCCCTTTTTACTTTCTTGACAAACTCCTTTGAGGTGCAGAAGGCTTTAATTTTGAGGAAGTCCCATTTATCTATTAGTTCTTTTGCTGCTCGTGCTTTTGGTGAGATATTCATAAATCCATTACCTATTACAAGGTCCTGTAGATGTTTCCCTACACTGCTTTCTAAGGTTTTTATGGTCTTGGCTTTTATATTTAGGTCTTTGATCCATCTTGAGTTGATCTTTGTATAAGGTGTGAGATGGTAATCCTCTTTCATTCTTCTACATATGGCTATCCAGTTCTCCAGACACCATTTGTTGAATAGGCCACTCTCTCCCAGTTGAGAGGGTTTGGTGGCTTTATCGAATATTATGTGGTTGTATATGTGAGGTTCTATATCAGAGCTTTCAATTCGATTCCATTGGTCTATATGTCTCTCCTTATGCCAATACCATGCTGTTTTCACCACCGTAGCTTTATAGTATGTTTTGAAGTCAGGTAGTGTGATTCCTCCAATTTCGTTTTTCTTTTTCAGTATGTCTTTGGCTATTCGGGGTCTCTTTCCTTTCCAAATAAATTTCATAGTTAGTTTTTCTAGTTCCTTAAAGAAGGCTGCATTGATTTTTATTGGGATTGCATTGAATGTGTAGATCAATTTTGGTAGGATAGACATCTTAATAATGTTCAGTCTTCCTATCCATGAACAAGGAATAGTCTTCCATTTATTTAGGTCTTCTTTGATTTCCTTGAACAATCTTGTATAGTTCTCAGTGTATAAGTTCTTTACCTCTTTAGTTAAATTTATTCCTAAGTATTTGATTTTTTTATTTACTATTGTGAATGGTATTTGTTTCTTGATTTCCTCCTGATCTTGCTCATTATTGGTGTACAGAAATGCTACTGATTTTTGCGCATTGATCTTATAACCTGCGACTTTACTAAACTCATTTATGAGTTCTAGAATCTTCGTTGTAGATCTCTCAGGGTTTTCTATGTATAGGATCATGTCATCTGCAAATAATGAAATTTTGACTTCTTCCTTTCCAATTTGAATGCCTTTTATTTCTGGTTCTTGCCTCAGTGCTCGAGCAAGTACTTCTAAGACAATGTTAAATAGGAGCGGCGACAGTGGGCATCCTTGTCTTGTTCCTGAGTTTAGAGGGAAGGAGTCTAGGATTTCTCCATTGTAAACAATATTGGCTTTAGGTTTTTCATATATACTCTTTATCATGTTCAAAAAATTTCCTTGTATTCCAATCATTTGGAGTGTTTTTATCAAGAAAGGGTGCTGTATTTTGTCAAATGCTTTTTCTGCATCAATAGATATAATCATGTGATTTTTTTCCTTCAATCTGTTTATATGGTGTATTACGTTGATTGATTTTCTTATGTTGAACCATCCTTGCATACCTGGGATGAATCCCACTTGGTCGTGGTGTATAATTCGTTTAATGTGTTGTTGAATACGATTAGCAAGTATTTTGTTAAGTATTTTTGCGTCTAGGTTCATTAGAGAAATTGGTCTGTAATTTTCCTTTCTTGTGATGTCTTTGTTTGGCTTTGGTACTAGGGTAATGTTGGCATCATAGAAGGAGTTGGGTAATGTTCTTTCTGTTTCGATGGTTTGGAATAGTTTCAGCAGGATTGGTGTCAGTTCTTTCCGGAATGTTTTATAGAATTCACCTGTGAAGCCATCTGGCCCTGGGCTCTTCTTAGTTGGGAGATTTTTAATAACTGATTCTATCTCTCTGCTTGTGATTGGTTTGTTAAGATCATCAATTTCTTCTTTTGTCAATATGGGCTGTTTATGTGTTTCTAGGAATTTGTCCATTTCCTCTAGATTGTCATTTTTGTTGGAATATAGTTTTTCAAAATATCCTCTTATGATAGTCTTTATTTCTGTGGGGTCAGTGGTGATATCGCCTTTCTCATTTCTTATTTTGTGTATTTGCATCTTCTCTCTTTTTTTCTTTGTTAGTGTTGCTAAAGGTTTGTCAATTTTGTTAATCTTCTCAAAAAACCAGCTCTTGGCCTTGTTTATCTGTTCAAGTGCTTTCTTATTTTCTATTTCATTTAGTTCTGCTCTTATCTTTGTTATTTCCTTCCTTCTTCTTCCTGTTGGGTTACTTTGTTGTTGTTTTTCTAATTCCTTCAAATGTGCAGTTAGTTCTTCAATTTTTGCTCTTTCTTCTTTTTTGATATATGAATTTATGGCTATAAACTTCCCTCTCAGTACTGCATCCCATAAATTTTGGTATGTTGTGTTATCATTATCATTTGTTTCAAGGTAGTCATTGATTTCTTTTGAGATTTCCTCTTTGACCCACTGTTTTTCTAAGAGTGTGTTGTTTAATTTCCAAATCGTGGTGTGAAATCTGGGCTTCGTTCCCTTGCAAATCTCCAGCTTGACTCCACTGTGGTCAGAGATAATGTTTTGTATGATTTCAATCTTTCTGAATTCGTTTAGCCTTTCTTTGTGGCCTAGCATATGATCTATCTTGGAGAATGATCCATGTGCGCTTGAGAAAAATGTATATCCTGCTGTGTTTGGGTGTAGCGATCTATATATGTCTATTAGATCGAGCTCCTCTAATATACTATTCAGATGTTTTGTGTCTTTGGTGATTCTCTTTTGAGATGTTCTGTCCAGAATTGATAGTGGTGTATTAAAATCCCCCACTATAATTGTAGATGTATCTATTCTTTCACTTAGTTTTTCCAGCGTTTGCCTGACGTATTTAGAGGCACCCTTGTTAGGGGCATAGATATTTATGATTGTTCGATCTTCTTGACAGATTTTCCCTTTGACTAAAATGTAGTATCCTTCTTTGTCTCTCACAATTGTTTCACATTTAAAGTCTATTTTGTCTGATATTAATATAGCTACTCCTGCCTTTTTTTGGTTATTGTTAGCTTGTATGATTGTTTTCCAGCCTTTCACTTTCAATCTCCATGCGTCTCTGGGTCTAAGATGTGTCTCTTGTAGACAGCATATGGATGGGTCATATTTCCTTATCCAGTGTCCCAGTCTGAATCTTTTGATAGGTGAGTTTAATCCATTGACATTCAGTGTTATTACTATCAAGGAATTATTTGTGTTAGCCATATTTTGATTGGATTTGTGTTTGTCATATTTTGTTTGTATATTTTTTTTTGTCTTTTTTGTTGTTGTTGTTGGTCTTATACTCTCCTCCAACTTTGCCTTTCCTGTTTTTTCCTTTCTTCCTGCAGAACTCCCTTTAGAATTTCTTGAAGGGGAGGTTTCTTGTTGGTATACTCTTTCAGTTTCTGTTTGTCTGCGAATATTTTGAACTCTCCATCATGTTTGAATGCTAGTTTAGCTGGATAGAGTATTCTTGGTTGGAAATTTTTTTCCTTTAGTACCTTGACTATATCATACCACTGTCTTCTTGCCTCCATGGTTTCAGAAGAGAAATCAGCACTTAATCTAATTGAGCTTCCCTTGTATGTGATGGTTTTCTTTTCTCTTGCTGCTTTTAGGATCTTCTCTTTGTCTTGAGCATTGGATAATTTGACAAGTATATGTCTTGGGGTGGGCCTGTTGGGGTTTATGACTTGTGGAGTGCGCTGTGCTTCTTGGATATGTACATCTGTCTCTTTCAGTAGATTTGGGAAGTTTTCAGTCATTATTTCCTGCAACACTCTTTCTGACCCCTTTCCCTTCTCTTCACCTTCTGGAATGCCTATAATACGTATGTTTGAGCGTTTTGCATTGTCATTCAGGTCCCTAAATCCTAATTGGATTTTTTCTATCTTCTTATTGACCCCTTCTACTATCTGTTTGATTTCTGATGTACTGTCTTCCACATCACTAATTCTCTGCTCTGTCTCTTCTAGTCTGCTGATATTTGCTGCAAGTGTATTTTTGATTTCTTGAACTGTGGTGTTCATTCCCATCATATCTGTTATGTTTTTGCGTATGTCTGCAATTTCCCCTCCAAGTGATGTCTTCATGTTGTTAACCTCTTTCATTACTGCATCAAATTTGTCGGTGATAAATGTTCTGAGATCTTTCATTGCTTGTGCCAAGTTTTGCTCCCCTTCGTGATTATTGGTTTGTTGATTGGATTCAGCCATGTTTTCCTGATTATTGGTTTGGTTCGTAGATTTTTGTTGCTTTCTGGTCATCTCTTTATTTTGACGAATTTAATCAGTTCCTTAGCTTCTTTGTCTGCTCTTGGAGGTTAATTAGTTGTTATTTTTGCACAGGTGTTATATCTTCTCTTTGTCACTTTTTTCTTCTTATTCTAGTTACTTGTTGTTGGTTAAGTTCACTTTAGAGGAAAGTATTAGTGTTGGGGAAAGGCAATTGTGTAAGCAAGGGAAAAGTGTAAAGTTGTATTGGTGATGTATGTTAATAAAGCAGGAATATGAGATCTGGAAGGATGGAGGTTAGATTCATGTAGATTGTATAGAGTTATAGCTGTAGGTAGAGTACCTTTTATGAAGTTGATGACTGAATTTGGGAGGAATATGGTATGAACTACACAGCTATTGTTTTCATGAGAGAGGGAAAAAGAAAAGAAAGGTAATAGTTTCAAGAGTGGATAATAGACAGAAAGCAGAACAAAGGTATTTAGAAATTAAGAGTTAGACACTTTGTGGATCAAAGAACGGGAGGTGGGGGGTGGAATATAGGAGAGACAGTAGATGATAGTGGATATCAAGATGCAGGGGAAGGGGGATAGTGTAGGTAGCCTAAATCAGTTCACACAGAAATGAGGCAGTGGAGGATGGGAAAACCCAGCAAATGTGAGGTGTTCCCTGTAGCACCTATTGTATACTTGAATTAAAGTAAAAATAAGTGGAAGATGAGGGACAAGAGGGAAAGAGAAAACCGAAAAAAAAACAAAAAAAAAAAAAACAAAAACAAAAAAAAAAAACAAACTAATTATAATAGAGAAAAAAGAAAGGCAAGAAGAAAGGAAGAAAGAAAAAGAGGATGGGCAAACGGTGGGGAACGGATAGGGAGAAGAGAGATACAGGTACACACGTGTCACAATTGCAACACTATCTAAAACAACAACTTCCCCCCGCTTTGCCCTAAAACCCCCCCGTCTGTCTGCCCAAATGGGTCTGCAAGCACCTCCCTTCCCACAAACCCCCAATAGGCCGCCCAGGGCCCACGAACTCCCCAGTACTGCAGATGCTCAAAAAAAAAAAAAAAAAAAAAAAAAAAAAAAATTTAAGTAAAATTAAAAAACAAACAAACAAACAAACAAACAAAAAAAACCAAAAAAAACCAGAAACCCCTCCGCAGGCCCGGCTCCGCCCGCCGCGGAGGCTTGGACCGGCTCTGCCCGGCTCCTCACGCCACCTTGGCCTGGCCTGGCTCCGCCCAGCTCCGCTCGCTACAGCGGCCCAGCCGGCTCCGGCATCCACCTCCCGCCACCGCGGCCTGGACCGGCCCTGCCCGGCTCCGTACCCGCCGCGGCCTGACCCGGGCCCGCCCGGCTCCAAACGCTACCGCGGCCCGCAGCCGGGGCCTGAACCGGCCCCGCCCGGCTCCAAGCGCTACCGCGGCCCGCAGCCGGGGCCTGCACCGGCCCCGCCCGGCTCCAAGCGCTACCGCGGCCCGCAGCCGGGGCCTGCACCGGCCCCGCCCGGCTCCAAGCGCTACCGCGGCCCGGCCCAGCCTGGCTCAGCCCCACCGAGCGGGGCTAGATGCCTCGTCTCCGCCTACCCAAGAAGGGAATCCTCTGCAGGTAGCTGGGATCTCCGTGTATATTTCACAGACGAATCCTCTCTGTTACCTTTCCTCCAAATCGATGTCCAGACACCTCCGGACCAGCAAAAATCCCGAAACAATCCGGTCCCAAAGAGTCTCCAACGCCGCCCCTCAAACCCTTCTAAAATGGGAGAACTCTACTTAGCTTTGGCTGTTACAACATTTTAAAAAAAAGAGAATTCACAAATCTGGATTTTTTTTGGGTCTAACATCTTCTGATTTTTGTATGTTGGCAACTAATTTAATAACAGCACTTTTGGAAGTTAAAATAGGTCTATGGGCAGATTTTTAGCTACAGTATCAGTAGTTTTAAAAAATTGGAACTTTTTCCCACAGGTATATATTGTAATCCCAATTGATACAAAGTGCTACCTGTCAAGGAGGACTTAGGGAACCATCTGTAATTAATAGTTTGTCCTTTATTGGTTTGTAAAATATTTATGAATAATATTTGGATAGGAAATGCTTAGTTAATGTAGAACCAGGATAATGAATGGTGATGTTCACTACTTATCTTTTTTTTTTTTTTAGATTATAGAAATGCTACATTGAAAGTATAGGGGATTTCCATATAACCCACTCTCCCCCTACCACATTTTCTCCTAATAATATCTTACATTAGTGTGGTACATTTATTACAATTGATGAAACAATATTGAAGCATTGCTTCTAGTCAAGGTCTATAGTGTACATTATGGTTTACACTTGGTACTGTATAGTTTTTTAGGTTTTGACAAAATGTTTAATGGCCTGCATTTGTCACTGCAATATCATGCAGAGCAATTCCAATGCCCTAAAAATGCCCTGTGTTCCACCTAGTCTTCCCTCCCCCTTGCAGAATCTCTGGTAACCACTATCTTTACATCAGTGTTGCAAGTTCTTCCATTAACACAATAAAAATAAATCTACTTTGGTCCATATTTGTGTTTCCTTCTTATATTTGTTCATTCCTCAGTTTTGAGGCTTTTGAGATGACGTTGCCTGTTCTGCTTCATATTGGGAGGGGGCTTAAATCTTATGGGGCAAATAGAATTTTTTTTTGCTTTCAGTTGTAGATACTGTTTGTTTTTGGGATGGGAGTAATCCATCATCATTTTGTTAGTTGCCTTGGACAAGTCTGGTGGACTGAAAAGTAGGTATTGGCTGTAACTCTGCTGAGATTCAGGCCGCAACCTGCATATGAAGAGACTGAAGATTTAAGTTTCTGTATTTAATACAGTAATTATTGTATGTTCAAATACAAGGGGTAGAAGACTCATGAGTCAGGGAATTATTAATGAGTCTAACTCTTTTATATTGGGGAAACATATTATCATGTATTTCAGGATTAGGCCCACTGACAGAGCTCTTATTCATTGAGCCTGTGTGCCTTCCTGTGGTGTCCAGATATTTCTAGAGTTCTTGGGAGCACCCCTGTTTGAGGTTTTGTTTACTGTAGCAGTTAGTGAGATCCTCCAAGACATGCATAAGTGTAACCTCTGAAATGATTTCCTGACCTACTTTGAAATCTCTTAGCCATAAAAACTCTTTTGCATTTAATGTTTCCCTCTTTTGGTCAAGGTCTTTTTCCACATGCTTTGCAGGTTAGCACTTGGTATTAATCTCTCGGTGCCAGGAAGGCACATCCCTAGGAGTTATGTCTCATGTCAGAGGGAAGGTAGTGAGTTTATTTGCTAAGTTAGGCTTAGAGAGAGGCCACATTTGAGTAACAAGGTTTTCTTGAGGTAACTTCTAGGCATTAGTTGTTATTAGGCTAAGTTTCACTTTTACAGTAATAAGGTTCATAAGTAAAAGCATTAATATCGAAGACTTGGCATATTGGCCTGTCTTCTTTTATTTGGCACTTTATCTTTTTTTTTTTATTTTTTTAGGAGGCACCAGGGATTGAACCTGGGACCTCATACATGGGAAGCAGGCACTCAAACACTAAGCTACACCTGCTCTCCTTTACTTATATTTTTTGATATGATATTCTTGCCTGGAACTTCATGAAAACATCAATAGCATTAAATGAACAGTAAACTGATATTGTGTAATGAACTATATATAAATTTCTAAGTGTTTTGTACAAGTCTATGCATCAATTACAAATGGCATGCACAGAAACTATATCTAGTTCTGCTGTTAATGATTACTTGTTGACTGTGAGTATGTGGATGATGCCCTGTGTTGAGGCAGCCAGGTAGTCAGTTTCTCATTGTTGGTCTTGGACCTTTTTATCATCAGTTGTTATTCTTATCCAGGTCTCCAGTCTGTTCTCCTATTCACTGACCCAGTGTGTTCTAGTCTCTCTTTTTACACAAGTGTTGATAGGATAATTGCAGAAACTATATCTTTCTGCTGCATCTATTGAAGTTTGCATCTGCACAGAGATCACTTGAATTTCTATTGCTTTAGCAATTTCTGTTCTTAACAGCTATTTCAGGGCCTCACTGTGAATGGTTGAATGCTTGTGAATATCTTCACTAGGTGTTGCCTTAGTAAGATGGGTTTAATGAGTCTACGTGATTTCTATATAGAGAAAGAATGTCTTCCAGGTTGGTATTGCCAAGGCTTAATGTCTGTTCTTCAGTTATCATACCCCACCTTTAACTGTACATGGGTCTGCTTTCCTACTGCAAGGATATTTCTTGACCCTGTATTTTTCAGATTCCTCTGTCACTTAAAAATGGTTGTCTTATTCTTTTCCCTTTTTGACCTGCTCCTTCTCCTGTCTCTTCTTATTTTGCCTTTCTAGAACAAACACTTTTAATTATTTTAACTTATTATTTTTGTATTTAACATCATGACTCTAAATAATGTGCTTTTATTACTACTTCATTTTTCAATTTTAAATGCTAACTATGGAATTTCAAATATGGAAGGTGAAAATTTAGTTCTCTCTCACCCCTGATCCCTGTTATAAAACACATACCTTTTTATTTCCCCATTCTCCATGTACAATTAATTGAAATTTGTTAGATTGGTATTCATATATTCGAAAATATATTATGATTACCTTTCCTTATGGCATGAATAATTATAAATTTTTTTTCCTGTAGCTTATTATTTTTAAAAAAATATTGTTGTTGTTTTTTGTTTTTTTAAATTTCTTTCCCCATTCCCCTCCTCCCCAGTTGTCTGCTCTCTGTGTCCATTCGCTGTGTGTTCTTCTGTGTCCACCTGTGTTCTTGTCAGCGGCACTGGGAAACTGTGTCTCTTTTTGTTGTGTCATCTTGCTGCATCAACTTTTCGGTGTGTGTGGCCTCCACTCCTGGGCAGGCTGAACTTCCTTTCGCACTGGGCGGCTCTCCTTAGGGGGCGCACTCCTTGTGCGTGGGGATCCCCTACGCTGGGAGCACCTCTGCGTGCCACAGCACTCCTTGCGCGCATCAGCACTGTGCGTGGACTAGCTCCACACGGGTTTAAACTGTGGACCTCCCATGTGGTAGGCGGGCGCTCTATCTGTTGAGCCAAATCTGCTTCCCTGTAGCTTATGTTTTATGTACTTATTAATCAATCTTAAAGCGTCCACCAATTAGCTTAGTCTTTTTTTCCCAAGTGTTTAGATATATCAAGTAGTGTATATATTATTTTCTTTTGAAGAAATCTCCCCCAGAGCAATGAGACCTATTCTAACTATAACCAGTTTTCTCTTCCTGCACCCTGCACAGCTGGTCTTCTTAGGATCTTCCTTCACCATTATCCTGAGGATTCCCTATGATTCTTTTATGTTAGGTCCCCTGTTTCCTTCATGCTAGACTTTCCTCTTTCTTGGTCTACACCTTCGTTTAGAGGGACATGTGTGCTTCTAGTGTCCTGAGAAAGGGTAAATGGGAGATATGTGTTTAAAATATTATTTTCAAAAGCATCTTATCATGTATGAATGATATACTTCAATTAAAAAAGTAAAAAAAAAAAGGCATCTTAATGCTTCTTTCAGACTGGATTAAAAAATAGCTGGAGATAATTTGCCTTCAGAATTTAAAAATGATTAATCCATTGTCTTTTGGGTTTTAGGATTGTTGTTGAGAAGTCTTGATCCGTTCCAAACACCTATATTTTACATGTCGCCTCTAATTTTACTCTTCTGGAAACTTGTAGAATATTTATTTTGTTTTTAATGTTCTGAAATTTCACAATAATATGCTTTAGTGAGCATTTATTTTCATTCATTTTTCTGGTAACGTTAATATGCCTTTTCACTTTGGAAACTTGTATCATTTAGTTTGAGAACATTAATAATAATAGATATTATATATAATTATATATTATTATTATTTAAATCCATCTCGTTTTTCTGTATCCTCTAGCCTCTTATTCAGATACTGGCCCCCTAGACTAGTTCTCAATTTTTTTTTCAATTTCTGTGTCTTTTGTCGCCTAACTTTCTGAAAAACTTATTTCTTTTCCTTTGTTTTCCCCCTCCCTCCTCCCCTCTCTCCTTCTCTCCCTCCTTTCCTCAATCCTTTTCCCTCCTTTCCTCCCTCACTCTTTTCCTTCCACTTTCTGCTTTGTCTTCCCTTCCCCCTTTTTTTCCCCTTTCCTTGCTTTCTTTTCTTTGAAACTGATCTCTATACTGTCCATGAAAAAGGAATTTATTGAGCTAAGAGCATAATGGAGGATGTTTGTTGATTTGGGGAAGGTTTTAAACTTTTTTTTTTTAATTAGCCACTTTTTTGAGATATCATTCATAACAAAAATTCAGTGGTTTAAGTATATTCCCAAAGTTATGCAACCGGAACAACTGTCAAATTCTGGAACATTTTCATCGTCCTAATAAGAAACCTGATATCCATTAGTAGTAAAACTCAAAACCCTCTTTTCCCTCTCTTCTGGCAGCTACTAGTCTACTTGCTTTCTGTGTGGATTCGCCTAAACTGAGCATTTCATATAGATAGGATCTTACAATATGTGGCCTTTTGTGACTGACTTTTTTATTTAGCATGTTTCAGACTCATCCATATTGTAATATCAGTACTTTATTCCTATTTATTGCCTAATAATATTCCATTGTATGGATATACAATATCTTGTTGTCCCACTTTCCATTAGTGGTCATCTGGGTTATTGCCACCTTTTGACTATTGTGAATAATGCTGCTATAAACATTTGTGTGCAGTTTTTTTGTGTGGGCATGTGTTTTCACTTCTCTTGGTATATATCTATAAGTAGAATTGCTGGGTCATAAGGGAACTCTATGTTTAACATTTTGAAGAAGTGCCAAACTGTTTTCCAGAGCAACTACTTACTTTTACAATCCCACAAAAAATGTATATTGTTTCACCCAGGTAGTGGTGCTTGTGAGGGCTATGGAGATACCCAGGCCCTCGGATCATGACAGATGGCTCTGGAGTTTGGTGCTTTGCCAGTGGACCCTGCTTTGGAATTTGTGCTTCTGAGTATGATGGAGTTGGACTCAGATGTGACCTCTCTGTGCATGCCTCTTCTGTCACTTTTACTGAACCTGAGGTTGGCTCTGGGGTTGGTGTAAGCTCAGAAGACTCGAATCTCTGGACTGTCTATGTCCTAGCTGGGCCCTGAGCCTCAGCAGAGTTGCAACACCTACTCTCCAGTTCTTTGGACTTACAGCTAACAGGGAGGTGAGGATGGTCAACCACCACAGCAGGGAGCTGAGAGAGTCAACTGCAAGCAGAAGGATTCCATCCATCAGCCATGTGGGATCTAAGCTCCCTCTTGATTTAGAGGTGGAATGGACTTCACCATCCCAGGTGTCCTCAGGATGGAGAAATAAAATATTCCTCCATCTGGTATTACTGGTGTTCTACTATAGAATTATTGTGACTCTAGCAATGGAAGAAATTGTATCATTGATGTGGAGACATGGCCGTGGGATTTGCTGAAGGCAGGGAGAGGGAAAAAGAGGTGTGATATGGGGGCATTTTCAGGGCTTGGAGTTGTCCTGAATGATCTTGCAGGGTCAGATGCAGGACATTATATATTCTGCCATAACCCACTGAATGGCCTGGGAGAGAGTGTAAACTACAACATAAACTATAATTGATGCTGTGTAGCAGCGCTCCAAAATGTACTCATCAAATGCAGTGAATGTACCACACTAATGAAAGAAGTTGTCAATGTGGAAGGAGTGGGGGATGTGGGGACTGGGGTACATGGGAACCTCTTATATTTTTTATTGTGTGATTTATCTATCTTTAAAAAAATAAAAAAATTAAAAAATCAATGAAAATACAGCACTAAAATACAATAACAAAATACAATTTAATAATCATAAAATTAAAATACTCATAAATAAAGTTAAATTCAGAAATAAAATACGTTTGAAGATGTAATTGGAAACACATTTAAAAATAATTGATTCTGAGAATATGTACACATTTAAAGGTATCTAGATTTTGACAAGATCTAGACAAGATGGTAGTTATTCCCTTCCAAAATAAGAGTTTAAATAAGGGACAGTAATCAGTAATCAGATGGAGAAACAAAATAGAGGCCAGGTGCAATGGATATAATGAGTTTGAAGACTCATACTTAAGAGTGGATGAAATTCAAAACAGGAAATGTGGAAGCAAGTTGCCATAGTTTTTAGCATCCATCTGCCCGATGGGATCTAAGGCCCCGCTCCATTAGAAAAACAGAGTAGGTAACAGCATCCCCAAGTCCTCAGTATAGGGGAATGAACAATGGACTAAAGTAGACTTATTATTATTCTATTATAGACTTATTTTTATTCTAGCAATGGAAGAACTTTTATCATTGATATAAAGGCAGTGGCCGCTGGAGGTTCTGAGGGGAGGGACAGGGAAGAACAGGAGTATCATGGGCATTTTGGGGACATTGCATGACATTGCAATGACAGATACAGGCCATTATACATTTTGTCACAATCTATAAAATTATGTGGGGCAGAGTGTAAACTAATGTAAACTATAGTCCATGGTTATTAGCAATGTGCCACACTAATGAAAGATATTGTTAATGTGGGAAAGTGTGTGGGGTCTAGGGCATAAGGGAATCTCCTATATTTTTCATGTAACATTTATGTGATCTAAAGCTTCTTTAAAAATAAAAATAAAAAATAAAAAATAAAAAAAGTTTGTGAGTTCAGATTTCTCCACATTCTTGTTAACAGTTTTTACTGCCCGTCTTTTTGATCATAGCCATCACACTGCATATGAAGTTGTATCTATCTCATTGTGATTTTGTATTTCCCTAATGACAAATGATGTTGAATATATTTTTTTCTCTCCCTCTTCCCCACCCCCTCCCCCGCTCTCGCCCTGCTGTTTTTGCTGTCTTTGTCCATTCGCTGTGTGAGCTTCTGTATCTGTTTCTCTTTTTGTCTTCTCATCTTTCTCCTCTAGGATTCACCGGGATTTGATCCTGGGGACCTCTGATGTGGAGAGAGGTTCCCTGTTAATTGTGCTACCTCCATTCCTGGTCTCTGCTGTGCTTCGTCTTGACTCTCTTCTTTGTTTCTCTTTTGCTGTGTCATTATCTTGCTGTGTGAATCACTTGCATGCATCGTGCAGCAATTTGGCTTGCCGTGTGGTCCTGGCTCACTGCATGGGCACTCGGCTTGCCAAGTGGATACTCACTTTTCCATGTGGTCACTGGCTAGCTGTGCAAGCTTGCTTTTTCTTCTTTTTCACAGGAGGCCCCAGGGATGAACCTGGGTCCTCCCATTTGGTACGCAGAGTCCCTATCACTTGAGCCATGTCCGCTTCCCCTGAACATCTTTTAATATGTTTATTAGTCACTTGTATATCTTCTTTGGAAATATGCCTATTCAGTTCTTTATACATTTAAAATTAGAGTTGTTTGTCTTTTTTATTGTTGAGTTGTAAACGTGCTTTATATGTTCTGAGTACAACTACCTTATCAGATTTATGATTCACAAATATCTTCTCCCATTCTGTGGTTTATCTTTTTGCTCTATTCTTTGAAGAACAAAGGTTTTTAATTTTGATGAAGTAAAATTTACTTATTTTTCTTTTGTTACTTGTGCTTTCAGTGTCATAAAAGAAACTATTGCCTAATCTGGGGTCATGAAGATTTATTCCTGTGTTTTCATTAAGTTATAGATTTTGCTTTTACATTTAAGTCTTTGATCCAGTTTGAGTTAATTTTTACATATGATATGAGATAGAGGTCCAATATCCTTCTGTCACATGAATATCCAGTTTCTCCAGCATCTTTTGTTGAAAAGACTCTTCTTTTCCATTCAGTGGTCTTGGCATTCTTGTTGAAAATCAATGACCACAAATGTAAGGGTTTATTTTTGGATACTGTATTTGATTTCATTAACCCATATGTCTAACCTTATGCAACAACAATACAATCTTGATTACTGAAGCATTGTAATAAGTTTTAAAAATAAGTTTAAAACTGGGAAATGTGTCCTCCAACTGTGTTCTTCTTTGTGAAGAGTGTTTTGGCTGTTTTGGATCTCTTACATTTCCATATGAATTTTAGAATCAGCTTGTTTTTTCCTGCAAAAAAAGAAGATGGATATTAATAGAGGTTGTGTGGAAACTGTCAATTGATTTGGGGAGTATTGCCATATTAATAATATTAAATATTAAGATCCATGACCATAGGATGTCTTTCACTTTATTTAACACACCTTTCAGTTCTTTCAACCCTATTTTTAGTGTTCAATGTACAAATTTTATATTTCTGTTAAATTTATTCCAAAGTTCAAAAATATTTTATTCTTATAATGCTATAGTAAAAATAGAGTTGTTTTCTTAATTTCATTTTCATAATGTTCATTATGTGGGTGTAGAAGTACAATTGATTTTTTTTTTTTTTTTTTTTAAGGAGGTCTTGGGGATTGAACCCAGAACCTTGTACATGGGAAGCAGGCTCTCAGCACTGAGCTACATCTGCTCCCCTGTACAATTGATTTTTGTTCTTGTATCCAGCAATGTTGCTGAATTCATTAATTAGGTAGTATAGTTTTTTAGTGGATTCTTTTGGATTTTCTATGCACAAGATCATGTCATCTGAGATTAAAGATAATTTAATTTTTCCTTTCCAATTAGGATGTCTTTTCCTGCTTTTTCTTGCCTAAATCAAGCTAGAACTTGCAGTAAAGTGTTGAATATAAATTTAGTGAAATCCTTGTCTTGTACCTGATAACAGGAGGAAAACATTAAATATGATGTTATTTGTGGGGTTTTTGTAGATGCCCTTTATCAGGGTATGAAAATTTCTTTCTATTCTTTGTTTGTTAAATGTGTTAATATCATGGAAGGGTATTAGATATTGTCAAATGCTTTTTCTGTGTTCATTGAGAGGCTATATGGTTTTTTGTCCTTTATTCCAATAATATGTTGTATTATAAGGATTGGTTTTTGTAGTTAAACCAACCTTGCCTTCATGGGAAGAATCTTAGTTCATTTATATAATCCTCTTTATGTTACTGGATCAATTTGCTACTGTTTTGTTGAGAATTTTTCCATCTTTATTCATAAGTGCTATTGGTCTGTTATTTTCTTTTCTTGTTTTTTTTCTGGTTTGGGTATCAAAGACATACTAGCCTCTTAGATTAATTTGGGAATAAGTTCTGTCCTTTGTTATTTTTTGATAGAATTTGTGAAATATTGGTGTTAATTAAAAAATTTTTGGTGTAATTTTATCAATGAATTCATCTGGGCCTGGATTTTCTTGTGAGAAATTTTTTGATTACCAACTCAATCTCTTTTTTAGGTTTATTCAGATTTTTTATTTTTTTTGGAATCTGCTTGGCAGTTTTTGTTTTTATGGGTACTTTGTCAATTTCATTTAAATTATCTAATTTTCTCTAATTTTCTGATGTTGGTGGTAAAGTTCTCTCATTCCTTTTTCTCGTTGATCAGTTGTAGCTAAAGGTTTGCCAGTTTTGTTACTTTTTTAAAGGAACCAACTTTTGATTTTATTGATTTTCTCTATTTTTTCTACTTTCTAGTTCATTTACTGTCCCTTTAAATTTACTATCCTTCATTTTCCTTGCATTAGGTTTTGTTTTTTTCCTTGTTCATTAAGGTAGAAGTTTAGGTTACTGACCTGAGATCTTTTTCTATTTGAATATATTCCTATGAAGGTATATATTTCCCTCTAAGCACTGCTTTAACTGCATCCCTTAAGTTTTGATATGTTGTGTTTTAATTTTCATTCATATCAACGTGTTTTCTAATTTTCCATGTGATTTTTTTCTTTGACCCATTGGTTATTTAGGAGTGTGTTAATTTACACATTTTTGTGAATTCCAAAATTTTCTTTTGCTGTTGATTTCTAATTTCATCTCCTTGCAACTGGAGAATGTGTTTTGTGTGATATAAATCCTTTTAAATATATTGAAACTTGTTTTATTGCCTAACATATAATCTAGTCTGGAGAATGTTGCATGAGTACTTGAGAAGAATGCCTATTATGCCTTTGATGGATGGAGAGTTCTGTAGATGTCAGATCTAGTTGGTTTATAGCATTGTTCATTTCTTTTATTTCCTTGTTGATATTTTGTCAAAAATATTTCTCTCTTCAATTATTTCAGTTTTTGCTACATGCATTTTGGGGCTTTATTGTTGGTTGAATATATGTTTAAAATTTGTTATAATAAATGTTTACATTTGTTTCTGATGGATTGGCTCTTTTATCATTATAAGGTGTCCTTTAGCATCTCTAGTAACAATTATTTACTCACTATTTTTATATTTTTTGAAAATTTTTCTTTATTAGAGAAGTTGTATGTTTATAGAACAATCATGCATAAAATACAGGATTCCCATGCACCACCCCATCATGTACACCTTGCATTGCTGTGGAACATTTGTTACAATTAATGGTAGCACATTTTAATAATTGTACTATTAATTAAAGTCCATGGTTTAACGTAGAGTTCACTGTTGTGTAGTAGATTTACTTAACTTCCCATTCCCTATCCCCACCCTGTCTCCTGGTAAACTATATTCTAGATTCTGAATCTATGAGTTTGCGTAATCTGATTGGTTCAAATCAGTGAGATCATACAATATTTGTACTTTCATGTCTAATTTATTTCATTCAACATTATGTCTTCAGGGTTCATCCATCTATTTTTGTCACATTTATCAGGACTTCATTCCATTTTAGGGCTGAATAATTATTTCATTTTGTGTATATATCACATTTAGTTTATACATTCATCAGATGATGGGCACTTGGGCTGCTTCCGTCTTTTGGCAATTGTGTATAATGCTGTTATGAACACCAGTGTGCAAATATCTGTTTGAGCCCCTGGTTTCAATTCTTTGGGGTATGTCCCTCATAGTGGGATTGCCAGATCATATAGTAGTTCTATACCTAGCTTTCTGAGGAACTGCCAAACTGTCTTTCACAGCAACTGTGCCATTTTACATTACTGATAGCAATGGAAGAGTGTTCCTATTTCTCTTTATCCTCTTCAAACACTTGTTATTTTTTGTTTTTTGAATAGCAGCCATTCTGATATATTAGAAATGGTATTTCATTGTGGATTTGGTTTGCATTTCTCAAATGGCTAATGATGTTGAGGGTCATTTCATATGCTTTCTGGCCATTTCTACGACTTCTTTGGAGAGATTCTGTTAAAATCTTTTGTTCATATTTTAATTGGGTTGTTTGCTTTTTTGCTGTTAAGTTGAAGGATTTATACATATAGGATATTAATTCTTTTAATACTTTATAAAGTATGTGGTTTCCAATACTTTCTCCCAGTGTATAGGTTGTCCTTTTACTTTCATGATAAAGTCCTTTGAGGAACAAAAGTTTTAAATTTTGATGAGGTTCCATTTATCCATTTTTTTTGTTGCTTGTGTTTTGGTCGTGAAGTCCTGAAGATGCTTCCCTACATTTTTATATAGGAATGTGATAGTTCTAGCTTTTATATTTAGGTTGATAGTCCATTTTGAGTTGATTTTTATATATATGTGAGGTAGGGGATTCTCTTGCTAATTTTTTTTTTTTTTTTGCAAATGGAGATCTAGTTTTTCCAGTACCATTTGTTGAAAAGACTATTCTTTCCCAATTGAGTGGTCTTTGTTACCTTGTTAAAAATTAGTTGGTGTCCAAAGAAGAAATACAAATGGTAAGAAAAACATGAAAAAATGTTCAACACTACTAGCAATTAGGGAAATGCAAATCAAAGCTACAATGAGATATCATTTCACACCTATTAGACTGGACCCTATTAAAAAGTCAGAAAACTGTAAATGCAGGAGAGGATGTGGAGAGATAGGAACGCTTATTCAGTGTTGGTGTGAATGTAGAATGGTACAGCCATTGTGGAGGACTGTTTGGCAATTCCTAAGGAAGCTGAATAAAGACTTGCCATAGGCCTGACAATGCCATTGCTAGGTATATACCCAGAAGAACTGAGCAGTAGCATGAATAGATATCTGACACCAATGTTCATAGCAGCATTATTCACAATAGCCAAAAGTTGGAAATAACCCAGGTGTCCATCAACTGATGAATGGATAAACAAATTGTGGAGTATACACACGATGGAATATTATGCAGCGGTAAGAAATGAAGTTGTGAAGCATATCACAACATGTATGAACCTGGAGGACATTTTGTTGAGTGAAGCAAGCCAGACACAGAAGGACAAATACTGTATGATTGCCCTATTATGAACTAAATATATTGTGTGAAATATAAAAATATGTGAAATATGAATATGGGTAGAACTGCATATATAAGACCGTTTTTCTTTGAAGCTGAATAAATGTAGGTTAATACTACAAAATGTTAATACCAGACAAAACAAAAACAAAAACATTATACTAAGTGAAGGAGACCAGACACAGAGTACTATATATTGTATGATTCTACTTATATAAAATGTAAATATAAATCAATTTATAAAGATGAAATGAGATTAGTAATTAGGTAGGTGTGAGGAAGGAATGCTAAGGAGTATGGAGTCTTTTTGGCATAACAAAATTGTTCTAAAAATTTTTTGAGATGATGAATGTGCAACATTATGATTATATTAAAAGCCACTGATTATACACTTTGGATAGAATAGCCAGAAACAGCAGCTGTGTGCAATGGGGCAAGCATAGAGACATTGAAAGGTAAAGAATTTTCTTGTGCCTGTTTTTTGTTTATTATTATTCTTGAAATAATGAAAATGCTCTAATAATGATTGAAATGATGAATGCACAACTCTGTGATATAGCACATACCAATGATTGTACACTTTGGATGAATTGTATACTTTATTAATATGTGTTATTGAAATTGATTTGTTTTAAAAAATTCAGTTGGCTGTAAATGCGAGAGTTGGTTCCTGAGCTCTCAGTTCTATTCTCTTGGTCTATCTATCTGTCCTTGTGCCAATCCGTGCTGTTTTGAATAATGTGGCTTTGTATTAAGTTTTAAGATTGGGAAGTGTGTCTGTGGAGCCGGTGTAGCTCAGTAGTTGAGTGCCTGCTTTGCACATATGAGTTCCTGAGGTTCAATTCTTGGTACATACTAAAAAAAAAATATATATATATATTAGAGAGAGAGACAGAGAGAAACAGAGACAGAGAGAGAGAGAGAGACAGAGAGAGACAGAGAGAGAGACAGAGAAGTGTGAGTCTTCCAACTTTATTTTTCAAGATGGTTTTAGCTATTTGCGGCAATTATACTTGCATATAAATTTGATGATTAGCTTTTACATTTCTGCAAAGAAGGTTGTTGGAATTTTGGTTGGAATTGTGTTGAATCTGTAAATTGCTTTTGGTATGATTGACATCTGAATGCTATTTAGGCTTCCAATTCATGAAACTTCCAAATCATGACTGTCTTTTGGTCTTTAATTTCTTTAGCAAGGTTTTGAAGATTACTCTGTACAAGGACCTACATTTTTCATTAGTTTTATTCCTAGAATTTGATCCTTTTAGTTCTATTGTGAATGGATTTTTTAGAATTCATTTCTTTTTCCAATTGTTCATTGCTTGTGTACAGAAACAAGACTGATTTTTGGGTATTGATTTGTACCATGCCACTTTGCTGAATTCATTTATTAGCTCAAGGATCTGTGTTGTGGACTTTAGAGGATTTTCTGACTATCATTTCATTTGCAAATAGGGCAAGCTTAATTATTCCTTTCCAACTTGAATGCCTTTTATTTATTTTTCTTGCCTGAATGCTCTAGCAAGAACTTCCAGTACAATGTTGAATTAACAGTGGTGATAGTGGACATCCTATCTTGTTCCTGATCTTAGAGGGAAAGCTTAAAGCATTCCATTAGCTGTGGGCTTTTTGTCTATGCCTTTTATCATGTTGAGTTATTTTCCTTTTATTCCTAGTTTTCTCAGTGGTTTTATCAAGAAAGGGTGCTGTATTTTGCTAAAGGCCATTTCTGCATCAATTGAGATGATTGTGGTTTTTTTTTTTCCCTCTTCATTCTGTCAATGTGGTATGCTATATTAATTGATTTTCTTCTGTTGTACCAAGCTTGTATTCCAGGGATAAATTCCACTTGATCATCGTGTATAATTCTTTTAGTAAGTTATTGGATTTGCTTTGCTAGTATTTTGTTGAGAATTTTTGCATCTGTATTTATAAGAGAAATTGGTCTGTAATTTTCTTTTCTTTTTTTTTTTAAAGATTTATTATTTTATTTATTTAATTCCCCTCCCCTCCCCCGGTTGTCTGTTTTCCGTGTCTTTTTGCTGCGTCTTGTTTCTTTGTCCGCTTCTGTTGTCGCCAGCAGCACGGGAAGTGTGGGCGGCGCCATTCCTCGGCAGGCTGCTCCCTCCTTCACGCTGGGCGGCTCTCCTTACGGGTGCACTCCTTGCGCGTGGGGCTCCCCTACGCGGGGTACACCCCTGTGTGGCACGGCACTCCTTGAGCGCATCAGCACTGCGCATGGGCCAGCTCCACACGGGTCAAGGAGGCCCGGGGCTTGAACCGCGGACCTCCCATGTGGTAGACGGACGCCCTAACCACTGGGCCAAAGTCCGTTTCCCGTAATTTTCTTTTTTTATGCTATCTTTTTTTTTAGTTTGGTATGAGGATGATGTTGGCGGTGTAGAATGAGTTAATGTTTCTTCCTTTTAAGTTTTTTTGGTAGTTTGAGCAGAATTGGAGTTAAATTTTCTTGGAATATTTAGTAGAATTCCCCTGTCAAGCCATCTGGTCCTGAGCGTTTCTTTATTGGAATGTTTATGTTGACTGATTCAATTTTCTTTACTAGTAATTGTTTTGTTGAAATTATCTGTTACCTCTAACCCCCAGATATTGGTTCCTTTGAGGGCTAAAGAGACCCATGGGAGTTATGGTCATGGCCGATGGGGTTAACTACCAGGGCAGATGGCCCCTCTTTGGAAATGGTGTTTATGTGTGATGAATCTGGACTCAGATGGGATCTCCCTTCATAAGACTTTCATGCTAATGTGCTGGAGGTGCAGTTAATGTTGGGGTTTAAGATATATTTAGGAGATTTGAATCTCTGGACTGACAATGTGATAGCCAGATCCTGAGCCTCAACAGACTCCAGCACCTACAATCTGATCTATTGGACTTACCACACTCAGCTAAGATGGAGGTGAAGAAGGACAACCACCACACCATGGAGCCTAGAGTGATTACAACTGAAAATGGGAGGATTGCATCCAGCATCCAGGTGGAATCTGAGCCTCCTCTTGACATAAAGGTGCAATGGACACAACCAATCCAGTGTCCACATAGAAGAGGTGGCATTGGATTGGGAAAAGTGGACATAATGGACAAAGGGTATGGGGAAAGGCAGGAAGAGATGAGAGGTGGAGGTGTCTTCGGGACATGGAGCTGCCCTGGATGGTGCTTCAGAGGTAATCACCGGACATTGTAAATCCTCACAGGGCCTACATGATGGAATAGAGGAGAGTATGGGCCATGATGTGAACCAATGTATATGAGGTGCAGAGGTGCCCAAAGATGTACTTACCAAATCCAATGGATGTGTCATGATGATGGGAACGAGTGTTGTTGGGGGGGGGGAGAGGGGGGGTGGGGGGGTGGGGTTGAATGGGACCTCACATATATATTTTTAATGTAATATTATTACAAAGTCAATAAAAAATAAAAAAATTAATTAAAAAAAAAAAAAGAAATTATCTGTTACCTCTAGAGTCAATGTGGGTAGTTTGTGTGTTTCTTAGAATGTGTTTGTTTAATCTAGGTTATCTAATTTATTGGCATGCAATTAGAGTATCTACTTATAATCCTTTTTATTTTAGCATGGTCAGTAGTAATATCCCTGTTTACATTTCTGATTTTTGTAATTTGTATCCTCTCTCTTTTTGTCAGTCTACCTAGAGGATTGTCAGTTTTATGGATCTTTTCAAAGTCCAACTTTTGCCTTTGTTGATTCTCTCCATTGTTTTTTATTTAATTTATCTCTTTTCTTTTTTATTTCCTTCCTTCTGTTACTTTGGGTTTAGTTTGCTCTTTTTTTCTAATTCTTCCAGTTTTGAGGTTTGGTCTCTGATTTGAAATCTTTTTTTGATATAAGCAGTTTGAGTTATAAGTTTCCCTCTCAGCACTGCCTTTGCTGTATCCCATAGATTATGGTATATTGTATTTTAATTTCATTTACATCAAGATATTTCCTTATTTCTCTTCTGATTTCCTCATTAACCCATTGGTTGTTTAAGAGCATGTTGTTTAATTTATACATGTCTGGATCTTCCCTTTCTCCCTCTGTTATTTATTTCTAGCTTCATTCCATTGTAGTGAGACTATATTCATTGTTTGAATTCAACATTTTTGAATGTATTGAGACTTATTTTATTATGCAATGTATCATCTATCCTGGAGAATGATCCATATGCACTGGAGAAAACTGTGTATTCTGGTTTCATTGGGTGCAGTGTTCTATATATGTCTGCTAGGCCTAGCTGGTTTAGTGTATTGTTCAAGTCCTGTACTTAATGATCTTCCCACTAGATGTTTTATCTATTATTGAGAGTGGTGTGCTACAGTCTCTACTATTAATGTGAACCATCATTTCTCCCTTCAGATTTGTCAGTATTTGTTTCATATGTTTTTGGTCTCTGCTGTTAGGAGCAAATATATTTGTAATTGTTACATTTTCCTATTGAAATGTCCCCTTTATCAGTATATAATGACCACTTTTGTCACTTATAACTGTTTTTGACTTAAAGTCTATTTTATCCTATATTAGTGTAGTCACCTCAGCTCTCCTTTGGTTACTACTTGAATGGTATATATATATTTCCATCCTTTTACTATCAACCTACTTGTATCTTTGACTTTAAGGTGAGTTGCTTGCAGAGAGCATATAATTGGGTTGTGTTAACTTTATCCATTCTACGAATCTTTCCCTTTTGACTTGAGGGTTTAATTCATTTACATTTAAAGTCACTACTGATAATACTGAATGTATTTTGCTATTTAGCCTTTGTAAGTCTGCCACTTTGCTATTTAGCCTTTGTAAGTCTCATACCTCTTTTGCTCCTCATTTCCATTAAAGCCTACTTTTATATTTTTTTGCTTTCTTGTGGTGCGTCCTATTATTCTCTCATATCTGTTTGCGTATGTTTTTTCATCTGTGTTCCTTGTTGTTATCATAAGGTTAAAACTTAATATCCTAACTATATAATAATTGCTGGTATCAAATATATACTTTTCTGTAATTCTCTTCCCCCCACCATTATTTTGGTACTTGTTACCGCTTATATCTTTGTACATTGGATGTCCAAAAACCTAGATTTATCATTATTTTCTGTATTTGTATTTTAGCACCTGTAGGAAGTAAGAAGTGAAGTTACATACCAATACAAAGTACCAGGGATGGGTTGGCTTTTATAAAGCAGATTTATCTGGGATAAGAGCTTACAGTTCTAAGGCAGTGAAATGTCCAAATCAAGGTACCATTAGAGGTGCTTTCTCATCAAAGTCAGCTATGGTTGATCCTGTTATCCAGCCAAATGGTGAAGCAAGATGGTTGCTCATCTCTGCCAAGGTCTCTGCCTTCCTCTCCAGAATCTACTGTCTCCTGGAGTTCAGCTGTGGGAAACAAGCTCTTTTTGGGCCTCCTTTCTCAGTCTTTCAGAGCTTCTCTGCCTTTCTGAAGCTGTAGGCAAACTTGGAGTCCTCTTCAACATGGTGGGATCAAATATGGCAGGGCTCCCTTTTACTGTCTCTCTTTTTCTCTGTGTCTCCATTTATATCAGACTCAGCAAGAGGGCAGAGGCTCAACCTGAGTCCTGCTTCGCTGATGTAGTCCAATCGAAAGGGTCTTACACTCACAGTGATGGATCAGTTAAAAAAACATAATCCTTCTCTTTTTGGGATTTATGAAAGAACTTCAAACTATCACACATATCAAGTAATAAAGTACAATAATACTGGCATTTATAATTACTCAAATGATTACCTGTACCACAGATATTTATTTCTTTATAATGCTTTGAATCACTGTTTAGTGGCCTTTTGTTTCAGTTTGAAGAACTCCCTTTAACATTGCTTGTAGGGCAGATCTAGTGGTGATATAGTCCCTCAGTTGCTGTTTATCTGAGAATGTCTTAATCTCATCCTCATTTTTGAAAGAATCTCATTGGATATAAAATTCTCGGCTTGCAGTTGTTAGTTTGTTTTTTTCCCCCAGCACTTTAAATACTTCAACCTGCTGCTTTCTTACCTCCATGGTTTCTGATGAGAAATCAGCATTCAATCCTATTGTGACTCCCTTGTATATAACATGCTGCTTTTCTCTTGCGGCTTTTAGAACTCTCTGCTTGTCCTGTGTGTTTGATAGTGTAATTGATATATGAGGGGGTATATTTTTCTTCATGTTTTATCCTGTTTGGTGTTCTTTGAACTTTTTGGATGTGCATATTTATGTCTTGCTGAGTTAGGAAGTTCTCTGTCATTTCTTTGACTATTCATACTACCTCTTTCTTCTCTTTTTTGGAACTCCCATTATACATATATTGGTGTGCTTGATGGTATCCCATAGTTGTCTTAGGCTATTGTATTTGAGCTTTTTTTTTTTTTTTTAAAGATTTATTTATTTATTTAATTACCCCCCCGCCCCTGGTTGTCTGTTCTCTGTGTCTATTTGCTGCGTCTTGTTTCTTTGTCCACTTCTGTTGTCGTCAGCGCCACAGGAAGTGTGGGTGGTGCCATTCCTGGGCAGGCTGCACTTTCTTTCGCTCTGGGTGGCTCTCCTTACGGGGCTCACTCCTTGCGTGTGGGGCTCCCTTATGCGGGGGATGCCCCTGTGTGGCAGGGCACTCCTGGCGTGCATCAGCACTGGACATGGGCCAGCTCCACACGGGTCAAGGAGGCCCGGGGTTTGAACTGCGGACCTCCCATGTGGTAGGTGGACGCCCTAACCACTGGGCCAAGTCCGTTTCCCTGTATTTGAGCTTTTAACACTTCTTTTTTCTTTCTGTTCCTCTTCCTGACTCATTTCAAGTGTCTTGTCTTCAAGTTTACTGATTATTTCTTCAGTCTGCTTCAAGCTGCTCTTGAAACCCTCCTGGGCATTTTTTCATTTCAATTCTTGTGGTCTTCAACTCCAGGAGTTCTTTTTGGTTCCATTTTAAAATTTCTATCTCTTTACTTATACCCTCATATTGTACATTCATTACTTTCCTGATATCCTGTAGTTATTTCTCTGTGCTTTCCTTCATCTCCTTTAGCATTTTTAAGACCATTTTTTAAAAATGCTTTGTTCAATATGTTCCCATTCTCATTTTCTTCATTGGTGTTTTCTATGTTTTTATCCTCTTCATTTGGATGGACCATCATTTCCTATTTCTCTGTCTTGTACTCTTTTGTTGCTCACTATACATTTTAATATTTTGAAATTTTAACTCTGTAATTTACTACTTGGGATGCCTATTTCTTGTTCTTGTAATCAGCCAGTGATAAGAAAGATTATTGAGCTTCAGCTCTCCTATCAGGAAGGTCTGCCCAAGGTGAATCCAGTGTGTGTGGTTTTCCTGTATTTCTGGGTCTCTTTCTTTTCCTGGGATTTGCTGGTTGTTTTGGAGTGCCTCTGTTTACAAGAATTTGGTTGTCTCCTCTGTTTCCCAGGGGAGGAACCTCCTCCCTCTCTCCGGGTATCTGAAGTATATCAGGCCTTTGTCAGCAGCCTGTCTGCCTCCATTGTTTTTAACAGCCTTTTTGCTGTCTCATGGTGATTTTGCTTGGCAGATAAATTCTGGGAGGAGTGTCACCCCAGGGAGGACTCTCTCAAGTCCATCTTTCCCACCCAAAATAGACTTAGGGACCCACAAAAGCTCCAAACTGTCCTGTGAAAGGGGTCAGGAAGGGCACCCAAAACTTCTCTGGTGGCTCTCTGAAGCTTAGCTTTCCTATCCTGCCCAGTAAATGGAACTATTCAGCTGACTTTCTCCTGCATTCCTAAGGTAAGTACCGCGTCTTGAAATCTCTATATGTCTTGAAATCTCTTTATCTTCTTCCCCTGTTCGGGAAGGGTTGAAACAAAGGCTGCTGCTGCCCTTTACCCAGGGCAGGTTGAAACAATAGCTGCTTTCAGAACCAGGTCCCAGTGATCTGAATTCACTATTCAAAAGCAGTGAGGAGTGATTGGTTGTGCACAACCTGTTCTTAGAGAGGAAGATTTTTATATCCCTTTCTGCCACTAGCTACTTGTCAGGGGCTGGACGCCACAGTAGCCTGCTGCAAGAGTGGGATTTGGGCATTGGTAGCCACTGTTTGGAGAGCGCAGTTTACACTTCTTTACCATAATTTATCAGCCTCTTCCTCCTGTTCTTCCCTGGTTGCTGTATAGTGTTCTTCTGGCCTCTAGAGTTTCAAAATAGTTGTATCAGAGTTCCTGCTTGTTTAATAATTATTTCGGTGGAAGGACGAGTTCTGTAGCTCCCTTCTCCACCATGTTCCCTGACAGTATCTAGTAACAATTTTGTCTTAAAGTCTATTTTGTCTCATGTAAGGATAGCCACTCCACCTCTTTTTTTTTTTTTTTTTTTTTTTTTTTTTTTTTTTTTTTATTATTGACTTTGTAATAATATTACATTAAAAATATATATGTGAGGTCCCATTCATCCCCACCCCCCCTCCCTCTCCCCCCCCAACAACACTCGTTCCCATCATCATGACATATCCATCGGATTTGGTAAGTACATCTTTGGGCACCTCTGCACCTCATAGACAATGGTCCACATCATGGTCCATACTCGCCTCCATTCCATCCAGTGGACCCTGTGAGGATTTACAATGTCCGGTGATTACCTCTGAGGCACCATCCAGGGCAGCTCCATGACCCAAAGACGCCTCCACCTCTCATCTCTTCCTGCCTTTCCCCACACCCATCTTCCACTATGTCCACTTTTCCCAATCCAATGCCACCTCTTCTTTGTGGACATTGGATTGGTAGCACTCCACCTCTTTTGATTGCTCTTTACTTGGTATGAATTCTCACATCCTTTTAATTTCCATGTATTTTTGTTTTTAAATCTAAAGTGTGTCTCTTATAGACAGCATATAGTTGGATCATGTTTTCTTTTTTCCCCCCATCCATTCTATCATTTTCTGCCTTTTGATTGAAGTGTTTGATCTGTTTATATTTAATGTAATTACTGATAAAATAGGAATTATGACTGCATTTTTGTTATCTGTTTCTGTATGTTTTTGTAGTTTTTATACCTGTTTTTCTATTATTATTATTTTTTTGTGTTAAATTTATGTTTTCTAGTAGATCATTTGCATTTCCTAGGCTGCTGGATTCCATGGCTACTATGATTATGAGGTTTTGGTTTTCAAGGTTATTGCAGAAGCTTCAACTGAACAGAGTGTTAAGAGAACAGGCCAATGTAGAATGACACTAACCTCAGTATTCTTATAAGATTCAGATGTTTTCTTGAATAAATGCTCCTCAGATTGTTGCAAGCCCTTGGTCAGTTTCCACGGTCTGAATAAATTGGTTTTGACATGTTTTGATAGTGTTCTTGTTGCTTTCATGGAATAGTAAATGTTTCGAGGTCCTATCTCCCCATTCCAGCAGTTCTTTCCTGGGAAATTTCTTGAAGTCTGTTTTCCATCCTTTCTTTTCACAATATTTGTCATTATAAATGTACATATATATATGTATATATATTTTTTCTTTGTAAAACAACTTTCTTTTCTTGTTTTCTGGACACAATAGCGAGGATATTTTATCACTCTGACAATATTATTAAAAATTTAAAAAGTTCTTCCTATAGCTTCTCTGTTTTCCCTGATTTGCTTTTTCTCTTTGTTTTGTCTTGTCTTCTATATGAGAACTTTCTTCAGACAACAATAACACTGTAGTAGTCATTTATTGATCATTTACTATATGCTAGCCACCCTTCTCAGTGCTTTATATGTATTAAATCATTTAATCCTTGCATTAAACTTTAGAAGTGAGTACTATTATTTCCTTGTTTTTACAGATGAGAAAGATGAGGAATAAGAAGTTAAATAAGTTCCCTGAAGTTACAGACCAAAATGACAGAGTTAGAATTCTGTGTTCCACTCCCCACCCCACCTCAACCCCTACTCCCTACTTATCCTTAGGTTGTCTGCTCATATTTACTGGTGGGACTCTATATACTTTGAGCATATAAGTAGGTCTTGTTGACTGAGGAGGCATCTGGTGTTATTTGTGGGCTGAAATAGTTGCGTCTTGGCTTTTCTTATTGCTACTTTAGGATTCAGCTTTTTCTTGTCCACAAGTCAATTATCAGTAGTTCATTAGCTTTCCTTGCCCCCAAATTTTGTTTCTGCTCTTTGTTTTTCTTTTTTTTTTGCATTTGTGATTTTAGGCCTTAAAAAAAAATTTACTATCATTTTAGTGAGGCTTGGGAAGGACCAGAATAAAATGCATGTGTTCAACTACCATTTTAATCATTTTAAGCATACTTAAAAAATAATCTCTGGCTGTTTTGTTATCTGAACTTTTTGGGGGAGGTCTAATCCTTCCGTTTATTTCGTCTGTTGGCTTATCATGAATAAAAGAATTTTCCTCTTGAGTTCTGTAATTTTATTTTTCATGTGCATCCTCAGTGGAGATTTATCCATGGGATTCCTGTGTGGTTTGGGCTGAATCTTTCTTCATCTAGATATGTTTTGCATTGTATCCTACCAGGTACTCTAGGACCACTTTGTATATTATATTCTTGCCTTGAAGAATACTGTCCATACAGGGACAGTGTAAAATAAATTCCAAACTCATGAGAAGACAGCTTTATGGTTAAGAATTTTCAGGACAGGCTTCCCCTTTATCCTCTCTAGCTTCTTTGTTTCCTCCTTCTGCCAGTGAGCATTTCTAGATAACCGTTTCACTGAGAGTACAGCTTCTCGAGGGGCCTGGCTTAAGGAAGAGAGTCTCAGTTCCAGTTCCTGCTTCACAAAGGTCCAAGGTCTTATCTCCTTTGTGTGTAGCCATTAAAATCAAGGTCTTTGGGATAGTTGAGAGTAGACCAATTCCTGGCCCAGGTGGCAAACCAGGATGTGAGCACCATCTCACTTGGTTCTCTGCTCTTCATTTTGAACCTGAAGGTTACTTTATGTTTAAAAGAATACTTGTGATATTTTAATCAGAATATCTATGACTTTTATAGCAGGAGGTTCTCATGTTGTTTAATCTGTTACTATTGCCAGAATTTTTAAAATTAACTTTTCTTTTGAATTATTTCATATATTCTCATGGGTGTTATCCTTACGTTAAAAGTACTTGTACAGAGGAAACTGAGTGAGAACTCTATGGGAGTTTTTGGTACTATCTTTGTAACTTTTCTGTAAATCCCAAACTATTCTAAAATTGAAAGTTTATTTGAAAAATAAAAAGCCCTACATCCACTTTAAGGAAACTGGCAAAGCTGGAACTGTACTTTGTTACAAAAGATATAGATCTCGCCCCAGCCATCTCTCAAACATATAACCTCTCAAGTTTCCTCAAATATAAGAATGTTCTGCCCTGGCCCAAAGCGATGCCCAGAAACAAGTAACTGTACCCCGGGAACCACTTTCCCTTGTGCTGCTTTACAAAATCAAAAACAATGAAAAAATACTTGTAATTTTTTTCCATGACGTGGCTAATAAATCAAAGAATTTGTTTTAAAGATAGCACAGTGGAATTTGTGACCAGGACAAGAGCGATGAGAGTTTCTTTGTATTCTGCATTAAACATAACTGAAACATTGGATTCTGTTCTGGGTATTGCATTTTCTAGAATATTAATAGAGCTGTAGTGTGTCCAGACCAGAACAGTTAAGATCATGAAGGACCAGGATATTATATCATTTGAGGAATGGTTTATGACATAGGGAAATTTAGCTTGGATAAGGGAAAACCTGAGGGGATGTGATAAGTTATATTGTGGAAGACTGATTAGATTTATTCTTTGTGTCTTCCGAGGGCTTAACAACAGGCAGACGTTATAGAAAGAGACAGATTTGAGCACAATATGAAGGAAACCTCTTGCTAAATAGAGGCATCTGCACATGAAAATATAGTTCACCTTATAGATGGTTGAACACTCTGACCTGTTCTCATCATTGGAAGGGGTCAAATATAGACAGTGATTTTTTTATCTATAGTAGCTAAGATCTCAGACTCTGGAATTAGATTACTCGAGTTTGAATCCTGGCTTGATTCCTTTGTTACCATGGACAAATTATATACCTTTCTGAAGCTCCATTTACCTATCTGCAAAGTGATTTTCTATGTCAAAGTCTCTGTGAAATTGAAACGGGGTTAATATGTGTAAAGTTCTTAGAATGGTGTATAACACATAGTATGTCCTGAACAAATTCTTACAGATACCTTTATGGTGTCTAAAATAAAAGACTCATAAGTCACTGGAGTTGTGATCAACTGTATTAGTTTCCAATGGCTGGTATAACAAATTACTAAAAGCTTAGTAGTTGAAAACAATAGAAATTTATTGTCTATAGTTCTGGAGGCTACAATTCTGAAATCAGGTTCATTGGGCCAAAGTCAAAGTGTCAGTATGGCCCCACTCCCTCCTGAGGCTTTAAGGCACAGTTCATTCCTTGCCTTTTCCAACTTTTGGGGACTGCTTCACTTAAATCTCTGCCTCTGTGGTCATATTATCTCCTCCTCTTCTGTCTGTCAAATATCCCTCTGATTCTCTCTTATGAGGAGGACACTTCTGATTTCATTTAGGGCCTACCTGGATAATCCAGGATGATCTCCCCTCTCAAGATCCTTAACTTAATCACATCTGCAAAGTCTTTTTGCAGGCATAAAACTAATATTTTTTTCTGTTCTGAGAACATTTTATGCAACATCTTGGGTAAATGTCCTCCATCATCCTTTTGAAAAATGTCAAGGCTGGGGAACTAAAACCATTGGACATTAGGTTGGACTGTATAGCCTTCATACCTTTTTCCTATTTCCAAGAATCTATAATTTTAGATATTAAACCCTTATCTGATATGTGGTTTCCAAAATTTTTCTCCCATTGTGTGGGTTGTCATTTTTACTTTTATGATAAAGTCCTTTGATGCACAAAAGTTTTAAATTTTGATCAAGTCCCATTTATCTATTGTTGTTGTTTGTGTTTTAGGTATAAAGTCTAAGAAACTGCTGTCTAACCCAAGGTTCTGAAGATGTTTCCCTACGTTTTCTTCTAGGAATTTGATAGTTTTACCTCTTATGTTTAGGTATTTGATCTACTTTGAGTTAATTTTTTTTATGGCATGAGATCGGGTCCCTCCATCATTCTTTTGTAGGTGAATATCCAATTCTCCCAGCACCATTTTTTGGTAGCCTTGTTAAAAAAAAAAAAATTGGCCATAGATGTGAGAGTCTATTTCTGAACTGCCTGCTCAATTCCATTGGTCTCCATGTCTGTCCTTGTGCCAGTGCCATGCTATTTTGACTACTGTAGCTTTGCAACAAACTTTAAAGTTAGGAAGTGTGAGTCCTCCAGCTTCATTCTTTTGGTTTTGGCTAGTTGAGACCCCTTACCTTTCCAAAAAAGTTTTGATAATTGACTTTTCCATTTTGCATAGTAGTCTTCTGGAATTTGAATTAGGATTGTGTTGAATTTGTAAATCATTTGGGTAGATTTGACATTGTAACAATATTTAGTCTTCCAACCCCTGACTGTGGACTGTCCTTGCATTTATTTAGATCTTGTTAGATTTCAAAGTTTCGTAGGTTTCTGTGCTAGCTTAGGTTACCAAAACTGTGCCAGGGTCTGTCTAGTGAAGCGCAGACTTTCTCCCATGAATGGGGTAAAGAGAGTTCTAAAATCAGTTTCTGTCCATGTAATTTCTAGACTGGTCAATAGATGGTACTTGTTGGCACACCTCTCTGTGGAGGTATATTTCTGTTTTCCTTTGTTTTTGTCTGACCAGAGCCAGCACTCAAATCAGGATCTGCTGGCCAAAATCAATAAAGAAAAGCCCCCAACTCACCCTGCCTTTTCCCTTGTAACAGCTGGCAGGGAGGAAAACATCTACTACCCTCTCAGTCAGCTTCAATGTGCAAGGGGTTTTACACCCCCCTTAATATTTTGGGTAGGGTAGGGGAGGCGACTGGGAGGTTTAGTAACTTACAGTCTGTTGTTTTTGCTTCTTTGTCTCTGTCCCTCTCTCTTCTGGGAGTTGTGAAGCACCGTCTTGGTCTCCTGACCTCCAGAGCAGTCCCCATGGGAGCCTTGACTTTTTCCATTGTTATCAGTGTTCTGTGAATGAAGTTGTATATACATCCCCTACAATAGGAAGTAATGTAGAAAACATAGTGGTTAATAGTACACATTTCCTAATTTGGGGTATTGGTGACCAAGAATCTCTTCCTTCTTCCTGGAACACTTACTCTACTTACCCTGAGTTTGTAATAGTTGTTGTGGACAGTACAGACAGAGAAAGCATTTCTGTAACTAGAGAAGAACTTTGTAAAATGTTAGCACTTGAGGACCTAAGAAAAGCTAGTTTGCTGTTGTTTGCTAATAAAAGCTATAAAACTGTAGCAGAAAATCTCCCAGTTTTTGAAACTAACTTCTATTAAAGATCACCAGTGGTATATCCAGGCATGCTGTGCTCTTACTGGTCAGGGATTGTGCAAAGGACTTGAATGGATGATGTCATGATTTAAGATTAGATGATCTCTACTGACCTTTTCTCATAGACTTTGTCTAAACAAGGTGCTGGACTTTACCTGAAAGCTGCAAAAATTAATGATTTAGATATATTTATAATAAACTGATTTAAACTTTTTTCTATAAGAAGAAAAATAAGATCACTTATTTTAAGACAAAGATGAAGTCTCACCTTCAAATTTGTTTTCACATTAGCTTCCTTTCAAAGTAAGGTCTTAAAGCTGGGACTGACGTTTTTCTCATAATGAACCCTCTCAGGACATTTGTAGCCTGTGGTAAGTACAGAGGGAGAGGAAGACATTGTTAACTCGAAGAGCTTTACTATCAGTATAAACCTCCCTAGTTGAATGTTCTCTTCTTGTTCCAAGTCACAATACAAATCAGCACAGATACTCAGTTTCTAGTATTTTAAAGTATAATGTTACTTATGAAAAGTATTTTGCCTAAGGTTGTGTCTGTAGTGTATATATACCTCAAGTTCAAGTTGATGGCTTTGATTTACATTCTAAAGAAAAATGGTAACACAAAAATTAGTAATGTCCTTAGTTGTAACCATATGAAATGTGTACCAGCATTGGTGTTAAGTGTCATTTTGTACTTTTCCCCTTAGGTTGTCTGTATTGTACCAACAAACCTCCAAATCATTGAGCTGCTCTTAAAAAAAAAAAAAAGGAAGAAAGGAAAAGGAAAAAGCTTGACGTGTAAATATTTTTTTGTTGGTCAAATCACACAGAAATGTATATCAACTGAATGGAACGTATATCAGATTCTTGGCTTAAGTATTACTAATGGGTAGAATTACACAGCAAATAACTATCAGATCATTCCTTATGCAGGTCCATATGCCATCTATATTACTGAATAAATTGCTGATCTATTTTTTAAAAAAAGCAAAATACTTTAATAGACATTTCTTAAAACAAGATTTACAAATGGCTGAAAAGTACATGAAAAGATGCATAACTTCATTAGCTATTAGGAAAATGCAAATCAAAACCACAGTGAGATACCATGTCACACCAATTAGAATGGCTACCATTAAAAAACAGAAAATTACAAGTTTGGGGAGGTTGTGGAGAAATAGGAACACTTTCATTGCTGGTGGGAATGTAAAATGTTGTAGTGGCTCCGGAAGAGAGTTTGCTGGTTCCTCAGAAAGCTAAATATAGAATTATTGTATGCGGTGGCAAACCCTCTACTAGGTATAAACCCCAAAGAATTGAAAGCGGGGAATCTAACAGATATTTGCACACTGATGATCATAGTAGCATCATTCGCAATTGCCTAAAGATGGAAATAACCCGTGTCCATCAACCGATGAATATATGAACCAAATGTGGTATATACATACAATGGAATATTGTTCAGCATTAAAAAGAAATGAAGTGGTGATTCATATGACAACATGGATGAACCTTGAAGGCATTATGTTGAATGAAATAAGCCAGACACAAAAGGATAAATGATGTATGATCTCACTGATTTGAAACAATTAGAATAAACAAAATCATAGAGTTAAAGTCTAGAGTATAGCTTACTCGGGCCTGGAATCGGGGTAGGGAATGAAGAGTTAATGCTTAATTTGTACAGAATTTCTGTTTGGGTTGATTGTAGAGTTTTGGAAATGGATGGTGGTAATGGTATTACAACATTGTGAGTGTAATTAACAGCTTTGAATTATATATGTGAATTTGGTTAAAAGGAGGAAATTTTAGGTTGCATCTATGTTACTAGAATAAAAATTAAAAGATGAAGCACAGGACTCTATAATACAATGAGCCCTATTGTAAGTGATGAACTATAGATAATAGTGTAATTATTAAAATATTCTTTCATGAATTATTAAAAATGTACCACAATAATGCAAGGTGTTAATAATAGGGCAGTATAAACTATGGGCCATAGTTAATATTAAAATTATAATATTCATTTATCTATTTCAACAAAGCTACCACACTAATGCAAAGTGTTAAGAAGACGGGAGATGCATGTGAACACTGTACTTTTTACATTATTTTTCTGTAAATCTACCGTTTTTCTAATTTAAAAAAAAATTAAAAAAAGAATCTATAAATTTGGTGTTATTGTTTGAAGTTCCTTTTGGAATCCTCTTTATATTTTCCTGCATTCAAATTGTACAATCTATAAGAAAAAGAATGTGCTAAACTCAAGTGAATTTAGCCTAATTTGTGCCTGAATGGTTACTGAGACTTTACCATTATCTTGCACATTTGAAATAAGGGGAATATATTAATCAGAATTTTTATATTTTCAAGTGTCAAAAAATAATTGAGTGACTTAAGCAATGGAAAGAATTTATTGGTTCACATAAAAGCAACATCTGGGATATTAATAGCCACAGCTGGATCGAGTTACTCAAAAAGTGACTTTGTTGCTAAAGACTTGGTCTTATCATCTCCTAGTCTTAATTCTCTTTTTCTTCTTAATATTCAGCTCTTTGTGTTTATGGGCATTTTTCCTCTGAATTGAACTTCTCTATTTTATTGTGATAAAATAAGTATAATGCAAAAATTGCCATTTTTGACTATTTTTAAGGTTACAATCCAGTGGCATTAATTGCATTCATAGTGTTGTGCAACCATTACTACTGTCTATTTCCAAAATATTTTTCAGCACCTCAAATAGAAACTATGTAGCCATTAAGCAATAACTCCCCAGTTCTCCCTCTACCCTGCCCTGGTAATCTCTAATCTAGTTTTTGCCTTTATGAATTGGCTTATTCTAGATATTTCATATAAGTGTAATTATACATTATTATTCATTTTGTTTCTGGTTTAATTCATTTACCATGATGTTTTCAAGGTTCATCCATGTTGGAGCAAGTGTCAATACTTCATTTATTTTAATGGCTGATCTGATTATTTTTGAGTTGATTTTATTCATCAGGCTAATGCTAAAGTGGCAAGATGATCATCAGCAGATCCAGTTATCCATCCTATCTTTTTATAATCTCAATTGAAATAGCTCCACTTTTTCAATAATCTCTAGAATTGCCATTCATTAGACCATTTAAGGTCATAGGTCCAACTCTGGATCAGGCCAGCCCTATCTAAACTGCATGGAAAGAAGAGTGAGGAATGATGGCTCTCCTATAAAAATTTGAAAAATTCCTATAAAAATATTTTCAGAGGAAAGGTTGAAGTTTGCTGGTCAGACCACAGTAACATGCTAATATGCAAAACATTACATGTAATATGTAAAACATTATATATGCTATATCTAATCAGAGTTTCATGCTAAGTTTTGCCTGAGGGTTATGGAATCAGTCCCATAGCTCTGTAGCTGTGCTTCAGTCTCTGTGTGCATTTGTGTTTGTTTATATCTTAGATAAAATTTGCCAGATGGGAAAAACCCATCCGTGTGCTCAGCCAGTAAGCTGGCCTGGTGGTAGTGATCAGAGGATGTGGGTAAATTCCTCTTTGAACAAATGAATTAAATATGCACAGTAAATGGTTTAATGCACAGCAGGAAAGTGGTGCCTAATCGTTGGGGAAGAAAGCAAAACCAACAGAGCAGCAAGACTCACGTGGTCACTCCTACAGTTGTGTCTACAAGGTGGCAGTAGCCAGGAGGCTAGCAGAGTGCTTTGTAGCACAGCATTCACCCAAGTGTGCAATATGTTAACTACAGCTGGGCCTGGCATTTTCATCCCTGACTAATGGGAGGAGAGAGAAAGGGGTTCAAGTGCTGAATAAATAAATTACTTAATTACATATTATCGGAGAAAAGAACAGATGGTCAGCTTAGCTCATCTCCTGATGCCTTCGGCTTCTGAATGGAGACTGGATCCTCAGAGACGAGAACAGGCTGGGTGCTTGATTCTTTTTATCTGCTGGTTCTACCAGAGGCCCATTGTTTTCAGGAATAAACAGGTTCATTTTCCCAAGGCTGAAAGATGCTGCGTGCCCTGGTGCCCACTCTGAGCTGAAGGTGGGCAGGCTTAAGCCAGTCAACGTTTTTCATTTTGGCACCAGATAGAGGTGGAAATGGATTTCATTTTCTGTAAAATGGTTGAAAAGCGATTTTCGATTGAAGAGCTAATCAAAAGTGAAGGGGGTAGTTGAACATTTACTTAATGTGCTTGGGAGCGTCTCCTATCACTATAGACCGTATGCTTGTTTTCACTTGCTTTGGGTGTCCCCTTGGAGAATTCGTTTTTTGTTTTTTTTTTTCCCTGAGCATCGGTTGCTCTACTATTAGAGAGAAATGCAGCTGGGGTTGTTTTCTGGAAGCCTCATGTTTATATTCACGTTTCAGTTTGGCAAGGTAGGGTGTGCAGAGCAGTGGTTCTCAAATGCTGGTGCCAGACTGGCAGTATCAGAATCACCTGGGTTGTTTTTTTAAAGTTACATATTCCTTAGCCCCGAACAGAGATTCTGATTCATTAGATCTTGATTCGCAGAGTCTGGGAATCTGTATTTTAAAAAAAGCTCCACAAGTGATTATGAAGTAACTTTGGGGATCACTGTTTATCATTTGGGGAATGGGAAACAGATGGTGAACTCAAAAGGGTTATTAATAAAGATTTTATTAAAATGGCTTATTTAAAGAGGTATGGACAAAGATAAGGGAAACTACCAAGTTTATGCTGAGGCACCCTGGACTAGTAACAGTGGGAAACAGGTGCAAGGAGAGGAAGTAGTTATCAGAACCTGGGGTGACTTATAGTTGTAAGAGAGGATCTCTGGACACGAGCTGTGGACTTTGGTAAAGTAGCACAGCCACCATCTTCCCATGGCCTGGCAAGGATGAAAACAGGAGGATAAGTGCTCAACCTCTCCCTCCTTTTGCTCTTGTATCTCTTTCTGGTTCTTTACATTGACCAAATAAAAAAGACAGGGGAGGTCAGTTGATACTCCTGGGGCATAAAACAGTGTGGAAAGAGGATCTGAAGTTAAATTGAGACTATCTAGCATATATTGGTATAGATAACATTTTTTAGCTTTACATTTGTGTGTCTGCAATATACACATATATTGTTCAACTTATGTGCTTTTATCTGCCTAAAATTGCCTCTATGGTTTCATCATTGAGACTGTAAACTCTGAAAGATTTGGGATTACATTGTTCAGAATTATCTCCCTGTGCCTTGCCATGGTCCAGCCAGTTCAGATAATGTCTCTGGGAAGGCTGGCATGGAGAATGTTTTGGGACATCATGATTGTCAGCCTGGTTTAACGTTAAATTTAGTGATGTACCAGTAGAATATCCTATTCCCCCTTATAAGGTAATTATGAATCTATCATTTTATATTCCATTCATTTAGTTATACCTTGGTAACAAGGACCCAGTCACTTTCCCCACCCCCACCATGACGTAGGCTACAGTTGTGGTTAAGAGGAAGACCATGGACTATGAGTCTCCAAAAAAGAGTTGGGTGGTCATCAGAGGGGTAATGCTTACACACACCTCAGCAAGGTACCAGAGACAGCCAAAGTTGATAGAAACCCAGGCACTGGTTCTCCTGAGGGCTACAGAGACCCACAGGTTCTATGGTCATGGCAGATGGCTCTGGAGTTCAGGCCTATGTCAGTTGGCCCTACTTTGGAATTTGTTTTTCCTGAGTGTGATGGAGTTGGACTCAGATATGACCTTTCTACACATGCCCCTTCTGTTACTTTTACCAGACTGTGGTTGGCATTTGGGTTGGTGTATACTCAGGAGACCTGAATCTCTGGACTGTCCATGTGACAGCCAGGCCCTGAGCCTTAACAGACTTGCAACTCCTACCATCTGGTTTATTGGACTTACCCTGGCCAGCTAACAGAGAGGTGAAGAAGATCAACCACCACACCAGGGAGCCAAGAGTGCCTACAACTGTAAGCAGGAGAATTGCATCCATCATCCATGTGGAATCTAAGCCCCCTCTTGATGTAGAGGGGGACTGGATATAACCATCCCAGGGTTCACAGGATGGAGGAATAGAGTATGGATTATAGTGGACTTACTGGTGTTCTGCTGGGGAACTATTGTAAGTAGTAAGGGAATAAATTGTAATATTGATGTGGAGAAAGTGCCACGGTAGCTGCTGATGGTAGGGAGCGTGAAGAAAAGATATGATGTGGGGGCATTTTCAGGATTTGGAGTTGTCCTGGGTGGCGCTGCAGGGACAGATGCTGGACATTGTGTGCCCTGCCATGGCCCACTGGGTGGACTCGGGGAGAGTGTAGATTACAATGTAGATTGCTATCCATGTGGTGCAGCGGTGCGTATTCACCAGGTGCAGTGAATATGCCACGATGATGGAAGGGGTTGTTGATGTGGGAGGAGTGGGGTAGGGGGGATGGTGGGGTATATGGGGATCTCATATTTTTTGAATGTAACATTTAAAAGAAAATAAAGAAGAAAAAAAAAAAAAAGAGGAAGATCATGGAGACGCACCACCAGCTGAATTCTGACTCTACCACTTACTAAAGGAGTGACTTTAGGCATGTTATTTGATTTTTTTTATTCCTCAGTTTCTGCTTCCATAAAAAAGGAAAGAATCATAACTCCTTTCTCATTTGTGCTTTGAAGTATATTTGAGAACATAGTCAATGGACTTGGGGTCTGGCATGTAGTCAGTGAGGAAAGACTCTCTTAGTCATTGTTCAGTTCACTAACAGATCCCAGGAGCCAAAAAATTGCACTTTAGGTCCAGTTATGGCATATCAGAAGGCAAAAAGTGGTGAAATTACAGATTTTCTTCCAAGTTTCCTTTTCCCTTTCCTTCACAGAAAGAAACTGCACTGTAGATCAGGATAAACCCACAGCAGAATTGTGAAGGTGACGTTTATTTCTGGGGCCCTTTAGTCACCCCTTTCTAGTTTCGATGACACTCTAGAACAGTGTTGTGACTAATGCAGGCTCTTCGTTTACTCTGCCTGGGCTTGACTATCCTCTCTACCACTTACTAGCTTTTTGATTCTGTGCAAAGTCCTTTTACCTCTTCATGCTTCAATTTCTTCCTCTCCATAAAATGGACATAAAAATGGACCATACCTTGTAGGATTGTTATGAGGATTAAATGCACATCTATATATGCAAAATGCTTAGAGCAGGTCTGGCAAGTAGCAAAGAGGTCAATGTCATTATTCTGTTCTAGATAATAGATTTGCATTTTACTTGGATCATTTCTTATACCAAAGGAATAATGTATACACTAATCACACCTTTGAACACCTACTGAGTACTGGGCATTTCTCATGTAACTCAGTTTTTCCAGGAGCTCAGACAGAAACCTTGAAGTCATCCTTGATTCTTTATTTTTCCTACATAATTTATCAGCATATCCTGTAGTCACTACCTTTCAGAATACATCCAGAATCTTCCCCCTTCTCGTTACCTACACTGCAGCACTCTGGTGCAAGTCAATATTATCTCTCTCTCGGATTAGAGTAGTCATTTCCTATGTGTTCTGCCTCCTTACCCTCTTTTCCCTTCCTCTTCTTCCCAGAAGAGCCTGAGGGAGCCTTTTAGCAGGTCAGCTCATGTTGCTTCTCAGTTCAAACCCTTCCATTGGCTCCCATCTCACTCAGAGTAAAAGGTAAAGCCATTATCATGGCTTACGAGTCTGAACATTTTCTTTTCCCATGCTTTTCTGGCCTCATCTCCTTTCCCTCTTCCCTTCCTTATATTCTAGCTTCAGCATACTCTGCCTCCCAGACTTTGCATTTGCTCTTCCTTCTGCCTAGAATGTTCTTTCCCCAGATATCTGCCTGATCTCCTCATTTCTTCAGATCAAATATAACCTTAAAGGGACAGTTTTCCATTACCACCACATATATAGCTCCCACCATCATTCTCTTTCACTGCCGTCGATTATTTTTATTCATAGCACATATCACCATGGGACATATTTATTGATTTGTCTCTCCCCAACAGGAAGGACAGCTTCTTGAAGGCTGAGACTGTTGAATTTGCTGTGGTAATGAATGAGTAAATCATTTTTTCTTAAGAAGTATACTGTTTAATTTTTAGCAAAAGCAACTCAAATTTTTCCATTTTAAAGAATATTTACTGTGTATATATTTCTCTGTTACTCAGCTAAATATTTATTGGTCTTATCTCCAATGAAGGATGTTTTGGTTTATCACCAAGGAAGGGGTATGTGTATGTATATACATATATTATTAAATATACACATGATATATATGTATTTATTAATAAATATATACAGACATATGCACATATCCATAAATACTTAATATGAATGCCTGTGTACTTATGTGTATGAATGTGTATGTAAGAATGTATGTGAGTATGTATTTTTCCATGTCTGTGTCTGTGTTTGTATGTGCATGTGTGTATTGTTTGTGTCTACAAATTTCTTTTTTGACTAAAGAAGGGGAATGATTCATATTCAGTGTTTCCCTAGGTAATCTCCATCTGCTGCCCTGTGAGAAGGTTCCAGGGCATGGAAGAAGGAGGTAATAGGATGAAGAAATCTGATGATGGAGAGGTAGTGAAATTATGAAAGGATTGAGCAGTAGTCCTCATGGTCTTGTGAAGGCTTGGAATCACTGTCTCCAGAGGAATATGTTATAACAAACATGATGGCCTTTAGTGAGAGTTTAGTTCTCACTTCCTACCTTAGAAAGCAGCATTCTTTGGAGGAAGGGCTAAGAATGGAGGGCTCTAATAAACCCGAATGGTCAACAATCATGGTACTCTCATTCTTTTCCAAGAATCTTTGAAATATATATTTTTTGAATTTAGTTTTGCCTGAAAAATCTGCATCCAATTTGAATGAAATTGAATATGTTTCAGGCTCAAGCAGCATGTCTTCCATCTGAAGCAAAATGGAGATGAATTTCAATTAGATGTTCCCATTATAATCTGTCTCCACCTGTAGTTTTCATCAAAATTGCTAGGAAGTGTGATATAATGTATGACCAGGATTTGCCCACTGGCAGCAATGCCCCATTATCTTAGTAAAAAAGCACAAAATAATTAGTCTGATGCATACAGATAGCGGTTTCTTACAGCGAGTGACTTTAATTGTGGTGAGTAATGTATATAACGTTTGAAACCTTATATATTTTCCCTCTGAAGAAGACACAGATTACTAATTCCGATGACAAAGTAACAGCATTTCAGAAGAGTTAATGCAAACTGAATATCGTAGTCAGTAGCCAGAGTAAAACGTCCATTTTATGGCCTTAGTTTTGCCTGAGCTTAATTTATGGTAATTTGGTGGTTGCATATAGCTTGGAAGCATGCTGTTGGCTTGAGAATTAGTACTTGGGTATTGCATAAATCATGGCTGAATGTGTTGGCTTTATCTAATACTCTTCCTTCTCCTACAATTGGAATCCTTCTCATCTTGTCATTTTCCCAGCTTTGTTACTGCCTGCTAATTCGTAGAGCTCTGAGAGCTCAGTATTTAAGAGATTACCATCTTCATGAAGTGGCATATTCCAAATGCCAGGTATAGTGTTTTGGGGTTCCAAAGGGAATGAGTTCAGCAAATCTTTTTGTGTGATAGAAAGGGTAATGGGGTCCATTCCTACCAGCACAACTTAATTGCTTTAAAGGGAAATATAATTCTGTCTCCCACCCTCCCTTCAGCCCCTAAACTCCATGCTAATATAAAAGTGTATAATCTGTCCTTTTTCTTTCTTGGATAGATTGATATTGGTTGCTCTTTGATTAATTTGAAATGAGGACAGTGAAGGCAGCGTGTTCCAGAACCACATATAATCTACTTGGGAACCTAAATAATATGAATCAGCTGTCTATACTGCAGGATTCAGGTTAAGGTGATTAGTCTTGAAAGACCTATCTGGGCTACTTCAGAACTAGTGTGTACAAAGATTTTAAATTTTCTGTAGTGATTAGTCATTTTCAGAAGTGATAAAATTTTTTAAATAAATGAAAAGCACAATCATAATTGTAGACAACCTTATTCTAAATGTTGTGGGAAAATATGTTTTAAAATTTATCTTCTTTTCTTGAATCCCTAAAATCACAGTACAAGTGTAGCTAGATAGTAATTTTATTTTTCTAATTTGGTTATACACCTGCCTCTCTTTTTAATATTGTACTCATTATAGGTAACATCTGACTTTAGATGGCACAGTACTTTATGTACGTTATCACTTTAAATCCATACTTGAAACCCATGATTTATGCATCATTATCCACAATTCAAATGCAGAAATAAACAAAATTAAAATGGTATTCAAAATTTTGTTATAATTTTTTTCTAATTATAGAATGGCAGTGCTTATTGTAGAAAATCTGGAAAGGATAGAAAAGTACACAGAAGTAGCTAGCAATATTCAAAAAGGAGAGAAGACAGAAATTATCAATATTGGAATATTGGGAACAAATAAGTGGATATCACTCCAGGCTCTACAGACATTAAAAAGGATAAGGGGGAAAAAGGATAAGGGAATACTACAAACATTTCTGTGCATCAAGAGATGAAAGGGACCAATTCCTTGAAAAGCTCAAATTGCCAAACCTGCTGAAGATGAAGTAAGTTAACTAGATAAGTTTTGTGAAGAAATTAGACTCATAGTCAAAGAACTCTATAAAATAAATCCACAGGCTTAGGTGGTTTCACTGGTGCATTTTACCAAACATTTCAACAATTCTGCAGTTTCTTCAAGAAAATAGAAGAAAGGTAGCACTTCCCAACTTATTTTATGAAGCCAACATTATCTTGACACCAAAAACAGACAAAAAGCATTTCAAGGAAAGAAATCTACAAAACAATATTCCTTATAAACATCAGTGTAAAAATCCTCCACCAAATATAGCAAAGTAAATCTAAGAATGTATAAAAAGCATAACACAATGTGACTAAGTGGGTTTATCTTGGGAATGTAAGGCTAGCTTAATATACAAAAATCAATCATTGTAATCCACTTATTTAACACTTTAAGAAAAACCATATGATTATATCAATTTATGGTGAAAAAGCATTTGCTAAAATTCAACACCCATTCATTATAATAACTCTCAAAAAACTGGGATTAGACCTTCCCCTCAACTGAATAAAAGGTATCTACAGAAAATACATACAGCCAGAATCATCTTAATGGAAAAAGGCTGAATGCTTTCTCTTGAAAGATCAGAAAGATGGCAAGGATGTCTTATCTCACGACTCCAATTCAACATTCTACTAGAAGGCCCAGCAAATGCATAAGGCCATCAAAAGAAATGAAAGGCATATGGATTGAAAAGGAAGAAATAAAACTGCTTCTATTTCAGACAACATAATTGTCTTCATAGAAAATCTCAAGTAATTTACAAAAATAACCCAACAGAAAAAGTCAAATCAAATCAAAGGAAACAAAAAACGTCCTAGAATTTAAAAAATGAGTTTTGCAAAGTCACAAGATAAAAGTTCAACACACAGAAATTAATCATATTTCCACATATTAGCAATTGAAAACCCCAATTTAAAAATATACCATTTAAAATAGTCCAAAAAATGAAAGAGGAAAAATCTAACAAAGCATGTTCAGAAACTGTATACTGAAAGTAGGACACGATAAAAGAAATCTAAGTTTTAAGTAAATGGAGAGGCTTATGATATTGATAGAAAAATTTAGTGTAGTAAAAATTTCAATTCCCAAATTTATCTATAGATTTAACACAATTCCCATCAAAATCTCAGCCAGATATTTTGTAGCTATAGATATACTGATTGTAAATTTAACATGGAAAGGCAAAGGAATTAGAATAGCTGTAAACATTTTTGAAAAAGAAGAATAAAGTTAGAGAAATCAAACTAACCAATTTTAAGACTTTCTATAAAGCTACAGTAATCAAGACACTGTGTTATTGCCAAAGGGATAGATACATAGATCAACTGAACAGAATAGAGGTATCAGAAATAGACCAATACAAATGTATCCATTTGAGTTTCCTTGCATTAGAATTTTTATTCATTTTTAAACAAACTATTTTGTATAAGTTTTATATTTACAGAAAATCTGTGAAAACAGTACAAAGTTCTATATACTCCACACCAAGTTCCCCCCCCTTTTTTTTTTTTAGATTATTTATTTAATTCCCTCCCCTCCCCCGGTTGTCTGTTCTCTGTGTCTATTTGCTTCGTCTTGTTTCTTTGTCCACTTCTGTTGTCATCAGTGGCACGGGAAGTGTGGGCGGCGCCATTCCTGGGCAGGCTGCACTTTCTTTTTGCGCTGGGCGGCTCTCCTTACGGGTGCACTCCTTGCGCGCGGGGCTCCCCTGCGCGTGGGGCTCCCCTACGCAGGGGACACCCCTGCGTGGCTCGGCACTCCTTGGGCGCATCAGCACTGCGCATGGGCCAGCTCCACACGGGTCAAGGAGGCCCGGGGTTTGAACCGTGGACCTCCCATGTGGTAGATGGATGCCCTAACCACTGGGTCAAGTTTCCCCTATTATTAACATCTTATATTAGTGTACTACATTTGTTATAGTTAATGAAGTCAACTAATAGTTAATACATAATTATGAATTAAAGGGCAACCCTTTTTTCAGATTTCTTTAGCCTTTATCTAATATCATTTTTTCTGTTTCAGGATCTTATCCAAGATGCCAAATTCTCTTTAATTGTCATGTTTCCACCTTGACCCTTTTTATTTAATCCTCACCCCCTTGTGGCTTTTTGTGTGCTGTCTGCTCTCTGTACCCATTCGCTTTGTGTTCTGCTGTGTCTGTCTTTATTTATTTTTAATTTCCCCTCCCCCCTTGCAGTTTGCTTGCTGTCTGCTTTCTGTGTCCATTTGCTGTGTGCTCTTCTGTGTTTTTGCTTGTTTCCCTTTTTTGTTGCGTCACCTTGCTGAGTTGGTTCTACGTAGTGCTTGCGGGCGGTTGGTGCTCCACGGCGTCTGCAGGCCAGGGGGTTTTCTGCAGCGTGGGGTGAGCCTGCCTTCACAAGGAGGCCCTGGGATGCAAACCCAGGGCCTCCCGTATGGTAGACAGAAGCCCAACTGATTGAGCCACAGCCGCTTCCCCCACCTTGACCATTTTGAAGAATACAGGTTAGGTATTTAATAGAACGAACCTAATGAGTTTTATCTGATGTTTTCTTACATGATGAGACTGTAGCTGTGTGTTTTTGAGGAAACCACTGAGGTGAAGTGCCATTCTCATTACTTCATACCAAGGGAACATATTAGCATGGCATCACTGTTGATGTTGGCCTTGATCATCTGGTTAAGGTAGTGTTTTTCAGGATTCTCCACTAAATTCACTCCTTGCTTTTCCCACACAGTATTCTTTTGAAGGAGGTCCCGTGAACAGCATAAATTTAAGGGGTGGGAAATTCTGTTCCACCTCTGTGCGTGCAGACTAAGCTATTTGGAATTCTTCTGCACAGGAGATTTCAGTCTTTTCCTATTTACTTATTTATTTATTTATCGATCTCTTTATTTATATTTCACTCTACTGTAAAAGTCTATGGGTTTTGACAAATACATAGTGTTATGTATAAATAATTACAGTATTATATGGAATAGTTTCACTGCCTTAAAAAATCTCCCGTGTTTTACCTGGTCAAACCTTCCCTGTGAATCCCCATTCCCATCTTCCAGACCTTAGCAACCACTGATATTTTACTGTCTTCTCTAGTTTTCCCTTGGAATCAAATAGTATGTAGCATTTTCAGACCACCTTCTTTAACTTTAAATACGCATTTAAGGTTCTTCCATGTCTTTTTGTGTCTTGATAACTGTATTATTTAGGATTCTCCAGAGAAAGAGAACTGGTAGAATATAGTGTGTATGCAAACATCAAGGGATTATTATTGAAATTGGCTCATGTGACCATGGGGCTTGGCAAGTCTGAATTCCATAGGACAGGCTTTAAGTTGGGAACTTGATGGTGACTTTGAATTCTCCAGGAGAAGCTGGCTGGCTGAAATAGAGATAGAAATTCTTTCTTACTGCTGAAATCCTCAGTTCTCTTGTTATGACTTCCAACTGATTGGATGATGAGATTCCTCTCATTGTGGAAAGCAATCTCCTTTGTTAATTGTAGATGTAATCAGTCATAGAAGCAATCAACTGACTAAGGATTTAAATCCATGAAATACATTCAGAGTAACAATCAGGCCAGTTCATACTTGACCAAACAACTGAACATGATAACCTAGCCAAGTTAACATATGAAATTAATAGTCATAATAGCACATCTCTTTTTTATTGCCAAATAATATTCCATTGTATGGATATCATTTGATTTTTACAAATGTGTATAAGTAATTTAATAGAGAAAGTACTATATTTTTTAGCATAATCACAGTATTTGTCTTATTGTTTTTTATTCATTTTTTATTAAAGAAGTTGTGAGCTTATAAAATAATAATGCATAATGTACAGAATTCCTGTACATCACCCCTCCACCAAAACCTTAAATTGTTGAGGAACATTTGTTACAGATTATGAAAGAACATGATCAGACTATTACCACTAATTATGGTCCATAGCGTATACTAGGTATATTTTTTCCAAACACGCCCTATTATTAACACTATGTATTATTAGTATTTTGTATTTTTTATAGTTCATGAGAGAATACTCTCATATGTGTTCTGTTAACCGCAATCCATCTTCCACTACATGGTTCACTGTTATACAGTCCCATGCCTTGTACATTCTGTCCAAAGTGTACACTCAGTTCTTTCACTTTCGTCACGAAGTTGTGCAGTCATTGCCCCAGTAAACCTTTGAACATTTTCCTTAGTTCAAAAGAAAAAAATCCCATACCCTCTATTATTGACCCTTAATATTGATATACTACTTTCTTTGACATTGATTCAAGAACATTACAATATTGCTGCTATCTGTAGTCCATAATTTACATTAATTGTATTTGCCCATATATCACTATATTCTTATCCCCTTGTAAGTGACATATATTTGTTCTAGTTCATAGAAGAACATTTTTACATTTGTTTTGTTAACAACAGACCTCATCAACCTCTGGGTTCTCTATGTTATTCAGTCCCTAGATTATTCTCTAGCTTTCTTTCAATTGACATTTACATCCTTTGACTACCCCTTTCAGTCACAATTCCATTTGTAAACAAGTTGTGTTAGTTCTACTCACTATAATATGTTACCATCAACTCTGTCCATTTCCACACTTTTACAGTCATGCTAATTGGAAATTCTGTATACATTAAGCTTCAGTATCCCTTCTCAGTCCTCATCCTTTCTCCTAGTAACCTATGGTTTAGGTTTTAACTCTGTATGTTTATTCTTCATATTTCATTTACATTAGTGAGACAATACAATATTTGTCCTTTTTTGTCTGGCTTATTTCACTTAGCATAATGTCCTCAAGACTCACCCATGTTATCATATGTATCCCAATTTCATTTCTTCTTACAGCAGCATAGTATTCCATAGTGTATATACATACACCATATTTTGCATTTTGTTCATTCATTGGTTGATGGATCCTTGGGTGGTTTCCATCTTTTGGCAATTGTGAATAATTCCACTATGAACATCAGTATGCAAATTTATGTTCATGGTACTTTTTCAGTTTTTCTGGATATATTCCTAGTAGAAAGACTGTCGGATTATATAGTGGTTCTATATGTAGCTTCGTGAGAAGCTACACTGTCTTCCTCAGAGGCTACACCATTCTATATTCCCACCAACAGTGAAGGAGTGTTTCTATTTCTCCATATCCTCTCCAGCACTTGTTGTTTTCTGTGTGTGTTTTTTTTGCTTTTAATAATGGCCATTCTATGAAGTGTGAGATGATATCACATTGTAATTTTGATTTGCATTTCCCTAATAGTGATATTGAACATTTTTTTCATGTGCTTTTCACCATTTTTATTTGCTTTAAGGAGAAATGTCTGTTTAAGTTTTTTGTCCATTTTTAATTGGATTGCTTGCTTTTTTATTGTTGAGTTAAATGATCTCTTTATATAGTATGGAAATAAAACCCTTATCATATATGTGGTTTCCAAATATTTTCTCCCATTGAGAGGGCTACCTTTTCACCTTCCTGACAAAGTCCTTTGAAGCACAAAAGTGTTTCAATTTGAGGATGTCCCATTTACCCGTTTTTTCTTTTGTTGCTCATGTTTTCAGTGTAAGGTTTAAGAAATCACCACTTACTACCAGGCCCTGAAGATGTTTCCCTACGTTTTCTTCTGGGTCACAGGTTCTTAACCAGGGGTCCATGGAAAGATTTCAGGAGACCCATGAGTTTGAATTGAAAATTGAAAAAAAACCCACCATTATTCATGTGGGGACATGTTGGTGTGGTGTGATATATTTATTAAATAATGCACAGAATAGTGTGGCTTAGTAAGGGGTCTGTGGTTTTCACCTGACTGGCAAAGGGGTTCATGGAATAAGAACTCCTATTCTAGAAGTTTTATGGTTCTTCCTTTTATATTTAGGTTTTTGATCCATTTTGAGTTAATTTTTTAAAAGGTGTGAGGTAGAGGTCCTCTTTCTTTCTTTTGGATATGGATATTCAGTTCTCCCAGCACCATTTGTTGAATAGATTGGTTTTGTTTTGTTTTGTTTTTACCATTGTAGCTAACTAATATGATTAAAAGTACTGATGTGGGAGTCCTCCAACTTTGTTCTTCCTTTTTAAGCTGTTTCTGGTTATTTGGGCCCCCTTACCCTTCCAATATATTTGGTAATTGGGTTTTCTATTTCTTTAAAAAGACTTGTAATTTTTATTGTGATTGCATAGACTTTGTATATCAATTTGGGTAGAATTGGCATATTAACAAGATTTAATCTTTCAGTCCATGAGCATGGAATGTTCTTCCATTTATTTAGGCCTGTTTTGATTTCTTTTAACAATATTATAGTTTTCTGAATACAAGTACTTTATGTCCTTGGTTAAGTTTATTCCTAAATATATAATTTCCTTCCTTGCCTCTAATAACAGCTTTGCTTTTAAAGTCTATCCATCTGATACAAGTATAGCCACTCCAGCTTTTTTTTGGTTTTGTTTTGTTTTGTTTTGTTTTTATTACTGCATATGTAAAATATTTTTCCAGTTTTTCACACTTTCAGTCTATTTGTATCCTTGGGTCTAATTTGAGTCTCTTGTAGACAGCATATAGATGGCTTATATTTTCTTATCCATTCCACCAGTCTGTGTCTTTTGATTGGGAAGTTTAACTCATTAATATTCAATGCTGGGAAGTAGACTTGGCCCAGTGGTTAGGGCATCCATCTACCACATGGGAGGTCTGCGGCTCAAACCCGGGCCTCCTTGACCTGTGTGGAGCTGGCCCACATGCAGTGCTGATGCATGCAAGGAGTGCTGTGCCACTCAGGGGTGTCCTCGCGTAGGGGAACCCCATGCACAAGGAGTGTGCCCCATAAGGAGAGCCACCCAGCTTGAAAGAAAGTGCAGCCTGCCTAAGAATGGCACCGCCCACACGGAGAGCTGATACAACAAGATGACGCAACAAAAAGAAACACAGATTCCCGTGCCACTGACAACAACAGAAGCGTACAAAGAAGAAGATGCAGCAAAAAGACACAGAGAACAGACAATAGGGGTGGGGGGTTGGGGTAGGGGGGAAGGGGAGAGAAAAAAAATAAAGTGTTGGGATTTAAAAAAAAATTCAGTGTTATTACTGTAAAGGCAGTTCTTACCCATTTTGAACTTTGTGTTTTAGCTGTCATATCTTATCTTGTTTTCACCACTTTTTATACTTTTAGTTACTTTTACTGATGTAATCTTTATTTCTAGACTCTTTCCAAGGCTCTCTCTTCTGTCTTTTCTTCTCAGACTGTAGCACTTCCTATAATGTCTCCTGCAAACCCTGTCTCTTGGTTACAAACTCTCTCAGTTTCTGTTTATCTGTGAATATTCTAAACACTCCCTCAGTTTTGAAAGACAATCATGTCAGAGATAAGATTCTTGGCTGTCTGTTTTCCTCCTGTAGTACCTTAAATATATTACACCAGTGCCTTCTTGTCTCCATGGTTTCTGATGAGAAATAAGCACTTAATCTTATTGGACATCCTTGTATGTGATGAATCTCTTTTCTCTTACTGCTCTCAGGATTCTTTCTTTATCTTTGTCATTTGACATTCTGATTTGTATGTGTCTTGGAGTAGGTCTATTCAGATTTATTTGGATGGGACTATGTCCTGCTCTGTCAGGGGTGGGAATGGGACCAGAGATACATTCATTAATCTAGCTCATGTAGGCCAAAAGCAGCTGAAGTAGCCTGGAGAGGCTGAGGGATCACTGGCCCTTCTGCCCTGTGAGGGGCAGGGATGGAACCACAGGAGTGCCCAACATTCTAGTCTGTGTGGGCCTAAAGCATCTGCAGCTGCCCGGAGAGGTTGAGGAAACATCAAACCCCTCCTAGCCTATTGGGGGTGGAGATGTATTCACAGTTTTGCCCACCAGTCTAGTCCATGTGGGCCAATAGTGACTGCAGTTGCCTGGAAAGGCAAAATGCTCCCTATCCCTCCTCCTGCCACATCAGGGGTTGGGATGGAGCCAGAGATGTGCCCAACAGTCCAGTTTGTACAGGCCAAAAGTACTTGCAGCTACCTGATGAGGCTGGCAAAACCAACCCCCACTACCCCTGTCCTATTGGGGGCAGGGGTGGAGCCACAGATGTGTCCGATAATTTATTCTGTGTGGGCTGAAAGCACCTGCAGTTGCCCAGAGAGGTTGAGGAAACATTGCACCCTTCCTATTCTTTTGGGGACAGAGATATATCCACAGGTTTGCCCTCCAGTCTAGTCTATGTGGGGAAAAAGTGCCTGCAGTTGCTGGAAGAGGCTGGTGCAGGTCCCACCACCTTCCTCCCTGTCAGAAGTGGGGCTGCAGCACAGGTTATGACTGCAGTCAGACCTCAGTGGAAAAAGTCCTGCTTCCTCTCATGCTGGGGGTAGAGGTCAAATGGAGTCTACTAGCTTCTTTCTGACTTGGACAGGTTCAAACTTTAGCTGTTCTTAGGATTGGACTTCAATCCGCTGAATATATACTAATTGGCAACCGAAATTGGTGCCCAACTGTCTCTTCCACTCCCATTTTTGGGAAATGGAGCTTCCAACTCCTGCCAGGAATAACTTCCAAGGCAGTTTGTGCTGTCAGCAGAGGGTGGGCACTGGCCCCTATGAGGTGGAGTGCTCTACTCACAAATCTTCAGTGCAGATGGGCAGTCTCCTCCTTCTTTCTTCCAAGGATGTGGCAGGATGCTATTGTGGTCTCCTGGGCCCCCTAAACAGGTGATTTAGATAGCTCTGACTGATTACTATCATGTAGGATGAGCTGACTCCTGGAGCTCCTCACTCTGCCATCACCCTGACCGCTCTTCTCCTTGCCTGAACTTTTTATACTTGAAAGTACTATATTTTCAACAAACAGTATTGGAACAATTGGATATCAATTTGCAAATAAATGAACCTCAGTCTAATCCTTATATGGTAAAAGTGAACTCAAAATGAATTACAGATCTGATTGTAAAACTTAAAAAATACTTTTTGAAGAAAATCTTCATGACCTTGGATTAAGCAAAGCATTTTCAGGCTTAATTCCAAAAGCACAATCCATTTTAGACAAAGGTGATAAATTAGACTTCATCAAAATAGTAAATCTAAAATCAAATAGTAAATCAAAATCTTAATAGTAACTTTTATGATATAAATATTAAGATAATGAAAAGATAAGCTACAGACAGGGAGAAAATTTGCAAATCACATGTATGGAGAAAATTTGCAAATCACATGTATGGAGAAAATTTGCAAATCACATGTACGTCAAAGAACTAATATCTAGAATATATAAAGAACTCTGAAAACTCAAATGGAAGAAATTTATATCATTGATGTAGAGACAGTGGCCCTGGAAGATGCTAAAGTCAGGAAGAGGGAAAAAGAGGTATAATATGGGGGCATTTTCAGTACTTGGAATTGTCCTGAATGACATTGCAATGATAGATACAGGACATTATATATCCTGCCATAACCTACAGAATTGAGTGGGAGACAGTGTACACTTTCCCACTACAATGTAAACTATAATCCATGTTTAGTGGCAGTGCTCCAAAATGTTCTCATCAATTGCAATGAATGTAGCACACTAATTAAAGAAGTTGTTAATGTGGGGGAAAGTGGGAGGTGGAGGGAATGGGGAATACGGGAATCCCTTATATTTTTTTATGTAATCTAAGTATCTTTTAAAAATAAATAAAAATATATTTAAAAAAATACAAGAAAACTAATTAGAAAATTGGCATAATACTTGTAATTTTGTATTGTGTTTTGACCCTTCATGAAAGAGGATATATGAATGGCACATGAAAAAATGTTCAATATCACTAGCTAATAGAGAAATGAATATGACCTGGCTCCTTAGAACTTCTCTGAATTCCTGTTCTGCATCACTCCACTTCAGCCACATGCATTTCTTTGCTATTCCTAGGTTATACCAGACACCATCTTGACCTTTACCTGAAATATATTCCCCTAATATTCATATGGCTAGGTCTCTTACCTCCTTCACATCTTAGCTCACAGGTCAGCATTTAAATGAGGCCCACCATCTTTTCCTTGTGTAAGTAGAACTCCTCTTTCCCTGCACTCCCAGTTCCTCTCTTCTTTTTTCCCCTATAGCATTTATGACCTTACAACAAATTATATTATAAAATTAATATTAATTTTATAATATATTATTATAATATATTATTATTATATTAATATTATTAATATAAAATTAATTATATTATAAAATTAGATTTATTGTTAGTTGGTTATCTTTACCTGCTAATATTTAAGTTTTATGTGGAAATAGATCTCTTGAGTTTTGTTCACTGATGAATCCCAGTGCCTGGCATTTAGTATAATAGATGCTCAGTAAATATTTGTTGCATGTATGAAAGAAATAAGGTTGCTGACCATTTGATAGAATTTTGATATGTAAGGTCTGAGTATCAAATATTTATCAGTTTATGTGTTTTAAATATTTATTTTGTGGTTAGTGTATAAATCTGCTACCTTTTCCTGCATTTCTATTAGAAAAGCTTGATGATTTTTCACAGCAAATCCCTAGTTCTAAAATTTATGATTAACAATTCTACTTTCTTCAGTGTTACTTTGTATTCACATTTCTTTCTGTCCTTATTCCTTTCCTTCTTGTTATTTTTCATGGGAATTTATATTGATTCAGATTTGTGATATTCTTTTGTTATTTTTCCTTGTGTATGAATTGATGATTCTTTAAAATCTCAGGAGTTTAAGTTTGTGTCATTAAATATATTCTTGAGGGTAATTTAGTTTTAGAAAGAAGGGAGATTGAGATGAAGACTTTGCCTTTTCAGGCAAAATATGGAATTGAGACCAAGGAATCCAGGAAGGGATTATTAGCAGTAAGGAAGGAAATGTTCTTATTCACTGAACAAATTAGGTAAGATTGCAGAAGCAAAGGGCTGGCCAGTTCCATTTTTCCTGTGCTGCACAGGTCCAAAGTTGATGTTTTTGGATATATTTTAAATGTGAAGAAAAGGGTAGGAAAAAATCTTTGACTTTGCATAGTGTTACTTAATTTATGTATTATGGGTTCCTCAACTTTGAGCTCAGTTCTTAGCTCAAACTCATGCTGAAAATGCAGACATTATTTCCCCCAAATGGAACAAACCAAAAAGCAGTCTTTATATTTAGAGTCTTTTAGGTTTAATTGAGCAGTTTTTCCTTTGACAGATCTGTCCGGAAAGCAGTGGAATGAGCATTGGCTTTAGAGCCAGAAAGTGCTAGGATTCAAGTGGTAGGAATACAAACATGGCCCCTGACTTTCTGGAACAACCGTCTAGTGGAGAAAGGTAGGTAGCTATTTAATGAAATAATCATATTGTCATGTAATTACAAAATAAAAGAACTTTGAAAGCAGAGTTGGGGGGAGCTATGGAATAGAGTAGAGGGTGGTAGACTAGTCTGGGGAACACATATGAAGTGGTGTTTGAGCTGGTGTCTGAAAGGTTATCATTTAGTAGCTAAAGTGAGACTGTAGCTGGGAAGAATTTCCAGTCAGCATTCTATTAATAGTCAGAATTCTCAATAATACTAAAAAAGTCTTACAGCAGAAAGGGCCATAGCAACTGGGGAGGAAAGAATAACCAAAAGGATTAGAATATTGAGAGCAAGGAAGAGAGTATTGTTAGATATGAGTTAGGCTAAGGCTAGGTCACACTTTACCTTGTGGGTCCCATTAAGAATCTCGATATTATCCTAACAACTTTTAGTAGCCATAGAAAGGTTTTGTATACAACTCGGATGTTAAGAACTTGGTTTCAAAAAGCCATTCTACATGCCTGTGTATGAAAAGAGAGAGGCCAGTTAGGAGGCTTTTGTAAGAACCAGTAAAAGAACATGGTTGTCCCAGGTGGTTTGACTAGAAAAGTTAAGCTATTGCAATAATACAGGCAAAAGATGGAGATATTGTGGGCCAGAGTGGTGGCAGGGAAGATAGAGAGGAGTGAATATGTTCTTCATAGCTGTCTCCATTCTTTGTAGTGTTTTAGCTATCCAGTGCCAGTTGATGTGAACTTTGTAGGCACAGCTGTGGTTTAATGCAACCCATTTTGGTATTCAAATAATAATGCCTTTAAAAAAAACCCTGAGATTTCCATCAAGATCTTCCTGCAGCTTTAACAAAGGTGCATGATGCTTTTGGCATTGATGGTGTAGATAATCAGTAAAAGCTGCAAGAAAATGCTAGAAGCAGAGCTGCAGTGGCTGGCAGCTAGCAAAGCAGCAGGAGGTAGGGAGGTAGCAGATAGGACAGGTAGATGTTCTGCTGAGCTCTTCCATCTGGATGGGGCCCTTCAGTTCCACTGCTCTTTCCCAATCATATAGGGAGCAAGTGCCAATGATCCATCTTCATTAGGTAGATAGGACCTGCTACAGGAAGAGCAATTGCCATTTACTCAGAGCCCAGGGTCAGTGAAAACCCAAACGCTGCTGATAGTGTTGTGGCAGAGTGATAGGCCATAACATGTTCAGCAACTGTTTTTCTGCAAGAGAATATTAAGTATTAAGGAAGCATCTAATCCCAACCTGGTTCAATACAAGGATGAAATGTGTTAATAATAGCTAACCTATAGAATATTTACTCTGTCCTCGTCCCTCTGTCATCTCCTCCAGTCCTTCTCTCTTCTCAGCTATCATTTTCCCCTTCTCTCCCCACTGGCCACTGTGCATCAGCCACTCTGACCTTCTTATTGTTCTTTGAAGACCCCAAGCATGTTGCCATCTCATATTCTTTGTACTTGCTGTTCTATCTGCCTAGAATTCTCTTCCTCCAGATATATGTATGGCTTGCTTCCTTTCTCTACAAAGGTCTTCACTCAAATTCACCTGCTGATAGTCCTTTCATGACAAGCCTTGTTCCCACGAGGACTTTTTTTGGTTATTTTCTGGCCTTTTGCCTTGCTTTGTTTCTCTACATAGTTCTTAGTACTCCCTACCTGTAAAGCACATATTTGTTTATCTGTTTGCTTCCCCAATTAGAATGCAAGCTCAGTGTTGTGGAGATTTTGGCAGTCTTCTTCACTGTGCTTTCTTCAGTGTCTAGAATGGTGTCTGCACAGAATAGACACCCTAAAAGTATTTGAGTGAATGACTAAGTGACTAAGTGAGTCTCATTTAATATTCACAAATAATGTGAGAAGTAGGTATTATTGTTACCCTATTTGACTGAGGAGGAAACACGGTTAGGCATTTTATACAAAATCAAACAGATATTGATTTCAGAGGGTGATATTTTAATTTAAGGTATTCAGTTCCATTTTAAACTTTGATTTTCTTTATATCACCTAAACTGAAGAGAAGGATCAGAAAATACTACATACTCTTGTGATCAAAGCTGTCTTTCTGTCAGACCTGAGGGTATAGTATGAATAGAGAACAATGGTGTAGCTGTTATCTGGTCTAAGAGAACCCTTTTGATATCACACAGAGAAACAGATGGAAGAATATTCTCTAAGCATTTATGCTCAAGGTTGCCTCTACTTTGGGTAGTATAAGAGAGAACCGGTATGCATCTATCTCAAAGTAAAACCTTGGCCTGATGCTTCCTCTAAAGAACAGACAGTGACCTTGTTGTGCAAGGACAAATGAGAGACATCAAAGATCAACATCCAGGGATTCTCAGCTTCTAGCTGGAGATTGTCAAGAAGGAAAATTGTAGCTTCTCAGTGTCCTGAAGATGAAGCTCTTACTTCTTTAGCATTCTTTGTAGCCAGAGGCAGAGAGTGGCAGTATTGATGAGGATTTAATGATGTGAGACTCTATTTGTGTAAATAACTGTGGGAAATCCCAAAGCTTACAAGTGGTAGTGACCATAAACTCCAGCTCTTCAAAGTCAGGTGTACAGTATAATGTGCTTGTGTTTATACTCATCCACCTCACTTTAGCTGCTTTGGTTGGTGGCTAGTAAATAAAATTTACTTCTCTGTATCTCAGTTTTGGGCTAGTTTGCATGGAAAACCAGAAACTTTCCCCACAAAAAGATCTAAGCTGCTGATTTTTTGTAAGATTTTATTATAAGTACCTCCTTCAGTGGTCATTTTTTGTTGCCAGATGCAGGAATATTTCTTCCTTGTTAAAAAGCACATTCTCAAGTTAAATGCATTTCAAATGATTTTGCCAGCATAAAAAATTAGAACTGTAGAAGTAGTAAACAATATCCCAAAATTGAAGTCAGTAATTAGTAATAAAACTTGGATAAACTTGAATGCTGGAAAATGAGCTATTCTGGATAAGTATTTTTGGTTAGCTGAGGGTTAGGTGTTCTCCTTTATTTATGCCTCTGAAAATCTTAATAATAGTTTAGTTTAGTTTTTTTGTCATTAAAAACTATATATTGAACCTAATGGGATCCACTTCTAATTAAACATCTTTTAGTTCATCAGGTAAATCATTCTAATTTATCAATTTTCATTGTTTATAGTAGACTTAGAAGGTTGGCCCAAATGTTATTTGATTATAAACCATATGTAGAATTGTTTTTTTTAAACCTTAACTTTATAAATATTCTGTTTCATTCAGAAGGTCAGACCCAAGCAAGTTGAAAGTTATGGTAGCTTAAATTTCAAAGCTTTACTGTATTTTAAAAATATTTTCCCTAAGATATAATGACGTATCTCAGTTTCCTCTTTTTTTTTAGCATTTATTTTTTATTGTATTTTTTTTGAAGATACATAGATCACAAAAAATGTTACATTAAAAAATAAAAGAGCCAGGAAGCGGACTTGGCCCAGTGGTTAGGGCGTCCGTCTACCACATGGGAGGTCCGCGGTTCAAACCCCAGGCCTTCTTGACCTGTGTGGAGCTAGCCCATGTGCAGTGCTGATGCGCGCAAGGAGCGCCGTGCCACGCAGGGATGTCCCTGCATAGGGGAGCCCCATGCCTAAGGAGTGCACCCCGTAAGGAATGCCGCCCAGCGCGAAAGAAAGTGCAGCCTGCCCAAGAATGGCGCTACACACATGGAGAGCTGACATAGCAAGATCACGCAACAAAAAGAAACACAGCTTCCCGTGCCGTTGACAACAACAGAAGCAGACAAAGAAGAACACACAGCAAATAGAAACAGAGAACAGGTAACTGGGGGTGGGGGGGAGTGGGAGGGAAGAGAAATTAAAAAAAAGAAAAGAATGCTCATTCCTATTTAAAAAAAAAAGAGATTCCCATATATCCCCCCAACCCCTCTCCCCCACTCCTCCCACATCAACAACCTCTTTCATCATTGTGACACATTCATTCCATTTGGTGAATACATTTTAGAGCACCACTGCATCGCATGGATTTTAGTTTACATTGTAGTTTACACTCTCCCCCAGTACATTCAGCGGATTGTGGCAGGATATATAATATCCAGCATCTGTGCCTGCAATATCATTTAGGAGAACTCCAAGTCCCAAAAATGCCCCCACATCACATCTCTTCTTCCCTCTCCCTGCTCTCAACAATTAACATGGCTACTCTCTCTGCATCAATGCTACAATTTCTTCCATTACTAATCACAGTAGTTCCATAGTAGAATACCAGTAAGTCCACTCTAATCCATATTTTATTCCTCCATCCTGTTGACCCTGGGATGGCAATGTCCACTCCACTTCTAGATCCCACATGGTTGATGGATGCGATTCTCCTGCTTGGAGTCGTAGGCACATTCAGTTCCCTTTTGTGGTGGTTGACCATCTTCACCTCCCTATTAGCTGACTGGGGTAAGTCCAACAAACCAGAGAGTAGGTATTGCAACTCTGCTGAGGTTCAGGACCCAGCTGGCACATGGACAGTCCAGAGATTCAAGTCTCCTGGGTATACACCAACCCCAGTGCCAACCACAGGTTTAGTAAAAGTGACAGAAGAGACATGTGTAGAAAGATCACACCTAAGTCCAACTCCATCACACTTAGGAACACAAATTCCAAAGTAGGGCCCACTGACAAGGCACTGAACTCCAGAGTCAACTGCCATGACCATAGAACCTGTGTGTCTCTGTAGCCCTCAGGAGCACCAAGAGCTTCAGGGTGTCTAAGAGTTACCTCCTGAGAGCCTCCATGTTGCTCCAGTGTGGTCACTCTCTAAGCCAAACTCAGCATGTAAATGCACTTCCTCCCAGTGTGGACATGACTCCCAGAGATGAACCTTCCTGGCACTGAGGGATTATTACCAATCACTAACTGGTGATGCAACTAGAAAAAGACCTTGAATAAAAGGGGGAAATGGTAAAGACAAATGAGTTTATATGGCTAAGAGTCTTCAAAAAGAGTTGGGAGGTCATCAGAGAGGTCACGCTTATGCATGCCTCAGCAGGATCCCAGAGACAGCCAAAGTAGATACAACCCCAGGTACTGGTACTCTTGAGGGCCATGGAGACACACAGGTTCTGTGGTCATGGCAGTTTCCTCTTCTTTAATGTGAATTTAATATATCCATGATCTTATATTTCCTTTATTTTCGTGCTGTTCCCAAACTTCTAACAATGTATCAGAACCTCAAACTTCATTTTTGCTGTCAGTTTGGCCCACTTGATTTAAACAACTTAAAAATATTAGTTGCAATTGGGTTTTTCCCCTTTTGGAGTGTGATAAATATCAAAAGAGTTCATTTAGAAGAGCAAAAGTAAATGAAACATATAGTTTACCAAAGTTGATGTAAGTATGTATTTGAGTGTGGTACAGTCATTTCTAAAACATGTATGTTTTCCAAATAATATATTGTTTATTCAGTTTGTTGTCACAGTGTTACCATGTGTTGCCATGGTTTAATTTAGCAAATCTCTATGTAGACTTCCCCAGGTGTCAGGCACTGTTCTAAGGGCTTGATAAATTAAAAGTCCTTTAATTAATCCTTGTAGTACCAATGACATGAGTACTATTATCTCTATTTTTACATCTGAGGTAACAAGACACAGAGAGGATGCATAACTTTTCCAAAATCACATTACTAATAAATGAAGGAGGTGGAATTTGAAACCTTCTGAATATGTGCTTTTAATACCATACTGTGCTGTTTTCTTGGTTGCTTAAGAGACAAGTGTTCAAAATGTCAGGTTTCAGTACCCATTACCCTTTTGGGCTATTAATATCTGAAAATTGGGAAGCAGATTTGACCCAATGGATAGGGCATCCACCTACCACATGGGAGGTCCAGGATTCAAACCCAGGGCCTCCTGACTTGTGTGATGAGCTGGCCCACATGCAGTTGATGCATGTGTATAAAAAAAGTGCAGCCTGCCCAGGAATGGCACCGCACACACGGAGAGCTGACATAGCAAGATGACGCAACAAAAAACGAGACATAGATTCTGGGTGCCACTGACAAGAATACAAGCGGACACAGAAGAACACACAGTGAATGGACACAGAGAGCAGACAACTTCGGGGGGGGGGGGCGGGAGAAGAGAAATAAATAAAAAAAAATCTGAAAATTGATGCATTTTATGACCAAGAATTTTACTCCAAGAATATGTAATAAATTCCTTATAAATATGAGCATTTATGCATGTTTTTATATACACACTGTAATAAACATAGTTATAACTGTATTATAATAATGGCATGTCCTGACAATTAGCTCTCTCCTAGGCAAACATTTCCACATAATTCTAGAGCAAGCTAATGGAAATGTATCAGTCCAGATCAATTTGCAACTCTTATTCTTTTTGCTCTGCTTTACATTTGGGTGCTGATTATCTCTTTCTATCCCATACTTTTCCACATTCTGTGAATTCATGATAAACTCATGCTACCTTGTATAGTGACTGATTTATTATGGCCAAAAAATATCAGTGATCCTGCAGTTACTCAAAATTATCTATGTGAAATAAAATCAGAAGAGTCAAAATTCTCATAATGACTTAGATGTGAAGAAACTTGTAGCTTTGTTTTCTATAACTGATTTCATATTGCTTTCATGTTTTTCTTTTATCTCTTTCCTCGAGTGGAAGGGGAAAAAAGCAAATAACATTTCCATTTATGTTAACTTGGACTTCTCAATTTAAACCCGTTTCTCATAGGTAAAAATACAGTCACTTCAGAGTTGAGACTCTCTCTCACATGTTTGTATACTGGGTTGATGCCCACTGTGTGAATTGCTCGTTTGGTCCCTAGGCATGCCGCTGTCTGCTGAGGATCACCATGGACACTGTCTCTGGCTATGAGTTCCCTCTACTTGGAGGTCTCATTGCTGTGAACATTGGTCATCTTCTGTTCCTTGCCCCTATTAGGGCACTTTCTTTAGAGAATGTTACACTTTAAGCAGCACTTTCTAATCTTCCAAGTAGATGGGGTTGAGGGTATTGTCTGCTCATTATCTCAGGACTGTAAAAGAGCTGGGGGCTTCCTTAGGACTGCTGCTTAGGCTCTGTAGACTGTGCCTCATTCATGTTGAAGAGCTAAAGGGTTTGCATAAAAGCAGAGGGAGTTGCTGGAAGACTGTGTTTAGAAAATTACCACATCTGCTCACATTTGAGAAGAAAACACCTGTTTTCCATGGACTAAATGTGGATCAAGTTAAGGTGAGAGAGATCCGTGAACTGTTTTAGATTCTGCCTAAGAGAAGGGCAAAGAACTTCCAATAGTGAGAATCTGTATAGATGGCTGACAACAAAGCTGTAGAAGTCTTGTTATGTCATTGGAACTGAGAGGGTCAAAAGAGAAGGAGGTTCTGAAATACACAAGTACCTGGATTAAATATTTGCCAGCTCAGAGGGCATGATGTTGCTCTTTCACTCTCATGCCATGTGGGGCAAGATGCCATGCTGGTCACTTAGTGCGTCTCTGAGATGTTTCTGTCCTTCTCAGACACATTCAGGGAAATGGTACACCCACGTCCTAGGTGTTCTGATTCCTGCAAAACTATCGGATGCTTTTGTGCCGTTTTTCTCTTAGTGGTCACACGTTATTGGGCTATCCCCTGCCTTCTTTTCCCTTTTCAAAAACTTTATTTTGAAATGTTTTCACACCTATAGTATAGTTGCAAAAATAATACAAAAACAAATACAGAGAACTCCAAAATACTCGCTATCCCCAAACCCAGATTTACCTACTTTTAACAGTTTGTCATATTGGTTATATCATATTCTCTCTCTCTTTCTCTAACTCTCTCTATCATCTATCTATCATCATTATATTATATATCTTGCCTATTTTCTAAACTTTAAGAAAAAATTAATACATCATGATCCTTTAACACTTAATAATTCCATGCACATTTCCTAAGAACAGGATATTCACTTACATAACCTCCTTAAGTACAGTTATTAGTTCAAGAATTTTAACATTGATAGAAAGCATGCAGTCTATATTCAATGTTTTTCAATTGTCCCAGTAATGTCCTTTTGGGTATTTTCTCTTCCAGTTTATTATTAGATCCAGTCCAGGATCTTGCATTGCATTTAATCATCATTATCTCTTTAGTCTCTCTCTCTCTTTCTCTCTCTCTTTTTTTTTAAAGATTTATTTATTTATTTAATTTCCCCCCCTCCCCTGGTTGTCTGTTCTTGGTGTCTATTTGCTGCGTCTTGTTTCTTTGTCCGCTTCTGTTGTCGTCAGCGGCACGGGAAGTGTGGGCGGCGCCATTCCTGGGCAGGCTGCTCTTTCTTTTCACGCTGGGTGGCTTTCCTCACGGGCGCACTCCTTGCGCGTGGGGCTCCCCCATGCGGGGGACACCCTTGTGTGGCAGGGCACTCCTTGCGCTCATCAGCACTGCGCATGGCCAGCTCCACACGGGTCAAGGAGGCCTGGGGTTTGAACCGCGGACCTCCCATATGGTAGACGGATGCCCTAACCACTGGGACAAAGTCTGTTTCCCTCTTTCTCTTTTTTAATTATGGAAACTTATATACAACATAAAAATTCCCATCTCAACCACTCCCAAGCAAACAATAGAATAGGATTAATCACATTCACAATGCTGTTACCTACACCACCATCCATTGTCAAAAATTTTCCATTGCCCCAAACAAAAACCTTGTGCATATTATACATTAATTCCTCATCTCTCTTCTCCCAGTTCTACCTTTGGTAACTTGTATTTTATTTTCTGTCTCTGAATTTGCATATTTTAGTTATTTTTAAGGAACATAAAATATCTTTCTTGTCTAACTTATTTCACTTAACATGATGTCTTCAAGGTTCATCCATATTCTTTTCTTTTTTATGCCTGAATAATCTTCAATTGTATGCATATACCACATTTTGTTTATCTGTTCATCTATTAATGGAGTTTGGGTTGCTTCTTTTGGCTATTGTGAATAACGTTGCTATGAACATTGGTATACAAATGTCTGTTCAAATCCCTCCTTTCAATTCTTTAGGATATACACGTAGAAATTAAATTGTTAGGACATATGTTAGTTTTGTGTTTAACTTTTTCAGGAACTGCCAAACTTTTATCACAGGAGCTGCCTGATTTTACATTTTCACTGACAATGTATAATGGTTTCTATTTCTCTAAATCCTTGTCAGTAATTATAGTTTCTGTTTTGTTTTTTTAAATAAAATCCATTCTAGTGGTTGTGAAATGCTCCCCCCCTTTTTTTTTAAGGTACTGGGACCAGGGATTGAACCAGGGACTTCATATGTAGGATGCTGGTGCTCAGTCACTAGCCATATTGGTCTCCATGAGTTGGTTTTGTTTGTTTTGCTTGTTTTTTTTTTTTTTGTTTTTTCAGGAGTCACTGGGAACCAACCCAGGACCTCCTGTGGGGAGGCAGGTGCTCAACCACTTGAGCCACTTCTTCTCCTATGGTTTTGATTTGCTTTCCCCTAACCATTATTGATATTGAGTATCTTTTCATGTCCTTATTGGCCATTTTTAATCTTCTTTGGATGAATATTTATTCAAAGCCTTTCCTCATTTTTAAATTGGGTTGTTTGTCTTTTTGTTGTTGAGTGTAGTAATACTTTATGTATTTGGGATATTCTCAGATATATGGTTTTCAAATATTTTTTTCCCATTCTGTAGATTGTCTTTTCAAATTTTTGATAATGTCCTTTGGTTCCTAAATGTTTTAATTTTGACAAAGTCTGATTTATATATGTTTTTCTTTTGTTGCTCATGATTTAAGTGTAAAATCTTTTAATCCCTTGCCCAGTATAAGTTTCTGAGGATGTTTCCCTATGTTCTTCTAAGAGTTCTTATAGTTTTAACTCTTCTGTTTAGGTCATTGATCCATTTTGAGTAATTTTTATATATGATGTGAAGTAGGTGTCCACTTTCATTCATTTGCATTTGGAGATTCAGTTTACCCAGCACCATTTGTTGAAAAAACTGTTATTTCCTCATGGATTGGATTTGGCACTCTTGTCAAAATTCAGTTGGGCTTAGATATGAGAGTTTATTTCTGAACTATCAGTTTGATTCCAGTTGTCCATATGTTTGTTCTTACTCCAGTACCACACTGTTTTGATTACTGTAGCTTTGTAAAATGTTTTGAAATTGTGAAGTGTGAGTCCTCCAACTTTGTTCTTCTTTTAAAAGATGGTTTTGGCTATTTAGGGTCTTACTCTTCCATATAAATTTGATAATTGGTTTTCCCATTTCTGCAAAGAAGGTTGTTGAAATATTTATTGGGATTACATTGAATCTGTGAATCACTTTGGGTAGAATTGATAGCTTCATAATATTTAGCCTTCCAATCTATGAATATAAATGTCCTTCCATTTGTTTAGGTCTTCCTTGATTTCTTTGAGTAACATTTTGTAATTTTCCATGTAAAAGGTCCTTTACATCCTTGGTTAGATTTGTTCCTAGGTATTTGATTATTTTAGGTGCTATTGTAAATGGAATTTTTAAGATTTCCTTTTTGGATTGTTCATTGCTGGTATGTGGAAACACTACTGATTTTTTTCTTCTTGATATTGTACCTGATAACTGCTGAATTCATTAGCTCTAGTATCTGTCTTACAGATTCTTCAGAGTTTTCTATGTGTAGAATAATGTTATCCATAAATAAGAATGGTTTTGCTTCGTCCTTTCCAATTTGCATGCCTTTTATTTCTTATTCTTGCCTAGTTTTTCTGGCTAGCACTTCCGGTACAATTTTGTATATCAGTGGTGACAGTGGGCATCCTTGTTTTGTTTCTGACTGTAGGGACAAATCTTTTGGCCTTTCATCTTTGAGTATGATATTAGCTGTGGGTTTTTCATGCCCTTTAGCATGTTGAATTAGTTTCTTTCTATTCTCCATTTTTTGAGTAGTTTTATCAAGAAGGGTGTTATATTTTGTTAAATGCCTTTTCTGCATCAATTGAAATGAACATTTTTTCCTCCTCATTCTATTAATATGGTATATTTCTTTGATTTTCTTATGTTGACCCACTGTTGCTTCCTGAGATAAATCACACTTGAGTATGGTGTATAATTGTTTTAATGCTCAGTTGGATTAGGTTTCTAGTATTTTTTGAGAATTTCTGCATCTATATTCATAAGTGATACTAGTCTGTAATTTTTTTTTCTTGTGATATCTTTATCTGGCTTTGGTATTAGGGTGATTCTGGTCTCATGGAATGAATTAGAAAGTGTTTCCTCCTCTTCAGTTTTTTGGAAGTGTTTGAGAAGGATTCATCTTAATTCTTCTTTGGGTGTTAAAATTAACCAATGAAGTTATTTAGTCCTAGACTTTTCTTTGTTGTAGGTTTTTCATTACTCATTCAATCCCTTTATTTTCCATTGGTTTGTTGAAATCTCCTACTTCTTCATGAGTTAATACGGGCTGTGTATGGGGGCTGTGTGTTTCTTCATGAATAACCTGGGCTGTGTGTGTAAGCTTGCTAATCTTAAGATTCTGGCATAAACCATGTGTGCATATAAACAATAAAAACTGCAGCCCTGCGTCTCATAACCATGCCAACCACTCCAGTTTGCCTTGTTCAAGGAAAGCCAATTAAGTGATATAGGCTCTATAGGCTTTGGATATTCAGGGAGGATGCAGACTAAATGTGTTAATTCAAGCTTACCTGGAATGTAGGGGATATGTGTTAATTCAAGCTTACCTGGAATGTGGGGGATATGTGTTAAGTCAAGACCTATCTGATACTCAGACAAATACCTAAAACTCTAAGAAACTAATGAAGTCCTTTTGTATAAAAGCACTATTTGACTCCCCACTCCTACATCCTCTTTATAAAAGGGACCTAAAGATCCTATTCAGGGCTCGGCATTTTTTTTGGACAAGAGTCCGCCGTGCCCAGCCGGTCATAATAAAGTTTTCCTTCTCAAAATATTCCTGAGTCCTGACCTTCAATACATGATTATTGAATCTCTCTGCTTCCACAACAGAGTCAGTTTATGTAATTGGTGTTTCTATGAATTTGTCCATTTCATTCTAGGTTATCTAATTTGTTGGTATACAAATATAGTATCCTCTTATAATTATTTTTATTTCTGTAATACCAGTGGTAATGCCCCCCTTTCATTTCTGATTTCTGTTATTTGCATTCTCTCTCTTATTTCTTTGTCAGTCTAGCTAAAAGTTTGTTATTTTATTTTATTGATATATTCAGAGAACTAACTTTTGGTTTTATTGAATTTCTAAATTGTTTTACCAATCTGTATTTCATTTATTTCCACTGTAATCTTTATTATTTCTTTACTTTTGCTCACTTCTGGTTTAATTTGCATTTCTTTTTTCTAGTTCCTCCAGATGTGAGGAATGGATACAGAAGATCTTTCTTTTATATATATATATATATATGGCTATCAATTTTTCTTTGAGCACTTTCTTTGCTGCATCTGATACATTTTAGTATGTTATGTTTTCAATTGTCTCAAGAAATTTCCTACTTTTCCTTGTGATTTCTTCTTTAGTTCATGGGTGATTTAAGAATTTTTTGTTTAATTTCCACATAGTTGCAATTATTTTTTTTCTTTCTTTTATCCTCCTAGTACTAGAGTTGTTCAATACCTTCTTTTTTTCTCTCTGGCAGAAATGTTTGCTCTAAGTTATGGCTTGTTCTTTTTCTTTTCTTTTTTTTCTACATGATTTAATGCTACAAAGATTCAGAGAAAGCAAATGTAATTTACCAAAATAGAAAAATATTTTGAGAGATAACCTTATGACTCTGTCTTCAGGAAACACTCCCTCTCTACTCTGCTGTGGAATTTTATGGGCTCATCTTGCTTGTGGTAGGGATGATTGGGAGGACACCAGCTTTAAAAGTCCTGCAACATGCACAAAGCACCTTAACTGATGGTTTTCTCCTGTGATACACCATCACTTTCTCTTTCTTTACAGATGCTTTTTTTTCTTCTTCTGTTTCTTCTCTTTTCTATTTAATAATCATAAGGGTACTTTTCTGGTGTGGTTAGAGAAAAATTGTAATAATAACCTTTGTTCAGTGTTTCATTCTTTCGTGTTATCTGTATAAGCCAAGATCAATCATTGGATTCAAAAGAAAAGATAAGTTGGAGAATAGTTATATTAAACTATGTTAAAAGATGCATGTGGGAAATAAAATCCTGGATTTTCTTTAGGCCAAAAAACACAAAAACAAAAACAAAAAAAAAGCATGAATATTCAGTTGGGATGATTTCTAATAACTTCATCATTTTGTCTCAGTAGGTAATGGAGTGATTTTCTTTTTTCTTTTTTTTGGTAGTGGAGAAGTGGAGGTGTATTTTCAGTAAAGATTCAAATTGTGAGATTTGATTTTTTAAAAAATAAAATGCTAGATGTAATGTCTGTATGTGCATTTTCATTAAACATTCTTTTCAATCAGATATATTTAAAGATTCTTGTTTGGGTTAAGTCAGATTTGTCAGCTCTTCAATCAGTTTGTAGTACATTGTAAAAGAATATACTCAAAACAGAGCTAAGCTGTCAAGCTGTGACAACTTTGAATGAGGAAGATTTTCAGAAATTATGAGTGAGATATTTTAAATGTCTCCTTGACATCCACAGCACTATTCAAAATACTTCATCAGAGGCATGTGTTTTAAAAATGTACTTGAAAATTAATGTGAGGAGGGCAATTTGTCAGTCTTTGTCTCAGAGAACACATCACTGACAGTCATGTAGCATTTGCATTCATATAGCTCTGAATCTCTCCACCCTAGTTTCTGCTGCCATACTGAAGCGAAGGAGTGACCTGTTCAAGGGGCAGTTAGAAGGGCTGCAAAGCAAGACAGAATCATAAGTGGCTTGATTCCAAGTATAGTCGATACTCGTTTGAGCCGGTGGCAAATGGCAGATTCCATTTGTCCTTTGCCAGGAGGGTTGCATTATTTAGGGATTTCTCGAAGGAACCATTTCATCCTTAGCCATGAGTCAGGGACATGAGCTATTAGTCCTGACCTCATCTCCTTATAGAGAATGCTATGGCAAAGAGACAGAGACTTGGCTATTTATTTTTAAAAATCTTTAAGGGGTGAAAAAAATATCTTAAACCTGAGGCTGTCCTAAATTAGCATTCTCTAAATTCAAAGGAAACCTTTCCAACACCTGACCTGGAACAATGCTCCAGGGAACTGAATTGGTAAAGGGGCTTAAGAATGGATCATATTGAGCCATGGAATTTCATGTATTTTTCACTATTTCTCAGAGCCTGTCAAATGCATATTTTGTGTACTTGTTTGTTGCCCAGGGTTAAGGAATAGAGGAATACGTAATGCTGGACATTGAAGAACAAGACTTAACAATGATTTAATCGTGGTCTTGCTTGCTATTTGCGTGAAGTCTAGGGTCTTTTAAGGTGCCCCTAAGGGAAATTTACAGTAAGGATTCGGCACTGTGTCACAGAACCCAATGTTAGACAGGCCTGGAATCAAGTTCCAAGAGCTGACTGGAACTCAGGAAGCCATTGTGTCTGGGATCATGGTGACCTATCTTCTATAAATGTGTCTTCCTTTCTCTTTCTGTACAGAAAGAAAGGGGTGTTACAAGGAGAGGGGAATGGAGGCATCATGGTAGATGGGGACTGTGGAAATGGCCATTGGATTTAGTGATAGGATGACTTCAAGGAGAACTACTTCAGTGGAGGGTGGAGGCAACAAGCCATTACTGGTGGAGCAGGCTGAAAAGTGTTTGGAGAGGTGCAAATATGGCAGAGAGACAGCTTTTTAATACTTTATGTATTCTTATGTTTCCTTGGTTAACCGCTTAGGAGAAAAGGATGTTGGAATGGTTCAGTACTTTGCCATCACAAGAATTAAACACTTGTGAAGGGCATAAGTAAGATTTAAATACTTACTGAAGGACTGAGCTTTTGACTGTGGTTAATTTTTCCACTATTGTCATTAAGGCCATAGGTATATGGTCACCTGTAGAACCAAGAGTCTTCATGTTCCTGTGGTATGCTGAGAACTTTTGTGGCCAAAGATACTATACAGAAGAGATAGCATCTGTATTTTGCTTGGCCTCACAAAAATATTTCACTGGACAGAGGAGTTTTTATTCTTAATCCAGTTGTTGTCTGATCGGATTTAGCATAGACACAGTTCACCCCAGTCCTCCTATTTTACTGTAAACATACTATTTCTGTGCCCTAATGCCCCTTATCAGTGAATGTATAATGATATAATATATTGTATTTGACTTGCGCACTGTTTCTGCAGCTTCTAGAATAAAAGAATAATAGAGACAATTAGTTCTGCTAAATGCATCTTGGCTCCATGTGTTAGCTTATCTATGGATTTTTTTCCTTAGATGTTTAAATATTCCCCCTGCAATTTAGGTTTCATCAAACAAAGGAGATGTGATTTAAGATAATTCTCTTGGTGAGAAAGCAATTGCTGCTACAATCTGCCATTCACCCAGAACCATTGATCCCAGGATAAACATTCATTTATCAGAGAATTCAAAGTAAAACACAACATATGCTGTAGTTTATAACAAATTGATGGGTACAATTCTGCATTCTTTCTAGCTTCTCCTATCCAAGTGTGGTTTTATTTACTTTGGTGAAAATTAAATATCAGTTTTATCTTCTTCATCATTCTTCTTAATATAGGCTACAAGCTGATTAACTTTATATAAAGTCAGTCCATTACCTTACCCTAATTGTACTGTTATGTCTTTTCACGGCATTAAAGGACATTTAAAAATAGTCCCTTTTATAAGCTACTCTATCCTGGAGCCATTCATTCTGCAGTGTGCTAGTAAGGTGCTTGGAGTAATGCAGGTATCTGGATTGTGACTTTAGCCTTGTTTGGTAACCTTCTTGTAGCAACCATATAATAATCTTCTAAAAGCAATAGCCCAGGTGTAAAGAGGTTGTGGCCATGAAGAAATGCTTTTCATTTGAGTTGTTATTGGATTTTTGCAGTTTGCATGTAGCAGGCAAAATGACCATGAGATGATAATTAAGTGGTCTCTTTATTATTTCAGAGAGGAAAAAGGTTCACAATTCTGGTGATTGCAGAGCCTCTGAATTTGAGATAAAAATATAAAAAAAAGACAACATGAAACACTTGTGTGAGCAGATTCCTGTCTTTCATTTTTAAAATGAGATAGTATTCTTTTTTTTTTCTTGAATAATGAGTGTCTTGTAGGACAAGAGGCTCTTGACTGAAGGTTGGCATTTAAATACTTGCTATCTAACGACAGTATAAGCAGATCATACAAAGGAGATCACTGTTTAATCACTGTTAAGTTCAAAACCAAGGTTTTTCTCTATGAGGCGTGTTTGGAGCCTCTAAAAAAACCCAACAGATGGGTACCTCAAATTTAAATTATTTTGATAATGATTAAGGATTTTCTGTTTAGAAATGATGAAAATAAAACTTTCTCCGACTGTCTTTGAAGATGGCAGGAGAAGATCTATCAGGAAATTATGATTTTTTGGTGGGATTCATTTTATAGTGAGTGTTTTTCACTCCTCTGTGCTATGTGATCTGACTTTTCTGCATTTTAATGAAAGTTTTCACTTGCGCTCACATTAAACTCAGAAAGATGCAGTAGTCACAAATAAGAGTACGTGCAGTATTTACTGTACATTTATTGAACTGAAAACCGTAAAAAATATATTTTTTAAATCTCTAGTGCAAAAAGATTACATGGTCCAAAATGGGTGTTAAATAATCGATCTTTCCTCTTTCTGGCATTGCATAGAATATCACCACCTCATGCAACAAAAACCTGCCCGTGACCTAGAGGACACAATGGGACTCTCTGTTCATATGTTTGCCAACTAGTTTTCTCCTCTGTAACCTGGATGAGATTATTTAGCGTTCCATAAGCATCAGTTATGAAGACATTTTGTTAATTCCTAATAAATACTTTGTTTTTTCCGTGTCATTGGGGGTTGTTTTGAAACCTTTTTTCAGTGTAGTAGGTCTTAAAGCATTTCCAGGGAGTTGCGGGCCTTGGTTTCATTGCCCATAGGAAGGTTGTTTGAACATATTCACCTTTGATTATACTCAACATGCAGGCTAACATGATGTGCATTATGTCTACTTACAAAATTTATTTTGGTAATACATCAGTGCTTTGCAAATTCAGTAGTTACCTATGTAATAAATTAATGCTATTTCTTTATAGAATCACAAAAATCTCATTGTGTAATATACTTGGTTAGTACCTAGAGAATAAATTTTTATATTATAAACTACAGTTATTGATTAGACTAGAGAGGGCTGAGGAATTTTGAAGTGGCAAATTGTACTCAGTATAAATGAAACATTATGTGGAATCATAGATGAGTTTTTAAGATCCAGAAGGGACTTTTTATATCATCAGTGTACTTTATCCTTTGAATGTGGTACTGAATATGGATGAAAAAAATCAATATTAAATACACCTTATTTAAATTAAAAAATATACATCATATCCAAATACAGCAGCTCAGTGGTTACACTAGAACAATCTAAAAGTTGTTAATTCCACAGCATGCGGCCCTATATATGCAAAATGAGATGAAATGTTCTATGTGCCAGCATTCCAGATTGCTGACTGCCTTTGCCTTCTGATATATGTGAAAGCTGAGTAAAATATGCTATGTGCTGTAAAAAAAGAAGTCAGGGGGTTTATATTATTATTTCTAGTAGAACAAGCTGCATTTCTCTGTTAATGTAAAACATTAGAGATCCATTGTTTGTTTTTCTCTTATTTTTATTTTATATTCTAAATTCCTCTTAGAATTGATTTTTTTTAGATCATTACCTTTAAAGAACTAGTCATAAATTTACATCTCTTAGGCTTCTTATAGCTGTATTTGCATTAATGATTTGAAAGTAACATTTGTTGTAAGCATAATCTTAATGCTATTATCCCATGGCAATTAATTCTGACCACTGAAATACTGAAGATGAGATCTGTTTATAGCAACTCTTGTTCTTTTCTTTTGTCAAGCAGAATGCATTGCATAAAGACCCTTAGGTTCTAGGGAGTAGAAGAATTAAGCATTTGATGTACCTGATGATTGATCGATTCCCTGGCCCCCAGTGGTTTAAAGTCAACCCCAGTTTTTGGGTGCCTCCACAATCTTCTCCCTTTGGTACTTCCTATTGGCTGTTACAAGGGTAGCTCCTCATAGACCTTAATTGCCCACAATCCTTTTAGATATCTTCTCTAGATCTTCCCTTGAAACCCTACCCAACCTTTGACATTTATTTCATTAAATGCTTCACCTATTCTAAGAATCCTTCTAATACATGATGCTTCTCACTACTATGTTGGAATTAAACTTTATTTCCCTCACATTTTCTTAACACTTGACTTTTGTATTAAACCATATGTCATAAGGTGGGCCTTGTATTAGAGGAGCTATTCTTTTGAATAGATGTTAACTTGTGACTCCTTCATTCGAGTGTGAGGGGCCTTGTCTATTTCTCTTATTTAGCATAGTGTTTAGTGCTCAATAGGTGTTTAAATATTTGTGGAATGATGACTGGATCCAGAAGACTTTCAAAAAATGATGGTTGAAATAAGCTCTAGAGAATATGACTGTCTTAGTCATTGGAGTATTTCCAGCACATAGGCCTTCGCACAAACAAGAAGTTAATAACTATTTGTTCAGTAAATAGATGGATGGGTGGGTAAGTGAATAAATGGATAGGGCCATTCATTGTTTTCTTGTTTCTTGTTTTCTCCAAAGCTCAAGCTTATAAAAGGCAATGATCTTTGGTAGGTACAAATATGGAAATATTAAAGGATTCTCTTATAAATTGATTAACTAAAGTAATATATCCACAGCACCAAATAAATAGCTGAAAATAAAACAAAACAGAGTTTCCTTTAAGTTAAATTGGCCCCAGATTTCAGATGATGGATGCAGTAGACACCAGAGGGCTTGTGATTTTAGTTTCTGTTTAGCTGTTTAGTGATATGTTAGTCACTGTGACTCAGCAAGTAAATGGGCAACCTTGGCAAATGGCTTCTTTAGGGTAATCTAACTATTATTTGGGTTATGACTACAGTTATGGTCACCTAGGATCCCTTGAAAATGTAACATAATCATAATAATTAAAGGATGTCAGTCAAAGGAAAATTGTAGTGCGAGGTTCTAAAATATGTCAGATCACTTGGATAGCAACTGTTCCTCTAGGAGAAATGGTAAGTCAAGATAGATGTGTTTGACAGCTACTGGTATAATGAAATAAAATCAGTAGCAATATGAATCCTGCCTTAGTGTGACTAATTCATCAAATCATTGAAGAGTGAGTAAATATCTTCCTAAACTGCAGTGGGAAATACTTTCCTTTTTCTTTTTCATTACTTTTTTATTAGTCATATTTTATCAGTGAGTGATAAAATTCATGTATCCTGGCACCATACTGAATTGACCTGGAGGCAAAACAAAGGATAGTACAATGACCTGAAAGTTAGAATGGCTTCTCTAAGCCCCAGGGAACTTATCATTTTGCCTCTTGACATCTTTTTCTCTTTTTGTACAAAAGAACTAAGTAGTTCTGCAGAGGGAGTTTGGAATAAAAGTCCTCCCACCACAGAAAAATTCACTTCTCCGCCTTCTCCATTAGTATTACACTAATCCAAACCATCTTTCTCTTTCACCTGGGATACCAGAATAACATTTTAACTGGTCTTGTTCTCACCCTTCTGTAATCAGTTCTCCCAGTAGCAGTTAGAGTGATCTTTCAAAATCAAATAAGATTACAATGGTACATTGGTATTCATCATTAATTGGTTCCAGGAGACACGAGGAGTACCAAAAATGATGAGTTCCAAACACATTTTTCATTTAAGGAATAATGTAAATTCCCAAACCAAAGACAGTGTACATTTTTAAGGCCATGTATAAAAAGGTAGGGTTGTATATCATTACTTTACATGAGAAATAAACCTAAAAATTAATAAGTACTTAGATTAAATAAAATAAAAATTTCATTTTACCTAATCTGAGAAGAGTCCATGGCCTAATGAGATGATCAGGGGAGAGTGGTGAGGAGGAGAGGTTACATGGAGTGTTGCTTAGAAGGAGAGCCCCCCTCCAGTAGAATATTGGGCACTTGCACTTCAGGTGTTCTTTCTCTTTTCTGCCTCTTTCCAACTTGCACCATAGGCTCTGACACACTCTTTGTCACCTTTACTAAAAACTTATCCAATGAGGACTGCTTCTGTTTTCTTTTCAGAATTCCTTGAAAGTATGAAACTCTTTGGTCATTCAATAAATTCATATTTCTGTTTGTCAGAGCTTTGTCTGGATGATAGTTCTCCACAAAGCTTTGATCTTCTTCCCATTTTTACACATTTCTTTAATCAAGTAACTAGGGACATCCTCCCTTATCTCCTCCTCACCTGAAGAAATCTCTTCAGCCACCTCTTGTTGCTGCTTCTTCTGTAGTTTCTGTAGCTCCTCAGTGCTGAGCTCTTCACGATGTTCCTCTACTAACTCCTACATCAGCAGCATTGACCTCCGGACCCATGAGTTGGCCCAAAGATACAATACTGTACCCTCTGTACCTATAGGCTTGAGGTCAGCCTCAAACCCTTTAAAATCTGAGTCACAGCTTCTAGCCACAGATTCTTCCATGCTGAATTCACTGTCCTATTAGAAACTTTGTTCCAGACCTTATCAATATGGTTAAGGCAGTGAAGGATATTGAAATGCTCCTACCAGCATTCTGTGAAGGTCAACTGGGTGTCAGAGTTGATCTCAAAGCAGTTCTTGAAAAGAGCGTTGGTGTACAACTTTTTGAAGTTTGAAATGACCTGCTGGTCCATGGGCTGGATGAGAGGAGTAGTGTTGGGGGGCAGGACCCTTACAGTGATGAAGCTGAACTCCTCCAGTAAGTCATCCTCCAAGCCTGGAGGGTTGGCAGGCACGTTGTCCAAAAGTAGAGCTTTCAGAGGCAAATCTTTCTCCAGCAAATATTTATTTCACTGAGGGATCAAACACATCATTTTATCCACTCAGTGAAAAATTGCCTTGTGACCCAAGCTTTGCTGTTTGCCCTCCACATCACATGGAGTTTGCTTTTTATGACATTTTGCTTCTTGAAAACTTGTGGGTTTTCCCTGTGATAGACTAGTAGAGGCTGAGTTTTAAGTCCACTCTAGCATTCCCACACAATAATAGAGTTAGCCTGTTCTTCATTGGTTTGTAACTTGTAATGCCTTCTCTTCTTTTGTGATGTAGGTTCCATTTGGCATTCCCCCCCCCCCCCAAAACGCCAGTCTCGTCACCATTAAAAACTTGGTGGGATGACTTTAAAATGCTGTTTGACCTAAAGTAAGGGGGAAATGGAAAGGAGAAATGAGTTTATATGGCTACGAGTTTCTAAAAAAGAGTCTGGAGGCTGGCAGAAGGTTTGCCCTCATGCACAACTGAGCAGAGTCAGAGAGACAGATAAAGCAGATACAACCCCCAGATATTGGTTCCTTTGAGGGCTAAAGAGACCCACGGGAGTTATGGTCATGGCCGATGGGGTTAACTACCAGGGCAGATGGCCCCTCTTTGGAAATGGTGTTTATGTGTGATGAATCTGGACTCAGATGGGATCTCCCTTCATAAGACTTTCATGCCAATGTGCTGGAGGTGCAGTTAATGTTGGGGTTTAAGATATATTTAGGGGATTTGAATCTCTGGACTGACAATGTGATAGCCAGATCCTGAGCCTCAACAGACTCCAGCACCCACAATCTGATTTATTGGACTTACCACACTCAGCTAAGATGGAGTTGAAGAAGGACAACCACCACACCATGGAGCCTAGAGTGATTACAACTGAAAATGGGAGGATTGCATCCAGCATCCAGGTGGAATCTGACCCTCCTCTTGACATAGAGGTACAATGGACACAACCAATCCAATGTCCACATAGAAGAGGTGGCATTGGAATGGGAAAAGTGGACATAGTGGACGAAGGGTATGGGGAAAGGCAGGAAGAGATGAGAGGTGGAGGCGTCTTTGGGACATGGAGCGGCCCTGGATGGTACTTCAGAGGCAATCACCGGACATTGTAAATCCTCACAGGGCCCACTGGATGGAATGGAGGAGAGTATGGGCCATGATGTGAACCAATGTATATGAGGTGCAGAGGTGCCCAAAGATGTACTTACAAAATCCACTGGATGTGTCATGATGATGGGAACGAGTGTTGTTGGGGGGGGGGAGAGGGGGGGGTGGGGGGATGGGGTTGAATGGGACCTCACATATATATTTTTAATGTAATATTATTACAAAGTCAATAAAAAATAAAAAAATTAAAAAAAAAAAAAACTTGGTGGGGAATAAAACCCTCAGCCTCTACATAGCAGCCTTTTTATTAGCACTTGCTGCCTCACGACACTATGGATACTGGTCCTCTTTTTAAAATGATCAAACCAGCCATGGTTGGCCTTAAAAACTTTAGCACTCTAATCACCCAGTTCCAGTTTATTTTTCAAAAGATCAGCATGCAACACTTCGCTTTTTCACATATCATGGCTTCTGATACACTGTTGACTGCTAACTGCTTCTTGTATACCCAAATTAATAACAGCTTTTCAACTTCCTCGATTTTTTAAAAAATGCTGCTTCGTTATGGCTTTAACTCTTCTCACAACATCAGCCTTTTTTATCGCTTCTTTATTCTTAATGGTGGTGGAGACCATTGTTCTAGGCATACCATATTCCCTAGGAAGATCAGTACTGCAAATATGGCTCTCATATTTACCTATTTTTTTTTCTCAGTGTGGTACAGAGTAATTTTCTTCTTGCTCAGTGCTGTCACTGCTTATTTTCTTAGGACCCATGATGAGAACCCCCCTACCCCCACAAAAATACACAAAATGACCATAGGAGCTAAGTTAAGACCATAGTGGGATGTGCACAGGACAAGAGGTACCCCATGACTTAATGTGTGACCTTTTGTTTTGGCTGGAAAGGGTAGCAAGTCACAAGGCAACTGACACCGACGAGTTCTAGCTTGCGCATGGAGTACCAAACAAACAATAAGTACAGGGACAAAATTTTTCACTTCAAAATATGTTGAATACCAAATATGACACGTTTTCAAAGCAGTCACGTACCAAGATATGACTACTATATTTCCTCTTATCAACTTTCCAGTGGCTTCCCAATTACATTTAGAAAAGAAACCAAATATCTCACCATCACTAATAGGTACTTAGATGAACTGGCTCATAATTGCCCCCCTTGCTAACTTCCTACCCTCTCCCCTTGCTCACCATACTCCAGCCACTCTACCTCCTGGCTGACTGTTGGACACACCAAGTATAATTCTGCCCTAAGACCTTGGTGCTTGTTAGTCCTTCCTCCCAGGACATTCCCACTGGAAATCCTTTCATGACTTACTTCTTTACTTCTTCTAGGACCCTACTCCTTCATTACCTGTTCAGAGAGGACTTCCCTTACTCTCCTTTCTACAGCTGCACCTCTCATTACTCTATGGTTCTTTAACTGGTTTAGTTTTCCTTATAGCATTTATTCCTACCTGATGTTATATCTATTTGTTTATTATTATTTCTACACAGCATAATTTCCACAGTTCCTGTATTAGTATGGAACCTTCATGAGGGCAGTGGCCTTGCTTCCCTGTCCTGAGGATATACCTGGCACATAGCAAGTACTTAATAAACATTTTTTTGAGTAAGTGAATACATCATCATAAAATTGTGTCTCAACATTCCATCTTGCAATCTTGTGGTTTGGCCATAGCAGTTTGTGTTATTCCTCCTTACTTATTCCTTTTATTTCCACTTGAAAAATAGAGTATTTTCCTTGTTAGAGATTGCATGTGATATATTTATGCCATACTCTAAGATCCCTGTTTAATGATGTATTTATGAGTAATCAATACAAATGACAATATTTATGTTAAACTCTTTTTTCTGTGAAATGTTTTCTTAGAACTTTTGCTTCCTTTAATCTTTCCAATCTGCCATAAGATTATCTGTGAAATTGCTGTAAGATTTGCCTGTAGTCTCAGGGTATAGGGGCTGCAGCATGAAAATTACACTAGCGTATTTTAGAAATATATATATCAGGATTAATTTGTTGTTGTTTTTGTTCTGATCTATAAGCAGGCTCAATTCATACTGGTGTCTGCTCTGTGGGGAGATATCCATGGATAATTTGTGCTTTTAATGGTAGTGTTTCTCACAATTCTCTACCCAAAAGTCCCAACAGGAAAGGCTAAATTGCCTTTTTGTCACTTAGATATGTGGACCAAAGCAGCTGGCAATTGTCACCTGAAATTTCATATCATACAAACATATATTCTCTGTCAGCAAGGATATGCCTATATGATTTTAGTAGTTTCCTTCTAGTTTCTCTAGAAATAATGGGTTAGTTCACATAGGACAGTCTCAAGATTATTGATACAATCACAAATTGAAATGGGACCCTGAGCTCTCTGTTCAAAGGAAAGCTTGCCTGTCTTTCTCTGTATTTGAAGTGATTAATGATGCTGCTGCATTGTGGGAAAATTATATGTCTATAATTATATTAAGCCACAGGAGGGAGAAACCCTTTCTGATACTTGTCTTTGAAGCCACCCAAGTTATTTGAGTCTGAGCATCGGGGAAAACAGGACAAAGAAAGTGAAAGAAATACAAAAAAATAAAATAAAATAGAAAAGAAAAGAAAAAAAGGAAAAGAGAATCAAAATATGCTGCAGTCATAAAGGTCCAGGGAGAGACTGTGTATGTGGGAGAGAAAAAAAAATTGTTTGGGGCCATAGGAAAAGCTAATGGACTTGAGAGACCATTTGCTCAGCAGTTAAATAGGAGATTGTACAAAGTTGTAGAGCCTTTATCCTGCTCTCTGATGCTAGCAGACTCCCTGTCTTTCTTTGTATTCCTTCACTCTCCTTTGCTTTCATTTCTAATCCATAATATGGAGATGATATTTCTCCCCATGTTTGTGGGACACACTGACACAGATGGATTTTGCTAAAAGTATAAAATACTATGTAAATATTATAAATAAACGGTAATGTGGAATAGAGCACCCACTTTGCCACTCCCTTTTATGGCCTCTCTCTCTCTCTGGTGTTCTTTAAAAACTAGGCCTTCTTAAGAATAGGAGAAATTAGGTCTTCTGTGAGTTTCAGAATCTCCTTTTAGGTGTCAGGGGTGTCGAAAGCTCCGTTTTCCTCCCTGGCCTTGATCACCAGCTCTGACTTGGAACAGTGACGTTTTGACACAAATGCAGCCTAGTTTAGAGATGTGAATACAAGCTAGCAGGTCTAATTCCCTTCTTAACCACTTGGTGCCACTCTAGCTTTATGAACTGCTCAGCAACAGCCGAACCCTAGGAAACAGTTTCCTCCTAAGTTGGCTTTGTTGGTTTCAAAGACAGTCAATTGTTCTGAAGAAGGTCATTTGGGGAGTCGGATAGCTGATGTGATTAGAATGTGTACAGCAAGTTGCGTTCCAGGTGCTTTGTGTGCTAACACTTAAAGTGTTATTACCAGCATTAATTATCCGAGGGACATGTAACAAACACAGGTGGGCCCTTGTTGGTTCATTTAAGAGGCAAGACTCTACAGAATGCAAACCTCCAGGTAGCCACCCTGGTCTTATAACGGAGTTTAATTTGGGGATAGACTGGAACCTACCAGCCAGGTCTATTTATAGATGGATGCTATAAGAAGAAATTTAGTTCAATATAGCCTCCTTCCCAAAATAGGTTACACACACATACACAAAAATGTACATATATAGCTATAGTTAAAAACTCAGGTAGATTTTGAAAAAGCCCTTAGAAAGTGTTCTCATGCATAAAATAGTTTAGGTGTGTTTTTTTTTCGCCTCCTTTTCCATCTTCCTTACTGGCTTAACTTTTTATTCATCAACAGATAGGACACTTTTCTTCACAGAAAGAATACTATTTCAAATTAAACTACTTCTACTGTTGTAAGACATGTTGTAAGACCTGTTACCCCTAATGACATATCTTCATCTCTTTCCCCCTCCCTTCCCTTTCCTTCTGGGGCCTAAAGGGATTCAAAGAAGGGAATCTGTTCTTGGGCTTTTACAGCTTCGAGATGACTTTCTAAAATGGAGGACACTGCAGCATTTAGCCGAAGGTCCTTGCGTTCCTTTTTAATGGGAACCCAGGAGGATGCTTGCCCACTTGTAAAGATACTATTGAGAGCAGTGCTTTTCTGACTCATTAATTTGGAAAGGCAAGAGGAGGCTGCCATTAAGAAATGTCTTTGCAATTAATTGCATGTAAAACCTCAAGTTTTTTTCTGACACATTTATAGAAATTGCTTTCCCTTGTTTAGGCTGGTACATTTCTGCTGGCCTTAGCAGGAGTGGAACTGGCACTGGCCCTAGGTAAAATTGAAGTGTTAGCAAAATCTGTTTCTGAGACCCTTCTGATTTCATTGTTTACCTTTTCCTTTGTTAAACCTAAACTTCTGTTCTGCTTCCCTTAAACCATGCTAGTCTTGACCTTGGACTTTCCAATTTTGGGGATGGGAAACTGTGTTAGGATCCCAAATATACAGGTTAGGCAATTATTTAACTTTCTTGCACATCCATATCCCCATGTGTAGAACAGAGTTATTTTGAACAATAAATGAAACATCACATGTAAATCTTCATGCCTGGCATCAGAAGAATGGGACAATTGCGGTGCATGTTAAAAATGAAGTTTTCTAAATCTTATTCTCAACAACTGACTCAGAATCTTGGGGGAAAGGTCCAAGAACCAGCATTTTAAGAGTTAGCTAGGAAATTCTTACACTCACCAAAGTCTGAGAACTCCTGGCTTAAGGGAATAAAATTTCATAGAGGCAACTGTTTTTTATAAAATGATCAAGGAAATAACATGACCAAAATGAGTGGGTGGGCATGGAGGGATTGAGACACCATAGATTTCAGGTGGGGAAGAGATTTTTGGTAATTTCAGGGTGTGATTTGATAAGTGCTGTTCTGTCCTACAGAAAGGAAAAATTGAGCGTTTGATTCATTGTATTGATGAGGTAGAGTATACAGTGGCTCCTTCTAAAGTGAAGATACTGACAATGTTGAATTTTACCTGAACCCTGTCATCTTGGAAAGTAGCATAGGTTAAGAAATCCCCACTTGTTGTGTTACTGACAGAGATAGTATTCAGCATTTCCTTAGCTTAATGAAACTTTAAACAGAATTCTCCTTGTCTCTAAGCCCCAGACCTACCTCATCTTGGCCCTTACAAAATTCAGATACAATATATTCTACATGGCTTTGACAGTGAACTTAGGAGATAACATCTTGTAAGGGACACACAGCTGTGCTTGATCTCCCAATCTAGTACTCTTTCATTTGCTCATTCCAGTCCTTAAAAACCCTCCTGCCCTCTGCTTCAGGGAGTTGAAACTTCTCTGTCTTTTTCATTGTGATAGATAGTTTTCTGGTCTCTCTCTCTCTTCTCTTTCTTTTTTTTCTTTCTATTTCTTGCAGTGGACTTCTGTTCTCTCTTCTCTCTTGCATATAGCTTTGAAAAAAGTCATCCGTGCCTATTTAACATTGTTTGGTAGAATTTTTTCTTTGACGATGCTAAATCCGTCTACTATTTTAATATTGTCATTTCTTCCCACCTTGGTTTTGTTTTCTGTGTCCATAAGTGTGTAAATAAGGCAGGGATTGTTTTCTCCATTAGCAGAATGATTAGTGCCCTGGGCTGTAGGCTCCAAGAGAGTGGAGACCAGAATTTTGTGCTCTATCTAGGTATCAGTGTCTAGCCCACCACACCATATACAGTAGGCATCTAAGCGGTGAGTACATGGATTGGCTAGGAAAAGACTTTCTTTCTTTTTTTTTTAAGGTACCAGGGACCAGTGATTGAACCTGGGACCTTGTATATGAGAAGCTGGCGCTCAACTATTGAGCCATAGCAGCTCCCTGAATTGGTTTTTTCATTTGTTTTGCTTGCTTTTTTTTTTAAAGATTTATTTTTTATTTATTTCTCTCCCCTCTCCCCACCCCCCCTCAGTTGTCTGTTCTCTGTGTCCATTCGCTGGGTGGGTGTTCTTCTCTGACTGCTTCTATCCTTATCAGCGGCACTGGAAATCTGTGTTTCTTTTTGTTGCGTCATCTTGCTGTGTCAGCTCTCCGTGTGTGCGGCGCCATTCTTGGACAGGCTGCACTTTCTTTCGCTCTGGGCGGCTCTCCTTATGGAGCACAATCCTTGTGCATGGGGCTCCCCTATGCAGGGGACACTCCTGTGTGGCAGGGCACTCCTTGCGTGCATCAGCACTGCTCATGGGCTAACTCCACACGGGTCAAGGAGGCCTGGGGTTTGAACCGTGGACCTCCCATGTGGTAGGCGCCCTATCCATCGGGCCAAGTCCACTTCCCTGTTGTTGTTTTTTTTCAGACAGCACCAGGAACTGATCCTGGAATGTCCTTTGTGGGAGGCAGGAGCTGAACCTCTTGAGCCACATCTGTTCCTGGAAAAGGTTTTTTTTTTGATGCATTTATAGTATTTATTTTATTTTTTTAATTATACAAAATTTTAAAACTTACACATGGATGCAAATTTCTAATGAAGACATGAAGCATACTATTAATGATTTGGGACATTTCTGTAGAAAATAATCATGAGGAGGAGTTTGGAAACTTTTACATAATTAATGGCAGATGCCTAAGATCAGAAAAGGGTTTCTTACCCTCTAACATCTACTGATTAACCTTCCTTTTCCTTTTTTCTATTCACATTCACAAACATACATATGGTCTAATCAGTTTCAAGTTCAGTGAGCAATAAAACTATTTTGGCGTAGCTGATGTTCTGATCAAACTAGGTTACATTTGCTGAAAATTAGGAATACCAGGAATATGAAATGCATTAATTATAAGGGAAGTTAATTCAGTGTTGGCTTGTCTGCTGGGCCATCTCTCTTATTTAGATCATTTAGGTGATTAAAGATCTGCTAAACAGTCTTATTCACAGATCTTACTGACCATTTTGCAGAACTGAAAAATGAGGGGCAAGTTGCTCCTTGGTGGACTTTAATGTAGACCCAGGTAATTAATGTTTAGTCAGTATATTTTGGGTAGTAACAAAAGAGAGAATTATTTAGGACATGGTTAATATTTTTCCCAAGGTATTAATAAAGACCTTAGTGGTCTCAAAATTCAGTGTACAGAGGAGAAATGCAGATTTCTGGGCCCCACTGTAGCTTAAACCCAACTATTATAAGCCATAGTTTGGGGGCAGAGCCTACGAATATCTGTTTCTAACAGAAATACAAGAGATTGCATTGGATTTGGTCTGATGGAGGCTATTCATAAGGACTCAGGCCATCCCTACCTGTCCTCCCTCCCACCATCCTGGCAACTAAGGAGAGCAGTATCCAATACTATAACTTTTTACTGCCCCCACATGCAAAGCTCTGGCATAGGTTTTAAGAGCACCCTGACCTGCACCCCATGTGCAAAGCCTCTGCCTCTGATCGCAATCTTGTCATTTGCCATATAACCAAGGACCATGTAACCGTTTAAACCTCATTAGCTTTACCTGTAAAATGGTTTAAGGGAGAAAACTTTTCTCAAGGACTCTGGTTGTTCCTTTTCTCATGTTTTAATGGGTAACAAAGAGCTTTGTAGATTTGTTTGGGTTAATTTAAAAAACTTTAAATTAGGTGGGTTAGAAACCCTGATTATTTGTTAGAGCAGTGGTTTTCAAAATGTGGTCCCTGAACTAGCAGCATCAGCATCCCTGGACAACTTGTTAGAAATGCCAATTCTTGGACCTCCCTCCAGACCTACTGAATCCAGTGCTAGTGATGCAGCCCAGCAAGCTCTGTCTAAACCAGCCCTGCAGGTGCTTCGGGTGCCACTGAAGTTTGAGAATCACGGGATTTTGATTTTGGCTTGAAATTTTAATGAGCATGATTTTGACTGAGTGGATGATCCTTTATGTAGTGGAATATAAGGAGAACAGAAGACGACCAGCCTGGGGTCTCCAGGTGGCAAGGTGCGGGCGTGGCAGCACGTGGATTAGCTATGTCACAGTCACTTTTAATTTTTTGCCTCGGACTAACTCAACGAATATATTAAAAAAGAAAAAGCTTAGTCTGTGGGCTTCATGGTTTCACATTTAAATTTGGGGAGCTGTAATAGTCTTACTTCATCTGGTTGCTGTGGGATTAAATGAGGATGCATGGAAAGTGCCTCGTCATCTGGTATACAGTGGTTCAGGAGTCGTCCCTTTGCTGCACTCACTGAAGAGAATGAGTGGTATGTGAGTCCACTGGACTGCAAGGCTAGGGAGGGGTAGGGCCTGTATTCCTTTGCTCATTGTTATAGTCCTGGGAACCAGCTCAGTTCCTGACCCAGCACTTCATCAATAAATATTGGTTTATGTATAAATAAGCAAATACCAAAAAATCCCCAAGAAAACTTTTTTTTTCAGATATGTTGGCTGATACAGTATAAATATGAAGAGAAGTTTACTTTTTAGAGGCAAAGGTCAGAGCTGCAATGAAAATTTAAGAGCCATACAAACACTTCCCATATCATTAAGCATAAGGAAAATAGGGCTTCTTTCACTAAAATGTAGTGTCCATTGAATTAGTATGAGTGCTAAAAATTCTGTGTAAGTGATTAAAAGGAAACTTTTATAATTTTAAATTATGAAATAGAAAGTATAGATCTATTGCTGAAAATGTTGGAATCCGGGATAGATCAACCTCGTAACACATTTTTTTTTTCTCCTTTTGTTTCCGTGACTCATTTGTCTTGGATTCTCTCCAAACCAAGAGTTGCCAACCAAAATGATAAAAAGTCTGCAGTAAAGTTCTGCCTTTGCTTTTATTCATTCTTCTCCTCCTTTTTTTCTTTGTTGTCTTCATCATATCATCATATCATCTCTTGCATGAGCTCCAACTGTATTGCCAGCTCTGATAAGAACTTCATAGATGTCATCAATCAATGTTCTTAACAACTCTGTTGTTACTCTCTCCCTTGCCTCCCCATTTTACTGAAGGATGAGGCCTGAAATATAAGTTATATAACCACAGCCTAGATTGGAACCTAAGCCTGATTTCACAGCCCATGCTCTTTTTACCTTAGCATCTGGAACAGAGGAACAGCTTTACATTTCTTTTTGGCTGTATGTCATTACCAGTTACTCTTATGCTTAGCATGAGGAGGTGAGCTTACTGATTCTTAGAAAACTTGCAAGTGGAAAAGGAATATACAGAGAGAATAGTTAGAACATGAGCCATTGGAGGAAGGAGGGTACTCCTATTAATCTAGGACAGGGATGCTTTAAATTCTCAGAATGGAAAAATCCAAAAGGGAAAGGTTTTGGTGACCATGGACTTTGAGGAACAAGACCCCCTCAAGGCTGTTTGCTGTTTCCTTACTGCCCCAGTTGCTTCTATTCCAAATTATAGAATTTAAGCTCCTCCCCTGTCTCTGACATCGGTGTTTTTCCCTTGTCTGTCTTCTCTTTCTCCTGCTTCCTCTTCATTCATGGAAACTCGACGCTTCTTTCAAGCTATTTCTGAACAGTCTAGGCAAAAGTGATCTCTTCTCTGAGTTCATGAGTCTGACATTCATTAGGCACTTAATTACATACTGCTTTGTAGTAGCCATTAATTAACTAAATAAGAACTATTTAATATTGGATAAATATTGTATTGTTCTCCAACCACAGTTGAATTGCATAGGTCCCATAAAAATAGTAAGCACTTAAAATAACAACAGAAATGAAATAATAGCTAGTATTTATTGAAAACATTACTATATATCATTATTTCATCTGTTACTCATATGAACTCAATGAGATGAATACTATTATTATTCCTGCTTTATAGACGAGGAAATGGAGGCTTAGAGATATTGATTTGCTCATGTTCATATACCTGGAAAATATAATGCGAAAGAGAAAATGAAGATCAACATAATTCTACCATCCAAATATAACTCTTAGATTTTAATGATCTTTAAGACCCATTTTTTATAAACTTAAAATACTTAACAAAAAGAGGATCACCTAATAAATACTCAAGGTACATTTATTGAATTGCTAGTATAGTCCACAAAACACATTTTTATAAACTTACAAGGTAATCGAATCATATTTTCATGATTTGACTGTTTAATTTGAGTTCTTTTTTCTTCTCATACAGCTGTCTCTCCAACATGATGCTTTCTACCCACTAATATTAGAGACTGTTGTTATGTAGAAATTCTAGTCAGAGGACAAATTGCACTCAGATTTTTTTTAAAGAACCCAGAAAGGTTAATTTCTAATTTTTTCTAAAGTAGAAGTTACAGACTTTAACAAGACTCATTTTTAGGAAAATTTTACTCAACTCTCTTGAAGTTGAGTAATGACTTCCATAGAAAAATACTTTGAAATAGCTATGCCTCTTTGTGCCTGAAAGATTGCTTTCCCTTTCTTTGACCCATGAAAATTTACAATTGTGTTGATTTTTAAAAAAGTCCAGCTCAGCCTACATTTCCCTCTCCTGTTGAATTCTTGGTATTTTATAATAAAAATATTCATGCTTTCTTTCCCCTGAAAACATCTTTTTCATTTGCCTTAGCCTTTCTTCAAAATGAATGTTATGCCAATAGCTGTCCATAAGCATCATACGAAGTAGTGGCTGAGAGCATAAGATTTTGCAGTTTTATTTCCTCACTCCATCACTTTTCAGCACTCTGACCTTGGCCAAGATATTTAAATGCCTCAGTTTTCTCATCTGGAAATGGAAATGATAAACCCTATCTATGCCATAGGTTTATTGTGAGAATTATAAAGGACATTATATATAAGGTGCTTTACATACTGCCTGATTAATGCAAGGACTTATCTTTTTTTACAAATATCCCCAGATGATAAAGTGACTTTTTATTTTGAGGTCTTACAAAGCCTCTCATAAGAGACATACTTTAAGATAGAGCTGCTATTTGTGGAAAGTACAAATACCCTAATGATTTCATCAACTACTAGTTTTGGATGCTTAAAAAGATCACCTGCCACAATAGGATTTTTTAAAGGCTAATAAATTTAATGTATATTTAGTAATTGTTCCTGGAGATTTAACCTCACAACTGCAAGCATTGCATGCCACTATAACTTTAAAGAGTTCCTAAAGAGGGAAAATTCTACATTTGGGTTGTGGAAATAAGTGATATATTCTTATGGGATGATGAGAAGAGTAAATGCCTTAATGATGATGTCCATGAGTACATGGGGTAATAGTGCTACCAATTTTACCATGTTCAGACTCTGTCAACTTAGATGGAAGTGAACATGGTAAACTCTTGACATCTCAAAATGTAGATCCAGGGATGAGAAAGACATGATGACGAAGATGCATGTGAAGCATTTGAATAAAATGACTTCACATAATATGAGGTAGCAAAAAAAAATACATGATATTTCTGAGTTAATATATGTCATATAAAATAGGTGATTTTAAGTATACTGGTGTAAAGAAATTGAAAGTTAAACCTTAGAAGTAAATATTTAATTCTTTTATCTCTATGCTAAAGGTTATATGCTCAAGCTGGCTTGATAATAGCAGTAACAACATTTCAAAAAAGCCCAGTTCTCCTTAAAAGTAATTAACCTGATACTGAACCAATTCATTCAGGTATTCTGTTCCCTATGAGGACTCTTTTCCTCTTAATTCTCCAGTATTCCAATCTATTGATCTTTTAAGCTATCAAATTATATCTTCAGAAATTCCTAGAGTACCAGAGTCCAGAGTGATGTCTGTCTCCCTCTTAAAACAGACTTTTTACTATAAATTGAAACCCTCAAAGGTTTTCATTTTCCTTTTATCTCAGCCAGTCAACTGAAAAACACACATATAAACACACACCCACATACCTTTTGCTGTAACATATATATATGCCCACATAAATATATATATATAATATATGTATACACACATACATACACTCTAAAATATTTATCTCATGGTAGAGTTTTATACTAACTTGATACTGTTTGGTCTGTTCTGTGTGCTGGGCACTGTTCTAAGAAACTTACAGTTATTCCATTTAATTTTCAAAAGTACTTCGTCAGAGATTACTGTCACCCCATTTTGTAAATGAACTATTGAGGTACAGAGAAGCTGAGCAGTTTTCTCTAGGTCACATAGCCAGTAAGCAGCAGAGCCTGTAAATTAGAACACAGAGTCCAGCTTCACAGCTTGAGCCCTTAATGACTTGGCATAACCCTCCCCTGACTGGGAGTCTTGTTCATGCTTATTTAAAGAAAACATGGGAAGCAGACTTGGCCCAATGGATAGGACATCCGCCTACCACATGGGAGGTCCACGGTTCAAACCCTGGGCCTCCTTGACCCGTGTGGAGCTGGCCCATGCGCAGTGCTAATGCGTACAAGGAGTGCCCTGCCGCATAGGAGTGTCCCCCGTATAGGGGAGCCCCATGCGTAAGGAGTGCACTCTGTAAGGAGAGCCACCCAGCGCAAAAGAAAGTGCAGCCTGCCCAGGAATGGTGCCGCACACACGGTGAGCTGACACAACAAGATGACGCAACAAAAAGAAGCACAGATTCCCATGCCGCTGACAACAACAGAAGCGAACAAAGAAGAACACGCAGCGAATGGACACAGAGAACAGGCAACTGGGGTGGGGGTGGGGAGAGAAATAAATAAAATAAATTTTTTAAAAAATAAAAAGACTACCTGAGCCAACATCCAGCTCCTGTGACCTCACCCTCTACTGCTTCTGCCTTATTCACTTTTCATTAGTCATACTAAAATCTTTGTTATCTTGGAATATAGCAAGCATGATTTCTCCTTGGGGTGTTTGCTTTTGTTGTTTCCTTTGTCTTGAAGCATTGGAGTTCCAACTCGCATCTCCTATCCTTTCTTACCTGACTCACTGCCTTTTTTCTCCTTTAGGTCTCTCTTCAAATGTTACCTATCATATTTGGCGAATGAGTGTTGAATAAATATATCTTTATCCATTTGAATACATATATCTGTAGGGTAAATTTCTAGAAGTGAAATTATTTACTTTTACACTTGAGTGCAATTATTTTTCCTTTTCAAATGCTTTGTTACTACATTTCCCTTCCTACAGCTATACCTATTTTCTTTTAGTATTCTCATGACCCTCTTCAAAATGTTTCTGTGATCCTGCCTGCTGTTTCTACTGTGGAAGGCTGACTTGCCTTCTCTCCTTCCTGGGTGCTCGGGAGGAAGAATAGGCACCAGGCAGCTGGTCTGATCCCCCAGGACCATTTTACAAGGCTGTGATTTCAAGAGTGACCTTGAGGTATGACTGAGTTGTCATTAAACAATTTCATAAATGAAAGAATCCCTTCTTCATACTTCAGTCACATTTGTTTCTCTCCAGATGTCTGATACTGAGCTGTAAATACTCAACACTGCAAGAAAAGTTCAGAAAAACAATCTTATTTAGCATATTGGTTTAAAATTTCTAAGATATATATTGAAATTGGAATAGATCAGATTAATCCTTGGGTTTTTTAGTCATGAAAGGAAACCTCTGCTCATATATCATATATACCTTTATAAAATTATAACACTTGTTTATCCTTAGCACTATCCTTTTAAGGATCAATATGATTACTGGTAATTACTGAGTACTTTATGATTTGAATTGTCCCCAGGACTATTAGGATAACAATAATGAGGAATGATTGGAATCATAAAATTATGAAATTTTGGAACTTGAAGAGCTCATTTGTTTAATCTCATTAACAAAAATGGAAATATGTATACACAGTTCGGGTGATGTATTCAAGGTCACACAGCCAATTAATGGTACAGGTGGGTGTTCTGACTCCCCAAATAGTGCTCAGTAGCATCCTCTGAACAGGTTCTACTAACCAAACTTTGTGTTAAATGAACTTCCACTGACCAGATCATTCCTTTACTTACCAATTGTCCTGACATCTTGCAGTTTATTTAGATTATGTGATCTGGCCTCGTATTTCTCTTAGAGCTAGCAAGACAAGGATCACCCTATTAGGATGCTTAATTTTGTGCTAATGATCCTTCTTTCTATCTGAAGTCTTCAGGTTACAGTTTTTTCAAAGGGATTCTGTGCCGCTTGTCCTTTTCTGCTTGCTGCGTGATGTGCACATCAGTGCCTCCCGCAGCCTTCCACTTTTTAATTGCCTCTCCTTCCTAATGAAGCTTGTATCAGCTTCAATGCTAATTGAACTTCGTCCTTCATTCAGACTGTGTTATTAAACAAATAGTCACAGTGTTTGGTCTCACTTTAATAGGAGCATTGATGTTTGCTTAACATCAAAAACTTATTAGTAATCCATTGGAAAGGCAATTAATGGAGGACATGTGGGTAAGGAAATTGAACTAAGTCTGCTACACAGGACACAGAATGGCAAAGGCACTATGGCGTTCTAAAGTTTAACTGTTTGTATCCTAGAAGTTGCAAACTATTAGTTGAATATTGGACCCTTATCATCAATCAATGAAGTTATCATTTATGTGAAGAAACAGCTATAAAACTGAAATAATGGGTAAGCTGGTTTGTCTGTCTCCCTTGTTCTAATGAATCCTGTGGTGGAGATGGATGTGTTAACAAAACAAATAGGAGAACATTCTGTCATGAACTATAATAAGTATATAATACTAATACAGGGTGTTATTAACTGGGTGGGTTGGGGGAAAAATACACCAAATGTAAGATGTTGGCTGCATTTAGTATTAATGCTTTGATGATGCTCTTTCATAGATTATAAGAAAGGTTTCACAAAAATATAAGGTGTAGGTGTTAGGGGTAATTTATGGGGTCCCTGTATAATGACATGCATATATCTTTTGTAAGTTCACAAGTTATACTATACACTTATTGTTTGTGGATGTTCATGAATGAATGATGAACTTCAGTAAAAAAGCTTAGGCATTTTCCCCAAACTCTTTAGTGCTCAGATTCTTAGGATATAGACATGTATTTGTTTTTATAAAAACATTGACAGGTAAAAAGAAGGAAGCATGTCACTTGCAGGCTTACCATGGAGAGATCACCAATGATATGCTCCATTTTAATGCATATACAAAGGCAAAAAATGATCAAAATGTGGATTCCATACCATATTGGTCTTTTGTTTGTTTTTAATTGGTAATATGTTCTGTACAATATATAAGGATCTTTGATGAATCTGCTTGGATGGATGGGCTATCATTTATTTCACCAAATTATTGGAGGCTTAGAAACAAGTGTCTCTTATTGAATTATTTGCATAGTCCTACATGGCTATCATTAGTTGAGTGAGTAATATTAATGCTAGAAATGCAAATTGACAGACAGCTCTGTTGTAAAACAAGTGTCCTCTACTGTGTGTTTATATACACTATTTGGTACAATTTTATATCCTATGTAGCAACTTTTCTGAATATCCATTTTACTTGCAACTATGCCAATAAAATAATTAAGAAATAATATGAATGAGATTGATCAAGAAATATTTGTAGGATAATGGTTTAAGGTATGGATTTTCCTCTACCTGTGAATTTGTGAGGCCAAATGACATCTGGGTTCAAAGAAAAAAACAAATTATAAAAAATGTGAACCTAGTGGTATGTTTGGAATTGAGTAAGGTGTGGCAGATCAGTTTTAAATTATTTTATAATCCATGTTAAATAGATGTGAGAAAAGAATAGTCAATAATGGATTACTCCATTTGGTCCATGGACTTTGGATATGGCTGTTAAACTTCCATCTGTGTTAATGTGAATCATGCATGGCTAAGTCTCCTAGCAATATTTAGTAAATGAATGGTGTTAGTGCCTGTAGGGACCCTTTTAGAAAATGCTGTTGTTGGGAGTACCTAAAAAAAAATTATATATATAATGACTTAGCTAGGATTATGATACATAAACTGTTGGTAATATATCTAAAAGATTAGCATTGAGCAGCTTTCTGTGAGATCTTTTCTTATATATAAAAAGTAAATGTTATTTCTAATGACACCATAGAAGGAAGCCTGGGTTAGTATTGATTTTTTGGAGGCTTTTACTAGATAGCTTGATAATTGTCTCTCAAATTTTTAGTACTTGACCTTGGGTTTGCTGTTTACCTTGCTTAAGCAATTTGATGTAATTAATTTTAATACCTGTATTTACTTTTTAGGATTTAGACTTTGGTAGAAAGATATGTCTAATGAAATCTCATAGAATTATATTCTCTCTTTGGATTAAAAACTCGCAATTGTTTAAAAGAAAAATATTACCTATAAAATCAAACGAAGAGAGTAAAATGCAAACTCTTTTAACATGTTTACAGCTAATGAAATAGAAATGTCTGTAGGTGAGGCTTGAAAAGAAAAGCAAAAATGAAATCAGTTTATTTGTTAGGTAATGGAATTGATGAATACTTTTAGTAAAGAATAAATAAAAATTGGGGAAAAGAAGAATTTAGATAAGTTTTTAAAAATGAGTCCAAGAAGGTGATCTAAGCTCAGAGTTTGTGCTCATCTTCTGTCAAAGTATTTGGCTGGAAGAACAGTCATTGATCATGTTAACTGATAAATGTTATTCATCAGAAATTGCAAGCTGCCCCATAGGTTTCAAGAGAAAAGGAAAGAAAGCATGGGTGAAGGTTATAAAAAAATAAGTTCTTTAGTATTGGAGATGCATTTCTCCTCTCATTCTGTTTCTTCTTCTTCTTCCTCCTGATTTTTCTCCTTCACCTCCACCTCCTCCTCCTCCCTCTCCTCATGAACAAACATGTTGGTAATTGGTCCTTTGGGGATACATTTTTGTCATATAATCCCACATCTCTAAAATTCTCTTAGACTCATACCCTGTCTCTTCTAATCTGATAATCAAGGCACATGCGAACATTTAAAGAAGAAAACAGTTAAGATTAGAGGGATAAACACACACAGATATATAGTAAGTATTGTTAAAAAGATTTTTCATAACCATTTTAAAACTCTGATTTTAATATAATACATACTAATTGAAATAATTAGAAATACAAATAAAAGCAAAGAGGAGAAGACAAAAATAACTGATAATTTCTCCACTTATCATATCATATTTTGTTTATTCCAGTCTTCCCTCAGTCCCCCCACCCACAAAATGGGTATAGGTTTATATTTTTAAATCATAATGAAAACAATGCTGTAATAAATACTGTGTATATACATTTTCATTACAGTTCTGATTATTTCCGTCAAACAAATTGAAATTACCTCCTTTAAATTCCTCTGAAGTTTTAAAATCACTGTGGGACTTATGGCTGGAGAGAGTGATTGATGGTATTGAAGCTTTTGGTTAGAGGAGGGAAAGAGCCACGCCTCTCAAAGTAGTTCCTTCCTTCTAGCAATCCCTTCTAGCTTTGTGGGGACAGCTTGGAGTTGTCTCTGGCTAGCTTCTAATTCTGAGGACCCCTGGTTAAGATATTTAGGGTGTTTGGGAAGAAAAATCAGGAAAGGTCCTTATGCCTTAGAAGTTGTATAGAATAATAAAAGATCATTGGAGATTAATATGGGCCATAAATAGTCTGATCTGAATCACAGAGCATCCTGAGTATTTTTTCTTTAATAGAGAACATGGGCTCAGTAAGAGAGACTCACAAATGGAAGAATAAGAGGAGTATGAAGTTCACTTTTGCAAACATACTGAAGTGGAAAATAGAATAGCTGAAGTCAACAATAACAACAACAACAAAAAACATGTGTATTTGGACTAAAATACATGTATATGTAACGTAACTTTCCAAGCATAAAAGGGAAACTCTAGCCAAGAGAATAAAAAAAAAAAACACCTTTTGAAAAACTGCTGAAATAGATCAGTTGTTGCAATCGTTTTATATCCCTTTTAGAAGATGTATTTACTACAATTCTGGGAATGAGAGGGATAATTCTGAATAAAAGAATAGAGCCTCTTAAGATGTTGTACATAGGACCAGAAATTATGAAAACTGGTTCGTATTAAAACCAATATCACCAACAAATAGGGGCCAACAGAAATATACGTTTCATTTATAGTTTTGGGAGTTGTGGAGGGGAGTAGGAATGGGCTTACAGTCAAAGGACTGTCTTTTCTACGGGACTGAGTTTTATGTGGAGAACTTAGACCTTCAAAAGCATATTTTCTCTCAATTCTTCTTAGCTGTTAAGATTAATTCTTTAATTGGCAAGAGTTGATATCATACTTCCTACTGGGACAGAGTGCAAGATGGAAAATTCAAATGTTTGTGCCTTCAGACACTTTGCCAAATGTCATTCTGGCCACTGTAAGTACATTGGTGAACCAAAAAAACAGGTTCTTGTCTTTGGGATCTTATGTTCTGGCATCAGGGCACAGGTAATATGTAGCATGAGAGAGGTAAGTGCTTTACCAACGGTTAAAATCGGATGATTGGGAGACAATGGGGGGTTATTTTAGCTTGGCTGGTGTATTTTATTTCCTCGGGCTTCCATATCAAATTACCACAAATGGGATGACTTAAAACTAAATACAAATTTATCATCTCCCAGTTCTGATGGCTAGAAGTCTGAAATCAAGGCATGGGCCTGGCCATCCTCCATCTGAGGGCTCTAGGAGAGAAGGATTCTTCCTTGTCTCTTAGCTCCTTCTAGTACTCCTGGCAATCCTTCGTGTTCCTAGGTCTGCAGCTGCATCATTCCAATCTGTGGAATGTCATCACCAGGCCTTCTTCCCTATGTGTCTCCACATGGTCTTCTTATCAGGACACCAGTCCTTGGATTTAGGGCTCAATGTAAAGCAGTATGGCCTCATTTTAATTTAGCTAATTAAAAAGACGCTATTTCCAAGAGAAAGCCATGATTGTTATGTTCTGGGTGGATGCGAATTTTTGAGAATGCTCTTCAATCCAGTATAGGTAGTCAGGGAAGCCCACTCTGTCACATTTGAGATAATGTTCCAGGATTACTCTACAAGCCTACTTCTTTGTCCCTGCTATTTAGTATCTATCTTCCTTCCTTTTGTAGTCTTTGCCTTCTCATAAAGGGATTACTATTATGATTTGCTTTGACTGAAGAGCTGTAAAACTGAAATAAAGATGCAGTTTAAAAAAAGAACTGCAAATGCATTTTTTATAAATCAGAGGCTCAGGTGCACCATTTTCTCAGATCCACGAAATCATAAATTATTTTTTATTAGAGGGAATTACTGTACCTCTAGGTCTTAATGATTGCTGAATGGCACATCTTTTTTTTTTTTTTTTTTTGCTAAACATCAAGTAGCTGCCCGTTCTAATTTTCTTTTAGAATTTACACATTAAAAACATTGTTTTAGCTGTTGAACAAACTGTCTCTTATATCCAAGGGATGGTGCCAGAGAATGAAATGTGCATCTTGGTTTGAGTTCTTCCCTTCTAGCCTGACTCACAAATAAAATCTAGCCTTGCGTTTTGTGATAAAAGGGCCAATGTTCAATATTAATAACTATGGAAAAATCAAATTTCAACTTCACTCTTTAATATCTTCATTCTCAGAAATCATATAAAGGAATATGAGAGCACATCAACCACATTCCTCGTGTATTTACTTGATGGTGCCATGTGGCTTTTTAGTATATATTATTAGTGCAATAATTCTGGTACTTGGGATATCAAGTAAAGTGATATCCCACTTTATGGGTAAAGTGTCAGAAACTAAATGGAAAAATATTTATTCAGTGTTTGTTTTATGTCAGACACTGTTATAGAGACATCTGTTATAGAGACATCATGGAACAAAAATGAAAAGAAATAGGCCAAAATTACTGCCCAAAATTACTGCCCCATTCTAATGGGGAGGGGTAGACAAGAAACACATAAGCAAGTAATGCCATATAGGGACAAGAATTAAGAAGGAAAATTGCAGAGAAGGGATAAAATGACACAAGGGTCACGTGGGCTTGCAGTTTTAGAATGTATAAAGAAAAATTGGCTTGGAAAGGTTGATATCTTCTAAGTATAAATGGGAAGGAGGTAAGGGAGCAAGTCAATATGATATCTGGTGAAGGTGGAATAGAAAATGCAAAGGTCCTGAGGCAAATGCATGCAAAGCATGGTCTAGAAACAGTAGGCTTATCAGTGTGCTAGAGTGAGGAAAACGAAGAGTTGTTTATGAGAGAATGAGGTTCCTATAAGCCATTGTAAAGACTCATTGGCTTTGTGTGTATATGTGTGTATGGTACATTTGTTACAATTGATGAACACATATTGGAGCATTGCTACTAAGCATGGATTATAGTTTACATTATAGTTTATACTCTGCACAATTTTGTAAGTTATGTCAAAATATATAATGGCTTATATTCATCATTGCAGTTTTATTCGGGACAATTCCAATGTCCTGAAAATGCCCCTATATTACACCTGGTTTTCCCTCTCCTTCCCCTCAGAACGTCTGTTGCCAATGACTCCACATCAGTGATAAAAGTTGTTCTGTTGCTAGAATAACAATACTTCTATAGTAGAATAACAGTGTCTTCTCTAGTCTTTTTTATTTGTTACATTAAAAAAATGAGGTCTCCATATACCTCCCCACCCCCCTCACCCCACTCCACCCATAACAACCACCTCCTCCAACATCATGGGACATTCATTGCACTTGGTGAATACATCACTGAGCACTGCTGCACCACATGGTCAATGGTCCACATTATAGGTTACACTCTCCCCCAGTCCACCCAGTGGGCCATGGGAGGACATACATCCCTGCAGTACCACCCAGGACAACTCCAAGTCCTGAAAATACTCCCAAGTCATATCTCTTTTTCCCACTCCCTGCCCTCAGCAGCTACCATGGCCACTTTCTCCATCTCAGTGTTATATTTCCTTCCATAACTAATCACATTATTTCCAGAATAGAATATCAGTAAGTCCACTGTAATCCATACTCTATTCCTCCATTCTGTGGACCCTGGAATGGTTATGTCTGCTCCACCTCTGTATTGAGAGGGTGCTTCGATTCCACTTGGATGATGGATGCAATTCTCCCGTTTGCAGTTGTAGGTACTCTTGGCTCCCTGGTGTGGTGGTTGACCTTCTTCACCTCCCTGTTAGCTGGCTGGGGTAAGTCCAATAAACCAGAGGGTAGGAGTTGCACGTCTGTTGAGGCTCAGGGCCTGGCTATCACATGGACAGTCCAGAGATTCAGGACCCTGAGTATACACTAAACCCCATCACCGACCACAGGTCCGGTAAAAGTGACAAGAGAGGCTTGTGAACAAAGATCACACCTGAATCCAACTCCATCACACTCTGGAACACAAACTCCAAAGTAGGGCCAGCCGACATGGCACTGAAGTCCATCTGCCATGACTATAGAACCTGTGGTTCTCTGTAGCCCTCAGAAGAACCAATAACTGGGGTTGTATCTACTTTAGCTGTCTCTGGGACTCTGCCGAGGTGTGCATAAGGGTGACCCCTCTGATGACCTCCCAGCTCTTTTTTGGAGACTCATAGCTATATAAACTCATTTGTCCTTTCCATTTCCCCCTTTTATTCAAGGTCAAAAAACATTTTTAACTCCTGATATTACATGTAGGCTGAGATATTCTGCTGGTCTGAGTTGGCCCTTTTATTCAAGGTCGTTCTCCAGCCACAACATCTGCTGGTACTTGACAGTAATCCCTCAGTGCCAGGGAGGCTCATCCCCGGGAGTCATGTCCCACGCTGGGGGGCAGGTAATGCATTTACATGCTGAGTTTGGCTTCAAGACTGGCCACATTTGAGCAACATGGAGGTTCTCAGGAGGTAACTCTTAGGCACCCTGCAGCTCTAGGTGTAGTTCTTATTTCAGGCCCACAGGCCCACAAGCATAGTCATTGGCATCAAGGGCTCATTGTTGGACCATCCTTCCTAATTGGTTTTAGCCATTGCACTAGGGGGATTGTTGCTGTTCCATTAGGGAATGTGACAGAGCTCCGCCAGCCAGGAACTCAGCACTCCCCCAGCTGTCGTTCCCAACTGTAACCACTATGAAAATATCCAAACATTTTTATGCACCCTGCACATGAGGCCTGGAGAACTCTCTCCCAACCATGTGTCCTCTCACCAATAACACCCACACCAGTATTCCTCACCCATCACCATCAAACCCCATTGTGATCCAAAACCTCCCCCAAAATGAACCCCAATATATTGCCAGGTTTCATTAATAGTAAAATGGAAATATAGTGATGGGTTTAGAGGTTAGATATAGAATACATACTAATTTAGAAATATTAAAGTAAAAATAAATCGGGGTATCAAAGAATTAAAAAATGAAAAAGCTTTGTTTTTGATGTTTTGCCTTCCATCACTACAATAAGTGTTGCCCTATATGCACATTGGCAAGGCAAATTCTTCCATCTCTTCCTCAATGTCGATGTCCTTTCTTTTTCTTTTTTTCCCCTAATTATTAAGCTTGTCTTCACAAAAGTTTTAGACCACAGTAATTCATATATACAATATACAGTACTCCCACATAGTCAACATCAAACATTTGTCCCTTCCCCAGCAATAATCTTTTTACATGTTTATACTATATTTACTGCAACTGATGTACAGATATTGAGACAATAGTTTTCAAACAAGGTTACACTTGGGTTTACATTGTGGTTTATATTTTAGACTATACAATTTTCTAAATTTTTAGTTATCTTAAGTTTTACATTATTATTTACATTTTAGCCTATAGGCCCCTATACATTTTTGGTGTAATTTAACATGTCCTGTACACATCTTTGCATAATCTTGTGGAACACTTCCATTGCCCCACAGTTACACTGATTCCACCTATTGAATACCTCTTTCCCCTCCCCTCAGGGTCCACAGTGACAATCACTCTTCATTGCTTGAAGGGCCATGTTCAGAGATACTTACAACAATGTTGAAGGCTTGACATGCTCGACTGCCCTAATGCATTGGGAGCCACCATTTCTCTCGAGAGATACAATTCCCTCTATTTGAGAACATCAGTCCTCCCCAGGACATGGGTATACCTTCACTCTCATTGTATGGGTCTCCCTCCAATGATATAACCCACTATGATAAAATGAGCACTCACACACTCCCTAGAAGCCTGTCCAGTGTCAGGTTCTCCCCTTTAAGCATCTTAAACAGGTAACCTTTCTTATTATATTTTTGAAAAAGTTTTCTCAACATTATACTCTCAACCAAATACCTGACAATCTCCTATGCTCATATGTTCTCCCACCAATTTCTCGGGCCATATTACCCATTCTCCCATCCCTAGCCTCCCTCAAGCCTGCAAATCCCCATCCAAAGGTATCCCTATGCCCCCATTTTATCCCTTCCCTGTACAAATACTTACCTCCAGCTTATCATAGAATTCATCCATGTAGGTGTCAGCTCACAACCTTCCTGTACCCCCCAAATTCCTTTAAGCCTATCATCCAGTCTCTAGATCTCTGAGGCAGCTTGGTTTACTTATTTCATATCATTGAGATCCTTTAGTATTTGTCCTTCAATGTCTGGATTGCTTCACTCAACATAAGGTTCTCAAGATTCATCCATGTTATCACATGTGTTTGTAGTGTATTCGTTCCTAAAGCTGAGTAGTATTCCTGTATATGTATGTATGTATATACCACATTTTATTTATCCATTCATCTGTTGATGGGCATTTGGGTTGATTCCAATTTTTGGCAATAGTGAACAATGCTGCTATGAACATTGTTGTGCATATATCTGTTTGTGTCCTTGTTTTCAGTTCTATTGGGTATATACCTAACAGTGGAATTGCTGTGTCATATGGCAAATCTATAGCTAGTTTTTTGAGAAACCGCTAAATTGTCCTCCAGAATGGCTGGATCCTTCTGCATTCCCTCCAGCAGTGGATGAGTGTTCCCATTCCTCCACATCCTCTCCAGCACTTGTAGTCTTCTGTTTTTTTCATAACTGCCAATCTTATGGGAGTAAGATGGTATCTCATTGTAGTTTTGACTTGCATTTCCCTAATAGCTAGAGATTTGGAGCATTTTTTCATGTGCTTTTTAGCCATTTGTATTTCTTCTTTTTTTTTTTAATTTTTAATTAAAATTGTTTATTTTTATGAATTACATTCAAAAAATACGAGGTCCCAATCAACCCCACCGCCCCCACCCCCACTCCCCCCACAGCAACACTCTCTCCCATCATCGTGAGACATCCATTGCACCCAGTAAGTACATCTCTGAACATCACTGCACCCCGTAGTCAATGGTCCACATCATAGCCCACACTCTCCCCCACTCCATCCAGTGGGCCCTGGGGGGTCTACAATGTCCTGTAATTGTCCGTGAAGCACCACCCAGGACAACTCCACGTCCCGAAAACGCCTCCACATCTCATCTCTTCCTCCCATTCCCCAAACCCAGCAGCCACCATGGCTACCCTTCCCACACCCATTCCACATTTTCTCTGTGGACATTGGATTGGTTGTGTCCATTGCACATCTATGTCAAGTGGGGGCTTAGATTCCACATGGATACTGGATGCACTCCTCCTGCTTTCAGTTGTAGACACTCTAGGCTCCATGGTGTGGTGGTTGACCTTCTTCAACTCCATGCTAGCTGAGTGGGGTCAGTCCAATAAATCAAAGTGTAGGAGCTGAAGTCTGTTGAGGCTCTGGGCCTGGGTGTCTTATTATCAGTCCAGAGATTCAAATCCCCTAAATATATCTTAAACCCCAGCACCAACTACAATTCCAATAAAGTAGCATGCAAGTCTTGTGGGAAGAGATCCCCTCCGAGTTCAATTCCATCATGTAGAAACACCAGCTCCAAAGAAGGGCCATCTGCCATGGCAGTGAACCCCATCTGCCATGACCATAGAACCCGTGGGTCTCTTTATCCCTCAGAAGAACCAATACCTGGGGTTGTATCTACTTTATCTGTCTCTTAGACTCTGCTCAGTTGTGCATAAGGGCATTCCTTCTGACAACCTCCAGACTCTTTTTTAGAGACTCATAGCCTTATAATCTCATTTCTCCTTTCCATTTCCCCCTTATATTAGGTCAAACAGCATTTTGAAGTCATGTTATTATATGTAGACAAGGATATTCTGCTGATCCGTATTGAACCTTTAATTCAAGGTCATTTTCTAGTTGCATCTTCAGCTGGTATGTGGTAGTGATCCCTCGGTGCCAGGGAGGCTCATCCCCGGGTGTCATGTCCCACGTTGGGGGGAATGCACTGCATCTACATGCTGAGTTTGGCTGTGAGAGTGGCCACATTTGAGTAACATGAAGGCTGTCAGGAGGAAACTCCCAGGCACAGTGCTACTCTAGGCCTTGTTCTTATTGCAGGTGTATAGGCTCAAAAGCATAGCCATTAGTATCAGGAACCCACTGTTGGGCCCTCCTTCCTTCCTGGTTCTTGCCGTTGCCCCTGGCAGACTGCCGCTGCTCCCCAGGGTCCATGACCGTGACCCCCCGGCCAGGCGCCCAGTACCCGCCCCAGCTGTTGTTTTTAATTGTTTCCACTATGAGTATATCTAGACATTACTATATACCCTGGGCATATGCCCTGTATAACTCCCTGTCAGCCATATATATCCTGTCAATAACATCCTATATCAGTATTCCTCTGCTGCCATTGTTGAACCACTCTATGATTCAAAACTTCCTGTACAGTGAATCCCAACATAATGTCAGCTTCACAAGAGTCTTAGATCACCGAAATTCATATATACAATATACAGTACTTCCCCAGATCCACCATAAAACCTTTTCCCTTCCATAGCGATAATCTTTTAGCTTATTCATATCATATTTCCTGATACTGATGTACAGATTCCGGGACAATAGCTTTCAAACAAGGTGACATCTGTGCTTACTATGTGGTCCATACTTTAGATTGTACAGTTTTCTAAATTTTTTAGTTATCCTATGTTTTGCCTTATGGTTTACATTATTAGTCTGTCGTCCCCTATATGTTTCTGGTGTAATATTTCATGTTTATATTCATCCTCATGTACTCTCACAGAACTCCTCTCTTGCCCCCATATTCACCTTGGTTCCTTCCATTCCACATCCATTTTCCCCCTCCCCTTGAGGCCCACAACACCAGCCAATCTCTATTTCCCAAGAAGCCCTGTCCAGAGATCCTTGCAGCAGTATTCAGGGCCTGACTTTCTCAACTGCCCTAATGCCCTGGGAGCCATCCTTTCTCTCGAGAGATACAGTTCTCTCTATTTGATGGCATTAGTCCTCCCCAGGGTGTGGGTCCACCCCAACTCTCACTTCTTGGGTCTCTTCCCAATGGTACAACCCACCTTGGCAAAATGAGCCTTCAGCTATTCCCCTGGAGTCCGTCCTGCATCAGACCATACCCCCTGAGCATCCTAAACAGGTGTCCCTCCTACTTATACTTTATACGATTTTCTCAACTTTTTGTTCTCAACGGACACCTGACACTCTCCCATGTTTGTATGTTGCCCCTCCCTCCCCCGAATTTTTGGACAATATTACCCCTCTTCCCATCCCCAGCCCCCCTCAAACCCACAAAGCCCCACCCGAAGGCAACCCCTTGCCCCCATTTTGTCCCTTCTTTTTGCTCATACTTACCGCCAGCTCATCACAGATTCCACCCCTGCAGACGTTAACTCACATTCTTCCTCCACCCCCCGCTTTCCTGTAAGCCTCTTTTCCAGACTCTAGCTCTCTGAGGCAGTTTGCTTATTTCATATCATTGAGGTCATGTAGTATTTGTCCTTCAATGCCTGGGTTGCTTCACTCAACATAAGATTCTCTAGATTCATCCATGTTATCACGTGTGATTGTAGTGTATTTGTTCTTACAGCCGAGTAGTATTCCTTTGTGTGTATATACCACATTTTATTGATCCACTCGTCTGTTGATGGGCATTTGGATTGATTCCAACTTTTGGCGATAGTGAACAATGCTGCTATGAACATTGGTGTACATATATCGGTTTGTGTCCTTGTTTTCAGTTCTGATGGGTATATACCCAGCAGTGGTATTGCTGGGTCATATGGCAGATCTATGTTTAGGTTTTTGAGAAACAGCCAAACTGTCCTCCAGAATGGTTGGATCCTTCTGCATTCCCACCAGCAGTGGATGAGTGTTCCCCTTTCTTCACATCCTCTCCAGCATTTGTATTCTTCTGTTTTTTTCATAGCTGCCAATCTTATGGGAGTAAGATGGTATCTCATTGTCATTTTGATTTGCATTTCCCTGATAGCTAGAGATTTGGAGGATTTTTTCATGTGCTTTTTAGCCATCTGTATTTCTTCTTTGGAGAAGTGTCTGTTTAAATCTTTTTCCCATTTTTTAAATGGGTTGTTTGTCTTTTTAGTTTCAAGATATAGGAGTTCTTTATATATGCAGGCTGTAAGTCTCCTATCAGATATATGGTTACCAAATATTTTCTCCCATTGTGTAGGTTTTCTTTTCACTTTTGTGGCAAACTCCTTTGAGGTGCAGAAGGCTTTGATTTTGAGGATGTCCCATTTATCTATTTGTCCTTTTGCTGCTTTTCATGTTATGTTCGTGAAGCCATTTCCTATTACATGGTCCTGTGAATGGTTCCCAGCATTCCTTTCCAAAGTCTTTATGGTTTTAGCTCTTATATTTAGGTCTTTGATCCATCTTGAGTTGATTTTTGTATAAGGTGTGAGTTGGTAATCCTCTTTTATTCTTTTACATATGGATATCCAGTTCTCCAGGCACCATTTGTTGAAGAGGCCATTCTCTCCCAGTTGAGAGGGTTTGGTGGCCTTATTGAATATTTTATGACTGCATATATGAGGATCTATATCAGAACTCTCAATCCAGTTCCATTGGTCAGTGTGTCTATCCTTGTGCCAATACCATGCTGTCTTCACTACTGTAGCTTTGTAGTATGTTTTGAAGTCAGGTAGTGTGATTCCTCCAATTTCATTTTTCTTTTTCAATATGTCTTTGGCTATTTGGGGCCTCTTTCCTTTCCAAATAAATTTCATAGCTAGTTTTTCTAGTTCCTGAAAGAATGCTGTGTTGATTTTTATTGGGATTGCATTGAATGTGTAGATCAGTTTTGGAATGATAGACATCTTAATAATATTTAGTCTTCCTATCTGTGAACAGGAAATATTCTTCCATTTATTTAGGTCTTCTTTGATTTCCTTGAACAGTGTTGCCTAGTTTTCTGTGTATAGTTTTTTACATCTTTAATTAAATTTATTCCTAGGTATTTGATTTTTTAATTTACTATTGTAAATGGTATTTGTTTCTTGATTTCCTCCTGAGATTGCTCATTATTGGTGTACAGAAATGCTACTGATTTTTGCACATTGATCTTATAACTTGTGACTGTACTGAACTCATTTATGAGTTCTAGAAGCTTTCTTGTAGACTTCTCAGGATTTTCTACATATAGAATCATGTCATGTGCAAATAATGAAATTTTGACTTCTTCCTTTCCAATTTGAATGCTTTTATATCTGGTTCTTGCCTCAGTGCTCAAGCAAGTACTTCTAAGACAGTGTTAAATACAAGGGGCAATAGTGGGCATCCTTGTCTTGTTCCTGATCTTAGAGGGGAAGATTTTAGGATTTCACCATTGTAAATAATGTTGGCTGTGAGTTTTTCATATATACCCTTTATCATGTTCAGATAATTTCCTTATATTCTGATCTTTTGCAGTGTTTTTATCAAGAAAAGTTGCTGTATTTTGTCAAATGCTTTTTCTGCATCTATAGATGTGGTCATGTGATTTTTTTCCTTCAATCTGTTTATATGGTGTATTACATTGATTGATTTTCTTATGTTAAACCATCCTTGCATACCTGGAATGAATCCCACTTGGTCATGATGTATAATTTGTTTAATGTGTTGTTGAATAAGATTAACAAGTATTTTGCTGAGGATTTTTGTATCTAGGTTCATTAGAGAAATTGGTGTTTTATTTTCCTTTCTTATGGTGTCTTTGTTTGGCTTTTGTACTAGGGTAATGTTGGCATCATAGAATGAGTTAGGCCGTGTTCCTTTTGTTTTGATTTTTTGGAAGAGTTTCAGCAAGATTGGTCTTAGTTCTTTCTGGAATGTTTTGTAGAATTCACCTGTGAAGCTGTCTGGCCCAGGCCTCTTCTTAGATGAGACATTTTTAATGACCGATTCTATCTCTTTACTTGTGATTGGTTTGTTCAGATCATCAATTTCTTCTTTCATCAATAGAGGCTGCTTATGTGTTTCTAGGAATTTGTCCATTTCCTCTAAATTGTCCTTCTTGTTGGAGTATTGTTTTTCAAAGTATCTTCTTATGATAGTCTTTATTTCTGTGGAGTCAGTGGTGATATCTCCTTTCTCATTTCTTATTTTGTGTATTTGCATCTTCTCTCTTTTTTTCTTTGTTAGGCTAGCTAAGGGTTTGTCAATTTTATTGATCTTCTCAAAGAACCAGCTCTTGGTTTTGTTTATCTTTTCAAGTGCTTTCTTATTTTCTATTTCATTTAGTTCTGCCCGTATCTTTGTTCTTTCTTTCTTTCTTCTTCCTGTGGGGTTACTTTGTTATTTTTCTTACTAATTTCTCCAAGTGTGCAGTTAGTTCTTCAATTTTAGCTCTTTCTTCTTTTTTGCTGTATGAATTTATGGCTATAAATTTCCCTTTCAGTACAGCTTTTGCTGCATCCCATAAGTTTTGGTATGTTGTGTTATCATTTTCATTAGTTTCAAGGTAGTTATTAATTTCTTTTGAGATTTCCTCCTTGACCCACTGTTTTTCTAAGAATGTGCTGTTTAATTTCCATATCTTGTTGCAAAATCTGGGCCTCTGGCCCTTGCAGATCTCCAGCTTCACTGCACTGTGATCAGAGAAATTATTTTGTATGACTTCGATCTTTCTAAATTCCTTGAGACTTTCTTTGTGGCCTCGCATATGGTCTATCTTGGAGAATGATCCATGTGCACTTGAGAAAAATGTATATCCTGCTGTATTTGGGTGTAATATTCTGTATATGTCTATTAGGTCCAGCTCCTCTAATATACTGTTCAAAGTTTTTGTTTCTTTATTGATTCTCTTTTGAGATGTTCTGTCCAAAGTTGACAGTGGTGTGTTAAAGTCCCCCACTATAATTGTAGAGGCATCTATTCTTTCCCTTAGTTTTTCCAGTGTTTGCTTCACATATTTGGAGGCACCCTTGTTAGGAGCATAAATACTTATGATTGTTTGTTCTTCTTGAAAGATTATCCCTTTCACTAATATGTAGTGTCCATCTTTGTCTCTCACAGGAGTTTTGCATTTAAAGTCTATTTTGTCTGATATTAATATAGCTACTCCTGCCCTTTTTTGGTTATTGTTTGCTTGTAAGGTTGTTTTCCAGCCATTCACTTTCAACCTCCTTGATTCCCTGGGGCTAAGATGAGTTTCTTGTAGACAACATATTGATGGGTCATATTTCCTTGTCCAATCTTCCAATCTGTGTCTCTTAAGAGGCGAGTTTAATCCATTGACATTTAGTGTTATTACTGTCAAGGAATTACTTATATTAGCCATATTTTCTTTGGATTTGTATTTGTCTTAAATTGTTTGATTTTTTCCCCTCTTTTTGTAGTTTTAGTTGTTCCTACACTCTCCTCCAACTCTGTCTCTGTCTTTTTTCTTTCCTCCTGCAGAACTCCCTTTAGGACTTCTTGAAGGGCAGGTTTCTTATTGACATACTCTCTTAGTTTCTGTTTATCTGTGAATATTTTGAACTCTCCATCATTTTTGAACGTTAGCTTTGCTGGATAGAGTATTGTTGGTTGGAAATTCTTTTCTTTTAGTACCTTGACTATGTCATACCATTGCTTTCTTGCCTCCATGGTTTCAGATGAGAGATCAGCACTTAATCTTATGGAGCCTCCCTTGTATGTGATGGTTCTCTTTTCTCTTGCTGGTTTTAGTATTTTCTGTTTGTCTTGTTCATTGGATAATTTGACAAGTATATGTCTTGGGCTAGGCCTGTTGGGATTTATGGTCTTTGGGGTGCATTGTGCTTCCTGGACATGTACATCCATCTCCTTCAATAGGTTTGGGAAGCTTTCAGCCCTTATTTCCTCCAATACCCCTTCTATCCCCTTTCCCTTCTCTTCTCCTTTTGGGATGTCTATAATGCATATGTTTGTGCATTTTGCATTGTCATTCAAGTCCCTAAGTCCCTGCTGGATTTTTTCTATCTTTTTGTCAATTAATTCTACTATCTGTTTGATTTCAGATGTACTGGGTCCACATCACTAATTCTTTCCTCTGCCTCTTCAAATCTGCTGTTATTTGCTGAGAGTGTATTTTTGATTTCTTGGATTGTGCTATTGATCCCCATCATCTCTGTGATCTTTTTGTGCATGATCACAATTTCTTCTGTATGCTCTCCAAGTGTTTTCTTAATATACTTAATTTCTTCCTTCACTTCATTGAATTGGTCCATGATACATGTTTTGAGAGCTTTAATTACTTGTTTGGTGTTCCACATCTCTTCCTGGCTTTTAATTTGTTCATTGTATTGGGCCATCTTTTCCTCATTATTGGTATGGTCTGTAGTTTTTTGTTGCTGTCTGGTCATAATTTTATCTTTTTGGGTTTATTCTATTGATTATCTTTTTATTCTAGCCTTGGGGTTTAATTAGTTGTTGTTTTTGAGTGCATGTTAAGTCTTCTCTTTGTCACTTTGTTCTTCTTATTCTCTTTCCTTGTTGTTGGCTAAGTTCCCTCAAAGGAAAATATTAGGTCCAGAGAAAGCAAAAGGGGTAAGAACAGAAAAATATAATAGTAGTATTTATAGTGAGTGTTAGCAGAAAAACCATATGAGATATAGGAGAATGGATATAGAACTCATGGAAGCTGTGTATAGCTATAACCATAAAAAAGTGGAGAACCTACAATGAGATATTAAACTGAATATGGGGAGGAATATACTATGAATTAAAAGGCCAGTGTGATGAGGAGAGAGGGAATAAGAAAAGAGAGGACAATAACATAAAGACTGAATAAATGATAGAAAACAGACTAGAGGTATTAGAGAAAAAAGCCAGAAATATTGGGGTTAACAGGGAGAGGTGGACTGTAAGAGGAACAATAAATGATGGGGGAGAGAATGATGTAAAGGAAAGGGGATAGCGTTGGAAGCCAAAATCAGTACACAAAGAAAAAAGAAAATTGAGGATGAGGAAGCACAGCAAATAAGAAATGTTGCCTGCTTCACTAATAGAAAAAAAAGGGAAAAAAAGAGAAAGAAAGAGAGAAGAAATAAAAGCAGAGAGGGGGAGAAAAAAGAAAAAGAAAAAGGCAGTAGAGGGGATAAAGAGGAAATAAAAAACAAGAAAACAGACCAACAAAAAAAACAGACCAGGCCTCAGGCAAAGAATCCTCTTTGCAATTGAATAAACTGCTTAGGAGTCTGACCTTCCTTCTTTCTCCCTTCCTCACTGTCTTCTCTCTCAAGGCAGCAGGAAGGCCGAGTGAGGGCTCCTGTAGGAAATTCAAATGGGTCCCTTGTGAACCAACTCACCTGAGAAAATAATGACTCTTAATTTCTTGAGAGAGCACCCACCCCTTCCAGGAACCCTAAATATGCTATTGGAAGCCTATAAAGTACGCCCTAATATCCCTTTCCCTTAGGTGTGCTATAAGGGGGATGGTTAATTTTCTGACTCCACCTTCTCCCAGAGCAAGTTTCCTATCCCAGGGCATTTAGGTAAATTGGGTTCTCTCACCAGATTTGCCTCTTCTCTATTCTGAGGCTCTCCCCAGGTCAGCTAATATCTCCTTAAAACTCAATAAAAAGGGGGGGGGGGGCGGGGGCAGAAAACTGAACCTGCACTCCTTGGCCCCTCTGCATCTCCCACCTAAACTCTCCCACTTCCGGAGTTAGTCTGTGTCCGGAGGGGTAGGGCAATGCCGGACTTCCAGGAGTGCTGGGCTCAGGAAACAGCAGTCTGGGAGAGTGTGGACTTAGGGTATTTAGCATGGGCTGCGGGGTTCAGGGGATACAGGCTTGGGTTCACCCGTTTGGGGAACACGGGGCTTGGAAACTCCACCCCACAGCCGGCAGTTCTCAGTGAACGTGGACCTGAGCCCTAGGTGGGGTCAGGGATTTACCTGCCCACGGCTTTCGCGTTCAGTGTTAGAAACCCGCAGGTCTACCTTGAGCAAACACCAATTCTGCTGCAGTCTCTCCAGATCTATGTCCAGACCTCCCATCCTGCAGGTTCCCAGAACAGCCTGCTTTGGTAGGACTCTGTCACCACACAGCCGACGTCTTTGTAAGAGAGATGACGACGGTGTACTTACTCAGATGCCATCTTTCCCTGCCTCTCTCTAGTCTTTTTTAGTTTGAATCAAGAGTGGAGTCATTTCAGGATTGTGTCTACAGAAACATCCTGATTTGACTTTCTAAGAAGACATTAAAGAGCAGCAATGGAGGAAGCAGATCGACCCAACAGGAGACTATTTCAATAATCCAGGTAACAGTAAGTGATGGTTTGGGCCAGAGTAATAGCAGTAGCAGTGGTGAGAAGTTGTCTGATTCTGGACATGTTTTGAAAGTAGAACCAGTAGGCTTTGCTAATGAGTTGAATATGGGCTATAAGATAAACAGAAGGGTCAAAGATGAGTCCAAGGTTTTGGACTGGAACAACTGCAAGGATAAGAGTTACTATTAATAGACACCAGGAACACTGTGGAAGGGTCACATTTTTGGTGGATTGAAGGGTACCAAGAGTTTGGGCTTGGACATGTTGGGTTTGTGGTGCCCATTTGGGAACGAGTGGCTCAGACTGGAGGTATAAATTAGGTAGCAGTCAACTTTAGAATGTGTCTTTCTTCATTGTGTACACTGCCTTTTATGTTATGCATCCTAGAGGTATGTTCCAATGGATAGCCAGGCCAATGAATTTTTACCTCTGGCTTCATTCTGGATTGGCAGTGATTTTAATTTTTCATCTATTTTTATGTGTGTTATGTGTGCCAGTATTCTTATTTATTACTCATTTATAACCATGTAGTTACTTATCCTTATTCCCCAGCAGGTAGGTGTGAGGAGTTGAGGGTCTGATATTGATTAATCAGCCACAGGAAAGCTATGCCTTTTGGGCATTTTTCTGAAGGGATACTATTTTTGAGACTGTTTTTATTACCTTTTCAAATAACCCATCTTACAGTTTCCTATGATTTTAAACTTAAAGATGCAATTATCTGTAACATGCGTATAGTGCTATAATCTTTATACTTTATAATACTTTGCTAACATTAATTAATTGCTTGCCATATTACCCCCATGAAGCAGATAAAACTGCATTTGCTTCATTGTTGGAGTTTCCTGACAGTGGGGATCTGTGCGGTGAAGTGATTGCCCATCAAACAACTGGCCAGTCAGGGATAGAGGGATTCATAATGCAAGTAATGATGATGACCTCATCTTCATTAATTAAAATTATTTTAGTACCTCCAGTATTTTCCTCATAGAAATCAGAACCCCAAATGAAAGAGCTATTTTCTTTCCCTAGGGAACACCACTGATATGATCAACTTGATGAACAGATGGGTGATATTAAGCACCAAGAGGGTAAGTGAGGAGGCAGGCCAAAATTATCTTAAACCCTTCTAATTAGGAAAATGGAACTGCTACCTCAGAAGACTTTAAAGCAGTACTCAGTAATCTGGTAGAATGATATGTGTATGTGTTAATTGAAAAGACAATTTTTCATCTTTGCTTGTATTGTTGGAGTGCTCAGGCAAAAATATTTTCTTTTCTCTCTTTTAAAATATAGTTATTAGCAAATTTATATAAATCCTCTATATGACAAGCACTTTCTAGGCTCACAGGGATATATAGCAATGTCTAAAATAAATCCCAAATCCCTGCCTTCATGGAACATTATAGGACTTGGGAATAATGGTAGCATTTCTTGATTGCTTACGATGTGCCAGTCATTCTTCTGTTACTTTATTGCACAAATAATTTAATAACATCAATCTTATTATTACCCACATTTTGCTGATGATGTAGAGAGTATCATCATGTATTGCTCAATTACATAGCACATGGTGAGGGTTTAGCCCAAGGAGAACCACTATGCTTCAGTTTAGTTTTGTTTTCCACATGAAGTATCAGAGGTGAAGGGTGTGATTAGTTTGAATAAATCACATTGGTACTTACAATGATAAAATACAAAATATAGATCTTCAGTGCTTGGAATCTAAAAGGCATGAATCCAGAGTCAGAGAAAAAACATGTCTCACACTGTTTTTCTCCAGGTTTTTGCCTTTTGGCAAGTAGGGTTTGGTTTATTCCATCCTCACATCTTCTCTTTCCTATTCTTCTGTATTTAATGAAGAGTGCTGGTTCTTAGAGATAAATCTGATTTCTAGATACTTGGAGATGATAATTCAAAAGGCCTGGCCTTAGGCAAAATTGTAAAGTATGTTCGGTTATGAATCTTAGATGCTCTGTCTTACTATTTTCCCACACTCTTTTTATTCACTCTCTTATATAATCACTTATATAATCTCTTTTCTGTTCTTTTCTACAAATATGATGAGTAAAATAGCTTAATTTTGACTCACACAATTTAAATTTTATGTGTTTCAAGATGGATGTGGCTCAACCAATTGGGCTCCTGTTTACCATATAGGAGGTCCAGGGTTCAATGCCTGGGGCCTCCTGGTGAAGGCAAGCTGGCCCACATGGTGAGCTGGCCCACACAGGAATGCTGACCCAAGTGGGAGTGCCACCCTGCATGGGAATGCCATCCTGGAGGAGTGCTGGCCAACGCGGAGAGCTGGCATAGCAAGATGACACAACAAGAGACACAGAGGAGAGAAAATAAGAAGACATAGCAGAACAGCGAGGTGAAGTGGCGCAAGAGAGTAATCACCTCTCTCCCACTCCGGAAGGTCCCAGGATTGGCTCCCGGAGCCATCCAATGAGAATATAAGCAGACACAGAAGAATACACAGCAAATGGACACAGAGAGCAGACAACGGTGGGCAGGGGATGGGGGGAGATTAAAAAAAATAAAGATGGATTCTACTTTTCATGATGAAATTTCATACAAGCATTAGGACATGAGTGAGGCCTTGGAGGACTATGCATTTGTCAAGACCTATGGAACAGCACTGCACAAAGTGTAAACCATAATGTGAACTATAGACTTTGGTTAGTAGCAATGCTTCAGTATTGGTTCATCAAGTGTAACAAATGTGCCACACTAATCTAAGATGCCAATAATAGGGGAAATTATGTGTGCATGTGGGGGTGGTTATATGGGGATTCCCTGTACTTTTGGTGTAATTTTTCTGTAAATATAAATTTAAAACTTTTCTAAAAATCAAGTTAAAAAAATACCTCTTAGTATCTTTCAAGGATTATTGAGTTTGATGTAGGGGAAAGAGTAGGGGATTTTGCATTGGATAAAATTGGGTTTTAATTCTTACTGAAGTATTATGTGAGTTGTAGAACACTGGGCCTCATTTTTTCATCTAAATATCATTAAATAATTTGAAAGTATATGGAGTGACTTTTTCTGTGCCTATTCCTTGAGAGGTACTTCATAAATAGTAGCTGTTTGTTAATTTTTCATTCAGCAGTTGTTTGGGTATTTAATGTATATGTAATAGATTCTAGGGAAAGAAATGATGGTGTAATGTACATATTGTGAGTACTACTGAAAGAGATAGTGAAAATAGTTTTCAATCTGGGCTTCAAACAGTGAAGTATGCCCTCCTTTCAATCCCTTGTTCAAATTTTCCATTGCCATTTGTGAAAATTGTAGTAACTCACACACTTTTCTTAGTGACCCTTACAGTCCTTTTCTGAGAATTCTGATCACAGGGCATATATTCTTAATGGCTCTGTTTCCCAGGTACAGTGATGATCTGAATCAGGCTCTAGCAGGGATGGAGAAGAGGGGATGGGAAGATTCAGGAACTAAGGATAAGTATGCAGCAAAGGAGAGGGAATTATTGTGCAGAATTCCAACCTATAAGAATGGCAATGACATTGACCAGGGAGGTGAAGAAGGTTTCCATTGTACAATGGTAAAGACTGACAGGTCTGAGCAATAGGAAGATACTTTCATCTTAAGATATATTAAATTGACATGTTCAGGATATATCAAAGTGGAGATGTCCTATAGGTGGGTTTAGATGGATCTTGAAAGCAGAAAATCTTATTGTATGTATTTCTTAATACTTGCTACTTTCAAGAGTATATTAGAGACTTGATGGGGTTGAAGGGAGATTTTTTTTTTTTTGATGGTAGGTATATTAGGAGACAATTTTAGATGAAGGTAAAGTGTTCAGGTGGAAAGGAAGAGAAAAAAATCAACTAAATCAAGTCTCTTCGTAGAGAAGAGTGGTGATTCATAGTCCTGAGACTAGTGGGGAGAAGATGGATAAGGTAAAGATACATGTTAAAGATGATGAAGTATTGTTTAGAATGCATAGAGAAAGTAAAGGCTTGATGTAGGCATTTGGGGGACTGTTATTTCTATTTCTGAGCAGTAATTATTCCAGGTGAGGAGCATAGTAAATATTTATACTGGAACTTGTCAGCTTTATATAACAGTTTTCTCCAGTAGTGCTTATGGGCGTGTGTGTACTTGAACATTAAAGATTTTATCAGTTTCACTCTTAACATGACTACCATTATAGGCATTCTGTGACTACTTCTGAATGTACCACATTTTTATCACCTTGAGAATATAGATTCTTTTCATGTTTTCTATTTCTAGTCACACATTCATTTAAATCACATTTGAAGATAAAGAACTGTAGCTTTAAAGAATTGAAAGTATCTAAGTGATCCAACAGTCTAGCTCAATAGATTTACTTCAACTTATTAATAGCCAATAGTATTGTATACTTTGAGTTTTACTGAGTGCATGACCTTCCTTAGAATGACGTGATAATCCTATTTCTGCAGTTCTTTCTGTAGATTAGACCAAGGGCAAGGATTAGGAGAGCCCAGGTATTACTCATAATAGCTTTGGTATTTTTTTTTGTACACAAATGTTCATAGCAGCTGTATTTATAATAACCCAAACCTGGAAAGAATCCAATAGGTGAATGGATAAAAAACTTGTGAGAACCCCCATATCATGAATACTACTCAGCAAATGAGCTACAACATGGATGAATCTTAAAACAAGTAAAAAACCCAGAACACAAAATATTATATATTGTATGTTTCCATTTACATGAAATTCTAGAAGAGTAATCTATTGTTCATAGAAGTGAAGTTGGTGATTGGCTGAAGGGGGTGGTTATTACCTGCAGCAGAACAGGAAACTTTTGCAATTATGAAAATATTGTATACCTTAGTTGTGGTACTGGCTATATGGGTATGCACATTTCATCAAACTCTTAACTTAAAATAGGTACATTTTATTGTATGAAAATTATACATCAATAAAGGTGATTTTAAAAATGTTTTTCCTAAAATCAGACTTGAGTTGCATGTCAAAAATAACTGTAGTTTCAGAATGCCTTTCTTTTCTTTTTTTTAAAAAAACTTTTAATTAGAGAAGTTGTGAGTTTACAAAACAATTATTCATACCATACAAGATTCCCACAAACACCCTACTTTCAGTGCCCTACAGTGTTTTGTTACATTTGTTGCAAATGATGAAAGAATATCATAATATTACTACTATCAATAGTCCATAGCTTATACTTGGTGTATTTTTCCCACAATTCATCTTGTTATTAACACCATGTATTAGCAATGTATATTTGTTATAGTTCCTGAGAGAATGTTGTCATATTTGTACTGTTAACCAGTCCATCATTTACCACAGGGTTCACTGTTGTGATATGTTTTCCTGCCTTCTACAATCCATCCAAAGTGTGCACTCAGTGGTTCTGTTTCATAAAAGAACATCACCTCAGTCCATTTTAGAACTTTTTCATTACTCCAAAAGGAAAAATCCCATACTCTTTACACGGCCCCATTTTTGGCCCTTAGCATTTATATATTACCTTCTTTGCCATTGTTGCAAAATATTACATTTTACTCTTTAGTCTATAAATTACAATAGTTATATTTTCCTCATGTATCACCATATTCGTAACACCTTGCTATAAAGGACCATTCTGGAATTTTCACTATTAACCACTATTCTCATCCATCACTGAAATCACTATGCTGTACATTCCCTAGATTATCCTCTAGCTTTATTTCAAGTGGTATTGACCTGCTTAGACTACCCCTTTCAGCCACATTTATTACATTTATAAATCAGTGGTGTTAGTTATAGTCATTATAATGTGTTACTTTCAACTCTATCCATTTCCACACATTTACAATCAACCTTATTAAACATTCTTCTTACATTCAGCATCAGCTACCCCTTCTCAATGCACATTCTGTCTCCTAGTTACCTATACTCTATAGTTTAACTCCATGAGTTTACTCATCATATTTAATTCATATTAGTAAGACCATACAATATATGTCCTTTTGTGTCCAGCTTATCTCACTCAGCATAATGTCTTCAAGGTTCACCCATGTTGTCATATGCATTCCAACTTCATTTCTTCTTACAGATGAATAGTATTCCACTGCATGTGCATACCACATTTTGTTCATTCATCGATTGATGGACACTTGGATTTGTGCTTCCATCTTTTAGCAATTGTAAACAATTCTGCTATGAATAGAAATGTGCAAATATCTGTTCATGTCCTTGCTTTCAGTTTTTCTGAATATATTCCTAATAGCAGGATTGCTGGATCATGTGGCAGATCTATATTTAGCATCCTGAGGAGGAACTGCTAAATTGTCTTCCACAGAGGCTGCACCATTTTACATTCTCACCAAGAGTGAAGGAGTATTCCAGTTTCTCTGCATGCTCTTCAGCACTTGTAGTTTTTCTATTTTTTTTTTTTTTTAATAATGACCATTCTCTAAGGCATGAAATGGTATCTTTTTGTAGTGTGGTTTGCATTTCCCTAATGGATAGTGATACTAAGCATTTTTTCTTGTGCTTTTTGGCCATTTGTACTTCCTCTTTGGAAAAAGTCTATTCAAGTGTTTTGCCCATTTTTTAAAGGAAGATTGCTGACTTTTTATCATTGAGTTATACTATCTCTTTATATAAAACGGGAATCGGCCCCTTATAGTATATGTGGTTTCCGAAAAATTTCTCCCATTGAGTAGGCTGCCTTTTAATGTTCTTACCAAAGTCACTTGAAACACAAAAGTGCCTGATTTTGAGGAGGTCCCATTTATCTATTTTTTCTTTCATTGCTTGTGCTTTTCTGGATGTAAGGTTAAAATACCACCACCTACCTCAAGATCTCAAAGATGTTTCTCTACATTTTCTTCTAGAAATTTAATGCTTCTAGCTTTTATATTTAGGTCCTTGATCCATTTTTAAAAAATTTATTAATTTTTTAATTAGAGAAGTTGTGGGTGTACAGAAAAATCATTCATCAAATGTAGGGTTCCTTTATACCACACTCTTATTCACACTTTTCACAGATGTGGTACAACTAATGAAAGCACATTTTTATATTTTCCAATATATTTGTTTTTTAAAGAAGTAGCAGAAATTGAACCTGGGACTCATACATGGGAAGCAGGTGTTCAACCACTGAGCTACACGTGCTCCCCCTGGATCCACTTTGAGTTAGTTTTTGTTTAAGTATGTGATAGGGATCCTCTTTCTTTTAGTTAGGGAATTCCAGTTCTTCCAGTACCATTTGTTGAATAGAGTATTCTGACCCAGCTGGGTGGATTTGACAACCTTGTCAAAAATCACTTAACCAAAGATGTGAGGGTCTATTTCTGAGTTCTTGATTTGGTTCCATTGGGTAATATGTCTGTCTTTATGCCAGTACCATGTTTTTTTTTAACCATGTAACTAAATAATATGCTTTAAAATCAGGAAGTGAGAGTCCTGCAACTTTGTTCTTCTTTTTAAAAGATATTTTTGGTTATTTGGTTCCCTTTTACCCTTCCAAATAAATTTGATGATTGGCTTTTCCATTTCTGCAAAAATGCTGTTGGAATTTCTATTGGGATTGTGTTGAATCTATAAATCAGTTTGGGTGGAATTGACATCTTAACGATATTTAGTTGTCTAGTACATGAACACGGAATGTCCTTCAATTTATTTATATCTTCTTTGATTTCTTTTAGCAATGCCTTGTAGTTCTCTCAATATAGGTCTTTTATGTCATTGGTTAAGTTTATTCCTAAATATTTGATTCTTGTAGTTGCTATAGTAAATGGAATTTTCCCCCATAGTACTGTATTAGGGTGATGTTGGCTTCATACATGAGTTTGGTAGCATTCCTTACTGTTCAGTTTTTGGAAGCTCTTGAGCATGAGTGGTATTAGATCACCTTTGAATGATTGTAGAATTCACCCGTGAAGCCATCTGGTCCTGGGCTTTTCATCTTTGGGAGGCTTTTGATGACTGTTTCTATCTCTTTACTTGTGATTGGTTTGTTGAGGTTTTCTACTTCTTTTAGGGTCAGTATAGGTTGTTCTTGTGTTTCTAGAAATTTGTCCATTTCATCTACATTGTCTAGTTTTTTTGGCATATAGTTATTCATAATATTCTCTTATAATCTTTCTTATTTCTACAGGGCCAGTGGTAATATTTCTCTCTCATTTCTGATTTTATTTATCTACATCTTCTTTCCCTTTTCAGTCTAGCTAATGGTTTTTCAATTTTGTTGATCTTGAAGAATCAATGTTTAGTTTTGTTGATTCTATTGATTTTTTTTTGTTCTCAATTTCATTTATTTCTGCTCTACTCTTTACTATTTCTTTTCTTTGCCTTGGTTTGGGATTAGTTTACTTTTTTTTTTCTTCTAGTTCCTGCAGGTATGCAGTTAGGTCTTTGATTTTAGCTCTTTCTTATTTTTTAATGTAAGGATTGCGGGCTATAAATTTCCCTCTCAGCACTGTCTGTGTTGTGTCCCATTGCTTTTCATGTATTGTATTCTCATTTTCATTTGTCTCAAGACATTTTCTGAATTCTCTTGCTATTTCTTCAACCCACTGATTATTTGAGAGTGTTGTTTTATTTCCATTTATTTGTGAGTTTTCTTTTTACCCAGTTGTTATTAATTTCTGACTTCATTCCATTACGGTCAGAGAAAGTGCTTTGTATAATTTCAATCTTTTTAAATTTATTGAGATCTGCTTTCTGATCCAAGATATGGCCTATCCTGGAGAAAGATCCATAAACACTTGAGAAGAATGTACATTCTACTGTTTTGGGCTGCAATGTTCTATATATGTCTGTGAGGTCTAGTTCAGTTATCATATTATTCAGGCTTTCTGTTTCCTTATTATCCTTTGTCCAGATGGTCTATCCAATGTTGAGCCTAGTGTGTTGAAGTCTATTATTATTGTAGAGCCATTTATTTCTCCCATCAGTTTTGCCAGTGTGTGACTCATTTCTTTTGAAGCACTCAGGTTAGGTGCATAAATATTTATTATTGTTATTTCTTCTCGGTGAATTTCTCCTTTTATTAATATATAATGACCTTATTCATCTAACAGTTTTGCATTTAAAATCAATTTTGTCTGGTATTTGTATCACTACTCCAGATCTTTTGGTTACTATTTGTGTGGAATAACTTTTTCCAACCTTTCACTGTCAGTCTGATTGTGTCCAATTTCAGTCTCTTGTAGACAGAATGTAGACAGCTTATATTTGTTTTGTCCATTCTGTCTGTCTGTGTCTTTTGATTGGGTAGTTCAATCCATTAATATTCAATGTTATTACTGAAAAGGCATTACTTACTTCATCCATTTCATCCTTTGACTTTCTGTTGTCGTATCTTACTATTCCCTGTCATTTTACCCTTTTAGTTACCCTTTCTTATAATCTTCACTTCTACATTCTTCTCCAAGCTTCTTGCTATTTTTTTTTCTTCTTTCCTTTCAGGCTGCAGCATTCCATTTAGTATGTCTTGTTAAGTCCAGTCTCTTGGTGACAACCTCTCTCAAGTTTTGTTTGTGAAGACTTTAAACTTACCCTCATTTTTGAAGGACAGTTTTGCCAGATAAATAATTATTGGTGGCAGTTTTATTCTTTCAGTACCTTAAATATATCAAACCACTGCCTGCTTGCCTTCATGTTTTCTGATTAGAGATCAGCCCTTAGTCTTATTGATCTTCCCTAATATGTGATTCCTTGCTTTTCTCTTGCTGCTTTCAGAATCCTCTCTTTATCTCTGTCAGTTAACATTCTGAGTAGTAGCTGTCTTGGAGGAGGTCTGTTTGTTCTGACTCTGGGGTGTGTTGTCTTTCTTGGATATTAATATTTATGCATTTCTTAAGGGTTGGGAAGTTTTTGGTCATTATTTCCTCAAATATTCTCTTTGTCTCTTTTCCATTCTCTTCTCCTTCTGAGACACCTATAACACATATGTTCATACATTTTATGTTGTCATTCACTTCGGGGAGACACTGTGTTTTCCAATTATTTCTCTTTATGTTTTTCTTTTTTTCCAGTTCAGATGCTCTGTCTTTAATTCACTTATTCTGTCTTCTGCCAATTCAAATCTGCTGTTATGTGTCTCTAATATATGTGTGTGTGTGTATATATATAGGGGGCACTGGGAGTTGAAACTTAGACCTCATACATGGGAAACAGATGCTTAAACCACTGAGCTACACCTGCTCCCTCTAATGCGTGTGTGTGTGTGTGTGTATATATATTCTTTTGAGAAATTGGGGCTGGGGATTGAATCTGGTACCTTATATGTGGGAAGCCAGTGCTAAACCACTGAACTACACTGGCTCCTCTGATTTGTTTTTTTTTTAATTTGTATGCTTGTTTTTGTTTTTCTTATTAGGAGACTCCAGGGATTAAACCTGGGATATTCTATGTAGGAAGCAGGCACTCAACTACTCGAGCTATATCCACTTCCCATATATTTAATCTCATCTATTGTGTCTTTCATTTTCATAAGCTCTGTTACTTTTACCTTTCTTTTCAGGCTTTCAAATTGTTCTTTGTATTCACCCAGTGTCTTCTTAATATCCCATATCCCTTTAGCCATATTTTCCTTTAGTTCCTTGAATTGATTTAGGTTATTTGTGTGAACATCATTGATTAGTTTTCTTATATTCTTTGTCTCATTAGGATTTTTGGTTTATTCCTTTAGCTGGGCCATCTTCCTGTTTCTTAGTGTGCCTTGTAATTTTTTGCCAGTGTCTAGCCATCTAATTATGCTGGTGATTTTACTCTTTTGGTCAATTTCCGTGTCTTGCCTAGTGGTTTTTTGTCACAACTCTTCATTTATTTTTGGTTCAGCTTTTTCTCCAACTTTAAGATTGCCCTGTTTAAGTTAACAAAACAGAGCTAGGGACCCACTAGTGGGTCTCAGACCAGATCCATGCGGGGTTGGGAATAGGGACCAAAGGGACAAAGCATTGTCTTCCTTCATTTTCCTGGCCTGCCAGTAGATGGTGTCTTCAGCAAACCTTTCCACAGAGGTGTATCTTTCAATTTCTGCTGGCTGGGGTTTTTAAGCTCTTCATTTAAAGGAGGACCCACAATCAGCTGTCCTTCACAACCTCCCACTTCCCAGGAAGGAATACGTCTGTTACCCTCTCAGTTGGCTGCCGCCAGCCACTGGTTTCATGGATGCTAGTCAGCTCCTGGCTGGGGGATGGGCACCTTTCCCAGCTGCGGGGCAAGTAATTCAAAGTTTTCCTTTTGGCCTCTTCATTTCTCTGTCCCTAATCCTTCCTGGATGCTGCACATGGCACTCTTCTAGTCTGCAGATCCCCAAAACTGCCCCCTCGGTTGTCTTCTGCCTTTCTTCCCCTGTTTTGGAAGAGGACTATGCCCTGCATGACTTATCTGACACCATCTTCCTAAAACTCTCCTTTGGTATATTTTTTTATGTCACAAAGCATAATGGTCTGTTTCATGCACCTCTTAATACAATTGTGGGAAATCATAATTTTAAAATTATTTGAATAGTTAAAATACTCAATGGTGTAATTTCAGTATGTTAGCCATTGGACCTAGAAAAAGTCATTGGCTTATTTGGATGATAAATATTTTATATGATTTGAACTCTATTATTTAAGATTTGATATTTTAATTTAAAGGGGGACATTTAAAAGAAAGCTACTAGTTAGTATCCAATATTTTACTTAAATGCTAATCATAAGTTTCATATTCTGGTTTTGCCATGTTATCCATTACCTGGATAGATGATAATAAGTGATGGATTTAAAGACAAGTATTTAGCAAGTACCTACTATATGCCTAGGATTTTATGCTGTGTCTTGAGGGGTAGAATCTTATTTAAAAATAAAACTAAATATGTAATGATCAAAATGCTAAATTATATAGCTCAGATATATACTGTATGGTTTTTTTTTTGTTTTTTTTTAAAAATTTATTCCCCCTCCACTTGTCTGCTTTCTGTGTCCATTCGCTGTGTGCTCTTTTGTGACTGCTTCTATCCTTATAAGCGGCACTAGGAACCTTTGTTTCTTTTTGTTGCATCATCTTGTTGTGTCAGCTCTTCGTGTGTGTGGTGCCATTCCTGGGCAGACTGTGCTTTCTTTTGCACTGGGTGGCTCTCCTTATGGGGCACACTCCTTGCGCATGGGGCTCCCCTACGTGGAGACACCCCTGCGTAGCATAGCACTCCTTGCGCGCATCAGCACTGCACATGGGCCAGCTCCACACAGGTCAAGGAGGCCCGGGGTTTGAACTGCGGACCTCCCATGTGGTAGGTGGATGCCCTATCCATTGGTCCAAGTCTGCTTCCCTACATGGCTTAAGAGAAGAGAAAATCAATAAGGACTATCATAGTTCAAGACAACTCCAATAAAAAGGTGGCTCAGTGTAGGTCCTCAAGAATAAGAATTATTTAAGTTAAATGGAAAGGTAAATATGAATTTCAGTCAGGAACAGCCTATGATATTTTAATTTAACTTGAAACTATACATTGTTTTTGGCAAGTTCTATCTGTATGCTTAGAAATGAGTATAAAAATATTCCAAAACTATCTCAGTGTTTAATCTTTAGTTGTCATACCAACATCAGATGCAGATAGACTTTTACACACACACAGCTCTGCATGTGGGTGGCTGATGAAATGGTAAAGAGTTCAAGGAAGACAATTCTAGTTAGAGTTGCATGAGGGGAAGCCAGCTTCTGCTATCGTTTTGATAAAATGATGCAGGAAAGTTCTTTTTAGTCTCTAAATAATAAAGGCTATTTATCTCTGAGGTATTAAGATGAATTGTTTACTTTTTTTTTTTTTTTTGCAAAATATATCAACAAAGAAACAAAACAGTTGATTTGGACAGGGTTCCTGAATCATAAAACACTGAAAAGACTTAGTCTGAATGTTTAATTTACACATATTAGTGCACGCCTGGAGCACTGATCCAACTGGAGAGGAACAATTTCCCCCAAACATGAAAACATTTTTTCCAGAAGAAGGGAGGGACAATAGGAAGACATGGAAATAAATATCCACTGTAGTTAAACGATATGGCCAATTGTATCACCTTATGTTCTCTATATAATGCTCCAAGTGGGATAATATCCTCTGAGTTTGGTACTTGTAGAAATATTTTGTGCTAAAAGTCACAGAATATCCAACTCAAAATGGCCTAAATTATACACCATTGACTGTTGGATCAACAAAATACAGAAACAGGTTCCTTTGACAACTCTTTTATGGTGACAGAACCCAGGACCTTTCTGTAACTTTCCTTCTCCATCCTCTCTAATTCCTCTGTTCTCCCCTGAGTCTTGTTTCTTAATTATCTCAAAATCATCTCCAAATCTCCGAAATCAATTCCTTATATGAAAGCATTCAAGGCAGGGAGCAGGGGATCTGCCAGAATGACATGAGAGGCAGTTCTTCTCATGTTCTCCTTTTTTTTTTTTTTCTGACACACACAAAAATCTCCAGACTTATTTTCTATTTTTTTTAAAAACTGAGCTTTATTGAAGTATAATTTACATACAGTAAAATTAAAGTGTACAACTTAAGTTTTTACCAGTGTAAAAGTTTTTACCAGTACCACAATCATGATATTGAACCTTCCCATTTCCCCCAAAATTGAGATGTTCCCTTTCAGTGGATTCAGATGGAGTACAAGTTTTAAAACTGGTTGTCTTGAAAACCTGTCCATAATGATATTTTTATTGCACTGATCATCAGCTCTTTTTTATTAAAGCACATTGAAAAAGCTTTTTTTTCTTTTTTTAAAGAAGCGTTAGATTACATAATGTTATATCAAAAACAGACCACACTTTCCCACATTAACAACATCTTCCATTAGTGTGGTACTTTGTTACAATTGAACACATATTGAAGCACTGGACTAGCCAAGGACTATAGTTTATATTATAGTTTGCACTTTGCACCACACAATTTTATAAGTTTTGACAGAATGTAGAATGGCCGTATTTGTCATTAAAATGTCATGCAGGACAATTCTAATATCCCAAAAATGCCCCCCTGCTGCACCTATTCTTCCCTCTCCCTCCTCTCAGAACCTCTAGTGGCCCCTGCCTTTATATCAGTGATACAAGTTCTTCCATTGTTAGAATAATCCTAAGTCTGCTCTAGTCCATAGTTGCTTTCCCCTTTATCTTTATGGTTGTTCATTCCTCAATCTTGAGGATTTTGGGATGGTGATGCCTACTCTGTTCTGATGAGAGAGGACTTAGATCTCCTGGGGCAGATGGATGGAACTATATTGCTTGCACTTCCTGAGATGGGTGTTGTCCATCATCATCCTTTTGTTAGTTGCCCTGGGTGAGTCCAATGAACTGGTGAGTAGGTGTTGCAACTGTGCTGCGATTTGGAAGCTTAACTGGCATATGAACAGACTGAAGACTTAAGTTTCTGGGACATATTTAAGAAGAATAGTCTGAGTATAAGTTCAAGTAAAAAGGGCAGAAGAGCCATGTGTAGGGAAATTAGAAATGAGTCTAACTCAGCTCTTAATGAAAGCTAAAGTTTCGGTAACAACTAACATTTATTAAGTGCATACATACTACATTAGTCACTACACTAAATATTTGGTGTGTATTACCTCCTTTAATTCTTAAACCACAGGGTGAAATAAGCTCCAATTAACAGGGCTGCTGAGGTAGAAAGAGGCAGTCGAACTGGTTGGGTGGACGTGGCAAGGCTGGTTAAGAAGAGGGGGCTGTTCTCTTATCTTCCTCTTCATAAACCAAGCACCCTTGTGAAGTGCCTCTGATTTACATCTGGATAAGGCAGCCATGTCTACTAAGGCTCCCATTTTACAATAGAAAACTTCAGGTTTAGAGGAGTAAATCGACCTGCTCTAGGTTATATAGCATGGAACATATCTTGGCATTTGATGATAGGGTTTTTTTCACTGGTGTATTTGGTAGATCTCTGGAGAAATGTCCTTAGCTAACCAAATCCTTGAATTTCTTCAGTTTCACCTCTTTCCTATTATCTATTTATGTCCTCTCATTTACTTATTTGGGCCTATCTCATTCCTCATTGATTTATTAATGTGAAATAATTTTCTCTGTTATTGTACTATTAGTAATTATTACAGCTAGTATTTGTTCATGGTGCCTCATATAATTATTGGTATCTTTTTAATAGAGTTATAGCTGATAATTATTACAATCTTTTTTAATTGACAGTAGTTATTAGCATTGCCATATGCATGAGTTTGTTTGCATTCAGACACATGAAAGGCTTATACATATACTTTCCTGTTTTTCAAAAAATCATTGTCCTTACAAATGGAAATGTCTTTGAGTAACCATGTATCCTTTTTTTATTAGTCATAGAAGGGTATTAACTCTATTGAAATTGTTTCATGATGCTGTAACATAAAATGACAAATCTGGTCTAACATTAAATGCCTTGCACAAGTTATGTATAACTTCATGATTTTTAAGCTGTCATGGAAAAATCCCAGGGGAAATATCTCTTTGAATTGCAAAACGATTGTTTTTGAAATGAATTGTTTAAAGTTGTCAATCTATGGTAGATTTTGTGACTGTAACCTGTAATTGTAATTTTCTTCTTTTTCCTTATGTTGAGAGCAAGTAAATTAAAGTCAAATATTCATTTCTTGCTGTTTAAGATCGTGGTTTACCATCTTGTCTTCTGAAAAATAGGTATAATTAGATCACTTGCATACTTTACTATTATATTAAAAGCAGTGTATAGATTAGTGAGAAATTAGAAATGTTGGCAGAAAAGACTCCTAATTAGAAAATGATTGATTGGTGTCATATTTTCAGATTCCAGAAGTATAAAGCAAATAACTTAAACTGTAGTGCTTAGTGTGTGCTAACATCAAACAGACTGTCAATTCCTTTAAGGCATACTCCTTTTTGGGATAACCTTATTTCATTGTTTCTCTGTTTTTGTTTTTTTTCCCCTCAGGAACAGTGCCTCATGGGAGACCCCTTAAGCAAATGAAGTACTGTATGTCTAGGATAACCCACTGCTCTAGAGCAGTGGTTCTCAAAGTATGGTTCTCAGATCACTAGCAATTCCATAAGCTGGAATCTTGTTAGAAATTAGAATTCTTTAACCTAACAGAAACCTACTAGATCAGAAGCTCTTTGGATGAGTCCAGGGATCCATCTGTACTTTAACAAGTCCTCCAGGGATTCTTATGCATGCTAAAGTTGAAAAACTACTTTTTTGAAGGAAACTTAATGAGCCCAAATTGCCTAGGTTGCTCCTATTTTATTTGCAATATTTTACTCCTGAGAGTAGAATTGCTAAGTCACAAGTTATATAGCTATTCAACTTTAGGAATGCCAAATAGTTTTACAAATTCCAGTTTAGATCCCCATCGGTAGTAAATTAAAATCTTACAGTCCTACAGCTGACTTTGGTATTGTTAGGCACTTTAATGTTTACACATCTGATAGGAGCAAAATAATATTATGCTGTGGCTTTTTTTTTTTAACTTTATTATATGTATTTTAAAAAATGTGTATATATATATACCGCTCCCCCAAGATGCCTCCCTCTTCTGTTTACTTGCTGTTTTCGCTCATTGTTTTTGGTCACTTTTACACTCGTCTGCTGCTTGTTGTCTGTTTTTTCTTTAGGAGGTACCAGAAATTGAACCCAGGACTTCCCACGTGGGAGGCAGGTGCTTAACTGCTTGAGCCACATCCACTTCCTTGTTTGTTGTTTGCTCATTGTTTGCTTGTTGTCTGCTCATTATTTTTGCTCATTGTTTTTGCTCGTTGTCTGCTCATTGTTTGTCTTCTTTAGGAGGCACTGGGAACTGAACCCAGGACCTCCCAAGTGGGATGTGGGAGCCCAACTGCTTGAGCCACATCTGCTTCCTTTTTTAACTTATTTTTAAAGAAGTTTGAAATTACAAAAAAGTTACATTGAAAATATAGGGGTTTCCCATATACACCAATTCCTCTCCCCCTCTCACATTTTTCCCTACTAATAACATCTTACATTAGTGTGGTACATTTGTTGCAACTGATGAACAAATATTGAAGCATTGCTACTAACTATGGTCTGTAGAATACATTATGGTTTATACTTTACACCCTACAATTTCATAGGTTTTGACAAAATGTATAGTGGCCTGTACCCATCATTGCAATGTCATATAGAACAATTCCAGTGCCCTAAAAATGCCCCATATTCCACCTTTTCTTCTCTCCCTCTCCCCTCAGAACCTCTGGTAACCACTACTTTTATATCAATGTTATAAGTTCTTTCATTACTACTATATTAAGTCTGTTTTGGTCCATGATTGCATCCCTTATGTTTGTTCATTTCTCAATGTTGAGGATTTTGGGATGGTGATGCCCACTCTGCTTCTGACTGAGAGGAGGTTTAGATCTTATGGGATAAACGAGAGGAACTGTTTTGCCTACATTTGGAAATACTCTTTGCTTTTTGGCGTTCGTGATATCCATCGTTATCCTTTTGTTGTCCTGGGTGAGTCCGATAAACTGGAGAATAGGTGTTGGCTGCAACTCTGCTGAGATTCAGGGCTCCACTGGCATATGAACAGACCAAAGATTTGAGTCTCTGGGGCATATATTTAATGGGTATAGTATTAATTATAGGCTCAAATAAGAGGGATAGAGGAATAATGTGCAGGGAAATTATACATGATTCTAACTGTGTTCCATTGGGAAATAGGTTATCATATATTTGAAAGTAAAGCCCACCAATGGGGTGCTGATTTCATGGGGTTGTCTGCCAGATGTCTCCAGAGCCCTTGGGAGCACCCCTGTTTGAGGCTTTGTTTACTGTGGCAGTCAGTGAGAACGGCCTGAGACTTTTATAGGTATAACCTCTCGAATGACCTCCTGGCTCACTTTGAAATATCTTAGCCATAAAATCTCTTTTGTATTTATTTTCCGCCTTTTGTTCAAGGTCTTTTTCAAAATGCATCATTGGTTAGCACTTGGTGAGAATCCCTTTGTGTGTGGGAGTCATGTCCACTATGGGGGAAAGTAGTGAGTTTATTCACTGAGTTTGGCTTAGGGAGAGGTGACATTTGAATAACAAGCTTGTTTTCAGGAGGTAACTTTTAGGCAATAAATATTATTAGGCTAAGTTTCAATTTTACAAGAAAGCATAAGTTTCGTAAGTACAGGCGTCAATATGAAAGGTTTGGCATATTGGTCTATTTTCTTTTATTAGGCACTGACTATGTACTCTAGAGATTCTTGCCACCCTTTCAGAGAACACAGCAGGATTCCCCAGGAGGGGGATTTAATATTTTGTTGGTTATTGTGTCTCCACCCACTGAGATAACACCATATAACCACATGAACACATTCATATTTCACAGAGGCATGTCCCAGATGTACCCTTCCACACATATCCCTCCACCACTGACACCCTGCTCCAGTGACCCTCCCCTGCCATAGTTGCCAAAAGAACATTCCCATAATTGTGTTCTCACCCACAATCCTCTACCTTCCCCAGAGTTCACCTGCTCCTTCCTCTATTCCTCCCCCAGCTCTATGGATAGCCCAGTCCCCTGCCACCCTGCTTTCAATCACATTTCAGCATCATTAACCCGATTCACATCATTGAACCACCATCAACCCATCCACTGCCAAACCTACCCGCTATCCACATTATCATAGATTCTGCCTAGATTGAACATGAGCTCATAACTCTCTACTTCCTTTCTAACTCCTGGGAACCTATCAGCCAGACTCTACCTGTGTGAGTCTGCTCAATATCCTTAGTTCATATCAGTGAGATCATGCAATATTTGTCCTTTAGTGACTGCCTTACTTCACTTAACATAAGGTATTTGAGATTCAGCCATGTTGTTGCAAGTGTCAATATTTCATTCCTTCTTACAGCTGAGTAATTGTCCATTGTATGTGTATATCACATCTTGTTGACCCCTGATGAATGGGTTGCTTCCAACTTTTGGCAACTGTGAATAATGCTTTAAAGAGCATTGGTCAGCATATTATCGTTCACATCCCTGTTTTCAATTCTTCTGGGTAAATTCCTAGTAGTGGGATTGCCAGAGCATAGGGCAGTTCTATACTTAGCTTCCTAAGGAACTGCCAAACCATTCTTCATAGTGGCTGCTCCATTCTATATTCACGCCAGCAGTGGATGTGTGTTCCTTTTCCTCCAAATTTTCTCCAACACTTGTAGTTTTCTTTTTCTGTTTTTTTAAATAGCAGCCAGTCTAATAGGCGTAAGATGATTTCTAATTTTAGTTTTGATTTTCTTTTCCCTATTTATGTTGTGGTTTTAATTTTAATATCTCTAATGAGGTTTAGCATCTTTTTTTTTTCATATATATATTGGCCAGTCATATTTGCACTTAAGTAAATTGTTTTTATCTTATACTGTTTTTTAAAAGAAATTGTGTGGTTGTTCTTTAAATATTCTGAGTATTAATCCTTTGTCATTTTATTTGTTTCTAATATATTTTCACCGATTATGATTTTTCTTTTCACCACTTCTGGTGTATCTTTGAAAAAAAAGTTCTTAATTTTAATGCAGTAAAAATCCACTTATCTTTTCACTTATGATTAACATTTCTTTCTTACATTTAAAAGAAATCCTTTTCTATCCAGAAAACATAGGAAAAATATTCTCAGAAAAAATACTCTCTGACACTTTTTTCCCCAAAAGGTATATAAAGTTTTGTCTTTTACATTTGTTTAAACCATATGAAAGTAAAATATATATGTACCCATTTTTCATGTACAGTTTGAGTTTTGACAGACATGTATACGTGTAACAACTAACACAATTAAGATGATGAAGACCATTTCCATCTCCTTGAATGACTCCCTTGTGCCTCTTTGCTGTCAAACCCCCAATCCCATGTCCTCATGCAACCACTGATCTGTTTTGTCACCAGAAATTAGTTTTTCTTTTCTATGATTTCATATAAACAGAACCATACAATAAGCATTTCTCTGCATCGGCTTCTTTTCACTCAGTATTGTTGAGATTTATGCATGTTGTTGTATGTAGTGGTAGTTGGTTCCTTTCTTTGCTAAGTAGCATTCCATTGTGTGGATATCACACAATTTATTTATCTATTTACCTCCTGATGGGCTCTTTCCTGTTTTTTTTTTTTGTCTATTTTGAATAGATCTACCACCATTTATTTATGAGTCATTGTTTGAATATAGGTTTTCACTTCTTATGGGAAAATACCTAGGAGTTGTAAATTTATGCTAACTTCATAAAAAACTGACAAAATATTTTCAAATGTGGTTGTTCCATTTTGCATTATCATCAGCCACATATGAAAATTCTAGTTTCTTTACATTCTTGACCATATTTAGTGGTATCTGTCTTATTAATTTTAGGCATTCAAATGTATGTGTAGTAATTTTTTATTGTGGTTTTAGTTTATATGAAATTTTTTGTTATTGTTGTACGGTAGGGATTCAATTTTATTCTTCTTCCCATATGGCAAACCACTTGTCTCAGCACTATTTATTTATTGAATAATTATAATTCCCTAACTGCTATGCAATAACAGTTCTGTCATAATCATAGATGATACTAAAACAATTTAAAAACTGGTATGAAAATGAGCATGCTTCTTTTTTAGAGCTTAGGTAGATATTTTAACATGAATATTTAACTTTACATTTTAAGTTAATCAATATTTTAATAAGCTTCCCTTAGATCTTAGAATGTTTGTTACTAAGGTCATCACTCATGTCACCCTAACTTACTCTTTTCTTGTTCAGTGTCTTATTCCATTTTCTTTTCATTTCTTTTTTTTTGTACTCCCTTAGCCACAAATTTTAAAATGTGCTCTTTTTAAAAAATGTATTATATCTAGAATTTTAGATGTTTGCTTGTACTTCAGATATCTTTTTAGTCATATTGCTGGCAGTGAAGTCCTTTTTTACTTTCAAAGTTTTTCTCCCCCTGATTAAAAAAAAAGTATATTCTCACTGAAGATAATATTAAGTATAAATAAAAGTATGAAGAAGAAAGTTAAATATTTCTATAATGTTATCTCTCAGACATAGCCATACTCTGTATTTTTGTTTCTTTATTTTTTATCATAATTATATATGAAAATGTTAAAGAAAAAATATCAGAAGTTTTCTATTGAATGTAAGTTTTTAGCTCTTTCTTCTCAATTCCCTTCTTTTCTATATCCTTTACTTTGACATTAAGTATACAGTCTCTTGTTTAAATATTGTAGTCTGTGATTGACTACTGTTAGATCAAAGGTAACAGGACACCTATTACCTGAAATGGTTGAGTGCCTGCTTCCCATGTATGAGGACCTGGGTTTGATCCCTCGTACCTCCTAAAAGGAAAAAACAAAACAAAACACCAAACAAATGAAAAAACCATTTCTTATTAGGGAGCAGATGATGCAACTCAGTTGTTGAATGCCTGATTCCTGTGTATGTGGTACAGGGTTTGATCCCGAGTACCTCCTGAAAAAAAAATTACATTATTGTTACAATGTACAATTGTAAACATTTTTATGTAAATGAAATTAACACAGAAACTCAAGAATATTTAAATCAATGTAACTATAACCACAATTAAGAAAATATTTCCTAAAATATATCAATATTGCAATATTATTTGAACTGAGAATTATGTTTGGTCTTTGAGGAAAGGATGTTAAATTGTGTTAATGTTTATTTATATTACAATTTTTATAGAAACCGTATAGTGAGGCAAATAGCACTAACTGAAAAACTATTTTAATGTTTTCCTTAAAAATTTATATTTTCATTCCTACAGTAAAAGCTTCAATTTTATTTTCTTTTATTTAAACTCTCTAGTTCAGGGCAGAGACAAAAAGATTTAAAATGTCTCATCTCTTAGGGTTTAAAATACAAGCAATTATCTTGTGTTGGATTTATTTCCTTTGTAGATTAAAATCAATGGGATTTTAGCAATTAATGACAAAATTGCATATAATGGTCTTATGGTATTAATAGTCTTAGTAAGCCATCTGTAGCAATTTTCAATTCTCAATGTAATTGCATAGAATAGTTTATGGTTTACTAAGGGAAAATCTGTACACAAGTTATGCATCATTTTACTTCTATTTTAAGCTTATCTATTTACTGAATCTGAGATGTATCAGTTATGAGTTATTCCTCTTTGGAGATTTGAGATATATGGGGATAGTAAAGACATACTTTGATAACCTTCTTTCTATTTAGAGACAGCAGCTTCTTTCTGTACCAATACCAGTGTTTTGCTGTTTTTATGGTGGTGGTAGTAGAGGGAATAATGTCCTACCTTCCATTTGGGTGTGCGAGTTTACCATGTGGACATGTTTCACCCACCTGGCAATTGGGGTGGAATAGTGAACTGGCTTTGAATTATGTGATGCAGATGTCCGCTTCTCCCCTAACATGGGGGTGTATACTTGATGAAGTTCATAGACCATTTTTTTTTTATTGTGTGAACTTCAGGTATGAGAATTGAGTTAATCTTACTCAGTTAATGGTATTTGCATCATTACATTAATATCTTTTATTTTCTGATGTGGTTTTTACCTCTTTATCTTTAATCTGATAATTATCCCACGTGGTTTATAAGCAACCACTCTATTGACTATAGCATGTCTTGTCTTTCTAATCTTTTGTTCATATGTTTGTTTAGGCATGTATCCTTAATAAACATGCTGCTGTATTTTGGTGTAAATTTTTAGTTGCATAAAATGGAATTATTATGCTATAAAATGTATTGATGTTCCTCCTCAATATTTAAATTAAAATATTTATTTTTATGGCTTCTATACATATGTTACCTTTTTCTTACCCATTTCTTTAGAGGTATAGAAATAATGAATAAGATAAGCCTCCAGAATCTGCATAATGCTTCATCAATTTTCTTTGTACATATCTCCTTATGGACAGTTACTAGATCTCAGGATGTACTCATACTTAATAATCTACCAATAGTTCAAAAAGCTTTCAGTAACTGATATTATCTTTTTTTTTTAATTTTATTTTTTTTAATTTTTTAATTCATTTTGTAAAAATATTACATTCAAAAAATATGAGGTCCCATTCAACCCCACCACTCCCCCCCCAGCAACACTCTCTCCCATCATCATGACATATCCGTTGCATTTGGTAAGTATATCTCTGGGCATTGCTGCACCTCATGGTCAATGGTCCACATCATAGCCCATACTCTCCCACGTTCCATCCAGTGGGCCCTGGGAGGATCTACAATGTCTGGTAATTGTCCCTGAAGCACCCCCCAGGACAACTCCAAGTCCAGAAAACGCCTCCACATCTCATCTCTTCCTCCCATTCCCATTCAGCCACCATGGCCACTTTTCCCACACCAATGCCACATTTTCTCTGTGGACCTTGGATTGGTTGTGTCCATTGCACATCTATGTCAAGAGGAGGCTTAGATTCCACATGGATACTGGATGCAATCCTCTTGCTTTCAGTTGTAGGCACTCTAGGCTCCATGGTGTGGTGGTTGACATTCTTCAACTCCATGTTAGCTGAGTGGGGTAAGTCCAATAAATCAGAGTATAGGAGTTGAAGTCTGTTGAGGCTTAGGGCCTGGCTATCATATTGTCAGTCCAGAGATTCAGATCCCCTAGATATATCTTAAACCCCAGCACCAACTATAATTCCAGTAAAGTAGCATGAAAGCCTTGTTAAAAGAGATCCCATCTGTATCCAGCTCTATCATGCAGAAACACCAGCTCCAAAGAAGGGCCAACTGACATGGCAGTGAACCCCATCTGCCATGACCATAGAACCTGTGGGTCTCTTTAGCCCTCAAAAGAACCAATACCTGGGGTTGTATCTACTATTATCTTTTAAGTGTTGCCATTCTGGTGTACGTAAAGTCAAATCTCAACCTTTTAATTTGCAATTCTCTGACCGCTAATGAGGCTGAACATCATATGCTTATTAGCCATGAAATGTTTTCCTTTTTGTAAATTATCTACACATAACTATGCCCATTTTACTTACAGATTTCCAGTTTTTTCCTGGAAGATTTATAGGGATTCCTTGTATATTACTGTATATTTTACTAGACTATCTAAAATTTTTGAAAGTCTTATATAAGTATAGCTACCTCAGCTCTCTTTTTGTTTCTACTTACATGACATATATTTTTCCATCCTGTCACTGTCCACCTTCTTTTATCTTTGATGTTGAATCTCTTGCTGATAGCATATAGTTGGGTCATCACTTTTTATCTATTCTCCCTATCTTTGCCTTTCGACTGGAGAGTTTAATCCATTTACATTTTTTTTATTGACTTTGTAATAATATTACATTAAAAATATATATGTGAGGTCCCATTCAACCCCACCCTCCCGCCCCCCCTCTCCCCCCCAACAACACTCGTTCCCATCATCATGACACATCCATTGGATTTGGTAAGTACATCTTTGGGCACCTCTGCACCTCATAGACAATGGTTCACATCATGGCCCATACTCTCCTCCATTCCATCCAGTGGGCCCTGTGAGGATTTACAATGTCCGGTGATTACCTCTGAAGCACCATCCAGGGCAGCTCCATGTCCCAAAGACGCCTCCACCTCTCATCTCTTCCTGCCTTTCCCCATACCCATCGTCCATCATGTCCACTTTTCCCAATCCAATGCCACCTCTTCTATGTGGACATTGGATTGGTTGTGTCCATTGCACCTCTATGTCAAGAGGAGGCTCAGATTCCACATGGATGCTGGATGCAATCCTCCCATTTTCAGTTGTAATCACTCTAGGCTCCATGGTGTGGTGGTTGTCCTTCTTCAACTCCATCTTAGCTGAGTGTGGTAAGTCCAATAGATCAGATTGTAGGTGCTGGAGTCTGTTGAGGCTCAGGACCTGGCTATCACATTGTCAGTCCAGAGATTCAAATCCCCTAAATATATCTTAAACCCCATCATTAACTGCACCTCCAGCACATTAGCATGGAAGTCTTATGAAGGGAGATCCCATCTGAGTCCAGATTCATCACACATAAACACCATTTCCAAAGAGGGGCCATCTGCCCTGGTAGTTAACCCCATCGGCCATGACCATAACTCCCATGGGTCTCTTTAGCCCTCAAAGGAACCAATATCTGGGGGTTGTATCTGCTTTATCTGTCTCTCTGACTCTGCTCAGTTGTGCATGAGGGCAAACCTTCTGCCAGCCTCCAGACTCTTTTTTAGAAACTCGTAGCCATATAAACTCATTTCTCCTTTCCATTTCCCCCTTACTTTAGGTCAAACAGCATTTTAAAGTCATGGTATTTTATGTAGACATGGATATTCTGCTGATCCACATTGGACCTTCCGTATAAGGTCATTTTCCAGTTGCATCATCAGTTGGTAGTTGATAGTGGTCCCTCGTTGCCAGGGAGGCTCATCCCCGGGTGTCATGTCCCACGCTGGGGGGAAGGCATTGCATTTACATGCTGAGTTTGGCTTCAAGACTGGCCACATTTGAGTAACATGAAGGCTGACAGGAGGAAATTCCCAGGCACAATGTTGCTCTAGGCCTTGTTCTTATTTTAGGTTTGTCAGCTCAGAAGCATAGTCATTAGCATCAGGGGCTCACTGTTGAACCCTCACTCCCTCCCGGTCCCCGCCACTGTACCTGGGAGACTGTCGCTGCTCCCCTAGGGACCACGACAGAGCACCACTGGTCAGTAACCCAGTACCCCCCCTACTGTGGTTTTTAATTGTTGCCACTATGAGTATATCCAAACATTACCATGCACCCTGGACATATGTTCTGTACAGCTCCCTGTCAGCCATATATCACCTGTCATTGGTATCCCGTACCAGTATCCCTCCATTGCCATTGTTGAAACACTCTGTGATCCAGAACTCCCCGAAATTTGAAGCCCATTATAATGTCATGGTCCCTTACTAGGGAATGGCATATAGCGATGGGTTTAAAGGATAGATAAAGAACTTGGATAAAGTTAGATAAAGAACTTAGATAAAGAATGTTGACTTGAAAAAATTCCACATCCTATCTTTTTTTTTTTTTCCCCCCCCTAATTATTCAGCTTTTCTTCACAGGAGTCCTAGACCACAGCAATGTATATATATAATATACAGCACTCCCACACATCCACCAGAAAACCTTTTCCCTTCCACAGTGATACTCTTACGCCCTATTCATATTATATTTACTTAAAGTGATGTACAGAGTCTGAGACATTAGCTTTCTAACAAGGTGACATCTGTGCTTACATTATGGTGCATACTTTAGGATACACAGTTCTTTACATTTTTAGTTATCCTATGTTTTACATTATGGTTTACATTATCAGTCTGTCATCTCCTATATGTTATGCTGTAATATTACATGTTTTATATCCATTCTTGTGTACTCTCAAGAAACTCCTCTCTTACCCCCCATTTACTTTGGTTCCACACATTTAACGTCCATTTTCCCTTCCACCTTGGTGCCCACAGTGACAGCCAACCTCCGTTTCCTGAGGAGCCACTTCCAGAGATAGATGGAATAGTGTTCAGGGCCTAACTTGCTCAACTGCCCCAATGCCCTGGGAGCCACCCTTTCTCTCGAGGGATACAGTTCCCTCTATTTGATGGCATTAGTCCTCCCCAGGATGTGGGTCCACCCCCACTCTCACTACTTGGGTTTCTACCCCATGGTGTCACCCACTCTGGCAGAATGAGCATTTAGACATTCCCCAGGAGCCCGTCCTGCATCAGATCCTCCCCTCCGGGCATTCTAAACAGGTAACCCTCTTTATTATATTTTGATATGATTTTCTTGGCATTTTACTCTCCACCAACACCTGACCCTCTCCTGTGTTCATGTGCTACCCCTCCCTCCCCCCACTTTTGGGCAACGTTACCCATCCGTCCCTCCCCAGCCACCCTCAAACCCACAAAGCCCCAACCAAAGGCAACCCCTTGCCCCCCTTTTATCTCTTCTTTGTGTTCATACTTACCACCATCTCGTCTTAAATTCCACCCCTGCAGACGTCGGCTCATATCCTTTCTCCACCCTCCGATTTCCTGTAAGCCTATCGTTCAGTCTCTTGCTATCTAGGGCAGCTTGTTTATTTCATATCATTGAGGTCATGTAGTATTTGTCCTTCAATGTCTGGGTTGCTTTTTTACATTTGAAGTCACAACTGACATTGCAGGATTTTCTTCTGCCATTTTGCTATGTAAACTTTGTAGGTTTTATATTTTTTGTCCCTCTCTTCCGATAATTTTTACCTTTATATTTATTTGATTTTTTTGGTGCTGTATCATATTGCATGCCTTCTTATTTCTGGATATATTTTTCATCTATTTACCTTATGTTAACCATTGGGTTAAAGTTTAACATCTCAATATATAGCAGTCATATTTGGTTTGATAACAGCTTAACTCCAATAGCTTGCACATATATTTTTCATATACCACTGTCTTTCCCACCATTTTTTTGTTCTTGTTACCACTTATATCTTTGTACACTGTAGGTCAAAAAACATAGATTTATTATTACTTTTTATGCATTTGCCTTTTAGCACTATCGGTAGTAAGAAATGGAATACATACCACTGTATATAATGTTATTTTTCTCTTGTAGTTTTCAGAACTCTTTCTTTGTCCTTTGCATTCAATAGTGTGGTCAATATATAACGGGGTATATTTTTCATCATGTGGATCCTGTTTGGTGTTCTCTGGGCTTCTTTGATGTGCACATTCGTGTCCTATGCTAAGTTTGGGGAGTTCTCTGTCATTCTTTCTTTGAATATTCCTTCTGCCCCTTTCTTTTTCCTCCTTCTGAGACTCTCACAATGGATATATTGGTGCACTTGATGGTGCCCCTGAGGTGTCTTAGGCTATTTTAACCTTTAATATTTCTTTTTTCCTTCCTTCTCCTCAGCCTGCCTCATTTCAAGTATCCTGTCTTCAAGTTCACTGATAACTTCTGTTAGCTCCAATTTGCTCTTGAACCCTCCTGGGCATTTTTCATTTCAGTTATTGTGGTCTTCAACTCCAGTAGTTCTTTTAGTTTCCTTTTAAAATTTCTATCTCTTTACTTAGAGGCTAATATTCTCATTCATTGTTTTTCTGATATGCTTTGGTTCTTTTTCTGAATTTCCTTCATCTCCTTGAGCATTTTTTAAGATCATTTTTAAATACTTTGTTTGATATATAACTGTATTAGCCAAAGAGGTCCTGATGCAAAATAACAGAAATTGGTTGGTTTTTATAAAGGGTATTTATTTAGGGTAGAAGCTTACAGTTACTAGACCATAAAGCATAAGTTACTTCCCTCACAAAAGTCTGTTGCCACATGTGTTGGAGCAAGATGGCTGTAAACATCTGGAAGGTGCAGCCTTCCTGGGTTCCTCTCTTCCCAGGGCATGCTTCTCTCCAGGCTCATCTGCTTTGCTTTCTTCACAAGGTCTGCTGTAGACTATCAGTCAAATGACTCATCTCTCTTCCCAGGGCCTCTGCCATGTCTAAGCAAGCCTTCTGCCTCTGGCAGGAGCATCAAAACTCCAAATAACTCCTCTCCTCTGCCATGTAGTTCTCTCCTACGGGCATGTCTCAATCAACGCCTTAATCATTGTTTAACCAAGTAAAAGTGAAACCTCTGAATCCAATACAATTTAATATGCAATCAGGCCAGCTGACAAACATAATCCAATATCTATTTTTGGAATTCATAAATAATACCAAATTATTACAATAACCACCTGCTAATTAGACAGATTTTCTTGAGTTTTAGCCCTCCTATTAGGAAGGTCTGCAGTAAGGTGAATGCCTCATGCACAGTTTCCCTGTTTTTCTGGGCCCGTGTCTTGTCCTGTGATTTTGTTTGCTATTTGTTTTGAGTTCCCCTGTTTTACAAGAGTTTGGTTTTCCTCTCTGTTTCCCAGGAGACAAACCTCCCTTTTCTGGGTGTTTGAAACTGGCAGGCCTTTTTCAGAGGCTGTAAGCCTCTATAGTTTTTTACAATTAAGCTGCCATTACCTGGAAGGAAAATTCTGGGTGATGGGACACCTTGGATGAGGCCTTTCCCAAGTGAGTCTTTCCCTGCCAAATAGGGCCTCAACCCCCGAAGGGGCATAGACTGGCTCCAAAGTGCTTTGAGGAGGGTATCAGGAAAGGCACCAAGAATTTCTCCAAAGGCTTTCCTGGCTTACCCAGCAAATGGAGACCTTTAGCTAATTCTCACCCCCAGCCCTGAAGAAGTATTGCATCTTTAAATCTCCACTGCCTCTGCCCCTGTCCAGGGAGGCTGAAACAATAGCTGCCCTAAAAGATAGACCCCAGCGATCCAAATTCATCACTCAAAAACTGGGATTTGTGATTGGCCATGCCCAGCCCTGTTTTTGGGGAAGAGGACTTTTATGTCCCTTTCTGTCACCAGCAAGCTGGTCTGAACTCCATTGTGGCCTGCTACTTGAGTGGGAGATGGGCACTGATTTCTGTCCAAGCAGAGAGGGAAATTTACTGTTATTTACTCTAATTTATCAGCCTCTTTCTCTTACTTTTCCTTGGATCCTGTACAGTGTTATTCTGGCCTCCAGAGTTTCAAAATAGTTGTTCCAGAGAGTTTCTATATGTTTAATAGTTGTTTCAGTGGAAGAACTGAGTCTTGCAACTCCTTACTCTACCATCTTCCCCAGAAGACCTTTAAAATGTGTTTATTGTCCCTTTGATCTTTTTTTAAAATGCGGTTTTACTGTGCTATACTCTTCAATGTTACATTTTTTAAATCTCCTTTTTCTAATATGCAGGACCTTAAGACTTTCCCTTCCAACCTCTTTCATACCCACATAGTAGTACTGCTAGTTAGAAACATTATGTTGGGCTCTTCATTTCTAAAGATAACACACATCCTTTTTACCTATTCTGCACAAGTTAACCCTCAGGTTTCTATTCTCTAAACTCATTCTATTTTCTGGTGACCCGTATTCAAGTTATTAACTCCATGAAAGTACACAGTATATTTAGTTTATAGTAGTGCAATCATATAGTATTTGTCCTTTTATGTCTGGCTTGCTTCACTCAACATAATGTGCTTCAGGTTCATCCATGTTGTCATATGCTTTATGACTTCATTTCTTCTTGCAGCTGCGGAGTTTTCCATTGTGCAAAATGGATGGTTAATCCATTCATCTGTTGATAGACACTTGGGTTGTTTCCATCTCTTGGCAATCGTGAATAATGCTGCTATGAACACCAGTGTGCAAATGTCTGTTTATGTCACTGCTCTCAGTACTTCTGTGTATCTACCTAGTAGTGGTATTGCTCAGTCACATGGCAAATCTATATTCCTTTTCTTTAGAAACTGCCAAACACTTGTCCATCCACAGTGGCTGTACCATTCTACATTTCCACCAACAGCGAATAAATGTTCCTATCTCTCCATATCTCTTCAACATTTGTAGTTCTCTGTCTTTTTAATAGTGGCCATTTAGATAGGTATGAAATGATATCTCATTGTAATTTTGATTTGCATTTCCCTAATCGCTAGTGATGTTAAAAAATTTTTGTGTGTGCTCTTTTGCCATTTGTATTTCTTCTTGGACAAATGTCTATTCCAGTCATTTTTTAATTGGGCCATTTGTCTTTTTGTTGTTGAATTGTAGCATCTCTTTATATATCATGTATATTAAACCCTTACCAGACATGTGATTTCCAAATATTTTCTTCCATTGAGTCAGCTGCCTTTTCACCCTTTAGACAAAGTCCTGTGAGGTGCAAAGTGATTCATTTTGAGGAGGTCTCATTTACCTATTTTTTCTTTGTTGCTCATGCTTTGGGTATAAGGTTCAAGAAATCACCATGTACCAAAATATCTTTAAGATGTTTCACCACATTTTCTTCTAGTAGTTTTTTGGTCTTTGACCCATTTTGAGTTGATTCTTGTATAGGGAGGGAGATAGGGATCCGCTTTTATTATTTTGGTTACATATATCCAGTTTACCCAGCACTATTTGTTAAAGAGACTGTTTTGTCCCATCAACATGGACTTGGTATGTTTGTAAAGAAACCAGTTGGCTGTAGAGGTAAGGGTTTATTTCTGGACTCTCAGTTCTATTCCACTGATTGATGTGTCTGTCTTTATGCCAGTACCATGCTGTTTTGACCACTGTAACTTTGTAATATGTTTCAAGGTCAGGCAGTGATATTTCTCCCATGTCGCTCTTCTTTTTTAGAATGCTTTTGGCTATTTGGTTGCACTTTCCTTTTCAAATGAACTTGGTAATTGTCTTTTCTAACTCTGTACAGTAGGCTGTTGGAATTTTGATAGCTATTGCATTGAATCTATAAATCACTCTGGGTGGGATTGACATCTTCACAATATTTAGTCTTCTAATCCATGAACCTGGAGTAACTTTCCATTTGTTTAGGTCTCCATTGATTCTTTTAGCATTGTTTTGTAGTTTTCTGCATATAAGTCCTGTACTTCTTTTGTTAAAAAAAGTATTTGAATCTTTTTTGTTGCTCTTGTAAATGGATTTCCCCCCCAATTCCTCCTCAGATTGTTCAATACTGTGTAGAGAAACATTACTGATTCTTGTGTATTGTTCTTGTATCCTGCCACTTTGCTGAACTCATTTATCACCTCAAGTAGTTTTATCGTAGACATTTCAGAATTTTTCTAAATATAGGATCATATCATCTGCAAATAGAGTTTTACTTCTCTTTTCCTATTTGGGTGCCTTTAATTTTTTTCCTGTTTAATTGTTCTAGTTAGAACTTCTGTTACAGTGTTGAAGAACAGTGGTGACAGAGGGCATATTTATCTTGTTCCCAGTCTTAGAGAGAAAGCTTTCAACCTCTCCCCATTGAGTACGATGTTGGCTGTGAGTTTTTCATATATGCCTTTTATCATATTGAGGAATTTTCCTTCTATTGCTATCTTTTGAAGTGTTTTTATCAAGAAAAGATTCTGGATTTTGTCAAATGCCCCCTCTGCATTGATTGAGATAATCATGCACTTTTTTCTCTTCAATTTGTTAATGTGGTGTATTACTTTGATTGGTTTTCTTATGTTGAACTAGCCTTGTATACCAGGAATAAATCCCACTTTGGTTGTGATGTATAAGTCTTTTGATATGCTGTTGATTTCTATTTGGAAGTATTTTGTTGAGAATATTTGCATCTATGCTCATTAGAGAGATCGGTCTGTCATTTTCTTTTCTTGTAATGTCTTCATCTGGCTTTGGTATTAAGGTGATGATGGCTTCATAAAATGTGTTGAATAGTTTTCCCTCCTCTTCAATTTTTTGGAAGAGTTTAAATGGGATTGAGGTTAATTCTTCTTGAAATGCTTGGTAGAATTCTGTGAAGCCATCTGGTCCTGGACTCATCTTTGTTTGGAGATTTTTCATGATTGATTCAATCTCTTTAAATATGAGTGGTTTGTTAAGCTCTTCTATTTCTTGTAACTTCAGTGTAGGTTGTTTGTGCATTTTAAGGAATTTGTCCATTTCATTTAGGTTGTCTAGTTTATTGGCATACAGTTCCTCATAATATCCTCTTTTTTTTAAAATTTATTTTTTCCCCCCTCTTTCCCCCCATTGTCTGCTCTCTGTGTCCATTTTCTGTGTGCTCTTCTGGGTCTGTATTCTTGGCAGCAGCACCAGGAATCTGTGTCTCTTTGTGTTGCATCATCTTGCTGCATCAGCTCTCCATGTGTGTGGCACCACTCCTGGGCAGACTGCACTTTTTTCATGCTGGGTGGCTCTCCATACAGGGCGCACTTCTTGCTCATGGGGCTACCCTACATGGGGACACCCCCGCATGGCAGGACACTACTGCATGCATCAGCACTGTGCGTGGGCCAGCTCCACACGGGTCAAGGAGGTCCTGGGTTTGAACCCTGAACCTCCCATGTGGTAGGCAGATGCTCTATCCATTGAGCCAAATCCGCTTCCCCGTAATATCTTCTTATGATCTTTTTATTTCTGTTGGGTCAGTTGTGACTTCACCCCTTTAATTTCTGATTTTATTTATTTGCATCTTCTCTTTTTTTTTCTTTGTTAGTCTGTTTTGGTGTTTGTCAATTTTATTGATGTTCTCAAAGAACAAGCTTTGGGTTTTGTTGATTTTCTGTCTTTTTTTATTTTATTTTATTTTATTTCTGTTTTAATCTTTGTTTTTTCTTCCTTTCTTGCTTTAGAAGAGGTTTGCTATTCTTTTTCTAGTTTTTACAGTTCAGTAAAATCTTTGATTTTAGTTTTCTTCTTTTTAATATAGGCATTTAGGGCTATAAATTTCCCTCTCAGGATTGCCTTTGCTGTTTCCCATTTTTTGATAAGTTATGTTCTCATTGTTATTCATCTCAATATATTTAAGGATTTCATTTGTGATTTCTTCTTTCACCCACTGTTTATTTAGGAGTGTGTTGTTTATCCTTCACACATTTTTGATTTACCTCTTTCCTGTCTATTATTGATTTCCAGTTTCAATCTATTATGATCTGAGAAGGTGCTTTGTATGATTTCAATCTTTTTATATTTATTGAGAGTGCATTTTGATCTCTCCGGAAGATCCATGGGTACTGGAGAAGAATGTATAATCTGAGTTTGGGTGCAACATTCTGTATATGTCTATAAGGTATACTCATTTAACATATTGTTCAAATTCTCTGCTTCTTTGTTGATCTTCTTTCTAATTGTTCTATCTAATGTTGTGAGTGGTGCGTTGAAGTCTCCAACTATTATTATAGCGATGTCTATTTCTCCCTTCAGTTTTGCCAGAATTTGCCTCACTTATTTTAGGGCACCCTGAATAGGTGTGGAGATATTATGATGGATATTTCTCCCTAGTGGATTGTCTTTGTTATTAATATATAATGGCCTTTTGTATCTCCTATAACATATTTACCCCCCTCACCCCAGTTGTCTGTTCTCTGTGTCCATTTGCTGTGCGTTCTTCTTTGTCCGTTTCTGTTGTTGTCAGTGGCATGGGAATCTGTGTTTCTTTCTTTTTTGTTGCGTCATCTTGCTGCGTCAGCTCTCTGTGTGTGCAGCGCCATTCCTGGGCAGGCTGCACTTTCTTTTCATGCTGGGTGGCTCTCCTTACGGGGCACACTTCTTGCACGTGGGGCTCCCCTACATGGGGGGCACCCCTGTGTGGCACGGCACTCCTTGCGCACATAAGCACAGTGTGTAGGACAGCTCCACATGGGTCAATGAGGCCCAGGGTTTGAACTGCAGACCTCCTATGTGGTAGACCAACGCCCTATCCACTGGGCCAAGTCCTCTTCTCCCCTGCTCTTTTTTTTGTTTATTATTTGCATGGCATATCTTTTTCCAACTTTTCACTTACAGCTGGTTTATATCCCTGGGTCTAAGGTGAGTCTTTGTAAGCAACATATAGATGACTCATGTTTTTTTATCCATTCTATCAGCCTTTATCTTTTGATTGGGGAATTTAATCCATTCACATTAATGATATTTCTGTAAATGCATTATATGTTTCCACCATTTTATTCTTTAGTTTTCATATGTTGTATCTTATTTTCACCTGTCATTTTCCTCTTTTGTTACCCTTTCTGCTATTCTTTCTTCTATACTCTCCTCCAGCCTCTCTCTTCTGCCTTTTTCTTTTAGGTTGTAGGCTTCCTTTAGTGTTTTCTGGAAAGGTGGATTCTTTTTTTATGAGCTCTCTTAGTTTCTGTTTTCTGTGTGAATGTTTTACACTCACCTTCATACTTGAAGGATAAAGAATTCTTAGCTGGTAGTTTTTCTCTTTTAGTATACTAATTGTATCATACCGCTATCTTCTCAACTCCATGGTTTCTGAGAAGAAATCCACACTAAGTCTTACTGAGCATTGCTTGTATGTGATTGTTTGCTTTTCTTATCCTGTTCTCAGAATTTTCTCTTTGTCTTTGATGTTTGATATTCTGAGTAGTACATGTCTTGGAGTAGGTCTGTTTGCATTTATTTAGATTGGGGTATGCTGCACTTCTTGGACATGCAAGTTCATTTCTTTCATGAGATTTGGGGAATTTTCAGCTATTATTTCCTCAAATACATTTTCTGCCCCCTTTCCCTTCTCTTCTCCTTCTAGAACTCCCATGACAAGTATGTTGGTGCATTTTGTGTTATCACGTAACTCCCTGAGCCCATGTTCTACTTTTTCCATGCTTTTCTCTCTTCAATTTCAGCTGTGCTATGTTCTGTATCACTTATTCTTTCTTCTATTATTTTGAGTCTATTGTTATATGCCTCTAATGTGTTTTTCTTTTTTTTTTAATCCCCCTCTTGTGGTTTTTTGCGTGTTGTCTGATCTCTGTGTCTGTGTGTATTTTTATTTATTACCCCTCCCCCACTTGTGGCTTGCTTGCTGTCTGCTCTCTATGTCCATCTCTGCACTCTTCTGCATTTTTTGCTCATCTCCCTCTTTGTTGCATCACCTTGCTGAGTTGGCACTCTGCAACACTTGCGGGCCAGGCAGCTCTCCACAGTGTGCAGGTGAGCCTGCCTTCACAAGGAGGCCCAGGGATGTGAACCCAGGGCCTCCCAGATGGTAGACGGAGTACAGCAGATTGAGCCAAAGTCACTTCCTCTAATGTGTTTCTGATATTACCTATCATGTCTTTTATTCCCCTGAGCTCTGTTATGTTTTAATTCAGTTTCTCAAATTCCTCTTTGTGCTCACTCAGTGCCTTCTTGTTGTCAGTTATCTCTTTAGTCATATTGTCTTTCAACTCATTAATTTCATTTTGGCAATTTGTGTGCATTCCATTGATTAGTTGTCTCAAATCATGTGTCTCTTCTGGGGCTTTGATATATTTCTTTTCTTTGGCCATGTATTCCATTTTCTTAGTATATTTGCAATTTTTTGCTGATATCTAGGCATCTGATTACGGTAGTGAGTTTACTCAGTTGCTCTATTTCTCTCTTTCATAGGGTTTTAGTGGTGGGAGGCTGTGTGCTTCTGCTGTTTTTTGATTCTTTGTTCAACCCGTTCTGGGGTTTTTAGTATTGTTACTGTTAGTTGCCGAAATCTGGATCTTGGACCCAGTGATGGGTCCACTTTCTAGGGCTTTGCCAAGGGAGACTGTAAAGGCTGGAAAAAGCTGCATTTACTAACTTTTAATTTCCTTACATTCATTTCTTTGGTCTGCTAGCAGATGGCACTCTTTGGCAGCTTTCTCAGTTTAATACCTGGTTGGAGTGTGCTTGCTGCAACGTAGACCCAATCAATGTTACAGAAGTTCCTGCCTGGAGACAAGGAGTCTTGTAATTCAAACTTTCTCAGAGGCAGTTTTCCAACTTTTGCTGTCAGCCCCCTCCTTTTTCCTGGGTAGGAAATAATTTTACTCCCCTCTTCATCCTCAACAACCAGTCCAGTCAGTGGAGAAGGTGATTGAGGGAGTCAAATTTCTTTACTTCCTTACCTGCTCCCAAGGCAAACAATGGCGTGACCTGGAAGGGCTCTTGGGACATAGCAGACCAAGTTTGTGAATCAACGACTAAGTCAGCCTTAGGCCTCTCTCTTTCCTTTCTGGGGGAGGTGGATCCCTGGGATCCCCTTTGTCTGTAGCTGCAGTCCTGAGGACTGAAAATTCAAAAGTGTCTATAGTGTGTGGAAGTATGCCGGCATTTGCTGCTGTGATTCTTTTCCTTTGTCCCTCTGTCCTCTTGGTGCTGCCCAGCCTTTCCCTGGTGTCGTAATCCCTTGAGGATCTTTTTCCAGGCCATTTCTGCCTGTCCTCTGGCTATTTTTCTGGGAGAGTGTCTTTCTAGTCCACCATCCCTTTGTTCTTGAAAGTTAGTTTTGTTAAATTTACCATTATAGATTAACAGTTACTTTCTCTCACAGCTTTGTGAAGATTTTATTCCAGTGTCTTTTGCCTTTCATTGATTCTGCAGTAAAGTCAGTCATAGACTTTTCTTATCTCTTGCTTTTGAGATTTTCCTTCTTTTTAGGATAGTTCAGTTTTCATTACTGTCTTTTTTCATTTATGCCCCAGATTTGTTGTTTTCCAAATAGCAGTATTATTTTCCTACAGCAATCTTAAATGTTCTCACCTAATATCACTGAATGCTTTCTGTCCTCCAATTTTCCTACGTTATTTCTAGAATTCCAATTTAAGTGAGTTAAAACCTCTTACTCCCTATTTCCTGTCTTTTAATTTCTTTTTCATCTCTTTCTTTCTTTGTGACACTACTGCATTCTAGATAGTTTATTCAGTCCTGTATTTCAGCTCATTAATCTTTACTTCAGTAGTGTCTGATTTTTTTAACTCATGCGGTCTATTTTTAAATGTTGCTGGTTATATTTTCCATTTCTAAAAGTTCTCTCTGGTTCTTTTTAAAATGTTTTGATAATTTTAATAGTCTTCTTCTCCCTTTATGCTTTCAGTTCATTTTTATTAGTTCTCTAAATACAACAATCATTCTTAGACTGTATGTTAGTCAGCCAAAGGGGTGCTGATGCATAAGTATCAGAACTCTTTTGGCTTTTATTAAGAGTATTTATTTGGGATAGATGGTTACAGTTACCAGGCCCTAAAGAGTCCAACTCAGGGTACCATAAGAGGTACTTTCTCACCCATGTCTGTTACCATGTGTTGATCCAAGATGGTGGGCAATGTCTGTGAGGGTTCAGCCTTTTTCCTTCCTCTTAAGGTTCTGTGGTCCCAGCTGCTTCTTCTGATCTCAGCTGTAGACTGGCATAGGCTTGTCTTTCTCCCGAGGACTTGTTTCTTTCTGGACTCAGCTGCTCTGTTCTCTTCACAGGGCCAGCTGTAGACAATCAGGCCCATCTCTCTTTCAGGGGCCATGTCTATGGAGCACTCTCTCTTCCTGCTTATCTGCTTCTGTGTGTCTACTTCCATGTGAGAGTCTGTTTTATCATCCCAAAGTAGCTGGGACTCAACACTGAGTCTCACTCTAATGACATGGTTGAATTAAAGTCCTTATCTTAACATAATTGAATCAGATGTCTCAGCTGAATCTATTACAAAGACCAGTTTACAAACACAGTCTATATTTCTTTTTGAAATTAATAATATCCAGCTGCCACAGAGTGTATTCTAGATCTTATAATTTTAGTCTCTGCAGTCCTCAAATATATTCTTTTATTTAACCCCTCACCATGACTAAGTCAGCTTATGACTTTCATTATCCCATTTCAAGATATGGAAAACTGAGTTTGGGAATGTTAAGTAGCTCATCCAGGTTACAAATTTAATAAGTGTTTAGGCCAGGGTTTGAAGCAAACACTGACCTTATCTGACCTCAGAAAGTAAATGGAAGAAATGATCTCTTCCTGTATTTTCTGACTCCCAACAAGGAAAAGCAGAGACTATTTTGGGTCTATCATACTTTCAGCTCAGGCAGAATTGATCTCTTCTATTTTCATTCCTACTTTGCATAGAATTTCTACAAATACTAAATGTTCGCCTCAGAAATGATGATTATGTGATTGCACAATTCATCCATTCACTACTTATTGAAATACTATATGTATCATTAGATCTCATACTGTACTTTGAGTGTGTGAGTGTGAGAATAATGCCATCTTCAATACTACATCCCAAGAATCTATTATAAAGCATAACATTTAGGAGGCACACAATGAATACTTACAGAGTTTCATGGTCAATTATTATTCTAGGCTCTCTTTACTGACTCTCCTCTTACAGTAGATTCAGTAATTTTATAGGATCAGTTAATAGCTAACTCATTAACCCTACACTGCCTCTATATTAGGATGAGTGACAGCTAATTCTATGCATAATTGTGAAATATCTTTGACGTCTTCATATACATTTGGCAACATTCAACCACTCTTTGGTGGTGATATCGGTTATAGCAATCCTTCTGTTCCTTTTCTTACTTGGACTTTTATCTTAATCTGTTCTCTAATTCCAGTCTCTTATCACAATATTCATTGTAAAGTAGAACTCTTATCATAAAACTCCTTGACCCTAAAACTTTCAGTACTATTTCTCTATTGCCTAAATTACCATGTCCAGACTCAGTGCCATCAAAAGTTTTCAGTATATCCCCATTCTTCTGTTATAAGCTTATATTTTCTTGTCTTATATAATAACAACAGCTAACACTTCTTATGCCCTTTTCATGTGTCTGGCAGCATTTTAGGAGCATTTTGATAAATATCATCTCATTAAATACTTGCAACAGTTCTAGGGGATATTACAATTATCCTCGTTTTACAGATGAAGCTTAGGGAGCTTAAATGATTTGCACAAGTTCACATACTTAACAAGTGGTGCAGCTTGAATATGAATCCAGATGGTCTCACTCCAGAGCTACTGCTGTAAAACACCCACTGAACATTGCTTACCTGTACCCTATTCTAAAGTCAAAATGGATCATTCATTGTGTCCCAAAACTACATTTTAATTCCTTGTTGCTTTTTTTCTTTGTTTATACTTGGTCTTTATTTTTCTCTAGTGCTCCCTGAGTCCTGTGTGAAAATCTACTGCAGTCCATTTAAATGTCATTTATTGCAAATCTTGCCTCATTTCTCACCTAGAATACTACATGTGTCCTCTTATGAGTTTTTAACAGAAATTTTCATTACATTGATCTTGATCTTTATCTGTGTCTTTTCTCTCCAGCTCAGTGATCAGTTTCTGGAGGGCAAACGGTGTCTTCATTTCTCCTGCAGCAACTAGCCTGAGGGATTTGATTTAGGAGAAGGAAGCTTAGATGCTGCTTCTGCCATTTTCTAGGTGTGTGATCTCAAGCAAACTGCTCAGTCTTCTTTGAGTCTGTTTCCTCACATGTAAAATAAAGATGGCAACATATTTTATAGGTCTGTAAAGAGAGAGCAGTAAGGTGACTCAAGTAAAGCCATTGGGATATATGTGGTGTACATCCAATGCTGCATTCTCTCTTCCTTCTATCGGGTGTGAATATAGGCCCTTGTGTATACTGGGTATTGGGTAAAAATTGTTTAAAGAAGGAATGAATGGCCATTTAGTCTGTCTTTGGTATACACCCCAGTATGTCCTGCTATTAAATTCTCTGCATGGGCTTTTCCTGATGTTGTCCCTTCACCTCTAGAATAAAATCTGCCAATTCTGCAGCCCACTGTTCAGGCCACCTGACCTCTCTATGCAATTGTGGCTCTAATTGGTTCAAGAGATAAATTAATCCTTAGTATTGAATAAATTGTCTAATGTTTCTTTCTCTGAGGATAAGTAAGTCTTAATCCATTTAAGTGCAAAAACTCCTATAAATAATGAATCCTTTGTGGGAGTTTCCAATAAGGTATAAAGAATACTTTGGGTGCTCGCTTCAGCAGCACATATACTAAAATTGGAACGATACAGAGAAGATTAGCATGGCCCCTGCGCAAGGATGACACGCAAATTCGTGAAGCGTTCCATATTTTTCAATGTATATGAGGTGCAGAGGTGCCCAAAGATGTACTTACCAAATCCAATGGATGTGTCATGATGATGGGAACGAGTGTTGTTGGGGGGGGGGAGAGGGGGGGTGGGGGGGTGGGGTTGAATGGGACCTCACATATATATTTTTAATGTAATATTATTACAAAGTCAATAAAAAATAAAAAAAATTAATTAAAAAAAAAAAAAAAAAGAATACTTTGGATATATAGACATTTTTTAGGAACCCCGAAGGCTGCTGTTTCTTTACTTATAGGACTAACCCTTCCCCGCACCACCTGTTTTTCATCTTTTCTCTGTGAATAAATGATAAAGGGTTTGTCATTTGGATAGTGGGGAGTTGGAAATAGAAGTCCTTGTTGTTGAGATCCCTTTCAATTTAACAGATGAGAATGATTTGATTTGTGGGGACCATATGAAATCACCCTGATCAGCACTTGGAAAATGGGTTCTGTCACAGTTGGATGTGGGATTTTGTCTTCCCTCCCCCTATCACTTGTCTGTCTGCCTTTTGAGCAAGATTCAAGGAAATTCTCTTAGACCTCTCAGCTTTTGAGGCATATCCAGGGTCCCACTAGATGTTCTTTTCAGACATTCCTCCATCCCTGATTTTCATTTAGTAGAAGAGAAACTTTTTTTAAAAATTCACATTGGAATTCCAAAATAATGTTTTAAAAATGTGATAATCTTAGGTGACCTAGTTTTGTTTACATATTCATTTTCTGATACTTTTAAAAAACTTGGTTCTGTTTTAATAAGAACAGCTCTTATTAATACCTCAGGAAAGGAACACAAAACCATCCTTGTGGATACTTTGGAATAGCTACAAAATGCAGACTCTCTTTGTGAATGTAATCAAATGAAGCGATCTTTTATACAAAGCAAAATAGAGCTGTTGCTGTAATTAGTGTGAACATACCAAACAAAACAAGGCTAATTACAGGAGGGAGAAAAAACAGAATGAATTTTGTGGGAAATAGGCCATCTTCCTCACTAGGCAAGTTTTTTTGCTGTTCCCCCAACTCTGGAGAATAGGAAATTTGATGACATTAACACAGCTTATTAATGATCATTGTAACTAACTCCATCCACCTAATTAAATCATCAGCTACAATTGGTAACAAGGGAGCATAATTTAAATAGAGCTGCTCTGACAAACTAGATGGCATCATACTCCTAAATATTTAATACTCCCTGTGGCTGGATTAACGGGAATGTTTAAAGAATCAGGTCTTTTACAGGTGACTGACAGACATTTTCTATGCCCTTTTTTAAAGAGGATAAATTAATTATTACAAATACCATTCTGCTTAAAATCTTCTATCATTGTATATAACCTAGACTGAGAAATTATAATTGAAACCATATTTTTTACTCCATTGGTTAGATAGCCAAGACCCTTAAGAATATTTGTTTTTAATTTTAAGTGTTTTTATTAAGACCAGGATGTAAAAGTATACATTTAGTTGAATTAAAACAGTTCAAGAAACTAGGTGAAAGACGTTAGTAGTTTATCACTTAGAAAGTCTGTTTACTGAGCACATAACTATGAAACAATACTATGCTATGTCACTGGTATTTAGATTTTTGCTGTATTAGGGAACAGAGATATAAAATAAATAATTACAAGCATAATGAGAGCTACAAAGAAGAAAATGGAATTGGAAAACAAACAAATGAAAAATCCCTTTAATCTGAATTTGTGTACATTCTAGATCCTAAGGAGAAAAAGTCATGCTCACTGCCCTACCCTGGCCTCAGCCTTTTAAAACTAGTCCCTGTTTTACAAGTGTCTGGGTACAATCTTAGTTTTAAAATGTTCTTATCCCCTTAGACTATATTGGATTATTTGTGGAAAACAGGAAGTAATGGTATCTACTTCCTGGCCCTTAAATAAGAGAAGAGCATACATAAATGCATTATGCCTACCATAAGCAACGCTTACTTCTTGTGTTGTTAGAGTCAGTTTCATACTTTCTGTAGGCCCAGATGCTGCCACCTTAAAAGGCCCTTGATCCCTTATTTGTTGGTAATTTCTGTTGCTTCTTTAGTTGCAAGCTGGAGCAAGGAAACTGGTTAGGTCTGCTTCTAGCATAAGAGGAACTAAGGAGGTACTAGGAAGATGAGATTTCTTACTACTAGAGCCTCCTCTCATTTCTTTTTGAAAAAATCCCACCATCTTTCTGCTCTATAATAAATCAGGACTATATTCCTGCCCATTCCTTCCAAGGTCAAAGAGAGATTGGATATGCTTCTAGGGTTTTTCTGGATAGCTTTTATTAATGTGTGGCTAAGCATTTGAAATTGACTTCGTGGATTACTTCAGGCAAAAGAGAAGTTGTTAGGTAGTGACAATCTTGAGGAGTACTGGCCAGGTATTTTGTAGAATGCACCTTTATTGGAATTTGTATGATGTTTTTCTCATGATTAGACTGGGGTTATGAGTTTTGGGGAGGAAGACGACAGGAATAAAATGTCATTCTCATCAAATCATATCAAGGGTACACACTATGTACATGATTTATCATGGTTAATGTTGACCTTGATCCCCTGGTTGAGGCAGTGTTTGTCAGGTTTCTCCAATCTACAGTTAGTCATTATGAACATTCTATACTTAACGAGTGGGGTGTCATGTTATATCAACAATTTAGAATTCTCTTGAATGGAAGATTTATTTATTTTCACCCATTTACTCATATATTCAGTCACTGATTTATATAATATAGACTCATGAATATTTTGTACTTTGTATTAAATCCAACTTTATTTTTGGCTCAAATTGTTCTGACTTTGACCACTGAGTGCTCTTTTAGTTGCTTTCTCTTTTCCTTAGACACAATCTTATCATTGGTGGGTGATTTTTTTGGTTTTGTTTGGTTAGTATGGTGGTTTGAGACTGTTTGTATCCTAGAAAAGCATGTTCTTAAAGCTAATCCATTCCTTTGGGTGTGAACTTATTGTAAGTTAGGGCCTTTTGATTAGGTTGCTTCAGTAAAGTATGACTCAGGGTGGGTCTTAATTCTTTACTGGAGTCCTTTATAAGAAAATGAAATTCATATGAAGAGAGAGAGAAAGCCAGAAGCCAGAAGCTGAAAGCAATGAAACTGGGAAGAGGAGGCAGAGACCGACAGATGGTGCCATGCATGTTGCTGTCTGACAGAGGAGTCCAGGATTACAGGCAGCCAGGAAGAAAGCACCAGCTCGATGGTACTTTGACTTGGACATTTTCACGCTTCAGATCTGAAAGCTTTTAAACTATTAAATACCCACTATAAACGTCAACCATTTTATGGTATCTGCATTTTGGCAGCCTAGTAGACTAAAAAAAAAATTTTTTTCCCCCAGTATTTCCTTATATTTCTGTGTCTATAAGATACTCCAGGCTTATCTTGTATATTTCCTGCCATGATCATAGATTCAGTCATTTCTCTAAAGGAGTCCTGGTTTTCTTTATTGGGGAATAGTATTAGAAACCAAGATTTAGACACTAGATTTGCATGGTGTTCCTGGGGTATCATTGCTTCTAGGCCTTCTTGTCTAGTAGAATAAGGAGATATATGTGTGTTTAGTAACTATGAATATACACATATATAATATTTGTACATGTAGCCAGCTGTCTCCATATTAAGCTAAATAAGAGTTAATCCTGATGTCTTTAAGTTTAATATATTAGTATAAAGATCATCCTAATCTCCTCCCTTGCTTAGCTGTGAATTCCCACTCAACAGTAAAAAACCTGGCTCTTTCCATCTGCTTGTATCCATTTACTTAATTATTCATCTCCAGTATACATAAATAATTTCAGAATCATCCCTGCTGTTCCCTTCCCCCCATTTTCTGATGCAGAGGACATGCATTTGATGGTGGTCTGAGTTGAATTTCTGAATACCTGCCTCTTTTACTTATTTCTTTCATTCTATACATCCATCCATTCATCTGTCCATCAATCCATCTAGCCAATACCTATTTATAGAGTTAGGTGAAGTACTGACTCTTAGAGACTATATTACAAATGGTAGATTTATAGATAAACTTGTTATTTATAATAGTAGACTCTCTACTGATTGAATTCTATGAATTGATTTGCCAGATTAACTAGTGCCTTGTTATATATACTGTTTGTTGTTCTGGCATCCTAACTGCTTGCAGTTAGCTAGCTATTTGCTTGTATGCTCTTGTGTGTCTGGTCCCACCAACTGAGTTTTATACAAAATAAGAGACAATTTGTTTCTTTTTGTTTGTTTGTTTCTGAACCTGTTTGATATTGTTTTGTTTATTTTAGTTATGTGATTTAATGAAATATTATATAAAATATTAATAATAGAGTTTTGTGACAGTCTGAGAAACCAGTTGCTATGAAACATTTGTCTTCTGTGTTCTAAACAAAAGTAGTAAAAATTTGAATCAGCATCTTCAGAGCAAATGCTGAACATCTTCCATCTGCTTCTCTAAGTCCACCCTCCATCTTTCTCCTCTCTTCTCAGTGCCCCAGGAGGCTGAGCCATAGAGGCTGACCCAAGAGATCTGTGGGGTTCCTTTGCCGTCTGACTTTCTGTTAGGTTAGGCTCATGTGGTGTCTATCTAAAAGACTGAAGGGATGGATGGAGGCCTGAGGAGCTGTTTTGATTTTCTTCTTGCAAGGTTACTTTAACTAGCTATGTTCCTCAAACAAAAGTCACTGTTCCTCTTAAGGATGATTCCTCTATATCAATCTCTTTTCTTCCAGGTTCTGGCAATTGCTCTCTCTACTCATTCCTTTGATCTAGGGGTGGTGACAACTCCACTGGTTTCAGCTCCAGGTTACTATACAATACAATATAATACAATACAATACAATACAATACAATACAATACAATACAATACAATACAATACAACACTATCCCTTTTATTTTCTTGCACTCATACCTCAGTGGATCATTTCTTTATAAATTTTTCCTCTTCAAATGATTTTGAACCTTTTAGCAATGCATATACTATAGTCTGTCTGAAATATAATCCAATGGGAAGAAAATTATATGTGGATGTGGGGACCGGAAGAACTAGATTCTTTGTCCAAAGATACCGTTATTTATTGGTTATTGGGTGATCTCAGATAAATCACTTAACTTTCCTCAGTCTTAGTTTGTTCCTAAATGAATTCACTAAACTACCAAACAATGAGGAAAAAGTTCTTGTGAGCAGTGTTTTTTGTACATTTGGAAGAGGATATGTAATTAGCCCTCTCCTAATTATGCATTCAGGTAGAGAAGTGAAAGGAAATTAGTATTTGTGGAGCACATACCAGGAATTTTCTCTTGCTTAAACCTTCTAACAACCCCATTACATGTGCTGTTAACCCATTTCACCAGTGATGAAACTGAGGCTCAAACCTATTAGTCACATAGCTCGACCATCAGTTTCCTTATTAGACCAACTGATGGCTCTGTACTGAGTATTCAGCACAGTATTTAGCAGAAGTGGGTGCTTATTCATGTTTGCAGGAGAAATGAGGGTGAAGGAGAAGGTCGAGGAAGGAAGGCAGGATTTGGATCCAGGTCTAAATGACTCCAGGACTCTTGTTCTTTGTACTCTAGGCAGCAAAAAAATATGATTCCTAATATTAAGTAGATGATCCCAAACTCTTTCTCATTTTGTGGTAGATTAAATTTTTTTTTGAGTTGAAATAATTTTTAATATTTAAATGCAAAAAATGAGCACTTTTGTTTGTTTCATAAACTGTGTGCATGTCCCTTCTCAACATCTCCAGTTAAAAAAAAAAAGCAGAAGTCTTTAATGGTCAGGAGTACTGCCCTCCTCCTGGCATCTGTTCCTACCTCACAATGGGATAGGATGAGATAATCTGCTTATGAACAAGTTAGTGAAAGGGGTGGGGTGGCCAGAGTTGGCGTAACCATCCGCTTTGCTGCACCCTAGTATTAGGGTGAGGACAGAAATAAGTCATGACAGTGTGGTAGGCACAGTTGCATGTTGGGAGTCTGAGAAAGTAGGAAGAATTCTCCCTACTAGGTTTAGATATATCAATGTGCCAAAGTTTTTTGTTTTTTTTAAAAATTCAGATTAGTAGTTTGAACACTATTGAATTTCAAATTTCTCCCACAAAGGCATCTCAAGGCATCCGTGACAATCTAGCTCTTTCCAGGAAGTGAAGGCAGAGTCCCTGGTATTCCTCCTGACAGACCTGTGTTGGGCCCTAGAAGTATCTGCGGCTACTGCAATTGCTGTTGTTGCTCCATTTGCAACTTCTCAGTCTCAAAAACAACAGGAAGAACCAGAATCATAAAGGAAGTGGTCCCAATCCATAGGGCTGCCCTGGAAAACCTGTACATTTTTTGAGCCACAGAGGAGGAGAGATCAAAAGTGGCTCCAGTCACAGACCGAACCCTCTCTGGTAACATCTCAGTCAGACCCCACAGTCTCTCTGACAGGGTCTCATCAAACTCTTTGTCATCGTCCTCTTCCAGCCCCTCTTCAGTCTTCTCAGAGTTGCCCTTCAGAAGTAATTTGTCCAGAGACAACGGTGCCCCAGGGCCAGTGGCAGGGGTGGCAGGAGCCATGATTGTCTGGATTAAAATTTGAGCTCTTCTTACGTATTAAATATTATAACTGCATTTGAATTAAAATTGATTTTCAAGAAGTTAGTATTTATCAGAAAAATACCTACTGATTGATGGGAAGACACAAGTGCATAGACAGGTATTGTAGTGATCATACCATAATCCTCCCGGGGCAAAATTTGTTGCCAGTGAAGCCCAAGAAATAACTGGACTTACTTAACTTTCTTGTCTAACATCAAATTTATGATGTATACTCAGGATACCTGAGTCTCTGAACTGTCCATGTGAGGGCCAAGTCATGGGCCTCAGCAGACTTGCAGTTCCTACCCTCTGGTTTCTTGGACTTATCCTGGCCAGTTGACAGGGAGGTGAAGAGGGTCAACCACCACACCAGGGAGCCAAGAGTGCCTACAGCTGCAAGCAGGAGAATTGCAACCATCATCCATGTGGAATCTAAGCTCCCTCTTGATGTAGAGGATGATTGGACATAACCATCCCAAGGGTCCACAGGATGGAGGAATAGAGTATGGATTAGAGCGGACTTAACTGGTGTTCTGCTAGGGAACTGTTGTGATTAGTAAGGGAAGAAATTGTAGTAGCGATGTGGAGAGGGTGGCCACGGTGGCTGCTTATGGTAGGGAGAATGAAGAAAAGATACGATGCGGGGGCATTTTCAGGATTTGGGTGGTGCTGCAGGGACAGATGCTGGATATTGTGTGTCCTGCCATGGCCCACTAGGTGGACTGGGGGAGAATGTAGACTGCAGTGTAGACTGCTGTCCATGTGGTGCAGCAGTGCTCCAAAATGTATTCACCAGATGCAGTGAAAGTGCCATGAGGATGGAAGAGGTTGTTGATGTGGGAGGAGTGGGGTAGGGGGGATGGGGGAGTATATGGGGATCTCATATTTTTTTAATGTAACATTTAAAAGAAAATAAAGAATAAAATAAAAATTTAAATAATAGGCACATCCCAATTTTCCTTGTACACTTATTGACCTATTTTAATTAAATAGATTTTTGGATTTTTCTCTTTCTTTTTTTCTTGGTTGGGTGAGCTAAGTATTTGACTCATTTCCATTTCAAAGTTTTTTTGCTTTATCAATTTGGAATTTAAGTGAATCTATTACCGTATATATCCATTGATTTGATAAGTTTTGGTAATGTCTATTTACAACACAAGTTTTCAGTCTTTTCTCACATGGCACTTTCTTTGTCTGGATAGTAAAGATAAGGAGAAATGAGATGAGGATTAGACTGTTTCTGCTGATGACATTTGAATGGATAATCTCTAGGTTCTAGTGTAGGACGTGTTGCTTGTGTAAATAGATGGAATTATCATCATATAGGAGTTTATTTTCTCTTACATTCTGCACATGTATTTACATATACACACATATACATACGTGTATACATATAAATATATACATATAACAACCATACCCAAGTATACATATATACCTATGTATATATGTGTGTGCATGTGAGCATATGTATGTATATTTCATCCTGTTATTTTTAAGGTACTTGCTGAAAAGTAACTTTACCTCTCTTTTGTAGGTTATATAGCTAAGGTAAAAATAGTCTATAATTGTTTCAAATGTCCTATGTAGGTAAAGGTGAAAAGCTAATGGATCAGCTCTAATGACTACCCTACTTTTTTTATTTTGAATTTTGGCTAGGTTAAGGACTTGGTAACTTGGCATGGTTAGAAACTTCAAGCAGATCTCATAAGTGTTGTCTCTGTAGAGAAGTTCTAAGTCAAACACTAAGAAAACTGCACATTTTTCTGTCTCAGTTCTGTTGCATTGACCTGTTGGATTGTCAAATAAAAGGGCATGAATATTACAGTTTAGCTTCATATTAACCAGATCCTGCTTTATTGCCATCACAAAAACTTCTGGTGTCATGATCCAGAGGGCCTATGATTCTGAATTTCATAAATGTGGTATTATAATGTCCATATGAGGAAATTAATGTTACTTGCTTGCGGTTTTCATTGGTTTTAAATTCTCCTCTGCTATTTGTGGTTTATTCCGAATTCTGGAATTCATTGTGTTCCCAAGATTTTTTAGTAATGTATGCATTTTTAAATCGCTGTCTTCCTTCTTCAGAGGCATAGTCCAGAAACAAAAGAGCACTTGGTGTTCTCATTATGTATTTTTTTTCTTGTGTTCATGAATTTTCCTGTGTGGGGTTTTATAGACCAGTTATTTAAGGCTGTTTCTTTCTGTAAAGTGGAGGTAATAGCAGTACCTACCTTACAGGGTTTTTGTGAAGATTAAATAAACTAATGCATGTAAAATGAAGAGCCCAATGTGTGGCATATAGTAAGTGATAAATAAATGTTATTTACTAAAGTCATTGCTATTCCCAGAATTAGATAATAGACTAATGCAAAACTCACACTCATTTTGATTTGGCAATGTGAGTATTTGTATTTCCATACTCCCTACCCCCATCCCCAACAATGCGGAGCCCTGGACCTTAGTATCAGGTAATAAGTAGCAACTTCTGAAAGGTCCATTAATTTTTAGAGTCCACTGATGCACCATTGAGTAAAATGGCTTATTTGAGTCTCTGAATTATATCCTAGAAGAGTTAACCTTTTTTTTCTCCAAAAGAGCAAAGGAATTTATTCCCTTTTCACTAGTATTCTCAGACCTATTAAGCTTTAAGTAGTAGTAAGGCTTCTGTGACGGCTTTGAAGAATATATTATATTTTTAATTCTCACTCCAAAGGGCCTATTACATACAGTTCTATCATTGAGTTGTTTGATTTCCATCTAAGAGAGTCATTCTGGCTAAGGTTAACAGCCATTTCTTTGTCTCAGATTGCCTTTTTATTATCTGACATAACATTTACTGATTATGAAAACGTTAAGTAATCAAAAAGTTTAATGAAAGAGTTAAAAGAATTAAGTAAAATGAAAAGCATAGTAGCTTTCCATGTTTAAAGGGCCAACTGGATCTTTTCTCCCCCAGTATGCTAAAAGAAGTTCTAATAACTCCTGGATTATGATTCGGAAGGGAAAGGAGAGAAAAGAAGTGTCTCTCAGATGGGATGAATTATCAAGCTGTGCAAGCTGCCATAATGTTGGAAATGAAATTTATGAAATAAAAAAGCAAATTGCTTATTTATTTTAGTAATGTTTGAAGATTAATACTAAACCTGGACTCTAGTCACTTTTCCTGTTAATTTGAATGGGTGATAGTTACTTCTTTTTCACCTTACCTCTGTCAGGTAAATCTGTATAGAGGGAGATTCATTTCATGAATTTTATCTCTTTAGGATGAGAGCTCTGTTGACCACAGCCAGAGAAGGCCTACCATTTAATAGGGCCCCCTGTCTCCATTTGTATTGGTCATTGACCCAAATAGACAATGGTAGATAATCAACTCAAACCCAGATTTCTAGGTATAATTTTTAGCAGTGACCTTCATTTCAGAGCTCTTTTGTACACAAGCCTCAGGAATAACATGATGCTTCCATTTTTACCTTGGGTGCGAGAAGGATTTACTTCGGGGTCTACTAGATTAAAATCCCAGGACTTCCACATGATATCATGGGAGTTCAGTCTTCAGTGCTGATTATGAATTTAGGTACAGGAACTTTGATTTATGGTAAACCTTGCTAAATCTTGGGGAATCCAACTCCTTGCTTAAAACCTGCTGAAAGCATACGGTAGTGTGACAGGTCTGAGGAAGGTTTTGCCTAAGGTCCTCCATTACTCTGGGAAATGCTTATTTTATTTTATTTTGGTCTTTTCTAGTTATACCTGATCTTGGTGAGGTTTCTTTTTCTCTGCTCCTGGCCAGACTGACATGCTCTACATCATTAACCCTAAGCTCTGGGGAACTGATCCCCTGACAGCCTCTTTGATATTAGATTAGATCCCTTCCAGGCTGTATTTAATTGACTGAGTTCCTTTGGGGAATAGCTGGTTCCTGTTCCCTCTGTTTTACTTGGCCACTCTACTTCAGTAGCTGGATTGCAAATTCATCGTGTCTCTGTGAAGAAGGAAGTGCGACAGATGAAACAAATGCCTATGATTCCAAATTCTCCTTTTTACTTCTAATAATATGTCTACAGTTAGACTCGTCAATGAGCTCCTTTGTTCTTTTTGAATCTTCTTCCTCCAATAATAAGAAAGTGGCTAGTTCCCTCTTATGTCCTTCACATTGTACCTCATCTATTTTTTCTGAAAATGGGAAACCAGAGTACTGGAAATTAAAACACCACTTCTTTTTCCTTGGCTCAGATGTCTTCACTACTGTTTTTAAACTTTTATTACCTTTTCTTGTTCATTTTTAAAGGACTTTTACATCCTGAACATTTTTGCTGGTCTTTCTTTTTCTTGCACTAATTAAAGTAAAAAAGTAATATGTGCTCAATGTCAAATATTCAAATATTATGGAGATATATTATAGGGAAAGTAAAAGATGACTCTAATAACACCCCTCCTCCCAAATGAACTTTATTTTTTGGTATGCAAATCTCCAGCTTTTTCTATTGCATATCATGTTATCTTTTAAATTGGTAACAATATCATTCCTCAACATTTTGAAGAATCAAGTGTGGAGAGAGTGGTTGTTGAAATTCATTCCTCCTCCTTCTCCAAGACACTGTAGATTTATAATTCATTAAAATATATAAAATCTGGTCAAGCCACTGACTCCTCCCTACCACCCACTCAAAGTACCTTCCTCAGCCTAGCAGAACTTTGGAATATTACTCAGTCTCTTATATATCTAGCCACTGATATCCAGCCATTTTATTCCTTGATCTTGACCTTAAATCTGTCCGGTATGTCTCCCCTTGATATGATTGCGCCAGGGTAGGACCTCATATTTATGAATATATGTTGAGATTGGGCTCTGGTATTTTCTACCCTGTGTAGCTCTGAGGGCATATCCTTATTTTTAAAATGGGAGAGTGCCAATTACTGTGGCAATTAATTATTAAATTTCTGTTTGTGCCTGTATAATTGCAATTAAGAGATTATTGGAGAGCCACCAGCAAAGCACCGAATCCCCTTCTTTAGGGAGAAACAAGACTCTGGTAGAGGTAAACCTCACACAGACTGGATGCACCCATGACCCTCTCCCACCAAACTCCCACAAGCTATGCTTCACCCTCTTGTACAAATCCCCATTGCCTCCCATGCCCAGCACTGGCCAGGGCTGTGTATTAGAATTTTCTGGTTTTGTTTTGTTTTTTCTCCTGATATAAGAAAACAAATCAATTATACTAACGACCAGGAGTTTTGATGGTAAATTTGCAGAGATGCTCTTGAATTGAAAGATAATTTTGTGTCAGTCAAGAGAATGCTGCCAGAGCAGTGCTTTCATTTATTAGGTTTCTCCCTGAAACTTTATAGAAGATAAAATAGTTGAGCCAATAGTATCAGGCTCTCTTTTCTCCTGGGTTTTCAGATGAAATAGCCCCATGAGGAATTTCTCCTACCCTTCTTTCTGGTGTATTAGCCCCCCCAAGGAGAAGTATCAGGACGACCAGGTGGACAGAAGTTGGGAGAAGCCCTTTGAACTTTCTGAGCTCTAGATACAGACTGAGACTATTGACATTTTTATTATATCACATCTTCAGGACAAAGCCCCAAGACCCTACTCAAGTTCTTTAGCTTCTTCAGGGATGGGAAAGATGCTTCAAGAAGACTCATAACATCAGTTCCATTGTAAGCTGCATCCATCCCAAAGCACGACATGCCTGATTCAGAACAAGCAGTGGAAGAATAGGTGAAAAGCATCTGGGATGTGGTGATATTTCTGTTTCTTCATTTTTTGTCCCGACACACCTAATAAACCAGTTTTTATGTTTCCTTCTGTGTCTGGTTTAAAAATTGCTTAATTTTCTTTAACCATGTGGGTGAGTTGATTGATTTGGCCCACACAAATTATTCTGCAACACCTATAGTAACTGGTACTTGTAAGCATTAAGAAAATGATTATTCTTATGATGGTGGATGATCCTGATAACTTTTAGTGGCTCATTGTTGCCTAATTCATATCCTTTCACTCATCCTCAAATGATCTTTGTTATTCCTCTGCACTAAATATTTCACTTTGTTGTCACCCCTCTTCTCTTTATTTGTGATGACCTGGTTATTCCCACAGCCAATGGCATTGTACCTTGAGGTGAGGATAAAAGAAAGCTCTTTTCACAAGTATTAATACTTTAAAATGGGGTTCCTCAATAGGCACACCTTACAGTGAAGCTCTTGGTTTGATTTTCCAATTTTTAATTGTCCCTATCCTTGAAAAAAAATTAAGAAAATTCTTCTAGGGGCTCTGTTAGAGGACAACTCTAGTTTCACAAAATTTCATATTTAAAATTACTTCCCCATTTACATTCATCAGAGGCTCAGGACTGGGTTTAAATACCTAATCTTTTTTCACTTTTGGGTGACTAAGTCATTCATTCAAATATATTAGTTTCATATTTATTGTATGCAAGCATTCTTTTTGCATTGACAAAACAGCTGTAAGAAAGATGATCTCTCTGCCCTAGTGAAGTATTTATATCAGCAGGGAAAATTGGAAATAAAAAAACAAATGTGTAATTATTTAGGGAAGGATGTATATTAGGTGTAAAGTGTTACACAGAAAAGTAAAGTTTACTACGAAGCAAGAAGTGTCATAGAAGCAAGAAATATTTTAGACAGGGTGCTCAGGGAAGGTGATATGTTACCACAAATGTGAATGAAATGAGGGATCATTTTGTGTGAAGCCCTGAGTGACAGAGTTCCAGCTAGAGGGAACAAAGTGGCAAGAGGCTTCTGGCCAGGAATGAGCCTATTGTGTTCAGGTAACAGCCTGGAAGGCCAGTGAAGCTGGAGTGAAGTGATTGGAGGGGGTGGTGGACCACAAGAGCCTGGAGGAATAGTGGGGACCGGAATGAACAAGGCATTATAAGCTTTGGCTAGGAGTTTGGATCCTAAGTTCATTGAGGACTAGTACAACTTATTTAACAATTTCATTGCCAAGGTTGCCAGAGGGTGAACTTATACCATAATTTTCTGGAGACTAATCAGGGCTTCCATATGATACCAGATTTATTAATTGCAAGATGAAAAGCTTTTCATATTTTTACATCTCTGAATTCGGAACATGACTGTCAACTGAAATAGTCTTAGTATGGTGTCATTATTTTTTTGGCATTATTTATTTTTCCTAGTGGTAAATAAATGAATGGCACTTTTTATAATCAATGATGTCTTTGATTTGGTGTAATATGGTATGCTCAGGTATTCCTCATAATTCACAGTTTACATCTCTCCCATCTTTCCATCCTCAGAGTGACCTAATGAAAGGGGCACAGTTAGTAACCCTTAAGCATAGAAATATTTTTTTATAAGAAAGAAATGGCTCTTATTTCACACTTGGGAACCAGTCTTCCTACTAGTGTATTTTCAGCTTATAGCTTATAGCTTCAGAACAAAGTTTGTCAGTATGGAAAGCTATCTGCTCCACAAAGTGAATCAATCCACAACTTTGACTTTATTGCTAGTCTGTATTAACCAACAGAGCTAACAGATAATATAACCCATTTGTAGATTTGGTATATTTTTCTAGTTTGTATACAATTTGATTACTTCTGCATGCTCTATATATCATGTTTGGGACCCTACTTTGCGAATGAATCTGTGGAGCTTCCCTGTTAAAATAATTGTTTGGTTTCTTTCTATGCTGGGGACTCTAAGCACCTTGGCAGCAGGGATGGTCTCATTTTATATTTTTAGTACCTATTAGAATGCCTTGCTCATGGTGTATATTCAATGAACTTTGATTACATAGCCAAAAGGATTCACTGTTCAAGAACTCAGGAAGCTCATGGTCTAAATAAGAGCTTGCTTTCTAACATACTTAAAATTTACATAGATTCCTAGTTTAGTAGGGCCAAACATGTATGTTGTATAATGTGGATATTTAAACAGTAGCTCTTTTTATGATTTTTATAACAGATCTTGTCTTGCTCTTAGGTTTTCATTTTAATCTAAGAAATAGAAAATATTTAAAGTAAGTCAAAGTCAACTCAAACACTTTGATTATAAAACAATCTTCTCTGGAGGAATATTCAGTCAATTCAAAGTTCAGGAACTTATCATGACTGATTTTTTATCTTAAGCAGTCTTCTTTCCTTCTTCCCAACATGACATCATAGGAGTAGTGATTTCAGTCCAAATGATATATTCTGTTTTCTGGTTGGCCTCTAATGAAATGTTCTTCAGTCCATCTATTCACTGGGTGTTCTGGGCAAGCAATAGTAAGTCAGTAGCGGTGGACTTAGCCCAGTGGTTAGGGCATCCGTCTACCACATGGGAGGTCTGCGGTTCAAACCCTGGGCCTCCTTGACCCATGTGGAGCTGGCCCATGCGCAGTGCTGATGCGTGCAAGGAGTGCCCTGCCACACAGGGGAGTCCCCCGCATAGGGGAGCCCCACGCGCAAGGAGTGTGCCCTGTAAGGCGAGCTGCCCAGTGTGAAAGAGTGCAGCCTGCCCAGGAATGGTGCTGCACACACGGAGAGCTGACACAACAAGATGACGCAACAAAAAGAAACACAGATTCCCGTGCCGCTGACAACAACAGAAGTGGACAAAGAAGACGCAGCAAATAGACACAGAGAACAGACAACTGGGGTTGGGGGGGGCGGGGAGGGGAGAGAAATAAATAAATAAAATCTTAAAAAAAAAAAAAAAGTAAGCCAGGGCATGTTCCATTTGGTTCTTTTGAGGGACATCTTTGGTGCCAGGCTACAATGCCATAAGGAAGCCCTTGTTAAAAAGAGAACCCACATACATATATTTCAGCTATGACACTACCCCAGCTAAGGTCTCTAGCTGATAGCCATATATGAGTGAGTGAACCTTCAGATGCTTTCAGAATCCAACTTTTGAGTCATTTAGCAGAGACTTTAGACATTATGGAACAGAGATAAGCCATCCTTCCCGTGTCCTGTCTGAATTTCAGACCCACAAAATCCATGAGCAAAATAATTGCTTGGTTTATGCCACCGAAGTTTGGGGTTGTGCAATCCTAGCTATATAATCTTTTCTTTCTTTCTTCCTTCCTTCAAAAAATTTTTAAAGATCTAGAATAACTGGAAGATTGTCTTAATGGTCAAGGACCATTTCCCCAAAAACCCAAAATAATTTTTTAATCTTGGAATGCTTTGAAAAATGTGTGTTACAGAAAAGCACTCATTTTTTTGTTTAGAACTTTTGTTAGAGCCAAATTATGACTTTTTTTTTTTTTTTTTTAAACTTAGGACAATTTCACCAGCCTTACCCCAGGCAAAAAGCTATTTTCATTAGAGAAAAAAATGTTTTCATTTCCTCAAATGGTAATATGTGCATTCAAGTAAGTACAAAGTTGAAAGTCAAAAGTTGTGATACAGCTGGCTGCATTACTTGATCTCTATCTGAATGTTAGTTGCATGATTATTAGAGTTCGCTGTCACAGCAGGGTGGGGAGAGGATGTGGTAGCATCAAAAGGAAATTACATTTGCTAAAATATATAGGTGAAAATGTCTCCAGCAATTACCACAGGTCATCTCTGCTGCACACAGCAAATGGCAGAGAAAAAGGGCTTCCCGTGGGAAGGAGCAGAGAGGAGGGTTAGAACTGGGCTATTGTGATGTGTAGAATCAAAAAGAACCCCCCATTATGCAGGCTTGGAGTAAACAGCAATATTACTATAATGGGCTGTGATAAATTACTAGCTGTTTTTAAGATTTCCTTTTTGTTCTTTCAGGTCAGCAAAAATGCCATAATCTTTTCTTGCTTTGTGTCGTCTGCGCTACCCTTTTAGTCCCAGATGATTCCCATTATGTTCCAGCTGGATGCCGTTAGATTTTTGAATTAGCACTCAATACATTTTAATTCAATTTTGAAACTAATGGATGCCTGAACTTATTTAGCCCATCCATTCAAGCATCTTGAAGTGCAGTTCTGATTGAGGCAATTTTTCTAATTACAATTTTAATTCTTCATTTTTCTATCCCCACCAAATTAAAGTCGCCTTCATCGATGACTGGAAATATCTAGGTAAGCAATATAGGACAACTAGAAACAAAATGATTTTTCCAAAGTTTTGTTTATTTGGTGGAAAATAAAAGTTTTAAGGAATGCTGGATTTTTTGTTAATTTTAATAGTCTGGTATATATCTCAGCCTGTTTTTACCCGGATTATATAATATGTGCAGTCTGTGGATCAGATTGCATTTTCTCTACCAGAAAAACAAAACACACACATGAAATAAAGACCTTGCTTGACATGTTAACCTATCAGACAGGTGTTTCTCTTGTTACCTACCTCCCAGGGGTTTTAAAAGGCTACATGTATTTGCATTTTAAGGACAAACTCAGCTTCTTTCCACTTGGATAAGGGGAAAAGGTAGAAGGATGTGTATATGGATTTCCATCTTCTTTCATAAGAAGTACATGGGCCTGGTCATTTCCACACCCTTCTCCTCTTTCTGTAAATGAATTTGAGATATTTACTAACAGTCTATGGTGTACTGGTTATTGAGGTTGAAAAGACCATAAGAAATGATTTCTACTCTCAAGGGGCATGGGAGACTGACAGGTAGATAAATACAAAATAAACATTTTGGAATATGTTTTCCAAAATATTCTTCAGAACATTAGCCCTGCAAGTTATTTTGTGAAGAAAAAAACTCCTGGCTTTAAGAATTTTATAATTGCATAAGTTTGGAAAATGTATCAACCATACTCCCTTTTTAAGTTTCACAGTACATGATACCATATTACAAGACCTCAGAAACACTACAGAAATGCTAAATCTTTAGCCAAATATTTCACAACTTATTGGAAATTAAACCCTTGGTCCCTATATGACCTGTTGACATTCTGTGAAACTAGTACTCCTTAGAATATATTTTAATAAAAGGAACAAATAACTATGGAGGAATTAATTCTCCTTCAGAGAAGGTGGAAATAACTTCACAGAGAAAAGTACTTATTTGAATTAGGCATTAATGAGTGTGTTCAACAGCTCAGAATAGGGAAGTGTATTTTTGAGAAAGTTGCAAGATGTGAAGAGGCACAGACATAAAAATAAAATTATAGTATATCTGTAAATATGTAACAACCCATGGGACTAGGAAGTATATAGAAAATAATAACAAGAAAGATAATAAAGGAAAAGAAGAGGAAGGAATGAAAGGATCAGGTAAAGATATTTGGGTTTCATGCTACTGTGAATAGCCACAGAATAGTTTCATTCTGTGGGGCATCCATTTTATTTCAGTTACAATATAGCACTTACTATGTTGAAAACAAATACTTATATTTTATTATCTAGGACATTTTTTCCCAACTGAAATTTTAAAAATTTTGCTGATTAGGAGGATGATTGTGGGAAGATGGCAGAGTAGGGAGCTCCAGATCTCAGTCCTTCTACCAAAACAACTATTAAACAGGGAAGAACTGTCTGAAATAACTATTTTGAAACTCCAGAGGTCAAAAGAACACTGTTCCGCATCCAGGGAAAAGTGGGAGGAAGAGGCTGATAAATTAGGGTGAAAAACAGTAAATTAATCTCTCTGCATGGTAGCTACCAGCACCCATCCCACTGCACTCATGGCCACCCCAGAATCTAGCCCTTGATTAGCTGCTGGTGACAGAAAAGGACATAAAAATGTTTTTCCCCAAGAACATGGCTGATCACTGATCATGGCTTTTGATTAGCGAGTTTGGATTACTGGGACCCAACTCTGAAGATGGCTATTTTTCTACCCCTCCTGGACAAGGGTGGCAGCAGCTGTGGTTTCAACCTGCCCCAGGAAGCAGCGGTGGTGGAGACTTAAAGATTCTTCACTTTATCAGGGCTGGAGGGAACAGTTAGCTGAAGGACTGAAATTGTTGGGCAGGCCAGATAACCTCAACACTGGGGAACTGTTGAAGGTCTTGGTGCCCATCCTGATGCCTTCCCCTTCGTGGGTCCCTGGCCCTCTTTTTGCTGAAAACGACTGATTTCAGAAAGTTCTCTCCCAAGGTGCCCCTCCTTCTAAAGTTTTTCCCCCAGGAAAATACAACTTGAGACAACAAGAGGAGTATAAAAACCTATAAAGGCAGACAGTCTGGGGCTAACACCTGCCAAATTCAGACCCTAGGAGAGGGAGGTCTGTATCCTGAGAAACAGATGGGACAACCCAACTCCTGTAAACAGGGAAACTCCAAAACAACTAACAAGCAAAACCCAGGAAAAGACTGAGGCCCAGAAAGTCAGGGAAACCCAGCATTCTGCATATGCCTTGTGCAGACCTTCCTGGTACAAGGGCTGAAGCTCAAGCTCAAGAACATCTCTGTCTTATCACCAGATGGTTACAAAATCAAGAAACAGACATCTCAGGAAATAAACCTCAGAGTTAACATTTTAAAATATTAAATGTACAGTATCTAACAAAAGAGTGTAAGACAAAGAAACAGGAAATGATAGCCTGACAAAGGTCAACTATAAAAATACAGAAAACACCAATGAGGAAGACAAGAATGTAGACATATCGAACAAAGTCTTTAATATATTTATTTTACTTTATTTTATTTTTTTAAAGACTTATTTATTTCTCTCCCCTTTTCCCCGCCCCACCCCTGTCTGTTCTCTGTGTCTATTTTCTACATCTTCTTTGTCCGCTTCTGTTGTTGTCAGCAGCATGGGAATCTGTGTTTCTTTTTGTTGCATCATCTTGTGTCAGCTCTTCGTGTGTGCAGCACCATTCCTGGGCAGGCTGCACTTTCTTTCTTGCTGGGTAGCTCTCCTTACAGGGCGCACTCCTTGCGCATGGGGCTCCCTATGCGGGGGACTCCCCTGCGTGGCAGGGCACTCCTTGCGCGCATCAGCACTGCACATGGGCCAGCTGCACATGGGTCAAGGAGGCCCAGGGTTTGAACCGCAGACCTCCCATGTGGTAGACGGATGCCCTAACCACTGGGCCAAGTCCGCCACCTAATATATTGATTTTAAAAATGCTCAAGAAGATGAAGGAAAATACAGAGAAAGAACTAAATGATATCAGGGAAACAATGAATGAGCAATATGAAAGTCTCAGTAAAGTGAGAAAAATTTTAAAAAGGAACTAAACAGAACAGGTGGAGTTGAAGACCACAATAACTGAAATGAAAAATGCCCAAGAGGGTTTCAAGAGCAAATGGGAGCTATCAAAAGGAATCAGTGAAGTTGAAGACAGGATACTTGAAAAGAATCAGGCTGAGGAGAAGAAAGAAAAAAAAGAAATATTAAAAGTGAAAATAGCCTAAGACACCCCTGGGATACCATCAGGGGCATTAATATCTGCATTATGGGAGTTCCAGAAGGAGAAGAAAGAAAGAAAGGAAGGGGAGAAGGAATATCCAAAGAAATAATGCCAGAGAATTCCCCAAACCTAGCAAAAAAACATGAACATGCACATCCAAGAAGACCAGAGAACACCAAACAGGATACACATGAAGAGAAATGTACCCCATTATATATTGATGTTGCTATCAAATGCAAAGGACAAAGAGAGAGTTCTGAAAACTGCAAGCGAAAAACCACGTTACAGACAAATGAGTCCCAATGATATTGAATGCCACTTTCTCACCAGAAGCAAGAAGGCAGTGGGTTTGAATGCTGAGAGAAAACAACTGCCAGCCAAGAATTTTATATCTGGCAAGACACTTTCAAAAATGAGGAAGAGCTTAAGGCATTTTCAGATAAAGAAAAGCTGAGGGAGTTTATTACCACTAGACCTGCCCTACAAGGAATGCTAAAGGGAGTCTGACTGAAAGGAAAGGGCACTAGACAGTGGTTCAAAGCAACCTAAAGAAATAAAGACCTGTGGTAAATGTCACCCTTTGGGTATTTATAAATGCCACTTTTATAGTAGTGTATTGTTTAGTACATGTACTAAAAGGCAAATGCATAAAAAGTAATGCAAATCTATGATTTTGGACCTTCAGTGTATAAAGATATAGGTGGCAACAAATAAAAAAATAGTGGGGAAGACAGGGGTATAGGTAAAGATATGTGTATGCTATTGAAGTTAAACTGTTATCAAATCAAATATGAATTTTATATATTTAGGATGTTCAGTTTTAACCCCATGGTAACCACAAAGAAAATAGATGAAAAATGTATCCAGATAGAAATGAAGGCATACAATGTGGTACAACACAAAAATTCAAATAAATATAAAAGAAGTCATTATCTGAATGGGGGACAAAAAAGAATAAGACTTGTGAAGTCTAAATAGCAAAATAGCAGGAGAAAATCCTGTAATACCAGTTTTGACTTTGAATGTAAATGGATTAAACTCTTCAGTCAAAAGGCAGAGATAGGCAGAATGGATTAAAAAAGCATGAACCTGTCTACATATAATAACAGGAGTTAAAAATGCTTTTTGACCTAAATTAAGGGGGAAATGGAAAGGACAAATGAGTTTATATGGCTATGAGTCTCTAAAAAAGAGTCTGGAGGTTATCAGAAGGATTGCCCTTATGCACACCTGAGCAGAGTCTCAGAGACAGATAAAGTAGATACAACCCAGATATTGGTTCTTCTGAGGGCTAAAGAGACCCACAGGTTTTATGGTCATGGCAGATGGAGTTCACTGCCATGTCAGTTGGCCCTTCTTTGGAGCTGGTGTTTCTGCATGATGGAGCTGGACTCAGATGTGATCTCTTTTCACAAGCCTTTCCTGTTACTTTGCCAGAGTTGTAGTTGGTGCTGGGGTTTAAGATATATCTAGGGGATCTGAATCTCTGGACTGACAATATGATAGCCAGGCCCTGAGCCTCAACAGACTTCAGCACCTACACTCTGGTTTATTGGACTTACCCCACTCAGCTAACATGGAGTTGAAGAATGTCAACCACCATACCATGGAGCCAAGAGTGCCTACAACTGGAAGCAGGAGGATTACATCCAGTATCCATGTGGAATCTAAGCCCCCTCTTGACATAGATGTGGAATGGACACAACCAATCCAAGGTCCACAGGATGGAGGAATACAGTAAGGACTAGAGTGGACTTACTGATATTCTATTCATGAACTATTGTGGTTAGTAATCGAGAAAATGTGGCCATGGTGGCTGCTGGGTGTGGGGAATGGGAGGAAGAGATGAGATGTGGAGGCATTTTTGGGACTTGGAGTTGTTCTGGGTGGTGCTGCAGGGACAATTACCGGACATTGTAGATCCTCCCATGGCCCACTGGATGGAACGTGGGAGAGTATGGGCTATGATGTGGACCATTGACCATGAGGTGCAGCGATGCCCAGAGATGTACTCACCAAATGCAATGGATGTGTCATGATGATGGGAGAGAGTGTTGCTGTGGGGGGAGTGGTGGGGTGGGGGTGGTGGGGGTGAATGGGGACCTCATATTTTTTGAATGTAATATTTTTTAAAAATGAATTAAAATTAAAAAAAAAAAAAAGGCATGAACCGGGTGGTGGACTTGGCCCAGTGGTTAGGGCATCCGTCTACCACATGGGAGGTCTGTGGTTCAGGCCCCGGGCCTCCTTGACCCGTGTGGAGCTGGCCCATGCGCAGTGCTGGTGCATGCAAGGAGTGCCCTGCCACGCAGGGTGTCCCCGGCGTAGGGGAGCCCCACACGCAGTGAGTGTGCCCTGTAGGGAGAGCCGCCCAGTGCGAAAGAGGGTGCAGCCCTCCCAGGAACGGTGCCGCACACGCAGAGAGCTGACACGACGGGATGACCTGACAAAAAAAAACACAGATTCCCGTGCCACTGACAACAACAGAAGTGGACAAAGAACACGCAGCGAATGGACACAGAGAACAGATAACCGGGGTGGGGGGGAAGGGAGAGAAATAAATAAATAATTAAATCTTTTAAAAAAAAAGCATGAACCAACTCTGTACTGTTGACAAGAGACACACCTTAAATTCAGAGATACTAGTAGGCTGAAGGTGAAAGGGTGGAAAAAATATACCATGCAAATACAAAAAGGAGTTGGGGTGAGTATACTGCTATTGGATAAAATAGAGTTTAAATACAACAGAGTTATTAAGGAGAAAGTGGGTCATTATATGTAAAGGAGTTAATTCAACAGGAAGATTTAATAATTATAAATATATATGCAGCTAACAGCAGAACCCCAAAATATATGAATCAAATACTGACAGATTTGAAGGGAGAAATGATGTTTCTCCACTAGTAGTAGGAGACTTCGACCCACCATTCCAATAATGGATAGAATGTGTAGCAAGAAGATCTACAAGCAAGTACAAGATTTGAGTATTATGCTATACCAACTATATATAACAGACATATAGAAAACTTATCACCCAGCAAAAAGGGAATACACATACTTCTTGAGTACACATGGATCATTCTCCAGGATAGACAATATGTTGGGTCACAAAACAAGCCTCAATAAATTCAAAAATACTGAAATCATACAATGAATATATTCCTACCACAACAATATGAAGCTAAATATAAATAACAGAGGGAAAAATGGAAAATTAATATATGTAGAAATTAAACAACATACTTTTAAACAACCACTGGGCTTAAGAGGAAATTAGAAATGAAATTAGAAAAAACGTTGCGGTGAATGAAAATGAAAACACATCATACCAAAACTTATGGGAGGTGGCAAAGTCAATGCTGAGAGGGAAATTTATAGCTCTAAATGTTTACATTAGAAAAAGAAAAAATGCTTCAATCAGAGACCTAACCACAAAACTAGAAGAACTAGAAAAAGAAGAGCAAAACTAAACCCAAATTGAGCAGAAGGTAGGAAATAACAAAGATTACAGAAGAGGTAAATAAAATAAAAAACAAAAACCAAAAAAAAAAAGTTGGTTCTTTGATAAAATCAATAAAATTGACAAACCTTTAGCTAGATTGACAAAGAAAAAAGAAAAAGGTTACAAATAACAAAATCAGAATATTACTGCTAACCCTGCTGAAATAAAAAGGACTATAAGAGGATACTATGAAAAACACTACGCCAATAAATTAGATAACCTGGATGAAATGAACAAATTCTTAGAAACCCACAAATTATCTACATTGACTCAAAAAGAAATGAAAGATGTCATCAAACCAATTTCTAGAAAAGCAATTGAATCAGTCACAAAAAGATCCCAACAAAGAAAAGCCCAGGACCAGACGGCTTTACAGGGGAATTGTACAAATCATTCTAAGAAGACAACTCCAAATCTGCTCCCAAAAAATTTAAGAGAAGGGAACACTTTCTAATTCATTTCATAAGGCCATCAACACACTCATACATAAGCCAGTATAGATATCACAAGAAAATTACTGTACAGTAACTCATATGAATATAGATGCAAAAATCCTCAATAAAGTACTAGCAAACTTAATCCAACAGCATATTAAAAGAATTATACACCTGGATCAAATGGGATTTATCCCTGGTGTGCAAGATTGGTTCAACATAAGAAAATCAATTAATAGAATATACCACATTAATAGAATGGAGGAATAAAAAGTCACATGATCATCACAATTGATGGCAGAAAAGGCATTTGAAGAAAACCAGGATGTCTTCATGATAAAAACACTTAGAACGCTAGGAATAGAAGGAAATGTTCTCAACATGATAAAGGCATTTATGAAAAGCCCATCCTAACCTCATACTTAATGGTGGTGAAAGACTCTAAGTTCAGGAACAGACAAGGATGCCCACTGTCTTCACTGTTGTTCAGTATTATACTGGAAGTTCTTGCTAGAGCAGTTAGACAAGAAAAAGAAATAAAATGCATTTTCAGGTGATAGGATCCTATATACAGAAAATCATGAAATACAAAAAATGCTTCTAGAGCTAATAAATGAATTCTACATAGTGGTGGGATACAAGATCAACAACTGAAAATCAGTAGTTGTTTCTATTCCTAAGTATTGAACAATCAGAGGAAGAAATCAAGAAAAAGAATTCCATTTACGATAGCAACTAAATAATCAAGTATCTAGGAATAAATCTAAGGATGTAAAGGATATGAACACAGATAATAAAACATGGCTAAAATAAATTTTAAAAAAGACCTGACTAAATGGAAGGCCATTCTGTGTTCATGGATTGGAAGGCCAAATATCATTAAGACATCAATACTACCCAAAGAAATTTATAGATTCAATGTAATCCTATCAAAATCCCAAGAATCTTCTTTGCAGAAATGAAATAGCCAATCATCAAATTTATATGGAAGGGTAAGGGCCCCAAATATCTAAATGCATCTTGATAAAGAAGAATGAATTTGAAAGACTCACACTTCCTGATCTTAAAACTTATTACAAAGTCACAGTAATCAGAACAGCATGGTACTGGCCCAAGTACAGGCATAGACCAATGGAATTGCATTGAGAGCTTCAGAAATCAATTCCTCACATTTATGGCCAACTGATTTTTGTCGAGGTAGCAAAGATCACTCAATTGGGAAATAATAGTCTCTTCAGCAAATGGTGCTGGGAAAACCAGATCTCCATTTACGAAAAAGGAGGATCCGTACCTCACATCATATACAAAAAATCATCTCAAAATGAATCAAAGACCTAAATATAAGAGCTAAAACTATCAACCTTTTGGAAGGAAAGGTAGGGAAGCATCTTCAGGACCTTGTATTAGGCAATGGTTTCTTAGGCTTTACACCCACAACACAAGCAACAAAAGAGAAAAATAGATAAATGGGGACGTATCAAAATTAAAAACTTTTGCACCTCAAAGGATGTTTTTCATGAAAATAAAACAACAACCTAATCAATTGGAGAAAATATTTGGAAGCCACATATCTAATAAAGGTTTACTATCTAGAATATATAAAGAAATCCTTCAACTTAACAACAAAAAGACAAACAACCCTATTAAAAATGTGCAAAAGACTAGACATCTCTCCAAGGATATACAAATGCCAGAAAGCATATGAAAATATCTCAACATCATTAGCAATCAGAAAAAGGCAAATCAAATCCACAATAAGATATCATTTCATATACATAAGAATGCCTGCTATTGAAAAATGGAAAATTACAAATATTAGAGTGGATGAGGAGAAATAGGAAACCTTATTCATTGCTGATGGCAATGTAAAGTGGTATAGCTGCTGAGTAAGACTGTTTAGCAGTTCCTCAGAAAGCTAAGTATAGAACTACAACCTGGCAATTACACTACTAGGTATATATCAGAAAAAATTGAAAGTAGGAACTTGAACAAGTTTTTGCACTCGAGTGTTCATAGCATTAATCACAATTGCCAAAAGATGGAAGCAATTCAAGTGTCCATCAACCAATAAATGGATAAATAAAATGTAAATATATACAATAGAATATTATTTAATTGTGAAGTCCTGATACAACAACTTGGATGAATGTTGCAGACATCATGTTGAATGAAGTAAACCAGAAACAAAAGGAAATATGTATGATTTCACTTATTTGAAACAATTAGAATGAACAAACTATATTATAGAGTCAGATTCTAGAATATAGATGATCAGGGGATTGGGTGGGGATAGGCATGGGAAGTTAAAGCTTAAATTGTACAGAATTCTGATGGAAAGGTTTAGGAAATGGATGGCAGTGATGGTAGCACAAGATTGTGAATGCAACTGACAACACTGAAATATATATCTAAATATGAATAAAAGTGGAAAAGCGATATGAATGGCAACAGAATAAAAATTTTTAAAGACTTCATGGAACTATACTACACAAACAGGGAACCCTCAGTTAAACCATAGATTTTAATTAATAGTACAATTATAAAATTGCTATCATCAATTGTAACACATCTTCCACACCAGTGCAATTTGTTGGTGGTGGGATGGTATATGGGAATCCTGTATTTTATGTGTGATGGTTTGTAAATCCCCCACAACTTCTCTAATAAATAAAAAAAAAAAAGAAACAAAAACTTTTGTTGATTGGTCTAGTGAAAACAGACTAAAGTGGAACCTAGTTAGAAAGCATGTGGTTTTTAAAACTCTTTGCCCCAAATTTTATGCCCTCCAATATTGTACCCTTATAGAGAGAGCCCTACCTTACATTGGAACATGCTTGGTAGGAAACAATAAATGAATTCTGGTTGTTAATCATTAAGAATACTTTCCTTTCAGTAAGCTCTTTGAAAATCAATATTATTGGAAAGCCCCCCCCCCACACACATACATATCCATTCCATTCTACCATCCATTTAAAATTTCTCAATTTATTCTAATCTCCATCTTCTCCCTGTTATCACCCTTAGCAAGTCCAACCCATTACTTTGTTCATTCAATAAATATTTTCTGAGCACGGAGTATCCTTTAGGCTCTGTGTTCAACACTGGACAATCCACTACAATGGGAAAGCTCCCATTCTCAGTGAGCTTTGAGTCTAGTGGAAAGAGAGAAACAATTCCAGTATGATATCATGATGAGGGTAAATATAAGATGCTGTGAGAGTATGTAGGTGGAATAGCTACCTAGGTGTTATAGCTAGTATTAGCTATTGATTGCTATTAACTTAGTCATTAATAGTTACATAGGTGTGTAAGTATCTGTCTCTCTTCCTGTCTGTGTGAAGGGTAAGAGGAAGTTTCCTGGAGGAAATGACATCTGAAGCTGAATCCAAACAGATGAATAGGAATAATCTAGACATAAGAAAAAGATGTGGGAATGAAGCCATTCTGGCTGGAGAGAAAGAGTGTGCTAAGATCTTAAGACAGGAGCCCACAGCATTCAGTCTGGCTTTGAGTGTGAGGCAAAACCATTTAAAGTTTTGAGTTTATCCTGAGATCTGTAAGGTGCCATCAAGGTAGTTTAAGGAGGGGAGATGATCTGATTAAATTTGTATTTAAAACCACTAGTGAAGGTTCAGGATGAGGAAGGGGCAAGGCTGGAGTTTGAAAAGGCTGCTGAAATGGTCCAGGCCAGAGATATTGATGTCCAGAACCAAAGGAGGGGAAGTGGTGATGGAAAGAATGAGTTGGAAAGAGATGGAGGAGGTAGAGAAGATGGGATTTGGTGATTGATTTGATACAGATATGAGGAGTGGAGATTTGAATGATTTCTCTGGCCTGTAAACTTCCTTAACCCTTGAGTTTATCAAGTCTCTGATAACTAAAACTTACATCTCATATAAATTTTTTCTTCCCTTTTTGTCTTTTTTCTCCATCTAAGCATAAGCCTCACAAGGGGACAGGGTCAAATTTGTGATATCCACAGCACCATGGAAGGAACAGAGTAGGTACTAAAAAGAAAAAATAGTTTATATTTTTCTTTTTCTGAAAAAGATTCACATTTGCTTTCATTTTTTTGTTGTTGCAGAAAAAGCAATAAGTGCTATTTACCTGACTGGTCTTTTGAAAGAGATTTGTTTTTCTACTTAAATAATACTAATATTATTTAGCTAGAATCTTGAACTTCTCTATTGCTTTATTGGGTATTTATAAAGTATTTTTGGTTGTTCCATTTTTCTTTTCCACTTACCCTTTAATGTCAGCTGAGAAGTGCTTTTCCCTTCTTTCACAAATCATCCCTGTCATATCTCTGGCAAACTTATTGACATTCTCCCTTTGCAGTTCTAGGTCAACTCTGTCCTATGGGAGCAAACCAGGTATGGAGTGTGTGATCTGGGCCTTCTAAAATATAAATGAGGGAAAGGAAGAATGGCTTTGGCATCTCAAAACACCGCAGCTACAGCTGCACTGCTCTGCAGGCTCCTCATTAATCAGGAAGGGGAGTTATGGAGTCTGCATTGCTACGATGCTCCCAAAATGTGCACCCTATCCTGAAAGTCTAGTTGAGCAGAGAATTTAGGGGTTGGGCAGAGGTGGGAGAGGAAGACCTGCCATCTGTTGCTATATGATAGGCACTGTGCCAGTAACCCAGTGGAATAGATGTTTATCCCCACTTTACAGATGAGCAGACTGAAGTTTAGGGTCTTAATAAATTTTCCAAAAGCTACATAAACAGCAAAATGAACAGGGTGGGATTAAAATCTGATGGCAAAGCCCAGGGACTACTCACCACTACATACTGTCTTTATTTCTTGCAGTTGTCTGGGGTACCTACATGATGCAGATATTTTTAGCACTGAGAATACATTAAAAATATGCTAGGGTGAAGAGACAGAACCAGAAAGAGGCTTAATTGTCCCGTATTATCTCATGAACATTTAGAGAACTTGGTTGTAGTTCTGGCTCTGCTGCTTCCCTGACCTGGTTGGCTTCACTCATTTATTTTTCTTTCCTGACCTCTGTGGGTTTTGAGTTTACTTCCTGTCTTAGTTTTCCAGGCTGCTGTTGCTGGTATCCACAGATTAGTTGATTTAAATCACAGATATTGCTTGTTCTGGAAGCTAGAAGCCCTGAAATCAAGGTGTTGGCAGGGCCATGCTTCCACTTAAAGGGAGAATCTGTTCCAGGCCTCTCCCCTGGCTTCTGGTTGGTGGCTGGCAATTGGTGGCATTCCTTGGCTTATGGCAGCATAACACAATCTCTTTTTCTGTCACATGGCCATATCTCTCTGTGTGTCTCTCTGTCTTTTTTTGGGGGGGGGAGGGGGCACTATTCAATCCATAACAGTCCCTAATCTAAATATTTACTGAGAGGGTTGAGTCACCAAGTGTTCAGAGGCTGGCACTGAAATGATAGCCACCATGAGTACAAGAGCTTGTGAATATATGTGGTTCAGGAATACATTATGCTGCCATATTTTAAAAATATATGTGTAAAACAGGGAGGTTGTAAAAAAAAATCTTAATGTTCAGAAGCATCTCCATTTAAAATTTTGATATGAATAATTTTCTGGACCATTCTATGTTAAGGAATTTGAAAATGGTTAATATATGTGATTATTAAAAATTTTGTGACCTCAACCAGACTAAATCTGAGGCAATTTGTCTCACACTGCAGGCAGGAGAAAAGTCAGGCTTTTACTGAGAGGGAATTTCCATGGTGTGATTGCATAACAAGGATAAGTGCCAAGCAGCATGTGTTAACTCCTGTACTTTTCCTGTGCAAAGAAAAATAACACTCTGTCCTGCTGATCCTAACATGCCAAGCTGCTGTTCTTAATTTAAATTTTCTTACATGTTTGGAGATAATACTGTTGAAAACCCTCAGTCACTGGCCAGCAAGAATATTCAGATGAGGGATACACTAGGAGTAGAGGGGTCCCTTGGATGTACCCCTTCCTACCTAGCTACATTTACTTTTCCTGAAACTGGAAAACTAAATGGGAGAAGGGGCTTACTCCAAAGAGGCCACAAGACAGAAGCGGCCTTGGCCCAATGGATAGGGCGTCTGTCTACCAAGTAGAAGGCGGGAGGTCTGCGGTTCAAGCCCTGGGCCTCCTTGACCTGTGTGGGGCTGGCCCATGCGCAGTGTGATGCGCGCAAGGAGTGCCCTGCCACGCAGGGCTGTCCCCGTGTTGGGTAGCCCCATGCACAAAGAGTGTGCCCCGTAAGGAGAGCCGCCCAGCATGAAAGAAAGTGCAGCCTGCCCAGGAATGGTGCCGCACACTTGGAGAGCTGACACAACAAGATGATGTAACAAAAAGAAACACAGATTCCCATGCTGCTGACAACAACAGAAGCAGACAAAGAAGAACATGCAGCAAATGGACACAGAGAACAGACATTGGGGGGTGGGGATGGGGGAAGGGGAGAGAAATAAATAAATAAACAAAAACAAACAAAAACAAAGAGGCCACAAGAGGAAAATCACCTCTGAGTGTGCGTTACATCACTTTTCACTATTGGTCTCCTGCCAGAGAGCCTTTTCCATGCCAAAAAGCACTCAGAATTCAGCTGTCCTAGGCTTCTCACTCTGTTACCACACAAGGATCACTCACCCCCAAGTCTTGATTCCTCTGGCTTGCCCGCTGATATGCCCCCTCATGCTATACTGTTGAATACCTGGCCAAGCCTGCAGTGTTGGTGTTCACACTGCAGGTTGTGCTTGTGTGTGCTTCTTGCTTATTAAAACTCTTAAATTAAATTAGTGCCCTGGTGCCATGGGAGGTCAGCACACTCTGAGAGCAAGAAAGAAGCAGCCCTGGAGCTTGTCTGTGGCTCCATCTCAGTGTTTTTATCGAGTACTCACCTCCTCCCCAATTTAAATTCAGTTCACAGCGAGGGTCACAAATCAGTGGTTGTTAGAATGTATTATGAAGAAATAAACATTTATCAAATTGCTTTTTGAGAAGGTGAATAATTTAGAAAAAAAAAATACCACCACCATTGCAGCAAAATTGTGCTGCTGACTGACTATTTATTTTATTCCTCTGAGATGCTAGGAGCTGAATGAAGCATGCTGAGTGAATATTGATCAACTGGATGCAGATAAATGGATGCCTATTTATAATTCTTGGGATACCAACTTGTTGCCAATTAAGAACCAGAAAACATTAAATGCCCCCACAGTATTACTAAGGACCCTGGGGTTGCAGCCTAGGTTTGCTGGCTTGTTATTGCCGCCTTATTGTTTAATCACTACCGAACCACAAGTTATTGCAGGATTATGTGAGAGGGGCCTTACTTCTCAGTCTATCTGTGTAAGGCTGTATTCCTTCCTGAGAAAGTTATCCTGATCATCATTGTCATCTTTTCTGATATATAGTGAGCACTTAAACTGTGTTAGGCACTATACTATCTCATTTACAGAACTGATTTTATTTAGTCTTCCTATGGTAGGTCCTATTATTTTCATTTTACCCATGGGAAACAGCTGCTCAAAGAGTTCACTTGCCCCAGAATCACACAGCCAGTGAGTAGCAAGGCAAGGCGGTCTACCTCAGTCTAATTCAAAAGCCCTTGCTCATGAAACACAACATTATCTCATATTCTCCCTTGTCTCTCCAGCCCTGAGGAGTAATGACGTCCTGTTTTGGCTAAATTCTGGATAGCCTTAGCATTCCCCATTAGGCTTCCCAACTATTCCCTTGTAACCAATTTCGTACATTAAATTGCCTCTGTTTGAGGTAACACCCTAGAGTGTTTTCTTTTTTCCTGAATAGACGGTGACTAATAAACCCAGCTTTCAGGATTTCAGGATAAAGCAAAGAAATGCATTTGAAACACCCAGCATATAGGAGGTGTACAATATACCTCAAAATGCTTAGGGATACAGGTATAGTAAGGACGATAAAACTGAAAAGAATTATCATAAAGTAATATGTAACAGAGAGTAGAAAGGGCTTCTGGTGGGAGTCTGTACACTTGGGCTTAGTTTCTGGTTGTGGGTGTAACCATCTATAAGAAAATGGGTAAATAAACCTTAAGTGCTAAGGACCTTAGTTTACCTTATTGTTAAATAAGACATTTGGAAAATAATTTTCAGCCACAAAAATTACATATTAATTCATTTGAGGATAAATGGTGGCATTCAGAGATGACTTCATAGAGGCAGGGAAATTTGACTGAGTCCCAGAGGCTAGAGATTTCATAATCACACTGGATAGCTGGTCAATAAATAAGCATTTCATAAGGGCATTGGAAAGATCAAGTTAGAAAGCCAGACAGCTCTTGACAGGGACCAAAGAGGAGCCTGCCTATTCTAGATATTTAGGTGTCTTAAGTCAGGAGAGAAGGGATAAGATTTGATGACATCCCTCAATTCTTCCCACCTCCTTTCTTTGTCCTACAAATGTCATAAAGCTTAATCTTATTGATCCTACAAAGAACTAACCACGAGGATTCAAGGAAGTTGGATCCTAGATTTCTTTGTAAAGAAATGTGCCCTAACCTTCTGCTGCATATTGGATAATTTGAGGTTCCAAATAACCTCTCAAGAGAGATTATTCTATGCATCCTAATTCAAAGGGGAGTATTAGTGGACTTTCAGTAGTCAAACTTTTAGGTAGTGTTTATAATCTTAAAAGGACCGATGTGGATTGAATTGTATCCTTGCTTAAACTTACGTTGAAGTCCTAACTCCTAGTATCTGGGAATGTGCTCTTATTTGGAAATATGGTCTTTGTAGATGTAATCCAGTTAAAATGAGGTCATACTGGAATAAGGTGGGCATAATCTAATGTCTTAGGTCCTTAAAAGTAGAGGAAACTTGGCACAGGCACACACGGAGAGCAAGCAGTGTGGTGATGAAAGCAGAGATTGAAGTGATGTCTACAAGCCAAGGATCCCAAAAATTCTGGGAGCCATCATAGGCTAGGAAGAGGCAAGAAAGGATTCTTCCCTAGAGCCTTCAGAGGGAGCATGGCCCTGCTGACATCATGATTTCAGACTTTGAACTGCCAGAACTATGAGAGAATAAATTTCTATTATTTTAAGCCACCCAGTTTGAGGTACTTCATTATGGCAGCCATAGAAAATGAATGCAGGGACCCATAAAAGCCTCAGTAGACACGCATAGAACCTTTCCTAGTTAGGTAAGAAACTGTAAGCAGACTTGCCAGGATTCCTGAGATAGGGATTTTGCTTCAGTGTTATGACTTACTTTAATGATTAGCCTAGGACAATTGTTTGGGAAATTCTTCTTTGTAATGGTTACATTAAAAATGTTGTCATTTATGGTGGCTGGAGGCTAAGAAAATATTTACTGCGTGCAGAACGTATTTTCTTCTACCAGTGAAACCTGTCTGGTTTTTGTGTTTTCCCCTGTGACCCATTTCACATGGTGTTAATGAGGAAGAAGTTAAATTGGAATGAGTAGGGCCCAAGGATCCAGAATGTACACTTACAAAGAGCTGTTGCACTTTGTGATTTGAGCTTCCATTGCCAGATAACTTGGCAGGCACCAGACACAGCTACTGTAGGACTAGAAAGTTACATGAATACCAGAGGGAAAAAACTGATTTGCTCACTAGGAGGCTCTATTAAGTGAACATCTGTTAACTGTAAAAATCCCATGCTCCAAATGGGAAAATATAATGAAATTCAGAGCTTTTGAGCAAATTAAAATCATAAAATACCAGAGGGCAGGAATAGCTGTGTGTTTCACTATTTTAAAATTTACATGGAAACTTGGAACAAGGCAAAACAAAACAGAAACCACTTAAGATTATTTACTAGGGATATGGTATAGAGCTATCCTTTGCTTTGGGAAAAAGCAGGGAGTTGGGAGAAAATGTGCTCTGTGAGGGAGTTCATGCAAAAAGCTCACCAGCTGACAACTGTTGACACAAATAAAAGATTTTGGCTCTGCAGCAGGAGGGCTCTAGTCAGAAAAGGAAAATACGGGACTTGGCTGTGTCCTTCCTGGAGTCAGAGATTATTACAGATTGGTGCTGTCCAGATGCTACTAAAGCCCTCAAGGAGGAAAAGGAAGGAGCAGGACTATGTGGTTTTTCTAAATGGTGTGTGCCCAAGAAAAATGCCTTTGCAATGTGGTATGTGGAGGGAATTGTGTTTAAAATGCTCTTCCCATTTGGGGTATATGAAGGACAATGCTAGGGCAACTTTTGTATTGGAATTTTGTGCATGTTCACAGTTGTGGAAATTCCATTAGCTGTTTTGTTGGATGTTTTGAATTGTAACCATCCTAGACTAGGCAGCAAGGAAAAAACACAGGTTAACTAGAAAGAACAGATCTATGTCGAAGATAGGGTGAGATCAGCTTGATTTCAATACTACATGAATCCCTGTGGCCACTTGGGCGTTTGTTATATTAATGGCTTTGAACGTTTTAGTAGTGGCATTGGAGTTATTTAATCTTGTGATTATCTGTGCAGATTTCCTATGGGAGTAAAGGAGGGGTGGGGAGTTAACAAGGGATATGAAACATAACAAAAGGGTCAAAGGTACTTAGCAGACAAGAAAAATAGTGATTATTGTCAGGTGCATATAAATGGAATGGGCTTCTGGAAAGATATGCTCTGCTCCATGTTTTGTGGAGCTCTAATTGGAGACCTAGCTTCTCTAATTGTGCGTAAGGTCTAGCTACTGCAGTTAAGAGGGAAGCTGTATATCAGGGGGCAGAGGGTAAAGCTTTTAAATAAGGCTTCTTTCCCAAATGCCTAAGCAAGAAATTGGAACAGAAATATACTGTAGAGCTAAAAAGTCTTAAAGTGCCTCTTAAATCTTTGCTACAATTACCATAATATGGAATAATAGAGCTGATACTATTTTTAAAAGCTTTTGAAGGTTGCAAGTAGCAGCCATAAATTGTGGGTTGCAGAAAATCTGTAACTGTAGTTTTTCTGAGGCTTTTTATTTTAATGAAAGAGAAAAGGTTTTAATAAAACCAGAGAGAACTAATAGGGGACATTGTGAAGTAATTGGAATGTCTCCTTAACTCCCAAAGTGCAAAGAAGTCTAAATGATTGGTGAGTGTGTGCTTATTCAGAGAAGAAAAAAAAGCCAGATTCTCCTTCCTGCCCACATTTGGGAACATTCAGGTAAGTTTGATTTATTAGGTCACTACATGGAGGTAGCCAAGCATGGAAGCAAGAAATAATCTGGCAGAGATGTCAAAAGTTTGGAGAAAATGAAGCAGGTATTCTGGATCCTTTTGTGACAGAAAGAACAAAGTGGTATTAGGATACTTTGCTGTAAAGAGAAACTCAGTACCAATAAACTGATTGCTTTGGAAAAAAAGTGGTTTCCATGTCTTTTGAGATCTGTCATGGACAGGAGTTCTGAAAGAATATCTTCTGATTATGATGATATGCTTTTCCTCATCCCTCCTCTCCACTCCAACCTCCAGGCCCTGTTCTACAGGTAGAAGAAAGTGAATATCATTTCGGCAGTCACAAATAGATACTAACCAAGAATGCCATTTCCATTTAAGATCAGGTGATCAATGTTTGATATATTGATAACACATCAAGAAAAGGTCAAATGTAATTTGATGGTTGATAGGAGCAATGCTGTTATATGGAAGGTGGTCTGTTAAGGAAGTTTGGCAGGTGGAGCCCCAAATTGTTGGAAGTACAAAGTACTTTTCAGCTTTACTTGTGATGAAGACTGGGCAAATAATACAAAGGCAGAACAATGTATTTGGAAGACTTATTTATTTCTTCCTTTTTTCCCTCTCTTTTCCCTTCTCTCCCTAAAATGGTAACAAATGCTCTTTAAAGACAAAGACTCTTAGAGTGTGATGGAAAACTGCACTCATACAATTGGATGTAATTTGACAAGAGCAATGGTGATGGTGATGGTTGTTATGGGGGAACAACCACCGGAAACATCTTAGGGAGGTGACAGAGGGTGTTAATTTCTCTGAAAAAGTGACTTCAAATGTGATCTTTGCTGGCTGAATTGGACAAAGATGAAAGGGAGGTAGGGAGCAAGGAAAAATGAGGAGTTAAGGTGGAGGACTAAGACATTTCACGTGTTGGGGTAAAAAATATTTGAGTTGGAGAAGTGAGCAGAACTTGAACTATAGCCAACATTGTGCCCAATGCACAGTCACTTTTCATAAATATTAACTGAGAGAATTAGTGAATATCTGGGCCAGTTGTTGGCTTTAAAAAATAAGTAGTAATGAGAAGCCGCTCAGGTGCATCCAATCTATTTTTGCCTTTTTCATTTTAATAGCCAGCACCAATGTCCATATATGTTAACACCTTTTTTTTTTTTTCCTTTTCACCCCTTTCTTTTTTTTTTTTTTTTTTTTTTAGGGAATATATATTTTTTTATTGACTTTGTAATAATATTACATTAAAAATATATATGTGAGGTCCCATTCAACCCCACCCCCCCACCCCCCTTTCCCCCCCCCCAACAACACTCGTTCCCATCATCATGACACATCCATTGGATTTGGTAAGTACATCTTTGGGCACCTCTGCACCTCATAGACAATGGTTCACATCATGGCCCATACTCTCCTCCATTCCATCCAGTGGGCCCTGTGAGGATTTACAATGTCCGGTGATTACCTCTGAAGCACCATCCAGGGCAGCTCCATGTCCCAAAGACGCCTCCACCTCTCATCTCTTCCTGCCTTTCCCCATACCCATCGTCCACTATGTCCACTTTTCCCAATCCAATGCCACCTCTTCTATGTGGACATTGGATTGGTTGTGTCCATTGCACCTCTATGTCAAGAGGAGGCTCAGATTCCACATGGATGCTGGATGCAATCCTCCCATTTTCAGTTGTAATCACTCTAGGCTCCATGGTGTGGTGGTTTTCCTTCTTCAACTCCATCTTAGCTGAGTGTGGTAAGTCCAATAGATCAGATTGTAGGTGCTGGAGTCTGTTGAGGCTCAGTATCTGGCTATCGCATTGTCAGTCCAGAGATTCAAATCTCCTAAATATATCTTAAACCCCAACATTAACTGCACCTCCAGCACATTAGCATGAAAGTCTTATGAAGGGAGATCCCATCTGAGTCCAGATTCATCACACATAAACACCATTTCCAAAGAGGGGCCATCTGCCCTGGTAGTTAACCCCATCGGCCATGACCATAACTCCCATGGGTCTCTTTAGCCCTCAAAGGAACCAATATCTGGGGGTTGTATCTGTTTTATCTGTCTCTCTGACTCTGCTCAGTTGTGCATGAGGGCAATCCTTCTGCCAGCCTCCAGACTCTTTTTTAGAAACTCGTAGCCATATAAACTCATTTCTCCTTTCCATTTCCCCCTTACTTTAGGTAAAACAGCATTTTAAAGTCATGGTATTTTATGTAGACATGGATATTCTGCTGATCCACATTGAACCTTCCGTATAAGGTCATTTTCCAGTTGCATCATCAGTTGGTAGTTGATAGTGGTCCCTCGTTGCCAGGGAGGCTCATCCCCGGGTGTCATGTCCCACGCTGAGGGGAAGGCATTGCATTTACATGCTGAGTTTGGCTTCGAGACTGGCCACATTTGAGTAACATGAAGGCTGACAGGAGGAAATTCCCAGGCACAATGTTGCTCTAGGCCTTGTTCTTATTTTAGGTTTATCAGCTCACAAGCATAGTCATTAGCATCAGGGGCTCACTGTTGAACCCTCACTCCCTCCCGGTCCCCGCCACTGTACCTGGGAGACTGTCGCTGCTCCCCTAGGGACCACGACAGAGCACCACTGGCCAGGAACCCAGTACCCCCTCTGCTGTGGTTTTTAATTGTTGCCACTATGAGTATATCCAAACATTACCATGCACCCTGGACATATGTTCTGTACAGCTCCCTGTCAGCCATATATCACCTGTCATTGGTATCCCATACCAGTATCCCTCCATTGCCATTGTTGAAACACTCTGTGATCCAGAACTCCCCGAAATTTGAAGCCCAATATAATGTCGTGGTCCCTTACTAGGGAATGGCATATAGCGATGGGTTTAAAGGATAGATAAAGAACTTGGATAGGGAAACGGACTTTGGCCCAGTGGCCAGGGCATCCGTCCACCACATGGGAGGCCCGCGGTCCAAACCCCGGGCCTCCCCGACCCGCGCGGAGCCGGCCACGCGCAGCGCTGATGCGCGCAAGGAGTGCCGCGCCACGCAAGGGTGTCCCCCGCGCGGGGGAGCCCCATGCGCAAGGAGTGCGCCCGCGAGGAAAAGCCGCCCAGCGCGAAAAGAAAGAGCAGCCCGCCCAGGAACGGCGCCGCCCACACTTCCCGCACCGCTTGTTAACACCTTTTACTCATGCTATTCTTCTTTACCTACATATTTTTTCCATTCACCTTTCCAATGCTGTCTCTTCCACAGAGCTTTCTCTTCCCTTGCATCCCTTGCGGAAGTAAATGTTCTCCATCTCTTCCATGATATACTCTTGGTACTATTCATGCCTCTTTTCTTCTGTTATCTTGTAATTGTGGTTATTTATGAATCTCTTTGTTTCTTTTACATGATTCTGAGCTCCTTGAGGGCAAGGATGTCTTTTGTAGCTTGTACTTCTTCAATTACCTAGCATAAGATTGAAGCTTAGTAAACATTTATTTAAATGAATAATTAATTGGTAGATCTCATCAAAGGATCTTTTGCTGTAAGGAGAGTCCTTTCCTTCCCCCCCCCCCACCCCGTTTCTCACTATTATTAGGAACTCATTCAGATAGAATGAATTTATTGAGCATCTGCTTTCTTGTGTTAGGTACTGTGTTTAATACTTAGATACAAAAATGAGTAAGATGTGGTCTCTGGTCATTATGAGCCTCCATTTAGAGACACCTAAAAAATAATAATACAATGGAATAGAAAAGCTCTAAAAAGGAGACATATACATGGCGCTTTCAGAACACAGTAAAAGAAAGGACTAAATGTATCTGGGGCAACCCAAGAAAACTTCAAAATAGATCCATGGGTACTGAGACTCACTTATTTCTGAATTATTCTTTCGTTCGTGAACTCCAATGTCAAAGGCAGATTCAATATTCTACACTGTAGGTTTGATTTTGGATATGTTCGTTATGGTCTCTGTTTGAAGTAATTTATACTGTTTCTGATTATTGTAATCATAAATAATAAATTCCACTGCCCAGAAATAGTTACAATTAACATTTTGATATATTCTCAATCCCCTCTTTTCTCATTTAAATGTATATGAAATAGCCCTTAAAGTGACATTAAATTGGATCACACTGTGTACATTTTATACACTTGTTTTGCCCCTATTTCTAGTCTATAACACTACAGAAAACGTGCCTCTAGATAAAGAGAATATGAATCTTTTTACATAAGCTTGCATATATGAGAAAATGGAATTTCTTTAGGTTTATTTTCTTCAAATTTTTAAAAATCTGTAAATTTGTAACTAAAATTAGAGAGCAGTAAATCCCTATGTGCCTTTCATCCAGCTACAGAAAACATCAACTAATGGTCATTCTAGTTTCATTTATACCTGTAATTAACTTCACGCCCTCCCCAAACAAATTTGAAACACATTTTCAGATAAAACAAATATTTAATATGGATCTTTGGATTCTTTAATATCATCAAATATCCAGTTAATGCAATTTTAAAATTTGATTATAGTTAGTTAAAATCGAGATGCAAACAAGATCCACTCATTGCTTTGGGTTGATAAATCTCTTAAGTCTCTCTTTATTTTCTTGCAGTTTATTTGCTTAAGGATCTATGTTGTTTATTCTGTAGGAATTTCCCTTATTTTGTATTTGACTGATTTTTATCCATATGATTTTTTTGTACCCTGTATTTCTTATAAACTGATAAGTAAAACTAGAACTGTAATCTGATTCAGGTTATTATTTTCTTTTTTGGCAAGAATAGATATTAGGTAGTTCTTTGTTCTTCCATCAGGAAACAAAATATTTAAGTTGTTTCTTCTTTTATGAAACTAGCAGCCATTGAAGGTCATTGCCTAGATCTATTATTTCATTAGGGATTTTCCAAATGATGCTATTCTTTATTTTCTTTAAAGATGGCATTTCATTGTCTTCCTGCTTGAATGGTTTCTGATAAGAAGTCCTTGATGATACTTTTTCTCCTCTGTACATCACCTGTCTTTATTTTCCTCTGTCTGCTTTTAAGATTTTCTCTTTAGCACTCTTTTACGGCAATTTTGTTATTATATACATTGATATAGTCTTAGTATTTGTCCTGATAGAGGTTTGTTGATCTCTTAGGATGTGAGTGCTGAAAATTTTCATAAAATTTGGAAGCATTTTGGCCATTACTATTTTTATTTATTTTATTTTGAGATATGTTCAAACTTTCAGGACAGTTACAAAAATAATGTAAACCCCATACAGAGAATTCCAATATGCCCATAGCCCCCTTCTCCAGATATCCAGATCCACCAAGTTTAACATTTTGCCACCTTTGCCATATAATTATATTCATCCATCTATCTGTCTGTCTATTTATTAGTCTATTTTCTGAACACTTGAGTGTAGGTTGTGTTTATCACACTCCTTAAACACGTAATACTGCCATGTACATTTCCCAAGTATAAGAATATTCACTTACGTAAACACCCTAATTACAGTTATCATATTCAAGCAATTTAACATCAATATAAAGTTTAGTCTATATTACAATTTTTTTTTATATGTACCAATAATGTCCCTTTGAGTCTCTGCTTCTCTATTGCTTAAATTCCATCCTGGATCATGTATTGAATATAACTGTCATTGTCCCTTTAGTTCTTTTTTTAAATTGTGGGAACATATGGACACTATAAATGTTCCCATGTCAGTCACTCCTAAGAATTCCATTCAGTGGGATTAGTCATATTCACAATCTTGCAGTACCCCATCACTTCCCATTACTAAAACTTTCCCATCTCTCCTAATAGAAATGCTATGGCCATTATGCATTAACTCGTTATTCCCATGACCCTTGACAACCGATAATCTAATTTTTTTTCTTTATGAGCTTGCATATTCTCTAATATTTTCTTTGTAGTTACCATGGGGCTTAAATTTGTCATTCTAAATCTATGATAATCTTGTTTGCTTTGATACCAACTGAACTTCAACTGTACATTCAACTATATTCCTATATTCCCCTGCCCCCCCCCCGTTATATAGTTCTTGTCACAAATTATGTGTTTATGAGTCTAAAACCACTGATTTCTTATTACATTTTATGGATTTGACTTTTAGATCAATAGGAAGTAGGAAGTAATAAGTGGAGTTACAAACCAAAAATACAATAAACAGTACAGACATTTATATTTACCCATACCATTACCTTCATTAGAGGTATTTATTTCTTCATGTTGCTTCAGTCTGTTGTCTATTGTCCTTTCCTTTCCAACTGCAGAACTCTTTTTTGAAAAGTATTTCACAATATTTATTTGGTGACTTTCATATTTTTTTAACAATCTTTTTTAAATATACTTTTTTAAAAAAGATGCTTAGATTACATAAGTATTACATAATATAAGGGAATCTCATATGACCCACTCCCTATCTCTTCCACATTCTCTCACATTAACACCATCCTTCACTAGTGTGATATATTTGTTATAATTGATGAACAAAACTTGGAGTATTGCCACTAAACATGGATCATAGTTTACATTGTAGTTCACACTCTTTCCCACATCAGCATCCCAGAAGCTACAGGATTGGGGAATGAAAGATGGACTAAAGTAGTCTTATTGGTATTCTACTTATTAGACTTATTGAGATTCTAGCAATGGAAGAACTTATATCATTGATGTGGAGGCAGTGGATAGTGGAGGTTTGGAGGGAAGGGAGAGGGAAAATGTATACTATGGGGGCATCTGCAGAACTCTTTTTAACACCTCATGTAGGGCCAGTCTTGTGGTGATGAACACCTTCAGTTTTTATCTGGCAATGTCTTATATCTCTCTCATTTTTGAAAAATGGTTTCTAATATAGAATTCTTGGTTGGCAATTTTTTCACTTGGAGATATTTATGACATTCCAATGTCTTCTTGCCTCTATATTTACTGTTGAGACATCAGCATTTTTTTCTTATTGAAGCCCTCCTTCTATGTGATGTGTGTGGCTTTCAGAATTCTCTCTTTATATTTGACATTTGATTTTATATATTTTGTAGTTTGATTATAATATACCATAACATAAGTCTATTTGGGTTTATTGTCTTTAACTTTATTGAGCAAAATGAATATGTATATTCATATCTTTTGTTAAATTTGGCAAGCTTTCAGCCATTATTTTCATGAATATTATCTCTGTCTCTTTCTGTCTTTCTTCTCCTTCTGGGACTCTCACAGTGCATATCTTGGTATGCTTGATGATGTCCCACATGTTCCTCAGGCTCTGTTCATTTTTCTTCATTCTTTCTTCTTTCTGCTTCTTAGACTGAATGATTTCATTTGCCTTATCTTTGCATTCACTGATTCTTTCTTCTGCCAGCTCTAATTTGCTGTTGAATTCCTCTAGGGAATTTTTTATTCAGTTTCAGCTCTGTTTCCTTTTCATAATTTCAGTCTCTCTATTGATATTCTCTTTGGATTTATATGTCATTTTCATGATATCCTTTAGTTCCTTATCCATGTTTTTCTTTAGTTCTTTGAGCATATTTAGGACCTTTTTTAAAAAAAGTCTTTGGTGTTTCCCATGTCTGATCCTCCTAATTGGTAGTTTCTAGTGTTTTAATCTTATCATTTGCCTGGGCTATTACTTCCTGTTTCTTTGTATGGTTTTGTAACCTTTTGTTGAAACTTGAACATTTTGATATTTTAATGTGTTTATGAATGAAATTTAGACTCCACAGTATCTGTTCCTTAAGCTGTATCCAGTCAGTTGTTATACCCAAATTTCCCTTAAATGCCAGGAACTAACAATAAAATAATAATAAAGAAAGAAAAAAAAAGTAAAAAAATACCTCTCCTTGTCTTTGCAGATTCACCTATATGAATGCTCTCCTTCACAGCTTATCCATATAGTGACTTTATTTTTTATTATATTTTTTATTTACTTTTAAATGATAGATTACATAAAATGTTACATAAAAAAATATAAGGGATTCCCATATGCCCCACTTCCCACACCTCCCACTCTTCCTCTTTCCCACTTCTTTCATTAGTGTGGTACATTCATTGCAATTGATGAAAACATTTTGGAGCATTGCCACTAAGCATGGACTATAGTTTACATTGTAGTTTGTACTCTCTCCCACTCAATTCTATAGGTTATGGCAGGATATATAATGGCCTGTGTCTGTCATTGCAATGTCATTTAGGACAGTTCTGAGTCCCCAAAATGCTCCATAATACACCTCTGTTTCCCTCTTCCTGACTTCAGCACCTCCAGTGGTCACTGTTTCCACATCAATGATATAATTTCTTCAATTGCTAGACTCATAATAAGTCTATAGTAGAATACCAGTAAGTCCACTCTAGTCCATATTTTATTCCCCAATCCTGAGGATTCTGGGATGGTGATACCCGTTCCACCTCTAATTGAGAGGAGACTTTGATTCCATATGGATGATGGCTGGGACTCTCTTGTTTGCAGTTGTAGACTCTCTTGGTATTCCTTAGTGTGGTGGTTATCCATCCTCATCTCCTTGTTATTTTTTCTGGGTCAGTCCAATGAACTGGAGAGTAAGCGTTGCAATCTGCTGAGACTCAGGGCCCAGCTGGCACATGGACAGCCCAGAGATTCAAGTCTCTTGGACATATGCCTACCAACTCCAGCACCAACAATAGGTTCAAATAAAAGAGAACAGGAATGTACAGAGAAGTCACATCTGAGTCTAACTCATACAGTGACTTTAGAGAATAGCTTCAGGCCAAAGCAGAGGGGCCTCACTGATCCTTTCTGAGCTTGTGTCTTTTCTTGGGTATGCATGTGTAATCCTAGGTTTATACAAATATGATTGTCCTCCCTTTCCCAGGAGATAGTTTCCTCATGGTCTCTGGCACTGTACTGTACATCCTACAGCCAAAAATCCTTTGCCCCAGGCAGCCACTTGACAGCTCTCCCATAGTGTAATGTAGGAGATCTCTGTGAGCCTTACCAAGCTGGTGAGGGGTTGGAGAAGGGCCAGCCAGGATACCACGAGATCCTACTGCTTTTGAGAAGGCTTTTACTTGGTTTAGTGCTCACCCAGACAATTCTGCTTATTCTTGTTGGTTATTCAAAGCTCTATGGGGGTATGGAGGCATGAAGCATCTTACTCCGCCATCTTGATTGGGGTGAACTGGCCATTATTTCTTCAGATGCTTTTTTGTATCCCTGCCTCCGTTCTTCTGCTTAATACTTTCCTACTGTTTATTGTGGTTCTTTTTTTCTGTCTTTGCTTCGTTTTGATACATTCTACTGCTACGTTTTCACATTTTCTTATGTTTTCTTGTGCAGAACATTGTCTGCTATGAAGCCTTTTGAGTGACTTTTCATTCCAGATATTAAATTTTTCATACCTAGAAGTTTCATTTGGATCTCACACCATCTATTTCTCTTCTCATTATGTTTATGATTTTCTTTAAATACTTGAACATAGTTATATTAACTGATTTAACTGATTTTAAGGTATGATATTACTAGTTCCATTCTCTTATCATAACTGGGAATTTTTTAAAATTAATTTTTCCCTTGGTTTTGGATAACATCATTTACACAGCAGAATACATTTTGTATTTTATTTCTTCTTCTATGAGGATATGAGCTCTACCAAGACAGGGCCTTCTATATCTTGTTCTCTGTTGTATCCCCAGTTCTCAGAGCAAGGTCTAACTAAGGTGCCTACACTGCCAGTGACAGAGCTGGAGCTGAAGAATTAGCATGTGTTCCTTGGGTAGGTTAGAATGGATATATATATATATCCATTTTATATATATACAAAAGAAGATATTTTGTTATTATACAAATCACGTGGGTTTCAATTTCGAGTTGCATTTATATAAATGAAATGCATTTATTTAACCTAATTTCCATGTTTGTGTAGCCAAATCTCCAGACCCATAACCCTGCTCCTTCTCAGTGCTCTTTCTATCTCAGGGTTAGCCCAACTTCTTACTTTAAGGCTCAGGAGTATCTTAGCTAGTCATGGGTCATTAATCTGTTATCATGACCTCTGACATGCTTATTATCCTTATCTCCAGGGTCTTATTATAGGTTATTTCCTTTACGAAATTGGGACATAAAACTTTTTAATAAGGCAGAGAACCTTACAGGTCTTTGTCTTTGAGTTCCTGTCATTCCAAAGCATTCTTGAGGGGCAAGGTGTGGTTTCTGTTTGTTTTCAGAAAACTCATTCTGATCTGTGACAATTGCTCTTATTTCTTTTTTTTTTTAAAGATTTATTTATTTGTTTAATTCCCCCCCTCCCCCGGTTGTCTGTTCTCTGTGTCTATTTGCTGCGTCTTGTTTCTTTGTCCGCTTCTGTTGTTGTCAGCAGCACAGGAAGTGTGGGCGGTGCCATTCCTGGGCAGGTTGCACTTTCTTTCGCGCTGGGCGGCTCTCCGTACCGGCGCACTCCTTGGGCGTGGGGCTCCCCTATGTGAGGGACACCCCTGCGTGGCACGGCACTCCTTGCGTGCATCAGCACTGCGCGTGGGCCAGCTCCACACAGGTCAAGGAGGCCCGGGGTTTGAACCGCGGACCTCCCATGTGGTAGATGGGCGCCCTAACCACTGGGCCAAGTCCGTTTTCCTGCTCTTATTTCTTTGCACTTTAATTTTCCTTCTCTCTCCTTTCCCATACCTAGCACTGTCTCTTCTAAGAATCTGTGATCTATAGAAAGATCTCTAGGCTTGACTTTTTCTGCCTTTTGCCCTACCAGATTTCTGAGATAAGGAAGCAAACAAAAACCTGGCCATCTGCTTAAAACCAGGGTTGGAAAAACAAATTTTTGAAAATAGAAATTGTCCTGACACACACACACGTGTGCACATATAAACATACACACACACATACACTCCTGGTTAGTTCTTTAGATCTATAGTCCTATAAGTGGAATCACAGGGTTGTAGAGAGTATAAACTTTTTAAATGCTTTTGGAGCATCTTGCCAAGCTTCCAGCATATGGAGAATCTTTGCATTGAACATTACCCAGATTTTCTAGCCAAATAGTAAAATAGAGAGTTCTACAACACAGTGACTGTTCACTTTAGTCCTTTCTTTAAGTCTACACATTTAATTACAAGTGCTCTGTCAGCATCCAAACCTTATTATATGTGGCCCTATTATCTAACCCAAAGCCACACTTGCTTATTGGATCCCAATAGCATTTCATTCTTTACTGATTCTCCAATCAATCAAGCAGTTCTGAGTATCTCAGAGGACTGGAAAAGAGGCATCTATAGTACATTTATTAGAGCAATCCATATCAACCCTCTTAATAATTATTCCTATCCCAAAGCAATATCTTGATATGAGTACATTAAATTTTGGTGCAGAAGTGCCTTTTTATTTATGAGACTAAAGCATGCTGTAGGCAGGATAAAAAGAAGTTGAAAAGAACAATAAAAAGACATTAATATTGTATTCTTTTTCTCGATGCTGAGTTTATATTTAGGATAGATTTGCCTATATAGAATAGCACTTGGTCAGTGGTCAAGAAGATGCTTTCTCTCCTTTTCATCTTCCCCAATTTTAATAATTTAATATTTAATTAGAAAATTTTACTCTAATGTTTATCGAAAACTTTGCTGAGGTGGTAGACTTTTTAAAATTATAATTGATTAATATTTTTTAAGGGTATAATATAGAACTAGAGACCTAGATGTTTTCACAGTATTGTTTTTAGCATGTTCCTGAAATATGTTTCTTTTCCTTTCTTCTTTGATGCTGAGATTGCTAACCTCAGCCTACTGGTTTCCTGAATTTTAAACCTCCAAGTCAAATTCAACTTTTCATTCTTCCTTCTAATCACCACACATCCTGTTTCTTCCATAATACCTATACTAGTTTCCTATTGTTGCTGTAACAAATTAACACAAACTTGGTGTCTTTTAAACAACACAAATATATTATCTTATGGTTCTGATGGTCCGAATCCTGAAATGGTTCTCCCTGGGCTGATATCAAGGTGTCACCAGGGGTGCATTCCTTCTTGAGCTCTGGAGGAGAATCCATTTATTTGCCTTTTCCAGCTTCAAGAAGCTGCCCACATTCCTTGGTTTATGGTCACCTTCCATCTTTAAAGCCAGCAATGTGAGTTTGAGACATTTTCACATTTCATCACTCTGACACTGAGTCTTCTGCCTCATTCCTCCCCATTTAAGAACCCATGACATTACATTCCAGGTGTCTAGCTAATCCAGGATAATCTTATTTTAAACCAGCTGATTAGTGAGTTTAATTCAATCTGCAACCTCAATTCCTTTTCTCTGTGTAACATAACATAGTCACAATTCCAGGAATTAGGATGGAGGCATCTTTGGCAGGGGACATTATTCTGCCTACCATAATATCTATCATATGTGTGATTCTTTCATTTCAGGCCCATTTATCAGGATCATTGCAATAGCCTTTGACTTTCCTTTCTGCCTTCAGTTTCTCATCTCTCCATACCTCCTAATCTCTGCTGGCAGACTAATCCCAAAGTCTTCTGTAGAGTTTTATCTCTCCTTCAAAAAGTTTCATTGCCAGTTCATAATGGGCTGAATGGTGTCCCCCACAAAAGAAATGTCCATGCCCTTATCCCAGAACTATTGGGTGCTAAATTATTAGGAAAGGAGTTTTTGCAGATGTAATTAAGTAAAGGATTTTGAGAAGAAGAGATTATCCTAGAGTATCTCAATAGGTCCTAAATCCAAAGACAGGACCTATGATACAGTCATAGGTCAAGAAATATGGACAGCAACTGGAAGCTAGTTAAGAGCCACAGAACAGATTCCCCCTTAGAACCTTGGGAGAAAGGATGGCCCTGCCTACATCTCAATTTTGGACTTCTGATCTCCATAACTATGAGAGAATAAACTTCCATTGCTTTAAACCACAGTTCTTGGCACTTTGTTATGGCAGCCTTAGGAAACAAATACATATCCCTTTCACTAAGGCAATGTTCACCAAGCTTTTTTGATAATAAAATCCAACAATAAAAATTTGCATGCACACCAGTTTGTATTTATTTCACTATAATTTGTTTATATACAATAATATTTTATAAAAAAACATAAAAACAAATTCAAAACTAAGCACAAAAGATGAAATAAAGAAGATTTTATGATATTTTGAAACTTTTCTTTATGGTACAAAACTCATTTCTTGGTAAAAATTTTTATAATTATTTTCAGTGGTATAAATATGCTGGAATTATGCATCATTATTACATGAAGAAAATATATTGTATGGTGCACCAAGTAAATCATGATATTTATTTTTCAATCCCCTTTGCCAATTTTCCCAAAAGTTTTTATTTTTTGGCTAAAATTTGATAAGTAAATTGCTACTTTCTTTATTAGTAATTGATTTTTATTGCAAATTATAAAGTGGTACATTTTCGTAGAATTAGCAAATGTTTTTTAAACTATCCGAAACTATTCATTCTTTCCATAAAGACTAAATACTATGTCCAAATTTAAGTGTGCTGATATGATTTTTTAAAAACAAGTGATATACTTCAGTTATTTTCATAACAAAAAAAAATGGAAACATTTTTATCACCGATATTCCAGATATTCTCTGCATAGCTTTTTTCTCTCCCCAAAGCAGTTATTTCTTATTTATGTTTAAAATATTTCCATTTACTTTGATTTTGACCTTTAGTTATCATAAATTTAGAAGATTTTTTAATAAAAGAAATATACATAAATCATTTTTTATTTGACAACTCTACAAACCATGTGAAAGCCAGGCCCTGAGCCTCAACAGACTTCAGCTCCTACACTCTGGTTTACTGAACTTACCCAACTCAGTTAACATGGAGGTAAACGTCAACCACCATACCAGTGAGCCAAGAGTGCCTACAACTGGAAGCAGGAGGATTGCATCCAGCATCCATGTGGAATCTAAGCCCCCTCTTGATATAGATGTGGAGTGGACACAACCATTCTAAGGTCCACAGGGTGGAGGAATAGAGTATGGATTAGAGTGGACTTACTGATATTCTATTCATGAACTACTGTGATTAGTAATCGAAGAAAATGTGGCATTGGTGTGGAGAAAGTGGCCATGGTGGCTGCTGGCGGTAGGGAGTGGGAGGAAGAGATGAGATGTGGGGGCGTTTTCAGGACTTGGAGTTGTCCTAGGTGGTGCTGCAGGGACAGTTACCGGACATTGTATGTCCTCCCATGGCCCACTGGGTGGAATGTGGGAGAGTGTGGGCTATGATGTGGACCATTGACCATGAGGTGCAGCGGTGCTCAGAGATGTATTCACCAAATGCAATGAATGTCTAATGATGATGGTGGAGATTGTTGTTATGGGGGGAGGAGTGGGGTCAGAGGGGTGGGGGGTATATGGGGACCTCATATTTTTTTAATGTAATATTAAAAAAAAATAAAGACAAAAAATTAAAAAAAATTCTTTTAAAATACTCTCCTTTGAAATTACTGACAAATATCAGAGTGATACATAAGATATTCCTGATCAGTTCTCATCTCCTTATAAAGCATTATAAAAACTCTACCAATTAAAGTAACCCATATCAATAACATATTTGGGCAGCTATCCAGGCACTGAAGGAGAATGTGATATTAAGGGAAATAACTCTCTTTCTCAAGCTTCCTTATGTCTGTCTGTTGCTGATTCATGTCTATCCAACACGTAAGTCAAGTCAGGAAGCCATGTCAATCATGGTATTGAATTTTTTAAGTAAGAAATGTAAATAGATGGTTTAATATGTTCTTTCTACCCTCAATGGATTGATTATTTTGTAAACCACAATTTGTAGACTTCTGGACTAGAGAATAAAGCCCATGATCTCATGTCTGGAGTTCAAGGTCTTCTAAAACTTTCTTCAATTTGATGATTCACCTGTGTTTTCCTACCCTACACATTTCCTCATGTTGTTTATTTTACATAGGTATTCTCTTCTCTTCCCAAATTTTCCTTCTCTGGTCCTCAAATATTTACCTGTCATCCAAGCTACAGATCATGATATTTTATAGGTGCACAGCAAATGTTGGGTGAATGGAAGGCCTTTGTTCATTTCTTTCAGTGTACTTTCTTAACCAGTAATTACTTACCTGCTTGTTTGTTGACTGTTAACTTGTTTCCTTAACTAACCAATATCCACAAAGTCATCTAGGGACTCAGAAGCTTTTACTTATCTTCAAGTAAATACTAGGTAGTGACTAGCACAATGTAAGTGCTTGATAACTATTTATTGGATGGATGAAGTTTGTATCATCTGAAGCCTTCACTGATACTCATCTAATCCTGCCAAATTATTATTTTCCTTTTCTGTTCTCCAACAACTGTGCTTTGTACCTACTAGCTACTTAAAAATTATTGTGTTAGAATAAGATTCATTAAGTGGCTAAGGCTTTTTAAAAAATTGTTGTTTGCTATTGCTTTTTGCTTTGCAGTTAGGTCTGACCCAGTGGTAAAGTTACAAGAGGAGTTTTTTTGTTTTTTTTTTTCTACAAGAGGAGTTTTGATTGCTGGAGTGGCGTGTAGCTGAGATGGAAAGTTACTTGGAAGGGAGCCTGATGCTGAACATCAAACCTTTACTTGTTCACTTACCAAAGTCTTGTCTGTGTATGTTATTTCACAGCAATGTGCAAATTGCTTATGACTGTACCCCGTAGAATGATACTCTATCTGAGCTCATTTGCAGCAGTTTAAAAAAAACTCCAGAGCCCAATATCACAACTGTTTTCTTCCTTTTTGATCTTACCTCATTAGGGGGATAGGGTAAGGGTTATATAATGTGCTGAAATCTGTCAATACTCTGTGTTTCTAGTTCATTAAAACCTTTAGATGCTATTTTCCTGGCGGCTCTGTTTACCAGGGAGAGTGAGGAGAAAAACACTAAACAGGTGTTCTTGACTTGAAAAACAGCAATTTCAAGCAACTCACAAGGGGAGAAGTTGGAAAATTTCAGATTCTGAAGTTGTCACTGGGAGATAAATTTGGGTTATACCCTCGCCTCTCATAAACAGACGTTCTTTAACATAAATTTCTGCAGTGCACTAGGCACCTGATTTCTCTGGGGGCAGACATGCTTCATGGAGCAATCACGCTGTGTGGAGATAGTGTATATTTTCCCAGCCTCCTTCCAAATTCACAAATATGAACTGGAGTAGTAGTATACTGAGCTGCTTATATGGGATTCTAGCTTCTTCAAGCAGGGAAGAAAATATCTGTGGTAAATATTTGACGTGATTGATGGAGAACAGTTTAGATTTTGAGTAATCTAAACTCAAGCTTTAAATGTTTCTATAACACCATGAGAAGATTACTTGTCGAATACACAGTGAGTTACGTTAAGTATCTTATACAAAAAGGCTAAATGAATAGTCCTGTGTTATTTTTTTCTGAAGCAGCAACTATCTGAGGCACTGGGAAAGTCAAAGGAGCTCTTTTATATATCAGTGATTCTCAAAATGTGGTTTCCTGGGTAGCAGCATTAGCATCATCTACTAGTTTGTTAATGATGTGAATTCTTGAGCTCTGCCCCAGAAGTGAATCAGAACCTCTGGGGATGTGGTCCAGCAAGCTTGTTTGGGAAACACTCCAGGTGTTTTTAATGTATGCAAATGTTGGAGAAACATTGTTCTATGGTAATTCAATTCATTAATTCATTCAGCAAATATTCATTGAGCATCTAATATATTCTGGGCACATTTAAGCAAAACTCTTGCACTCATGCAACTTACATTCTTATAGATAATCTGGGAAAGTCAAAGCAAACAAGGAATTTATTAGTTCTAGTGTTCCGTTTTCGGCCCTGTAAGATGCACTTTTTAGTGATCAGTGGCCTTTGAGGTTTGGCCTTGGTGAAAGTTGTAGTGTAATCATTTGGAGCTGATCTAGATGTATTTCAGTTGAAAATGTTAACTGTTTCTCCGGAAACTACTTTCACGGTCTCTATCCAGATCTCAGGATTCATGACTTACACAAGTGGGAAGTTGATTTGCATATATTTTCTCCCAAATAATTTATTAATCATCTTCCCATGCTTGGTGCTCTAGTATGGGCACTGGAAATGAGCTGATTGGTGTGATCTCCCACAATTGGGCTCTTATTCTATAAAACAATAACATTGAACCAATTGATACAAAAGACATACAACTGAATAAGAGTAATCAAATAGAGGGCTTTCATTATTAAATGAATGCAAACATATCCTTATCATGAAGAATTGAAGGAATTTTGGCTTCTAAGTACTGATTTCATGTAGGCTGAAATCAATAGGAATTTACTATTTTTCTTTTACTAGTCATTTATTCAAATATACATCAAAAGACAAGTAAAATAAAGACCCATCTCATCTCTTCCAAGATTCAACTTTTAAAATTTTGCCAAATCTGCGTCCTCTTTCTTTCTCTACACATTATTAAAGTCACGCTCACAAAAAATCTAGTTTCTCTCTACACATGCATACACACTGTTTGCTGATCACTTGAAAGTTTAAGATGCAGATATTTAAAAATTCATCCCTTAGTAATGCAGGATGGATTTCTTAAGAATAAGGACATTCGCCCAAATTACCACAATGCCATTATAATTCCTAAGGAATTAATAATAACTCCATAAATCATTATTTATGTTATTATGTTTCAAATTCCTAGAAGTTTCTCAAGAATATCTTTTTTGTAGCTTTTCTCCCCCCCCAAACAGGATCTAATCAAGATTTATATAAATTGTTTTGTTTTATGCATCTTTGGTCTCTTTTAATACAGAACAATCTTTCCACCTTTTTTTGTCTATGACATTGAGTTTTTGGACAGCTCAGGTCAGTGATCATGAATAATTTCCCTCACTTTTATTTCTTTGATTGTTTCTTCTTGGATGTTCCTGTATCTGTTGCATTTCTTATGCACTGAAATTTAGGTCTAAAGACTAGATTAGTTTCCTCTAAGTAAGTATGACTGCATATAATGTGTCAGGCATATGCCTCCCTTTGGGAAAAGATGGACATTAAATAATAAGCATATTATAAACTTGTAACTAGGTAACTTTCCCTACTGGTGAGTGCCATGAAGAAAATTAGGCATGGTGATATGGCAGCGAGTTAGTCACATTTAATTGGGCAGGGGATGGCCAGGCAAGACCTCAGTGTGCAGGTGATAAAAAATTGAGAATGGAGGTTAGGGTGCAGAGAATCAATTTACTAAACCCACTGACTGAAACAAAAACTTCTCGGGGATGTTGAATTTCATGAATCCCTTAAATGAAAGAATGGAAAGCTTGGGAAGTACTTAGGTATGGCAGTTTTGTTTTTGTTTGGAATTTATAAGGTATTTATTTGGGGTAGAAGCTTACAGTTAAAAGGCCCCTAAAAAGTCCAACTCAAGGTACCACAGGAGGTACTTTCTCACCCAAACTTATTTGCCAGGTGCTGAGGCAAGATGGAGGGTAATGTCTGTGAGGGTTCAGCCTTCCTTCTTCCTCATATGGCTCTGGGGTTCCAGCTTCTTCCAATCTCAGATGTAGGCTAGCATAAGGCTCATTCCTCAGGGCTTCTCATCTGCTCTGTTCTCTTTTGCTGCAAACTGTCAGGCTCATTTCTCTTCCCAGCACCTCTGCAGTGTCTATAGAGTTGATTCTCTTCCTGTATTCTTCCCTGTGTATCTACTTCTGTCTATGTCCTTGATTGAGTATCCATTTATATAGTCCACAAAGGGCCTATAAACTGAGTTAACCTAATGATGTGGTCGAATCAAAGCCCTAATTGATTTAATAAAGTAAAAGTAAAATTAAATTTTTCAAATTTAATACAATCAAAGGGTATCACACACAGAGGTACAGACCAGTTTACAAACATAATCTATATTTCTTTTTCAAATTCATAGATAATATCATGTAACAGTTTGATATTATTTATGAATTCCAAAAAGAGATTAGATTATTTTATAAACTGATCTGTTCCTCTGGGCATGATCCCCTTTGATTGTATTATATTTGGCAGGGATGTCTTTGGTTAAATTATGCTTTGATTTGACCATGTCATGAGGACAGTTCAAATTTGAGTCCCCACCCCTGTGGTGGGCTATATAAACAGACAATTAGGGAGAAAGAAGCAGATACATAAGAAATGAGAGAGAGAGAGTTCCATAGACATAGAGGAGGACTTTGATTGTTTGCAGCTGAAGAGAAAAGAGCAGCTGAGCTGCTAAGGAGGGAGAGTCCAGGCCTGCCATCTTGCTTCAACACTGACTTTGGGTGAGAAATCAACCCTGAATTGAACTTTCTAGGGTCTTGTAACTGTAGGCTTTTACCCCAAATAAATACCCTTTATAGAATACAACAGATTTCTGGTACTTTGCATCAGCACCCCTTTGGCTGAGAATTTTAGGAAGATAATTGTGGCAGTCTGATATGGTTATGAATTCCAAAAATAGGTCTTGGATTATGTTTGTAATCTGGTCTGTAATTGGGCATAATTAAGTTATGATTAGGGCTTTGATTGGGCCATGTCATTAGAGCTAAGGGGTGGGGACTCACAGATAAAAGGCATGGCAAAAGACAGAGTTGAGGGTTTTTGATGTTGGAATTTAATGTTGGAGTCTGATGCTAAAGCCTTGAGCCGGAGCCCTGGGAAGTAAGCTCACAGAGGAAACAGAAGCAAGCCCCAGGAATAGAGGAACTCTGAGCCCAGGAAGAAGAAAGCCCTGGGAAGAGGGGAACTCTAAACCCAGAGAGAAGCAAGACTCTGGAAGAGAGGAACCCAGGAAGCCTGAACCATTGCAGATGTCAGCAGCCATCTTGCTCCAATATGTGAAAATAGACTTTGGTGAGGGAAGTAAGTAACTTATGATTATGGCCTGGTATCTGTAAGCTCCTACCCCAAATAAATACCCTTTATAAAAATCAACCAATTCTTGGTGTTTTGCATCAGCACCCCTTTGCTGACTAATACAATAATCATGTAAGTCATTGGACTTATAAAGATTATAATTTTTAGAAGTATTTTCATTTGGCTTCTTGACTGAAAAACAGTATAAAATTGGACATTCAAATACACTTGTTTTCCATAATAGTGTGGTGGATAATTAAGTGCATCAGATAAAACATCAATCTATATATGTAGTAAGTATCTAGTGGGCAGTATTTGGTCCTTGCCTAATTTCTGAGTCAACATCTGAATAGCCGTTGGAGAGGTTTTTGATACCTGTCAGAGAGATTAAAGGAAATGCTGTCTCTGAAAATACGTGGGGAGGGAGCAGGCTGACTTCTGCCTGCTGAGGAATAAATCCTCAGTGAATGCAACAGACTAGAGTAACTTATGTTGTTCCATTCCTATTATTTCTTCACATTAGGCCTCACTCTGCCTGTCTGTGAAATGTATTTCTTGAAAATGTTTGTGTATTGATCTGTCCAGGGGAAAAAATAAAAAAAATATGGCATCCATCACTTAATGAAAAATTTCTTGTTTATATTTCTGTGCAAGTTGCATTCTGTTATTTGTATTTTGTGTTTCATGATAAAACGCTGTGTGTGTGTGTGTTGTGTACATCCTTGTGTTTACTCTGGAAGAGCAGAAACAAAGAGGATGGTTGAATAATTCCATTATATTCTTAATATATTTCAGAAAAATTAGTTAATTCACATACTTTCAAAAGGTCATGATCTAACATCCAAGATGGCAGAGGAAGGAATGGCAAGCCGTACTCCTCCAGAAACTAAGGGAAGGTAGGCCGAAGGGAATCTGCAGTACTGCGGGGGCAGTCAGAGAGAGCAGCTAGAGCAGGGGGACCCAGTTGGCCAAGGGAGTGGAAAGCTCTGGGAGATAGGGCAGGCAAACCAGAGCCCAGCTGGCTCAGAGGAAGAAGGAAGCCTGGGAAGTGATTTAGCTGGAAGACCAGTGCTCAGCCATCTCAAGGAGTGAGAAAAGTCACTGGGTGACCAGAGTGTGGCCTGGTGACCAGCAGGCTCTGAAGGTGAGGGAACTTCAGGGAGAACAAGTGTGGGAACCAGCATTCAGCTGGCTTTGAGAGAGAGGAGTACAGGGGAGGGGATATAGGGTGGGCTGACTGGATTTTTGCCAGTTGGGGGAAAAGGAGAGACACTCCTTGGTGCTGCACTACCTCCAGGGAGAGGGAAGGGAGGAGCTGATCAGGCAGTCCATCATACCCACCCACTCTGGGAGAGAGAGAACTGGGTCAGTGAGGGGGTGAACTGACAGCACCCAACAGCCCAGGTGAGAGAAGAGCTGGGAGGGGCAGCCAGCAGTGAGCTATCAGATGCTCAGACAACCTGAGGGAAAGAGGGGTGGGGAGAGGCAGATTTCAGGTACCCAACCAGTCAAGAGGAGAAGGGAGCCAGAAAGATACCCAGTGGTTTGTCAGTTAGCCAGCCAGCTCCCTGGAGAAGGGGGAGCTGTAGGACAAGCAGTCTCACAACAGGAAATTTCGACTGAGAATTTTTTTAGACTTTCTTTTCTTTTCTTTTCCTTCTCTTTTCCTTCTCCCTCCTCTCCTCTCCTTCCCCCTCCCCTCCCCTCCTTTGTGGAAGATCGACCATACTGGCAGCTTTCCCCTTTGTTTCTTTTCCTACTTTTTTCTCCTTTTCTTTTCTTTCTTTCATTTTACCCTCTTCCTTTGCTTCTCTTTCATTCTACCTTCTCTTATTTGGTCTTAATTTCTTTCTTCTCTTCTCATCTTACTGGTCTTTTATTTTTTCGTGTTTTTTTTTTCTTTTCTTCTACCTTTTTTTCTTACTCCTTTATATTTTTTATGATTTTCCAGTCTTATCATGTTTCCCCCCCTCTTTTATGGTTCCATTTCCATCCTTTTTGTTTTGTTTTGTTTTGATCCTTTCTCTCTTCTTTCCTTTCTTATGGTCTTAATATTTGGGGGGGAGGGCACATGGACAACTACAAGAATATAGAATAAGCAGAACCAAGTGTCAAAGAAGTCTCCCAGCACCTGTGTCTAAGCCGTCTTCCTGCTATTCCATCCAGCAAGCAAACTACTCCCATCAGGGCCCACTGGCAGGTGCCAGGGGTTCCAGGCCCTCCAGGTCGCCATCACCACTTCCCCCTGCTGTGTTTTATGGCATGTATCTCCCCCTCCCAATCATAAATCCTCCTTCCCACCACCCACCCCCAGGTTCCACATTTTCTGTTCTTTCTACCTCAAAGATTTTCTTTTAAAAATATATTTGTTCAAATAAAAGAGTGTTGTGTCTGTCTGCACACAAGGAGTGTGCCCTGTAAGAGAGCCGCCCTGTGTGAAAAAAGCACAGCTCGCCCAGGAATGGCACCACACACACACAGAGCTGACACAGCAAGATGATGCAACAAAAAAGAGACGCAGTTTCATGGTGCCACCGAGGGTACAAGTGGACACAGAATACACAGTGAAAGGATACAGAGAGCAGACAATGGGGGGAAGGGAAGAGAAATAAATAAAAATAAATCTTAAAAAACAAACAAACAAAAAACCCCTGCATGGTATTGGCACAAGGGCACACATAACAATCAATGGAACGGAATTGAGAGTTCTGATATAGATGCATGCATATACAGCCAAAGGATATTCTACAAGGCCACCGAGTCCATTCAGCTGTGGCAAAATAGCCTCTTCAACAAATGGTGCTGGTAGAACTGGATATCCCTACCCAAAAGAATGAGAGAGGATTACCATCTCATGCCCTATACAAAAATTAACTCAAGGTGGATCAAAGACCTAACCATAAAGCTCATAGAAGAAAATTTAGGGAAGCATCTACAAGATCTTGTAGTAGGAAATGCTTTTATAAGCTTTACACCCAAAGTGCAAGCAATGAAAGGAAAAGATAGATAAATGTGACCATCTCAAACTTAAGTTTTGTAATTCAAAGAAGTTTGCCAAGAAAGTGAAAAGGGAGCCTACTCAAAGGGAGAAAACATTTTGAAACCATTTATCTGATAAGGGTCTAATATCGAGAATATATAAATAAATCCTACATCTTGAAAATAGACAAACAGCCCGTTTTAAAAATTGGCAAGAGATTTGAATACACAATTTTCCAAAGAGGAAGTACAAATGGGTAAAAAACACATAAAAATATGTTCAACATCACTAATTATTAGAAAAATGCAAAACCTACAGTGAGAACACACCCTGTGACAAGATGAACATATTCATTTTCCATAAAAGCATGACCCAGGTCCACCATATCTCACCCACAACCCCCACCATCAAAACTCTGCCCTAGTCACTTTCTCCTGCCATACTTGCCAATGAGAGATACAGGCTATTATACATTTTGTCAAAAGTATAAATTTGCACAGTGCAAGGCATAAACCGTAATGTAAACTATTGACCATGGGTAGTAGCAGTGCTTCAATATTTGTTCATCAATTGTAACAAATATTCCATACTCATGTAAGATGTTATTAATAGGGAGAAATATGAGAGGGCAGAGGGTGGTATATAGGAATCCTCTATTTTTTAAAGTGACTTTTCTGTAATCTAAAATTATTTCAAAAATAAAGTTTAAAAAAGTTGGGAAATATACAGAAGAAATCTGAAGCATATATCAAATATTACAGATCTTAGGTTGATGAAAGGAACAATGCAAAAATTTCTTTTGGTTTTGTTTTTTGTGGAGTTTTGAAATACAGTATAGTTAAAACTTTGGCAGGTGAGGATCCCTGGTACAGGGTGTTATTGGTGGGAGGATGTGTTAGGAAGGGTGCACCTGGAGCATACCTCTATGGAATATGAATGTGTCCATTTAGTCATGGGATATTGTCTCAGTGGTTATAGACTCACAGAAAAGCCAACAAAATATTAAATTCCCATCCTGGGGAGTCTTGTTACGTTCTCTAATGAGTAGGCAATGTCTAATAAAAGAAGACTGACAAAATCGCAAAGCTCTTCATATTAATACTTGTACTTATGAACTTTATTCTTGTAAAACTGAAACTTAGCCTGGTCATATATATTGCCTAAGAGTTACCTCCTGAAACCTCCTTGTTCAGGTGGTCTCTCTCTAAGCAAAACTCAGCAAATAAACTCAACCATCATGGGACATGACTTCCAGGGTTGAGCCTCCCTGGCACTGAGGGATTATTACAAAGCACCAGTGAGCAATGCATTTGGAAAATACCTTGACCAGATGGGGGAAATATTAAATACAAAAGAGTTTATACAGCTAAGAAATTTCAAAGTGAGTCAGGAGGTTATTCTAGAGGTTACACTTACACATGTTTCAGGCGGATCTCACTGACTGCCACAGTAATCTGAGCCTCAAACAGGGGTTCTCCCAAGGGCTCTAGAGATACTCACACACTCTAGGCAGGGCACAGAACCCCATGAAGTCACCCCATTTGGTGGATCTTACCTTGGACTATATGATAACCTATTTCCCCAATGTAATAGATTTAGACATTTATAATTTCCTTACACATGATTTTTCTACCCCTTTTATCTGAGCCAATAAATAGCACTATATCTATTAAATTTACATCCCAGAGACTTAAATCTTCTCTCTTCATATGCTGGTTAACCCCTGAATCTCAGCAGAGTTACATTTAACACCTACTCTCCAGTTCATCAGACTTGCCCAGGACAACTAACAAAATGATGATGACGGACAATGCCCATCCCCAAAAATAGAGTGTTTACAACTGCCAGCAAAACAGTTCTATCGATCTGCCCTGTAGGATTGGAAGCAGAATGGGCATCACCATCCCAAACCCAAAGATTGAGGAATGAACAAACAGAAAGGGGGAATGCAACCATGCACCAAAGTAGACAATATTATTATAGTAATGGAATAACTTGTAACATTGATATAAAGAGTGGTCACCAGAGTTTCTGAAGGGTGGGGGAGGGAAGAATAGGAGAATATGAGGCATTTTGAGGGCACTGGAAATGTTCTGCATAATATTGCAAGATGGATGCAGGCCATTATACATTTTGTCAAAATCTATAAAATTGTATGGTGCAAAGTATGAACTGTAATGTATTCTATAGACCACAGTTAGTAGCAGTGCTTCAATATTTGTTCATCAGTTGTAACAAATGTACCAGACTAATGAAAGATATTATCAGTAGGGAAAAATATTATCAGAGGGGGAGTGGGTGGGGTATATTGGAAACCCCTATATTTTTGATGTAACTTTTCTGTATTCTAAAACTTCTTTAAAAATAATGTTTAAGAAAAGGTCAGGGTTTAGAGCATGATATTTGTAGCACTTTATATATTCAGGGAAATATTCTATATCTGATCTTTTCAATATAGTAGCCACTAGACACATGTAACTAGGTAGCATTTGAAATGTGATATGACGGAGGAAACGAATTTTTAATTTTGTTTAAATAAATAACCTTGTTAAATTTGTTACTAAATTGACTTAATATATTAAATAATTTAATTAAATTTTTCATAGTCACATGTAGCTGGATGGCTACCACTTTGGAAAGTGCAGGTCTAGGGAGATATTGAGGAAATAAAGATTTACTTAAAAAAATCAACATCTGATTGTACAAACTTCCAATCAGATTATTTTACTTTTGGATTCTGATTATTAGCATATGTTTTAAATTTTAAAATGTTCACCATTCCCTTGTTTACCTAAAAAAAAAGTTCCTTATTTGACCCTTCAGCTATCTCTAAGCATTAAAATCTCCTTTTACATCCTTGCTTCTTGAGGTAATAGCCCATGCTGTATCCAGTTCCTCACCATTTGTTCTGCCTTAAAATTTGGATCCCATTTATCATCCCCAGAACTGTATTCTCGAAGGTGGTCAGTATATTCCATGGTGGCAAATCCATTGGCCCTGATTTTTAATTCTCAGCAACCTTCTCTAGTATTTATACTGTTACCTGCTCCTGCCTTAAAACAGCTCTTTAACCTCCTTAGTTTCTTCCTTCTCTTATTGGTTTTTCATCTTCTTTCCAGTTTCCCTCAGTATTGGGGATATTCAGTATGGCTCAGATCTACTCTTCTAGATCATGTTTTCTGTGAGAAAGTATATCTAATTGTGATCTCTGGAAAGTGTATTCTAGCATCTCGTACTTTCTCCTTGAAATGTCCTGTTGGATATGCAATCATCAATATTTTAATTTTAAAAATCACACATAATTATCCTTTCAAATTAATTCCCCATCATACATTTAAAAGACTTATATATCTGTGTGTGTGTGTGTGTGTATTTAACTAATCACAGTCTAATTTCAGGTGACATTGTACCACTTCCAATATAGTATAATAACCTTATAATATGATACTTCCAAATTTTCCCACCCAGCCTTTGTGATACTGTTGTCATGCTTTTTATTTTTAAGTGTGTTATAAAACCCATGTTATATTCATATTTATTATTTTTCTTTGAACAATCAATTATATTTTATGTAGGTTTAAATAATAAGGGACAATGTCATTGTGTATTTAGCAATGTAACTACCATTTCTGGTGTTTTCATTTCTTCATGCAGATCCATATGTTCATCCATACATTTCTGTTTAAAGGATTTTCTTGGGTATAGGTGAAGTGCCGATATGCTGGTGATAAATTATTTCAGTTGTTTTGTCTGAAAAAGTTCATTTTGCTTCCATTTTTGAAAGTATTTTTCCTGGGTAAAATTCTAGGTGGACAGTATTATTATTTTGTTTTCCTTTAGTACTTCAATTTGTTGCTCCACTGTCTTGGTGTTTGCATTGTTTCTGATGAGTAATCAGCTATAATCCTTATCTTTGTTCCTTTCTATATAAGGTGTCTTGTTTTCTGGCCCCTTTTAGGATTTTCTCTTTATCACTAATTTTGCGAAATTTGATTATGATGTTCCTCAGCATAATTTTTTAAGTTTCTTGGGCTTGGTGCTTGATGAGCTTCTAGGATCTGTGAGTTTATAGTTGTCATCAAATTTGGAACATTTTTCATTTTTGACTATTTTTGCTTCAGATAAATTTTCTCTCTCTCCCTTCTGAAGATTCCAATTATACTTATTCTGGAAGTTGTTCTGGGGCTTAATTATGCTCTGTTCTTTTTTGCTGTTGTTAATTCTTTTTTCTCCCTATGTTTCATTGGGGATGGTTTCTACTGCTATGTATTCAAGTTCAGTAATCTTTTCTTCCACAATGCCTTGCTGGCATTCAGTGATAAAACTCTTAATATCCTTGTTTGCTAATTCTAACATCTATGTCAATTTGGAGTTATTTTCAGTTCATTGACTTTTATCTTCACTATGGGTTGTATTTATCAGCTTCTTTGCATGTCTGGTAATTTTTTTGTTGGATGCTAGATATTGTGAATTTTAGCTTGTTTGGTGCTGAGTATTTTTGTATTCTTAAAAATACTATTGAGGTTTTTTGTGAGATGCAGATAAGTTACTTGCAAAGAGTTTGATCCTTTTGGATCTTATTTTAAAGACTTGTTATTGGGAGAGGAACAGTGTTAATCTAGTGCTAATTATTACTCACTCTAGGAGAGATCCTTCTCATTGAGTACTCTACTTACTGTGCTGTGACTTAACGATATTTTTCAGTCTGACTGGTGAGAATATTCATTATTCCTGATCCTATGTGATTGCTGGGAGCTGTTACCTGTAGTCCTTTAGAATAGTTATTTTCCTAACTTCAGGTGGTTTCCTCACATCAGTAATCATTAGTATCTGATTAATATTAAATAAGAACTCTGCATATCTCTGGAGTTCATTCTTTGTATGGCTCTCTCCTCCTTGATATTCTGTCTTGTGAACTCAACCTGCCCGGCATCTCTAGATTCTCCGGTCCACTTTTTTTTCATGGGGAGTCTGCCAGTTTCTTTCTGGAAATGCCCTCCTTGAGCCATGCCTAGAAACTCTTTCAAGGCTATAAACTGTGGAAATTTTAGGGCTTACCTTGTTAGTTTCTCATTTCTCACAGATAATTTTCCTTTTATGTCTAGGGTCTTGAAAACCATTGTTTCATATATTTTCTCCATTATTTTGGTTTATTTAGGTAGGCAGGTAAAAATGGCTTGTGTTAGGCATAATTCTAAAAATGGTCTCCCAAGATTTCTCACTCTATTTCCCCCGACTGAATATGATGAAATATCTGGCCAATGAATGTTATATTACACTGCAAAAGGGTACTTAGCCAATGTAATTAAAGTTATCAATCAATTTACCTTAAAATATTGAGATTATCTGGATTATCCAGGTGGATCTAAAATAATGACAACACCCCTTTAAAAGCAGACAATTCCATTCTGACCAGCAGAAGAGATAGTCCAGGTGGTGTGAGAAGGATTTATTGTCATCTCTGGCTCTAAATATGAAAAGAGCGAATTGTGAAGACTTGCTGATAGCTTCTAATAGCAGAGAATAGCACCCAGCTGACATCTAGCAAGGGAAATAGCACCCTCAGACTTATAGCTATGATTAACTGGATTCTATCATCAACCTGTAAGATCTTGAAGTGCATTATTCCCTGGAGGTTTCAGATAAGAGCCAAGCCAAGTTGGCACTTTGATTTTGGTCTTGTGAGATGCTCAGTAGAGAATTCAGTAGAGCCTACCTAGATTTCTGGTCTATAAAGCTGTGATATAATAAATTGATATTGTTTTAAGCCACTAAGGTTTTGGTAATTTTTCATACATTATTAAAAAATTAATACAGAAATGTCTTTATGTTTTGCCAGGTGGCCAAAATTCTGGCCACTTTGTAGAACTTTGTCTATGAGTGCCTCAGCTAAGACTTGTGACTACCACTTTTCTTAGTCTGCTGTTACTATCAGTTACTCCATGTCATTAGCATTGTGCTTTTTTCTTTATTCCCCTGGTGGTCACTTTTCACTAAGCTCTACCTACTTGAGGCTACCAGAAGGAAATGTGATTGGAGGAAATATGTAAAAAATGAAATCTGTCCATTCTTCGTATTCAGAAGCCATGCTCAGGAGATGCCCCAACTCATATTCTCAACCCACTTTGCCCACTTCTAGCCTTTACCTTGCTGCTCTACTCTCTTGATCATTCTACTGTTTTCCAATGTTGACATTTATTAAATACTATTTGATGCTATTGTTAGGGTTGATATATCTTCTCTTTGAATGATGGACTGAAGTTTTTTACCTGTAAGATATTTAATTTTCTAAAGCCTTTGACTCTTTAACAATTGCCAATGTTTCTTAAGTCAATTTGTTTTAATTCTTTAATTTCACCCTTTGGTACTTTCTGGTTGGTTAACCCACTGACAGTAAGGAATAATTTAGATGGACTATAACTTTTACTTTTTGTTTCTTTAGGAAATGTTACTATGACTCTGTATTCATTTATCTGATCTTTTAAAATCTTTTAAAACTTCCTTGACTATATTTGCCTGATATAAGGATCTCTTGTTCTAAAAAATTAAATAAATGCATAGAATAGCAAACATGAAGTTTTGCCAGATAAATTTTTATTGAACCAGATTTCTTAAACATTCAGGAAGTTTAAATCTGAGTTCTATGGCTTTAGTGATCCCAGTTAATAAATGATGGTGGTCATGTAAGCTGATTTTATCAACCTTTCCGAATATTCATACATGAGGAATTATATGGCAACAAGGATTTAGGCAATTTTGAGCTTGGATTCAGGGATTCACTAGTAGAAGGGAATTTCTTAAGGCTCACCAGATAGCAGACTGTCCAACTGGGCAGAACAATTATGGAATGGGCTGCCTTGAATAGAACTGTAGACATGCCATACAGAGCTGATAATTACCTTATTTTCCATCATTATAAATCATCGGTAATCTGAAAGGGTCCTTGCAAAATTCAAAATTTTCCATATTATCTCTGCTGGTTTAGATTGATTACTAGTGATTTTATCTTTTTAAAATGTGTTATATTTGTCCAAAATGTACATCTAGCTTTTGTGTAGGTTTTATAAAGGCTTTGGTACACTAATATCTCTTTTCTAAATTTGTAATAGAATACTAGAGTAGTACAAATAATGCCATTTCTTTTTCTTTAAAAGATTTAGAATGCAAATATTTCATTACTCAAAAGACTAATTGGGTAAGTTTAGCATCTGGTTACAGTTATAGAAAAGGAAAGAAATGTAAAAAAGACATGCTCCAAAAATCACTGCAATGGCATCCTTGCCTTTACTATTACCAATAGTTTATGTATATGGCACTTCATATTGCCATATTTTCAGAGGGAAGTATCATCTACTTGGCCTGAAAAGCAAGGGCTTTGTGACAATAGTTTATTTTGCCATCAGCAAGATAAGTATGTATCTCAGCATGCCAGACCCAGTGGAATTCCTATAGCTCTTACAGAGACTGTATTGACATTTGGCCTCTTGGCAATTACCACCCTAACATGAGAAGTCTCTGTCCAAGGTGATTGGTATTTCTCACTCATGCCTTCTAAATACCAGGAATACCAGAGCTGATTCAGAACTCCTATTAAATCCTCCAGACTCCTGACATCTGGCTATTGGTCAATAGTTTCAAGTTGCTATTCTCAATAGACCTCCAAGTTTCAAGCTTTTTATTTTTTTTTAATTTTTTTATTTTTTATTGACTTAGTAATAATATTACATTAAAAATATATATGTGAGGTCCCATTCAACCCCACCCCCCCACCCCCCCTCTCCCCCCCCCCAACAACACTCGTTCCCATCATCATGACACATCCATTGGATTTGGTAAGTACATCTTTGGGCACCTCTGCACCTCATATACATTGGTTCACATCATGGCCCATACTCTCCTCTATTCCATCAAGTGGGCCCTGTGAGGATTTACAATGTCCGGTGATTACCTCTGAAGCACCATCCAGGGCAGCTCCATGTCCCGAAGACGCCTCCACCTCTCATCTCTTCCTGCCTTTCCCCATACCCTTTGTCCATTATGTCCACTTTTCCCAATCCAATGCCACCTCTTCTATGTGGACATTGGATTGGTTGTGTCCATTGCACCTCTATGTCAAGAGGAAGCTCAGATTCCACCTGGATGCTGGATGCAATCCTCCCATTTTCAGTTGTAATCACTCTAGGCTCCATGGTGTGGTGGTTGTCCTTCTTCAACTCCATCTTAGCTGAGTGTGGTAAGTCCAATAAATCAGATTGTAGGTGCTGGAGTCTGTTGAGGCTCAGGATCTGGCTATCACATTGTCAGTCCAGAGATTCAAATCCCCTAAATATATCTTAAACCCCAACATTAACTGCACCTCCAGCACATTAGCATGAAAGTCTTATGAAGGGAGATCCCATCTGAGTCCAGATTCATCACACATAAACACCATTTCCAAAGAGGGGCCATCTGCCCTGGTAGTTAACCCCATCGGCCATGACCATAACTCCCATGGGTCTCTTTAGCCCTCAAAGGAACCAATATCTGGGGGTTGTATCTGCTTTATCTGTTTTTTAAATATAGCTTCTGCAGAGCTGTCAAGTTGGCATAGAGAAGAAAAATAGTTTACTATATCCTACTGCTAAATCCGAAGGTTAAGACTGATCTTAAAATTATTTTTGTATTAAGGAGATTTGCTTAATCTGATTTTATGATCCCTGTGCCCAAGAAAAATGGGCAAAGGAGAGCACCATTAATTTACACAGGGGTATATTTCAGTGTTTCTCTTCCCTACAAACATTTTAGTGACTATTTGGGATTTCCCAAGGTATCCCCCAAAGTAAAAAAAGAGGGCTGATTATATATTAGCTTGGAATATAATCATCCTATGGCATGAAAATTTCCTTGGACAATTGCCTGATAACAGTAAGATGCATGTTTAATTTACAGATTTACAATTATGCAATAATACTGTCATGGAAATGATCTCATGTACTGAGGAGTCATCATAGATGCATTCATGTAAATACAGGGCCATTGACTAGATGCAGGAATAGATTTATTTAATATTGTCTTTGAGATGAAAACTAAAGTCAGTGAATAAAAATCAGAGGAATAGAATAAAGAATTTCCCAGAAATTGGAGTCATTTTTAAAAATGGAATGAGCTATCCTTCTATGTGGCAAATTCCCTGACCTTGAACAGGATGGTCAGTATTTTTTTTTTTAAGATTTATTTTTTATTTATTTCTGTCCCCTTTTCCCCCACTGTTTGCTCTCTGTGTCCTTCCGCTGTGTGTTTTTCTGCATCTACCTGCATTATCAGGCAGCACTGGGAATCTGCATCTCTTTTTTTGTTGTGTCATCTTGTTGCGTCAGTTCTCCGTGTGTGAGGCGCCACTCCTGGGTGGGCTGTGCATTTTTTCATGTGGAATGGCTCTCCTTGTGGGGCCCACACCTAGCACATGGGCACCCGTACGTGGGGGCACCCCTGCGTGGCACGACACTCCTTGTACACAGCAGCACTGCGCGTGGGCCAGCTTACCACACTGGTCAGGAGGCCCTGGGGATTGAACCCTGACCCTCCATATGGCAGACGGATGCTGTTATCAGCTGAGCCACATCCACTTCCCTGGATGGTCAGTATTGAGACAGGTAGCTTCTGATGACACCATTATCTATTTTATATTTGCTATATATCTACATTGTAGTCACAAACTGAAAAGCCTTCCAGGAAAAATAAAGCCAGTTTAAGACAATGGAGAAGGGTGCCTGTAACAATTGGGAAATGTCTGTTCTGTCTGAAGTCATCAAATGTAAACCATAATGTAAACCATTGACCGTGGTTGGTAGATATGTTTCAATATTTGTACATCAGATGTAAAAAATGCACCATCCACATATAAAATGTTATTAATTAATCGAGGAAGGGGGAAAAGGAGGAGGATGTTGGATATATGGGAGTCCCCTGTATTCTATACATGACTTTGCTGGGACCTTACACTTCTTTGAAGACAAAATGAAATAAGTAAGACCTTGGGGAAATAAACGGAAGAAAGTGTCACTGTTACATACAGGACAGCAGATCTTACAGTGTTGAAAGACAAAATGTCAAAAAAAATTTTTTTAATTTTTTCATTATTTTCTATTATTCCAAATTTTTAAATTTTTAAAATTTTTTTGTATTTTTTATTTTTAAAACTTTCATTATTATTTCATTTTCTTATTTGGCTTTTTTTTTTTTGGCTTCATTTTCAAAGAAGTTTTGGATCACAAAACTTCACAAAAGGATTACAACTGTGGCAGGGGAGAACCATTTGTATGGGGTGTCAGTGATGGGGGATACATGGGAGGAGTTCACCTGGGCATATATATATAAGGCATATGAATGAGTTCAAATGTTCATGGAGCATTGTCATGTGGGTGGAGATTCACACAATAACCAAAAGAATATTGAATTCCCATCCTGGGGAGCTCTGCCATATTCTCTAATGGAACAGCAAAAATCCTCCAAGTACAGAGGTGATGGCTAGCGAAGGAGGATGTTCCTTTGATGGGCCTTTGATATTGAGACTGTGCTTATGAACCTTTACTCTTGAAATTGAAAGCCTAGTATTAGAGGGTACCTAAGCATTACCTCTTGTGACGATTAGGCTATATGTCAACTTGGCCAGGTAATTGTACCCAGTTGTTTGGCCAAGCAAGCACTGGGCTAATTGTAATACAAGGACATTTAGTCACCAGTGAGTTTACTGCATAGATAGCTGATTACATCTATATCAGCCAGAGAGATTGCTATCAGCAATGAGTGATGCTTATCCAGTGAGTTGAATGCCTTAAAAGGGGAAGTGATTTCAGCAGAGAGAATTTCCTAGTTTGTCTTTGAATAGCCAACTTCTCCCGGAAACCCATCATTGGATCCCCTGGTTTACAGCCTGCCTGTGGAAACTGGACGGTCATGTGAGAGACTCTTATAAAATCTCTTACTATTGACAGATATCTCCTGTTGATTCTGCTTCCCTAGAGAACCCTGACTAATACAGCTTGTGAGAGCCTCCTTGTTGCTCAAATGTAGCCTCTCTCTAAGCCAAACTAAGCATATAAATGCAAAAACTTCCCCCCATGATTCCCAGGGATGAGCCTCACTGGTACTGAGGGATTACTACCAAGTACCAGCTACCAACGCAACTGGAAAAAGACCTTGAACAGAAGGGGAAAAAGTAGAGATAAATGAGTTTGTATGACTAAGAGGCTTCAAAGTGAATCGAGAGTTCTTTCCAGAGGTTACACTTACACACATCTCAGCAGGATCTCATTGACTGCCAAATTAGACACTACCCCAAATAGTGGGACTCCTGAAGGCTCTGGAGACACCCAGGTACTATGGTCAGAGCAGATAGCTCATGAGTTTGGTACTTTGCCAATGGGCCCTACTTTGGCGTTTGTGCTCCTCATTATGACAGAATTGGACTCAATTTTGGTTTCCCTACACATGGCTCCTCTTCCCCTTTTATTTGAATCTATAGTTGGTGCTGGAGTTGGTAGGTGTATGTCAAAGAGAATTGAATCTTTGGGCTTTCCATGTGCCAGTTGTGCCCTGAGCCTCAACAGAGTTGCAATATCTATTCTCCAATTCATTGGACTCACCCAGGACAACTAACAGGGAGGTGATGATGGATAACCACCATACCAAGAAACCAAGAGAATCTATAACTGCAAACAAGAGAGTCCCATTCACCAGTCATATGGGACTGAAGCCCCCTCTCAATTATATGTGGAGTGAGCATCACCATCTCAGAATCCTCAGGATTGGGGAATGAACTAGACTAGAGTGGGCTTACTGGTATTCTACTATAGATTTATTGTGATTCTAACAATGGAAGAACATATATCATTGAAGTGGATGCAGTGGCCACTGGAGGTTCTGAGGTTAGGAAGAGGGAAAACAGGTATAATACGGGGGCATTTTCCAGACTTGGAAATTGTCCTGAATGACATTGCAATGACAGATACAGGCCATTTTATATCTTGCCATAACCTACATAATTGTGTGGAAGAGAGTGTAAACTACAATGTAAACTATAATCCATGCTTAGTGGCGATGCTCCAAAATGTGTTCCTCAATTGCAATGAATGTACCACACTAATGAAGGATGCTGTTAGTGTGGGAAAATGTGGGTAGTGTGGGGAGCAGAGCATATGGGAATCCTCTGTATTTTTTATGCAACATTTATGTAATCTAAATATCTTTTTTTAAAAAATTTTTAAAAAAGAATCAACTTAGCTTCCCCCCACCCCCATTCAAATAAAAAAATCGGCTACATGGTGCTCCCCAAACAAAAACTTTGATCTGGCAAGACCAGTAGATCTATAGTGATAGGAATAGTCATATACATGTTTTTTTTTAAATCATTAAAACCAACACTACATTATCTCAGCTTTACAAATGAAATAACTGAGATTCAGTGAAGCTGGATAATTTGTCTAAGGTCAAATAACTATTTAGTGGAATATATAGGGTCAACTTCAATTACATTCCATTATGATTAATTCATTTTCTTTTTTTGATAACACAGACATTGGGAAGTTAAATCACTGATCCAATATGCCAAGCTAAAAAAGCCCAAACTGGCATAGTAAAGACTTTATTCCAAGTCAGTTTTGGTTCTATCATTGATAACTGTCAATGCCAATGCCATTTTATGGATGAGACATAGGGTCCTTGAAAAGGATGATTCATGCATACTTCCAGATTTGGTGCTATAATGAAAACAAGAGAGGAATATTCATGTCAGGCACTTATTTAAAAAATAATTGGCTATAAAGAAAAGTATGGTGAGGTTTTGGGATGACTAGTGTTCCCCCAAAATTTAGGTCTACCTGGAACCTCAGAATGTGACTTTATTTGGAAATAGAGTCTTTTCAGATGTTATTTGTGTAAGGATCTTGAGAAGAAATCATCCTGGAATTAGGGTGGGCCCTAAATCCAATGACTGGTGTCTTTAAAGTTAAGAAGAGAGCACAGAGAGACATATAGATAGAGGAGACAGAAACCCAGAGAAGATGGCAGATATCGGAGCCATGTTGTCACAAGCTAAGGAATACCAAGGAGTGTCAGCAACATCAGAAGCTAGGAGGGAGGCATAGAATGATTTTTCCCTCAGAGCTTCCTGAAGGAACCAATGCTGCTGACACCTTGATTTCAGATTCTAGCTTCCAGAACTGTGAGAGAATAGATTTCTGTTGTTTCAAGCCACCCAATTTGTGGTTTGTTATGGCAGCTTCAGAAAACCAATAGATTGAGGAACTTGCAAAGGTCTGTTCATCCCCACCCCTACTCCATACACATATAAACTGTCCTTGAAAATGTCATGTTACCACTAGAATTCAATTAAAGCATATTCTTACTAGGTTCCTATCAAAATGAAAATATGTTGCCTGGGAAGAATAACACATCAACCATTAACCATTAACATATTAGCATAAATCTTTAAAAGATGTTGATAGTTTCTAATATCCTACTAAAGAAACTCTTATGCTGATTCAGATAGTATTTTTAATGGATTTGAGTGAGAATATTTGAAGGTGAAAGTCAAATGCTTCTGGCTGTTAGTTTCTGAGAGACACAATTATGAGAAATCATGAATATAGCTTTAAACCATACTTTATATCATATTAATATACTAAAACTCATGGCAATATAGAATACTTGATTGTAGTTTGGAGCCCAAAGGAAAGTATTTTAAAATCAGTAGATATAAATTTGTATAATTAAGTATAGTAGGACTGCAAATTCAAGTGGTAGTTGAGAATCTTAGACAATAATTAGGCTTATAATTTTTACCACTTTAGGTTACTTGGAAGGGTAAATATTTTAAGAGGTACATTTTCTATTTATTTCATCTTCAGGTGCTTGTGTGAAGGCACAAAGGAAAGAACCCAGTCTAAATTTATGACAAATATGTTTATTCATAATATAATAAAACATAATTTTTATTTTGTCTGCATAAAATGCACCTACATCTCCCATATAAATGTGAATTATTTTTCTCTGTCTTAGAGATGAAAATACCTTAAGAAGAGTTTCTGCCAAAGTTTGGAGGTGATTTTGAGAGAGGAGAACCAGGAGCGAATGCTGAACTTAGGCATTATTTCATTCTTTGAAACCTAAGTCTTGTATAAGCTCTTCTTTTTTCCTCTCAGGGCAGTGCTCTGAAATTTCTGATATTTTATTTTCCTACCTTCACTGGATTCTGTAGTACTATTTTTCAGGGTTTCTCCACCTTGCACTATTGACATTTTGGGCATTGTTGTGGGAAGCTGTCCTATGTATTGTAGGGTGTTTAGCAGTATCTCTGGTTTTATCCACTAGAATCTAGTAACCCCCCTTCCCCAGGCAATGGTGACAACCAGAAAACATCCATGGCCCATGGATGGCAAAATTGCCCCTGGTTGAAAAGCACTCTAGTCTATATATATACCTATATTCTCCAGGATTTTAAATCTGTCAAAGACTTCCTGAGGTATTTTAGGATGGTTGAATCCTTTGATTTCCCACAAATCATTGATTGATAATATGAAATCTAGGAAGTTTATAATTGATTTAAAAGGCTCATATAGTTTCAAAATTTAAGGTTCAGGAAACTATGACTTTATTACTTATCCAGTCAAAAAATGGTAGAAATTGGCCTAGATCCTAACACTAATATCTTATAATCTTGTCTACCTTCCCTTGATTTTGGATTCACTAATTATGCAATTTACTCTTTCCTGACTCTTCTGTCTAAAGATCTCTCCATTTTTATCTACCTCTTCTTAGTAATTAGTAATTATTTATTCATTGTCTGGAGATCGATCCTCTCTACTCCATTGATATTTCTACTTTAGTGTAGTAGAAAGCCATATATCATTATTTATTTATTTGTGTGTGTGTGCATTTTCATTTGAATCGTGCTTTAGTTATATTAGGACTGTGTTTCTTTTTTTTTTTTTTTGTCAGTTACCATCTATAATTACAAATTTTACTTTTACATAACCAGTGGATATTATACAAAATATTTACAAGTGTATGGACAAGACTACTTCTCTATGTAGAAGCAGTTTTAAAGCAGTTTTGGAAGAAAGTGTTATGAAGAATTATGCTTACTATTGCTTTACCATCAGTGGTACACAACACACAAAATGGTTTGCGAGTTTTTAAAAACACCTCAAGGGGAGCGGGGGTAGCTCAGGAGTTGAGCGCCTGCTTCCCTTGTACGAGGTCTCTCCAGGTGCAATCCCTGGTAGTGCCTAAAGCAAAGCAAAGCTAAACAAAACAAAAAGAAAATCCTCTTGCTGGGCCTTCAAAGACTGCTCGATTGCCCTTTTCTCTCAAGGGTCTGTCCAGCTGAAGTAAGCACATACTTAGAATGCAAGTTCAAAGGAAAAGACCCTGCGGAAATTGATGGGCATCTTCCTGCCAGCTCCTGAGAGATTTCTCAAGGCATCAAAAATGAAATGAAACAGGAGGTACATCCCAGAGCCTCCTTGCTGCAGTGACTGCAGGCTGTGCACCTTCAGCCCCGCTCCTGGTTGCGTCTTCCTTTCGTGGGTACTACGTTGTCAGGCGCGAGCAGATTTATCAAGTCAGAACGTGGGCAGACCACCAGGGCGCAGGCCAGCCATGGGTCTGGGAGTAGCAGACCCAAAGGACTTAAAACTCACCTCTCCCTAAGTGAAAGGCGCTAAAGAATATATTTTGTAGTTTTATAATCTTCATTGTTTAGGATCATTTTTGACATTCCTTTTTTTTTTTTTTTTTTGGTTGTGAAACTTATTTTTTATTTATTTTTATTTTTATTTTTTAAAAAATTATTTATTTATTTATTTATTTTAATTACATTATGAAAAATATGAGGTCCCATTCAACCCCACCGCCCCCGCCCCCCACTCCCCCCACAGCAACACTCTCTCCCATCATCATGACACATCCATTGCACCTGGTAAGTTCATCTCTGAGCATCACTGCACCCCATAGTCAATGGTCCACATCATAGCCCACACTCTCTCACGTTCCATCCAGTGGGCCCTGGGGGGATCTATAATGTCCCGTAATTGTCTGTGAAGCACTATCCAGGACAACTCCACGTCCCGAAAACGCCTCCACATCTCATCTCTTCCTCCCGTTCCCCACACCCAGCAGCCACCATGGCTACCGTTCCCACACCCATTCCACATTTTCTCTGTGGACATTGGATTGGTTGTGTCCATTGCACATCTATGTCAAGTGAGGGCTTAGATTCCATATGGGTACTGGATGCACTCCTCCCGCTTCCAGTTGTAGACACTCTAGGCTCCATGTTGTGGTGGTTGACCTTCTTCAACTCCATGTTAGCTGAGTGGAGTAAGTCCAATAAATCAAAGTGTAGGAGCTGAAGTCTGTTGAGGCTCTGGGCCTGGGTGTCATATTATCAGTCCAGAGATTCGAATCCCCTACATATATCTTAAACCCAGCACCGACTACAATTCCAATAAAGTAGCATGCAAGTCTTGTGAAAAGAGATCCCCTCTGAGTCCAATTCCATCACGCAGAAACACCAGCTCCAAAGAAGGGCTATCTGTCATGGCAGTGAACCCCTTCTGCCATGACCATAGAACCCGTGGGTCTCTTTATCCCTCAAAAGAACCAATACCTGGGGTTGTATCTACCTTATCTGTCTCTTAGACTCTGTTCAGTTGTACATAGGGGTATTCCTTCTGACAACCTCCAGACTCTTTTTTAGAGACTCACAGCCTTATAATCTCATTTCTCCTTTCCATTTCCCCCTTACATTAGGTCAAACAGCTTCCCGAAGTCATGTCATTATATGTAGACAGGTATATTCTGCTGTTCCGCATTGAATCTTTAATTCAAGGTCATTTTCTAGTTGCTTCTTCAGCTGGTATGTGGTAGTGATCCCTCGGTGCCAGGGAGGCTCATCTCTGGGTGTCGTGTCCCACGCTGGGGGGAATGCATCGCATCTACACGCTGAGTTTGGCTGTGAGAGTGGCCACATTTGAGTAACATGCAGGCTGTCAGGAGGAAACCCCCAGGCACAATGCTACTCTAGGCCTTGTTCTTATTGCAGGTGTATAGGCTCAAAAGTGTAACCATTAGTATCACGAGCCCACTGTTGGGCCCTCCTTCCTTCCTGGTTCTTGCCGTTGCACCTGGAGGATTGCCGCTGCTCTCCCAGGGCCCACAACAGTGACCCCCTGGCCAGGAGCCCAGTACCCCCCCAACTGTTGTTTTTGTTTCCACTATGAGTATATATAGACATTACCATATACCCTGGGCATATGCCCTGTATAACTCCCTGTCAACCATATATATCCTGTCAATAACATCCCATATCAGTATTCCTCCGCTGCCATTGTTGAACCACTCTGTGATCCAAAACTTCCCGTAAAGTGAATCCCAACATAATGTCAGCTTCAGAAGAGTCTTAGATCACCGAAATTCATATATACAATATACAGTATTTCCCCAGATCCACCATAAAACCTTTTCCCTTGCACAGCAATAATCTTTTAACTTATTCATATCATATTTCCTGAAACTGATGTACAGATTCCAACACTATAGTTTTCAAACAAGGTGACATTTGTGCTTACTATGTGGTCCCTATTTTAGGCTGTACAGTTTTCTAAATTTTTTAGTTATCCTATGTTTTGTCTTATGGTTTTCATTATTAGTCTGTCGTCCCCTATATGTTTTTGGTGTAATATTAGCTGTTTTATATTCATCCTCGTGTACTCTCACATAACTCCTCTTTTGCCCCCTTATTTACCTTTGTTCCATCCATTCCACATCCATTTTCCCCTCCCCTTAGGGCCCACAACGCCTGCCAATCTAATACCCTGGGAGCCAGGACTGTGTTTCTATTTAATCATTCCATTCATTCTTTCATTCAGCAAGTACTTTATGAGTGTTTTCTAGAATCAGTTCCTGTAAAGGTGCTGGGAGTATACTGGGGGTATAATAGTGAATGAGTCTGGTTGCAACTATTGCACCAAAAATAACTTAGACACAATGAAACAAAATGTCTTCTTACGGCACTAATCACATTTCTCTTTTTTTTTTTTTTAAAGATTTATTTATTTATTTAATTTCCCCCCCTCCCCTGGTTGTCTGTTCTTGGTGTCTATTTGCTGCGTCTTGTTTCTTTGTCCACTTCTGTTGTCGTCAGTGGCACGGGAAGTGTGGGCGGTGCCATTCCTGGGCAGGCTGCTCTTTCTTTTCACGCTGGGCGGCTTTCCTCACGGGCGCACTCCTTGCGCGTGGGGCTCCCCCACGCGGGGGACACCCTTGCCCTTGCGCGCATCAGCACTGCGCATGGCCAGCTCCACAGGGGTCAAGGAGGCCCGGGGTTTGAACCGCGGACCTCCCATATGGTAGACGGACGCCCTAACCACTGGGCCAAAGTCCGTTTCCCCACATTTCTCTTGACTCAGTCTTTTCCATACCTCTCATCAGCTGAAATTTGGTTATGGAATCCATTAGCAGGTCTGTTATCTCTTTCTTCTCGGGTTCTTCAGTTTCATTTCCGAGGCATTTTCATAATAATATTTATGCCACATGACCCATGCCTCCTCCCCCACACCCAACCAACTGTTGTCTTCTCCCCTTCTTCACAGAACTCACCTGTTGTTTCCTTCTAATAAGTACATTCTCACTTTGTCTACTGTTACTTTATCTGCATTTCTGAGGGCTTGTTTCTTCATCATGGCTCATGATATAATTTTTCAGTCACCGTTACCACTTCATAGATTCTAATTTGGGCTATCCTGGGTTGTTTTTATTCTTTCCAAACTTCTAAGGACCTGCTCATGAGATATATTTTTTGTGTACCTTGGATTAGACCCTTTCCCAGAGCTTTATTTTGTGAGCTCAAAAAACATCTATTTCCAAATACCCTGTGTAGAACAGTATTGTCCAGTAGAAACACTATGAGAACCACATATGTACTTTTTTTTGTCTTTGTTTATTTTTTTAATATGACATTAAAAAAATATGAGGTCCCCATATACTGCCCACCCCTCTCATCCCACTCCTCCCCCCACAACAACAATCTCCTCCATCATCATGAGACATTCATTGTATTTGGTGAATACATCTCTGAGCACTGCTGCACCTCATGGCCAATGGTCCACATCATAGCCCACACTCTCCCACATTCCACCCAGTGGGCCATGGGAGGACATACGATGTCCGGTAACTGTCCCTGCAGCACCACCCAGGACAACTCCAAGTCCCAAAAATGCCTCCACATCTCATCTCTTCCTCCCATTCCCTACCCCCAGCAGCCACCATGGCCGCTTTCTGCACACCAATGCTACATTTTCTTCGATTACTAATCACAATAGTTCATGAATAGACATATGTACTTTTAAATTTTTTAGTAGCCATGTAATTAACACCACTGAATTGCATATTTAAACTTGGTTAAGATGGGAAATTTAAATTGTATGTATGTTACCAGAAAAAATTTTAAAGCCATAAAAAAACAAAGGCATGCATAGAGAACTGGAAAAAAAATAAAAAAGAAACAGTTGAAATGAATTTTAATAATATATTTATGTATCACAATATGTCCATACTGTGGACAGTATGGGTATTTTTATTTATTGTTACTGTCTTTGAAATCCAGTGTTAATTCTACACTCACAGCACATTATCGATACAGACTAGCCACACTGCAGAGTGCTCAGTAGTCAGTTGGACAGCAAGGGTTTAGCATAATAACATCTTGTCAGGTCTCCACACCCAAGATACAGAGAATCCCAATACAGGGGTTATGTTATGGTTTCCTCAAGACCGATACATATATACTGTTCTTCTCCATAAATATATTATCTTTCTGTCAAATTTAAAGTTCTTCCATTTTGTTAGAAATCCAATTGGGTTTGTGCCCCATGAAAAGGAAAGTGTTATTCCTGTTGGGTTCCTCACTGTAGTGAATTTAATAGTCTGAGGTTTACACTATTATGTCCCTATCAAGCATACTATACATCTCCTAACAAGACTGCCATTCATTTTTTCGATAAATCTTACATGGGGTATTAGGGTCCATGAACTGACAATTGATTTACTGCCTGGAAAATTATTCTTTATTGATTTATATTACACAGAGGTGACTGCAAATTTATGGTGTCTCTAATCAGAGAAAAAATGCTAAAGTTAGTGTCATTCTTATTTAGACGGGCAATTCCAAGTTGGAGAATTGGTTTAGCACTTTTAGGTGACATCTACATATTACTCAGTTGTGAGTTCCAGTAATCCATGAATTATAATACATAAAGCAAGTGAGAGCAGGATAATTAATTTAAAAAAAACAAAACACTCAAAGTGTCCTTTGGGCAAATGAGTATTTTAAATGTCAGCCTAGCATTAACTTTCTAAGTGGAATTGGATACTTGGGCTTGATTTTTCCTGAAGATGCTGCTTAATATATATTTATCAACACATTGAAAATGTAAACTTGTTTTAAATGATTACAACCTTTTTAATAAAAATTGATTAGTCATATTAGGAAAGGTTTATAAAAATGATATTAAATTAATTTCTATGAGCTATTTCAGGAAGCTCTCTGATTGGATAGGAGTGAAAATCACCTGCCTACTTTCCCTGCCTTTGTTAACCTGTTCTGATCAAGATGCTTCTGTCCAGAACACAACCTGAATTTAATTTACATGCAAAGAGACAAAATACAGCATTATGTTAGTTCACTGGTTGGGCATAGTGAAATGGAATCAATAGAATTACTACATATATACCTAGGCCTCTGAATTTGGCTTTGGCAGACCCAACAATTCCCTGAAATTATATAAAAAAAACATATAAATGTTTAATGGTGCATAATTTTTCTGGGTAGAGAGGATTTATATATCAGGTTATCAAATATATCCTTGACCTTCAAAAAATCTCATATATGCTTTATAGGTTCACTTGTTTCCTTTTTTTTTTAATTAAAAATTTTTTTTATTACAGAAGTTGTAAACTTACAAAACAATCATGCACATGTGTTGGATTCCCATACAACAACTCTTCATCAACACACCACACCATTATGGAACGTTTATTAAAGATTATGATATAATATCATCAGACTATTACCACTAACTATGGTCCATAGCTTACATTTGGCATATTTTTTCCATACCCCCATATTATTAACACAGTTCATCTTGGGCATTGATAAAAGATTATTACACTGTTGATGTTAACTCTAGTTCATAGGTTACATTAATTGTATATTTCCCATGCTTCTCCACATTCCCACCACCCTGTAATACTGACATACATCCATTTTAATTCTTGCATTTGTACTATTAACCACACTTCTCATCCACCTCTGGGTTCACTGTGTTATTCAGTCCCTAGATTATTCTCTAGTTTTCTTTCAATTGACATCTACATCCCTAGACTACAATTTTCAGCCACAATCCCATTTATAAGTCAGCTGTTTCTCACTATAATGTGTTACCATCAACTCTATCCGTTTCCACACATTTACAGTCAAGTTAATTAAAATTCTACATACATTAAGCATCAGTACTCATTTACAGCCTTCTCTTATCTCCTAATAGCTTATACTCTAGGTTTTAACTCCATGCATTTATTCTTCTTATTTAGTTCATATTAGTGAGACCATGCAATATTTGTCTTTTTGTGCCTAGCTTATTTCCTTAGCATAGTGTCTTCAAGGTTCCTCCATGTTTTCATATGTATCACAATTTCATTTCTTTTTTTTATTTATTTCTCTCCCTGCCGCCCTTCCCCCCCTTCCCCTCCCCCGCCCCCGTGTGCATTTGCTGTGTGCTTCTGTGTCCACATGCACTCTTGTCAGGAGGCACCGGGAATCTGTGTCTCTTTTTGTTGTGTCATCTTGCTGCATCTGCTTTGAGTTTCTGTGGTGCCACTCCTGGGTAGGCTATGCCTTTTTTGCATGGGGCGGCTCTCTTTGCGGGGTGCATTCCTTGCACATGGGGCACCACAATGCAGGGGGAACCCCTGCATGGCATGGCATTCCTTGCACCTTGCACGCAGCAGCACTGCATGTGGGGAAGCTCACCACATGGGCCAGGAGGCCCTGGGTACCAAACCCTGGACCTCTGATATGGTAAGTGGATGCTCTTATCAGTTCAGCTACATCCACTTCCCTCATTTCTTCTTACTGCAGCATCATATTCCATTGTTAAGTATATACCACATTTTATTTATCCATTCATTGGTTGCTAGACACTTGGGTTGTTTCCATCTTTTGGCAATTGTGAATAACATTGCTATGAACGATGTCTGTTCATGTCACAGTTTTCTGTTCTTCTGGATATTTTCCTAATAGAGGAACTGCTGGATCACATGGCAGTTCTATATTTAGTGGAACCACCAAACTGTCTTCCACAGAGTCTGCACCATTTTACAATTCTACCAACAGTGAAGGAGTGATCCTATTTCTCCACTTCCTCTCCAGCACTTACTGTTTTCTGTTTTTGTGTTTTTCTTAAAATAATGGCCATTCTATGTGATGGAGATGATATCTCATTGTTTTGATTTGAATTTCTATAAGTTCACTTTTGAATCCATAACATCGAGCACATTGCTTAACAAATAGCAAGTCTCAATAAGTATTGTGGATAAATGAATGCTCTTAAATTGTGTCAGCCTGTCCAGTCAGTTTCCTGGCCTACTTCAGTTTATCCAATGAGGTTCTTCTATTTTGTCTAGCTCCTTACAGTGCTTACAATATGCACCCACAGTTTAATTGACATTTTATATGTTCTTAGATTAGCAATGATTTCCATTTGGGGTTTGAAGTGCAAACTTTTGGGATAATTATTCCAAATAACATTTTTCCATTTCCTTTAGTTTTCTTTTCTACTACTCCTATTTTTCTGCCCTATTTCTCAAAAGAAGGATCTGGGAAAAAGGTATCTGCCCAGAAAAGTTAATGGTAAAATGTTTTGTCTTGATCTCCCTTTAAATCGACTTTATTTTGATTCAGTGAGAAACTAAAATTCATTTATTTATTTGAAAGCTATAAATTGATTGTGAACAATGTTTTTTTTTTTAGGCCAGTAAAAAGAATTTATTGGGAGCTTGCTGAGAAATGGGAGAGAAGGATGGAAATACACACCAACATTTGGTGTGGGCTCCTATAGGCAGAGAGAGCAAGTTTTGACTTGTGTGGTCATCTTTTAAGCTATTCATTATTCTTCCCCTTGCTAATGCTAGGGGGAGGGGCCCCAGTTGTTACTGGTTATCCCACCAATGATGGGGGCTAATGGTGAGGCCTGTTTGGAGTATCTGGGACTTTCCCTCACCCCTGGGAAGAGTCCCAACTGGACCTCAAGGTAAAGGTCAAGGTCTCAGCCATGTTGTCTGTCAGCCATGTTGTGGCTCCTCTTTGCATTTCCCTGTACTAACCTTACTCAGCTCCCTCCACAGAGAGTTCATGCCCTTAATTCTTAAGGGGGTGCTGAGGGGCAATGGTCATTCTTCTGTATTTACTTCTAGCTGGTTAGGGCAGTAGTCCCTACCTGACAGGGCATAACCTCTCTGGCTATTCTATTGAGGTTGACAGAGAATGGTTCAGTACTATGGCTGGAACTGGATGAAATCCCTGCATGACTAATAAGGTATTGATTCTATAAGAAACAAACTTAATTAAAATTTTGAAGTTACATGGTCCTCTTAAAAGGATAAAGAAGATGGTGGTAGGTGGGCCCATTAAGGGGACCAGCCATGACGTACTGGACCATGAGAGTGAGAAAGGCCAGGTACCTTCAGAGGCCGAATCCTCCCAAAGTTGATGGACAATATTCTTCCTTGAGTTTTTTTATGCTGTTGGTTAATTCTAGGGAGAGTTTGTGGTAGATCTGCTCAGTTTGGGTATAAACTGCCAACCCCAGTTCCCACAGCAGTGGTTATGCTTAGGACAGCTAGGAGAGGTTTGGAAACTCACAAAGACAGTACAGGCAACAACAAAACAGGTATATGGCAAGCAAAATAAAGGCAAACTTAAGAGAGTCATTCTTTTGTCTTATAGGCACATTCATTAACTACTTAGAAAATGAATTAAGTTTACCAGGACTTTAAACATGTTCAGTATCCCTCTGCATATGATCTAGAATAGAGAAGATATCATCATAATTATCAGTCATATAGGTACAGTACTTAATACTAATCAATGTACAAGTTCCTCTTTGAGCTTCAGTTAATAGATCTAAGCTCCAGGTTTGCAATACCATACATATTCTCTCTCCATGGGGTCAGGCCTTAATTCCAATTGTGTTTAAGTTCTATTCACAGTACTCTGATCATTGTTGCTTCACTTGGTATGCTCTTCATCCAGCCAGCATGCTGCAGCACCATTAACCCTAGAGAGAAGCTAGGAAGGTAAGTCTCCAGTATTTCACTGGCATGGTGCATAGCACCCTCTGGCACCATGAAACAGAGCCAGTCTAGAAGAAGTATCCCTTGTACATCTGGTCATATTGAGCCATTACCAGCTGCTGCAGGAGTCTGAAACTGTAAAATACTCTCCATCCATGTCAGGAACATAAGCAGCAATGTGGTAGATACCTTTATTGTTTTAAGGGTCAGTGACCAACCTAGCCAATAACTCAAATGGAGAGGCATCATGCAGGGTATTTAGACCTGGCTTGAATACACAAGTGAGTTTGACAGTACTAAAGTCTTTCTCTCTTAATCTTTATACACTTTCTAAACACTTTCATGCAATGTATAACATATCAAATGAATTTAACTATTTTAGTACTTTGCTCTTTACTTCTACACTTCTACCATGATTCCATTAATTAATAGGTATTTCACTTTAGCAGTACAAGAAAAATTACTTTCTTCATTATTTTATGAAAATCTGAGATTCCCAATGGAATCAAGGTTATCTTTCCTTATCACCACTTGAATTTGCATAGTGAGGTGGCCTCGGATAGACTTTCCTGTTATGAAGTTCCTTTTTGCTATTAATATCGATTTAGGATTCTAATTAATAATGGCTTCCTGGAATTAGCCATTTAAATGCTTCAATTTGGGAAATGGACTGGGCCCAATGGATAGGGCGTCTGCCTACCACATGGGGGGTCCGCAGTTCAAACCCTAGGCCTCCCTGACCTGTGTGGACCTGGCCCATGCGCAATGCTGATGCGTGCAAGGAGAGCCGTGCCATGCAGGGGTGTCCCCCACGTGGGGGAGCCCCAGGTGCAAGGAGTATGCCCCATAAGGAGAGCCACCCAGTGCGAAAGAAAGTGCAGCCTGCCCAAGAATGGCGCTGCACACACGGAGAGCTGACACAACAAGATGATGCAACAAAAAGAAACACAGATTCCCGGTGCTGCTAATAAGGATAGAAGTGGTCACAGAAGAACACACAGCAAACGGACACAGAGAGCAAACAAGTGGGGGGGGGGGGGGTAAGGGGAGAGAAATAAATAAATAAATAAATCTTTAAATAAATAAATGCTTCAATTTAGAAGATGCTTTCACAAACTCCTTATAATTAACCATAACTACATAGACTGGATACTTTACCTTTAAATAAGTTTATTAAATTATAGTTAGCAACCAATGAAATTTACCTGATCCTTTTAAGGGAGGACAGATCTACATCTTCTTCTTTAACTTAACTTCATTAGACACAAACTTACAATTTTCATCACCATAAATATTTAATACATATAATGTAAATTTATTTAGTTGGTATTCAGTAAACCTAGGGAGATAACACCCAAGCTAAATAAAATTGAAGCCATTACAGTTTATGCAAGGAATGGTTTTTTCCTCCTTCCTTTATGGGAAGCTAAAACCTCTTTTTTTAAATAAAATTCTAAAACTGTGAATACCCTTAAAAGCATATTGACTGCTAGGTTCTGGAATAATTATAAATGTTTAGTTTGTTTTAAAAGATCTTTCCATAGCTTTCAAGGACTTTTACGTACTGAAATTTGACAATTGGATTATTAACCACTTTTATTTTAAGGCTGGTAAAAGGTTTAAGTTAGGGAATTACAGGGCAAACCAATTTTTAATTCCTCCTCCTAGAAGATAGAATTTTAATCTGCCATTCTTTGCTCCTTGCAAAGAAAAGGCCCTGGGGGTTGGGTAGATCAAAGAGCTCAGGAAAATATTTTTCCTTTCCCAATAGTTTCTGCATTCAAATTTCTGGATAACCTTTCCCTTCTGCTTAACCTAATTTTGGCTCAAGGAATATGTATTTATATATATAACTGCATATTTATTTTTTTTACAATTTTTAAATTTTTTAAAATTAATTAATTTATTTTTAAAGTTATATTAAAAAAATATGAGGTCCCCATATACCCCCCAGCCTCCTCACCCCACTCCTCCCATAACCACAACCTCCTCCATCATCATGGGACATTCATTGCACTTGGTGAATACATCTCTGAGCATTACTGCACCACATGGTCAATGGTCTACATTACAGTTTACACTCTTCCCCGGTCCACCCAGTAGGCCATGGGAGGACATCCAATGTCCAGTAACTGTCCCTGCAGTACCACCCAGCTTACCTCCAAGTCCTGAAAATGCCCCCGCACCACATCTCTTCTTCCCATGCCCAGCCTCAGCAGTTACCATGGCCACTTTCTCAGTGTTATATTTACTTCCATTACTAATCACATTAGTTCCAGAATAGAGTATCAGTAAGTCCACTCTAATCCATACTCTATTCCTCCATTTTATGGACCCTGGGATGGCTATGTCCACTCTACCCCTCTATCAAGAGGGTGCCTCGACTCCACTTGGATGATAGATGCAATTCTCCTGTTTGCAGTTGTTGGCACTCTTGGCTCCCTGGTATGGTGGTTGACCTTCTTCACCTCCCAGTTAGCTGGCTGGGGTAAGTCCAATAAACCAGAAGATAGGTGTTGCAAGTCTGTTGAGGCTCAGGGCCTGGCTATCACATGGAGAGTCCAGAGATTCAGGTCCCCTGAGTATACACTAAACCCCAGCGCCAACCACAGGTCCGGTAAAAGTGATAGGAGAGGCTTGTGAACAAAGACCACATCTGAGTCCAACTCCATCACACTCAGGACCAATTTTTTAACACTTTGAATAGAGTTCTTTCAAGAATTTTCACTTGTTAATTAGATATTACCATCCCGATGTATGAAGATATACACTGAGCAAATAGGCAGATGCAAATAGAGAGACGCAAAAACACAATTCACTAAAGTTACTTAAATTTTTCATTCCCTTATACAGTAATTTTAACTGTAAAATAAAATTTAAAAGACTTTTTTGAAGGCTATTTTTAATTACTCTAATTTGCACTGTGACCATGCTGTTTTGACAAAGAATTTCATTTCTTTTAATTATTAACTTATAACCAAATTGCCCCCTATGCTTTAAAATATAATTTAAAACATTTTACTTTACTTCAGAACTTTATTTCCCATTTTGACTTTGGCAGACCTTGGGTGAAAAACACTAATTCCAGTATGTACTTGCTGAGATCATTGAAGCCTTAGGGAAACTGGTTTCTGTCATGAGTTGCTGCTTTTAGGAACATCAGTACTTTAAGTGGGAGGCTTCCACACTTCCCAGTCCCCAGAGATAACTCTGGTAGCCACTGGACTGGAAGAGAGGACGTTCAACCTTGTGGGTAGAGAATTCCACCAGGCAGCAATTTAGTCCACACTTGGAGTCACGAGAGAAAGCAGAGTTATTGGCACCAGGGGAAGGACAGGAGACAGGGATGACTCAAGTTTGCCTTTCTCTTAGCCATAGGGGTCAGAAGTTGTCATGAAATAACCATAAGCAAAGGCAAGGGGTGAGATTAGAACAGTAGTAACCATGAAACAAGGCAAATTCAGTTTGTAATTAACATCACAATAGCTGAAGTCTAGGCTAAATCCACCCAGTTAAAGCAATTTCAGATATTATTCTTTCGCTATTTTATAATATAAAGGCATTTATGTAATGATCTTAATTCTTACAGTTTCTAGTAAGGTTCCATTTAAAAACAATTTGGGCACTTCTGTTTATTAACTAAGCAGCTAAAAGAATTTTATTAATACCAACTTTGCTAAGTGTTTCTGCTTCTCCTGCTGTTGAACTAATTCCACTTGTGAATTATCCATCAAATTCAATTGCAAGATAGTATTGACATTTAAAGACTCCTTTTTAGGTTGTCTTTCACTGTTCTCCAATTTTTAACAGGAGAACCCCCAAATCTTATTTATGAGTTCCTATGTAGGAGCAGACTAGCAAAGTTAAAGTGAGCACAGATTAGAACAGAAAAAAGAATTTTATATACTTAGCTTAGTTTAGGGTAAGACTTGACTTTAGAATCACGTAAACACAAAGCTCCCAGTGTCTGTCCATAGCAGAAACTTTGTGCAGGACCCTCCACCTTAGTTCCTATAGGAAAATCCCTGGGCAGCTGCTAAGTATGAAACTAAGGGGTCCAGAGAAGCCCAGCCCCCAACGAGACACGAATTGGGGCTGAATCCCATTAGTTAACTCCTGCAAAGGGTAAAATCCTGCAAGCCTTTTTTGTGGAAAGGATTGGAGTGTTAGAAGGAAATATGCAGGAGCTAGGAAAGCCAGGGACCTTTAAATATTAATTAATGGCACCTGAGGAGGTTGCTTATTCTACAGGGGAGAGGTGTAGTGAATGTAGTACATTTCCTCATCCCTTTAAGAAGACATGGCCACATGGTATCTGGCCCGCAGATCTGTCTGTCCTCTCCTCTCTTACACAGGTTTAACTTGAATTCATGGTTCCATACAGAGCCCACTCTCAGCCATACTGCAGCCATGTGGTGTGACAGGAAAAGATTAGCATCTTTCTTTTTATGCCATCAGTAGGTAGGTTGTCCCAATTTCTGAGAAGGCATCCCAATGGGGAGTATACTGGAATGCTGGAGGAGCCATCCATTTTCCTAGGGGAGGATAAAACACATTCATCAATTTGGGGGTGTCCCATACCTAGACCTGACTGGATGGATTGCTCGCCAAGCCAGCATCCTGGAAATCAGGGAGCCCTGCCTGCTCTCCCCACGTTTCGGGGATTGGGAGTCTTATGTCTCTGGGTGTCTACAGAGCTTTAAAGGTCTTGGGGTGTCTGGGTCCATCTTCCAGACCAAACACCCAAGCCAGGCTGACCCTAGGAAAGGGGCTGGCTAGGGACCTTTCTTTTGCCTACTTTGCAGGGGTCTTAAGAGTTCGCCATGAGTGAGGTCATCTCATGGTGACTTCGAGGGTATGAGTTCTACAGTTAAACCTGACATTAAAAGCTCTTTAAAAAAAAACTAGACACTATTTGTCCAGTGACTTTCCAGCAAACAGCCTCAGGGACCAGCCTAGACAATCTCAGGACCTTCCTAGCGCTGAAAAGGAGCAAAACCTCAGGGCACAACCAAGGGTGAAACGCATGCCTCCCTAACAAATGCATTTTCAGTTTCTAAGGCATTCTAAAGCATCTCAAAGACCCAAAATGAGGACAGCAGTAATTGAAAGATTAAAGGCACTTTGAATTAAAGGGAGTTAACTAGTGGTCTAAGGAAACGATACAATGCGTGATGGCCATTCTGAAGTCACAGAGAGGGCATGGTAAACTCCTGGTGGACTCCTGCTCCATTTAGGCCACACACGCAATCAGGTGGCAAGAGCGGTTCCACCCACCATCCAGAACTTCCTTGAAACTACACAGCGTGGGTGCTTGCCCCTACCACCTCCGAAGAGGGAGTTGGAAGTCTGGGCAGACTGAGTTTATGTCCTATAGGAACCTATCCAGGAACTCCCTAAAATGGCAGAGTCAGAAGAGGGCACAGACAGACTATAAAAATTTTAGACTTACCAGTCCTTGCCTGGTGTCAGGGAAAGTTATACCTGCCTGTAGAACTCCTGGCTGTCACTTGCCAAAGGAAGCTGGAAGTCTTGGATTCCTCTAGGTTCTTGGCTATGTTGCATAAAAGAATTTAAGAGCACTCCAGTTTAGTTAGGCCAGTAAAAAGAATTTACTGGGAAATGGAGGAAAAGAACAGAGCTTTCTGAGAAATGGGAGAAAAGGATGGAAATATGCACTGAGATTTGGTGCAGACTCCTCTAGGCAGAGAGAGCCTGTGAACAATGTTTTATGCTTGTCCAGGGAACACAGCTGCACGTACATAAAGTCCTGGTCTTTATGAACCTTACGGTAAAGCATGGAAGTGGCTAAACACAAAATTTTAGCTGATGGTATAATGGCTTGGTTTTATGCAAGTAATTCTACCAATAGGAAGTTTGGATGCACTTGATTACCTTGACCTCTTTTGAAGCAAAACTATTTTAAGTGATAAAAGCTTTCTGTTGCTTGGTATGGCTGATCATAAGGCCTGGAATGGCATATAATGTTCTGGGGAGGAGAATCTGAGCTGTTGAGTTTTTCCTAGCTGGTTGGACCCTGATTCCAGGCTCAGGGCAGGCAGTAAGTTAAGGCATTTTTTTGTATAAACAAAGCCAGGCTACTCCTCTCTAAGTTTACTGTTCTGTCTTTCAACCTAAGATAGCAAAAACAAGAACATTGTGTCCCCATAAACAATTTCTAATTATCTTATACTTTTTTTAATAAAGAAGCACATGTCTATATCTATCATTTACCACACAGTATACCATTAGGTTTAACATTTTTTCCTCATTCTCTTACCTTTTTAAAAATCCAAATGACAGAGTTTCTGGTTCTTTAAAAACTGAAAACAAGTTATTTTTTGGTTGTTTCAGACAAGCAATTTAGTGAAAATGCTACTGAAATGCTTTTTCCTCTATGAAAACCAGTAAATCAATTACAAAAGCAATTTCCTTACACAGTATGATTTTATTGTGTTTGACCAGGGCATTTGGTAAGTATTAGTTCTTGCTGAGAGCAAAGAGTAAATTTTATTTCAAGCTTTTCTTTCATGCAAACAGTGAGAGAAGCATCAGAAGGGCATTTGGACAGAAGCCTTCCCTAGTTGGTGTGCACAGAGGATGGGACCACAGTGGAGTGGCCTGGCTGTCTCAGAGTGGACACTGTGAAAAAAAGCGAGAGAGAACCTTTTTTTCCTCATCAATGGGGGGAAATGTGCTGGTGAATTCTAATACCTGGGCTTATTTACTACAGGAGCAGGCATAGTGGTATTCCTTTTTTCTTCTTCTTTGAGAGACTTTATCCCGTTAAAGCAACACATGCTCACCACTATTCCAAGCAAAACAAATAAATATAACACAAAAGAAAAAATCTAGGTATGATGTGTGTACGTATTAGAGGGAAGCGTTAGGAGCTAAGGATTTCATTTCTGCCATTGAATGTGATATATGGATTGGCCTTGTGCCCATCTATAGGAATGAAGAAATACTTGCAAACAATTTACTTTGTACCTAGCATTTTTCTAAGATTCATGTGACACATATATCCTCCTGCCCTCAGTATATTTTATACCACCCACAAACGATTGTGATTAATCGTGTGGGTGTTGACTCAGAATCTCTATTTTCTCAGCTATAAAATACTGATAATCATACTGTCTACATCATTTTATCTCATAGGGTTATAATGAGAATTAAATGAGTTAGTGGGTGTGGTAAACAAATGTTAGCCACAGAAAGTGCTGTAGTGAATGGGATGTATTATTTTATTATAGGAAACCTGCGAAAGGAGATATAATACTTTTCTTAATGGCTTTCCCCATTTTTGCACCTCCTATGCCCAGAGAGAGGATGCTCCCTTCTTACTGCTCTCTCAGCATGCTGTACATACCTTATCACAGTATATTAAAATTATGTATTTAAATACCAGCTACCTCTATCCCCAGAAAGATTTGAAGGCAAGCTGTTGCAAGGTATAATCTATTACCTCATTTTGCTTTCCCACCATCTTGTGCTATTTCTGAAATAGAGAATTTTTAAAAAGTTCTTAAAATAAGGGAAAGAAAGCAGGAAAATACCAAGTACTGAAGTAGTCCTTTGAAGGTCACATAAGAAATTGGTTCCATGAGATTAGCGCATTCAAAACAGGGCAACAGAGTAAGCACAGGCCAGGGTGGAGAGAGGGGAGGAAGGAATAGAGTGGAGTGAATTAGGAGAAGAGGGGACATATTTGAAATTTGTTTACAAAGAAACACAAAAACCTATGTTTTAGACTGTTCAAAACATGAAGTATATTTTGTTGATAAGATCTAAAATGACATGTTGAAGAATTTGGTAGTAATTTTGAATTTGGGATTAATAGGAAACCATGTTATATTGATCAGGTATTTAGTGGATAATGCTTAGTGCTGTTTGATGCACATGTGGGATTTTATATAAATTTAAAGCAGAGGCCTAAGGCTATCAAGAAATTTACAGTCTCATTTTAGAAGACTGCGGTCACCCCTCGGGCTGAAGTGTGGTTTGCTGGCCTGGCGGGGGAGCAGCCGCGGCAGGCCAAGCCGCTGCCCCCATAATAGGGTGGCTGGTCGGACTCACCACCACCCCTGAAGGGAGCTCGGCATGGGCGCAGAGTGCCCTCGGGTCTCCCCTTCTCGGCAGCCATGCTTCCGCGGCCGCCCCTCCTCCCGGATGGCGCCACACGATGCCTGTGGGGCGGCACCCTTCTTCTTCTTTCTCCCTGCGCAGGCGCAGGGCGGAAAATTCCAGTCTGCCCTTTTCCCCTCCCCCGACAGCAGCAACAGCCAGGCGTGGGCGGAAAAATCCAGTCTGCCCTTTTCCCTCCCCCCCCCCCCCCCAGCAGCAACAGCCAGGCATGGGCGGAAAAATCCAGTCTGCCCTTTTCCCCTCCCCCGACAGCAGCAACAGCCAGGCGTGGGCGGGAAACTCAAGTCTGCCCTCCACCCCAGCAACAGCAGCCACCAATCCCTAAACCCTGCCCCTTCCCCCAGCAACAGCGACAGCCAATCCCTAACCACCACCCCTCCCCCATCCAGTACCGCCCACTGACCTTTCACCGGCAACAATCAGAACAGGGCGTGGCTTCGACCAATCAGCCTTCCCCAGCCCCTATAAAACTGTTGCCTCTCCCTCAATAAAGTGGACTTGCGTGTTTACCTTGTCTCCGCGGTAGTTCTTCTGCCGTGCACCCTCCAGTCCTGAGAGCCCCCGACAAGGGCCTGGCCTCCCTTGTCCCCAGTTTGTAGTCTGCTTCTCTGGGCGACCCCTTCGTCGCCGGCTTCGCCGGGCAACCCCGTCAGCCGAACCGCGCAACCCCTGTGAGACCGACCCCTCGTCTGCTGCTGGACCGACCCCTCGTCCCGAGCGGGACCGACCCCTCATCCAGAGCTGGACCGACCCCTCGTCCGCAGCCAGACCCCACCTCTACCGACCGAGCAAGCCGCCGCAGAAGACAAAGCTCAAAACAGATATGTATGAGACCAGAATATGTAACAGTAGCTGACAGAAATCTTTCGTTCTGTAGTAGTAATCAGTTATTCAACTAAATATTCAATGATGAACTGCCAAATCAGGCACCTTGCTGGTAGATAGTGTTTCAACAATAAGTATAATATAAATATTCCCTGACCTTGAAGGAGCATGCTCTCTGGAAGGGGAGACAGAAAATTATCTAGGCAATGTCATGATATGGTAAGAGGTATGGGATTACACAGGCAGGACATCTAACCAAGATCTAAAGGGTCAGGGAAGAAATCCCTAAGTAAGTGATGCATAAGCGGATATCTAAATGTAGAGTAGGAATTAGCTAGAGAAAAGGTGAAGAGAGGACTATTTGAGTTAAGTGAAAAAACAACAACAACAATGTCTTGTGATTGGAGTATAAAATTCAAGGGAGTGAGTGTCAAGGAAATATGTAGGAGAAGTAATTACAACCCAATCATGAGGCACTTGTAAGCTATATAACAAGGTCAGACTTTCATATATGCAAATACTTCCATTGTGTAGTGTGAAGAATGATTTGAGGACCTAAGAGTAAACACTCAGAGGTCATTAGGAGCCTTTTGGAGTAATCCAGTGAGAGCTAATTGTCATATGATCTATGTAAGTGAGAGTAGGGTCTTACCGAAAGATGAACATTAGACATTTTTAGGGGTGAAATGACAGGTCTTTGTTGATTAGGTTTGTTGTGGTGTTAGGGACGGGGGAAATTTAATTTTGATAGTGATTTTTGACTTGTGCATCTGGATGGACAAAAGTATATTTTTAATGGGGAGCTAGGATGGAGAACAGTTCGTGTGATATTAGAGGCTGAGCACCATTTTAGACACACTGAGTTTGAAATAACTTGGTGAATCCAACTAGAGATTAATTGTACAAAAGAGGCATCAGGCAACTTAGTGATACACAATCAGGAGCTATCAGCATATAAACATTAATTGAAGCAGTGGGAAGGGAGAGGGGAGAACAGGCAGAATGGAAAAAAGCTCTAAGGCAGAACCAATACTTTTATTCTAAAATCAACTCTATTAAAGTATAGTTTGTGTATAATAAAGTGTCTACATTTTAAGTGATCAGTCTGAGTTTTGTCAAATATATGTACTCATGTAACCACTACACTAATTAAGAGACAGAAAATATCTAGTGATCTGCTAGTTTCTGGCTCGCAAGAACTGATTATTTATTTTTCAGGAATTTTGAATGCTGGTTAAGCACAGCCATTTTAAATAATACTATATTAACTTACATTTAAATAAATTATATTAAAAACATACTCAAAACATAACATTTCTCATTATTTTACCTCATTTTACTAATATCTATGATCTTGATATATTTACATGTATTTCGTATGATTAGTGGACATACTATGTAATTGTATATGTTCAGTGACATCATAGTAGTAACTTCAAATTGGCCATGGTAAGAATATTTACAGCAAGGAAATTGGTAGCCACTACAAATCAGAATTGGATATAATTTTTGGTTGATTATTTTGACATAGGTAAATATAGGAGAAAATGTTAATAATACAGATTGAACTTAAAAGTGTATCAATGTGGGAGCTGATGTGGCTCAGTGGTGGAGCACTGGCTTCCCACGTACAAGCTCCTGGGTTCAATCCCTGGCCCAGGTACCTCTAAAAAAAAAAAAAAAGAGCTCTTTCTTCCTTTGGTGTCTATCTGAGTATCCATTTATATCAGACCCAGCGAGGGGGTGGGGACTCAACCTGGGTCACGCCTTACTTACATAGTTGGATAAGAAGCCTTAAAGTGGTCTTGACAGGTGATCTAATCAAGGTCCCCTTAAATGATTTTAATACAATCAAGGGGCATCACACCCAAAGGAATGGATTAGTTTACAAACATAATCTTAAGGGAAAAAAAGATACTCAAAGGGGATAATCTGACGCAGGACAGACTCCTAGGGAATATCTGAATGCTCATTTTGCCAGAGTGGGTTATACCATTGGGTAGAGACCCATATAATGAGAGTGAAGGTAGACCCACATCCTGGGGAGAACTAATGCCATCAAATAGAGGGAACCATATCTCTCAAGAGAAAGGGTGGCTCCCAGGGCATTAGGGCAGTTGAGCAAGTCAAGCCCTCAACACTATTGGAAGTATCTCTGAACATGGCTCCTCAAGAAATGAAGATTGACTGTCACTGTGGGCCCCAAGGGGAGGGGGAAATAGATATTAAATAGAAGGAACCAAAGTAAATGTGAGGGCAAAAGAAGTGTTTCACAAGAGTATGCAAGGATGGATATAAAACATGTAATATTACACCAAAAACATATAGGGGACAACAGACTAATAATGTAAACCATAATGTAAAACATAGGATAACTAAAAATTTTAGAAAACTGTATGGTGTAAAGTATAAACCACAATGTAAACACAAATGTTACCTTGTTTGAAAGCTATTGTCTCAATATCTGTACATCAGTTTCAGTAAATATGATATGAATAAGTTAAAAGATTATCGCTGTGGAAGGGAAAAGGTTTTATAATGGATATGTGGGAGTATGGTATATTGTTTATATGAATTACTGTGATCTAGGGCTCTTGTGAAGAGAAGCTCAATAATTAGGAAAAAAGAAAAGAAAAAGATAGGATGTAGAATTTTTCCAAATCAATATGTATTCTATATCTAACCTTTAAACTCATCGCTATATTCCATTTTACTAGTAAGGGAACCTGACATTATATTGGGCTTTACTTTTCAGGAAGTTTTGGATCACAGAGTGGTTCAACAGTGGCAGCGGAGGAATACTGGTATGGGATGTCATTGACAGGGGACATATGGTTGATAGGGAGTTATACAGGGCATGTGTCCAGGGTGCATGGAAATGTTTGGATATACTCATAGTGGAAACAATTAAAAACAACAGCTGGGGGGGTACTGGGTTCCTGGGCGGGGGGGGGGGGGGCGCTCAGTCATGGTCCCTAGGGGAGCAGTGGCAGTCCCCCAGGTGCAACGGCAAGGAACAGGAAGGAATGAGGGTCCAACAGTGAGCCCCTGATACTAATGACTATGCTTGTGAGCCTATACACCTGAAATAAGAACAAGGCCTAGAGCAGCACTGTGCCTGAGAGTTCCCTCCTGACAGCCTCTGTGTTACTCAAATGTGGCCAGTCTCAAAGCCATACTCAGCATGTAAATGCAATGCCTTCCCCCCAGCGTGGGACATGACACCTGGGGATGAGCCTCCCTGGCACCGAGGGATCACTACTAAGTACCAGCTGATAATGTAACTAGAAAATGGCCTTGAATTAAAGGTTCAATGTGGACCAGCAGAATATTCCTGTCTACATATAATAACAGGAGTTAAAAATGCTGTTTGACCTAAATTAAGGGGGAAATGGAAAGGACAAATGAGTTTATATGGCTATGAGTCTCTAAAAAAGAGTCTGGAGGTTATCAGAAGGATTGCCCTTATGCACATCTGAGCAGAGTCTCAGAGACAGATAAAGTAGATACAACCCCAGGTATTGGTTCTTTTGAGGGCTAAAGAGACCCACAGGTTCTATGGTCATGGCAGATGGGGTTCACTGCCATGTCAGTTGGCTCTTCTTTGGAGCTGGTGTTTCTGTGTGATGGAGCTGGACTCAGATGTGATCTCTTTTCACAAGCCTTTCATGCTACTTTACCGGAATTGTAGTTGGTGCTGGGGTTTAAGATATATCTAGGGGATTTGAATCTCTGGACTGACAATATGATAGCCAGGCCCTGCGCCTCAACAGACTTCAGCTCCTACACTCTGATTTATTGGACTTATGCCACTCAGCTAACATGGAGTTGAAGAATGTCAACCACCACACCATGGAGCCTAGAGTGCCTACAACTGAAAGCAGGAGGATTGCATCCAGTATCCATATGGAATCTAAGCCCCCTCTTGACATAGATGTGGAATGGACACAACCAATCCAAGGCCCACAGGAAGGAGGAATACAGTAAGGATTAGAGTGGACTTAATGATATTCTATTCATGAACTATTGTGGTTAGTAATCAAGAAAATGTGGCATTGGTGTGGAAAAAGTGGCCATGGTGGCTGCTGGGTGTGGGGAATGGGAGGAAGAGATGAGATGTGGAGGCATTTTTGGGACTTGGAGTTGTCCTGGGTGGTGCTGCAGGGACAATTGCCAGACATTGTATGTCCTCCCATGGCCCACTGGATGGAACATGGGAGAGTGTGGGCTATGGTGTGGACCACAGGCCATGGGGTGCAGCGATGCCCAGAGATGTACTCACCAGATGCAATGGATGTCATGATGATGGGGGAGAGTGTTACTGTGGGGGAGTGGTAGGAGGGGGGCGGTGGGGGTGAATGGGGACCTCATATTTTTTTAATGTAATATTTTTTTAAAAATGAATAAATTGCGTAGAATTTGAAAAAAAATGTATGTAGCTGTTACATTATGAATGGCACAAAAATTGTGGCAATATTTTTCTAGTATTTGAAAGTTATTATCTGGCTCAGCAAAGAAGTCACTCATGTCTTGGATGAATGAGTCAGATCCAACATACAGTGTTCGAGCTTAATGTATTTGTAATAAAGTGAGAAAAAGACATGAAAAGGTACAACAAAATATCTAGCAGAGGCTAATATCATTAACATGGTGATGTGAGACATCTCCTGAAAAAGCCTTCCCAGAGATTTAGCTAATAAAATGACAAATCACACTTGCTTATATCCCTGGATGAAATTAAAGACTGAAGAAGACTCCACAAATGCTCAATTGAAGAAACATCAGGCAGGAAAATTCCATTCCGGATTGCTGGTCCTTTCCCAATCCTCTTCCCCTCACTGGGTCACATGCAGCTTGGGATCACACAGGGGCAGCATGACCCAATTCCCTTCCACTGTGGATGGAGGCTATAGAGTGACTCATAGTAGCAAGTTAGAACCCTAGACATATATAGGAACAGAGACCTAAGTCCACAGGGACTCAGGGCGGAACACCAGCCACTGAGCAGTGGTGCATACAAAAGGGTACCCAGGGGAGCAAAAAAAGGAAGACTGTGAGAGAAATGCTGCCAAGAACTGTTGTGTCCTTCTTCAATCCAGTTGAATCCAACATCTGAGCCACCTAAAGGTAAAATGGACTTTTCTGTAGTGACCCACCTTTCTGAAATGACCCCATCTGGCTTCTTGGGGTGGAATACCCTAAGGAAGAAGAAACTGGATGCAGAAAAGCCTCACAGAAAACAAAAAAGAGGTTGAAGTAAACTGCTGTAAGATAGGACATGTACCTAGAACTAAAAAGTACAAGGAAATCAGAGCACTGAGTGAGGGAAGTGTGGAGACCGAACAAAAACAAACAGAACTGATCAAAATTCTTGGAAAAGAAACAGGGTAAAGGAAACTCTGTCCTGGAGGTGAAAAAAACTACAGTCTTAAAAATTGTGCCACATAAGCAGGGCAAGAATCATATGAAGAAGATTTGAGAAAATCTGAACAGTTAAACATGGGCCATTCTAAAGATCTAGAAAGAGTTAGACCAAGTGTCAAAGAAGAGCCTTAACACAAAGCCAACCAACAATAAAACCCTAGGCAAGAGGGACAAATGGATCTTCAGAGTTAACTCATCAAGATAATTAGATGCCTAGATATCAGCAAAAAATTACAAGCCATACTATGAAACAGGAAGATAAAACTCAGCCAAGAGAACAAATTAAAACCTCAGAGGAGACTCAGAAGTTAAAACAGCTAATCAAAGATTTTCAAAGAAATCACCTTAATCAATTCAAGGAGATGAAGGAAATATGCATAGAAGATAAATGATATTAAGAAGACAATATGTAAATGTATTAGGGTTCTCTAAGGAAACGAGATATCTGTCAATAGTAAGAGATTTTTATCAGAGTCTCTCATGTGACTGTGGGGATGCACAAGCCCAGATTCCACAGGAAGGCTGCAACCACGCGCTCCAGTGAAAGTCCGGTGAAGGTTCTTGTTGAGTTCTGGGAGATGTTGGCTGTCCAAAGACATGTAGGGAAATTCTCACTCAATGCTGGAATCACTTCCCCTTTTAAGGCATTCAGCTGATTGCATAAAGTATCACTCATTGCTGATGGCAGTCTCCCTGATTGATGTAATTGTAGTCAGCTGTCTATGATTTAGTACTGTAGTAAAGTCAATGGTGACTAAAGTCCATAAATGCCTTTGTATTACAGTTAGCCCAATTCCTGCTTGACCAAACAACTGGGCACAATTACCTGGCCGAATTGACACATTAGCCTAACCATCACTGTGAGCATAAAGAAGAATTAGAAGTATAAATAGAAACATAACAGAAGTTATGGGGATGAAAGGCACAATAGTAGAGATTAAAAATTCACTAGAAGCTTGCAACAGCAGATTTGAAGAGGCAGAAAAAAGAACCAGTGAAATAGAAGATAGAACAATTGAAATCATACTGTCAGAACAGATAGAGAAAAGGATAGAAAATATTGATCAGTGTCACAGGGATTTGAGTAACAGCATGAAGTGCACAAACATATGCATCATGGGTGTCCCTAAAGGAGAAGAGAAGGGAAAACGTGCAGGAACAATATTTGACAAAAATCTGATGAAAATTTCCCAACTCTCATGAAAGAAATAAATATACATGTCCAAGAAGTGTAACATGTTCCAAACAGAATAAATCTTAATAGACCTACTCCACGATGCATGCTAATCAAAATGTCAAATGCCAAATATTAGTAGAGAATTCTGAAAGCAGCAAGAGGAAAGTAAGAATAAGGGTCCTCAATAAGTGCCAATTTCTCATCAGAAACCATGGAGACAAGAAGGCAGTAGTATGATATATTTAAAGTACTGAAAGAGAAAAAATGCCAGCCAAAAATGCTTTCATGAATTATAACAAATGTATGACACTAACACAAGATGTTAATAATAGGATGATATATGGGAAAATACACCAAATTGAAACATGGACTATAGTTAATAGTACTATCTTCATATTCTTTCATCAATTGTAACAAAAGTACCACACTAATGCAAAGTGTCAATAATAGGGTGTACATGGGAACAATGTATTTTTACATGACTTTTCTGTAAACCTACAACTTCTCTAATTAAAATAATAAAAATTTAAAAGAAAACATTATGTTAAGTGAAAGAAAAAAATATCTAGCACAGTGAAATGTTGGGAAAGCCATTAGAGGGAAGAGCATTTCAAGAAATAGCAGTGTACAGTGTCACATAATGCTAAGAGGTTTAAAAAGACAAGAACAGGAAAGTTTCCAGTGGATTTAATAGCAGAAAGGTCATTTTATACATTGGTATGAGAGATTACAGACAGAAAATTGAACTCACCAGACCGAAATTCCTGCTATGTTCCACCCTTAAACCTAGAAACCTATACTATGCATGTTGTGATAGGTATGAGGATTTTGTGAAAATACCATTCTTCCTTTAGCTCAGACCCCATTACTGGACAAGAGAAATCTCTCCTTGAGTAGAATCTTAGGTTGCTGCTGGCCTCTCTCTTGCAAGAAACTTTCATGACCAGACTCATCTAGGAATGATGTATTCTCATTTATCTCCTTACAGACTGGCACATCCCTTCTGCTCTGCAATGAATTACTAAACTATAAATCAAACGTCATCCCAATCCTAGTGAGCTTCTACTTAGTTATGTTTTTCCCAAGAGTGAATGACAACTAATATGAATTGTCTGCTGATTTATTCTCATTAGACATTAAGCAACACTTTGACCAGTGCCTAGCATATAGGTGTTATTTAAGCAATATTTATGTTGAATAAATGAGTGAATGGATGAATGAATATGGACGGGAACAAGTAGCTATATAAAGTAATGTTCTTAGTTAAAGTCCTGTTTTCAATTTCCATTCTGTTTCTTTCTGCAAGTACTCAAGCCTGCATGAAGGGGATGGGTGGGTGGTAATTACTGACAAGTTTGTTTTAGGAGAGTTGGGGGAGTGGGAGCTTTGAATTCTTGCTCTAATTAAGCAAGAGGTAGGACAGTCACCTCTTCCAGATTGACTGAGAAAATGGACAACAGGCTAAAACGAGGCAATAGAAACTCTGTCAATTCTATAGTGAATGTGGAGTCTGGAAATCACAGTGTTTTGTACATCTGTCTACTATGTCACATTCCACAAAGTGTTATGTTACTTGTTTGCATGTTTGCTTATCATCCAAAGCCCTTGAATCTGTTCAGGGCAGAAAGAGCATCTTATTCATCTTTGCCTTCCTGCAACATGTATCACAGTAAGACATGTAACACATGTAACACAGTTACATAATAGATGCTTGATAACTGGTGAAAGAAGAAAATAATACAGGGAGGTGATAAATCTGGGACAGGGTCTAAGACACAGAAATAAAAGGTAAAGTTTGGTTGAGAATTGACTGAACACTGATTAAGGGAAAGTCAGGACCTGGCTATCACATTATCAGTCCAGAGATTCAAATCCCCTAACTATATCTTAAACCCCAACGTTAACTGCACCTCCAGCAGATTATTGGACTTACCACACTCAGCTAAGATGGAGTTGAAGAAGGACAATCACCACACCATGGAGCCTAGAGTGATTACAACTGAAAATGGGAGGATGGCAGCCAGCATCCATGTGGAATCTGAGCCTCCTCTTGATATAGAGGTGCAATGGACACAACCAATCCAATGTCCACATAGAAGAGGTGGCATTGGATTGGGAAAAGTGGACATGGTGGACAATGGGTATGGGGAAGGGCAGGAAGAGATGAGAGGTGGGGGCGTATTTGGGACGTGGAGCTGCCCTGGATGGCGCCTCGGGGGTGATCACCGGACATCGTGGATCCTCACAGGGCCCACTGGATGGAATGGAGGAGAGTATGGGCCATGATGTGGACCATTGTCTATGAGGTGCAGAGGTGCCCAAAGATGTACTTACCAAATCCAATGGATGTGTCATGATGATGGGAACGAGTGTTGTTGGGGGGGGAGAGGGGGGGTGGGGGGGTGGGGTTGAATGGGACCTCACATATATATTTTTAATGTAATATTATTACAAAGTCAATAAAAAAAAAACTGAAAAAAAAAAAAAAAAGGGAAAGTCAGGAGACATTATGTTATGGCTTTAGATGTTAACTGAACAATTTTGGCCTCTTCAGGCTGCCTCAGTACAAACTAATGGTTTATAAGAGGATGGCAATATTTGATAATGAATATTTGAGGGTTTCAGACCAGAGGGGTATGTGATTCAATCTGCGATCAAGGGTATGTGAAATCTGATTCCAGAGAAGGACCAGGTCTCTCATTCGGAGGTTTTCTTAAGCAGGAAAAAGTAGCGAAGGACTCTGGGAGACTCTTAACAAAGCATATCATTATTTTATCACGGATAACACAGAAAGCTAACAGAATAGATGAAAGGCAACATAATGGAGCCTCAAAGACCAACATACTCCTGTCCTTCTCTCTCTTCCCCCATACCTCCATCTAATCTGACTTGGAGTCCATCAGGAAGAACCCCTTTATGCCATTCATTTCTATATACTTCAGCCTCTGCAAAAAGCCTAAACTGACCCAGGTTATCTCATGGCATGGACTCTCATCCCCATTTGGCTTTGTACAACCCCTAATCTAACTTCATTTTCCTCCTCTTTGATTCATTCTACTGTACCTAAAGGTGTGGTGGCTTATTTCTTATATCATTATCAATTAGAGACCATTGTTGTGTTCTCTTCCCCAGAGCTTCCCAGTCTTGAAACAGAAGGGTCAGATTATACCCTCTGTTACTCCTTGTTGCTGTCTTGTACTGACCCCTTACTTCCTCATTTCTTACAGATTTTAGTTCCTAGTTCAGTATCATTTTCTCTAATTCTTTCTCATTATCATTGTGACTGAGTTCACGCTCTGTATTAATAATTCTTTTACCACCTAACTTCCATGTTCTTCAAATTCTTCCCTTTGTGGATCTTGCACTTTATCTTATTATAGCCATATATTCCCTTGTTTGAAAACTGGACCTTGAGATTCTCTAAAATTATACCCCCTGCATAATTTTAATTACAAGTATCTCATCCTCCAATCACCATCTTTTATCTGTTTATTTTCTATAATGTCTACACCATCAATTCTTTCACTCCACATGATTTACACTTATATCACATTTTCACTGTCATCTCCTCCGCTCATGCATTACTTAGTTCAGCAGGTTCTCTGGTATAATTAAGGAAATCTGTCCAAACCTTGCATGGTACTTCAGGGTTTGACCACTGCCTCAACCCTAAGTTTGCTCCAGCTTTGCACCTGCTCATCAGGGATTCACCACTCTTAACTCTAAGCCAATTTGATCTCATGTACTTTTTTTTTAAGAAATGGGTTTTTGTTTTTTTTGTTTTTTTAAAAGATTTATTTTATTTATCTCCACCCCCCCCCCCACCTTGCTGCTTGCTTGCTGTCTGCACTCTGCATCCATTCACGGCACGTTCTTCTTTGTGTGCTTGTCTCCCTTTGTTGTGTCATCTTGCTGCACCAGCTTTCTGCGGGTGCAGGCCATCAGCTCTCTGCAGGTGTGGGCCAGCTTTTCCTTCACAAGGAGGCCCTGGGAAGCGAACCCAGGGCCTCCCATATGGTAGACAGGAGCTCAATTGGTTGAGCCACATCCACTTCCCAGATCCCATATACTTTTTAACGTATTCCACTCATGTTTTCCTCACAACTTCATTGAAAAGACTCTTATCAGAAAATCAATAATGGTTTCTACATTGCTAAATCCAACAGCCACATTAGTCCTCATCTTTCTTTTTCTTATTAGAGAACTTGTAAGTTTACAGAAAGATCATGCAGAAAATACAGAGTTTCCATATACTCACTGTATTAGTCAGCCAAAGGAATGCTAATGCAAAGTACCAGAAATTTTATAAAGGGTATTTATTAAGGGTATTTATAAAGGGTATTTATTTGGGGTAAAAGCTTCCAGTTACAAGGTCCTAAATAGTCCAACTCAAGGTACCATAAAAGGTACTTTCTCACCCAAAGTCAGTTGCCCTATGTTGATGCAAGATGGTGGGCTATGTCTACAAAGGTTCAGCCTGCCTTCTTCCTCATAAGACTCTGTGGTCCCAGCTTTTTCTGATCTCAGTGGAAGGCTGGCATAAGGCTCCTCTCTCTCCCCAGGGCTTATTTCTTTCTGGGCTCAGCTGCTCTGTTCTCTTCACAAGGTCAACTGTAGACTATCAGGCTCTTCTCTCTTCCCAGAGTCTCTGCTGTATCTATTGAGCTGTCTCTCTTCCTCTGTGCTCTTCTTCTCTGAGTCTACTTCTGTGTAATAGTCTGTTTTATCAGTCCAACAAGGGGTCCTAAAGATGTGGTTGAATCAGAGCCTTAATCTTAACATAATTTAATCAAAGAAATCTCAGCTGAATCTAATACAGTCAGAGGGTATCATGCCCAGAGGAACATATCAGTTTACAAACATAATCAAATATCTTTTTTTGGAATTCATAAATGATATCAAACTGCCTCACCCATCCCCATTTTTAACATTTTGCATTAGTGTGGTACCTTTAGCCCTTATCTTTCTTGACCTCGATTTTGATACTAACTTTACTTGTATTCTGGGATGCTGTTCCTGTTTTATATGACTAGCTACTTATCTGTCTCCTTTCCCAGGGTCTCCTCATCTCCCCATCTTGATCTTTAGGTCTCTTCCCTTCTCTATTTACTTTCATCTGGAGTGATCTCTTTTAGGCTCTTGCTTTAAAACCATCTAAAAATTGATCTAAAAACTGACTTTTAAATATATAGATATATATCTGGCTGCTTTCTCAACAGTTCCATTTGGATGACAAATTGGAATCTCAAACTTAGTAATATGTCCACAGTTTAACTCTCAATTGTTCTTTCCATCCCAGCTTCTTTCTTCCCTAGTCTTCTCCATCCCAGCAAGTGAAACCTCCATCCTTTCAAGTGTTCTGACCAAAATCATGGATGTATCCATAACTCTTTTCTTTTTCTTCCAGCCTACCTCTAATACATAAAAAATCCATTTGGCTTTACCATATATATATATATACACACACACACACACAGAACTCATAACACCGTCTGTTATCTTGGCCTTTGTAATACCTCAGACATTTTCCCTGTGCTTTCTGAGCACCAACCATTCTGGCCTCATTTTCTCTTCTTTGAACAGGCTAAACACATCTGCACCTCAGGATCCTACTTCTCATGGTCTTCCTTCTTCCTGGAAACAGTCCTCCTCCAGTCATCACATGGCTTTCTCTCTCTTACTTATGTTATGCTTAAATATTTTTTGTATTAGACAGCCTCTTTTACTATCCATAAACATTTACCAATCCTGCCTACTACTTTCCTTTTCTTCCTTATCTTGCTTTATATTTCTCCTTCTCACTTATCGCTATATTTTGTGTGTGTATATATATGTATATGTATAGGTATAGGTATATGTATATGTATATGTATATGTATATGTATATGTATATGTATTTGCTGTTTGTCTTCCAAGGAATAAACTTAGTAGTTAACTCCAGGCTCTCAGGGAACTTGTGTTCTAGTAGCGGCACAAAGCAAGCACTTAATACATATTTGTTAAATGAATTAATACGAGGTCACTCTTTATCTTGGTTTCTTCATTTTGGCTTACAAAATGTTTATTTTATTAACATTCTTTACACTGGACTAACTGAGCTTTCAGCTGCTCCCAGCCATCACTGGATATAGTGATTTACTTGCATGTAATTTTCCAAATGTTTTTCCACTAGATTTTTTCTTTAAAAGCAAGATAACAAGCTAAAATTTTTTAAAGATGAGGTGAAAATTAAGAAATATTAGGTGAATAATAATGGCTTCTGGTTTCTTAATAGCTGTAGATCTGGCTAATTTGGGGAGATCTGGAGAGGAAGATACAGATGTCTACAGCATTAGTGCAGAAGGCTTGAGGAGCAAGCTAAGCCTGCAGAAGTAAGTTGGAATTTTTCCAGGGTAAGTAGTTAAAATTCTTTGCAGGCATACCAATTGATTTAAAATTTTGCAATTAGCACTAAAAACTATTATTTATCTACTTTAGCATTTTAATCAGAATGCCATGTGCTCATTAAAGTGCACACTTTGTTTAAAGTGCATGATCAATTTGCCCCCTTGGCCTGAGGATTTGGTCCTCCAACCCCTGTGCTTGGGAGGCATCCCTTTCCCCTGCGGCAATTGGAGAGATGATAACCTCAGCCCAGATCACAGATGGTGATTGAAAATGGTGCGATTCAACCTTCTTACTTGACCTTGGCTAGACTGTTCACAGGTCTCTCTGTGCCCCATAAATTATAAGTAATTACGCAGAAATAGGAGAGAAGTTCATTCCCTTGAGTCATCAGTAAAGTGCAACTGATATCACTTAGGGCTGAGCAGCAGTAAAGTATATTAATATCAGCTTAATTTGTGGTAATTGAGGTAGCAATAAAGAATTATCCCTGGAATATTTTATTCCCATGATTATCTGAGTGTTTAAATTATAGAAATGGTTTTTTTTTTTTTTTTTGGTCATAGTATGAAATGTCACATTCTCTACCATCAGGAACTTAGTGTAATTAGTGTCTGGCAGACAACACTGTGTTCAGTCATTTCCCCTGTCCCTTGGATGCATTTTTGTTAGCAGAACTATCAAGTAACCTTATTTATTATTCTGCATAAAAGCATTTTCATCTCATTAACATGGATAATTTTCTCCAAACTTATGTACTCATACTGCAGCCAAAGCTCCCTTTATGACAATTAAGATATATTGTTTTTTTTCTTCTGGTACTCTAATATACAATTAAGATACGATTCAAATCAGTAAATTTATTAGTATATTAACACACTAATTGGATTACAAACACATTCTCTTATTTCTGATGTGTTTATGATTTAATTGACTTGTTTAAACTTAATTTTCACCTCCCTGTGAAATTATAACTCATTGTTAATTGAATTTATTTACCCATGGAATACTGATACTGCATTCCCTTGTACCAAGAAGATATTTCTAAAGGTCTCATCAGAAGGTTAATTTCTGACTTGATTTTGTGGGCACCTGAAACTGCTACCAGAGATAATAATGATCATTTTAATAATCATTTACTGAACTGTGTAAGAATTAGTCGCAGTAACTTTCACAATAAATAAGCACAATTCCATTAGACTGTAATAGGTTGAATCTGGATTGACCCCAGAAAATCATGTTCTTAAGGCTAACCTATTCCTCTGGATATAAACCTATTATAAGTAGGGCGTTTTGATTAGGTTACTTAAGTAAGGCATGGACCAAGGTGGGTCTTAATTCTCTTACTGGAATCCTTTATAAAAGAATGAAATTCAGAGTAAGGGAGAAAGAAGATCAGGGAAGAAGATGGAAGCCAAGAAAACCAGAAAAGAAGGGAAAGACCAGAAGAGGCTGCCATGTGTCTTGCCATGTGACAGAGGAGTCCAGGATCGCCAGCAGCCTGTTTACAGGAAGAAGGTATCATCTTGATGATGCCTTGATTTGGACATTTTCATGGCCTTGGAACTGTATGCTTTTAAGTCAATAAATCCCTTTTGTAAAAGCCAACCCATTTCTCATATATTACTTTCAGCAGCCTAGCAGAATAAATCAGTCTATAATTATCTGTGTATTCATGTGTATAATATGTGAAAGAGCTATTGTTTAAAATCACACTGTCTTCCCCCCTCTCAAAGTTAGTTAGGGATTTGTAACTGTTATGGCCAGGTCCAACATTGTGAGCAGAAAGAAGTATGGTGATGTTTTAGAATGCTGGCATTCTGTACTGTTGTTTCCAAGTCTAGAATATTCTCTGAATTAAGTATTTTAAAGAGAGACAAAGAAAATTATACCCACAATTATTGAAAGAAATTACAAATGAATCATAATGCCTTAAACTGATGTTTTGCATCCACTGGGCAAAAATCACTGCTTCAGTGCACCAACTTGCTATCCTGGAAGAAGGCAGCTAAGGATTAAAAAACATCATTCATGGTGACTTAGGGCCTAGGCCATGGCACTGTGATTTTCTTTCTTGCTGATTTAAATTTCCATGATTCCATTTTTTCCATTATGAAATATAGCCCACAAACAGAAAAGTACACAAAATTAAGACAAGTACGTACGTGACTTCTCCCCAGTTCAAGGCGGAGAACATCACTAGCATGTTTAAATTCTCCTTCCTGGTCCCTCACAATTCCTCCCAAAGGGTACTACCATCCTGAGGTGTTTTATCATTTTACCACCTAAGTATGAACCCCTAACCAACGTAGTATAGATTTGTCTGCTTTTAAACTTTCTATGGATGGTCACTTAATATATATTCTTTATTTTCTTTTAATTTTTTAAAAACAGAACCTCAGCTCACATGAGGCCTTAGTTTCTTTTTCTTTTTTTTTTTTAATTTCTCTCCCCTTCCCCCCCCACCCCCCATTGCAATGTGTTCTTCTGTGTCCACTTGTATTCTTGTCAGCGGCCCTGGGAATCTGTGTCTTTTTGTTGCATCATCTTGCTGCATCAGCTCTGTGTGTGTGCGGCACCACTCCTGGACAGGCTGTACTTTTTTCGTGCAGGGCAGCTCTCCTTATGGGGTGCACCCCTACGTGGGGGACACCCCTGCATGGCACAGCATGTGGTAGTTGATGCTCTATCTGTTGAGCCAAATCCGCTTCCCACAATATATATTCTTTTTTTTTTTTTTTTAAAGATTTATTTTTATTTATTTAATTCCCCTCCCCTCCCCCGGTTGTCTGTTTTCTGTGTCTATTTGCTGCGTCTTGTTTCTTTGTCCGCTTCTGTTGTCGTCAGCGGCACGGGAAGTGTGGGCGGCACCATTCCTCGGCAGGCTGCTCCCTCCTTCGCACTGGGCGGCTCTCCTTATGGGTGCACTCCTTGCACGTGGGGCTCCCCTACGAGGGGGACACCCCTGTGTGGCACGGCACTCCTTTCGCGCATCAGCACTGCGCATGGGCCAGCTCCACACGGGTCAAGGAGGCCCGGGGCTTGAACCGCGGGCCTCCCATGTGGTAGACGGACGCCCTAACCACTGGGCCAAAGTCCGTTTCCCACAATATATATTCTTTAGTGTCGGGATTCATTAGCTCAAAAATACATTTGTGACTATATGTTCAACATATAATTTGCTGTATGTAGCTGTAGTTCAGTCATTATTATTGTTGCACAGCGATGCATTGTATGAACACATCACAAATTATTATCCATTCCGTTGTTGATGAACATTCAGGTTGTTTCCAGGGTAGAGCTATACATATAATGCTGCTCTTGGGTATATACCTTTGAGGGAAATTACTAGGTCATAGTTAAAAAATTTACTTCTTAACAATAGCAGAATTCCATTGTTGCACAACCTTGTTAACCCTTCTGTTGTCAATCTTTTTATTTTTAGCTATTGTTTTGAGTGTACAGTGGCATCTAGTTCTGATTTTAATTTGCACTTTCCTGTTGACAAATGTGGTCCAGCACTTTTTCATGTATACATTGGCCGTTTGCATGACTTTTTCTGTGAAGTGCCTACTAAAGTCTTTGCCCATTCTTCTATTGATTTTTAGGGACTTTCTCTTATTGGTTTTTAGTCATTTTTATATATCTTACATACAAAACGCTTTGTCTGTTACATGTGTTACACATACCTTTGCTTATTTTGTGTCTTGCCTTTCACTCTCTTAAACATATCTTGATAAAAAGAAGTTCTTGATTTTTCCTTTTCCTTTGTGGTTTGAAGTCATGAAGATATTCTGCATTATTACTTTCTATAAGTAGATTATGTTACTATTCACATTTAAATATATAATACATTTAGAATTGATTTACATATATGGTGTGAAGTAGGTGTCTGGTTTCTTGTTAACTGATGTATGACTCAAGAAATTTGTTCATTTCACATAAATGGTTGATTTTTTTGGCATAAGGTTTTCATAAAAATTTATTATTATCTTTTTATGTTTAGTAAAGTCTAGAGTAATCACCTCTCTTGTATTCTGGCAATTTATATTGTCTCTTTTTCCTTCATTAGTCCAGCTCTAGGTTTATCAGTTTTGCTGATATTTACATAAAACTAACTTTGGCATGTGTGGTGGCTTGGAGTTATGTGCCCCAGAAAAATATGTTCTTAAACTTCATCGATTTATTCTTATGAGTATGAACCCATTTCAAATAAGACCTTTTAATGAGGTTTCTTCAGTTAAGGTATGAACCAACTGAATCAGGACGGGTCTTTTTGTGTGTGTGTTTAAGTTAATTTTTTATTTTTAAAGAAGCTTTAGATTACATGAATGTTACATAAAAAATACAGGCAATTCCCATATACCTCACCCCTCCTCTTCCCACACTTTCCCTCATTAACAACATCTTTCATTAGTGTGATATATTTGTTACAACTAATAAACACATATTGAAGCATTGCTACTAACCCTGGTCTATAGTTAACATTATTGTTTACACCTTGCTTCAGACAATTTTATAGGTTTTGACAAAATGTATAGTGGCCTGTATCCGTCATTGCGATATGGTGCAGAACAATTCCAGTGTCTTCATAGTACCCCATGTTACACCTGTTCCTTCTTCCTTCTCTCAGAACCTCTGGTGGCCACTGCCTTTATTCAGGATGGGTCTTAATTCTATCACTGGAGTCTTTATAGAGAAGACCACAGAGAGAAGCCATGGGGAACAGCCAGGAGCTGAAAGTCAATGGAACCAAAAAGGAAATGAAAAGATGTCACTGTGTGCATTGCCATGTGACAGAAAAGCCAAAGAAAACCAAAGATTGCCAGCCAGAAGCTACTAGCCCCAGGAAGAAGCAAGCCTTCTAACATCTGAAACTGTGAGCCAATAAACTCCTGTTGTTAACCCAACCCACTATATGCTATTTGTTTTAGCAGCTGAGAAACTAGCACAGCTTATTACTTTTCTAAATTGTTTATTTCTATTTTTATTATTTTCTTCTTTCTGCTTGATTGGGGTTTCTTTGCTCTTGTTTTTCAATATTCTTAAGGTAGAATCTTATGTCATTAATTTTAGGTCTTTTTTCTTTATTAATATGGGGTTTTAAAGCTGAAACTGTCCTTCTAAGCACAACATTAGCAAAATTCAACAAATTTTGATGTGTTGTATTTTCATTATTTATTCCTTCATAATTTATAATTTCCTCTGTAAATTCTTATTTAACCAATGGATTACTTAGAATTGTGTGCTTCATTTTTCAAATATTTGGTTTTATTCTTTGATATCTTATTAATGATTCTTAATTTAATTTTATTGTGGTCAGAGAACATGCTCTGTATGACTTTTAAAAATTAATAGACCTTATTTTTAGGAACAACTTTAGATTTACAGAAAAATAGAGAAGATCGTAAAGAGAGTTCCCATATATATCCTTCTCCCACCACTCTTGCATAGTTTCTCTATTATTAACATCTTATATTATTATGGTACATTTGTTACAACTAATGAACCAATATTGATACTTAAGTTAATAAAGTAAATAGTTTACATTAGTTTTGACAAATGCATAATGTCATATATCAACCATTACAGTAACACAGAGAATAGTTTTACAGTCCCCCCAAACTCCTATACATCACTTATTAACACGTTTCCCTCTGTACGAACCCCTGGCAATAGCTGAAAACTCATATAGTTTTGCCTTTTCCAAAATGATACATAGTTGGAATCATATAGTTACGTAGCCTTTTCAGACTGGCTTATGTCACTTAGCAATTTGCATTTAAGATTTCTTCATGTCTTTTCGTGGTTTGATATTTCATTTCTTTTTATTGTCAAATAATATTCCATTGTGCGGTGTGATGCTTAATTTCCTGTATCATCTTCGCTAGGTTATGGCTTCCAGTTGTTCGGAAGCACTGCACTATTTGTTACTGTGCAGGTATTTCATAGATGGAATTTACATCTATTACCCGTTGATTGCATTTACAACCAACAAAGGAAATTGCCCTCAGCATTGTGGGCATTTTCTCATCCAATAACTTAGAAATCTTAAAAGACAGAACTGAAGGTTTCAGGAGTCAGAAGAATTTTTGCCTCAGCTTCAATATTGGCTCTTGCCAAAATTTTGTCAGCAGCTCCCCCCTTGCTGCCTGTCCTAGAGTTCAGACTTGCCAGCCCCCAATGTCACATGAGTCAATTCCTTATGATAAATCTCTTTATATACTACATATAAATGGAATACATATTATGTATAATACATATGAAATATGTGTGTGTGCATGTGTGTGTCTATCCTGTTGGTTCTGTTCCCCTGGAGAAACCTGACTCTGTGTGAATATACCAAAGTGTGCTTATCCATTCGCCTATCAAAGGATATACTGTTTGCTTTCAGCTTTGATTATTATGAGTAAAGCTTCATAAACTTTTGTGTGCAGGTTTTTGTGAAGACATAAGTTTTCAAGTCAACAGTGTAAATATCTAGGAGTGTGATTACTAAATAGTATGTTTAGCTATGTCTAATTTTGTAAGGAACTGCCCACACTGTTTTCCTAACTAGCTCTACCATTTTGCATTCCCACCTACAATAAATGAGTACTCATGTTGTTCTGCATCCATGCTAGCATTAGGTATTACCAGGTTTTGGATTTTAACCAATCTAATAGATGAGTAGTGATATTTCATTGTTTTAATTTGCTATTCCCTAATGACATATAATGTTAAGCAACATGCTTATATGCCTTCTATGTATCTTCTTGAGGTATCTGTTTAGATTTTTCCCCATTTTTTAAAGTAGGTGGTTTGTTTCCTTATTGTTGAATTTTAAGCAGTCTTTGTGTATTTTGAATATAAATCCTGTATCAGAATTAAAAAAAATTTTTTTTCTCCCCGTTTATACCTAATATTTTCATTCTCTCTGCAGTGCCTTTTACAGAGCAGAAGCTTATAATTTCAATAAATTCCAACTTATCAGTTTTTTCTTTCATGGATCATGCTCTGTTGTGTCAAAAACTTATTGCTAAGGTCACCTAGATTTTTATTCTATGTTATCTGCTATTTTCTAGAACTTCTGTAGTTTTGCCTTTTATATTTAGGACTATGATCCATTTGGAGTTAGTTTTTGTGAAAGGTGTAAGGTCTATGCCTGGATTTCTTTTTGTGTGTGTACATGTGGATGTCCAGTTGTTCTAGCACCATTTGTTAAAAAGACTAGCCTTTCTCCATTCAACTGCCTTTGATTGTCAAAGATCAGTTGATTATATTTGTGTGGGTCTATGTCTGGTCTCTCAATTCTGTTACATGGATATATTTGCCTATTTTTCATTATTACTATACTGTCTTAATTATTGTAGCTTTATAGTAATGCTTGAAGTTAGATAGTGTTAGTCCTTCAACTTTGTTTTTCTTCAGTATTGTGTTGGATATTATGGGTGTTTTGCCTTCCATTTTAGAGTTGGCTTATTGATATCTGCAAATTGACCTCCTGGGATTTTGACTGATAGTCCATTGATCTTACGAATCAAGTTGGTAACAATTGTCATCTTGACCAGATTCCATCTTATCCATGAACATGGAATATTTCTCCAATTTTTTTTTCAGATCTTCCTGATTTCTTTCAACAGAGATTTTTAGTTTTCTTCATATAGGTACTGTACCATATTTTTGTTAGATTTAAGCTAAGTTTCATTTCTGGTGCTATTTTTGAATGGTATTTTGTTTTTAATTTCAAATTCCAATATTTCATTGCTGATAATAGGAAAATGATTGGCTTTTGTATATTAACCTTGTATCCTACAGCCTTCTAATAATTGCTTATTAGTTCTAGAAGTTTTTTTGTTGATTCCTTGGGATTTTATACATAGCCAATTTTAAATTCTTGAAAGACAGTTTTATTTCTTATTTTCTAATCTCTATAGTTTTTATTTCCTTTTCTTGTCTTACTGAATTAGCTAGGGCTTCCAGTACAATTTCAGATAGGTGTAGTGAGAAAGGATATCCTTGTGTTGTCCCCAATATTTGGGGGGAGGGGCATCTAGTTTCACACCATTAAGTGTGATATTAACTGTAGTTTTTGTGTAGATGCTCTTTATCAAATTGAGACAATTTGCCTATGTGATGGCTAATTTTATATGTCAATTTGGCAGTCTGGAAACTCAGGCATGTAGCTATGCTGCAATCTTGAGGAAAAATTTCCTCTTCTTCATGAAACTTGAATGTCTTCTCTTAAGTTCTTCAACTGATTGAATTAAGCTCATTCACTTCATTGATCAGTCTCCCCTGGAGCTTGCAGAAGGAACCAGCCTTACTGACACCTTGATTTTATTCCTCCAAGACTTATTTCAGGCTTCTGACATATAGAAAAAAAATAAATTTACATTGTTTTAAGGCATCAAATTCATAGTAACTTTTAGAGTAGCATAAGAAACTAATACATAATCACTGCATTTTTCTTATGCTTACACAGTTGTATGGTAGATCTTTTGCCTTTTTTTTAACCTATATATTTCTTTATATTTAAACTCTATCTTTTTAGCAAGAATTTAATAGAATCTTTAATTTTTCAAATCTTTTCTGAAAGTCTCTACCTTTCAATTAGTTTCAATTAGAGTGTTTAGTCCATGAATACTTAAAGAATTATTGAATTTTTAATTTCTGATCTTATAATTTTTCAGTTCTAAATTTTATTTTGCAGAAATTTTCTATCTTCTCCTTCATTGTGGTATTATTATTCTTGCAATCTTTGATTATGTTTTTTGCTAATCCCAACATGTGGATCAAATTGGGGTGCTTCTCCATTGATAACCTTTTCTCTTAATTAACAGTCATATGTTTTCCTGTTACTTCATATGTTTTGAATTTTGGATTGCATTCTTCACATTGTGAATTTATGCAGTGGTGATCCTGGATTCTATTATATTCTTCTGTAGAATGTTGATTTTCCTATTTTAGCAGGCAATTAACTAGGTTCAATACTGAATGGAACCACATTGTCTTAGTTGGCATTTAAAATATCATTTTATCCCTTTTATCCTTAACCAGAGTCTGTCCAGAATATTTGAGGCTTAGTGGTCTGTCTGTGATTTGGGAAGAGTTTATACACCAAATTTATGTCTATCTTTTTTTTTAACTTTTTCTTTTCTTGGATTCCTTCAGATTTTCAGTGGCTGTAGTTAATTCAAACTGTGACCTTCCTTTGTTCAGTCCAGAAACTGAAGGATTTTCTTTTAGAGTTTTGTAACCCTATGTAGCACTGACCTCAGACGTACCTCTGGCTAAAAGCTATAAACATGTGAAACTCAACCTGTGCCATCCCTTCTTGTAAGTGCTGGTCCTCCTCCAGAATTGGCATTCTTCTGTTCTCAGTACCTTCAATTTGTTTGTTTTTCTTTTTTCTCTTTGTATGTTGTCTAGAGTATATATTTAGTATCTGTCAGGGTAGTATCTAGTAGGAGCTTAATCAGCAATATCAGAAGCAGATGCCTCAATGTTGTTATGTATTGTTTTCATTCCCTTTAAATCATGCTTTCTTCTTTGACTTATGGGATATTTAAATAAGTATAATTAAAATTTTTTATATCTGGTCAAGTTTTTTTAGTTACCTTTTTGCTACTGATTTCTAATGTATTTGCATTGTGATCTGTGAATATACGGTATACAATGTCAGTCCTTTGAAATTTGAAATTTGTTGAGGCTTGCTTTATAACCTCAAAGTTAATGTTTGTACATGTTCAGTGTTCTTGGAAAAATTTATATGTTGCCACATGTTAGGTGTGGTGTTATATACACACATACATGTATAGGTGATATATTTGGCCCACATCACTTACTTAGAAACGTATATAAATGATTAAAGTTTTTTCTTTCCCTGGCCTTCCTTATTCCATTATATCAGAATTCTTCCTCCTGATGAAGTGTTAAGTAATTCATGGTCCTTAAGTGTGTTGCAGTGGGGTTGAGCAATAGTGGGGAAGTTATTCTGGGTACAAGACAGTCAGAATTTGTATATATGGAACTAGTTCAGTTTTCTTCTCCTACTTCATATCTTAATTTATAGGTGTTAAGCAATATTCATATAATCCAGATATCGGCTCTTTTTCAGCTTTCATGGCTTACCAACAATAACAGGAACAACAAAAATAATATTAACAGTAAAACAATGACAAAACAGTAACACTTAACATTTGTAGGATGCCACTATTTTTTAGGCACCATTTTAAGTGTTTATAAGGATTATATAATTTAATCTTCAAAAAAATGCGTGAAGACAACCAGCAAGATGGTGGTGGATTAAGGAGCTCCTAGAGTCAGCTTCTGCTACAGGGCAGTTAGTAAACCCCCAGAGCTATCTGGAATTAGCTGAAGCACCTCTTTGGGGGCTCAGGGAGACCAGAAAAGAATCCTGCAACATCCTTGGAGTGATGGAAGGAAGAGACTGCCCATCTGCAGAGAAGACTCATAAGTAGAGTGCTCCACGCCATGGAGGCTGGTGCCCATTCTCCACTGGAAGCACAAGCCTCTTTGGGACCTGTTCCGCGGCTGTAATTGAAAGCTCCACTTCCAAAATTGGGGAAGGAAGAGATAGTTAGGCACCAATTTCAGCTACTGATGAGTAGATTCAGTGGGCTACAGTATAATCCTGAGAACAGCTAAAGCTTGAGCCTGTCCAAGTCAGAAAGAGGCCAGGAACCACCATCTTCACTCCATACCTGGCATGAGGGGAAGTGGGGTGGACTGTGAATCCCAGTGCTGGTGGGAACTGGCTTCTTCCCATCCAGGTGAGATTGCAGCTCTAGCCTAGACCCAGTGCCACCTCCAGCAGGGAGGAAGCTGCAGGGACCTGCACCAGCCTCTCTGGGAGTTACTGGTCAAGCTGCAGAGGCTGGTGATTATCCTACTCTGGTGGCATGAGCCGTCCCAGAAGCTATTCTGTGGCTAGAATTGGAAGCTCTATTTCCCAAAAACAGGGGAGGAGGAGACGGTTGGCTGCCGATTTCGGCTACTGAGTGGTAGACTTGGCTAGCTAAGATATAACCCTGGGAACAGCTGGGGTGTGAATCTGCCCAAGTCAAAAAGAGGCTGGTGGCCACCATTTTGACAATGCCCCTAGCCTGAGGGAAGGTGGATGGACCAAAATTCATAGTGACGGTAGAAACTGGTTTCTTTCACCTAGATTGGCCTGTAGCCCTAGCCTAGGATTCAGCAGTGGGGAGGCTGGAGGGCCCTGCACTAGCCTATCCACATAACTGCAGGTAACTGTCTGGCATGGACTGAAAATTAGAAATCTACCAGGGCAACTGCAGTCATCTTGTACCCACACTGCATAGATTGCTGCCCACACCTGCAGCTCCATCCCTGCCCCAGGCAGGGGTGAAAGGGGTGTGAAGTTTCATTAGTTTCTCTGGGCAACTATAGTCTAGGCCTGCACAACTTGGATTTTTCCACACAGCTATGACTCTGTCCCTACACCTGGCAAAGGATAAAGTTGGAGGAAGCTTCTTTCATCTCTGGCGCAATGAGAGCAGCTTGAGCCTCCACAGCTTATAGCACCATCTACATGCTTGGCTCTTACTGCACAACCAGCAAGGAAGAAGGGGCAGGAAGCTCTAAACTAAAGAGAAAAACTGCACCCCCCAAAAATAATCTAGTAAACCAGATGCCAGGACACCAACAAAAAATTACAATCCACACCAAGAAACAGGAAGCTGTGTCCCAGTTAAAGGAACAAGATAAGCCTCCAGATGACATAAAGGAGTTGAGACCACTAATCATAGATGTTTAAACAAAACCTCTTTAATAATTTCAATGAGGTGGCTAAAGAGATTAAGGATATTAAGAAGACACTGGATGAGCACAAAGAAGAATTTGAAAGCATACATAGAAAAATAGCAGATCTTATGGGAATGAAAGGTGCAATAAATGAAATTTAAAAAACATTGGAATCATATAATAGCAGATCTGAGGAGGAAGAAGAAAGGCTTGGTGTGCTTGAAGAAATGGCCTCTGAAAGTGAACATACAAAAGAACAGATGAAGAAAAGAATGGAAAATATTGAACAAGGTCTCAGGGAACTAAATGACAGCAAAAGGCATGCAAACATACATGTCATGGGTGTCCCAAAAGGAGAAGAGAAGGGAAAAGGGGCAGAAGGAATATTTGAAGAAATAATGGTAGAAAATTTCCCAACCCTATTGAAGGACATAATTATCCATGTCCAAGAAGCACAACATGCTCCCATGTGAAAATTCTGAATAGAACAACACTGAGACACCTACTCATCAGAATGTCAAAGGCCAAAGACAAAGAGAGAGTTCTGAGAGCAGTGAGAGAAAAGCAGTGCATAACATATAAGGGATATCCAATAAGATTAAGTGCTGATTTCTCACCAGAAACCTTGGAGGCAGGAAGACAGTAGTCTGATATGTTCAAGATACCACAAGAGAAAAACTTCTAGCCAAGAATCTTATATCCAGCAAGACTGTCTTTCAAAAATGAGGGCAAGATTAGAATATTCACAGATAAACAGAAACTGAGAGATTTTCTAAGCAAGAGACCAGATTTTCAGGAAATACTAAACGGTGTGCTAGAGTCTGAAAAGAAAAGACAGGAGAGAGGAGCCTGAAGGAAAGTCTAGAAATGAAGATTATATCAATAAAAGTAACTAAACATGTCAAAAGAGTGGTGAAAATAAAATATGACAGATAAAACTCAAATAGGAATAAACTTAACCATTGATGTAAAGCACTTGTATTCAGATAACTGCAACTCAATGTTAAAGAAATAAAAGAAGTCCTAAATAACTTGAAGAGCATTTCATGCTCACGGATTGGAAGAGTAAGTATCAATAAGATGTCAGTTCTACTCAAATTGATAAAAAGATTCAAAGCAATCCAGATAAAAATCCCACCAGCATTTAAAAAAAAATTGAAAATGTGATTATCAAATTTATTTGGAAGGGTAAGGGGTCCTGAATAGCCAGAAACATCTTAAAAAGGAAAAGTGAACCCTCATATCCAGACTTTAAATCATATTACCCAGCTATAGTGGTAAAAAGAGCATAGTACTGGCATAAAGACAGACACATAAAACAATGCAACCAAATTTATGGTTCAGAAACAGACCCTCACATGTATGGTCAAGTGATTTTTGACTACTCTGTCAAACCTACACAGCTCAGGCAGAACAGTTCATTCAACAAATGGTGCTGAAAGAACTGGATATCCATAGCCAAAAGAAGGAAAGAGGATCCCTATCTCACACCTTATTCAAAAATAACTTAAAATGGATCAAAAACCTAAAAATAGAAGCAAGAACTGTAAAGCTTCTAGAAGAAATTGTAAGGAAATAACTTCAAGACCTGGTGGTAGGTGGTAGGTTCTTTTTTTTTTTTTTAAATTATTTATTTATTTATTTTTTAATTTACATTAAAAAAAATATGAGGTCCCATTCAACCCCACCGCCCCCGCCCCCCACTCCACCCACAGCAACACTCTCTCCCATCATCATGACACATCCATTGCACCTGGTAAAGTTCATCTCTGAGCATCACTGCACCCCATAGTCAATGGTCCACATCATAGCCCAGACTCTCTCACGTTCCATCCAGTGGGCCCTGGGGGGATCTACAGTGTCCCGTAATTGTCCGTGAAGCACTATCCAGGACAACTCCACGTCCCGAAAATGCCTCCACATCTCATCTCTTCCTCCCGTTCCCCACACCCAGCAGCCCCCATGGCTACCGTTCCCACACCCATTCCACATTTTCTCTGTGGACATTGGATTGGTTGTGTCCATTGCACACCTATGTCAAGTGAGGGCTTAGATTCCACATGGGTACTGGATGCACTCCTCCCGCTTCTAGTTGTAGACACTCTAGGCTCCATGTTGTGGTGGTTGACCTTCTTCAACTCCATGTTAGCTGAGTGGAGTAAGTCCAATAAATCAAAGTGTAGGAGCTGAAGTCTGTTGAGGCTCTGGGCCTGGGTGTCATATTATCAGTCCAGAGATTCAAATCCCCTACATGTATCTCAAACCCAGCACCAACTACAATTCCAATAAAGTAGCATGCAAGTCTTGTGAAAAGAGATCCCCTCTGAGTCCAATTCCATCACGCAGACTCAAAAGAGGTGGTAGGTTCTTAAAGGAGATAAGAGGAGGACTAAAAAGACTACTGATATTTAATGTATGTAGAAGTTTTAATTAGCTTTATTGTGAAAGTGTGGAAATGTATGGAGTGGATGGTAACACATAGTAACAGCTATTTTATAAATGGAGATGTGACTGAAAATTGTAGTCTAGTTATATAAAAGCCAATTGACAGAATCCTGGAGAATAATCTAGTAACTGAATAACACAGTAAACCAAGAGTTGGATGAGAATTGTGGTTGATGGTACAGATGCAAGAGTGTCCTTTGTTATCTAGAGCAAATGTATATCACTACTGAAGGATGTTGGGAATGTGGAGAAGCATAGGAAAAATACAACTGCAGTGACCTATGGACTGTGGTTAGCAGTAATAATATAATATTCTTGCATCTATGCTGAACATGTGCTGTGTTGATAATGGGGCAGTATGGAAAATGTGAGCCAAATGTACACTGTGGATGTGGTATTCAGATGATATTATCTTATCTGTAACAAATGTTCCACCACAGTATCATGTGTTGATAGAGGAGTGTTGTTCGGGAATTCTGCACATGTGCATGATTGTTTTATAAGTTTACAACTTGTGTCATTAAAAAATATATTTAAAAAATAATACTAGGGTGGGGTGGGGGAAAAACACACCAAATGTAAGATAGGGACTATGATTAGTAGTAACACTTTGACAATATTCTTTCATAATTTGTAAAAATGTCTCATGACAACGCAAGGTGTTGGTGGAGGGTTGATGTATGGGACCCTTATTTGATGTTATGCATGTTTGCTTTGTAAGTTTACAACTTCTACTATATACTTATTGTTTATCTATGTTCATATATAAATGATATAAAGATAATAATAATAGGTTGGGTCAGGGGAAAATGCTTTTGTTAGTAGTAATATTTTGACAGTGCTGTTTAATCATTAGTTAAAATTGTTTAACAATAGTGCAAGGTATTGGTGGTAGGGTGAGTTATGAGAGTCCTGTATGATGTTATATATGTTTGTTTTGTAAGTTCACAACTATTACTATACACTTATTGTTTATGTATGTTGATGTATGTATGTTGATGTATGAGTGATATGCTTCAATAAATTAAAAAAAAATAAAAAACTAGAAATAATTGAAGAAGAGTAATGGAAAAAAACCCCTGGGTAAGAGAGAAATTGACCATCTGAGTAAATTCACCAATATATTCTGATGCGAAGCATCAGCAAAAAATTATAAGCCATACCATGAAGCAGGAAGAGATGACCCAACCAAAGGAACAAACCAAATATCTTCACAAGATATGGGATTTAAGACAGCAAATCAGTGACAGTCACACAAATCTCCTAAATCAATTCAAAGAATTGAAGGAAAATATGACTAAAGAGATAAAGGATATTAAGAAGATACTGGGTGAGCACATAAAGCACAGTTTGAAAGCTGGCAGAGAAAAAGAGCTTATGGGGATGAAAGACACCATGGATGAGATTAAAAATACATTAGAGGCATATAAGAGCACATTTGAATTGATCAAAGTCAGAATTAGTGACACTGAGGAAAAGCATGTGAAGTTGAAAAGACAGGAGAACAGAAGGAGAAAAGAATAGAAAAAAAAATGAATAGGACCTCAGGAAATTGAATGATAACACAAAACAACAACAACAGAAAACATACACAGTTTTGGTGTCCCAGAGGGGAAAGAAAACAGAAAAGGGTCAGAGGGAATATTTGAGGAATATTTGAGGAAATAATGACTGAAAACTTATTAAACCTTATGAAAGACATAAATATCAATATCCAAGGGCAATGCACCCCAAACAGAATACATCTGAGTAGACCTACTCTGAGACATCTGCTATTCAGAATGACAAATATCAGTGATAAAGAGAGGCTTCTGAAAACAGCAAGAGAAAAAAAAATCATATACAAAGGTACCTCAATAAGATTAAATGCTGACCTTTCATCACAAGTAATGGATGTGAGAATAAAGTGTGGAATAATGTATTTAAGGGACTGAAAGAGAAAAACTCGCAGTTGAGAATTCTGTATCTCACAAAAGTTTCCTTCATAAATGAGGGTGGTTTTAAAGTCTTCACAGACAAACAAAGACTGACATTATATGTTACCAAAAGACCAGAATTACAGGAGATACTGCAGGGAGTGCTGCAGACTGAAAGGGAAAAACAAGGCTGAGAGATTTGAAGAAGAGCACAGAAATGAAGAATATTAGGAGGGGTAAATTAAAGGGTAAAAACATACATAACAGTAAGATATGACAATGGAAAGCCAAAGGATAAAATGAATGAAGAAATAATGCTTTTATAGTAATAACATTGAATGTTAATGGATTGAATTCCCCAATTAAATGACACAAACTGAGCAAATAGGTTAAAAAAAAAAATGAACCATCTGTATGCTGTCTGCAAGAGACTCGCCTCAGATGTAAGTGCAAAGATGAAAATGAAAGGTTGGAAAAAAGTATTCCATACAAATAGTAACCAAAAAAGGGTTGAGGTAGTGATACTAATATCAGATTAAATAGATTTTAAATTGAAAGCTATTATAAGGAATTAAGAATGTCATTATAGGGAAGCAGACTTGGCCCAGTGGTTAGGGTACCTGTCTACCACATGGGAGGTCCACGGTTCAAACCCCGGGCCTCCTTGACCCATGTGGAGCTGGCCCATGTGCAGTGCTGATGCATGCAAGGATTGCCCTGCCACACAGTGGTGTCCCTTGTGTAGGGGAGCCCCATGCACAAGGAGTGCACCCCATAAGGAGAGCTGCCCAGCATGAAAGAAAGTGCAGCCTGCCTAAGAATGGTGCCGCTCACACGGAGAGCTGACACAACAAGATGATGCAACAAAAAGAAACACAGATTCCCATGCCGCTGACAACAACAGAAGTGGACAAAGAAGACGACGCAGCAAATAGACACAGAGAACAGATGACTGGGGTGGGGGGGTGGGGGGGAAGGGGAGAAAAATAAATACATAAATAAATCTTAAAAAAAAAAGAATGTTATTATATATTAAAGGATGGGGCAATTCACCAAGAAGGAATAACTATAATAAATATTTATGTATGTAACTTGGGTACTCCATGATATTTGAGGCACATGCTGTCAAAATTGAAGGGAAAAATAGAAGTCTACAATAATAGTTGGAGACTACAGTGCACCACTCTCAGCATTAGATAGAACATCTGGACAGAGGATATATAAGGAAACAGAGACCTTGAATAATATGATAAATAAACTGACCTTGAATAATATGATAAATAAACTAACCTTGAATAATATGATAAATAAACTAGACCTAACAGACATTTATAGAACATCGTACCCCAAAACAGCAATATAAACATTCTTTTCAAGTGTTCATGGATCCTTCTCCAGGATAGGCATTGTGTTGGGTCACAAGATAGGTCTCAATAAATTTAAAAAGACTGAAATTATACAAAACACACTCTAGTCATAATGGAATGAAGCTGGAAATCAATAGCAGATGGAAAAGGGGAATTAAACAGCACACTCTTAAATAATCAGTGAGTCAAAGAAGAAATTGCAAGAGAATTCAGTAAATATCTTGAGATGAGTGAAAATGAGAACGCAACATATCAAAACCTATGAGACACAGGAAAGACTTTGCTGAGAGAGAAATATATGGCCCTTAATGCTTGCACTAAAAAAGAAGAAAGGGCTAAAATCGAAGATATAACTGCATGCCTGGAGGAACTAGAAAAAGAGCAAACTAATCCCAAACTAAGCCAAGGGAAAGAAATAATAAAGAGCAGAGCAGAAATAAATGAAATTGAGAAAAACAACAATAAAATAGAATCCAAAACCAAAAGTTGGTTAAGATCAACAAAATTGAAAAACCCTTAGCTAGACTGAAAAAGGGAAAAAGAGAGAAGATGCAAATAAAATCAGAAACAAGAGGGGAAATATTACCACTGACCCCCACAGAAATAAGAGAGATCATAGGAGGATACTATAAACAACTTTACACCAAAAAAACTAGACAATGTAGACAAAATGAACAAATTCCTAGGGAAAAAAAGGGAACAACCAATACTAACCCAGTAGAAATAGAAGACCTCAATGAACAAAACAAATCACAAGTGGAATAATCGAAACAGTCCACAAAAGCCTCCCAAAAATGAAAAGTCCAAGACCAGATGGCTTCACAGGTGAATTCTACAACCATTCAAAGATGATATAATACCAATCTTGCTCAAGCTTTTCTAAACCATGGAACAGAAGGAATGCTACTTAACTCATCCAGGAAGCCAACATCACCCTAATACCAAAACCAGATAGAAATAGTATGAAAAAAGAAAATTACAGTCCAATATCTCTAATGAATATAAATGAAAATCATCAAAGAATATTTGCATACAAATCCATAAGCACATTAAAATAACTATATACTACGATCAAGTGGGTTTTATCCCAGGTATGAAGGGTGGTGGTTCAACACTAGAAAATCAATTAGTATAGTAAACTCTATTAATAAATTGAGGAAGTCACATGATCCTCTCAATTGATGCAGGAAAGGCATTTGACAAAATATAGCATCCTTTCTGATAAAAACACTTTAAAAGATAGAAATAGAAGGAAGGTTTCTTAACTTGGTAAAGTGCATATTTGAAATACACACAGAAAGCATTGTACTCAAGGATGAAAGGCTGAAAACTTGCCCACTGAGATGAGCAACAAGATAAGAATGCTCACTGTCACCACTGTTATTCCATATGTGCTAGAAGTTCTAGCTAGAGCAATTCAGCTACATAAAGATTTAAAAAGCACCCAAATAGGAAAGGAAGAATAAAACTTTTGCCATTCACTGATGATATGATACTATATCTAGAAAATTCTAAAAAATCCACAACAAAGCTACTAGTACTAATAGACTACTTCAGCAAAGTGGCAAGATACAGGATTAATATGCAAAAATCAGTAGCATTTCTATACACTAGTGATGTGCAATCTAGGGAGGAAATCAGAAAAAAATCCATTTATTATAGTGATTAAAAGAATAAAATATTCAGTAATAAACTTAACCAAGGATATGAGGGACCTATATTCAGAAAATTACAAAACATTGCTAAATGAAACCAAAGAAGACTTAAATAAATGGAAGGATATTCCTTGATCATGGATTTGAAGACTAAGATATCAATTGTACACAAACTGATTTACAGATTCAATGCAATCCTGATACAAATCCCAGCAGTCTTTTTTGCAGAAATGGAAAAGCCAATTATCAAATTTATTTGGAAGGATAAGGGACCCAGAATAGTTCCTTAATCTTAAAAAAAAAGAACGAAGTTGGAGGATTCTCACTTCCTGAATTTAATGCATATTGTATAGCTCCAGTGGTAAAAACAGCATGGTACTAGCATAAATTTAGATTGACCAATGGAACCAAATCAGGAACTCAGAAAAAGACCCTCATATCTATGATTAAGTAATTTTTGACAACCCTGTCAAGACAGTGCACTCAGCTGGGCCAGAACAGTCTGTTCAACAAATGATGCTGGGAGAACTGGATATTCATATCCAAAAGAAAGATTCTCATATTTGTCCTATTAATCACAGTGAATATCCAGTTCTAAGGAGCTACAATATTTTACAGCAATGGCAACAAGATATTATTTCAATACTAAGGGACAAGAATAGAGGGGAATAAGTGGGCATGGGATTTTTCCTTTTGGAGTAATGAAAACATTCTAAAATTGACTGAGGTGATAACAGCACAACTGTGTGATGGAAATGAGAGCCAGTGAGTGTGTACTTTGAATGGATTGTACAAAGCATGGGACTTTATAACATAAGGAATCCAGTAGTGGATTGTTCACTGTGATTAAAAGGATATGAGAATGTTTTCTCATGAATGATAAAAATATATAATACTAATGTAGAATATTAATATTTGGGTGGGTTGGGAGAAAATAAGCCAAATGTAAGATATGGGCTATGGTTAGTAGTAATAGTTTGACAATGCTTTTCCATAGTTTATAACAAATGTTTCACAACAATGCAAGGTGTTAGTGGTGGGGAGATGTATGGGTGCCTTATATGATGATTTGCATGTTTGTTTTGTAAATATACAAATTTTACTCTACATTAATTGCTTATGTATATTCATGTATGAATGAAATACTTCAATATATAGTATTATTTAACAAAATGAACATGAGTTTCTTAGAAAATAAGTAAAGCATAAAACTAAAATTGAATTCACCATTTTGTAAATCCAGTATAATTCAGGAAAGATTCATTGAGGTCATCATTTGAAATGATACTGGAAAACAGAATATTTACATCTTACCAAATATCCTACAGATCACCTGCTAGTTAAAATGAAAATAAACAGAAAATATAGCACAAAAATAGAAAGGGACCTTTAGAACGGTGAAGTATGACACATACCGCTTTAATCAAATGATCAAATCTGGCATCAATTATAGTGAAATAACCTGGCTCTGCATCCTTAATGGCTTACAATATGTGGTACAGTATCACCTATGAATTATTTTTGGCAAAAATTGCAATCCCAATACATGAAACCTTCAGATTAACCTTTCAATTTATTAGAAATACAGGGCTAGAGAACCAAGTTCATGCCATGGGGAAACAGTGAGACCAGTACAAAATGGGGAACTAATGAAAAACAACTGCAAGGCCTCTTTACAAGTCAATATCATTTTTAAAAAAATAAGAAAAACTGTGGAGTGTTCTGTATTACATAAAGCAAAAGAGGAAATTTGAATATGGAATCTATTAATATTTAGATAACAGAGAATTATTTTTTGGTGAATAAGAAAGTTCTTTTTGGAATATACACACTGAAGTATTTAGGATGAAGCATTCTGATATCTGAAACTTACTTCAAATGATTCAGCATGGGCAGAGGGATAAACAGAAAGTTAAAGTGGATATGGCCATATGTTAACAATTGCTAAAGTTAGGAGGATATACTTTATAGAGTCAAAATGGTGTGGTTTCAAGGCCTAGTTCCATCTCTGTTTAGTTTTTTGAGAATTTGTGGATTTTTTTCAAAGCTCTTTAAGGCTTCCATTTTCTCATCTGTACAATGAAGTTTATAATGGTATCCGTTTCATAGGATTGCTCTAAGAATGAGATGAGCAAATGCAATACAGGTTTGTTATTTACTGGTCAAGATGTTGGAGGAATTTCCCCATTAGCAATGAAGAAATAACTAACCCACGCATGTTGCTATTCATTAAAACATATTTTGAATGTTCAATTACTAGTACAAACCAGAACATTTGGCAATTCTTGATATTCCAAAATTATGGAGACAATGACTATTTCTTGATTCTCTATTATTTGCCAGAAACTGGGCACTAGGGATATAGCCATGAAAACAAAGGAAAAAAAAATCAGGCAATGTCCTTGCCTTCAAAGAGTTGATATTTTAGTAGGGGAAGACAGTAAACAAATAAATCAATATATTACCCCTTAGTGGGTGTCATGCATTATAATGAAAAATAAAGCAAATGAGGGGGCTTGAGAGAGTAGTCAGGGAATGTCACTCAGATTAGGTAACTTTTGTGTTGAGCTTTATCTATAATTATAATATAAATATAAATGGATAAGTAAAATGAGGAATTTCAAAGTTTGGTGACATAGGAATACTGAATTAAGTAAGAAAAACTAGTAAGACTTCCTAATACTAAGTCTGTTGTTTTGTGTTCTAATTTCTTACAAGGACTAGTAGGTTAGCTGTGGAACACAGAACCTGGAAATGAGAGAGCATATGGTCAATGTCTCAACAATTTTGTCTGCCTTTTCCTTTCTATTTTTACTGTCCTCACACCATCATAGCAGAAATAAATGCCTTTCTGTTTTTCTTGCCATTCATGTGTTACATCCCTCTTGAATACTATTATTTTAATCTCTTGCTTATAACTAACCTTTTATATGAAAGATAATTGGGGTTATATTTTAATTGACCATGAGAACAATATTTTGAGGTCCATAAAACCAACACCCCCATTTCACAGATGATGAAATGGAGGTTCAGGTAGGTTAGATCACTAGGCTAAGTTCTCAGAGATACCAAGAGACAGAGCTGAAATCCAAACCCCTGCTTGCCAGTTCCTGAATCAGTAATCTTCCTACTATTATACTATTAAGGAAATTCTACCTCAATTCAATATGGCCTACTTTCTTATTTTTCCAGAAAGGGCTGACTTAATTCCTGCCTCCTGCTTTTCTTCAGAGATACTCCTTGCTTGGAGGGTCTTTCCACCATTAGCTAAATTACCTAGTTGTAGCCTTACCTTTCCTGACCACACTGCCCTCAAGCGTCTCTTTCTCTGACCAATCTCTCTTGATGTTTCCCAATGAGAATAGGCTTTAAGCACTTCTTCAAATCCTCTTTTGAATCTTACGCTTCATATATGGCTGTGATGGAGTTGAATATTCTTTTCTAGAATTTTCAATCTCTTATTTCATAATGTTGGTTTTAACTCTGGTTTTAAAACATTGGCTAACACTCATATTCTGAGTTTATAACCTAGTAAAGCTCTTTCCAAACCCTATGACAATTCCCTCACAAATTTTAAGCCACAGCAATATTAATAATAGTCTGTATAGCTGATTTGGTAAAGAGACATAAAAATGTATATTTATTGTTATTTTGGTTATATCATTTACATTCATTTACAATGCAAAATCCAACTCTTTATACCCAAGGCTCTACATTTACTTTAAAAATTGCACATTTATGTGAGCTCTAATTGTACCTTAAAATGCTTACTTCTCAGTGTAAGAACTAGCTGTACTCTTACTCATTTTCCCACAGAATGAGAATTCCACTTAATTTGCATTAGCAGTCAGTAGAAAGTTAAAAGCTAATGACTTGAGTTACCAAATTAAGTGCAAATTGTTAATGGCAATTTGAAAGGGCAGTGTAGCAACTTACCAGTGGGATCCAGAAAGTTAACTGGATAGAGTACCTGGATGTGGCCCTGTAGTGTCTAACCTATTCTTGGATAGGGTAAATATTCTCCTTAATGGTAATCTAATATGACAGTGTCTTATCTCAGATTATGTGTAGGAAGAAGTGAAAACATTTGGTGCCTGTGGTGCTTTATGAACCCCAGAAAAGCATGTTCTTAAGTTTAATCCATTCCTGTGGGTGTGAACCCATTGAAGTAGGACTTTTTTTTTCTTTTTTCTTTTCTTCCTTTTTTTCCTTCTTTTCTAAGTAGGACTTTTGATGGGGATACTTCAGTTAAGATGTAACTCCCGACATTTAGGATGGATCTTAATCCTATTACTGGAGTCCTTTATAAATGGAATAGATAGAGAGAGAGAGACATAAAGTCATGGAAGTAAGAAGCTGAAATGAGTGAAACCCAGAAGAGAAGGGAGAGACCAGCAGATGCCATATACCTTGCCATATGGCAGAAGAGCTAAGGACCATCAGCAGCTGGTTTTTGGGAAGTAAGCATTGCCTTAATGATGTCTTCATTTGGACATTTTCCTGGCCTCAAACTGTATGCTAATAAATGACCAGTGTTTAAGCCAACCCATTTCAATGGTATCTGCCTTGAGAGCATATGAAACTAACAGTGCCCTTGGTCACATTGGCTTCAGTAGGCTGAGTAAGAGTCCAAGGTGAATCCAGAAACACTATGTGCTCAAAGAAACGGTGTGGGAACTATCTCTGGAACATGAGCTGAGAGTGTACTCAGAGGAAACTTGTAATGACTTCACCAATTTCATGAAGATCATAAGGCAAGAATCTTGATTAGGAGAGGTGGGTGCCTTCCCATTACTTCCATTCATCTTGTTGATTCATGCCACTCTTCATTCTGCTTCATTTCCCACCCACTCTACCCTTGCTCTCCCTCTGAATCACTTTTCCTTGGTCATTGTACTGCTACACTGTGAACATTTCCACCAGGAAAGTTAGAAGTCACCCAGCTAGGCACTGGCAAGAGACTCCATGGGGAAGACCTTCATTTCCAGAAGAAAACCATCCAGCAGGGTGACCCTCATTATCTAGCTCAAAATTTGGTGATAGATTAACATCCCAGATATAATGGTCAGTGTCACTGGACACTGGATATATTTCCTAACATGCAAATTCCATGACTTTTAGGAACATGTTCCCATGCCTGAACCCATTTCAAGCTGTGTTGGGGGGAAGAGGGGAAGTACAGAGCCCTGACACAAGCCTGTGGTCAATTGTCATGTTACTTTGAATTGAGTTCTCAGCACATGGCTACAGACAGACCTGAGAGTCATTTCGATGTGAAAAGATGACTTACCAAATCCTATAAATAGCATGTCCTTCTTCCCCTTCCAGTTTGCTAGGATCTTTCCTTTGACACCTTCCCTAGTCCTTCCCAGTGGTATCCTTCCATTTTAGGGAAAAAAGAACAGAGAAAGGAAACTGCTTTATATATCCACCTAGGTCCACTGTGTCCAGCAGTCAATGGCCAAGGATACCACACAAATGTGCAGAATCATGCAACACTCACAGAGCTGTCTGCTCCCTCTCTGGGCTTGAGAGAGGGAGGGTATGTCACTAATGAACACATTTCATTTGGGGTAGACAAAGAAACAAATCTCACAGTAGACTCCCTGACTGTTCCCTGCATACACATACACAGATCCAATGGCTCTAGAGCATGTTCATGGTAGAAGAATTACAAGTGGTGAAGTGCTTGCCATTTCATTAAGGCTAAGAAATTGAAAGCAGGGCCCATCTTTCCCACCTTCATCATGAAGTCAAAGCAGTCTTGGGTGAAGTTGTCATCTCTTCTCACAATAGACAAAGATTACTTCCTACCCTTCTGAACTCAGCACTGAGCTACCCCCAGACATCCACATCTCACATTGTAGATAAATGTAGCTTCATGTCTCTCATCCTTCCTGAAGGGCAATTTCTGGTTCTATTAGGCTTATGTATCCCCATCCATCCCATCCTCCTAAAGAAAGTGGGGAAGGGTAGGGAGAAACTGCTTGAGGTAGGGACTAGGGCTGGGATTTTAAGGAATTTTCTTTCCTTCACAGGTTCTGAGAGATTTTAAAGGGTGTTTTTGAATTTTTTTAAATGAAAAATTGAGAAAAAAGTACTTAGATGAAAAAGATATCTGAGAACACGCAAATGAAGGATGGCTCGATAGCAGTGGGTGCAATGTCAGTGTTAACTTCCCTCCATGAACAGGGTCTTCTTTTGGAGACCAAAACAGGTACTTATGAGGTGCTAAAGCTACCCCTTTAGTTTATGCTCAAGCTATTGGAATACCCTAAACCTCCACCCAGATGTGGTAAAGACAGGACATGACATTCTTTTATTTGAACAAATAAATTTATTTTTAAACAAATTCTTTCAGGTAAGAACATAAAATATGCTATCTAAAGGAGGATTATTTATGACTGAGTAGGGGAGACACATACCATAAAGCAGAGCAGGGAGAAGCAGCAATGGCAGCCTGGGAACTTTGGCACCCTTGACACCTACTGGTGGGCCCGGATGGGAGATGCTGGCTCACTGGAAAAATGGAAGGATGACGGCTTGGAAACAGTTGGTGGGAGACTAACACTGGGCTAGTTGGTTTCATGGCAACTAGGTGACTATTCCCATTTCTCCATGGTCAAAGCCACTGTAGCATTGGGATAACCCTTTCTGGTGTTTGCTTTTTAAGGACTCTGTGCCTTCAGGGGCAACAGGCTCTCTGTTGATCCCCAATCCTGGACAGGGTGGCTTATCCCTATGGTGAGGGAGGGCCTTAACCCCACACCCCCTTCTATGTCTCCTGAATACAGACTTTCATGGTCCTCTTTTTCTATATTTAGGCTTTACTTTGTGCCCTGGACCCTCTAAGGGGACTGGGCCTTAGGTGCTCTTTGATTCTGTTGGACCAGGTTACTCCCTCTGTCCTCATCTTGGATGTAGGGACCCTGGGACATGGCATATCTCTTCTGTGCACAGTCGGGACCTACCTTGGCTTGAAGTCCTTGGAAGTCAAACTGTCTGAGTTAGGGGACCTCTCAGCATCACAGCCAGGGGCATGGCTGTTTGACTTTCCCTCCAGCTGGAGCTTTAACTCTCTATCAGGTTACTCTTTCAGATTTGTTTTCCCTTTTTTCTTCTTCCTCATTTTCTTTTAAATGTTACATTAAAAAAATGAGGTCCCCATGTACCCCTCCACCCCCCTCACCCCACCCCTCCCACATCAACAATCTCTTCCATCATTGTGGCGCATTCACTGCAACTGGTGAATACATTTTGGAGCACCTCTGCACCACATGGACAGCAGTCTACATTGTAGTCTACACTCTTCCCCAGTCCACCCAGTGGGCCATGGCAGGACATACAATATCCAGCATCTGTCCCTGCAGCACCATCCAGGACAACTCCAAATCCTGAAAATGCCCCCATGTCATCTATATCTTGTTCCACCAACATGCTTGACTTTGTGGGGCATTCCTTATTGACTAGATTCCCTAGATTGAGCAATTCTTCATGGATAAATGGGGAACTTCCAAGCTCACTGGCCCTCAGGGAGTCTCTTGATTTGAGTCTGAGAACAATGGGCTCCACAGCCTTGATGGTTTCCTCATATAACTGCTCTGGCTGTTTGTCAGTGCTCAGGAAGGGAGGGGACCCTGGGGTGTCCTGATTAATATCAGGTAATTCTGAAACTATCTCAGAGGTGAGTTCACCGCCCTCCCTCAGTTGTCTTGGAAATAACCCTTCATCATCATCTTTCTTCAACCATGTCAGGATATCTGCTGTTCTCATGACTCTAAGTCCAGAAGCTCCTGAAGAACAAAATGAAAACTAAAGAAATTTCTGTATGCCACACAAAAAGATTCAGGATATCCCCTGGATAAGGCCTGTGAAAAATGAAAAGGAAGATATCCTTTATGGAGAATATTGTGAGGAGGTAGAAAGGGCAAGCTTTTGCCAGATAAACGCCTCCAGGAGAAGGCTGAAATGAGGAGGCCTGAGTCCTCCAGGCCTACAAGTTTGGAACAGAAGACACCAACCCGAAGGAACACTGTGGAGATGAAACTGGGCCACTCTGGCCCAGTGTTCAATAGAAAGGGAGGCAAGTCAGATGGAGTCAGCATTAAGAGGCTTATATGGTGGTGGAGTGGAAGGGCAGGTGGTAGAGCATGGCAGGCGAGTGATTCAGTGGGATTCATGGGGTGTCTGAATTGAGGGAGAGAGTGATAGCCTGAGAGCATGGGGTCAGATGAGGACATCCTTCTCTTGATTCTGCCTTGACCCTGAAAGAATGATGGTCTGGGACCCAGTTCTCTCCTCTCTTAAACGAACTACAGACCTTCATTATTCATAAATAATTTGACTTTCTACCTCGAAATCATGGAACTCTGTACTCCTTTCTTTTAGAGGATCAAAACATTTTCTATCATTTCTCCTTTAGAAATCACAAATAAGAAGGTTTTTCCTTTGGTATGAATGATTCTTTATTGATAGTTCTGGCAGTAGTCCTGTGCTATGATTCAATGTAATCTCTGACTTTGAGGTGTGTGTTTTCGCTCAGGTAGGATTCTACTCCCTGAGGCCAGAGCTCAGTGTTTAGCATTTGTTCAGAAACTTTCAGAAACTCAGTCCTGCTCTTCAGATCAACCCTAAGACAGGGGCTTCACCCAGAAACACCCATTTGGGAAGGGGAATGATGAGTATTTTTTTTTGTTTGACTTTGTCCCCTCAACATTCCCTATACTCTCTTAATATTAGCCTCAGAGACAGTGAGTCACATTGCTTGAAATTTACCCTTTAGTTCTCTGCCATCCCCAAGAGATTAGTCTGTGAATGTAGATATAATCCTTCTGCCTGCTCACTCCATTTTCCTAAAGAAATATTTCTCATCTTTCCTGACAGGGCCTGTTTCAGGAGTCTGTGCAAACATAACTGATTTAGTGTAGTAGGAAGAATAGGAAAAGCAATGGCCCCTCTATGCTGGGGGTAGATTTGGAATTCCTTTGCCTGATTTTTGTCTCTTTCTTCCTCAGATGGATTCATCTGGAGGAAGCACAGAAAAAGTAGAAAGAGCAATAACCCACACAGTAAGAATAAAATCCACACAATGGTCCACGTAGATGTACTTGTGCTCATCCATATGGTACCGTGGCGTCTTGGGAAGTAGAGATCTGTCTCCATCTTCCCCAGTGCACACCTGCCTCAGGCAGCACTGAGTACTGAGCACTGAGCCTGCACTGCCTGGAGATATAGTCCCACATCACAGAGCCACAGAGCACTCATGGGGCCCTGGGGTCCCCCTTCCTTCTGCCCCTCCCCCACTTTAAAGACCCCATAGCACAGCCTGGGCTTTGCTATTGTCCAACTCCATAGTTATAGAATATTATATTTATACCTCAGTACAATGTCTATTTATTCCAAATATCATCAGATATGAACTGGGTCCAGTTTTATACTTTGGCATTTTCAGCTTTGACATCACCAAATCCACAGCCTTGAAAGTTTGAAGTTTTCTCAGGATTTTTTTTTTAATTCCCAAGGCTTTATATTTTCAAGCTCTCCTTTGTCCTCAACACCAGCTTTCTTTTTTAAGTTGGTTTTGCCTTTCATCAGCCTGAATATAAAACTCATTCCCTCCCCTCCCCCTTAAACCTTACCCCCAAATAACCCACATTTTACCAAAAAAAAAAGCAAGGATGAACAATATTGTCTACCTTAAAGGTGGGAGAGAGCTTATAGCACACCCCATGGCAAATAATTTACTGAACCGCCACAGTAATTTTTTATGGTAACACATTATATAACACAAAATTTCCTTATTTTAACAATTTTTATGTGGTATTATTTGCATTCACAGTGTTTTGCTTCCATCACTACCATTACTGAACCTTTTTCTTGACCACAAACAGAAACTCTCTGTACCTATTAAGCAATTACTGTCCTTTACATTCCCTCCACCCCACCCCTAGACCCTAGCAACCTCTGATCTACTTTCTGTCTCTATTAAATTGGTTATTCAGATATTTTATATGTGACACTTTTGGACTACTCCATGTCTATGATTTTTGAGATCTACCCTCTTGGCCCATGCATGCAATGTACCACCTTGCTTGTATCCCCAACATAATTTTACCTATAATTATAAAGAGTAAATCTGTTCTCTCAAGTATGTGCTTCAGTTCATACATGTAAACCCATCTTGATTTGGAGGCCTGCTCCTTAACAACTCCTAGAGATCTTCAAAGCAATATATTTTCTCTTTGAATTACGTTTCCGATTACTTGTCCTGTGAAATGCTTTTCTGATTTTTACCTTCTTCCTAAGTTTTCACCAAAATTTCTATTGGCCTCTCAGTTATTCTTAAAAATATCAGAATATATATCAGATTTATGCTCCATGGTTAGCAGACATAAAGTAGAGTTGTAATTCTTACAGCTTTATTACCAACATATGTTCAAGGCTATTGAAGGATTCTCTAAGAATATATATGTTTTGTCCGCTATTTTCTTCATTTCCTTTTCAGTCCACACTAGGAAAGTTGTTAACATCCATATTTCTACGAACTTTGTACTCAATGTAACCTCAGCGTTTTCTGTTATGCTCCTCAAATTCCTTCCATCCTCTGACCATTTTCCAATTCCAAAACCACTTTCACATTTTTAGGTATTTTTACAGCCTCAACCCACTTTCACATTCCAATGTCTGTATCAGGTTCCTTTTGCTCCTGAATCAGATTACTGCAAATTTACTGGCTTAAAACAACAGAAATGTATTATAGTATAGTTCTGGAGACCAGATATCTGAAGTGGGTTTTTCTGGATAAAATCAAGAAGTCAGGAGGGCTGCATTGTTTTCTGGAGGCTCTAGAGGACAATCTACCTTCTTGCTTGCTGGAAAAGCTTCTAGAGGTCAGCCTTATTTCTTGTCTCTTAGTAATCCCCTCCCTCTGTCCTCAAAGTCTGGTATGGCCATCAAGTCACACAATACCCACTCTCCTGTCTCCCTTTTTCATTTTTAAGGATCCTTGTGATTATATTGGGATCCCTCATCATCCATGATAATCTTCCTATCTCAAGGTCACCTGATGAGCAACCTTTATTCAATCTTCCACCTAAATATGCTGTATTAGTCTGCCAAGGGAGTGCCAATGCAAAGTTCCAGAAATCTGTTGACTTTTTATAAAGGGTATTTATTTGGGGCAAAAGCTTACAGTTCCAAGGCTGTGAAAAGTCCAACTCGAGGCACCATAAAAGGTGCTTTCTCACCAAAGTCAGCTGCCATATAAAATATTCATTCGTTCCAGAAGTTAGGATGTGAACATCTTTGAGGGGGCCATCATTCTGTCATATGACCACTATTATTATAGAGGAAACATACTAGCAAAGGAGCGTGAATCACAAATAGACTCTAGTTTATGAAAACTTTGTCCTGCATAAATTCATGTTCTTGAACCTAAATATCTTTACTTCCAAAAAGCAGGGAAATGACCTCAATATTGTAAATTATGGTAAATAAAATCTTTCTTATACAAAAAGCATATGGGAGAAAAATCTGATAGTAAGATCATGGTCAAATAGATCATTTCAAATTTGGAGTTGGCATAGTTTGTTTAGGAAGTCCCTTTTACCCTCAGGCACCTCATACAGCTTGAAATAAATCTGTTACACTGCAGATAAATTTATCATTTTCACCAGTTCATTCAATTTGCGTTATAAGAAATTCATTTGGGGATGCTGGAGAATCCTTCTCAAATGCATGCTGTTGATTAAACAGTAGCTACAGACCAGAATTGGTAGAGTTAGAGAGGGAGAAGGCAGTGAGAATTAATGTGTGTAATGTTGTCTATCCATGCCTTGAAAATCCTCTTTAAATTACTCTTGCAAGTAGACAGGAGAGCACATATTCTCGAAGCCACCATCAATCCTTTGCCCCGCTTACAGTTCTCTTGAATACAGAAGCCAGCCTTCCTTCTAGCACAACTAGAAGGTTTTCCTCAGAAAACTGAAAATAGAATTACCATATGACCTGACAATCCCACTTCTTGGTATGTACACCAAAAAAGTGAAAGCTGGGACTCAACCAGATATGTATACATTAGTATTTTTAGCAGCATTATTCACTATTCATTATCATAGTCAAGAGGTGGAAGCAACCCAAGTGTCCATCATTGGATGAATGGATAAAGAAAATATGTTATAGACATGCAATGCAATATTATTCAGCCATAAAAAGGAGTGAAACATGGTTGAACACTGAAGACATTATACTGAGCAAAATAAACCACACACAAAAAGACAAGTATTGTATGATCTTGCTTATTTGAAATTCCTAGAAGAACCAAACTTCATAGAGACAGACGGTAGTTTATAGATTACTAGGGCCAGGGGAACAGTGCAGGAAGAGGGAATTATAGCTTAACAGGGGTAGGTTTTGTTTGAGGTGATGAAAAAGGAGAGGTAATAGTGAAGGTAACACAATATTGTAAATATAAATAATACTATTAAATTGTACACTTGGAATGAGTTTAAAATGGGAAATTCTGTCTCTACTGCAATAAAAAGATAAAAAAAAATGAACATAGAACAAGTTCTCATCTTCTAGTATACTCATTATAGTTATTTTAGTCTTTCAAGAATTGTCTATGTCTGTTCTCCCAATGGTGACTACAATGATTCTTATTTCATTCACTTATTATACTACAAAGCTCCATATAAACAGCTGTATTAAGGTTTAATAGGGCACAAGGGGAAAGGTAGGAATGAGGTTCCATTGTCCAACTATATAAATAGAAAATCTATTCCTGTATGCCAAGAAGAAAAGCCTTAGAATACATTGCCTCTTAGAAACAACTTTAGACATTACACTAAGATTTTGTATTAAAATATTGATACTTCTACATAGATGAAATGTGGTTTTGTGGGTACTCATATAAACAATGTCTATATTGTAGTTTCTAAGAAAAAAAATTCTCCAACTAAGCAACTTACATATGAGACAGAATATAATAGTGTTGTTTAAAGTATAGGTACAGGAGGCAAAGGGCCCTGCATTCAAGTCGAGGTCTACTGCTTACTAGGTAAATGATTCTGAAAGTTTCTTTTTTTTTTAATATATTTTTATTTTTTTATTTTTAAAGAAGCTTTATTTTTATACTTAAAAAAATAAGGCATTCCTATATGTCCCACTCCCTCCCCTTCTCACACTTTGCAACATTAACAACATCTTTCATTGATGTGGTACATTTGTTACAATTGAAGAGCACATATTGAACCTTTGCTATTAACCATGTACTATAGTTTACACTATAGTTTACATTTTGTCCCATTCAATTTTGTATTATGACAAAATGTACAATGGCCTGTATCTGTCACTGCAATGTCATGCAGGACAAATCCAAAGTCCCAAAAATGCCCCTAATACACCCATTCTTCCCTCTCCCATCCCTCGGAACCTCTGGTGGCCACTGCCTTTACGTCAATGATAAGAGTTCTTTCATTGCAAGAATAATAATAAGTTTACTTTAGTCCATTTTTCACCCACCAATCTTAAGGATTTGGGGATGATGATGCCCACTCTGTTTCTAATTGAGAAGTGGCTCAAGTGGGGCAGATGGATGGAGCTATCTTGCTTGCAGTTAGACACTCTCTGCTTTGGGGATGGGGGTTGTCCATCACCTCCTTGTTAGTTTTCCTGGGTGAGTCCAGTGAACTGGAGAGTAGGTGTTGCAACTCTGCTGAAATTCAGGGCTCAACTTGCATATGGACATATATTGATCAAGCATAGTGATAATTATGGGTTCAAATCAAAGGGGCAGAAGAGCCATGTGTAGAGAACCTATAAATGAGCCTAACTCTGTTACACTAGGGAACATAAATTCCAAAGTAAGACCCACTGACAGGGCACAGAATTCCTGAGCTGCCTACCCAGCTTATAGTTTCTGGATACCTCTAGAGCTCCCAGGAGCCCTGCTATTTGAGGCACTGTTTACTGTATCAGTCAATGAGATCCTGCTGAGATGTGCATAAGCATAGCCTCTGGAATCACCTCCCAACTCACTTTGAAATCTCTTAACCATAAAAACTCATTTGTATTTATCATTTCCCCTTTTTGGTCAAGGTCTTTTTCCAGAAGCATTGTTAGTTGGACCTTGGTAATAATCCCTCAGTGCCGGGAGGCTTATCTCTGGGAGTCATGTCCCATGCTGGGGGGAAGGTGGTGCATTTACATCCTGCATTTGGTTTAAAGAGAGGCCACATTTGAGCAACAAGGAAGCTTTCAGGAGGTAACTCTTATGCAGTATTTAATACCGGGCTAAATTTCAATTTCACAAGAAAAGGTTCATAAGTACAATCATCAATGTCAAGGGCCTGGTATAATGGTCTGTCTTTCTTCACTAGACATTGCCCTTGTACTCAGGGATTCTTGCTGTCCTTTTAGAGAATGTAGCAGAATTCCCCAGAATGGAAATTCAGTATTCTTTCAGCTATTGTGTGGCTCTCACTCACCAAGACAATGCCCCATGAACTCTTAAACATATTCATATGTCTAGAGGCATACCCTAGGTGAACCCCTTCCCATGCATCCCCACATCACTGACACCCTGCACCAGTGATCCTCCCCTGCCACTGCTTTGACCCTTTCGTGATCCAAAACCTCTCCAAAAATGAAGCCAACAAAATAACTGAGTAAAATTAATAAAAAAATGTAATTTAAAAAACAACTAATAAAATACAAAGAAAATTAAAACAATTTGAAATAGTAAAAAAAAATTAGACATTGTGTCTTTCATCACTGTAAGGTCTGTTGTCTTGTATGTACAGTGACATTTTCTTCCATATAGTTCCACAGGGTCTTATTTTTTTCATTTTATCTTCAAAGAAGCTCTAGGATACAGAAAAGTCACATAGAGAATAGGTGATTCCCATATACTGAACACCCTCCCCCATTTCCCCTCTCCCTTATTAATAACATTTTACATGCAAGAGGTAAATATTGAAGCATTGCTACCAACTATGGTCAATGGTTTACATTATGGTTTACATTTGGACTGCACACTTTTATAGGTTTTGACAAAATCTGTAGTGACCTATATCTGTTATTGCAAGATCATGCTGAACAATTCTAATGCCTTAAAAGTGCCTTACATTCCATGTAGGTCTATTCTTCCCTCCCCCTCTCACAACTTTAACCCTGAATAAGGCCAAAAGCAGAAATCTAGGAAAGAAGTCAGAAATGCAAACTTGATATTGAAATTAAAACAGTGATAAATGTTTTGTTTTATTGTTTTAGTGTAGTTTATTTTCAGATAAATGTATTTTAGAGTCTATTATATAGGGCCTTCATGTAATACTTTAAATAAAATATATGTATGAAAATATAATGTTTTCTATTATATTATAATTGATTTCTTCTATTTCTTTACATGCACACACTATTGTGATTTCTCAGATCTTATATCTTTTATTAATGAAATAACATTACTATCAAATAAAAGAACAATGGTAAAGATAATTCTGCAGTTTGCATTTGTGGCATTTTCTATTACTTATCCTGGAAGGCACTATAGCATGGCTTCTGTTGATTCATAGTAGGAAATAAAAGTTAAAGAAGTTGATTGTGTGATCCATCTTTCCATACACAAGTATCTCACTGTTTATATATTTTTATTGCAGAATATAGAGGAATATGCCCTAGCACATCGTCCAAGCTATTTTTTATTTGCTATTTAGCAAGATCTTAGGCTGACTTTAGAGATCAAACATAGAGTTAACTTAGCATTATATAACTAACAAGGCAGTGCACACCAAGTTTTATCCTAAGGTTATAGAATAAAATATAATCTATAGGGTATTGATACTATATAAATCTAGGGAATTTCTGTAATTAACATTGACTTTGGTGTCTACAGACTGTGAGAAGAAACAAATTTTTCCCCCAAGGTATGATGGTTTGAAGCTGTATGTACCCCAGGAAAACAAGGTCTTAAATTTAATCCATTCCTGTGGGTGTGAATCCGTTGTAAGTAGGATCTGTTGTTCAGTTAAGGTGTGACCCACCTCAGTGAGGATGGCTCTTAGTCTTATTACTGGAGTCTTTTACAAGTGGAATGCAATTCAGATAGAAGGAAGAAAGCCACAGGAAGCAAGAAGCTGAAATCCAGTGGAACTGGGTAAAGAAGGGAGAAAACTAGAGACACCACCATGTGCCTTGGCATGTGAAAAACCAAGGATCAAGGATAACTGGCAGCCAGTCCCAGAACACAGTCTTTGGGAAGAAAGCATCACCTTGATAATGCCTTTTTCCCAACCTCATAACATGAGTGAATATATTCCCATTGTTTAATCTGACCCATTTCACAGTATTTGCTTGAGCAGCCTATGAAACTAAAATGCAAGGGATGGTTGGAAGAGAAAATGATGAGAGACTAAGTTTTCTGCTTCTTTCCTTCTTTCTTCCTCTCTCGTAAAGTTATCGAATATCTTCATTTGTTAGACATGACTTTAGGCATAGGGATAAAAATTTATGGGATACACCTTCAAGGGTCCCAATCTATGAGGAGAACAGGTGGGAAAATGATTGAGTTTAATTAACCCAGTGTGCCGAGAGCTAGAATAGAGGCACATCAACTTTGATGGAGAAAAGGAGAAAGGCCAATTAACTACTCCAAGAGGAGGAGACAACTAGAGGTTTCCTTCTTTGTACGCTTCTTTTTAAAATTAGGCTTATTGCAATTGAATTTACATACAATAAAGTTCACTCTTTCAAAGTGTTCAGTTTGGTGACTTTTGACAACCCCCTTGGTTGTGTAACCACAATCAAGACATAACATTTCCATAACCACAAAACCTTTCTCTTTTGACTCTTTGTGGTCAGTCTCCTACTCTTACCTCCAGTCCCTGGCAAGCAATGATCTGTTTTCTAACCTGATAGGTTTTTGCCTTTTCAGAATGTCATATAAATGAAATGATAAACCATGTGCTTTTTGTTTATGGCTTCTTTCACTTAGCATAGTGATTTTGAGATCAATCCTTTTTGTTGCATATATCAATAGTTAATTCCTTTGCTGAATAGTATTCCACTGTATGTCCCTACCACAATTTGTTTTTCCATTAGCCAGTTGATGGACATTTGTGGTGATTCCAATTTGTAATTATTATGAATAAAATAGCTATAAACATTTATATATAGGTCTTATTGCAGATACATATTTTCATTTTTCTTGGGTATTTAACTAAAACTTGGATTACTCATTCATATCATGGATCAATTTGTCTTCCAAAGTAGGTGAACCATTTTGCATTCCACCGCAGCAACAGATGAGAATTCCAGTTATTTGCATCCTTACCTGCAAATAGTATGGTGAGATTTTTTTTCCTTTTTTTTCTGTTAGTTTTTGCCATGTTAATAGGAGTGCAGGGATATTTCATTGTAGTTTTAATTTGTATTTCCCTAATGACTAATAATGTTGAGCTATTTTCCATCTGTATGTCTTCTTTGGGTAAATGCCTATTCAAATCATATGACCATCTTTAAGTGGAATTGTTTTCTTATCATTGAATTCTGATAGTTTCTTTTTTTTTTAAGGTTTATTTATTTATTCCACCCTCCATCCCCCTACCCCTGCTGCTTGCTCTCACTGTCTGCTCTCTGTGTCCATTCACTTCACATTCTTCTCTGTCTGCTTGTCTTCTCTTCTTGTCTTCTCTTTAGGAGGCACCGGGAACCGATCCCGGGACCTTCCTATGAGAGAGAGAGGCACTCAATCACCCAAGCCACCTCAGCTCTGTGGTTTGTTGTCTCTCACTGTGTCTCTTTTTGTTGCCTCATCTTGTTGAGCCAACTCTTCACGCTGTATGTGCCAGCCAGCTCTCTGCACCATGTAGGCCAGCTTGCTTTTCATCAGGAGGCCCCAGAAATTGAACCCAGAACCATATATGACCCTCCATATGGTAGATGAGATCCCAATTGCTTGAGCCACATCCACTTCCCTGTGATAGTTTCTTTTATATTTTGAGTAAGAATATTTTATCAAATACTAGTTTTGCAATTATTTCCTACACTGTGTTCTTGTCTTGTCTTTTTCTTCCACAGAGAATAGGTTTTTAATTTTAATAATATTCAGTTTATCAATTTTAAATTTTATAATCCATGTTTTTTTGTGTCATATTTCAAAAATATTTGCCTAACCTAGGGTAACAAAAGTTTTCTCCTAAATTTTCTTCTTGAAATTTTATAGTTTTAACTCTTGTATTTACATGTTTAATTCATCCTTTTTGAGGTAATTTTTATATGAAGAGTGAGGTAAGAGTGAAGCTTCTTGTCTTTATGCATGTGGCTATCTAATTTTTCCAGAATCATTTGTTGAAGACTATCATTTTCTATTGAATTGCCTTGATCCTCTTGTGTACATGTATTGAAATATATATATATATATATATACACATTCTATTCTATTCCTTTGCTTTATATGTCTATCATAATATGAGCAGCACAGTATCTTGTATATTATTGCTTTCTAGAAGCTTTTGTAATCCAGTAGTGTAAATATTGAGCTCTGTTTTAATGTATGTTCTTCTTTTTCAAAGTTGTTTTGGGTCTTCTAGTTCTGTTGCCTTTCCATATAAACTTTAGAATCAGCTCTTAATGTCCATGAATATCCACTGAGATTTAATTGAGATTGCTATGAATCTATAAACCAAATTTGGACAATTAAGATCTTACTAATAATGAGTTTTCTAATGCATTAACCTAACTCTTAGGTCTTTATTTAGGTCTTTAATTTTTCTCAGCAATATTTTGTTCGTTTCAGTGTACAAGTCTTGGGTGTGTCCATTTAATTTATCCGTAAGTATTTTATGTTTTGATGCTATCATAAACAGTATTATTGATTTAATTCCAATTTCCAATTGTTTGGTGGAAAATGCACCTCTTAAGGTTAATCTCCAGATTCTTCAGCTTTTGCTGTGTAGAATTGTTGGAGAGTTCACTTTAACACATGATTAAATCTGGGAGATTAAGACAAAATAAGAGAAAAGACTCTGTCATGATCTGCTAGTAATTTTTTTATCCTTTCCCTTTACAAGGTAACTAATACCTCCCAAGAACAGTCAGGACAGTGAACTAGTTTCTTAGTTTGTGAAAGAAGTATTCATTGTTCTCCCAAATAGTTGTGCTGTAGTTGGGTTGTGGCCTGTGAGAAGAAGGCAATGCCAGACCACTAGTTGGACTGCTCAGGGTAACATGGACAATTATTGGTTAGTTGCATGTAAAATGTGTACTGAAAATAGATGTTGAGGACATTGAGAGTGTTCTGAAATTATTGCTAGAAAGGTATTGATACTTATTTTATTGAGAAATATGCAAATACATATTTTATTATTTGGTGACACATTTCATGTTGGAATAAATTTTGGGGGGTATAATGAACTCAAACCTGCAAGTGCATGTTTATAAAAATTAAGTATTGAATTTCTGATTTTCAAAAAATTGATGAAGAACATGTAACTTGCATAAAATATTTGTTGAGATATACAACCTGCCATAGAAACCACAGTGAAATCAGGGGTCACATCGGAAACAAAAGACAAATACACCGAAGAAGCATCAGCATTTACTTCAAAAGTTAATATTTTAAGAAGAATGTGCCTGAAGACTGTGATTTAAGATGCAGTTACACATGGTATGTTTGCATATCACTCTGTGAAATATCATTTATCATTTAGATAAGATGACTGTTTAAAATGAATTTTATTCACTTTTTATTCCAGATTTTCTTATGCAGGTATAAAAACTGAGGCAGTGTTTGTGAATGTGTTGGCTGCATTAAGTCATGGCAGGTTTATACCAGTGTGTTCAGATCCTTCCAATGGAAAATCATTTAAAGTAATTCCAATGATGGGTTGATTTTTTTCTGTCCAATTTATGGAATCAAAGTAATTCTGTCAAAGATTTATGGAATCAAAGTACATTCATTCTGTCAAGTGTGAAATATCTACTATTAATGGGGAATGCTTTGTAAAATTCTGTTGAAAGGTTCAACATTCAAAATAAAATTATTTGGTTTTGCTGTGTTAAAATTGTGGAGGACGGTTTCACAGGAAAAACAATATTCTTATTAAATGTAGTAAACTTTAAGCAGTATACTTTGTATTCATCATGGAAAGCATGTAGTTTATCATTGTAAATAGAATTTACAGTTGTATTGTAGGCTAATGATATTCTATCAATGGTAATGGAAGCAATCGTCAAAATTTATAAACTTTTAAATTTATACTCAGTTTAAAGTAACTAAACTACAAAATTTTCATGTGGGAACCTCCTCTGAATAAGAACAACGATAAAAAACTGGAATTATGTTTCTTCTTTGCTGGCCACCATTAAGCAGATATTAGAAACTTTTTAGGCAGCTAAGGCTTTGGAAATAAACCTAAATGTCCTATCATGGTACTGAACTATGTTTGAAAACAGGTTGTCTAAAATTTTGTAACCTTTATTCAAAATAACTTGGAAAACCTTAATCAATGTATTCAGTGAATGGAACAACAAAAAACTTCAGCTTGTAATGCTTTTTTAGCAAATTGCATTGTTGAAAACAAATATGCATGAAATTATTGCAGTACATTCCTATAAAAGCAAAAGAAATTCAGAACAACTTAAATATGATTCCTCAAACGTTGTGCAGGATTTAAATATGAAATTTTATAATTGCTCTTTGGAATATCTTAACTTGTGGAAAAAAATTTTTTTATGGGAGCTTCTATTTTTAACAGAATAAATTTATTTTCTATATTGGAAAGGGAAAGTTTGAAAAGTTCTGTGAGTTTTTAGCATTTATATTTGGCAAAAGATGTAAAATAAAATATAAAAATGAGAAGACAGTTCTATTGTAAAAATGGTTATAAAGAAAGGTACTCAGAAAAGAGGCAAAAAGCCAGTACTATAATAAATATATTAGGCTGAAATATTTACAAAGTTCAATATGGAAACATTAGAGTTGAAAGTATTTCACATTTATCAAAATTTGTTCTGCTCACTTTTTTTATGTAGAGAATGATTCTTAATTTAAAATGGTATGGTCTACAGAGAAGAATCAAATGAATGTGTCAACAATTTGCAAATATGCAAAAATGCTAATTTGAAGATTTCAGGCAATTTTATTTAGAATATAAAAATAATAAGACTATCAGATAAACACATACTTCAGATCAATACCTCAGCATATGAAAGACATATATGGTGAGAAATTGATTAAAGGATATGAATATATACCAAGAAAAATTATTCTTATGCTATTTTTAAAAGTTCAGTTAATTAATAGAAAAATTCTCAAATGAACATGAGTTCATGATTTTATTTTTAGAAAGAATTTTATTCATTATTTAAAAATAGTTTTTGAAGAGAACTGGTATAGAATTGGAATGTCTTTCCAAAGATACCTATCTACCTGTTTAAAAAGTCTTCAAATATAAATCTTCCTCTTATACAAGATACCTCTTTGACTTAAATATTTCAAAACTATTTGCTAGTGGTTGTATATTGATAAAATAAAAACACTTAAAGCATTCTTAGCATTTTGATAAATATTCTACATTTATAAAATGAGGACTAAATATATAGAATCTATTTTTTAATATATATTTTTATTTATTTTTAAAAGATACTTAGATTACATAAAACGTTACATTAAAAAATGTAAGGGATTTCCATATGCCCCACTCCCCACACCTCCCACTTTTCCCCAGAATCTTTTTACTTTGTTATTACATGTTTTTCCATGCATTTTCTATCCTATTCACTCTTGATTTTCATTACTTTTTTTAACTTAGTGTTAAGATTATTTATATTATGCAGGGCAGTAGAAAACCATGACTTGCATACCAAACCCAGCCGACTGCCTGTTTTATTGGAACACAGCCACAACCATTCATTTATGTATTGTCTGTGGCTACTCACACAGTACAACAGCAGATTTTATAGTTGTGATACAGACTGATGGCCCAAAAGCCAAAAATATTTATTATCTGGACCTTAGAAAGTGTTTGCTGACCCAGATATAGGGAGAAAGTGATTTAAAAAGTGTTCTAAGGGCAGTTCAGCCATGGAAGTAATGCCTCCTTACTGCTGGAAATAGGAAGGTCTGGGACATAGTGTGTAGCATAGTTACCACTTAGCTACATGGTATCAAAAAGTAATTTTTAAAAAATCCACAGCTTTCTTCTCATTTTGTATTTTCTCAACAGATATATGGGCTAGGTTCACATCAGATTTGGGAGAAATGATAGTTGTACACTCGTTTTAAAACAGCTAATGAAAATTTATGATTCACTTAGTAAATAGGTTAATATAAAATACATATAGTTATTTGATTTGAACATTGAATTTTTATTTGTTTATAGTTTGTTTTTATTACATTGGTGATTAATATCTGTTAAAAGCAAAACAAGGTTCAGCAATGTCATTATATAAAAGAAACTCTAGGGAAGTGGATGTGGCTCAACAGATAGAGCATCCACCTACCATATAGTAGGTCCAAGGGTTCGATACCCAGGGCTCCTGGCTCATGTGGTGAACTGGCCCACACACAGTGCTGCTGCGCACAATGAGTGCTGGCCCACGCAGGGATGCCCTTGCGAAAGGGTGCCCCCCGCACAAGGAGTGGCCCCTGCACAAGGAGAACCACCCTGCGCAAAACCGCAGCCTGCCCAGGAGTGTTGCCACACACGTGGAGAGCTGACGCAGCAAGATGACAGCAACAAAAAGAGACACAGATTCCCATTCTCACCTGACGAGAATATAAGTGGACACAAAAGAACACATAGCAAATGGACAGAGAACAGACGATGAGGGTGGGGAATAAATAAATAAATCAAAAAAAAAAAAAAGAAACTCTAGAACTTTATTTCCCTTCCCCACCCCCACCACTCATCCTCCACAAGTACACACACACTCTGCACATGCTTGGAATGACACACTCATCACACACAAATGTATTCATGTATACACGTACACAAATATTATTATAAATATAAGGTATATGTGTATGCATCCATTTTCTATAATGTGTATTATTTATTAATATATTACATTGTAAGATTTTTTTGTTCAATTACTCTATTTTTCCATCAAAATAAATTCTACATTCAATTTTAATTTATATTATTCCATTATTAATTTAACTGGTTTCCTGATTTGAGGCACCTCGATTGTTTCTATTATTTACTATTACGCACAAACTTCAGCAAATATCTCATAGTTAATTAAATTTTGCACATCTTCCTAATTTATTTCCCCTGGAATTTCTAGAAGTAGATTTTACGGAACAAAGGGTATCCATATATCAATACTTAATTTAATTTTTATTACTGAGTACTATCCCATTGTCTGGCTAAACCACAATCTGCCTATCCATTGTTTTGTTCCTGGACATTTGAGTTCTTCTAGTATTTGACTATTGTAAATAATTCTGCTGTAAATAGCCTTCTAAAAGTCCTTATTTCAACCTGTATTTTCATTTCTGTTGAGTAAATACCTAGGACTGGAAGTGCAGGGTCATAGGGTAGAAGTATGTTTAATTTATCAAATCCTGGCAAACAATCCTCCAAGATGGTTATATCATTTATGCCCCCACAAGCAAAGAAAGAGAGCTTCAATTGCTTCACACCTAACCTACATTCTCTTTTTTAGACATTCTATCATATTTGAAATAGTATCTCATTATGGTTTTAATTTCCTTTTCCTTGGTGACAAATGATGTTGAAAATCCTTTCATGTTGTTTTTTTCCTGGCTCTTTAAATTTTTTTTCTTATCCAGTGTCTCTCTAAATCTTTTGCTCATTAAAAAAAAAAATTGGAAAAGTCTGTGGCTTGTGTCATCATTTTCATAACTGGTGTCTTTTGATAGGCAGACACTTCTAATTTTGTTGAAGTCTAAGTCCAATGTCATTTTCTTTCAGTATTATTTGTGCTTTTGTATCCTGTCCATGCCTATCCCAGGGTCACAGAAATAGTCTACTATATTTATATCTAGATGCTTTAAATTTCTAGTTTTTATATTTTGGCTCTATGATCCACCTAAATTTCTGCATATGGTAGGGATATAGGAGTTGACTATAACAGTTCTGCTCAGCTGCTCAGTCTTTTAGGCTTTTGGTTACTGTTTAGGCATCAGCAGACCCTGAATGTTGGCACTGAATGTTGGGCTAATCTTTCTGCATCCTCCTTCTTTCTGTGGTATTAACTCCTCAAGTCCTTGATTAGCTGCCTCATGCCGTCAAATAAATTTTGAATTTTTTAAAGTCAAGATTTCTAGCTGTTCTTTGGTGAGGGTTTATTCAATGCAAGCTCATCAAGTAGTACTAGAGAAGAAGTCATTAATTTCCCTAATTTTAAATTTCAGAGTTTGTTCATAGGTCCAGAAATATTCTATGTTTCTTATCCTTACAATGGGATATTTATGTTTGTCTCCAGAATTGGAAATCAAGTTCAAGTCCGAGTGGAGTGTTTTTTGTTCTGTTTTGTTTTGTTTCAGTACTTATACATATCTCTCAGGGATAAATTTTAAAAATAAAAGAAAGAAAAGGAAAAAAAATATATAGATTCTCTTTCATTTATCTTTCTTAGTTTGAAGACCAAGAGACGTAGGGGAGGTATTATGACTAGAAATAACTGCTAGGGGAGTGATCCTTAAGATATTTTTATTTTGTCATTTGCTGGGACTAATTCCTTCTCTTACTGGCATGATGGCACATTTTTTTAAAAGGCCAATCTCAACAGCATCCCCCATATTACTTAGTTCATTGTAACAGATGTCAGTCACAACACCCATTGTGGGATTCCTGATATGCATAGCCCTGAAGTGCATGATATATACTCTAGAAGCTTTAGTAAATGTTCCATTTATCTGTGACTACATAAAAAACAACCTTAAAACTTGGTGATTTAAAACAACAAACATTTTATTATATCTAATACCTTCTGAGTTCAGAATTGAGGCAGGGCCCAGCTCTGTGACTCTTCTGTGTGGTATTGATGGAAGTCACTCATGGCATTTAGGTGGTAGAAGACTGATCTGGCACATCCAAGATGGCTTCATTGACACATTTGGTGCCTTGACGGGAATGACTGGAAGACTGGGCTCAGCTGCAGCTGTCAACAAGGGTGCTTAGAAATCGACTCTCCAGCATGGCAGCCACAGACTGGCCAGTCTCCCCTTTAGCAAGGTAGAAACTACGTAGTCTTTTACAAGCTAGCCTTCAAAATCACCTAGCACCACTTCTGTCATATTCTGCTTGTTGAAGCACTTGCTAATGCACCTCAATTGTAGGGCAGGGTACATAAGCCCCACCCCTTGATCAGAGAAGAGTCAAATATTTTACAGCCATGTTTAATGCTACCATAGTCTGCCTTCCGGAGACATATATTTATATTTATCCCACATGGAAATTATACTCACACCTTCCCAAGACTATCCTCACAGAAGTCTCATTCTATTATACCATTAAGCTCAGGGTTGAGGTCCAGGACCTCATATTAAATCATGTCCAGGTGCAGATAAAGCTCTTTGGATTCAATTCACATTTATTGGGCACAATTGCTCTTGATATGAAGAGCTGCAAACTAAAGAAGCAAGCATTGCCTCCCTTCTTTCCCCATCACACATTCTTGAGATACAGTGACAGAACTAGACTCAATAGTCCTTTTCAAAAAGAGGGGAAGTAAAACACAGTGAACCATGTGGTGGAAGATGGACTGTGGTTAACAGTAAAAATATGAGAGTGTTCTCTCATGCAAATAAATGCACAGTACTAATACATAGTATTAATAATAGATAATGTATGGAAAAATTTTCCTTAGTGTACACTATGAATTAGTGTAATAGTCTATGAATAGTGTAATAGTGTAATATGAATTAGTATAATTAGTGGTAATAGTCTGTTCGTGTTCTTTCATAATCTGTAACAAAGGTTCCACAACAATGTAAGGTGTTGGTGACAGGGTGGTGTATGGGAATCCAGCATATTATATATGACTGTTTTGTAAGCTCACAACTTCTCTAATAAAATTTTTAAAAAGAGGGGAAATAGAAGGCACATGACAGTCACTAGTGGAACAAATCTGAATATCATCCGTGTCTGTATTGTTGGTTTTGTAAATAAGACAGTCTTGCTCCATGGGAATGATTCTCTGCAATTTGTGGTTCTGTCCTGTGAGTAATCCTGTTTCCCCTAAAATGTAGCCAGTGTTTGCTGCTAAGTAGCATTCTTAGCCTGTTCTCTGCCCTTAGAATTCTGCTTGGCAAGCAAATGCCTCTTTTCACTTTATATTATCCCTATACCTTTTAGTCAAAGCTGACATAATTTCTTTAAAAGGTTATGGGGTCCCTTACATATAAAACTATAAATCAAGTCCATTAAGCAAATGCCACACACACAAATGTCTTAAAGCTAAGTCTGTTATCTTGGGCCCCCTATCAGGTTTATGTGGAGTAATACCCAACTGTGTCTTAGGAGAACTATTGTCTACCTCTTAATATACTAGAAGTCTTTCTATATAAATGAAAGGGTGTTTGAAGTACGGATGTCTGAAGGTAGTTCTTTACAGCCAAATCTGGGTTCCTTGAGGCTGCGTTTTATTTGCAGTACCTGAATTTGATCTTTTCCCTAAGGCTATCTCTTTGAGAACTTTGTGTTGCTTGGAAAGATTGTCCTGGGCCCTTTACATTTCCTCCAAACTGAATGAAAAAAAATGGAATAGTTTCTCTCCTCTTTAATTTTATTGCAGGCATCTAGAAGATGTCAGATGGCATCTCCATCACGGCCCAGAAATCTCCTTAGCTAGATCATTGGATTCATCAGGCATATTTTCTATTTTCCTTGTAACTACAGGTTACAGTGTTGCCAAACTTTCTGCCATTACATAACAGGATCTCTTTTCCTCCAGCCTCCAATAAATTGTTCTTCACTTTCCATCAAGCACTCTGACAGCCAGCTTGAGACCCATCATACTTTCATCCATTGCCTGTTCCCAAATTCCATGGCATATGTTGTACTTTTAGTTTTATCAGTTCTGTTATAAAATTCTGTTCCACTCGCCTTTTGCTACATAACTACATTAAAACTTCATAACTTAAAACATGAGCTATTTTATACACACACACACACACACACATACACTTTCTGGGTCAGTCTTTCAGACAGGGCTTGACAGGTCTTGACAGGAATTGAGAGAGTGTTTCTTCTGTTCAATGTTTTCTTTTTTTAATTAGATAAATTGCAGGTTTACAGAAAAATCACACATAAAATACAGAGTTCCCATATACCAGCCTGTTATTAACAACTTGTCCTAGGGTATTATAATTTATGAAGGAAAATTTTTATAATTGTTCTATTAATTATAGCATTATAGTTCATCATTTACAAAAGCGTTCACTGTGTTGTCCAGTCCTATGCATTTTTAAAATTTTTATTCTAGTAACATATATACAACCTAAAATTTCCCCCTTTAACCACATTCAAGCATATAATTCAGTGCTATTGTTAAATTCACAGTGTTGTGCTATCATCACCACCATCCATGACCAAAACTTCTCCATCAACCCAACTAGAACATGTATACAATTTAAGCATTAAATATCCATTCCCTACTCCAAACCTACCCCCTGGTAACCTATATTCTAGATTCTAACTCTAAGAATTTGCATACCTAATTATTTCATACTAGTGAGATCATACAGTATTTGACCTTTTGTGCCTCACTTATTTCACTCAACATGATGTCTTCAAGGTTCATCCATGTTTTCAGATGTATCAGAACTTCATTTCTTTTAACAGCTGAAAAATATTCCATTGTGTGTGTATACATATACCATATTTTGTTTACCCATTCATTTGCTGATGGACACTTGGGTTGCTTCCATCTTTTGGCAATTGTGAATAATGCTGCTATGAACATTGGTGTGCCAATATCTATTAGAGTTCCTATTTTCAATTCTTTTGGGTATATACCTAGATGTGGGGTTGCCAGGTGTTTTAGTTTGTTAAAAATGCCAATGCAATATACCAGAAATTGGTTGGCTTTTATAATGGGAATTTATTAGGGTAAAATCTTACAGTTCTTAGGCTGTGAGAATGTCCAAATCAATGCATAGTCAGAGATTGCTGTCTCACTAAAGATCAGCTGCTGGCAGATCCTGGACTCCTGTCACATGTCAAGGCAAAGTTGTGGCCAGTCTCTGCCATCTCCTTCAGGATCACTTTCTCCCAAATCCCACCTGTGGGCAGTCAGGCACATGGCTCTCTTTCCCCAGGCTACATCTCTTCAACTTCAGGCTGCTCTGCTAAATTCTGCCTCCAACCTTTCTCTCAGCTTCTTGGTGTTTCTGTCCTTCTGAGGTTGTAGGTGATCCCGGAGTCCTCTTTCACATGGAAGGGTAAAATGGAAGCTCTCTTTCTGTCTCTTCATATTTCTCCTGTTTATATAGGACTCCAGCAAGAGGGCTGAGACCCATCTGGGTGATTCCTCACTGAACTACTCCAATCAGAGGCCCCCAACTGAATTCAATCTTATCAAAGGATTGCACACCCACAGGAATGGATTAACTCTAACAGCATGACCTTTACCGGGATTCACAAAAGCTTCAAATCATCACATCAGATATACAGTAACTCTACACTTAACTCTCTGAGATGCTACCAAACTGTCTTCCACAGTGGTTGCATCAATTGATCTTCCAATCAACAATGAATATGTGTTCTTATTTCTCCACATTCTCTCCAACATTTGTAATTTTCCATTAAAATAAAAAAAATAGCAGCCATTCTAGTGGTTGTAAAATGGTATCTCATTTTGGTTTTGATTTGCATTTCCCTGATGGCTAATGACTTTTTTTTTAAGATTTATTTATTTCTCTCCCCTTCCCCCACCCCCCAACCCATGCCCCAGTTGTCTGTTCTCTGTGTCCATTTGCTGCCTTTTCCTTTTTTTTGTCTGCTTCTGTTGTTGTCAGCGGCACGGGAATCTGTGTTTCTTTTCGTTGCTTCATTTTGCTGCGTCAACTCTCCATGTGTGCAGCACCATTCCTGGGCAGGCTGTACTTTCTTTCGCACTGGGCGGCTCTCCTTACAGGGTGCACTCCTTGTGCATGGGGCTCTCTTATGCGGGGGACACCCCTGTGTGGCACGGCACTCCTTACACGCATCAGCACTGTGCGTGGGCCAGCTCCACATGGGTCAAGGAGGCCCAGGGTTTGAACCGCATACCTCCCATGTGGTAGACGGATGCCCTATCCACTGGGCCAAGTCCGCTTCCCTATGGCTAATGACTTTGTGAGCATCTTTTCATGAGCTTTCTAGCCATTTGGAGAAATGTCTATGCAAGTCTTTTGCCCATTTTTAAAATTGAGCTAATTGTCTTTTTATTGTCAAATTGTAGGATTTCTTTATACATTCTGGATATTAACCCTCATTTCTTTGTTTCTTTATGATGCACTGTCTAATGTCCTTTCCTTTCATTCTGAAGAACTCTCTTTGGCATTGTTTATAGGGCAAGTCTAGTGGTAATGAACTTCCTCAACTTTTATCTGTAATCTCACCCTCATTGTTGAAAGAAAGTCTTGCCAGATATAAAATTCTTGGTTGGCAATTTTCTTTTGGCACTTTAAATATTTTATACCAAGACCTTCATGTCTCCATGGTTTCTGATGATAAATTTATCTTTTTGGAATTCCTATGTACATAATTTGTTGTTTTTTTCCTGTCGCTTTCAGAATTCTCTCCTTGTCCTTGTCATTGGACAACTTGATTAATATGTGTCTGGACATAGTTCTTTTTTAGTTTATCCTGTTTGGAGTTCATTAGATTCCTTGAATGTGCATATTCATGGCTTTCTGTAAATTTCAGAAGTTTTCTGTCATCATTTCTTTGAATATTCCTTCTACCCTTTTCTCTTTCTTCTGGGACTCTCATAATGCATATATTTGTATGCGTGATGGTATCCCAGAGGTCTCTTAGGCTCTGTTCATTCCTTTTTATTGTTTTTTCTTTCTGCTTCTCAGCTGAATCATTTCAGTTGTCTTGTCCTTGAGACCATGGATTCTTTCTTCTGTCACCTCCAATCTTGTGTTGAAACCATCTAGGGAACGTTTCATTTCAGTTATTGTGTTCTTTAATTTAGTAATTCTTTGGAGATAGTCCCATGTTGTTCATTCATTGTTTTCCAAATATCCTGTAGTTCTTTCTTTGTGTTTTCCTTTATCTCTTTGAGCATATTGAGGATCATTATTTTAAAGTCTCTGCTCAGTAAATCCAAAGTCTAGTCCTTTTCATTGATGGTTTCTAGATTTTTATCTTGTTCCTTTGGGTGGGCAGTCATTTCCTCTCTTTTGTTTGTCTTGCAATCTTTTCTTGCACCTTGTACATTTTAATGTTTTGAAGTGTTAATTCTGGGATTTAGTTCCTGAGCTTTCTGTTCCTCAACTTTGAGATGATGGAACTAGTGATATGACAGAGATTTTCATGATTGCCAAGAGCAAATAAAAACAAACCAAGGCAAAAATATCTTTCACTGTCTTTGCAGATTGGCTCTGTTTTGGCTGGTCGTCTCCTTTAGAGCTCCTATCAATATCAGATTCAGGCACATGAGAAGTGCAGGGCCCTCTCTGTCTTATCTGAGTCTGCATGGAGCCAGAGCCATGGAGCCCAGTTCTTTTTCTGGTATTGTGCTTGCTATAAGCCTTAGGAATTCCCTATTTACAGTTTCCATAGTTCCAGTGAATGCCCACTGTACTCCCTTTGAAATAGACCTTCTCCCTCTCCTGGGTGCTCTCTTGAGCAAGTTAATGCAAGTAACTCTTGTCCTAGGCCATTTCAACTTAATCTTTTCACACTCTGTCCCAGCTATCTGCAAGTTGCTTCTCTGCTCTCAGGACAAACTCGGGGTGGGGATGGGGGGTCAGGGAGGGTGAGCCCATGACAAGTTCCCTGGCTCAGTTTCTCAGACTTCCACCCTACAGACACACATACATACTGATAAATACTCTGAAACAGAGCCAGGGAGCCACAATTGAACAGAGCCACAATGGAAGCACAAGGTTGCTCTATCCTGCCTTGTAGAGGGAGTGGGGACGAGGCCAGCAAGAATGCCAAGAGCTTCTTCTATAGTTTCTGAAGCTGACCTTTCTTGATTCAACACTTGCCCCCTTAATACAGCCCTTTAAATGTTTTACATTGTTTTAAGAAATGCTACTGTCCTTAAGATTCCTCTGCCACTTGGGCCAGTGGGGGTTGGAACAATGGCTATTGGCCTCCATTGATCTTAAGAAGCTGATCAAAGGTAGAGATTTGTGATCAGACCACACCCACCCAGAGTTTGGAAGAACAGGTCTTTATGCCCCACCCTAGCAACAGCAACCTGAACCCACAGTCAGAGCTGCAGTCCCCACTGCTGCCAGTCAAGAGGCTGGGGGAAGGGACATGGTAACCCCAGCAGGGAGGGAGAAACTCACTGATATTTATCACAATTTACCAGCCTCTTCCTCCCACTCATTTCCAAATGCTGCAGTGTTCCACTAGACTGAATTTTCAAGTGGTTGCTTTGGATAGCTCCTGCCAGTGCAATAGTTATTTTGGTGATGGGACTGTCTTTTGCAGCTTCCTACTCTGCCATCTTCCCACAGTGCCTCTCCCCTCCATGTGGTATTGGTGGAGATCACTCTCTTTCATTCTGCTGGCAAAAGACCTCGTTTGGAGCATTGACTTAATCACATGTTTGGCACCTTGGCAAGGATGGCTGGAGCCTGGACTTAGGCAGCTCTGAGTGTGTACAAGAGTGTCTACAAATGGCTTCTCCAGCATGTCATTGTTAATGGAGTAAGTCTTTTTACATGGAGGCTCATTCTAATAGTGAATATTCCATTTGACAAGGAAGAAGCTGCATGGTCTTTTAGCCATTTTTAAAACCTTGATACAACCCCAGGTATTGGTTCTTCTGAGGGCTACAGAGACCCACAGGTTCTATGGTCATGGCAGATGAATTTCAGTTCCATGTCAGTTGGCCCTCCTTTGGAGTTTCTGTTCCTGAGTGTGATGGAGTTGGACTCAGATATGATCTTTGTTCACAAGCCTCTCCTATCACTTTTACCGGACCTGTGGTTGGCATTGGGGTTTAGTGTATACTCAGGGAACCTGAATCTCTGGACTGTCCATGTGATAGCCAGGCCCTGAGCCTCAAAAGACTTGCAACTCCTACCCTCTGGTTTATTGGACTTACCCCGGCCAGCTAAGAGGGAGACGAAGGTCAACCACCACACCAGGGAGTCAAGAGTGCCTACAACTGCAAACAGGAGAACTGCATTCATCATCCAAGTGGAATCAAAGCACCCTCTCGATACAGAGATGGAGGGGACATAACCATCCCAGGGTCCACAGAATGGAGGAATAGAGTATGGATTAGAGTGAATTTACTGATATTCTATTCTGGAACTATTCTGATTAGTAATGGAAGGAAATGTAGCATCGAGATGGAGAAAGTGGCCATGGTAGCTGCTGAGGGTGGGGAGTGGGAAGAAGAGATGTGATGTGGGGGCATTTTCAGGACTTGGAGTTGTCCTGGGTGGTACTACAGGGACAGTTACTGGACACTGTATGTCTCCCATGGCCCACTGGGTGGACTGGGGGGAGAGCATAAACTCTAATATGGACCATTGACCATGTGGTGCAGCAGTGCTCAGAGATGTATTCACCAATGCAATGAATGTCACATGATGTTGGAGGAGGTTGTTATGGGAGGAGTGGGGTGAGGGGGGTGCGGGGGTATATGGGACATCATTTTTTTTTAAAGAATTATTTTATTTCTCTCCCCTTCCTACCGCCCCCCCCCCCCCCGCCCCAGTTATCTGTTCTCTGTTTCCATTTGCTGTGTGTTCTTCTTTTTGTCGGCTTCTGTTGTTGTCTGCGGCACGGGAATCTGTGTTTCTTTTTGTTCCGTCATCTTGTTGTGTCTGCTCTCCGTGTGTGCGGTGCCATTCCTGGGCAGGCTGCACTTTCTTTCGTGCTGGGTGGCTCTCCTTATGGGGTGCACTCCTTGCATGTGGGGTTCCCCTACATAGGGGGCACCACTGCATGGCGCGGCACTCCTTGCACGCATCAGCACTGTGCATGAGCCAGCTCCACACGGATCAAGGAGGCCCGAGGTTTGAACTGCAGACCTCCCATGTGGTAGACGGATGCCCTATCCACTGGACCAAGTCTGCTTCTTTCATTTTCTAAAATGTAACAGTAAAAAAAAAGACAAAGAAATTAAAAAAATATATATATATAATGGGGAAAAAAGAAATAAAAAGGAAACCTTGGAAGTCATAGAGTCATGTCTGCTGCACTCTATTGGCTTAAGAGTCATAAGCCTACCCTGATTAAAGAAGATATCTTATAGATTCCCACATCTGAAGAGGAGTGGTGTTAAAAAAATGTTGATGTCCTGATTAAAACCTGCCCCAGGTGGATCAATCCTTTTTTGCGCTTAAGTGCTTCTCAGAGTTTGAAGTCTGAGGGTAGTTCTTCTGGGGCCTTCTTCTGCACTTATTCCTTACTCTGACATTTCATTTGCCTAATGGAAATTCAATTCTCTTGTCCTTCCTTCCATAGCTTGCAGAATTGCCTCAAAATATGTCACATTTGTATAAAACAGTTTTAGAAAGATTTTTCTAGTAGTAATAAATATTTGTCCTACTTCATGTCTTACTAATTTTATGGAAATTTAGAGGCAAAATGTAGTTGGAGGTCTATGTACAAGCTCATATTTTTATATGGAACCTGAAATATAAACGTTTCTAAACTATGTTTAGGGTTAAGGTGATGAATTTGTTGTTTTTTTTTCTTTCTTTTATTTTTTTAAAGACAAATTGAATTTAAAGTACCTGAAGAAGGAAGCGGATGTGGCTTAAGTGATTGGTCTTCTGCCTACCATATGGGAGGACCTAGGTTCAATCCCTGATTAAAAAAAAAAAAAAAAAAAAAAATATATATATATATATATATATATATGCCTGCATGGTGAGCCAGTGCCTGCATGGTAAGCCGAGTGCCTGGTGCCCATGCAGTGAGCCAGTGCCCATGCAAGTGAGTCATGCAGCAAGATGATGACACAAAAAAAGAGAGGCGAAAGGGAGAGTCAAGGCAAGATGCAACAGAAACCAGGAACTGAGGTGGCACAAGTGACAGGGAACTGCTCTCCACACCAGAGGTCCCAGGATCTAATCACAGTGAGTCCTAGAGGAGAAAAATCCGAAGAGAATACAAAAAGAGAAATAGCTACAGAAGATCACACAGTGAATGGACACAGACAGCAGGGCGGGAGGGAAGAGGAGGGGCAGGGAGGCAGAGGGAGGGAAAAAGTTATAAAAAACTAAGGAGCTGAGGGATGTTCACAGGAAGATATCTAACTGCTTTTTAGAATCACGACCGGATTTATTTATTGAAACTCAAGTTTTAATATTGTACTAGGCTCAGCTCGTTTTCTCTGAACATAAAGATACCATTTTCCTTTCTCTAACCTCTTCTTTAATTAAGAAAAATAAATAGGCTTAAGGAGAGGATACACAGTTCCTACCTCAACTAGTTGAATATAAGTGAATCAAAATAGTAGGAATTATAATTATAAGCTATGTGAGAACTCTCAGGGTTTCTAGGAAACTAAAACGTTTATTTGATTTTAAAATTACTTCCTCTAAAGACAGAGGTTGGGAGGCATAGTTATGGGAGGTGGGAGGGAAAGAAAGCAAAAATTATGGAAATTGAGCCTTGTCTACCTTTGATTCTTAATTTTTTTATTCATTCACTTGTTGATTTAATCACGTGTGCATCAGTTCTTTCATCTGACCATCCATTCATTAAAATTTTGAGTTCTTTCATTATCGTTCAGGTGTCTTGGTTGTAAGCAACAGAAACCACCATTGACTAACTTAAACAGAAAATGAATTTATTCATAGAAAACATGAGGCTCATAGAATCAAGAATCAGACACAGGAAACAAGGGATAAAGACATAAATACCATAGCCAGATTAGCTGCCAAATTTTGTCCATGGTCTTCTTATTACTCTGACTGCCAATACTGCTGATAGCACAGCTGCTACTGTGAATAATCTCTGTCTGAGACTTTTGTTTTCTTTCCTCTGTGTAGCAGTTTGATATTATTGATGAATTCCAAAAAGAAATATTGTACTATGTTTGTAATGTGATCTATACCTGGGCATGATTGAGTTATGATTAGGAGGTTGACTAAGGGGTGGGGACTCACAGATAAAAGGCATGGCAAAGAACAGAGTTGAGGGTTTTTGATGTTAGAGTTTTAATGTTGAAGGTTTGATGCTGAAGACTTAAGCTGGTGCCCAAGGAAGTAAGGTCACAGAGGAAAGTGAAGCCAGCCCCTGGAAGAAAGGAACCTTGAACCCAGAGAAAAGCAAGCACCAGAAATGTAGGAACCCAGGAAGCCTGAACCCTTGCAGACGTTGGCAGCCATCTTGCTCCAAATAGACTTTGGTGAGGGAAGTAACTTATGCTTTATGGCCTGGTATCTGTAATCTCCTACCCCAAATAAATATCCTTTATAAAAATCAACCAATTTCTGGTATTTTGCATCAGCACCCCTTTGGCTGACTAATACACTCTGCATTCAGAGTCCTGGGCAAGAGTGTCCAGTTGGCTTAGCCTAGGTCACATGCTCATCCTCTAACTTCCAAGGGGCATAGAACAGTAATTTCTGGTCTTATATTTCTTAATCAGCACTGACTGTCACCAAAACTCATGCACTGTGAGTTTCGCCTAAAGTAAGAAGGGTGTTTGGATGCTAGAGTACTGAAAAAAAAAAAAAGCAAATGTCAACCATGGCCACTCATTTGTCAGATTCTGTACTGATTTCTAGAGATGCAATGGTGAGGAAGAAATGGTCCCTGCTCTAAAGAATTTTGCCTCATGGTAAAGAAAATATGCGAAATTAGAGATTTATATCCTAGCTCAGGATATAACTCCTGGGCCAACCAGAGGGATCACTGGCTATTTTTGTTTGCCAGGGCCGCTATGACAAATACCACATGATGGGTTGGCTTAAACAACAGGAATTTATTGTCTCACAGGTTTAGAGGTTAGAAGTCCAACATCTAGGTATTGACAGGGCTTGCTTTCTCCCAGCATCGGTAGCCTTCCTGCAGTCTTCTGTCACATGGTGATCTCTTTTTCTTTACGCCCATTCCTCTGATTTCTCTTGGCTTCTTACTTCTGTTGACTGACTGCATCCAAATTTCCTTTGCTTATAAGGACCCCAGTCATATGGATAAAGGCCCACCCTGATACAGTATGGCTTCATCTAAACGATTTTAGAATATCTTATCACAAATGAGTACACACCTTAACTAATAATAACATCTTCAAAGGTCCTATTTACAAATAAATTTACAACCACAAGAATGCAGGTGAATACCTGAGCATGTCTTTTGTGGGGGACTTGATTCAGTCCCCAAGACTAGCCTATCCCAGTCTTGGGGAGGTAGGATGGGCAGTAAGAGAAAATTTCCTGGAACCTATAAGTTTATAATTAAAGGATGAATAAAAGCCAATGGTGGGGTGTGAGGGGAGGGTTGAAGATAAGTGTTCCATGCTGACAGAACATCATGAGTGAAGTTTCAGGGGAAGGAGAGAAAGTAACTCATTCAGGTGCCTACAAGATGTTCAGAGAGCATAGTTCATTAGCAGGATGAGAAACACTGTCCTGGAGAGGTACCAGATCATGGATGGCCTTGTCTGCTATACTAGGAAGCTTGTACTTTATCTTTAGGGAGTTGGGGATGGGGTCCTTGAGGAGAAGGGCAAGGGAGTAATCATGTTTGATCTTTGGAAAAATTACTCCCAGCTTTTGTGTGGAGAACAGACTGAAAGGTGCAGAGCTAAAGCAAGGAGACCAAATAGGCGGGTGTTCCAGGGAAAAGGCAGTGGGGATGGAGAGAAATGAACTAGGTACATTACTTATGTTATAAGTTCAAAAAATTTTTTTAGAAGAGCAATAAAGTTTTCTTAGTACAATTGAACTCAACATTAAGGTACTCTGGGGGATATTTCGTTTTTGTTTCATATATTAGTTTTCAAGTTCCCTATTGGGTTAGTTTAATGGAAACATTTGTGTTTCCTTTCACCAATTTCTAGTAGCGTTTCAGTGTGGCAGTTAGTTAAATTTACTAATGTGACTGCTTCTGACCCATGTACAATAGTATCTGGCACTGTTTCAGAGCACAGAATTTCCTATAAGAGAATAATGCACCCTCATCAATTTTAAAAGCTTCAAAAATATTTTCTCTTCCTTGTGTCTCAACTATATTTATAAGCCTACAACACTTAAACAAACACATTCTCTAAATCCTATTTTTTTTAATAAACAATACTAGTAATGATAGAAAGTTGACTCTCCAAACTTGATATTTTATGATGTTAAAATATTGTGTAATCTGCCTTTGGTTCTTGTGTTGCCCAGTTATAACCATCAAATATTTAGAAAGTATTCTAATATAAATTCAGTATTAGAAGATAATCTATAGGAAAGTCCATGGTACACAAATAAAATGCTCAACATTTTTCTTTTGTTAACTGCTAGTTTAAATAGAGAGCACAATTACCAAGTCCTTTGAAGCTTAGTGGACTACATAATAGTAAGTTCTTAAGCCAAATGTCTCCTGAACAATCCCTCTCACCAATAATCCACACTGTTTTTCTAGGCATGAGAAGGACAGAGAAAAAACTTCAAAGAAAAGTCATTTTGAACTGTTGTTTATTTTAAATAGGCAGAAAGATTTGTTGAAATGACATTTCTGTCTCAAATATCACCTCTTCAGTGAGTACCTCCTTAGCATAGGTCTAAATCTTTTCAGTCCCTCTTCAGAGCTCAAGTATTTTCAAGATTTTATCAGAACAATCATGCCCAAAACTTGAGATGGGTCTGGGGTCTTGGGTGCCTGAGATTGTGGGGAGAAGTGTTAGCACAAGAGAAATTCAGAGTAAAACTATGTTGATGAAGACTCAGCTCACTCTTCACTTGCCAGAAATGCTCATAGCTTCTTTGGGTCAAAAGCAATCACTTTCCAAAAGTTCTCCTGTGTCACAAGAGAACCCTAATTATAGACGGAAATGGGTTTTGGAAAACAGCTTACTAGAGTTGTTACACATATTTATTTCACATCAAGTTATATAAATAATATTTTAAAAATTAAAATTTCTAGTTGCTGAGAAGTGGATGTACCTACTTGCAGATAATATTTCTCAGTAAAACACAGCACCTTTACGTTTTTATTATTTATTTTTTCTTATTTCTCCCCAGTTCCTCCTCCCCCACCCCCATGCTCTCTATGTCCATTCACTGTGTGTTCTTCTGTGTCTGCTGTATTCTCATTAGGTGGCTCCAGGAACCCATCTGGGACCTTCTGGAGTGGCAGAGAGGCAATCATTCTCTTGCTCCACCTCAGCTCCCTAGTTTGCTCCATCTCATATTGTCTCTTCTCTGTGTCTTGTATCAGCTCTCTGTGTGGGCTACACCACTCCTGGGTGGTCTGCCGTCCTGCTTGGGGCTGCACTCCTTGCACAGGGGCCACTCCTTGCATGGAGGGCACCCTCGTGTGGGGTGATACTCCTTGCATGTGGCAGCACTCCCTGTGAGCCAGCTCACCACATGGGCCAGGAGGCCCTGAGTATCGAACCCTGGACCTCCTATATGGTAGGCAGAAGCTCTATCTGTTGCGCCATATCTGTCTCCTACCTTTACATTTTTAGACAGTGGTCTTTATTACCACTACAAGTGACACTGGCTGTTCATAGATGTAGATCATTTCAGCAGCCAACACATGACAGGTCCTCAATAAATTTCTTATATCTGAAGCTATATGTCTATGTGAGTGTTAGCACACATTCATGTATTTTCTAGCTCTGTCTTCTGAGAGGGCCTAGATGTAGTAACACTAGGCATACCTAGGACATCAATTTTGATGTCTAAATACCTAGAATACTTGGTCTCTAAAAATTCTCCTATAAAAATAATAAGAGCTTATTAGAGAAATGGGTCAGAGTTGGATCAGAGAAAATACATATAAAATACAAGAAAATAAAGAGGAATCAGGAATATTCTGAAAGTTGCTCCAGAAAGTAAGGAAGTACTTAAAAAATTATGTGAGCATTTGAAAGGGCAGAGGAGACAATTTTAAGGAGCTCCCAATGGCCAAAGTTGGAATAATATGGACAAATAAATAAATAATGGTAGTATTGAGTTGTAACTCATAAAACAAATTAAATGTCCTTTTGTCTGTACCAATATAAATAAAATGGTTGAACAAAGTAAATAAATAAATAAAATTAAAATGGGGGGGGGGAGAGATAGCTCTTTATTACCAAAGAATTCCAATTAATAAATATAGAAAGAATGTGGGAAATAAAAAATCATCGTGATGTAAATGCCACAATAATAACTGTTGCAGGCAAGATCCACCCATTGATACTAAAATTCATGGGCAAAAACGTGATGAGAAACTGGATATTTGCAGCCTCAAAGCATCTCTGCAGAAAATATTTCTTGATTATTAAGAGAAAAATAGCACCTTTGCAGTATATAAACCAGACAGACATCACCCTGACTATGTGATCAAGGTCATTATTCAGTAATATAGACGTATCAATATAATGTATCTCCTACCATGATGCATTGAGGACACAACATCCTTTCTGTAGTGATCTTGTCAAAAATGCATAGCCTCAGTTTAATCATACGACCTCATAGAGTCATAGTAAGGAATATTCTACCAAAGAAATGACCCACACTCCTTAAAATTGCCAAAAACATGAAAGAAAAGGAAAGATGGAGGAACCGTTTTAAACTGAGGAGACTAAGTGAGACATGAAACTAAATGCAATGTGGGATCCTGGACAAGGAAAAAAGACATTAATTTTTAAAAAAAACTGATGACATTTATATAAGATCTTTAGTTTCGTTAAGTGTAAGATGTCAATGTTAATTTTTCTGTTTTCATAATCGTGCTATGATTATGCAAGATGTTAACATTAGAGAAAGGTGCACGGAGGGTATATAAGAACTCTAGTATTTTTGGAGCTTTTCTCTAAATCTAAAATTATTTCCAAATAAAAAATTAGAAAAACTAATTTCTTAATGGTTCAAATGAATTGTTCAAATATCACTTTAGATGTAATTGAACTTTGTTTCATTTACACAAACATTGTATAGATTATTCCTTTTTGTTCCTTAGACTCTTTCCTCTCAAAAACAGACAGCCCTAGTTTTAAATCCCCTTTAAACTATGTCCCATATTAGCACTATGTCCATAGGAAAAGTATTTCACTTTTAAAGTTCTTAGTTTTCTCTTCTGAAAAAAATGGAGTTAAAATATGCCTCAGAGGGTAGACATGAAGGTTAAATGAAGGCAAGTATACAGCATACCTAACAGGACCTGAAATCAAGTAGGCTGTCTATGTTTGTTCCCTTTTCCTTCCCATTTGCATTGACTTAGATATGACATGATCATAGCTTTGCCCAGGTAATAATTTATTATCAGAGGTCTTTATTTCAGGCTCAGCAAACTAGGAGACAAGGTATATTTTAAGATTTAATCAGAATCAGCTTACCTCACCCACTCACATCAGGAAAACCATATTCCTCCCAGTATCCACCAAGTACTTCTGAGTGCTTATATTTTTCCTGGCTATGAGTGTTTTCTTCTTTGAAAATCTCAGTTTTGTTTTACATTTCTGCTCCTTGCAGATTGGGTTATTTGTCCCACTTCTTTTAGCAGCCTCAGAGTCTCTTGAGAAAACCAATGGTTCTCCCACTACTAGCAGAGCAATTTATTTCACTCCAGTCCAATGTATCAAAAGTTAACTTTTGGCCCTCTTTGTTATGTACAAACACTTTTTAAGGTGCCCATGTGCCTTCCACTCTTGCTCTATATACCTGAAGGAGAAGAAATTATTGGGCAAAGAGAACCTAGAATGCCCTGACCTGTCAGTGAATGACATTCAGGGAATGACAGATATTCTTCCAGATTTCTCTTTTAATGACTTTTGTTCCCCCATATCTTCTGTCCCTGAAACCCTTACACACTTAATAAGGACTAATTCTCTGTGCCAGAACTTTTATATGCATTATCTCTTTACTTTTCCAATCCTACCAAGTAGATAATATCTTCATTTTACAAATGTAGAAACAGATACGCATAAAGATTGTTATTTGCCCAAGGTTACTTGACTAATAAATGAGTCAGAAATTGATTTCAAGATGGCTTAACTTTAAAGCCAATTCTCTTGCCTCAAACTGAATTCGTATTGTTATATTTCCTTTCTACTGATTTAATATGTAACTGCTTTATTTCCTTGTCTGTGGAGTAGGTTCGTTCATAAAATTTGGTATTTGGGGGCTTTCTATATGTATAATGAGAAATTGGTCACTTTTCCTGTATCCCTGCATTTGTAGGGCATGCATTCCTGAATGCCCATGTGACATCTCTTAGTCCTTGTTTCAAGCAAATTGCTAACCAGGTCCCAAAATGCTCACTGCATTAGTGAAACCATTGGAGCTTCAGCAGATTTCCCTTAGTTGGTAAAACCAACTCTAAACAAGTCTAATTTTTTCCCTTCCAAAATAAAGGCGTTTAAGTAAGACATTAGCATAAAAATGATATTTTAGAGAAGAGAGTCATAGAAAAATGTGGGGAAAGGGAGAAAGCTGTGGGACAGGTGGCAGGTGCATGTATGCACATAGAAGAATGGGTGGGCAGAGGACACAGGGATAGTTACTGACTCTTTCCAATTCCTAATTTTTGGCTTTTCATGAGGAAAGATAAACTTTGTGTCTTCAATTCTGTTGCCTACTCCTATAGCCTTTGTGTGTGTGTGTGTGTGTGTATTTAAACAAGTTGGGATACCATTTTGCTTCTTTCAACTATACCTAAAAAATAGTTGTAAAAGACAAATTATAAAGTGAAACCTGTGTTTGACATCATCTAGGTCCATAAAATGATTTCACTAGAATTTTCTTTAAATTCAGTCACACAGATATGTGTAAGGATTTTGACAATTCATACTTAAATTCCATTAGAAATGGTTATATAGGAGGAATTGTTGCCAGAGTTTCTAAAACCTGTACTAACGTTAACTTAAAGAGAAAGTTCAGCATTTTTGTGTTGGTTCAGGCATACTAGCCAAAGAGTCTTTCATGTATTACACATTTTTAAAAAGTGGATCCAGGGCATGAAACTGGAAAAAATGTGTGTGTGTATGTGTGTGTGCAGAGAAAGGGGGGAGAGAGAGAAAGAGAGGAAGGGAGGGAAAGAGGGAGGGAAAGAGAGGAACGCACAAAAGAACTGAAACATTTCTGAATAGCAGTTAAGTATAGGTCAATTTGTGTTATGATCAGAGATTGGTAAAAAAGAAATAAAAATGAACTCAGAAGTAGCTCACCTTTCTTCTCTAATTGCAGTATTTCATAGAGAAAGCATAGTCAGTTTGATAAATTGCCTTAGGTGAGACCCATATTCTTTATTTCAACCTAATCTTCATTAATTGAAACAATTATTTTCTCTTGTGACTCAATGTTTCAACATAACATCTCAATATGTAACTAGAAATTTCATTTGCTAATCATTGAGTGAAATTGAGGTATCATAATACAAACCATGTTTTCTAAGGAGTTTTCTAAGTAGCATGCTTTATTGATAAAATAGCTTTTTAAATTTCCAAAATTTCCAGTAGTATTTTCTTTTACTCCAAGTAAATAAACTCTCAAGAATTATTTTGAATCAAATTATTTCTGAATCTGGCCCAAGAAAACTGAGAAAAGACATGCAGTAACTATTTTATGTTTATTTTGCATCACACATTGTAAAGTGCTAAGAAAGAGCAAATACTTTAATTAAAAGGGACAATTTTCTTAGGAAAAACAATTGCTATGCTTGCTAACCGAATCTAATGTGTTGCATATCCAAACTGGGGCTTTAATATATGCCATCTTTTTAAATGCCAAATGAACCAGCAGTAGTTGTGACTGTGTATTTACTCAGTGTAATTGATAGAAATGTTTAATTAAATATTATGAAGGGTAATTCTCTAGCTTTCTCTATCAGACAAATTGAAACCGCGAGCTTCTGAGATTAGTCTCATATAATTAGATTAAAATGCCCAAAGAATGGAGAAGCAATGCTGCCAAAGTTCAAGACAGTTTTAAAATAGGTTTGTTTATAGAAACTCTGCATAGGAAATTCCTAAGTTGTTTCCTCTAACCTCCTTTCTTCCTTCATCATGCGTCTACAGTGTGAAATTACTATAGGAGAAAAGAATTGAAGAAAATATGGACCTTTCATCAAAGAGTTTATGGATTAATAATAAAGGATTAATTGTCAAGTAAATAACACAGGGAATAAATGCCGTAGGGAAGAAAAAAGTACATTGTATTTTCAATTAAAGGGTAAACCCCATTTGATGTATTTCACATTTAAGTTTTTTCCTGGCTAAAGAAATAGGCTGCCTTTATTGATTTTATTTTAAACTCTCTACATTGCTTGGTAGAGAGTGGATATTCATTAGTAATCTAATTGTAAATAGGCCCCTGTCACAATGTTAGCCATAAATTGTAGCCATATCATGCACAGGTTAAATATTCATATCTACACTTGCATATTTTAGCAACTGAGCAATAAATGGCAAATTAATGTCCCATTTTAAATAGTAATTTAAATTTTTATGAAATTATTTATGAAAGTGCTCAAATATCAACAAATACTAGAAGAATTATCATTCAAAACACCTGTCCTCTGTGCCTTCCTTTACCATTTCCTAGCCCTCAGAATTAGCCAATTCTTCTATTCCTCAGAAGAATTATTTTGAAACTATTTTATCTGGGAGTTACCTCTATGTTTTTAAATAATAAGATTATCCTGCCTACCTGTTTTGAATAATAAAGATAAACCAAGGATGACTATTTAGGAAGTTTCTATCTGCATGTTTATCTGGTCTTTTTTCAGAAAAAAATAACCAGTTTTCATCTGGTGATTTGAGAATTTAATTTGCACCTCAGACTTTCTGAATAAAGACAAAATGCAGTTTTCCATTGAACAGACAAACAACTTTTTTATGGGTGTCATTTTAATTTATAGGAATTATTTTTGTAATGTAGAAAATTATGCCAGAAGGCCAAATATTTTATCTTTATTATGTTTGTACCATGAAAAACAATAAGTGGGATATATGGGAATCCCCTATACTTTCTATGCGACTTTTCTGTAACCTAAAGCTTCCTGGAAAATAAAATGAAAAAAGAAAAATAAGACATGGGGGGAACATACAGAGGAAATTGTCAATATGCATAAAGATAAGAGATCTTACGGTGATGAAAGGTATAGTGCAAAAAAAAATCATTTTTGAAAATTTGGTTTCATTTTATTTTATCTTTGTTTTGGGGGAGGTTTTGCATTGCAGAAGGGTTGCAACTGTGCCAGGGGAAGATTACTGGTGTGGTGTGTTGTTGGTGAGGGATATGTGGGAAGAGATGCACTTGATGCATGCCTCTATAGAATATGAATGTGTTCAAGTGGTCATGGGGTATTGTCTTGGTGGGTGGTGACTCAAACATAACTGACAGAATATTGAATTCCCATCCTGGGGAGTACTGCTACATTCTCTCATAGAGTGGCAAGAATCTCGAGAGAGCCTAGCAATGGAGAACAGACCAATACACCAGGTCTTTGATATTGATGGTTGTACTTACTGAACCTTGTTCTTGTGACATTGAAACAGCCTAATAATATATATTGCCTAAGAGTTACCTCCTCAGAGCCTCCTTATTTTTCAAATGTGACCTCTCTCTAAGCTGAACTCAGCATATAAATGCACTACCTTCCCCCTCTCTCCCCTCCCCTCAGTATGGGACATGACTCCTGGGGATGAGCCTCCCTGGCATCAAGGATTATTACCAAGCACCAACTAGAGATGCATTTGGAGAAAAATCTTGGCCAAAAGGGGGAAGTATTAAATACAAATGAGTTTTTGTGGCTATGAGTCAGGAAGTCATTCCAGAGGTTAAATGCATGTCTCAGAAGGATTTCACTGACTGTTGCAGTAAACAGTGCCTCAAGCAGGTGTGCTCCTGAGGGCTCTAGAGACATCTGGACACTATAGGCAGGGCAGACAAACCCAGGAAATCTGCACTCCATTGGTGGGTCTTACTTTGGAATACAGGATAATCTATTTCCCCAATGTATCAGAGTTAGACTCATCTATAATTTTCCTACACATGAAATTAGTACTATACTCTTTAAATTTATGTCCCAGAGACTTAAATCTTCAGTTTGTTCATGTGCTGGTTGACCCTTGAATCTCAGCAAGTTGTGGTCAATGCCTGCTCTCCAGTTCATCAGACTAACCCAGGATAACTAACAAAAGGATGGTGGACAATGCCCATCAAAATAAGCACAAAAGAATCTACAACTGCAAGCAAGACAGTTCCAGCCATCTGTCCCATGGGATCTAAGCCCCTTCTCAATTGGAAGCAGAGTGGGCATCACCATTCCCAAATTCTCAAGATTGAGGAATGAACAAACATAAGGGGGAATGTAAGTATGGACTAAAGTAGACTTATTATTATTCTAGTAATGGAAGAACATGTAACACTGATATAAAGACAGTGGTCACCAAAGGTTCTGAGGGGAGATAGAGGGAAGAATAAGTGTTAGCATGGGGCATTTTCATGACATTGGAATTGTTCTGCTTGATATTGCAGTGACAGATATAGACCATTACATATTTTGTCAAAACATGAAATTTAGCAGTGCAAAGTGTAAACCATAATGTAATCTTTAGACCATGCTTAGTAATAATTCAATATGTGTTCATCAATTGTAACAAATATACCACACTAATGAAAGACATTGTTAATGGGGAAAAGTGGGGGTGGGAGGAGGTAGGATATATGGGAATCCCGTATGTGTTTTATGTAACATTTATGTAATTTAAAGCTTCTTTAAAAATAAAGAAAAAAAATAAAGGACATTATGAATAAAAAACAACAACAATAAGTGGCATGCCAGGAGCTACATTTTGTTAAAGAAAGAACATGTCTTAAATGTTAATGTAGTTCTCTAGCCAAACCCTCAAATATTTACATGACTAAGTCCTTATGATGGTATATGCCATGAAACTGACCTCTGGTTTCCTCAAAGTTGAATCCACTTGTTGGCCTTTTGCCTCCCCATTTCCTAACTAGTAGATTTCACTAAAGCCCCTGTGGATATTCTGATTCAGTTTCACTGGTTTTCTTGTGTTCCTTAAATACTCAATCTTTGTCTTACCTCTAGGAGTTTGTTAATGTGTTTCCCAACCTGTGTTCCATGGAGTACTCGTTCCAGGATGTATTATGGTGTTATGCCATATTCGTCCCTTGCAGATTCACAACATGCATTAGTTTATTGAAAGTTCTGAAAACTCCTGTCATGTTAAAACAACAACAAACCAGAAACCAAACCAAAACATACAAACCTCTCTTACTCTATTGAGCAAGTCTGTCTTCAACTTGTTTAAACTAGAACACTGTGGTTTTGAAGCCAGCAAAACAGTGATGACCAGACAGCCAGTTCTGGATGCATTGTTTTATGTTATTCTCTCACCAGTAACATTCTCTGCTTTTTTTCTTTTTTTCTGCTTTCTGTGAAAATCGCATTCATCCTGTAAGAATTGTGTTCTTTTGCTTCCATGGAAAGATGTATGGGATTTAGGTAAGTAGAGAAAAGGTAAAAGATACTGGAGGTATGGGAAAAATATAAAATGTGTTTACATTTTTCAGTAAACATAAATGTCAGTACATTAGCCTCTCTTCTCAACTATATTCTAAGCTTCTTGTTAAAATAAATAGTACTGCGAACAAGAATCAACACAACTTCTCAAATTTTCCTGAAATATCAGGTGTAATTGTGGAAATCCCACCTTAAAAGGAAATTTTACAGTCTAAAACAAAGATCAAATGAAGGACTGGGGACAAGGAGGTGCTGTATGAATAGAGTTAGAAACATTGGTCTAAGGGGAAAATTTGTTTTTGTCCTAATCAGAAAGTACCAGCTTAAAGAGCTATGTGATTTGAATGAAGTGAAAACAGGGGCAGAAGGGAAGCACTACAGAAGCCAAGGCAGAAAATAAAAGTGAACATAAAGAAGGTATAGACAAACTTGCAAATGGCATCATGCCTTGTAAGAGAAGCTGGAGATACATGACTACTTTTCATTTGTTAAAGAAGAAAACATACTTCTTCTACGGGCTTTCCTGGAATGGCAATTTTCCCAACATTTTTCAGATAACTATCATTTCTGGCTGTGTGAGCTTATGCAGTTACTTAAGTTCTCTGTGCAATAGTTTCCTCATTTGTAAAAAGGAATAATAATATGCCTAAAAGAAGTGCTTACCTCATAAGCTAGTTTTTTACATTAGCACTTTTAATTAAAATTAGCAGTTCAGATGAAGAATATGACTAGAAATTGTTGAACATTAACATCTGAAATTTCATGTTTTTATGAAAGAAACAAAACAGGCCAGCATAAGTCCAAACAAGGTGATGCTTATATTTTGCACTTGGACAAAATATGCTAGAGTACCATACTACTCAGGTCACACACGACAAGGAGAGCAGACAAACACAGAGGACAAATCTCCCTGTAATAATTATCTTCATTCTAAATTCTCCTGTGGCCTCAAAAATATTTCTTCAAAACATTCAACAAGGGCTCTATAAAATGACTGCAGTATCTTCAGCATGTTTTAGTATATATGCTACCGAAGTGAGCACATCTTCAGCATGTGTTAGATGCATGCATACTTTGCTCCAGATTGTATTCATGTCCAATATACAGCACCCCCTGTCATAATGGGACAATGAAGGGAAGGGAATGAATTTCTGTTTTATACATGTTTTAGGGAAAAATACTGTGGAAAAATATGTGGCTAGGGAAAAATACTGTGGCCTTTCAAAAACAGCACGCTTGATTTTGGTCATTTATTTCTGAACATGAGAAAAAGAGTGGTACAAATACATACAAAAGTAATTCCTAGACTGCTACTAAAATATCTAATCAAATCAGAGAAAGTCCCCTGCCACATTCACGAAGGTGGCAATAAATGTAGGTATAAGAAAAAGACTATGAACTTATATAGAAAAGATAAACTTCATGGCTTCTAAATAAATTAGAAATTGATTTTTTACTGTACCCTAGAGAGTTAGGCAAAAAAAAGATGTAAACCAGTTGACCTAGTTACCAAAAAAAAAAAAAAAAAAATTCCTTAGTGTCCTAAACTGAGGTCTGACCTTAAGGTTTGGCCTGAGCTAGTTTTTTTCAAGTTTTCTTCAAGTTTGTTCATGAAATCAAATGTATTCAAATATTCAGAATGTTGCATGCTGGGTAAACCTTTAATGCAAGCAGCCACATCCTTGGTCATGAAGCCAGCCTCCATAGGCTTAACATAGACTTCTTCCAATGCCTTTGGAAGCCCAGGCTCGCTCTTGTTATCTAGCTTAGCTCTGTGGGATAACCCTCTGGTCCAAGCAAAAATGGGAGTAATGGGATTTGTGGACATCTCCTATCCTTCCTGGTGCATGTGACGTGTTACCTTAGAAGCCCCTTTTACTGCCTTACCATATGGACAAACCAACATGCTGGTCATCATGCCAAGAAAGCCAAAACCTTGGGCCATGGAATTTGACTGTACATTGCCATCATCGTTTTTACAGGCTCAGATGAAGTCTACCTCTGATTTCATGGCACAGGCCACCATAATCATCAATGAACCTATGTTCAAAGCAGATGTTTTGGGCTTCAAATTGAGGTTTGTACTGCTTTTCATATATCTCCTGAAAGATGTCTTTAAAACACCCTTTGTATTTCTTCAGAATAGTGTTTTGGGAACTTATATGCAAAGACTGACCTTTAGAGCCATCTGGAAAGAACTGTGTGCAAAATCTTTGATGAATTTCTCCTGATTGCACATCCCATGGCAATACCACCACCCTTTTCAAAGTAATATAGCCTTTTGGGCTATATCATTTGGCATGTAGATTACCTCTACTTTGCCAGGTCCAAAAACAATGAATCAGTTGCTCTGTATTGGTTACCATAAGCATGATGACCATCCACTCACAAGCTGGGAGGTAGTTGTGCAAATAATAGCTTCCCTGAAGAAGTGACACCCAGAATATTCCAGATGGTACCATTTGGCGATTCCTACATTTGTTTCTACTTGAACTCCACAACTCTCTTCTCATCGGGGATGCCAACATCACACTTGACACCAATGTAATACTTCTTAATAGCTTCTACAGCATCTTGGGTGAACTGGTTATTGGAGGCATAGCAGTTCTCTATGCGAAAATCATACCTATGCAGGTGCAAGTCCATATAGAGTACTATGAGTTTTTCTTTTATTATGTCCCAAATGATTCATGCCGTTTTGTTTCCATGCATGTTTACAACAGAACCACCAGTGATTTCCTGGGACATTGTGGCTTTGATAAACTAAACCTCTATAGTGAATCATTTTCTAGTGGGCTGAGAATGAGTTTCAAGTGTACTAGAGAATTGCTTCCTTCAGTCCTGGCTGAGGATTGTTATTTCATTGTGCCATACAAATATGTGTGTGGAACATGTTGAAAAGGGTAGGCCCTCAAAAGCTCTAGGTGACTGAAGAAAACAATAAGTTTGATTAAAAGATTTCATACCCAAAGCACGAGCAGTGGAAGAAAAAATAGATAAATGGTACCTTCTCAAAATTAAAGCCTTTTGCACCTCAAAGGAGTTTATCAAGAAAGTGAAAAGACAGCCTACCCAATGGGAGAAAATATTTGGTAACCATATACCTGATAGGAGCCTAATATCCAGCATATATAAAGAAATCCTGTATCTTGAAAATAAAAAGACAACCCATTCAAAAAATGGGCAAGTGATTTGAACAGACACTTCTCCAAAGATGAAATACAAATGGCCAAGAAGTACACGAAAAGATGCTCAACATCACTAGCTATTAGGGAAATGCGATACCATCTTATACCCATTAGATTGGTGACTATTAAAAAAACAGAGGACTACAAGTGTTGGAGAGTATGTGGAGGAATGGGAATCCTCACCCACTGCTGGTGGGAATGTAGAAGGATCCAGACTTTCTGGAGGACAGTTTGGCTGTTCCTCAAAAAACTAGCTATAGATTCTCCATATGATCCAGCAATTCCACTGCTTGGTATTTACCAAAAGAACTGAAAACAAGGACACGAACTGATAAATGCACACCAATGTTCATAGGGGCATTATTCACTATTGCCAAAAGTTGAAATTAACCCAATGCCCATCAACAGATGAATGGATAAACAAAATGTGGTATACACAGATGGAACGTGGGAGAGTGTGGGCTATGATGTGGACCACTGACTACGGGGTGCAGTGATGTTCAGAGATCTACTTACCGGGTGCAATGGATGTGTCACGATGATGGGAGAGAGTGTTGCTGTGGGGGGAGTGGGGGGTGGGGGTGGTGGGGTTGATTGGGACCTCATATTTTTTTAATGTAATTTTTAAAAATAAATAAATAATTTTAATAAAGGATATTACCAAGGGAAGCAGAAAAAAAAAAAAAAAGAAGGAATACCGTACTAATACATGGGATGACATGGATGAATCTTGAGGACCTTATGTTGAGCGAAGCAAGCCAGACATTGAAGGACAAATACTACATGATCTCTCTGATATGAATAAAGAAAATCAAGCTGTCTCAGACAGCTAGAGACTATAAGATAGGACTACAGGAAACATGGAGGGTTGTGAGCCAACACCCACATTGGTAAAATCTATGATAAAGTAAAAGTAAGTAGTCGTGCAGTGAAGGAATAAGATGGGGGATAGGGATACTATTGGACTGGGATTTGCAGGCTTGAGGAGGGCCTGGGTTCGGAGGATGGGTCAGATGATCCAAGGAATTGGGGGAAAGGATGGAGGAGGGGGAGCAAATGAACATGGGAGACTGTTGGGCATGTGGTTGAAACTATAATGTTGAGGAAACTTTTTAGAAAATATAATAAGGAAGGGTTACTGGCTTAAGGTATTTGAAGGGGTGATTCTGGCACAGGGTGCTCCTGGGCAGGATTCTAGGGAGTGTGTGAGTACTCATCACGTCATAGTGTGTTATACCAGTGGGTGGAGACCCATACAATGAGTGGGAAGGTGTGATACCCCCATCCTGGGGAAGCTGATGTTCTCCAACAGACAGGTGGGTGTCTCTCAAGAGCATGGGTGGCTCCTAATGGGGGAAGACAGACTAGTGTGTGGAGGCCTCAGCATTGTTGCAAGTATCTGTGAATCTTGTCCTTCAAACAGTGAAGCTTGGTTGTCACTGTGGGCCCTGGGGGAAGGGGAAGAGAAGAACAGAGTAGTTGGAAGTAGGGGTAACTAGGGGGCAATGGAAGTGTTCTGCATGCTCCTGCAATGATGGATACACACCATGTTAAATATCACCAAAATTTATAAAGGTGTATAGTCTAAAATGTAAACCATAATGTAAGCAAAAATTTATAAAAGTGTACAGTCTAAAATGTAAACCATATGGAACCATGATTAGAAGCTATGTTTCAATAGCAGTACATCAGTTGCAGCAAATTTAACATCCACATGTAAAAAATCTTTGCTGGGGAAGGGGCAAAGGGTTTGATGTTGGGTACATGGGAGTTCCTATATTCTATATGTGACTTTACTGTGACCTAAAACTTTTTAAAAGACATCATAAAAATATAAAAATAAATAAAAAAGGATGTCGACACTGAGGAAGAAATGGAAGAGTTTGCCTTGCCACTGTATGTACAGGGCAATACCTATTACAATGATGAAAGGCAAAACATCAAAAGTTTTTAGTAATATTTTTCATTTTTTTAATATCCCAATTTATTTTTTACTTTGAGTTTTTCTAAATTATTATGTATTATATTTCTAATCTGCAAACCTATCATTACTATTTCATTTTTCTATTAATTGAATTTGGCAATATATTAGGCTTCTTTTTTGAAGAAGTTTTGGATCATAGAGGGGTTCACCTATGGCAGGGGTGGAGCACTGATGAGGGGTGTCATTGATGGAGATGCATGGGTGGGAGGGAGTTCTCCAAGGCATGCATATAGGGTATATATATGTTCAGATGTTCGTTGGGTATTGATATAGAGGGTTGAGTACCACATGACAACTGAGAGAGTGCTGAGTTCCCATTCTGGGAAACTCTGTTGCACTCCTCAATGGAGCAGCAACAATCCCCCAAGTACAAGGGCAAAGATCAGAAAATCCCTTGACACTGATTATATGCTTATGAGCCTGTGTGCTTGAAATTTCAACTAGGCCTAGTGCTGCAGGATGCCTAAGCGTTACCTCCTGAGAGCCTCCATATTGCTCAAATGTGGTCACTCTCTAAGCCAAACTCAGCCAGCATGGGACATGACTCCTGGGGATGAGCCTCCTTGGCGCCGAGGAACTACTGCCGAGCACCAGCTGGTGATGCAGCCAGAAAAAGACATTGAATAAAAGTGGGAAATGGTAGAGACAAATGAGTTTGTATGGCTAAGAGACTTGAAAATGAGTCAGGAAGTCATAAGAGGGGTCACACGCACATTTCAGCAGGATCTCAGAGACAGCCATAGTAGATACAACTCCAGGTAGTGGTGTTCCTGTGTGCTACAGAGACACTCAGGTCCTACAGTCATGACAGATGGCTCTGGAGTTCGGTGCTTTGCCAGTGGGCCCTACTTTGAAATTTGTGCTCCTGAGTGTGATGGAGTTGGACTCAGATGTGACCTCTCTATGCATGCCTCTTCTGTCACTTTTACTGAACCTGTGGTTGGTACTGGGGTTGGTGGATGCTCAGGAGACTTGAATCTCTGGACTGTCTATGTGACAGCTGGGACTGAGCCTCAGCAGAGTTGCAAAACCTACTCTCCATTAGTGTGGTATATTCATTGCATTTGATGAGAACCTTTTGAAGCATTACTACACAGCATGGGTTATAGTTGTTGTTTGCACTCTCTCCCAGTCTATTCAGTGGGTTATGGCAGGATATATAATGTCCTGCATCTGTTCCTGCACTATCATTCAAGACAATGCCAAGTCCTGAAAATGCCCCAATATCACAACTCCTACGGCCATGTCTCCACATCAATGATATAATTTCTTCCATTGCTAGAGTCACAATAATTCTAAAGAAGAATACCAGTAAGTCCATTCTAATCCATATTTTATTCCTCCATCCTGAGGACCCTGTGATGGCGATGTCCACTTTACCTCTAAATCAAGAGGGGGCTTAGATCCCAAGTAGCTGATGGATGGAATTCTCCTGCTTGCAGCCGTAGACTCAGTTCCCTGGATTGATGGTTGCTCATCATCATCTCCCTGTTAGCTGACCTGGGTAAGTCCATTTTAACCACTTTCAAGTGTACAATTCAGTGGTATTAATTAATTTTCCATAATGTGCTGTCTTCACCAACATCCATTTTTCAAACTTTTCATCACCTCAAACAGAAACTCTACACATCCTAGGCTCTAGTAACCTTTAATCCATTCACTGTCTCTATGAATTTGTGTATTTCAGGTATTTCATATCAGTGAGACCATACCACAATTATCATTTTGTGTCTGGCTTATTTCACTCAACATGTTATATTCAGGGTTCATTCATGTTGTAACATGTATCAGAACTTCATCTCTTTTTATGGCTAAATAATAAGTTCATGCACTTTCAAGTCCTGCTTTTTGTTATTTATAGTCATTGGACCTTACATAGAAAAAAAGAAGAATAGTCCAAGAATACCAACGTGTCATGAAGGTGATTTAAAGATTTTTGAGTGGAATAAATGTCTTCATTCTAATGAAAGACAAAGGAAGAGAATTGTAATCTTGAAATATTCTGTGGCTTAGGGATATATTTTATCCATGCATTGCTTATCATCAGCCTTTCTTAATATGTTCTTAAAAAAATTACAATAACTCCTGGAATTTTAATAATCTAATCATTGTTAGTAACACCATGATTGAAAGTAGCCAGAAGAATGGTTTAAGTTCCAACAACAAAATTCAGATGTCTCTTTGTATTTATAAGGATCTTTAAAAAAATACAGACTGAGATCTGACAGACTTAAGGGTAGTTTTTTCTTCTTTATTTCTTCTATTACACAACTGCCCATGAATTAAAGCTATTTTTGTAAATTTCCTTTTCATGGTAAATTCATCATTTTTAATAAAATCTACTCATAATGTGAGGCACTTTAACCATAGTTGCTGTCACCATGGCAACCTGTTGTTGCCATTAACAATGCCAGAGTCATGGCTTTTATTCCCAGAATTGACTCCTTAATATTATACTATTTTATGATTCCAAGTACACCCCAGCCAATGTATCCCAGGTGTATGTTTCAACAGAAACTATGAGAGGTATTATAAATGGATCCATCCACTCTATCCTTGGGATTTAGGGTACGTACTTCAAAGTGTGATCTGCCGATCTCTGTCTATAAATCCTGGAAGTGCTGTTAAAAATGTAGATGTAGGAGTCACAAAGACAACCTACCTAATAAGAATCTCTGGTAGTCCCAGAAATTGCATCTCAAACAAGCATGTCAAATATAGTCTGCTCACTGTGGGAGAAGACAAATAAGACATCTTTTCTTATGGAGGTCAGCAGACTATTATTAAATCTATTAGTGATAAATAGCCAACCATTCAAATGCTTCCTTCAAATCCTAATGCCTTCCTAATTACCCGTGGAGTAAAGACTGTCCTCAACTTTTAATGGAGTAGTTCTGATTGGTAAAGGGGGATACCCTTCTATGGTCCAGTCAAATAGGCAAAATGGTATCAATGAAATGGTCTGTTTAATTAACAGCCCATCAAGTAGGCATAAATAGCCGTATTTATTTTACTTTCCTTGATTCTATTTTTTTTACCAATATTACCCAATTGAAAGTGGTGTTGTATGTGGAAAAAAATCAGAATGAGTGAGAAAAAAAATACTTTAGAGTCAGTCCAGGGATCAGAAGTAAAACTCATGAGTTAAGAATTTACTATTTCTTTTGTATAGCAGGCTGGACAAGTGCCAGGTAAATCTAAACAAGTAATAATATCTCACCTTTACATATGGTTTCATCTTTCTTTGAGGATACATTTTCATTGTTTCCTTATGCCCAGTAGGTATATGGTTATTACCTCTTGGGGGGCAGTATCTGCAAAAATTAATAAATATACATAATTTCATTTCTCTCAGCCTTTTACAAGGTAACCAAATAATATGACAACATACAAGCATTTAGTAATTGTCTATTAAGCATATCCTAGACACTGATGGTAACTTAGTGGGTTGCAAAATATGCTTTACACTAAAGAAGTTAATATTATTGAAAGAAAGATGGAAGTTTGCCTCAGGTCATTTGACTTCTTAGGATTAAGATCAAAACTCAGATTTTTCTGAAGCCAAACAATACTATGGGATTGTTTTCTGATAGAAAACATACCCATTAAACAGTGCTTTCTGGAACTGAAATTCAGACACTTTAACAAGAACATATTGACCTTTCTATTCTTTTTTATGCAAATGAGAGCAGTGGGCAATGGACAAATTATAAATCCAACAAGTACACAATATGCACATAGATTTCATAACCCTTTTGAAATTGAAGACTAGGGGAGGTCATTGCTTTGGCACTTCCAGTCACATAAAATAATCTGTTCTTTTTATTTTCATCCATTTAGAACTCTTGGTTTTGGACAAATGTGCAGAGGATTCTGCTAAATTATAAGGGTGGCTCATTTTAAAGGTTAAAGGATGAGATGCAATTAGCCTTTAAATTCAGACCTGATTATTGAAGTCGGTTTATCCTTTGGTTTGGAACAATGTAACTAGACATTTCAATGCATAAATGTGTCCACTAGTGGACAATTAGAGCTGTCACTTTAAGTAGTCAATTGAAGAGGCAGGTTAAACTGAAATTGGTAGTGTCTCTGTGACCTTGTGCTTAGAAATGTTTCTCAGGAAATACAATCACAAGCTTTGAAATGGTGAGGAAATTTGCAGAATCGAATTATGACTAACATACTAATAACTACATGCTTTCATATGCATCACAAATAACTGACCCATGAAAGGATGGCTATTGCATGGATATTCTAGAAAGGCAGCAATAACTGGTATTCAGGTAACCAAGAGGAGCAAGCAAATTTTGTAGACTACTATGATTTTGAAATAGAGAATCAGTGCTAGAAAAAACAACTAAAGAAAATACTGTTGAGAGTTTTTGGTAGAAACTTTTACCTTACATTTATTCCTCTCCTCCATTTTATGTGCAGGTATATGAAATCTGGAAGGAGAATTGTGATTCTCACCTGAGCATGAAAATAGCAGCTTCCTATATGATGGTTAATTAGTCATTTTTAATGATGTTTACTGATTCTGAGGTTCTTTGTCCAAAGTGCCTGCCACCATGGCAACCAGTTATTTAGAAAGTGCATTAAGCTAAAAGCAAACATTTGTGTGGGAACAAAACTACTTTTTCCTCATTCATATTTGTATTTAATTGTGTGAGTGTTAGTGAGAGGTGAGATGAGAGATAATTAACCCATACAATCAAGACTTTCTCAGAGCTGAGACCTGGGTTAAACATCCCTAGTCTAACCTTAGTCTGCAAATAGCAACTGGGGGAATGTTAACTCCAAGTCAAGCAAGAGAACAAAGGCAGGGACTTTAAATGGGTGTGGCCAGACAATTTAGGAAAGAAAAAAGGTCAACATTTTGATCCATATTCTGGATAAGATTAACTATAATATGTTTTTTTTTTTCAGAAGACAAAATTATTCTTAGTAATTACATGTCACGATAGCATTTGATTTTGCACCTTGACTTACCTTTAAGGAGTTTTGTATGTTCCTAAGATTAAGGCAAATGTGAAAATGGCACAAAGGGAATATTTATAAGGATGGACAGATTCATTAATAGTACTTTAAATAGTATTCTTTATCCCCTTTTCTTTTTCCCCAAGATATTATATTTTGTTTCTTTTCAACCTTTAATATAGCAATTCTCTATTACCAATGTAAAGTCCAAAATCATAAAGTTAAACTAGGTCAAGGCAACAGTTACCTAGTAACTAATTCATACTTTGCCAGAATTGACAGTAAGTAATGTGGTTTCTTGGATTGAGTGACATTTTTAGCTTTTTATCTCCTCTAATTTCCCTCCTACATTAATACCTAATAAATATTGAGGAAATTCAAAATAAATATTTACTTTTATTTTTATGTGAAGTCGATTTATAAACTAATAATTGGACTACATGTTACAGATGTTATTTTTCCAGGCTTTGTTATAAGGGAATCAAAAAATCTATCAGAGAAGAGAATTGTATATCTTTAGACATTTCCCGCTACATTTAGGCTCTATGTTAGGTGATATTTTGTCAAAAGATGAAGTTGCAAGAAGTATTTAGACCAAGCAAAAGACAGCTAAGTTGCATATTGAGGTGCTTCATTAAAATGGTATTTTATAAAACTTTAGCAAGTTAGATTGCCAAGGAGAGGGGTATGCTGCTTAGCTGAATTTTCTGAAAATGAATCAGAAGGACATTTTGTTTGTTTACATTTTTGTCGTGAATTCAAATTTCATCCATTTTTTTCTTAAAATGCACCAATGTAATTTTTAATTACATTCTTTGGTAAATGAGATTCTTCTATGGGTAGGGTATCATAATTCTGAGCAGTAATTTTCATTGTACACTAGAGAAGTAAATGACCAAGAGTTCGGTGATGGATGTAGTCTCACCCCTGAACTTCAGCATACCAAACTGGTGGCCACATCTTCCCCAGGCATGACTGATTCCATAGCCTTGTCTGCAGGACATATATTTCCTATGTTGCAAGTATAAACAATTCCCTAATTCTTAATCAATTCGCTTTAAGCGTTACTGAATTCGCTTTAAGTGTTACTTAAATGTAACTTGGCCATGACATTTCCCCTTAGATAGCTGCTTAAAAGTATAACAACTAATAAATGTGAGGAAAACAGTCAAGTGATAACAATTGATAAATTATCATGACTTATGTATATTGACTGTTATCGATAAGTCAGATACTTTTCTATGCATTTATATGTATTATGTTATTTAAATTCTCATTAACTCTATGAGACAGCTAATTTCAACACCATTTTACAAGTGGAGAAAATGAGACACAGATTAATTATCTAGTCCAAGTTCGTATTGCTAGGAGCAAGGAGATAGTAATATGTTAAAAATAGGCCTTCCAGAGGGAGGGGCAAGATGACATTGGAGTAAGCACACACTCATCATCTCTCACAAAAAAATGGGTGAGTGGCGGCAAAATCCTGCCCAAGTGAGCTGTTCTGGGAATCCACAAAGCAGTAGGCTTCAGGGCATCAATCTGGAGAGTGCTCAACAGAAAGATTGATTGCTCAAGGTAAAACCATGAGTTTCTGGCACTTGAGGCTGGAACTGTGGGACAGCTAAGCCCCACCCTCAGGGCAGGAACCTGCAAGGAGCCCCAACTCTCACTGGTCACCAAGCCTGAGGAGGCATACTCTGAGAGTGGGAGGGGTATGATGAAGGGTGGAGTGGGTTTTCCCCTTTGTGGGTTCAATTGCCTGGATCCCCTTTTTTGAGCTTTGAGGAACATACCAGCTGGCTTGAGGTGACACTAGGGAGAGGGGAGAGGCAGATCTGCTGAGGCAGCCTGATTTACCAAACTGCCCTGGAATAGGGAAAATTGGTCTGGGAAAAAGACGAGTAGGGCAATTAACTAGTCAGGTGGTGAAAAATACCAAAATTTCAACTCCCCTAAGGGAGGGGGACAGTAGGAAGGGCTTAATAAACTTCTAAGAGCATATTTAGAGTTCCCTGTGAGGAGTGGGTGCTATCGAAGATGGCTGAGAGTCATTTTTTTCTGCAGTGAGTTAAATCATCACGGTCTCATTTAAATTTCAAAAGGGAACTCTCATACAGGCTATTGCATCCTCTGCTCTGGGAGAGAAAGCAATAAGAATAGAAAGGGGCAAGGACAGATTCCTAATCAGCAGGAATTCATCCAATTGCAGAGTTAAACCTGCCCCAGGGAAAGGGACTAGATAGCTTTCTGAAGAGCTAATGTACCCAACAAGGAAATTTAGCTCAGTGGAGGAGTTTCTGCCTTGAATATGTACAATCCCTAGTTCAATTCCTGACTCCTCTTGGTGGTGACCCACCAGAATGCTCATACTTTAGGACAGGGAAAATATTATTCCTGTATTAGCTTCTTTTGGGTCTCTTATTTTTCCTAAAAAAAAAGAGGTTACTTTTGTTTTATAATTTAACTTCATTTACTTGCTTAAACCCACTTCAAAATCTGCAGTGGGAAGGCTGCAGGGTAAGTGATAAACACCGATAGCCTGAGAAGCTCCATAGGGGTTTAAAGGGGAAAGCTGTTTTACCTTAGTGTTTGATTGCTTGCTTGTTGGTTTGCATTTTGTTTTCTTGTCTTTCTTTCCTCTTCTCCCTTCTCCCCTTTTTTCTCTTTTTTTAATTATGTGCCACTGGCTTGTTTCTTGTTTGCTGTGTTTCCTATTCCTCAATTTTCTCTTTTCTGTGTATACTGATTTTGGCTACCAATGCCCTTTTTCCTCCTACATCTTTCTATCTTCTGCTTTCTGTTGTTCAACTTACATTCTACCTCTTTTTGTTTAGTCCCCAATTTTTCTATTTTTAAAATTTCTAACCCTTCTATTCTGTTTTCTATCTTTTATTCTTTTTCTTTTTGTCCTTTCTTTTCTCTTTCTCTCTCTCATCAGTCTGGCCTTCTAATTCATTCTACATACTTTTCCATATTCAGGTTCCCATTTCATTGTAGGTACTTCACTTTTTTATTCCTATTACTCTACACTGCTTACATGAGTTAAATATTCATTTTCCTAGGTCTTATGCAATTCCTCTGCTACCTTTTACAATCATTATTATGATTATCCTTTTTCTTACCTCTTCTGCTTTCTCTGGCCCTAATCTTTTTCCTTCAAGGGAACTTAGACAACAAGGAAACAAAATAAGAAGAACAAAGTGTCAAAGAGAAAACTTAACACATTACACATAAACAACAACTAAATAAAACCCCAGACTAGAGGGAGAAGCTAAACAGCTGAATAAACTCATCAAGATGAAAGATGAAAGATGTCCAAACAAGAACAAAAAAATTACAAATCATACCAAGAAACAGGAAGACATGCCCCAGTCCAGAGAACAAACTAAAAACCAAGAAGAGAAGCAGAAAATCGAACAAATCAAAGATGTCCAAACAAATGTCATGGACCAACTTAATGAAGTGAAGGAAGAGATTAAATATTAAGTAAACCTTGAGAGAACATACTGAAGAACTTGTAAATACACATAAAAACAAAACAAATATGATGGCAATGAATGGCACAATCCAAGAAAAAAAAAACAAAACACTCAGCAAATTACAGCAGATTTGAACAAGCAGAGGAAAGAATTAGTGATGTGAAAGACAGTACATCTGAAATAAGACAGGTAGTAGAACAGATAGATAAAAAGAGAAAAAATCCAGCAAGGACTTAAGGATTTGAATGACAACACAAAACGCACAAATATTCACATTATAGGCAACTGAGAAGGAGAAGAAAAGGGAAAGGGGGCAGAAGGGGTGTTGGAGGAAACGATGGCTGAAAACTTCCTAACTCTACTGAGGGAGATGGTTATACATGTCCAGGAAGTGCAGTACACCCCAAGCAGTATAAATCCTAACAGGCCTCCTCTAAGACATATACTTGTCAAACCCTCCAATGCTCAAGACAGAAACTGCTGAAGGAAGGAAGAGAAAACAGAACCATCACATACAAGGGAAGCTCAATAAGATTAAGTGCAAGAATTCTCTATTCAGCAAAGCTTGCATTCAAAAATGATGAAGAGATCAATATTCACAGATAAACAGAAATTACAAGAGTATGCCATCAAGAAACCTGCCCTTCAAGAAATACTAAAGGAAAAATATAAAAACAACAACAAAAAAATAAATACTAAAGGGAGTTCTGCAGGCTGAATGGAAAAAACAGCAGAGAGAGAGAGTTGGAGGAGAGTGTAAGAGAAACTAAAAAGACAAAAAGAAATAAAATCAACATCTGACATACATAAACCCAAAGAAAATATGGCTAATTAGTAATTCCTTGGGAATAATAACATTGAATGTTAATAGATTAAACTCACCAGTCAAGAGACATATATTGGCAGAATGGATAAGGAAATATGACCCATCTATATGCTGTCTAAAAGAAACCCACCTGAGACCCAGGAATTCACAGCGGTTGAAGGAAATGACTGGAAAACAATCTTACAAGCAAACAATTACCAAAAAAGGGTGGGAGTAGCTATAATAATACTGGACAAAATAGACTTTAAATGCAAAAGTATTGTATTATACAAAGATGGACAGTATATATTAGTAAAAGTGGTAATCAAATGAAAGAACAATCATAAACATTTCTGCACCTAACCAGGGAGCCTCAAAATACATGAGGCAAACACTGGAAAAACTAAGTGGAGAAAGAGATGCCTCTACAATTATAGTGTAGGACTTTAATACACCATTATCACCATTAGACAGAACATCTTGACAGAGAATCAATAAAGAAACAAAGACTCTGAATGATCTAGACCTAAAAGACATATACAGAACACTACACCCAAATACAGCACAGGACATAATTTCTTCTCAAGTGTACATGGATCATTCTCCAAGATAGACCACATGCTAGGCCACAGAGAAATTCTCAATGAACTCAGAAAGACTGAAATCATACAAAGTAATTTCTCTGATCACAATGGAATAAAGCTGGAAATCTATAAGGGCCAGAGAATCAGATTAGGCACAAAGATATGGAAGTTAAGCATCACACTGTTAGGCAAACCATGGGTCAAGGAGGAAATCTCAAAAGAAATCACTAATTATCTTGAAATGAAAATGACAACACAACATATCAAAACTTCTGGGATGCAGCAAAAGCTCTACTGAGATGGAAATTCATAGCCATAAATTCATATATCAAAAAAGAAGAAAGAGCTAAATTTGAAGATCTAACCACATACTTGGAGGAATTAGAAAAATAACAACAAACTAATCCCAAAGGAAGAAGAAAGAAAGAAATGAAAAGATTAGAGCAGAACTAAATGAAATAGAAAATAAGAAAGCACTATAAATTTTTTTTTTTTAAACAAGAGCTGGTTCTTGGAGAAGATCAATGAAATTGACAAACCCTTGACTAACAAAGAAAAAAAGAGAGAAGAAGTAAATTAGAAATGAGAAGGGGATGTCTCCACTCACCCCACAGACATAAAGAGTATCATAAGAGGGTACTTTGAAAAATTATATGCCAACAAGAAGGACAATTTAGAGGAAATGGACAAATTCCTAGAAAACTCAAGCTGCCTACATTGATGAAAGAAGAAACTGGTTATCTCAACAGGCCAATCACAAGTAAAGAGATAGAATCAGTCATTAAAAACCTCCCAACTAAAAACCACCCAGGACCAATGGCTTCACAGGTGAATTCTACCAAACCTTGCAGAAAGAACTAATACCAATCTTGCTTAAAATCTTCCAAAAGTTTAAGTAGAAGGAACATTGCCTAAATCATTCTATAATGCCAACATTACCCTAATACCAAAGTTAAATAAAGATGCCACAAGAAAGGAAAAGTACAGACCCATCTCTCCAATGAACCTAGATGCTAAAATACTCAACAAAATACTAGCTATCATATGAAACAACACATCAAATGAAAGATACACTGAGACCAAGTGGGTTCCATCTCTAGTATGCAAGGATGGTTCAACATAAGAAAATCAATGTAATACACCACAAAAACAGACTGAAAGAAAAAAAAAATCGCATGATCACCTGTATAGATGCAGAGAAAGCATTTGACAAAATACAGCACCCTTTCCTGATAAAAACACTGCTAAAGATAGAATAGAAGGAAACTTTCTGAACATGATAAAAGGATATATATGAAAAACCCACAACTAATATCATATACAATGGTGAAATCCTAAAAGCTTTTCCTCTAAGATTGGCAACAAGACAAGGATGCCCATTATCACTGCTCCTATTTAACATTGTTTTAGAAATACTTGCTTGAACACTGAAGGAAGAAAAAGATATAAAAAGGCAGCCAAATTGGAAAGAAAGAAGTCAATATTTCACTATTTGCAGACAACATGATCTTATACATAGAAAGCCCTGAGAAATCTACAACAAAGCTTCTAGAACTTAAACATGAGTTCTGTAATGTCACAGGCTATAAGATCAATATACAAAAATCACTATCATTTCTGTACACCAATAATGAGCAATCTGAGGAGGAAATCAAGAAAAAAATACCTTTTCCAATTGTAACTAAAAAAATCAAATACCTAGGAATAAATTTAACTAAAGATGTAAATGACTTATACACAGAAAGCTATACAACACTGTTAAGGAAATTGAAGAAGACTTAAAGGAATGGAAGAATATTCCCTGTTCATGGATAGGAAGACTAAATATCATTAGATGTCTATCCTACCCAAACTAATCTACAGATTTAATGTAATCCCAATAAAAATCAACACAGCATTTTTTACTTAACTGGAAAAAGTAACTATGAAATTTATTTGGAAGGACAAGAGGCCCTGAATAGCCAAAGACATATTGTGAAAGAAAAATGAAATCAGAGGAATCACACTACCTGGTTTTAAAACATACTACAAACCTACAGTGGTCAAAACGGCATGGTATTGGCACAAGGATAGGTATATCAACCAATGCAACTGAATTGAGAGTTCTCATATAGATCCTTGCATATACAGTCATCTGATATCCAACAAGATCACCAAGCCCACTCAACTGGGGGAGAATGGCCTCTTCAACAAATGGTGTTTGGAGAACTGGATATCCATATGCAAAAGAAAGAGAGAAGAATACAAAAGCACATATTATACAAAAATCAACTCAAGATGGATAAAAATCTAAAAATAAGAGCCAAGATCATAAAGACCTCGGAAGATAATGTAAGGAAGCATCTACAGGACCTTGTAATAGGAAATGGCTTTATGAACTTCACACCCAAAGCACAAGCAATGAAAGAAAAAGTAGAAAAATGTGACCTCCTCAAAATTAACACCTTTTGCACCTCAAAGGAATTTGTCAAGGAAGTGAAAAGGCAGTCTACCCAATGGGAGAAAATATTTGGTAACCATTTATCTGATAGGAGCCTTATATCCAGCAGAAATAAAGAAATTGTATATCTTGAAAATAAAAAGACAACCCATTTGAAAAATGGACAAGTGATTTGAACATATACTTCTCCAAAGAAGAAATACAAACGGCTAAAAAGCACATGAAAAGATGCTCATCATCACTAGTTATTAGGGAAATGCCACTCAAAACTATAATGGGATACCATCTTATACCCATTAGACTGGCGATTATTATAAAAAGAGGGCTACAAGTGCTGGAGAGGATGTGGAGGAATGGGAACCTTCATCCCCTGCTGGTGGGAATGTAGAATGGTTCAGAATGGTTCATTGTGGAGAACATTTTGGTGCTTCCTCAAAACTATAGATTTGCTATATGACCCAGCAATTCCACTGCTGGGTATATACCCAGAAGAACTGAAAACAAGGACATGAACAGATATACGCACACCAATGTTCATAGCAGCATTATTCACTATTGCCAAAAGTTGGTATCAACCCAATGCGCATCAAAAGATGAATAGATAAACAAAATGTGGTATATACATACAATGGTATATTACTCAACTGTAAGAAGGAATACAGTACTAACACATGGGATGATATGGATGAATCTTATTGTTGAGTGAAGCAAGGCAGGCATTGGAGGACAAATACTACCTGACCTCTCTGATATGAGTTAAGTAAATCGAGCTATCTCAGAGACCTAGAATCTGGAATATAGGCTTACAGGAAAGAGAAAGTGAAAAGAATGTTGTGTGCCAATGCCCATAAGGACAAATCTATAAGGTGGAAGTGAGTAGTTGTGCAGTGAAGGGATATGACAAGGGTATAGAGATGCAATTGGGTTGGGCGGTGCATGCCCAATGGGGGCTAGGGTTGGGAGGATGGCTTGGATGGTCCGTAGAACTGGGTGGAGGGTTGGGGGAGGGAGCAGGTGAACACAGGGTTTTGGTGGGTATGTGGTTTAAACTATAATATTGAGAAAACCATTTTAGCAATATAATAAGGAAGGGTTACTGATTTAGGGTATTGAATGGGGGCTATTTGGCACAGGGCACACCTGGGGCAGGCTTTTAGGGAGTGTATGAAAGCTCATCCTGTCATAGTGTCTTATATCAGTGGGTGAGACCCATATGCATGGGAAGGTGTTGCACTCCCATTCTGGGGATGCCCCATGTTCTCAAAGAGAGGGGAGGGTGTCTCTCAAGAGCATGGATGGCTAACAGGGGAGGACACACTAGTGTGTCAAGCCCTCAGCATTGTTGCCAATTCTATGAATCTTGTCCTTCAAGCAGTGAAGCCTGGTTGTTACTTTGGGCCCTGAGGGGAGGGGAAGGGAGGAATAGAATAGATGGAAAAGTGGGTAATTAGGGGGCAACGAAAGTGTTCTGCATGATCATGCAATGATGGATACAAACCATGTTAAATTTCACCAAACATTGATAAAAGTGTATGGTCTAAAATGGAAACCATAATGTAAACTACTGACCATAGTTAGTAGCTATGTTTCAATATTTATACATCAGTTGTAGCAAATGTAACATCCACATGTAAAAAGATCATTGGTGAGGAAGGGGGAGAAGGAGGAGAATGTTGGGTATATGTGAGGCCCTATATTCTGTATGTGACTTAACCTAAAACTTCTCTGAAGACAAAAAAAAAAAAAAAAAAAAAAAAAGAGGTAAGACACTGAGGAAGAAATGGAGGAGACTGCCTTGCCACTGGACATAAAGGACAACACCTATTACACTGATGAAATGCAAAAAGTAAAAAAAAAAATAGTATTTTTCATTTAATACCCCCCAATTTCTTACCTTATTTTAGTTTTTCTAAATTATTATGTGTTTTATTTCTAATGTTTAAACCTATCGTTATTACTTCATTTTCCTATGAATTGAATTTGGCAATATATTAGGCTTCATTTTTGAAGAAGTTTTGGATCAGGGTGGGGTTCAACTAGGGCAGGGAGAAGCATTGGTGTCAGGTTTCATTGATGGAGGGATGCATGGGAGGGAGTTCACCTGGGCATGCATATAGAGTATACTGATATGTTCAGATGTTTGCAGGGTATTGACAGTGGGTAGAGATTCACACAACAACTGAGGGAGTGCTCGGTTCCCATCCTGGGGGGCTCTCTGCATTTACCAAATGAACAGCAATAATCCCCCAAGTGCAAGAGCAATGACCAGTGAAGAGAGATGGTCCAATTATGGGCCCTTGATACTGATGACTATGCTTATGAGCCTGTTGCACTTAAAATTTCCACTTGGCCTACTGTTGCAGGGTGCCTAGGAGTTATCTCCTGAAAGCCTCCATCTTGCTCAAATTTGGCCACTCTCTAAGCCAAACTCAGCATATAAATGCATTATCTTCCCCGCAGCATGGGACATGACTCCCAGGGATGAGCCTCCCTGGCATTGAGGGATATTACCAAGCATCAGCTGGTGATGCAACTGGAAAAAGACCTTGAATAAAAGGGGGGAATGGTAAAGACAAATAAGTTTATATGGCTAAGAGACTTCAAAATGAGTCGGGTCATCAGAGGGGTCATCCTTATGCACATCTTCAACATGAGTTGGATCATCAGAGGGTCATGCTTATGCACGTCTCAGGAGGATCTCATAGACAGCCAATGTAGATGCAACCCCAGGGAGTGGTGCTCCTGAGGGCTATGGAGATACCCAAGTCCTGCAGTCATGGCAGATGGCTCTGGAGTTTGGTACCTTGCCAGTGAGCCCTACTTTGGAATTTGTGCTCCTGAGTAGGAAGGAGTTGGACTCAGATGTGACTTCTCTACACAAGCCTCTTCTGTCCCTTTTATTGAACCTGTCATTGGTGCTGGGGTTGGCATATGGCCAGCAGACTTGAATCTGTGGGCATCCATGTGCCAGCAGGGTCCTGCACCTCAGTGGAGTTGCAACACCTACTCTCCAGTTCATTGGACTTACTCAGGTCAGCTAATAAGGAGGTGAGAATGGACAACTGCCATACCAAGGAACCAAGAGAGCCTACAACTGGAAGCAGGAGAGTCCCATCCATCAGCCATGTGGGATTGAAGCCCCTTCTCAATTAAGAGATGGAGTGGACATCACCATCCCAGAGTTCAGGACTGGGGAATAAAATATGAACTAGGGTGGACTTACTACTATTCTATTATAGAATTATTGTGACTCTAGCAATGGAAGAAATTTTATCATTGATGTGGAGACAGTGGCCACTGGAGTTGCTGAAGGCAGGGAGAGAGAAAAAGAGGTATGTTAGGTGGGCATTTTTGGGACATCACCATTCCAGGGTCCTCAGGATGGAGGAATAAAATATGAATTAGAATGGACTTACTGGTATTCTTCTATAGAATTATTGTGACTCTAGCAATGGAAGAAATTATATCATTGATGTGGAGACATGGCCGTAGGAGTTGTGATATTGGGGCATTTTCAGGACTTGGCATTGTCCTGAATGATATTGCAGGGAGAGATGCAGGACATTATATGTATCCTGCCATAATCCACTGAATGGACTGGGAGAGAGTGTAAACTATAATGTAACCTATAATACATGCTGTGTAGCAGTGCTCCAAAATGTATTCATCAAATGCCATGACTGTACTACACTAATGAAAGAAGTTGTTGAAGTGGGAAAGTGAGGGGGTGTGGGTAGTGGGGCATAGGAGAATCTCCTGTTTTTATTTAAGGTAATATTTTGTGTGATCTATGTATCTTTTAAAAATAAATAAAAATATATTTTTTTTTTAAAGGAAAAAATAGGTCTTCCTACTTGAAAATTTTGGGACCCATTATTCTAGATGGCAGCATACCTTTTTTTTTTAATGTCCTTGGAAGACTTTGTTTTGGTCATTCAGCTTTTAAGTTCAAAGAAGGACAAGCAATCTGCTTGGTAATATGGAATAATTGGGCTCAAGTTAGCTGTGGTTTATTCTAAGAGGGTATGACAGAGAAGTCTATTTACTGGTCTCCGTAGTAATCAGGAAACGTCTGTTGATGGGAGACATAACTGTGTCACATGAAGTGCATCTGTTTAGTATTCCTTGAGATTACCTGTTTTTAGCCCTATTTCAGGTATTCAGCGCTGCAGCAGCCAGTCTCTGGGGGCTTAGCAGAATTCAGGCACTTTTTTGCCAGGCAGACCTGAAATAACTGTTATTTATTTATAGCAGCTGGCCCTGTCCGAAACATTCTGCAACACAACTAGGTTAACAACTTCAAGTTAATGTAAACACTCTGAAAATGAAAGCACTGGTGCTGAACTGCAAATATGGCCAGGCAAAGCAGAGAAATGGGAAGGGGTCAAGGTGCAGGCCACACACAGACTCCAGAGTCCATGAAACATTCTCTTAGGGAAAGTTTGAAAATGGATGTTGGTCAGTTGTGATGCTATAAAGGGTATCTTCTGTAGGCTTGTGGTTCTCATTATTTGGGCACAGATATTATAAATGAAGGAAGTAGGACTGAGAGACAATTTCATGACAGAATATTTTAATGGTGACTGCTTGAAACTGCAGTTAATTCAGAGTAAATGCCAAAGTCCTTATAATGGCTTTCATGATCTGCTCTCCTGCTTCTTCTTTGAGCTCATCTTATACCACTTCACTTAAGCCACATGAATCAAAGGACTGATGTTCCTTGAACATGTCCACCATGCTTTCACACAGCCTTTACTTGCTCTGCCTCTACCTGATATTGGCCTGGCTCACCACCTCATTTCTTTCAGATGTTTGCTGCAATGTCCTCTTACCATAAAAACATTCCTGACCACCCGTTCAGGTATCTTTTGCTGCATATCAAACTACCCCAAAACTTAGTGGCTTAAAACAGTAACCAATTTTATCATAGCACACAATTTTGTGTCAGGAATTTGGGCAGGGCTTGGTTGGGTGAATCTTCTATTGCAAGTTGCACTGACAGAGGTCAGGTCTTTCAGTCAGTGAATGGAATTGTAGAAAGGCTCCAAAATGTCTTCACTCACATGCCTGACCTTCTGGCAGGGATGTATGGAAGGCTGTGCTCTACTAGGATTGTCTCCCAGTATATTAGTTGCCTGTTACTGTGTAACAGATGATCCCAAAACACAGCTGCTTAAAAGAATATTAGCTCAGTTTCTGTAGGTCAAGAATCCAGTACAAATTGGCTAGGTCCTCTGGCTTAGGGTCTCTCTTGAGGCTGCACAGAAGGTGTTTGCTAGGGTTGCAATCATCTCAGGTCTCAGCTGAGGAGTTAATAATACTTCCAAGGTGCCTCACATGGTTGTTGACAGACCTTAGCTCCTTGCCGGTTGTTTGCCTGAGACATTAGTTTCTTGATACCTGGGCCTCTTTATATCTTACCCACTATTGCAATTTGCTTCCCCCATTCTAAGGGTTTTGGGAGACAGAAAGCAAGACAGATCAAGAAAGACAGAAGACATAGGTTTCTTGTAACCTAATTTAGAAGTGCCATCCCAGCACTTTGCCGTATTCTATTTGTTAGAAGCCAGTCTCTAGGTCTGCCCTGCATTCAAGGGGATAGGATTACAAAAGGATGTGAACACCAGGAAGCAGGAAACAGTGTTAGAGGCTGCCTACCCCAGCCAGTGGGCCTGCACCTGGTGTCTGCAGCATGGTTCTCTCAGGGCTCCCAGAAAGTGAGTTCCAAGAGACCTGAGCAGCAGCTGCAAGGCTTCCTGTAACCTAGCTTCAGAAGTCTTATATTGGTCAAGCAAGTCACCAAGTCCAGCCCAGATTCAAGGGGAAGGAAAGCACTCAACCTGTCACTACAAGGAGTGGCAAAGAATCTACAGTCAAGCTCTGTCTACCACACTGTAAGTATGTCCCCACCCCCTACACACTGTATCTTATGCCACTTTTTCTCCATAGAAAATTTTATTATTATTTATTATCTGTTACAACTAGAAGGTATACTCCCTGAGATCATGTAATTTTGCCCTTTTTGGTCACTGATATCTGTAGGGTTTAGTAAAATACCTGGCAATTAGTAGCTTTAAAATAAATAATTATTACAAATACTTGGGCCTACCAGTTCTTATAGGATCTAGTCCCCACCTACTTCTCTGACTCTTTCCTCCAGATCAATATTCTCTAGTCCCATTGGTCTTCCTCCCCCCTCAAATGGTAACTTTTTTCCTATCTCACAGTCATATACAGCTTCCCTATATCTGACTAGATCTCTAAATGGCTCCATACTTTTCTTTCATTTGTGTCTACGTTTAAGTGTAACACTTAAAGAAGAACTTCTATATTATTCCTTGCTCATTTTCAAACACCTCACCTAGTTTGATTTTCTTCATAGAACATGCAACTAATGAATATTTTCTGGTTTATCTGCATTTACCTATTTCATCCTACTTGAGGTGGAATGAATTCTGAACCCCAATTTAGAGATGTTCTTTGTATTGCTCCAAATTCCTTTCAGTGTGAACCCATTGTAAATAGGTTCTCTTGAAGATGGTATTTTAGTTATGGTGTGGTCCAAATGAAGGTGGCTGGGCCTTACTCTGGATTAACAGAGTCCCTTATAAGCAGAAGAAATTAAGACATAGTAGAGAAAGCCCTAGGGAGGAGCCAGAGAAGCCTGAAGTCAAGGGAACCCAAATGAGAAAGGCGTGGATATCACCATGTGATGGCAGGAAGCAGACATACAAGCCAAAGAAGCCCAGGATTGCCAGCAGTCAGCAGCAGAATGTTACAGACTTTAGGGAGAAAGCATTACCATGCTATTGCCTCAGTTTTTGGCTTCTACTAGGTTCAAAACCACAAACCAATAAATTCCCATTGTTTTAAACCAATCTATTTTGTGGTATTTGTCAAAACAGCCCAGGAAAACTAAACTACCATTTGAAAATAAGGCCTTGCCTGCTTTATCCACTGCTCTATCATTCAGCACCTAGAGCAGTGTCTGTCTAATTGTAGGCACTCAAAATGGTTTTGTCTATTGGAACAAATCTACCAATAATGTATCCAAATGCTGATTTCCTTCTTAAATTTTTTCTTATAAAATTTAGCCGAAATTCAATGCCTAGATGTCTTTCTCATTGCCCCCTCCCACTGTCCCTTTTATTGCTCTAATCATGAAATCACTAAATGTCATTATACTACTTTTCTCAATGACAGTAAAATATCTACTCAAGATGGGCTTAATGACCTGGAAGTAAGTGGAAGAGTGTGCAAAGAGAGCTGCCAGTTGGCCAACAAGATTGATAGTTTATGCACAGAGCCTTGTCCCTATGGCAATAAATCTGGTTTGGCACTTGGTTTTAGATCTATCATGTGAATTGATAATTAAAACTTAGGAGAGCTTGGAATAGCCACCTGGTGGCTAAGATCCTTTTAGAAGGTGTATGTACAAAGTAATGAAGAAGAAATAAAGAACAACATTTAGCAGTACAGAGGCTACATGTTGAACCTAGTAAATTTTTAAATGGATAGGGATACCCTCTTATTTTAAAAACCATCTTCTTGCTCCTTCTTTCTTTCCATGCTACAAAGCCATTTTGGGGGGACAATATATCATTCCCTTTGGCACCCTGAACTTTACAGGAAGTGAGGAGCTCAGAATCAGTGCAAAGTTCTTGCTTCACTGGGTAGGATTATCCAAATGACTGTGGGGGTCCTAGCCAGGTAAAGAAACAAAGGTTGGTGGAGGATTTGGCCCAGTGGTTAGGGTGTCCGTCTACCACATGGGAGGTCTGCGGTTCAAACCTGGGGCCTCCTTGACCCGTGTGGAGCTGGCCCATGCCACGCAGGAGTGCCATGCCACGCAGGGGTGTCCCCCATGCAGGGGAGCCCCACGCGCAAGGAGTGCGCCCCGTAAGGAGAGCCGCCCAGCGCAAAAGAAAGTGCAGCCTGCCCAGGAATGGTGCCGCCCACACGGAGAAATGACACAAGATGACGCAGCAAAAAGAAACACAGATTCCTGTGCTGCTGACAACAGCAGAAGCGGACAAAGAAGATGCAGCAAATAGACACAGAGAACAGACAACCAGGAGAGGGGAGAGAAATAAATAAATAAATAAATAAATCTTAAAAAAAAAAAAACAAAGGTCAATGGAATTCAGGAAAATCTTATGTCTAATCTTGGGAAACACAGTCTCTTAGGCAGTTGTATGCCTCTCACCTGACCCAAATCCTTTTTCAAAGTGTACTTCATGTCTAAAACCAGCATCGACTAGTAAGTCATACATGTTAAGAAATAATTGTTTAAATTAGACATAATTTTTTTTAAAAAATTAAATGATCGAAAATGTCTGTTGGATCACAGATACCAACTCATGAACATAGGCTCAGATCACTCACTTGAATCTGCCCAGGTGACCTCTTTCTCCAGGAAGAAACACACTGCTGAGAGAGGAGTCTTTAGTGAGAGCTCTCTGAACTAGAGCTTGACTAGTACTTCTTTTGACAATGATAGCCATATGTATTGAAGTAGGGAAATCAGTAATGTTACTTAAGAACATATTAAGTGATTTCTTAAAGTTTACTAATGGGTGATGATGGGACCACTTAAACAGAGTGCTACCAACACAAAAGCAAAAGTTGCCACTCACAGAGTGTAAGGTGTTGACTTAGTTTATATTTCGGTAGGTAACAGTGCCAGAGGTTAGTGACTAGAATTGCATTTAGAATTTAGCCTTCTGATTTGTTAACAGTAGCCTTTTCACCCTTTTCAAGAAGGCAGTAAATCTTTCACTCTTCTGTTCTTTCTCATTTCTAACCTCCCAAACTTCTGTCTAAATGTTTCTTCAAAGCCCATCTGAAAATTGACAAGGTATAAGAGCATTTAGAAAGCAATGAGATCATGGTAAAAAAGACTAAAAAAACTGCAGCAGGAGTTGGAAGTCTTTTGTTCTAGTTTCCCCAGCTTGATATTTTGGTGCTTTGGCAAATTATTTAAGCATTCTTCTCTTTCACATTCATACATTTTGGAAATTACTGTGAGGTTAAAAGAGAGATGTAGAGAAAGTGTTTTGGAAAATGTAAAAAGTTAAACACTACATCATAATTTGGATGCATGTGGATTTATGTATGTGTAATGTCTGCTGATAGATATGGCTGAGAGTGATACTGGAGAGGCAGGAAAAAATAGCACTGAATTATATATTTAAATATGGCTAAAAGGGGGAAATTTTAGGTTGTATAATATGTAACTAGAATAAAAACTACATAGAACTATGTAATGCAAATAGAGAATCCTAATGTAAACAATGGATTATAGTTAATAGTACGATTATAAAACTGTTCCTTCATGAATTGTAACAAATGTACCACACTAATGCAAGATGTTAACAATAGGGTGGTATATGAGAACTCTGTATTTTATGCATGATTTTTGTGTAAACCTACAACTTCTCATAAAAAATAAGCTGAATTAAAGAAATAAGATCCAAAGATAAAGACACCACGTTTTCCATAATGGAATTTAATACATATATGACTAACTTTTTTGTATATCCCAAGGTCTAAGTGCTACAATGAAAGTAAAAACAATTTTTGCCATAAAAGGAGGGCATGTAGATTCAGACTACTTGGGTGTGTTGGAAAATGTTTCCTGAGTGGAGATGGTAGTAGATAATTATGTTCAGATTAAAGGGGCAATGTAAACAATGGTTTAATATTGGTCTTGCCCAGATTGTAAACTCTTTAAGGACAGGGTCCAAGTTGTATCATTGTTTTACTTTGGTGTCCTGGAAACTAGTTGATGCTTAAGAAAATATTTGTAAGTGAATTAGTTAGGATATAATTAGGGAGCAATTCATATTTTGATGCATCTGTAATGTAGAAGGAGTTGAGGGCTATTTTAGAAGAAGCTAGAAAGGAAGATGAGTAGCATGCCACAGCTTCCTCAATCTATAGGGTTCCTTTTCTTCTTTCTTTTTAATGAAGATATTTAAATAACAATTATAGTGAAAATGATAATTCCTGTGAAATTTATGAATTAACTTTTACATTACCAATTTTACAAGCAGGATAGGTAATTTGCCCATGACTACAACACTGGTAATGGCAACGCAAGAGGAGACAGAGGCAGAAGGTGAGTTAATTCATCCCTACGTGATACTTTCACTCTTTGGGCTTTTAGCTATCCTCTAATGATATGCCGTACATGATCTTGTGAGGTTATCTACTAATAAGTGAACTGCTTCTGTATTTAAAAATTGTTGCTGACACAGAATCTCTCTTAATTACAAAAATGACCAGATTTCTTGTCAGATGTTAAAGAACACCAACTTATTTTAATATCCATAACTCAATTGTTATGTTAAGGACAAGGGAAAAACTGTTTCTTGGGTAATTTCTGGACTACCAAATTAACTTTAACTATCTTAGTTCAAAATGGTCATGAAATTAGGAAAGCAAGATGCTCCATGACTGGTTAAAATCCCTTTTCTTTCATGCCAGTGATATCTTTTTAAGGGGTAAGGGAGATATCATCCAAATCATGGCTTATTGATTATCCACCAAAATAGAATGTTGTCATCATTTATGCATCTGTTCATTACATAATCAGCATCCTTGCCTTCATCGTAGTCTTATTTAGTATTTACTTGGGGCTTTACTCTAAATCGGGTACTTTATTAATTTATTTTTTCAAATTCTACTCAATTTATTCATTTTTAAAAAAATATTATATTAAAAAAATATGAGGTTCCCATTCACACCCACCACCCCCACCCCACCACTCCCCCCACAGTAACACTCTCCCCCATCATCATGACACATCCATTGCATCTGGTGAGTACATCTCTGGGCATCGCTGCACCCCATGGCCTGTGGTCCACACCATAGCCCACACTCTCCCACGTTCCATCCAGTGGGCCATGGGAGGACATACAATGTCTGGCAATTGTCCCTGCAGCACCACCCAGGACAACTCCAAGTCCCGAAAATGCCTCCACATCTCATCTCTTCCTCCCATTCCCCGCACCCAGCAGCCACCATGGCCACTTTTTCCACACCAATGCCACATTTTCTCATAAATTGGGTACTTTAAATGCACTGTATCATTGTGTGCAGACAACCAGCTATGAAGTTAGAGATCTTGTGAAGAAACCAGTATTAACACAAGCTTCCTTTGTAGGTTAGATTGTGATCCTGAATTAGTCAAGGATGCAGAATCTTTGGGAAAGTGAGATGGAGGCTGAGGGAGAGCAGAACCAGATGCCAGCACATCTTAGCATAATTCTCATGTGTCCCAGAGCCCCTAACTGGAGTCACCCAGCCTTTATTAACAAGGTAGTATCCTGCCAGACCTGAGAATCTTTGATGCAGCACAGTCCTTTAACACTGTGGTCTTCTGTGTCATTCAGAAATTTACACAAATAATATGTGCATTTTCTTTTAAAGGAAAAGTTCACAGTCATGGGACTCTCCTGATTCTTGAACCAAACTTAGGAGAATCAAGCCCATATTATTATTTGAAATCAGAAAGTAGATTTATTGTTTCCTCTAGTTTTCTTGTTCTCCATAAAATCTGTTTTCCTGAAGTCTTCCTATGCTTTGGTTTAATAGTCTTTTATCAGGGTAGTTTTAATACTGAGTTCATAAGGTGACCATGAAAACAAATCCGTTTTTCCACAGCTAGATATTATTATCCTTACTTTAAGATGAGAAAATTGAGACTCAAAGATATTACTAAACATGCACAAAATCTAAACATATTATAATTGACAAGAGTTTGGGTTTTGAAATGAGTCTCAGCTCTCAACAATTACACTATTCTGTCTAGCTTTAAAGGAAATAATGCCTGGGCTTATCCTATATTGTTTTGTGGCATGTTATCTTTGTAGCTAGGGATATAAAAGTATGTAAAATGTAAAATCATTTTATGCATTTGGATTTCTTATAAATATAATTATTGCTTACATAGGAAAAAGTAAACTATCAGAGTTCTTGTGAATCCTCACCCTTTAGCTAAAAAACTGCTATATTCTCATCTTTATCTTGAATGATGTGCAGGTATTTGTATCGGAAATATGTGTGATTTATGAAAGGAAAAACATGGAACTCATTCTTTATTTGTATGCTTTTATGGAGGAGATATATGTTTCAAATATGGCTAAAGTTAAGAGCACATAAGTAGAAACAAGGGTAATGAAAGTATAAGGAATGAGTAGAAATTCTATAAAAAGTGCCTGAAATTGCTTTCTTGTTTTTCCCCCAATCTGTACACTGTTCATTCTTCAAACACTTATTTAAAAATAAACCCCACGAAGTCTTCTTTGACCATTTCAGAACTTCTTGTGTGAATTTGCAATAAGATTAGACCTATGTAATAAAAATTATTTTCTATTACGGTCCTCAGCTTTATTTTGGTTCTAAATTTTCAAGGATGACTCATAAGTTCTTATAAGAAGTGATAATCTACATTAAATAATACATTGATTATAAGATCTGTCCTAATTTTTGACATTTTAGACATGTGAAGATAAAACCTGAAATTCAGGTCTAAGTAATGTGGTTTGCTAGTATTTAAAATATGTATACATAAGTGGGTGGATTCCTTCTATAGCTATTATAATACATCTCAAAAACAAAGAACTAATATATTTTTAGTCCTTATAGTACTTAGCACTAGTGCTGAGCACATGTACCACATGGGTGTGTTTTGTTTTTGCAATAGCTTTATCGAGATATAATCCACATGCTGTAAATGTCAATCATTTAAAATGTACGATTCAGTTGTTTTCAGTATATTCTCAGAGTTGCATGACATCAATACAATCAATTTCAGAACTTTATCACCCCCAAAAGAGACCCTGTACCTTTTAGCTATCACTCTTTAAATCATTGATCTCTATCCCTCAGCCTTAGGAAATCTCTAATCTATATTTTATCTTTATAGATTTGCCTATACCAGAAATTTCATATAAATGGAATCATTTAATATGTGGTCTTTTGTAACTTGCTTTGTTCACTTAATATTTTTAAGGTTTGTCTATGTTATATCATGTATCAGTACTTTTCATTGCTTTATAATATTCTACTACATGGATATATATATATATATATAACATTTTGCTTATTCATCAGTTGATAACATTTGCACTGTTTCTACTCTCTATTATGAATAATGCTGCTATGAACATACTCATACAACTGTTTTTGTGGACATGATTCCATTTCTCTTGGGTATTTATCTAGGAGAGGAATTCCTAGGTCAAATGGTAATTCTGTTTAGCCTTTTGAGGAACTACTAGACTTTTCCAAAGAGGCTGCACCATTTTACATTCCTACAAGCAGTATTTGAGTGTTCTCATTTCCCCCCATCCTTGTCAACATTTGTAATTATCTCAATATTTGTTTATAGCCATCTTAGTAAGTATGAGGTGTTATCTTATTGTGGTTTTTATTTCCATTTCCTTGATAACTAACAGTGTTGAGCAATTTGCATGTGCTTACTGCCATTTGTATGTGTTCTTTGGTGAAATGTTAATTCATATCCTTTGAACATTCTTTTAATTGGTCATTTGTCTTTTTATTATTGATCTTTAAGAGCTATTTATATATTCTATATATAATTCCCTTATCAGATATGTTTTTGTATATTATATCCTACTTTGTGGATTGTCTTTTTACTTTCTTGATGGTGTCCTTTGATACACAGCTAAAAAATTTGTTCTTATAATATCCAGTTATCTATCATTGCATTTGCATTGGGTATGATATCTAAGAAATTTTGCCTACTCCAAGATCACAAAGATTTATACCCATGTTTTCTTCTAAGAGGACACATTTTATAGTTTTAACTATTATATTTAGGTCTTTGATCAATTTGGGGTTAGTATTTGTATACGTATAAGGTAGGGGTGCAATTTCATTCTTTTGCATGTGGTTATCCAGGTGTCCCAGCATAATTTGTAGAACAGCCTATTATTTCTCCACTGAATGTTTTTGGTACCCTTATCAAAAATAGTTGACCATAAATGTGAGGGTTTATTTCTTGACTCTTGCTTTAGTTTCCTAGGCTGTTTAAGCAAATACCATGAAATGGGTCAGGTTAAACAATGGGAATTTATTCACTCATAGTTTTGAGACAGGAAGAAGTACAAATCAAGCTGTCATCAATGCAGTGCTTTATCCTTGAAGACTGTGGCATTCTGGGGCTGGCTACTAGGGATCCTTGATTCCTCTGTCACACTGTAAGGCATATGATGGAGTCTCCTGGTCTCTTCCAGGTTCCGTTCCAGCTTCTTGCTTCCTGTGGCTTTATCTCTGTCTGTCTCAATTTCATTCTCTTATAAAGGACTCCAGTATAGGATTAAGACTCATCCTGATGGAGGTGGGTCGCACCTTACCTGAAGTAGCCTCATCAAATGGTCCTACTTAAAATGCGTTCACACTCACAGGAATGGATTAAATTTAGGAATGTATTTTTTTGGGGGCATACACAGCTTCAAACCACCACAACTCCTAATTGTCTATCCTTATACCAGTACCACATGATCATGATTATTACTGCTTTCTAGGAAGTTTTTAAATCAGAAAGTGTGGGTTTTCCTGCTCTGCTTTCTTTTTCAAGATTGTTTTGGATATTCTAGTATTCTGGGTCCCTTGCAATACCATATACATATTAGAATCAACTTGTCAATTTCTAGAAATAAGTAAGAGGACATTCTGATAGGGATTGTATTGAAACTGTAGATCAGTTTGGGGAGTGTTACCATCATAATAATAATAAAATTTTCGATCCACGAACATATTTAGAGCTTTTAAATTCTCTTTCAAACAGTCTTTTGTGGTTTTCAGAGTACACATTTTGCACGTATTTTGTTAAATTTAACCTGTGATTTTCTCATGCTCTTGTAAATGAATTTGTTTTCTTAATTTCTTTTTCAGATTGATCATTGCAATGTGTAGAACTACAATTAAGTTTTATATATTGAGCTTTCATCATGAAAACTTGCTGAACTTGTTTATTAGGTCTAATGGTTTGTAGTGGGTTCCTTAGGACTTCCTATATGCAATATCATGTAATCTGCAAATTGAGCTAGCTATATGTCTCATTTAAAATTTGTGCCTTTTATTTATTTTTCTTGAATAATTACCATGGCTAGAACCTTCAGCACAAAGCTGAATAAAAGTAGTGAGAGGGAACGTCATTGTCTTTTTCCTTATCTTAGGAGGAAAGTATCCAGTCTTTCACCATTAAGTATGATATTAGCTGTGGGGTTTTATAGACGCTCTTTAACTGGCTGAGGGATTTCCCTTCAATTCCTAATTTGTTGAGTATCTTTTATTATGAAAGGGTGTTGAGTTTTGTCAAATGCTTTTTCTACACCTATTGAGATGATCATGTTATTTTTTTATCCTATTGTAAATGGTATATTACATGACTTGATTTTTGAGTCTTAAACCAACTTTGCATCCCTGGTATAAATCCCACTTGGTCATGGTGTAAAATCATTTTTATATGTTGCTGCACTCAGCTTCTTAGTGCAGTGTTGTCATTTTTTTTTTCAATTTCATTAATACATGTAACAAAGCAAAAATCCATCCAAGGAGTACAATCAGTGGTACTCGGTGTAATCACATGTTTGTGCATTCATCAGCCCAATCACTCAGACCACTTTCATTGTTCCAATAATAATAATAAACAAATAAATAAACAAAACTCATCACCTCTCAATCTCTCTATGCCTTGCCTGCCTTACTATACAGCTGCTGTTCTTTTTCTTTCTCTCTAATATAGTCGCATTTATATTTTGTAAAAACAGTCTTACATATTCAATATCACCCATATTGGTGTTTTCCATGAGGTTTTACTATCTTATAGCGTCCCATGTTACAGTTTTTAGCTTTCCATCTAGTAATATACATGATCTTAGATTTTCCTTTTCAACCACTGTCATACCCATACAATAGCACATACAAACATCATGATATGCTTTCACCATATCTATTCATTTCCAAAGACTGACAACCTTTTTACCAGTTCTGCACAGATTAACCCTCAGCTCTCCATTCTCTATCCTCTTCTATTTTCTGGTGACCTATATTCAAATTATTAACTCCATGAGTTTACGGAGTATATTTAGATCACAATAGCACAATCAAACAGTATTTGTCCTTTTGTGTCTGGCTTAGTGCACTGTTTTGTTGAGGATATTGATGTCTATCTTCATAAGTGGTAGGAATTCTGCAGTTTTCTTCTTTGTGGTATCTTTGCCTGGTTTTGTCATCAGGGTAAGAAATACCTTAGAGAATGAGTGGAGAAGAAGTGTTCCCTTCTCTTATATTTTATTTGGAAAAGTTTCTGAAGAATTGTTTCCAATTCTTCTTTAAATTTTTGTAAAATTTACCAGTAAAGCCATCTGGGTCTGGGATTTACTTGGAGGGAAAATTTTTATTACTAACTCAATCTCTTGTTATATATCTTTCAGATTTTCTGTTTCTTCTTGCATAGACCAACTTTTAAACATTTTGTATTTATTTGACATGACAAGAGGTTTTATCCTATATTTATATCTTGCATTCCAATTTACAAAGTATTTTAATGTAAAAGACTCAATCCCATTTATTATTATTGTCCTTTTGAGTTAAAAACTTAACACTCAAAAAGTTTGTGTCTGGGATTGGCCTTGTTCCCAGAGCTTGTGACTCTTATCATAGGGATATAAAAGTAGCTTCTTTTATTCCAAATCCAATAATTTCTCCTTCTTCCATATTCATAATAAGTTGATTATCAATTTGGGTTTAGAGATCTTCCAACTTCTAATATATTTGAATCTATAATATCTTTCTTATTACGAGAAGTAACCAAAGATACACTAATTTTTCTCCCAGTACATAATATTGCTTTGATAACTTTGATAAATGCAGTTGAAGTTTTACAAAGACATAATATATTTTTGCTTCTGGCTATGATAGAATAGTTTATATCAGATCAATCCTTTTATGGATAATAACCATAAAACTGAGTATAAGTACAAGACATAGTGAAAATATTCAAAGAAGCCAGGACTTGAGGATTAAATATTGTGTACAAAAGGGTGTAGTGAATTCAACATTCTCCTCTACTTTTTCCTTCTATTCCTTTAATTTTTTTAAAGATTTATTTATTTACTTCTCCCTTCTTCCTCTCCCCCCACCCCATCTGCTCTCTGTATCCATCCACTATGTGTTCTTCTGTGTCTGCCTGTATTCTCATTAGGCAGCTCTGGGAACCAATCCTGAGACCTTCCACAGTGGGAGAGAAGTGCTTATTCTCTTGTGCCACCACAGCTCCCTGTTCTGCTACATCTCTTATTCTCTCTCCTCTGTGTCTCTTCTTGTTGCATCGTCTTGCTGCACCAGCTCTCCATGTTGGCTGGCACCCTGCACAGGGTGGCACTCCCAGGCGGGGTGACACTCCCTCATGGGCCTTCACTCTGTGTGGGCCAGCTCGCCTTCATCAGGAGGCCCTGGACATTGAACCCTGGACCACCTATATGATAGATGGGAGCCCAACTGCTTGAGCCACATCCATCTCCCTATTCCTTTATTAATATTATTATTATTAGAAAAGTTGAGGTTTCCAGAAAAATCATGCAGAAAGTACAATGATCTCATATATCCCCTCCACAGTTTTCCCATAATAACACTTTGTATTAATGTGCTAGCATTGCTACAATTAATGAAACAATCTTATTATAATTATACTATTAATTGTAATCCATATTTTTCATTAGGGTTTACTGTGATGTACAGTTCTATGTTTTTTAAAAATTTATATTCTGGTAGCATATATATAAAGTAAAATTTTCCATTTTAACCCCTTCCAAATTCAGGGGTGTTAAATACATTCACCATGCTGTGCTACCATCACCACCATCCATTACCAAAACAAGATGTTCACTAATTAATACGTGATATGGATGGAGAACAGTGCCTCAGAACTTTCAGCACAAACGATGGAAGCCAAAAGGCATTAAAACTTTATGCTCAAAGGAAATACTTTCCAATCTTCAACATCTAAAGTGAAGAAAATAACATCAGAAAGAAAATACAGAAATTGTCCAAACTAAAAGAAAAAATTAGGGGAATTCTACAGGTAGAAAGAAAATTATCTCAAATGAAAGCATGAAAATACAGTAGGTAATAAAGAGGATTGAAAAGTATTTATGTGCATAAATCTAAATGATATTAATTTATAAAACAAATATAAGTAGTATCAAAATGTGTGACACTTCCACTTCCGGTTTTTAATTCCGGAAGTTGCTTTCTTAGGTGTGTGGATTCATCCCGTCTTTATGAACTTCCCCCATGGCTTACCGTGGGCAGGGCCAAAAAGTACAGTAGGTGATGGTGCAGCTCATCGTATCTTAAGCAGAATGTCAGGACCAGAAGGTTCAGACCAGAAGCCGGGAGGAAGGAGTCAGCAGAACCGGGTTCAGAGGGAGCGGAGTGCGACTCCACATCCCATCAGCCCCCGGGGGTATTGCGACCCGGTGAACGCGCCTGTAGTTGCAGACCCAGCGGGTGGGAGGTGGGAAATGCAGGAATGCGAGCCGCGAGTGCAGAGAAGACGACTTATTATATGAGTAAAAGTCGGAGTTATAGTTTGGGGGAGGAGGAAGATGTCAGGCAAAGGAAACCCCTGGAGAATAAGGGAGTCAGAAGGGATTCTTTCAGGATCTTTAGGAACCCCCGTTGACCTCCGTTTGGGTCCTCGTCCTCGCGTAGGTAACCGGCCTCGCTTTCAGAAAACTGAAAATAGCGATCCCAGATTCAGGTGTGGCTCTATGAGCAAGTAAATATACAGATAGAGGGGTGTATTACTGGTTTTGATGAGTACATGAACCCTGTATTAGATAATGCAGAAGAGAGTCATTCTAAAATAAAGTCAAGAAGACAACTGGGTCGGATCATGCTAAAAAGAGATAATATTACTCTGCTACAAAGTGTTTCCAACTAGAAATGAAGTGCCAAGTTGTTGAGAAGTCAGTAAATTTTTTTAAGGTGTCCTTTGTTGTAAGTATAGTTCTAAAACGATTGTTCATATTGTTTTTTATTGCTCTTACGTTATTACCAGATCAAAATAAATGCTATGGGGATATTTTTATTTAAAAAAAAAAAGACAATTACGTAAAAGATTGGAGAGGAGCATATGAATTTAAAGTATCCTAACATCTCTGCGTTGTCCTGGAAATGTATGAAATAATAATTGATGGTAGAATTAAATAGGCCCTAAACAGTGATGTAATCTTTACGGTAACAATAATAAATAAACATAAAAATAATAAAATTAGGTGTAACTAACAGTTTAATGGTTGAATGAAAAGGGAATAACATGTATTTGGATACTTAAAAATACAAGTTAAAGGAAGAAAGTACAGATGGTCCATTAAAAAAATAGAAAGTAAGGTAGTAGGTACACCCAAATGTATCAATAATTACTTTAAATATATATTGAAAAAATATCCCAATTGAAAAATATTATCAGTCTGGATAAAAGATTACCCCAAGTATATACATATACAGGACATACCATAAATATATGGACTGGGAAATGTTGAAAGTGAAAGGATGAATAAAGATAGAAGAGGAAAGTACTAACTGAAAGAATACTGGCATAGTTATACTATCATGAGACAAAATAAGCCTTAAGACAAAAACCATTGCTGGATATACCAAGACAATTCACAATACGAAGAGTCAATCTACAAGGAAAATAATACAAGTTATTTTTGTATGCACAATAACATAAAGCAAAACAAATAAAACCAAAATTTTAAAAAGTGAAATTCACAGTGAATGTTGAAAATTTTAACTTACTTTTAGCTAAAAAAACTGCAGAAAATCAATAGAGATATAGAAAGTTTTAACACTACACAACATGAACTAGTTGACAATTGTGGAACACAGTACTAGCAACTGCAGAATTCATTCATTTCAAATGCACGTGAAATAAGCTATATGCCAGTTCATCAAGCACTTTTTCACAAGTTTCAGAAGTTTGCAGTCTTGCAGAGTGTTCTCCAACCATATTGGAATTAAGCCAGAGATCAGTAACAAGCAGATATATTTGAAAACATAGCTGTACACTTCTAAATAATCTATAGGTCAAAGAAGAAATGAAAAATTTAGAAAATATTTAAAACTGGATGACGGAACACTCTATGTGTTAAAAAGCTATGTGATGCGGCTAGAGCTACAGTGTTTTGTTCATATTATCTTGTGTGAGATATGGTAAGACCAGACACAGATCAAGAGAGAATGATCAGAAGAATTTGAAAGATTTCTTACTCTCATAGTTCCCTGGGGAGAGGGTATCAGGGAGAGGGCATCATGCCCTGCAGGGCCACATGGGGAAAACAACAGGATCAGTCTCAAGGTAGAGAGAGCAAGTGGAACTGAGAAAGTGTCTTTATTGTCATTTCTGTGGGAAGCATGCAAGATGGGGCAGGAGCACACCAGAGAGGGACTGGCTGGCTATATTTGAAAGTGGTGCCCCCACAACTGGGGTCAGAATTATCTAGGAGTAACAGAAGTATAGGTGGCGTGTGGCCACCTAGTACCACCTAGAGATGTTAAAGCATCAGTTTACAGAAGCTAAAAAATGTGATTAGTGCACATACTCATAGTAAAATGTATAAGCTTAAATGTATATTTTATAAAAGAAACAAGGTTAAAAATGATCATTTAATTATTCAATTTAAAAAGTTATAAAAATAGAAAATTAAAAGAGAAGGAAAAGGAAATAGGTAAGATAGAAAATAACAGAATACTAAACAATTTTGTAATACAGAAAAATAAAACCAAAAGTTGGTTGCTTGAAAAAAGACTAATATAACTGAAATATTCCTGATTATAAAAGGAGAAAAAACATCAATTACCAGTATCAGTAATGAAGAAATGAACATCCACCCCCTTGCAGGCATTAGAAATATTTAAAAGTTTTATAAAAATAATTTACTAATACATTAGATAATTTAGTTGAAATTAATATAACCCATAAAACACAAATTATCAGAGATAGGAAAATTAATAGAAATTCTGAATTGTGTTACCAAAGGAAGAAATTAAATCCATAAGAAGAAATAAATAATAAAATTTTATGAAAGAAAATTTTAGCTACAGGTAGTTTCAGCAATAAATTATTCCAAGAATTTAAGGAAGAAATATCAAACAAATTCTAGCATAGAATATAAAGAGAGAGTACCCTTCTGTATTGGCTTTAGTCTTTTGTGGACCCCAGAAAATTATGTTCTTAAATTGAACCTATTGTAAACTTTTGATTAGATTAGATCACTGAAGACCATTTGATTAGATTGCTCCACTAGAGTGTGACCCATGATGGATCTTAATACTCTACTGGTTTCCTGTATAAATGGATGAATAAAAGCTGCAAACATAGGATAAAACCTGCAGTGATAGAAAGAAGCCTCCAGAAGTTGAAATCAACAAACCTGGAGAGAGAAAAGCCACAGATGGAGCAGCCTGGAGCAGAACTAGCATTGGGGCCCAGAGCAGAGGGGAGAGATGAGCAGCTGCTGCCGTTGATCTCTGTCATGTGCCTGATAGCCCACAGCTGAGCTTAGGGAGAAAGTGAGCCTGGAGGAGAAGGCAGAGCTGCCATTGTGTCTTATCGCATGGCAGGAATCTCTTCAGGAAGAGAGCTCCCTCCAGTGCCTTGATTTGGACATTTTTCTTGACCTCAGAACTGTAAGCTTTTAACTAAATAAATCTCATTGTAAAAGTCAACCCTTTTCTGGTGTATTGCTCCCAGCAGTTTTTAGCAAACTAAAATGCCTTCTCACCTCATTTTTTGAAAGTAACATAATTATGATACCAAAACATATTCCTAATGCAACAGCATGGGTGAATCTCAAACATAATGTGTGAATGAAACTAGACACAAAAAAGGAAATAGGATATGAGTCTGTTTATATAAATGTCAATAAGATAAACTAATCTTTGGTGCTGGTGATAACAATAGTGGTTACTTTGAGAAATGAAATAATTTGGAAATGAGTATGAGGGAGGCTTCTGGAATATGAATTATATCTTTATTTCTTGATTTGGGAACCAGTTACATGGGTATGCTCACTTCTTAAAAATTCCACTAGATATTCATTTATGATTTGTGCACTTTTCTGAATTTGTTATATGTCAATAAAAAGTTTAAAAGCTATAAGAAATTTTTTATAAGCTCATGGAGGAAGCTTAAAGAAAAATCTTAATTAAGAATCAAACTGCCTAAATTGCTTAAGATGTGTTGAAGTTTCCACTTAATAGATGTGTTGGTCAAGTGACCTGTCCATTCCATTATCATGTAGCCTTCCTGAACCTACCTTGGTGACCCTTACACAGGTGATTTAATCTTTTTATGAAGCAGTTTCTTTATCTATAGATGTTACTTTCATATTCAAAGCAACTGTGCTGAACAAAGGAGATGGGTTAATTTATGCTTTAAAATCCTATAAAAATGCTAAATCCTAGCAAATGAAATCTACATCTTAAACAATCAATTTTCACAAGTGAACGTATAAGCTCAGGAAGAAATAGCCTGGCAAATTCATCTGGTGTTCTGTATAAATACAATTTTAAAGTGCTTCCAGTTTGTTCATGCTATGCCATCTGCCGAATGACTCTGGGAATGAATTTTAATCTCTAATTGCAAATTCAGGGATTAAAAAGGTTACATTCAAAATGTGCTGGGAGACCAACAACAGTTCAGAAAGGGAAAAAAAGGTCTGTATCTGCAGGTTTTGCTGGCATAGATTTTTTTCTAGAAATGATAATCTGGCACCAGGTCTTTTACAGTCAGAAGTGGAAAAGGAAAATAACCTGCTTCAATTGGGTCTGACTGTCTGGGCCTTGTATAACTCCAACTGATTTTGATTGTGGAACCAGAAGAAGAATGGACAATTCTACTCTTTCATATCCTTAAAAATGAGGGCATTCTTTACCTGGCATTTAAACAAAACAAGGAAAACTTTTTTATTTTGGTAGCACCTATCCTAGATTTAAATGAATACATAGGGAAAAATCACAATTGGAAGTACTGAGTTCTAAACAAAAATATCAGAAAAATCTACATTTGACCAACTCAGACTATGCTTCTGAACTGGGTAGAAATTTATGAAAATATTTCAACTGAATTTTTTTTTTAGTTTTATTATGTTTAATATATAGCTATTTCTGTCAAATTGCCTTTTTTCTGAACTTTGTCTTACTATTTCTTCACAAAGCCTTCTGTTGCTGTATACAATCAAATATTAAATTTGCACACCATGCCTCCACCCTGCTTTGTGCCTTTACATCACTTACTTGGACTGCCCTCTGCCAAACCAAATCCTTCTCTATGATGACTTTGACAAAGTGAAGGGTCCTTATGAAATAAAATTATATACGCTTCTGAATTCAATACCAGAAAAATTTGAACTTGATTTTATTTTTCTTCATTTGGTTTATATGTATATATTTAGTGTAATCAACTCCGGATCAGGGATATTGTCTTGTTTTATGCGTCCTCATAAAAGAGAGAGTAAAGGAGCAGTTATAAAATCAAAGCCATTTGTATAAATTTAACACAAGGACCATGTAAAGATTATAATGCATAATATTTTGACAATATAAAAGGTTATTTTTATAAATGCTCATTTCCATATGTTTTGTATGACTTTTTCAAATGGACCACAGCTACACACATGTACATGATAGTTCAACTACTCTTTCACCCTACAATGAGCCTATAATAAATATTTACCAATGCCTATATTCCTTTCTTTCTTTGTTTCTTCCTTCATCTCTAAAATGACCCAGAAAACCCAATGGAATTAATATTACATATGGTGAACAGTCCAAATGGGAAAAAATTGGATCTCATTGAATCTCAGGATGGAACAGCTGTGATGAATTAAAAGTAATATTACCTCTGAATATTGGCTTTGGTAATGACCAGCTACCGAAATTTAATCAAACTTCTTCTTGGTAAGGGGTGAATGGAGGGAAAATGGATCTCTAAAACATGTACAGTATACATAGTTCTTTAAAAAACTACTGGGAGTCATGTCCCATGCTGAGGGGAGATTATTGCATTTATATGCTGTTTTCGGCTTAGAGAGAGGCCATATTTGAGCAACAAGGAGGCTCTCAGGAGGTAATCCTTAGGCACCTTATAATAGGCTAAGTTTCAATTTCACAGGTAAAGGTTCATAAACACGGTCATCAATATCAAGGGCCGTCAATGGACCATCCTCCTTCACTAGTCATTGCCTAGTACTTGGGGTATTCTTGCTGTTCCATTAGGGAATGTGGCAGAACATCTCAGGATGGGAATTTAATATTCTTTTGGTTATTGTATGAATCTTTACCCACTATGACAATACCCCATGAATATTTCAACACATTTATATGCCTTATATATATGCCCAGGTGAACCTCTTCCCTTGTATCCCCCATCACTGACACCCCACACAAATGGTCCTCCCCTGCCACAGTTGTAACCCTTCTGTGATCCAAAACCTCTTAAAAAATGAAGCCAATACAATAGCCAAATACAATTAATAAGAAAAAGAAATAATGATAGTTTAAAAAATAAGACAAAATTAAAAAATTAAAAATAAATAATTTGGGGCTAATAAAAAAATAAAAAACAAAAAAAATTTTTTTGACATTTTGCCTTTCATCACATAAAATCTTTTGTCCTGTATGTACAGTGATGTTACAATGAGTATAACAAACACTGCTGATTTGTGGATGTGATTGTGGCTGAAATGGGTAGTCTAGGGAGGTTAATGTTAGTTGGATAATCTAGGGAATATATAACAGTGATTCTGATGGTAGATGAGGATTGTGGTTAATAATATAAATACAGGAATGTTCTTTGACTATGTGGTGTTAAGAATATGGTGATATATGAGGGAAATGTAACTTCTAGACTGTAGTTAATAATATAGTACATTTTTGAAGCAAAAACAAGAAAGTGCTCTATCAATGCGGAAGGTAAAAAAAAGAATATGTAAGGCTCAGTTTTATGAGATATGAATATGAATAAGATTTTGTTTTCTTCCTTATTTTCATTAACAAAACCTTGTTCATGTCATTTAACCAACCTGTGCTCATCTGTGTATTTTTCTGAACACTGGAGGAACAATTAAATTTGCTTTTTAGGATTAGATAAAAGTGCCTGGACATGGGGAGTGGATGGAGCTTAAACGGTTGGTGCCTGCTTCCCATATACCAGGTCCTAGGTTCATTCCCTGGTATCTCCTATAAAAAAAAGTGCCTGGACAAAATTTTTTGGAGTAATGCTTACATAACTGGGTGAAGCTACCTTTTGTCTGTTATTTTCTTTTTTTGAACTTGAAATAAAGTTTACTTAAAAAAAATAGCAACTGGCAACTCAGAATAGCAACAGACAGTGGAAAAGTCAAAGTTTGTGTATATCCTTGGTGATCTGAGCATTAGATTCACCTGTCCACAAGAGTTGACCCCCAAAGGGGAATAGCACCCCACTTTGGAAATCCCAATGTTATTTAAAACTAAATGAAACATAGCTCATTTTTAGGGTATTGGAATTGTTCTGCAAAAAACTGCAATGGCAGATGCAGGCATTATACATTTTGTCACTGTAAGATCAGTTGTCCTGTATGTACAGTGATATTATAATTTATAATATATATAATGTATAAAACTGTACAGTGCAAAGTGTAAATCCTAATGTAAACTATAAAACTGATGAGTACTAATGATTCAATATTGATTTATCAATTTTAACAAATGTACCATAGTTATGTATGATGTTATTAATAGTGGGAAAATGTGGAAAGGGGATAGGGTGGGTTTTATGGAAATCCCCTATACTTGGTTTTTTTTTTCCCTTTTTCCTTTTTTTAATTTTTTTTTAATTTTTAAGGAAACTTTAGATAACATAAATGTTTCATAAAAATATATGCCTCATAGAGTGTCAAGATACAAGATCAATATGCAAAAATCAATGGTGTTTCTATACACTAATGTACAATCTGAGGAGAAAGTCAGGAAAAAATTCCATTTACAATAGCAACTAAAAGAATCAAGTATTTAGAAATAAACTTAACCAAGAATACAAAGCAGTTGAATTCAGAAAACTATAATAAATTGCTAAAAAAATTTAGAAAGACCTAAATAATTGGAAGAACATTCCATGCTTATGGATTGGAAAACTAAATATCATTAAGATGTCAATTCTACCCAAGTTGATATACAGATTCAACGCAATCCCAATAAATATTCCACCAGCATTTTTTAAACAAATGGAAAACACATTATCAAATTTATCTGGAAGGGTAAGAGGCCCCAAATAGCCAGAAACACCTTAAAAAGGAAAAGTGAAGTTGGAGGACTCTCATTTCCAGACTTTAAATCATATTACCTAGCTGCAGTGGTAAAAATGGCATGGTAGTGGCATAAAGAGAGACACATAGACCAATGAAACCGAATTCATGATTCAGAAACAGACCCTCACATCTATAACCAAGTGATTTTGACAAGCCTGTCAAGCCCTCCCAGTTGGGGCAGAACAGTTTATTCAACAAATGGTGTCGGGAGAACTGGATATCCATAGCCAAAAGAAAGAAAGAAGACCACTACCTCACACCTGCTACAAAAGTTAACTCAAAATGGATCAAAGACCTAAATATAAAAGGAAATACAATAAAGCACCTAGAAGAAAATGTAGGGAAACATCTTCAAGACCTGGTGGTAGGTGGTAGATTCTTAAACCTTACACCAAAAGCACGAACAACAACAACAAAAAAAACATGGATAAATGGGACCTCCTCAAACTTAAACGTTTCTGCGATTCAAAGGACTTCATCAAGAAAGTGAAAAGGCAGCCCAGTGGATGGGAGAAAATATTTGGAAACCACTTATCTGATAAGGGTTTGATTTCCATTCTATATAGAGATCATATAACTCAACAATAAAAGAGCAAGCAATCCAATTTAAAAATGGGCAAAAGATTTAAATAGACATTTCTCCAAAGAGGAAGTACAAATGGCCAAAAAGCACATGAAAAAAATGTTCCATATCAATAGCTATTAGGGAAATGCAAATTAAAACAACAATGAGATACCATCTAATACCACATGGAATGGCCATTATTAAAAAGCAGAACAATAAGTGCTGGAGAGGATATGGAGAAATAGGAACACTCCTTCACTGTTGGTGGGAGTGTAAAATAATGCAGCCTCTGTGGAAGACAGTTTGGTGGTTCCTCAGGAAGCTAATATAAAACTGCCATATGATCCAGCAATTCCTCTGCTAAGAAGATGTCCAGAATAACTAAAAATGATGACACAAACAGACATCTGCTCATCAATGTTCATAGTGGCATTGTTCACAATTGCCAAAAGATGGAAACAACCCAAGTGTCTATCCACCAATGAATGGATACACAAAATGCGGTATATACATATGATGAAATACTATGCTTCAATACGAAGAAATGAAATTGGGACTATGTGATAATATGGATGAGTCTTGAAGACATTATTCTAAATGAAGTAAGCCAGAAACAGAAGTACAAATATTGCATGGTCTCATTAATATGAACTAAATACAAATAATAAACACATGGAATTAAAACCTAGAGTATAGGTTATAAGGAGATAAGAGGAGGGTTGAGAAGAACTATGGATGCTTAATGTATATGGAAGTTTTAATTGACTGTAAAAGTGTGGAGATGGATAGAGTTGATAGTAATACATTATAGTGAGTAGCAACTAGTTTATAAATGGGATTGTGACTGAAAAAGGTAGTCTGGGGAAGTAAATAGAAAGAAAGGTAAAGAATAATCTAGGGACTGAATAACACAGTGAACCCAGAGGCAGTTAAGAATTGTGGTTAAGGGTACAAGTGCAAGAGAGTCCTTCTGTGAGCTAGAGCAGATGTACATCACTATTGCAGGGTGATGTAAATGTGGAGAAACATGGGAAAACTACAATTGGTATGACTATAGACTGTGGTTAACAGCAATACTGTAATATTCTTGCATCAGTGCCAAGCTGTACTGTGTTGATAATGGAGGTGTATAGAAAAAGTGTGCCAAGTGTGTGCTATGAACCATAATTGGTGGTAATAGTCTGATGATGATATCTCATAATCTGTAACAAATATTCCACTAGGGTGTGGAGTTGTATGGGAAATCTACACATCTGTATCATTGTTTTGCAAGTTCACAATATCTGTAATAAAAATATATTTAAAAAAACAGTATGGGTTGGGGGAAAAATACACCAAATGTAAGATAAGGACTATAGTTGGTAGTAATATTTTGATGATGCTTTTGTATAGTTTGTAACAAATGTTTCACACTAATGTGAAGAGTTGATGGAGGGGTTATGTATGAGACCCCTGTATGATGTTATATATGTTTATTTTGTAAGTTTACAATCTTCACTATACACATTGTTTATGTGTTCATGTATGAATGATATAGTTCAATAAAATAAAAATTTTTTATTTCTAACATGATTCATTTATGAAATAGAGAGTAAAAACCATTTATACAGACTTTCATATGCTAGCCTGTAGTCAAGTAAAATGTGACAGGTATTTTATCAGTTTTATATGATTTATGAATTCCAAAAAGAGTTATTGATTATGTTTGTAAACTGATCTGTTCCTCTGGTCATGATAATCCTTCAATTGTATTAGATTCAACTGAGATGTCTAATTAAATTATGTTAAGAATAGGGCTTTGGTTCAACCACATCAATAACCCATGTGGTGAGCTGGCCCACGCAGAGTGCTGCCCCATGCAAGGAGTGCTGCCCCATGCAGGAGTGCTGGCCCACACAGGAGTGCTGGCCCCTGTAGAGATCTGACACAGCAAGATGATGCAACAAAAAGAGACACAGAGGAGAGACGATAAGAGATGCAACAGGCCAGGGAGCTGAGGTGGTGCCAGAGAACAATCACCTATCTCCTACTCTGGAAGGTCCCAGAATTGGTTCCCAGAACTGCCTAATGAAAATACAAGCAGACACAGAAGAACACACAGCAAATGGAAACAGAGAGCAGAGAATGGAGGGAGCAGGAAGAAATAAATAATCTTAAAAAAAAAAAAAAAAAAGAATCATTGCCTTACCCCTAAATATTTAGTAGGTGCTATTACAATGATTTTTGCCAAGTATATGTGATTTTTCTTTATTTATCAAGACTGCTCTTCACCCTGGGGATGCCCAGGAGTATCAAATGGCAAATTGTGCTAGGGAAAGTTTAGAAATATGTCATGAAGCAATTCTGGTGAGTTCTGCTAGTCTTCTGCAAGGTAATCACAAAACTTATTGGTGTGTGCTAGGGGAAAAACAAAAATAGCAAAACCAAAAAACACCTCAAATAAAAGAAAAAGTTCTTAATGGTAGAAGGCACCCTTAAAATGATTGCTATGCTATAAAATAAATGGGTCTATCTCCTTAGGCTAGAAAAAAGCTAATCACCCAGAATTGTATTACCAATCAATTTTCTCCTCATCCAGATCAAATCATTCTTGTTAATAAGCTTTGACCTAACTATCACATGCTGGTGTTGACATCAGAATGGAACATATTGTTAAAGTTGGCTGTTTGCATGAGAGATGGGTGTGAAATGGAAAAAATAACAGAAATGTTCTCAGCACCTATTGAATGTTTTGGGAAAAAAATGGACTGGGCTACATTCTTCTATGCTGCCTAAGTGAAAGGACTTCTTAAAAGCCATGAGATCCTGTCTTTTACTTGTCTATTCATCAGAGCAAGAGGAAAAGCCATCAAACTGACAGAGGGGTATGTGAGAGGAATAGAAAAGGCCTCGAGCTGGATATTTCAGGCAGAGGTGAAGGGAAAGTATGAGTGGGTAGTCAGAAGTGACAGAATATCAAGAGCCAGTGCTAAAAGGCTGTGGCTCAAAGTATGCTTTCCAGTGGCTTCTCATCATCATTCATGAGCAAGGAAAAGTGTAAAGGAGTTTGTCTGTTTGGTACAAGGGTGAAGATTAAGAGTTGGAGAGAAGAGTCATTTATATCTAGAGTCTTCAAATCAGATATACCAGTGAGAGCTGGCAGCTACCAAGTCACCTATTGTTCATTATATAGGGAAGGGGCCTGTGTCTTCTTCAGAGTCCTGTTACATTCTCTTCACAGGCCAATAGATGCCTGCCAGAGTAATTGTATACACACACACTCCTGGGTATTTGGGGGTCCTCATAACTTCAGTTGATATGAGGTGGTGACAGTGGATTTACTGGTCTCTGGATTTTTAAGTGTTGCTGATGTTTCTGAGATACATGTTTTAAATAAGTTTCAGAATTTCTTCCTAAACATCTTCATTGAAAATTTTCTGGAGAACTTTCTTTCCAGGAGGTACCAAATTATAGACCAAATACTTTGGTGTCCGAACATATTATTTGATTCTACATTTATCACCCTCACAGAAAGACACTTTTTCAATCACCAGAATGACTGTCTAAAGTCTCCCAGCTGTGACTGGGAATCAGGAGAGATCTGCCTGAACTTAATTTGATTTTAGGGACATTTTTGTTGACAGGCATTAAAAGGACTGGGCTGAATGTCTTAATCCTAAATTATGCAAGTATCTGCATTTCTTTATTTCCCTAAAGCAAACTTCACAATACATAAGGGAACTTTTCTGTAGCTCTTTAACAATTCTTGTGACAAATAAGTTTGAGGGCAACCATTGTATGAAGAGCATTTAGAGGAGCAAGCCTCATTTGGAAATGGGACATGTGACTGAAATATAGCTTAAGACTGCTAAGACTGTTGGGAGTTGGAGCTTAGAAGAATCAGCACTAGGCATATGCACGAAAGGAAATGACTTGTTGTTTATGGAAAGCAGTATAGAAATATTCACTAAAGTTGAGGGATAGTTGCTTTATCCTGTTTTGTTGTTGTTGTTTGTTTTAATAAGTTCATACAATTCTACTCTAGCTCTGTAGTTCTCTCTCTATGCTCTTAGGGCATTTTTAAATAGTACTAGATTTGGGGGGTGGGTGAAGCTAGAAGGGATTAAAAGACCCAAAACTTTAAACTTTTGTCTTTTTGACATCCACAGAAATCATTCCATGTTTCTCATTTTTCTTTTTTTAAAATTTTTTTTTCTTTTATTTTTTTAGTATTACATTAAAAAAATATGAGGTCCCCATATACCCCCCACCCCCCTCACCCCACTCCTACCGCCATAACAACAATCTCCTCCATCATCATGAGGCATTCATTGCATTTGGTGACTACATCTCTGAGCACCGCTGCACCTCATGGTCAATGGTCCACACCATAGCCCACACTCTCCCACAGTCCACCCAGTGGGCCATGGGAGGACATACAATTTCCGGTAACTATCCCTGCAGCACCACCTAGAACAACTCCAAGTCCCAGAAATGCCCCCACATCTCATCTCTTCCTCCCACTCCATACACCCAGCAGCCACCATGGCCACTTTCTCCACACCGATGCCACATTTTCTTTGATTACTAATCACAATAGTTCATGAATAGAATATCAGTAAATCCACTCTAATCCATTCTCTATTCCTTCATCCTGTGGACCTTAGAATGGTTGTTTAGGATGTTTCTCCACAGAGGACAAGTGTTTACTTAGGTAATATTGAAACAAAGACCTAACGTGTAGCAGTATACATGACCTTTTCTTTTTTTTTTGACCTTGACTTGAAGTGATTTTTTATCTCTTATATATTCTTCAAAGAATTATATACTGTGTTCTTTAACAGTATAAATAGTTGAATATAAAAAAATAACTTGCACTCCGATCAAGATTTAGCTTAGCAAACATAAAATGTACACATTAATTAAATTTGACACAGAGATTGAAAATCATTGCGCTACTGTTGGTAGAAAGGCATGAGCAAATGCATCCCCTTAAAATTCCATTTTATTTTATACTGCATGTTTACAGTTCAAGTATTTTTGGAAATCCCTTGCACCAGCAATGAAGCAGTACTTTAAAAACTAATGCTGATGAATTAATGAATTTGTCTTTGTGTGTGTGTGTGTGTGTGTGTGTGTGTGTGGCTTAAGCCAGTGATTTTCAGTGTAGAATCCAGGTAAGCAGCATGAGCATAATCTGGGAAATTTTTGGAAATGCATATTATCAGGCCCCCTCCCAGATTTGAATCAGAAACTCTGGGGTAGAGCTAAAATTTGAGTACCTCTGTCATAGGCAATAAGTTACTTAACATCTTGTGTTATGGCTCTCAGCAATTTATCTCTTGAGAAATCAGAATGGAAGAAATAAAGGAAATTTGGTCAAAACACATTGCCATCTGAAGAGGAATTATATAACCATTCTCCTCTTGTTTTAATGCTCTGAATGTTTTCTAAAATTGTAAATCAGAGAAGGCAGAGTGGGCCAGCCTAAGAGAAAATGTATCCACTATAACAACTTTGAATGCCAGCTGTAAAACAGTTTAGCTTTTATTTAAAAAAAAAAAATTGCAACTTACACATTTTTTTTTCCCCAATAGACTATTGGGGGCTCAAATTAGCTTCGGGGACAAGAGAAGATAAATTGTTGTTTTTAAAATATGCTTTTGAAGTGTTCTTTTAGACAGTGATAAGGTGAGATACCATCAGCACGCAGTGAACAAATCCAGATAAATGATTTACTATTTCCAAAAAGGTGGGAGTAGAGGAGAGGCTGGTTTGTGGGAGACTGACCTTGAATTTTATCTCTTATTTTCAAAGGGCTTTCTACTTTCCATTCCATTCCACAACTGTGAATTGCACCTCAGCGAACTCTTTAAAAAGAATATCAATAAAGATGCTTTGCTTTGCATCTGTAAGCCACACAGAACTTAATGTTCTGCTATCTCTCACCTCCCAACTCTTCTAACTATGCTTGGCATCAGCAAAAGGAAGCAGCTGATACAAATCAAAGAAGCGATTAAATGGAAAAGTTTCTTTCCCTCTTCTACTTACTGGATAAGATAATTTTGACATAGTGAAAATAATCTCTTGGGTGCTGAGGTAAAATAAGTTGCTTCCTGGCAGTCCTCTGCTCCAAATCCTTAACTGATACTCAGAAACATGAAGGTACATCAAGTTTTTTTAAAGCATAGTGAAAGTAAGAGGATGGTCTTTTTCTGCACTGGATATAGAGGAATGGATGGTGAATTACTGTATATATACATAAAATGCATTTTCTAATGTCCAAAATGAAAGATAAACAAGATTTAACATGCTAGCTTTTGCACTGCTTGACAATGGTGTACTAAAAGAATAATGAATGGTATTTCTACCCACCCAAAATAATACAAGTGTAGATTTTTTGTCCACACAGTTTCAGGTCAAGCAAGAATTCTCCCCAAAGTTTAGATTGTTTGCTCCAAGCAAACCTGTGAAGTTGTAATAATTATCCCTTTTATGGATGATCACACTCAAGCTCAGAGAAGTTCAGCAAGTTGACCAAGTCTACAGTCAGCAATTGGTGGCTGTAAAGGTTCTGACTCCAAATTTCACACTCTTTCCACTTGACCCCTCCATACTAGGATGGAATTGTTATTTAGAGGAGACATCCCCCAAGAGTTAACACTATCTTTTCCTTTTCTCTCCTTTTGGTCAATTTTATGTCTCCTTAATGAGAATTATCCAGAGAACTGGGGAGATCCTGAGATCTTGGTGGAGATAACAGTGTACTGTGTGACCTCTAACATTAAAACACATTTGGAAATGGCACTGCATTTCTGTAAGGAGCTCAGCAAGTTGTAGAACAAACAGCCCATTGGCTTACTGAAGATGCAGAGTGATTTTCACTTTTTTCTCCTTGAGATGGGGTAGGAAAAGAAACAATGCTTAAAGACCTCTCAGCATATTTCCTTCTATTCATCTGACCCCAGGATCTGAGAACTAAAGTTCTTTACTGAGCTCTACATATTTTGTTAATTCAATATCACACTTCTGTGAGTTTGGTCTCTGGGCCTTTGGGATTCAGCCTGTCAGCATTTCAATATAAGTGGAAAGTGAATGTTGAATATTTATTTAACACTAATGACCCCTACTAAGGACTTCCTTTGTCAGATGTGATTTCTTCAGCTTCATTCTATTGTGCTCTATCATCTCTGTAACTTACAACCAGGCCAGTGATGTTGAATATAAGAAGACTTTTTATTTAGCTTATTTTTCCTCATGACTTCCAGCAGAATTCTAATTGATTTTTGTATTATATCCTTAGTCTTTGGCTGCACATTTATGTAGTAGTTATTTCTTATGGATTTCATGGCCTGTCAAATGTATTTTTAATTTTACCAATCCTATAATTTTTCTAATACAATTATGGAAATGTAGAGTGATACATATTTAGTTATTACTTTGGATTCAAAATACTAAGAGTATAAATGAAGGTTGTAACAAATCAATATTTATAAATAATCTTTATATAATGCTCAAGTGCATACTTTAAGGGTAAGATGCAGGATTGTGTATGTATTTGTGTGTACATATATATGCATATTTAATTAAAAACAATGGGAACAGTAAATCACAAGTCACTTTTAAAATTTATTTTTTAATTTCAGTCATATACAGAAATCATTTACATGAGATCAGAATTCTCTCCCCCTCTCTCTTCTTGGTTCCTATTCTTCACATTTCACATGTAATTATACTCTTCAGTTTGTATGTAGTATGAAAATCTCTTTGGTAGCTTAATTAATTGTGATATGAGTAGAAATCATGACTAAAGGTGGTAAATATAAATCCAAACTAAATTAAGTACTGAATAAATACCAAAATTCTGACAAAATAATCATGTAAATATGATCTGAAGAAAAAAAAGAAAAATTAAATTATTACAAACGATTAAAATTGATTTTTAAGTTGTTCATCCAAAATCTGCTGAGGCAAATGGCCACAATTTGTTCTAGTTTTCCAGGTAGATGATGTACTTTGATTTGGATGCCTGGTATCCATTCTTCTATCTTCTATTAATTGTATCCTTATTCTCCTCTTAGCTACCAAATACAACCTAGTTCAAAGTGTTTCCAGTGAAGTTGACTCCATTCCTTCCTCAAGAGTGGCTCATATGGCCTTGGCCTTAGCCAGCCATCATCTTGCATATTGCAGGCAACAGTGATTGGATCAGAGGAGGGCCCATGACTTACTCAGGATCACTGATGCAACAAGACTTCAATGGAAATTCTAGGAAAGGAGCTCTCATTCATTCCCACTGAACTTCTAGTTGAGGCAAGATAAAATCTGGATTTTAATGCAGTTGTCAAAGAAACACAAGAGAAGAGCTGTTTAAGAACAAAGCTAGCAAGCAGAAAAGAGAATAACTAGGTGGAGATAATGTCTTTATAACATCAAGCTATACCCAGTTAGCTCCACCATTCTGATCTTCCCATTCACAAAAGCCCATAAATTCCCTCTTGGCATAAATTCATGTGAACTGAACCTTCTGTCACATGTAGCTGAGATCCAATATGATTTACCAATATGAAGAGGGCAAATAAGGGGATGGAAATTCTTAGTTTCTCAAAAGGGGAAGAGACTGGATTCTCATCATAGAAGGGCAAATAACTTTCTAGTATACCAGTAAATCCTGAACCTGAACAATGCAGGCATTATTGATGGGAAAAGAAAGTTTTGCCATGTGCAAAGACACACATCTGCTATGCAGGAGGTAGCAGGCCAAGAAATGCCTTTAACATCATATTACTATTGTACAATCCCAGTTACAAGTATTATTCATTTGAGTATATGTATATTACATAAGCCAATTGTCTGTCCAGTTTTTCTATTATTTAATCTGCTGTCTTGGTGATATATGGATAGAGACCTCTTTAGATGCTAGAAGCTATTGTAAAAATTATCAATATAAAAGAATAAAAATGATAAATATAAAATTAATTTTTCTCTTTTTAATTGCTCTCAAAGGTAATAAACTCCCTATAGCAAAAACAGAATAGTAACAGTAGCAAAAAAAAAAAAACCACAAAAAACTAGTATTTTGTATCTATAGCATATGTAAAAGTAAAATGTATGACAACAATGGCCCAAAGGATGGAAAGGAGGAATTAGGAGAATACTCCTTTTATTTATAGGAGGTGTACAGGAATAAGTGATATAGACATGGATATAGGTGAGACTTCTCTGAAAATACTTCTTACAAAGCTTTGATTTTGCACTGTGTCAATGTTTTACATATTCAAAATATGATTGAATTAGAAAGGTTGAAAAGTCACTCAATTGAATACAAATAGATAAATGAACCTAATTGCATTTAAAATAACTACCCAGAAAAAAAGTAATTTAGTTAAGCAGCTTTCAGACGCTTCACCCACAGCGAATATATTGCAAGAGTAATAAGAATTCAAAAACTTTAAAAATTTACAGAGTAGGTTTTTTTTTTTGCATGTGGTATAATATTTGTACATTAAGTCTGATTTTTTAGAATGTTATAGGATAAAACATTTAAGTATATACATTTATGTTAGGAACTATAGTTCTCACTGGGGGAGAAGTGAGAAAAATATGGAATTGGGTATAATCTTGAAGCCTGTGGTCTTAGGGTTTTTTGTAGGATAAATTGATTATTGAAATATAGTTTCTTCTGATAAAAGGAATAGAATGAATGACATTACTGAGCACCAAGATCTTGGTTTCTGAACATTATTCTTCACTAAAAGTAACCAAGCCTTCTTAGAGAAATTGATGGTTCTAGGACAAGGATAAAGAAAGTATAAGTTGAACCTGGAACATCTTGTTGAAGAAATCAAGAAAGTTTTCAAAGACAAACAGGATATTTTGAAAGACATAGTAGCTGACTTTTCTGGCACTACTGTTGGCTTTGAGCATTAACATAATAATAGTATGGATTATGATACAATGGATAAAAATGAATTTATGGAAGCATACTAATACTCAAATGAGAGGGATGGGAAATTTTTCTTTATAGAAGAATTCTAGCTACCAAGTGTAAAAGTAATGATAAAATTAGAAAATCAACCTTTTTAAACTGTCCATATAATAATTGATAGTAGGTAAGTAGTATAGATGTATTCTCAAGCCATAGATACAAAGTTGCTGGGGAACAAAATATTCAACCAGTATTGGTTAAATTCTCCCAGATTACTTTTAAATACTTTTAATCTTAAGAAGGCTCTTTCATCATAGAGAGATCTGTTGCACACCACCTTAATTAAAAGGTCAAACTGGGCATCACCAATAATGGAACAAATGAACATCATATGCCACTTGAGATGATGTAATGGCAGCTACACAACATCACCTATATGGTATTTTTCCCTAAAATGTGTAACCTTAATCTATTCATGAATAACACACTAATCTGGAATCGCACTAGCCCCTATTGTGAAACATTCTACAAGAAAACTGGCCCCACTGCTTCAAAAATATCTATTTCATGAAAGAAAAAGAAAAATTCTAATCTAAAGGAGAATAAAGAGTCATGACAATTAAATTACATTTAGACAGCTAAATGTAATTCATGACTCTAATTGGATCCTTGATTAAAAAAAAACTATAAAGAATAATTTGGGGATAACTGGAAAAATTAGAATATAGACTCTTTATAGATAATATCATCCAAGTTAAATTTCTTGATATGACTATTGTGCTGTAGTTTTGTTAGTGATATTTGTTGAAGTATTTAGGGGGAAAGTATCAATATCTGCAACTTACTTTCAAATGGTTCAACAAAAATGTCTGCATTCTTACATGCCTTTGTGTGTGTGTGTGTGCATGTGTATGTAGAGAGAATGGTAAATGTTGCAAAATCTAACAATTTATGAAACTAGGTGAACATTATATTGGTAGTGTTACACAATTCTTTCACCTTGCTTTGGGATGAAAATTGCAAAATATATTGTTGCAAAAATGTATATTAGACTAGGGATTTTCATGTGCTTGTTAGCTTTTGTATTCTAAATTCCTATGCCATTATTCCTATTATAAAGCTCAATTATATATTTTAAACAATTGAGTGAATATATATATTGGGTTCTTATAAATAAGTTATAAAAACCAATAATCCAGTATATAATGGAAAAATATAAAAATAAGCAGTTAAGAAGGCAGATGCAAATGGTGAAGGAACATAAAATTATGTTTAGCTTCATTAGTAATCAAGGATATATAAACATGAAATAGTTTGTTTTTCAAAATGGCAAAGATCAGCAAAATATGATAATAATAGCTAGATCTGATGAGAATATGTAAAGGAAAATTCATTCACTACTCATTGAAGTATGAATTAGTACCACTTTTCTGGAAGGCAATTTTGTACATTTTTCAAAAGCTTTAAAATATGTATAAACTTTGACAAAGCAATACCAGAATTTATTCTATTACACTAATCAGTAAATAATGCAAAGTCATAAGTGAGAATATTCCTTGCATTGATGTCTGTAATGAATATAAAACAAATAAGCTAAATTTCTACCATTGCGGGAGTTGAGTTTACTCAAGGCTAAAGGGCTCGGTAGAGTATTAGTCCTGACAAATCAGAGCATTGTATCCTTCCAGTTGCAGCGATTATTTAAGGATCAGGCAGAGGACGCATCCAAAGTAATCCTAGGAATTTTGCTGGAGAGTTAGAAAGACATTTACATTTTTACTGGATTCATACTGGAAAGAATATAATCCATGAACTGGAAGGGATAACTCATGAAGAGCATTTTTTTGAGAATGAAGCCAGTACAGAGGAATGTAGATCTGAGATGGAGAGAGACACATTTAAGGACCCAGCTCCATTCATGAATGAAATCTTAGAATCTTTAGTTAAATAACAATAAGTATTTTTTTTTATTTTGCTAAATCCAGTTTGATTTGCTTTTCATGTTACTTGAAACAGAAAGCATTCTTAATACCAATACAAAATTCTTAGACATATGAGAATTAGAAGTGTACAAAAGTAAATAATGAGTAAACATTCCATATATCAAGAATATAGACCTATTATTTGCATTTGTAGTCAGGAATGGAAGTTGTAATTACGTATAATTTTAAATAGGCAAAATCATATCACAATGCTTTTCAGTGTTATGTTAAATCTCTGTCATCACAATTATTTTTGATTCAGCTTTTCAACTGGATGTATCACAAAAAGGAGTCAATCACATTTACAGGATTCTCTTTTTGTTTGTTTGACAGATGTCACCAAGCTTATCGATATCACAATTATTCCCTTCTTTATTCCCTTCTGAGTCACCTTCAGGCATGTAGGGCAGCAATTTAAATTGCAATTCACATTGAAAATGGAATTAGGCTGGTTCCAGTGAAAGCAAGATGAAAATAAGAATTTATGTGTGGAGATGGAGGTTGGCATCTGAAGTATTTGGGACTCTCAAAATGATTTTTCCAATAGTTTCAAATGTTTTAAGTAGACTGGTGCTGTGGGTATGCAATACATAAAATATAAGTTGATTTCTTCCATCTATTGGTCTCTCTTCAACTCAGTTTTTCATCATTCTGTGAAATTGAAACATTAAAACAAAATGGAGTAACGTCTGCCTTTGAAATTAAAATCGTGATTTTCAAACGTAGTTTCATGGAATGGTGCTTCAGGCATTCCATAATGTTTTACTTTTTTCCTTTAATAAATGTTTTAAAAATATGTTTTAGAACTGTAATTTAAATAAGTTCTAAAAGACCTATGTATGTTAATCAACCAAATTTGAACATGCTAGAGACCCTTCAGTATGTTATTCCTGCTGGGGGAATCCATTTTTGTGCAGAACTTATATATTAGGATAAAGTTTGTTTGCTCTTTTATATTTAATGGAAACTATCCTAAGAATTCAAGGGAAGGTGTAAAAATACTTTCATTTTTTTGTGGCAGTTTGAAATTAATTTATGAATCCCCAAAAGAGAAAAGATTATGTTTGTGCGCTGGTCCACACCTGTAAAAATGTGTGAGACCTTTTTACAATTGGACTACCTCAGTGAGATGTGACTCAGGTTGAGACTCCACCTTCTTGCTGGGTCTGTTGAAAAATGGAGACATGTGGGAAAAGAGAGAGCTACCATTTTTGATCCTGCCATGTGACAGAAAGGGGAGGCTCAAGCATCTGAGACCCCTGGAGAGATAAGTCATTTGCTGATAGCTTGCACCTCAAATTGGGAAGAAAGCTGGGGAGCCAAGCCTTAGAGAGAAACCCAGAAAGAGATAAGTCCTATGCCTGGTTACCCTTAGCTGAGCTCTGGGGGTCCAGAGGGGAAGGCAGAGACCAGGCAGAGATCACCTGCCATCTTGCTTCAACACACAGCAGCTGACGTGAGCAAGAAAACTCCTCATATGGTGCCTTGAGTTGGATTTTTCACAGCCTTGAAATTGTATGGTTTTACCCCAAAAAAAATACCCTTTATAAAAACCAACACGTTTTTGGTACTTTATGTTGGCAGCCTTTTGGCAAGTGAAAACACTGCAACTCATCATCTGGGTAAATCAATTGTATTAATTAGGACTCTTTCAGCTATAAATTCAACAAACCTAAAGAGAGTGAAAAAGAATGTACAAGTTCATGAAACATGAAAGTTATGGAGTAGTGTGCTTGACCCAGACATTCTAACTCACACTTAAAACAAAATCCAAGTTCCTTTCTCTGGACTAAATTCTGGTTCTTATTCACTGACTTTGACTCCTTCTAGTCCTCATATTATCTATATCCCTCCAGCTTTAGTAAATTTTTGGAAGTTTCTGGAATACATTGTCATTTAAGCTTTATAGCTGTTTGCCTGGAGTACTTAGTCTTAGCATGGTTTGCTTCTCCATATTATTGAGGTTTCTGCTCAGATGTCACTTCCCCAGTGAGACTACTTTGGCTTCTCTATCAAATAGGCAATGTATCTTTTATCTATTGTTGGATAACAAATCACCTAAAAGGTTGGTGGCATCTAACAACCATTTTATTACTCATGATTCTATTTGTCAGAAATTCAGGTAGTTTGGCTCTGCTCTGTGTGAGGTTGGCTAGGTGAATGGGCTAGGCTTGGAGGACTGATAGAGCTTCAGTTACATGTCTAGGGCCTTGGTGCTGGCTCTCAGATGGGGTACCTCAATTCTTCTCCACTTGATTTATCTCCTCCCATGATCGGTTACCCTCTAGAGCAGAAAATGTGCAGGGTTTGACTCTAAAGGATCTTAACTGAGTCAGATACTCTCTTTTGAAAGGATTACTATAACCAGGAAAAGTAAAGAGCTATGATTGTCCAAATCTGAATAACATGTCGGAGGTAGAGTCACTAACATCCCCAAATGCATGAACTGAAAATTTGGTTAGTGGCCAGAGGAGGCACATCTTACAGTTACTGGATGAAGGATGACTAGATACTTCCCAGCAAAAAAAAAAAAAAAAAAAATGTCCAAATTGCAGACTTTTTACCCAGTATTTTTCAACTAAAACAAACATAAAGCTGAAACAGATTGATTCCTAAAATGTTATAAGACAAAACTTTTATCTGCATCACCCAACTTCTAATGCTTGATATCATGAAAATGACTTTATTTTTCTAACTTATGGACATTAAAATAAGTGAATTTATACTTCTTTAAAACATATTCTAATAAAATAATACCATTATCTATCTTATTTTTGAAAGTTCTCTCTTTGGCTTAATTTGAGGAAAAAGAGGTAGTAGTGTTGTTAAAACATTAAATTGAATATAAGTGATTTAGGATTAATAATCAATCAGATGTGCTATCCTTGTTTTATTGGGATTGCCTGCATCTTATTTATTACTCCTAAGTTAGTAAAATATATTTTCTCAGTGGAGAGGAATCGTCGTACCTCAAGCAAGAGTTTTCAGTCAGAAATCAGTTTTCTCTCTGAAAATCCATATATGATTATTTTTCTACATACTTTTTAAAACCAGTATATTTTATTTGATGGGTGCCTTGAAGAGAAATTATTATTTGTTTTTTAAAACATGGCCTATTGAAAATCAATTTTTAAAAAGTGCTGTATGTTTGATCATACATTTCCTACTCTTTCTCTAATATCTGGAAAAAAATATGTGTGGAAAACATCAGCAGCTTGTCCCTGCCTATAAGAACTTTTACATTAACTGTAGTTTCACTTAAGAACTATTTTCAGTTGAAAACTTTCAAACCAGATGAAATTTGGAATAGATTCCCCTATTCCTATTTTTAATCACTTGACAGTGTTTGCATATATTATGTTAGGGTGACACTTTATTTGAGTACCCGGAGGAAGAAGCTTCCTCGTTTGATGTTAGACACTAGTTGTACTTTCTCAAACATTATATGCTGCAATAATAGAAGACCAGAGATGTGTGGTTCCTAATATCATTTAGAGAGCATTGATTTCAAGTTTTTTTTATCAAGGCTTCCATAGGTTTTAATAACAACTATTTTGGAAATGTGAGGAAAGTTGACTAGATGGTACTATTAGCAAACAACCAAGGCTGATGAAATTACTATTTTGGAATGTCTCTTTTCAGCAGTTTAGAATCAAAGCTGTATCTGAGAAATTATAATCTGAGAAATTGCATAAGTGCTAGTTATTCCATGTTGTTTATTTCTTAAAAAATTAATTAATTAATTTTTAATGATACATTTAAAAAAATGAGGTCCCCATATGCACCCCGCCCACCTCACCCCACTCCTCCCATAACCACAACCTCCTCCATCATCATGGGATGTTCATTGCACTTGGTGAATACATCTCTGAACACTGCTGTACCACATGGTCAGTGGTCCACATCACAGTTTACACTCTCCCCCAGTCCACCCAGTGGGCCATGGGAGGACATACAATGTCCAGTAACTGTCCATGTAGTACCACCAGGACAACTCCAAGTCCTGAAAATGCCCCCACATTGGGCAAGTAAATGCTACATTTACTTCCATTACTAATCACATTAGTTTCAGAATAGATTATCAGTAAGTCCACTCTAATCTATACTCTATTCCTCCCTTCTGTGGACCCTAGGGTGATTATGTCCACTCCACCTCTGTATCGAGAGGGTGCTTCAGTTCCACTTGGATGATGGATGCAATTCTCCCGTTTGCAGTTGTAGGCACTCTTGTCTCCCTGGTGTGGTGGTTGACCTTCTTCACCTCCCTGTTAGCTGGCTGGGGTAAGTCCAATAAACCAGAGGGTAGGAGTTGCACATCTGTTGAGGCTCAGGGCCTGGCTATCATATGGAGAGTCCAGAGATTCAGATCCCCTGAGTATACACTAAACCCCAGTGCCAACCACAGATCCAGTAAAAGTGACAGGAGAGGCTTGTGAACAAAGATCACATCTGAGTCCAGTTCCATCACACTCAGGACCACAAACTCCAAAGTAGGTCCAACTGACATGGCCCTGAAGTCCATCTGCCATGACCATAGAACCTGTGGGTCTCTGTAGCCCTCAGAAGAACCAATACCTAGGGTTGTATCTACTTTAGCTGTCTCTGGGACTCTGCTGAGGTGTGCATAAGGGTGACCCCTCTGATGACCTCCCAGCTCTTTTTTGGAGACTCATAACTATATAAACTCATTTATCCTTTCCATTTCCCCCTTTTATTCAAGGTCAAAAAGCATTTTTAATTCCTGATATTACATGTAGGCTGAGATTTTCTGCTGGTCTGAGTTGACCCTTTTATTCAAGGTCATTCTCCAGCCACATCATCAGCTGGTACTTGATAGTAATCCCTCAGTGCCAGGGAGGCTCATCCCCAGGAGTCATGTCCCATGCTGGGGGGAAGGCAATGCATTTACATGCTGAGTTTGGCTTCAAGACTGGCCACATTTGAGCAACATGGAGGTTCTCAGGAGGTAACTCTTAGGCACCCTGCAGCTCTAGACCTAGTTCTTATTTCAGGCCCACAGGCCCACAGGCCCACAAGCATAGTCACTAGCATCAAGGGCTCATTGTTGGACCATCCTTCCTTATTGCTCTTAGCCACTGCACTTGGAGGATTGTTGCTCTTCCACCATGTTGTTTCTTAAGTCAGTCTGCAATTTTGTTATGTGCTTGAACTCTTTTTATAGTTTTGTACACAATGGAAGCAAGAGAATTTGTTCCTTTTTTGATAGACATTAACATTGATAATGAACAATTTTTTCCCTATATTCCACATCTTTTATTCCTCTCTCACAATTTATGTAAGGATTTTTGGAATTGGGATTATAGACAACTCATCTGAAAAGAATTTTTTCCCCCTTTCCCAGCAAGAGTGTTTTTCAAAGTGCATGTACAGAAGAGAGACTGCCAAATGGTTTTGCTTTAAAGTAATACAATCTATGGACATCTCAGAGAAACTTTACTCTATATTGAATTCTTGTTCTGTCTTTGTTTTCCTATGCCTTTCTCACTTTACAGTGAATACTAAGTCTTCCCAGCAGCCGTTACAATTATGTAAAGATGCAAGATGTACATTGTTTTAGCTATCCCAGGATTAGAAATGCAGTAACACTGCATATTGATTACTCTAACTTCTCATTCATCCTCGAAAGATTTTTGATGGTTCCTTCTCATAGACCCCAATGTACCATCACTTATCCGTCAAGCCCTGGTGCAGCTTTGTGTTTTGTTTGAGCAATCTGATCTAATCCATTCTGTTTATATTGAAATTAACAAAACATGTACCCTGAGGCATAGGCCACAGCTACAATAGTGCAGCACAAACGAACTTGTACATGAGGTCAATCAACTGCACAAATACATCGCACAGTTATTCCAAGCCTCACGCTGTGTCTATAATTGCCCCTTGTTCTGTCATTAGAGCTCCCTTACAAGTCATTATTTTGAGTCAGCAGAGCTACAGGGAATATTCTTCCTGATGGTTTGTATAAAGTTGAATTGATAACATAAATATCTCCTAACTCAAAAATACAAAGAGCAGGTATTTAGATTAGATCTAATAAAGTATGCAGCTGTTCAGTTACTTTATGAATCCCAGCTAAAACAATAATCACGACTTTCAATATGGGTTCTCCTTTAGTAACTCCATAAGAGAGAAACTCTGCTTTTCTAAATGAAAGGACAAACGCCCTATTAGAATTTGCCTTTCAACTCGGCTCATGTATTGTTTTCACTTGGCCAAGATCAACGTCATTTAGGTTTCATGGGAGGTCTGCCTTAGCATTGTTTAAAAATTATTTCCTTTTAAAGAAGAAGTAGAATTCATTCATTTGTTTTGTGGAGGCCAGTAGTGTGAGTTTAATGCTGAAATAATATGCTAAGTTTGTGTCCACAAGCACATTTCTTGGGAAATGTAAAATTCACATCCCCGTCTCAAAAGATGGTAGCTAACAGGGCTCAGTTGAGCCTGGTGGAGATGAATGCAGGGATTTCTTCATGTGGGTGTAGCCTTTAGGCAAAAATGAAGTGGCAGGAATGATGGAGAATCTGAAAATATACGTGCATTCAAATGAGGGCCCTATGATGCTTTATAAAAAGTGACCCAAGTAGGTGAATCTCTGCTTCTGAGGTCCAGTTACTTGGCTCTGGGAAAGAGATTTTATCTCTCAGTCATTTCCTAATTGTAAAATAAAGGGCTCAGATAGAACAGAGAACATGAAATAGTGCTCTGCGGTCTAGATCTGACTCATAGAAAGTTTGTGTTTAAACTGTGATGTTATTTTAAAAACTTGAATCAATAGCTAACTTTTAAAAATCAAAATTATTTCACCTAAGAATCTGGATTTCTGGGTTTATGTATCAGAGACCCATTACCATGATAATGCTGCATAGCATTATCCTCAGGGGCATACAGCAGAAAGTTTATTGCTCTTGCATTTGGGATCATTTAGTGGTTAGCCACCTGGCTTCACTGATCTTGGCTGTCATCCCTAGGGGTGATTGTCTTTTCTCCATATCTGGTCCCTCCTACTCATCAGGCTATCATAATTGATCCACATCCTCAATCAGGCATTCTTGTGTTCATGGTAGAAGTAAAAGAGAACAAACAGAAACATGGAAGACCTCTTGAGCTCTAGGCTTAGTACAGATATATGTCATTTGTGCTTCATTCTGTTGGCACAAATGACACGGGCAAGCCTATAGTCAGAGTTTGAAGGCACCACATAGTTACTTGGTAAACAGCATGGATACAGGAAGGGGTGGGGAGAATTGGGTCATTTTTCTTATCTACCACATTTTGCTTAAAAATTAAGAACTTCTGACAACACCGGGGACTGTATTGCAGGCATGGCATGAATAGATAAGGCTGAGTAGCAGCTGACAGCTTTAGATGATCATGCTTTTGCTAGTTTGCTGACAGAGCCTACTCACTCTTATTATCTTTCTGAGACTAAGCCCCATGTTGATTTACCATTATCGTAGCACTTTTGCTGTAACTTTTCTTAGAGTAAAGAGATTATTTTCTGCATTCATGCTATTGTGAAAATTGGGAAAATGAGAGGCAGACTGAAAGAGCCATACAATGTTTCCTGTTCCAAAATTGATTCATTCACTTATGCTACTTGCCTAGCTTCAGTGGTCATCTGAGTTTAGGGCCAGGTGACTTGCATTTTTGAAACACTTCATGAGCCCAGCATAAAAATTAAACAAAGACATTGGAGCTCTTGACACAACCTTGCACAAATTGAAAGTTTGTAATAAAATTGTAAAATTGGCCAAAGTATTTCTGTGAGAGCTGAAAAGAGCTATTAGTTAGAATTTGTGTAAACAAAGTGCAACCACACATAACTAAGTTGCTCCATAAAGGTTTATTTAACTTCCATCATAGACAAATATCCATATCTTTCATGGATAAAGTATAGACTGTTAGAAAAGGGGAAGCTAATCCTGACCAAAAGACTCAATAAACAGATAAAACAAATGTTCTTTTCCAGAATTCTCTGTCATACCTCTCCAAGAACTACTTTTGAGCATGAAATCCCCCAGAGTTCCTGATAAAACACTTTCATTTTAGCCCATGCTTATTGTCTACCAGGCTTATAGGAAGATGAGTCCCAAATGTTCTTAAACATCTCTCCTTCCTATCTCCTTCAGGGCCTCAATTCATCTATTAATATTATTCATTCTTTTTCATTCCAGCCTCTTTGAATTTTTGAATAATGTGTGTATACATATATACTTACATACTTATGTACAAAGTCCTTGCAACAAAACTATCACAAATTTTATTATATTTGCATTTTTTTGTGGGGTAAAGAAGAAGAAAGGTTAGGATAGAAACATTAACTGAGGGGATGTTAAACTAGACACTTAGCTGATCTTCCTCCTTCAGTTTTCTCATCTGTAAAATGAGGATAATGATTTGTAATGTGCATTGAATAGAACCCAAGTGATATTTTCGTGTGTGCTATTATTAATATGATTATCATTGTTGTTTTTGGACTTATTGTAGAAACACATATATAGAATTAAAATTATTTGCACGTGTACTATTAGCACCCTTCTATTCTTTCTTTCCACTTGTACTCTCCCCTTTCTGCCATTTTCATATTAAGGAATATGTATATGCTTTACCTCTATCTTTTTAAAATGTAACCTTTTTTATTTTTAAATAAGCATTAGATTACATAAATGTTACATCAAAAAGATGGGGGTTTCTCATATACCCCACTCCCCCCTCACATTTTCCCCTCTTAATAACATCTTTGTTAGTGTGGTACATTTGTTACAATTGATGAACATGTATTGAAGCATTGCTGTTCACCATGTCCTATAGTTTACATTATAATTTACATTTTGCACTGCACAATTTTATAGGTTTTGACAAAATGGATAGTGATCTGTATCTGTCCTGAGCTTGTCTTGATGTCTCTGGAGCCCTCAGGAGCCTGGCTCTTTGAGGCACTGTTTACTGTGGCAGTCATTGAGATCCTGCAGAGACAAGCACAAGCGTCCCCTCTGGAATGACCTCCTGACTCAGTTTGAAATCTCTTAGCCATAAAAACTCATTTGTATTTATCATTTCCCCCTTTTGGTCAAGGTGTTTTTCCAAAGGCATAGCTAATAGTGCTGTGCCTCTATCTTAGGATAGTTTTACTTAATTCTTTATTCTTTTTTTTTTTTTAAAGATTTATTTATTTATTTCTCTCTCCTTCCCCCGACCCCGGTTGTCTGTTCTCTGTGTCTATTTGCTGCGTCGTCTTCTTTGTCCACTCCTGCTGTCAGCAGCATGGGAATCTGTGTTTCTTTTTGTTGTGTCATCTTGTTGTGTCAGTTTTCCATGTGGGCGGTGCCATTTCTGGGCAGGCTGTGCTTTCTTTCAAGCTGGGCGGCACTCCTTATGGGGTGCACTCCTTGCATGTGGGGCTCCCCTATGCAGGGACACCCCTGCGTGGCAGGGCACTCCTTGTGTGCATCAGCACTGCACATGGGCCAGCTCCACATGGGTCAAGGAGGCCCGGGGTTTGAACCACAGACCTACCATGTGGTAGACAGTCACCTTAACCACTGGGCCAAGACTGCTTCCCTAATTCTTCATTCTTAATTGAATACACTTAAAGAGCTATTGGACTCCTCAATAAAATAATCAACCATTACTAGACTTTGGGAGGGGTCTTCCAAGGAATGGTGTCCCCCTTCTCCTCCCTCCACATCCCTCCTGACTGAGGGAGACTGTTCACTTAACTAAATATTATTGTTCTCCAGGAAGATTGTAGTAAGTGCAAGTTTCCATTTTATAGTCATTTTTGAAGATGATGCCCTGGTAAATACTATTCCTTGCTGTGGATCTCACATTTCTTTCAGAGAAGGAGTCATGTGGCTATTGGTAGCCATGGTCCCAATACAATATCTCTGTGTGGTGGCTTCACCATCGCTAGCAAGAACATTTATCCCTCTGTGACGTGAACACAGAGAGGGATGCATTATTGTTCTTTACTTGATGACTACCAATTTTAAATATCAGGTTATTTTTCTGAAAGAAAGAAAGACAGAGGAGAGAGAGAGAGAGAGAGAGAGAGAGAGAGAGAGAGAGAGAGAGAGAGAGAGAACCTCTATAGGCAAATGTGTTTGTGAAGTGTTGCAAACTGTTCCCCTCAGATTAATTTGGTTATTAAGCCTGAATAGAATTCAAGGGAAGCATGTGGAGTACCTCAGAACATTCAGGGTAAACTGAACCACCAGAGCTTGGGAAGAGGCGGGAAAATGGAGTGACACTTCATGGCACTGAATTTGCCTTTGTGTCCAGCTGCTAAAATGACAATTTCTCAGGAGGACCCTGACAGGCTCAGGCTAGGTCACATGTCCAACAGTTTTGGAGAGGGGGAAAAATTTAATGGAAAGTCCCAGATCAAGCTTCCATCTTGTTCCCCAGAGGAAAAGTGGGCAGCTTTACCAAAACGGGGAGAAAGAATCCTGGGAAGAATAAACAACAGGAACCTGCAACACACTACTCTCTCCCTTTGCAGTGCCACAGTGCACTGAATATTCTGAATATTCTCTCCAGTAAAGTAAAGTAATCTATTCAACCACATGTTGCCTGACACTTTCATAGTTTTTGCTGTTTATGTGATGTCTGTTAACCTCAGGAGAAACTAGTACTCCTTTGAATATCCTTAGGAATTGCTGATTTATATCTCTTGGGCATCACACTTTAACCTTTGTTTTGATTTTTCCTGTACTCTATTATTATTTTCTAGTCATTTGATAGAATTAGCCTCACAATTTTTTTTGTATTTTAGAATATCAGCTTGTATGGGTGACATGGGTGTTTGCTTCTTAATCATTCTGAATAAAATAAATATTCCTAAAGGCCCTGCTTTAGGGCCTTCCATTTTCTTTTTCTCTTCAATGCCATTATACTGGTTTATGCTCTTCCTCTCCACCCATTTGGAATATCCTTTGTATTCTCTGGCACACCCTGCTCTCAGATCCTAGTCCTTACCCATATATGGCTCCTCACAAAGCCTTCTTTCTTAAGGATTTCTGATTTTCTAGTTGTTGTTGACCTTGAGCCCTTCCTTGCATTTCAATTGGACATATTGTATAAATACTGCCACTCACAAGATGGCCCATGCTTGCCCTCCATCTCACTGCTGTCTCATTCTTTTGTGCAAGTGCCACTTTACTTATTGATTATTTAATCTTTTTCCCATCCAGGGTCTCTTACTTATATTTTTTCAGATTGTTTCAGGATTTGACTTGTAATAGCAAATACTGAATTGGTAGCAGCTCTGGAAGTAGAGAGGAATGATTCACACAGATTTCAACAATGATAACTATTTGCCAAGTGTAACGCCATCCAGTAGTCTGGAGGAAAATTCAGAACATCAGATATCTAAAGAAACCACAGGCTCAGTCAAATTATTGTGGTGTACAGAAAATAGAGATAAACTAGTGTTCATGATTAAAGCCTATTCATTAGTTGTTTATTTATTTTACAGCTACCATTAGGTGATAATTGAACTTACCAATAAATGATGATCATATTTTATGGAGGATTATATGCATCCATTGTGCTGTTTTCAAAAGATTTACATTTAGGTTTCATTTCTGTCAGTTTCCTACACAGTCCATCTCCCATTCTGCTTATTTTCATTTACTTTACTTTAAAATAGGGAAGAGACATAAATTTGCCACAGGAAAAGGCACCAATTTTTTTCTCTGCTCAAGACCAAAATCGTTTACCAATACACCACCTTTTTTTCTGGAAAAAAAAAAAAAAAGAAAGAAAAAGAAGAAAAGGAGGAAAAAAATTTCTTCCTTCTCTGATTTCTAACAGTTGCCCAGTGACATTCTCTATTTATTACACAGTGACAGATAATAGAATTGAAAGGACTTCCTTTAGTCCTGTCCCCTGCCTTTATGCTATCAACTCTATCTAATCTTTTCTAGCAGACACCCAGGCTTTGTCCACATCACATCAGAAGACACAGTGTTTCAATGTCATTCTTTATGTCCTTTCCATGGATCTTCTTTCAATGTGGTCCCTGACTTTAGTTTGGGAGGAGGCAGAGGTTGCCTCCTCCCAAACCAGAAATGTGTCTGGAGAATTTGAGATGGCAGATTATTCTTTGTGACTCTTTAAACAAATATTGTTTATTTCTGATTCTGACTATAAATAACAGCAAATATTTATTGGGCCCTTTTGAAGTTCTAAGTCACTGGGGCCAAGGAGTTTGCTATTGTGTTCTCATGTAATCTTCATAACAAACTGAAGAATGAGAGATGGCATAAACTACTACTTAACCCTCGGTATAGATTCTCCCCTTTATCCTTTAATAATAATAGGAACTTAGGTATAGTTGGACACAGGATGTCCATCTACCTAAAAACTATATTTCCCAGATTCCCTTGCAGCTAGTTCAGCCAGATGGTTAAATTATCTTTGGCAATGGATGGAAGTGATATGTGAAGATTCCAGGCCATAGCTTAGAAGGTGTTAAAGTGAAAGCTTGAGCAAATTTTGGTTGGATCTCAGAGTTTTAGTGAATCGATTCATGAAATAGGGAAACAGAGAAATTAATTTTTACAGGTAGAATAAACAAGTACATTGGGAGATAAATTTTATTGGTTAGCTCAGACTATGTTTCCTAAAATGGTTTGTGCAAGTGTTGCTTGGGATGGATGAAGTTAGTTGGTGATAACTAATTGGCTGTATGTAAATTTGGTTTTCTGGGTGAGACAGGCATTTCTAGGAAATAGAGATTTGCTTAGATTTTTGGTCTTGCTTATGTGGGGCTTAGCATGGGTGCTTCCACGATGGGCTTCCTAGATTTTATGTATCAAAATAAAGTAATGCCTTTCCTCTTTTCTCTTGCTAATGAACCCCCTAAAAACTTACTGGGGTAAAACAGCAACCATTTATTTTTACTAGGTTTGCAGCTGACAACTTGGGCCAGGATCAGTTGTTTGATTCTTCTAGCAGTCACTGAATTTTAACAGTTGTGGTTATCTGGCAGCTACTTGGGGGGCTGACTGTGAGCTGGAGCCATAGGAGCAGTGGGGCTCCATGTCTTTTTTCATCCAGTGGACTAGTCTCCACTTGTTTATGCAGTGGCTAGCAGGTTCCAGGAGAGCAAGCAGAAGAGTTCAAGACCTCATGAGACTGTGATTCAGAACTCTCACAATGTCATTTTTGCTGCATTTTATTAGTTAAAGCAAATCACAAGACTGCACATATTCAAGGGGTGGGGAAATTGTTTATAGGAATTGCTGCAAGTCATGTTGCAAAGGGACATAGATACAGGGAAGGGTGGAGAACATTTTTGTGGTCTACCTCACTTCCTTTTCATTTATTCATTTTCCCACTGACAAATATGTAAACATGAAACTAGAGCTTAGGCAGCATTCTTTGGACCAAAATATGGAAGTTATATATTGAAAATGGCAGAACAATGAGCCCTGTCCTGGGTACCCTAGAGCTGCTATTTCAACCCTAGACTGCTTATGAGCAGAATTATTATCTGAGAGAAAAATAAACTTCTATCTTATTTAATTCATTATCATTTTATTGTCTTTGCTATAGCAGTTGAACTATATACACATTTTACAAATGATAAAATTGAGCCATAGATAAAGTAATTTGCCCAAAGCCATCCAGCAGGTAAGTAGCTGTGGCTCCATTTGAACCCAGGACCTAGCTGATTCCAGAACCCATGTGCTTAGCACTGTACTGCATTTGTATATTGCAACAGTATTTACTTCTCTTATCCACAAGAAATAAAACTTGAAGGGTTTGTTTTTCATCTTCAGAAGGAATTTATGACTTCTGTTGAATGGATACACTAAATTTAAGGTCTCAGTCATTTGTAATTCAAAACATGTTTGATCTGTATAATTTAAACATATATTTATATATACACACACATCCTTTATTTTTTTAAATAATTTTTTCCTTTTTTTAAGATACATAGATCACACAAAATGTTACATTAAAAAATATAAGAGGTTCCTATAGACCCCGCACACATATCCTTTAAGCATGTAAATATTGGTGCTTTGACCAGTCAGCTTTTAGGACTTTATGTGATGTTATTAATGTTAAACATAAATGGTTAACCAATCAAAAGAGAAAATATACAAAAGAGCAAAACATATTGGATACTCTTATAATCTATATGTCAGTCTGAGTGTGACAAGAAGGAGGCTCTGTATTTGTCTACTAAGTAGAAAATGGCATAAGTATAGCATTCAACCTTAGGCATTGTGGATATATCCATAGTTACAGACAACTTAACTATGTGGACATTAAGTCATCCCTGATTTCTGTCTGTAATAGCACATTCTACTATGCTAATTAAGTTTGAGATGACATCATTTGTTGGACTTCTTTAGAGATATGTTGAAATTGGGAATGAACACTGACTCTTTGTTGAAGCTTGATATTTGTCTGTGTCACAGCTAAAGGATATTGGTGATCCAGAGAAACTGTTTACCAGTACCAGTACTTTGCTTTCTTATATCTTGGGCCATTATATTATTCCTTTCATTTCTAGTCCTTTCTAAACACTTAAAACTAGAAATTTCTATGTTCAAGTGAAGGTTTTTCTATGTTAAGTTATTGGGCGTGGGGGTGAGTCTCAATACAGCCCGTGTAGGAAATCTGAGACTCTTCTACAATTTCTTTCAATCCTTTTTGTACATGATGAGCTAGAATAACCTCACTGAACTGAATTATCCTTCCATGGTATGGTTCAGTGAATACCATAATATTTTAGCACAGCTTGAGTGATTTTTAATGCCAAAAACATCAGCAAGAAATACAAATGTTACAAAATATTGAAACAATACCATAAAAAAGCCCAGGATCATAAATACTTTACTTTACAAGGTCTCAGAGGTCAACATAGCAATACTACGGAAAATTAAAATGCTCTGTGTGAGAGCCTTTCAGGGGAAAAGACACACAGGCGTACTCAGTTAGCAGTTTACTATCAAAATGCAGAAAACTGTTCTCTGAATATATTTTAGGCTGATTAACGAAGAAAAAAAATAACTGTTTTCCGGGAGTAAAAATGTATGAAGTTATTCATCTGCATGTTTCTTTATTTGGTTTTAATTACAATCTAATTAAAGGAGAATTACAGCCCATGATAGAGAGATGACTTTTATATAAATTATGTCCTTAATCACACAAAGGAAAACGGCGTGCACAAAGAAGTGAGCTGAGGATTTGGATTTGGGCAGTTAAGGTATCAAAAACCATTGACTAAGAACAGAGGCTTTGAATTTGGGAAACTTCCTTTCAGCCAAGGGCTCTTTGAGCGACTCTGCCATAGGTATATATAAAATCGGTCAGAAGAAAGAAAGAAAAAATCTTGTAATATCTGTACACAGAGCTATGAAAAGGTGGTCTTCGTGCATTCTATGGTACCCAGGTGTGTGCAGGCTCCTACTGTCTACTATATGTTAAATCTTCCTAGCCAGTTTTCCTGGGTGATGTGTCAGCTTCAGCTGAAGTCAGTGAATCATGGAAAAATAACCCACCCTGATATGTCTAATAAGAATATGTTGGAGTAGGGGCAAGATCCTGCCCAAGTGAACTGTTTTGGGAACACACAGAGCAGGAGGCTTCAGGGCATTGATCTGGAGGGAGCTGGACAAAGAGATAAACCGTTCAAGGAAAAACCATGAGTTTCTTGCCCTTGAGGTTGGAAACTGCAGGATGGCTAAGCCCTACCTCAAGGGAAAAAGCCACGGAGAGCCCCTACCCAGCTGGAGGAAGCATTCTTTGACAGTGGGAGGGTTCTGGTGGAGGGTGGAGAGGAGTTTTCTTCTGTGGATTTGATTGCCTGGACCCCTTTGGGTTTTGAGGAGCATATCAGCTGGCTTGAGGTGGCACCAGGAAGAGGAGAGAGGCAAAGCTGCTGAGGAACCTAACTGCCCTGGGATAGGGAAACCTGGCCTGGGAGAAGGTAGAGTCAGGCAATTCGACTAGTCCCATGCTGAAAACTATAAAAATTTCAACTCCCTTAAGGGAGGTGGGCAGTAGGAAGTGCTTAATAAGCTTCCAATAGTCTAGTTAGGGTCCCCTGGGAGGAGGAGGTGGTCTGGAAGAGGGTTGGCAGTCATTTTTTTCTGCAGTGAGTTAAGTCACCAGAGTCCCATTTGAATTTTAAAAGGGAACTCAACCTGACCTGGAGAGGTGAGGGAGGAAAGGCTCACACAGGCTATTGCATCCTGCTGCCCTGGGAGAGAAAGCAATAAGAATAAAGAGGGGGCAGGCACAGACTCCCAATCAGCAGGAATTCAGCCAACTACAAAGAGTCAAACCTGCCCAAGGGAACGTGACTAGATAGCTTTCTGAAGAGCTAACTGACCAATGAGAATGTTTAGCTCAGTGGAAGAGTTTCCACCTTGAATATACGAGGTCCCTAGTTTGCTTCCTGTCTCCTTTTACAGTAGTGATCCCCTGGGATATCAAACATCCAGCTGATACTTTAGGACAGAAAACATAGACATTATTTTTGTATTAGCTTCTCTTGGGTCTCTTATTTTTCCTAAGAAAAGGTTACATTTGTTTAAAAATTTAACTTAGTTTACTCGCTAAAATCCACTTCAAAACCTGCAGAGGAAAGGCTGCAGGGTTATGGATTGATGAACACTGGCAGCCTGAGAAGCTCTACAGAGGCCTAAGAGGGAAAGCTGCTCTTTCTTAGTTTTTGTTTGACTGCTCGCTTGTGTGTTTGTTTGTATTGTTTCCTTGTTTTTCTTCCCTCTTTCTTTCCCTCCCTCCCCCCCCTTTATTCTTTTTCTTTTCAATTAGGTGCTGCTGGCTTGTTTCTTGTTTGCAGTGTTTCCTCTTCTTTGTTTCCCCCTTTTCTCTGTATACTGATTTTGTCTATCAATGCTATCTCTTTTCCTACCTTCATATTTCTATCTTTGACTCTCTGTTTTGGTCTTACATTCCACCTCTCTTTGTTTAGCCCTCAATTTTTCTGGTTTTTGTTTCTATCTCATCTATTCTCTTTTCTTTCTTTATTCAACTTTTTTCTTTTTGTCCTCTGTTTTCTCTTTCCCTCTCTCCTCATCATTCTGGCCTTTTAATTCATTATATATATTTTTCTCTATTCGGTTTCCCAGTTCATTGTAGGTACTCCACTTTTTTATTCCTATTACTCTACCCTGCTTACATAAATTAAATATTCATTTTCCTAGCCTTACATGATTCCTCTTCTAACCTTTACTATTATTATTACCATTATCTCTTTTCTTTTCTAACATCTTTTGCTTTCTCAGGCCTAATCTTTCTCCTACAAGGGAACATGGAAAACAGCAAGGAAATAGAATGAGAACAAAGCATCAAAGAGGAGACGTAACACACACACACAAAACAGCAGCTAAATAACACCCTAGAGGAGAGAGAGAAAGTAATCAACTGAATAACACCATCAAGATAAAAAGATGACCAGACAGCAACAAAAATTACAAACCATATCAAGAAACAGGTAGACATGGCCCAGTCCAATGAACAAACTAAAAACTAGGGAGAGATTCAAAACATGGAACAATGAATCAAAGCTTTTCAAACAAATCTCATGGACCAACTTAATGAAGTGAAGGAAGAGATTAAGGATATTAAAAAGACACCAGGAGAATATACTGAAGAAATTTTGTAAACATACAGAAAAAGATAACTGATATGAGGCTGATGAGTGGCACAATCCAAGAAATCAAAAATACACTGGAAGCACACAACAGCAGATTTGACAGGAAGAGGAAAGAATTAGCTATGTGGAGGGCAATACATTTGAAATCAAGCAGATAGGAAAACAGATAGATGAAAAATGGAAAAAAGTCCAGCAGAGAATTGGGGATTTGAATGACAACACAAAATGCACAAACATATGCATTAAAGGCATCCCAGAGGGAGAAGAGAAGGAAAAGAGGACAGAAAGATTGTTGGAGGAGAAAATGGCTGAAAACTTCTCAACTCTATTGAGGGAGATGGATGTACATGCCCGGGAAGTGCAGCACACCACAAACAGTATAAATCTCAACAGATCTACTCTAAGACATGTATGTGTGAAACTCTTCAAGCTCAAGACAAAGAGAAAATAATGAAGGCAGCAAGAGAAAAAAAGAACCATCACATAGAAGGGAAACTTAATAAGATTAGTGCTGATTTCTTATCTGAAACCATGGAGGCAAGAAGGCAATGGTGTAACATAGTTAAGATACTAAAAGAAAAAATATTCAGCCAAGAATTCTTTATACAGTAAAACTGGAATTCAAAAATGATGGAGATCAAAATATTCACAGATAAACAGAAATTGAGAGATTATGTCACTAAGAAACCTGCCCTTCAAGAAATACTAAAGAGAGTTCTCTAGGCTGAAAAAAAAACAGGAGAGAGAGTTTGGAGGAGAGTGTAAGAATAACTACAAAGACAAAAAGAGAAATAAAAGCAACATATGACATCCATAAACTAAGCCCAAAGAAAATATGGCTAATGTAAGTAATTCCTTGAGAATAATAACACTGAATGTTAATGGACTAAACTCACCAGTCAAGACACACAGATTGGCAGAATGGATAAGGAAATATGACCCACCTACATGCTGTCTAAAGAAACTCACCTGAGACCCAGGGATTCAAGGAGGCTGAAAATGAAAGACTGGAAAACAATTGTACAAGCAAACAATAACCAAAAAAGGGTGGGAGTAGCTATGTTAATATTGGACAAAATAAACTTTAAATGCAAAAGTATTATAAGATATAAAGATGGACAGAATATATTAGTAAAAGGGGTAATCATTCAAGAAGAAAGAACAATTATAAACATTTATGAACCTAACCAGGGTGCCTCAAAATATATGAGGCAAAGACTGGAAAAACTAAGGTGGAGAAATAGATGCTTCTACAGTTATAGTGGGGAACTTTGCTACATCATTATCACCATTAGGCAGAACCTCTTGACAGAGAATCAATAAAGAAACAAGGACTTTGAATGATACATTAGAGGATCTGGGCCTAATAGACACATAAGAACACTACACACAAATACAGTGGAATACATTTTTCTTGAGTGCACATGGATCATTCTCCAAGATAGACCACATTCTAGGCCACAGAAAATTTCTCAGTGAACTCAGAAAGATTGAAACTATACACAGTAATTTCTCTGACCACAATGGAATGAAGCTGGAAATCAGTACAGGCCAGAGAACCAGATTAGGAACAAAGATATGAAAGTTAAACAAAACACTCTTAGACAAACAGTGGGTCAAGGAGGAAATTTTGAAAGAAATCAGTAATACCTTGAAATGAATGAAAATGACAACATAACATATCAAAACCTATGGGATGCAGCAAAAGCTGTACTGAGAAGGAAATTCATAGCCATAATGCATACATTAGACAAGAAGAAAGAGCTAAAATTCAAGACCTAATTGCACACCTGGAGGAATTAGAAAAAGCACAACAAACTATCCCTAAAGCAAGTAGAGGGAAGGAAATAACAAAGATTAGAATTAAATGAAACATAAAATAACAAAGCACTAGAAAAAATAAACAAAACCAAAAACTAGTTCTTCAAGATCAATAAAATTGACAAACCCTTAGCTAGACTAACAAAGAAAAAAAAGATGCAAAGATAAAAGATAAGAAACAAGGAAGGTTATATCATCACTGACTGCACAGAAATAAAGAGAACCATAAGAGGATACTTTGAAAAAATTATATTCCAACAATTAGGACAATTTATAAGACATAGATAAATTCCTAGAAACACACAGCAGCCTACACTGATCAAAGAAGAAATTGATGAACTCAACAGACCAATCACAAGTAAAGAAATAGAATCAGTCATTAAAAATCTACCAACTAAGAAGAGCCCAGGACCAGACAGCGTCACAGGTGAATTCTACTAAACATTCCAGGAAGAACTAACATGAATGCTGTTTAAACTCTTCCAAAAAACAGAAGTAGAAGGAACATTGCCTAACTCATTGTATGATGCCAACATTCCCCTAATACCAAAATCAAATGAAAATGCCACAAGAATTGGAAAACTACAGATCAATCTCTATAATGAACAATGAACGTAGATTTAAAAATCCTTAACAAAATACTTGCTAATCATTTCAACATCAAACATCATCAAACATCAAACAACATCAAACAACATCAAACAACATCAAATCAACATCAAACAGATTATACGCCATGACCAAATTGGTTTCATCCCAGGCATGCAAGAATGGTTCAAAAGAAAATCCATCAATATAATACACCACATAAACAGATCTAAAGAAAAAAAAAATCACACAATCACCTCTATAGACACAGAATAAAACATTTGACAAAATACAGTACCCTTTCCTGATAAAAAACACTGCAAAAGATAGGAATAGAAGGGAACTTTCTGAACATGATAAAGGGTATATATGAAAAACCAACAGCTAACATCATATACAATGGTGAAATCCTAAAAGTTCCCCCTCTAATATCAGGAACAAGACAAGGATGCCCACTATCTCCATTCCTATTTAACATTGTGTTAGAAGTACTTGCTTGAACACTGAGGCAAGGAAAAGATATAAAAGGCATCCAAATTGGAAGGGAAGAAGTGAAATTTTCACTATTTGCAGATGACATGATCCTCTATATAGAAAATCCTGAGAAATCTACAATAAAGCTTCTAGAACTTATAAACAAGTTCAGTAAAGTTTCAGGCTATATGATCAATGTGTAAAAATCAGTAGCATTTCTGTGCACCGTAATGAGCAATCTGAGGAGGAAATCAAGCAAAAATACCATTTACAATAGTAACTAAAAAATCAAATACCTAGGAATAAATTTAACTAAAGATGTAAAAGACATATACTGTAAACTATACGATACTGTTAAAGGAAATCAAAGAAGACTTAAATAAATGGAAGAATATTCCCTGTTCATGGGTAGGAAGACTAAATATCATTAGATGTCTATCCTACGAAAACTAATCTACAGACTTAATGCAATCCCAGTTAAAACCAACACAGCATTTTTTACTGAATTGGAAAAACTAGCTATGAAATTTATTTGGAAGTACAAGAGGCCCTGAATAGCTAAAGACATAGTGAGAAAGAAAAATGAAATCAGAGGAATAACACTACCTGATTTTAAAACATACTACAAAGCAACAGTGGTCAAAACTTCATGGTATTGGCACAAGGGTAGACATACTGACCAATGGAGTTAAATTGAGAGTTCTGATATAGAACCTCACATATACAGTCTTCTGATATTCAACAAGGCCACAAGCCTACTCAACTGGGAGAGAAAGGCCTCTTCAACAAATGGTGCTTGGAGAGCTGGATATCCATATCCAAAAGAATGAAAAAGGAACACCATCTCACACCTTATACAAAAATCAACTCAAGATGGATAAAATATCTTAATATAAGAGCCAAGTCCATAAAGACTGGAAGATAATATAGGGAAGCATCTATGGGAACTTGTAATAGGAAATGGTTTCATGAAATTCACACCCAAAGCATGAGCAGTGAAAGAAAAAATAAATGGGACTTGCTCAAAATTAAAATGTTTTGCACCTCAAAGGAGTTTGTCAAGGAAGTGAAAAGACAGCCTATACAATGGGAAAAATATTAGGCAGCCATATATCTGATAGGAGCCTTATATCCAGCATATATAAAGAAATCCTATATCTTAAAAATAAAAAGACAAACAACCCATTTAAAAAATGGGCAAGTGATTTGAACAGACACTTCTCCAAAGATGAAATACAAATGGCTAAAAAGCACATGAAAAGATACTCAACATGACTAGCTATTAGGGAAATGCCAATTAAAACTACAATGAAATACCATCTTACACCCATTAGACTGGTGTCCATTGAAAAAGCAGAGGACTACAAATGTTCAAGAGGGTGTGGAGGAAAGGGAACACATGCACTGCTGGTAGGTATTTAGAATGGTCCTGCCATTGTGGTGGACAGTTTAGAGGTTCCTCAAAAAACTAACTATAGATCTGCCATATAACCCAGAAATTCCACTGCTGGGTATATACCCAGAAGAACTGAAAAAAAGGACACGAACAGATGTATGCACACCAATATTCATAGCGGCATTATTCACTTTTGCCAAAATTTGGAATCACCAAAACACCCATTAGCAGATGAATGGATAAACAAAATGTATGTACATACAATGGAATATTACTCAGCTGTAAGAAGGAATACAGTACTAATACATGGGATAGCATGGATAAATCTTGAGGATCTTATGTTGAGTGAAGCAAGCTAGGCATTGAAGGACAAATATTACATCACCTTTCTGATATGAATTAAGGAAATTGAGCTGACTCAGAGAGTTAGAGTCTGGAAGATAGGTTTACAGGAAATAGAAAGTGAGAAGAAAGTTGTGAGCCAACACCCACACTGGCAAAACCTATGATAAAGTGGAAGTGAGTAATTGTGCAATGAAGGGATATAACAGTGGTGTAGGGATATTATTGGGTTGGTTGGTACAAGCTGGACAGGGGGCTAGGATGAGGAGGATGGGTTGAAAGGTCCATGGAACTGGGAGGAGGGTTGGGGCAGGGAGCAGGTGAACATGGGGGATTGGTGGGTACATGGTTGAAACTATTATATTAAGAAAACTCTTTGGGCAATATGACAAGGAACGGTTACTGGATCAGGGTGTTGGATGGGGTGGGCATTCGGCACAGGGTACACCTGGGGCAATCTTCCAGAGAATGTGTGAGTGATCGTTTGTTCATAGTGTGTTGTATCAGTGGGGGGAGATCAACATAACGAGTGGGAAGTCATTGGACTCCCAAATTGGGGAAGTCCAATATGTTCTTAAACAGAGGATAGGTGTCTCTTGAGAGCATGGGTATTTTCTAATAGGGAAGGACATGCTAGTGTGTCAAGCCCTCAGCATTGTTGCAAGTATCTATGAATCTTGCCCTTCAAGCAGTGAAGCCTGGTGGTCACTAAAGACCTTCAGGGGAGGGGGAGGGAGGAATAGAATAGATAGAAGAGTAGTAGTTAGGGGGCAATGGAAATGTTCTGCATGATCTTGCAATGATGGATACAAGCCATGTTAAATTTCATCAAAAATTTATAAAAGGGTATGGTCTAAAATATAAACCATAATGTAAACCACTGACCATGATTTCAATATTTGAACATCAGTTGTAACAAATGTACCATCCACATGTAAAAAGGTTATTAATAGGGAAGGGGGAAAGGGGGAGGATGTTGGGTATATGGGAGTCCCCTATATTCTGTATGTGACTTTATTGTGACCTAAAATTTCTTTGAAGATGAAATGAAAAAAAGTAAGACACTGGGGAAGAAATGGAAGAAAATGCTACTGTACATACAGGACAATAGTTATTACAGTGAAGAAAGGTAAAATATCAAAAATATTTTTAAATTATTTTTCATTTTTTAATACCCCAATTTTTTTTACTTTTAGTTTTTCAAAATTATTATGTATTTTATTTCTTATGTTTAAACCTATCATTATTATTTCATTTTCTTATTAATTGAATTTGGCAATATTCTTAGCTTCATTTTTGAAGTTTTGGATCACAGAAGGGCTACAACTATGGCAGGGGAGCATCATTGGTTTGAGGTGTCAGTGGTGGGGGACACATGGGAGGAAGTTCACCTGTGCATATGTATGAGGTATATAAATATCTTCAAATGTTCACGGGGCGTTGCCACAGTGGGTAGAGATCCACACAACAAGCTAAAGAATACTGAATTCCACCCTGGGAAGGGCTGCCACATTCTCTAATGGAACAGCAAAAATCCCCCAAGTACAGAAGCAATGCCTAGTGAAGAAGGCTGATCCATTGATGAGCCCTATATATTGATGAGAATGCTAATGAGCCTTTTGCTCTTGAAATTGCAGCTTAGCCTAGTGTTATAGGGTGCCTAAGAGTTACTGCCTCCATGTTGCTCAAATGTGGCCTCTCTCTTAGCCAAACTCAGCATATAAATGCATTATCTTACCCCCCAATGTGGGACATGACTCCTGGGGATAAGCCTCTCTGGCACCAAGGGATTACTACCGATAACCAGCTAATGATGCAACTGGTAAAAGAACTTGAATAAAAGGGGGAAAAGGTAAAGAAGAATGAGTTTATATGGTTAAGAGACTTCAAAGTGAGTCAGGAGGTCATCAGAGAGGTAATGCTCACACACGTATCAGCAGGATCTCACAGGCAGCCAAACTAAATACTGCCCAAAATAGTGGTGCTCCGGAGGACTCTGAAGACACCCAGGTCCTATTGTCATGGCAGATAGCTCCAGAGTTTGATGCCTTCCCAGTGAGCCCTACTTTGTTTTTTGGTTCCCAAGTGTGACAGAGTTGGCCTCAGATGTGTCTTCTCTACACATACCTCTGCTGTTGCAACCTATAGTTTTTGGTGGAGTTGGTAGGTGTATGTCCAAGAGACTTGAATCTCTGGGCTGTCCATGTGCCAGCTGGGCTCTGAGCCTCAGTGGAGTTGCAACACCTACTCTCCAGTTCATTAGACTCACCCAGGACAACTAACAAGGAAGTGAGGATGGACAGGCACCACCCCAAGGAACCAAGAGGGTCTACAACTGCAAGCAAGTGAGTCCTATCCATCAGCCACATGGGTTTGAAGTCTCCTCTCAATTAGAGGTGGAGTGGGCATCACCATCCCAGAATCCTCAGGATTGGGGAATAAAATATGGACTAGAGTGGACTTACTGGTATTCTACTATAGACTTATTGTGATTCTAGAAATGGAAGAAATTATATCATTGATGTGGAGACAGTGGCTACTGGAGGTGCTGAAGTCAGGGAGAGGGAAAAAGAGATAAAATATGGGGGAATTTTCAGGACTTGGAATCATCCTGAATGACATTGCAAAGACAGATACAGTTCGTTATATATCCTGCCATAACCTACAGAATGGAGTGGGAGAGAATACAAACTACCATGTAAGCTATAATCCATGCTTAGTGACAATGCTCCAAAATGTGTTCATCAATTGCAGTGAATGTACCACACTAATGAAATAAATTGTTAATGTGGGAAAAGTGGGAGGTGTGGGGACTGGAACAGATGGGAATCCCTTTTATTTTTTTATGTAACATTTTACATAATCTAAGTATCCCTTAAAAATAAATAAAAAAATATATTTTAAAAAACAAATGCATACCTGGGCATAAAAAAAATAAAAGATTATGTGGTCATGGCCTTGGCCTTGTTCTCTTTGCTCTTCCTGATCTTGGTGCTGCTGCTGTTCCTCGTGGTATGGTGCGGCTGTGTAGGTGCACCTGCCTCGGGGTCATTGCTCAGGGCCAGAGGGCCCCTTTCCAGGCCAGTGGGTGGACGTTAGTGGCACTGGGACCCTGTTCCAGGATCAGGTGTGTCTGATGGGACACTCCAAGAGTAATGAGTTCAAATTTTTTAAGCCTGTCTTCTCCAACTTTCTGGCCAGGACCCTGGGAAGAAAACAAGGAAACCCCATCTTTCTGAACTGTTTAGATCCCTGAAACTTCCCCACTGAGTGTGTGAGTTTTGTCTCTCTATTCTTTTTTTTTTTTTTTAACCCTGTAATAATCTGTAATCCTACTTTCTTCTTCTTTTTTATCTACTATTTTCCTTACTAATATTACTCCTGACTTATTGGCTAGGTTGCTCTGTAATTGTTTTTCCAATTATTTAATTTTAGTAAAAATGTATGTCAGGAAATTTCACAATGTGGATGCTTGGATATAGCAGTGTTTTTTTTTTTTTAGTTTTGTTTTTTAGGTATGGCTATCTGTTGTCTAGGCATCTCATGTTTTTAGAGCCTTCCGTATTCTGTCAAGCCTCTCTCTCCCATCTCCTCGATTATCTTTTTAGACTGCTTATTTCCATCTTAGGTAGCTTGTTTCATAGTACTGCAGTATCAGTTAGGTCCATCATTTTATTTGCTTTATTTTTAAAAGTTTATCAAAGAGTTTGAAATATCTGGCCAACTGATATATATTTTTTGAAATGGAAAATTTTTGTTACAGCATAATAACTGGAGTTATTAACAACTGGGCCCTTGCACTATGGTCCTGCTCAGGCATTGACCAGGGGTTGCCCAGAAAAGAATACAATTTCCTCTCAAAAGCCGAGGCAGACCCTGAAGGAGCTAACAGCTGAAAAATGCCATACTCTTGGCAGCTGGGCAGCAAGTGCTTTCCTGAAGGGAGTTCTGAGCAGGCACATCCATGCCTGCCATGATGGTTATTGTGTGGGGTGCTGGCCAAAAATGATTCTGAGGAAGTCTTGGTACTCAGTGGGCAAAGGCAAACAGAGATGTCATAATTGATTTAGTGTTTGTTCAAGGATGTTGGGCAAGAAGGAGAGGCCTGTTTACCAGGAAATTACACTACTAAAATAGATTGTCTCTAAAGTCTCCAGCTCTGATGAATTTAGTTCTTTGGTTCCTTCTTCAGCAGTTCTCTCAGACCCAAGCTGATGGAATGTCCTGACCCTAAGACCTTGCTGCTCCCTTCAACATAAAACTGTCTATGCTATCTCCTGAGAGGGAGAAAAGCATTCAAATATCAGGAAGCTCCAGACTCATGGAATCATAGCTCCCTGTTCAAAGCCCCACCCTCAGTTTTGGCTCATGTGTCCTCATAACTTTGTCCAAGGCCAGGAGTGTCTCAGCCACCTTCAGAATGTCAGTCCCAGGTCTTTAAAAACAGTTGCTTCTCTGAGTGTTTAACCAATTCCTGGGTTCCCTGAGAGTGTTCTGGAGCTCAGAAGCCCAAAATAAGTCTCACTGGACTAAAATCAAGGTATGACAGGGCTGTATTTCTTTGAGTGCTCCAGAGGAGAATCCATTCCTTATCTTTTCCAGCTTCTGGATGCTACTTGCATTCCTTGGTTTGTGGGTCCCTTCCACAACTGATGTCACTTTGACCTCTGCTTCCATCATTGCAATTGCTTCTCTTTCTCTGCTTCCATCATCATGTCACCCTCTCTGACACTGACCCTCCTTCTTCTTATAAAGGTCCTTGTTATTACATTGGGCCCACCAGCATGATTCAGACTAATCATCTGATCTTATAATCCTATATTTAATCAAATCTGCAAAGTCCCTTTTGCCACATAAGGTAACATGGCAAGTTCCAGGGACTAGGACATGAACATCATTGGAGATATAATTCAGTCAAACCACAGTGACCCTGCAGCTGCAGAGGTAACTTCCATCTTGATTCTGTAAGGTTGCTTGTTGTAGTCTCATGTGACAGAAATAATGTCTCTTCCTGGGCACACAGGAAAAACATGTTCCTTGCCCTCTTTGCAATTAGGTTAGAGCAAATGAAGGATTCAGGCCAATGGGATGTATTCAGAAAGAAGGTGAGTCTGTGCTTCTCGAGATATGGTCTATGAGACAGCAGCACCACTGTCACCTTAGGGCTTGCTAGAAATGCGTATCTCAAGCTCCAATTCCAACGTCCTCAATCAGAATCCTTATTAACAAGATTCCAGGTGATTCTGATGCACATTAAAGTAGGAGAAGCACTGATGTAAGCCACTTTCAACCATGGCACTTAAAATATGGTGCAAAATCCAGTCCTCCAACCATCTCTTTCTCTACTGCAATGACCTTAGAGGCCAAGAGTTCCAGAAGTAGAAAACATATTTTTTGTCACCTTAGATTAAGCAAATACTTCTTTAGGTATGACATCAAAAGTACAATCCATAAAAGAAAACCCCCCAAAATCTGGGCTTTATCAAAATTAAAAATTTCTGCTCCTTGAGAGATAGTATTAGGACAGTGAAAAGTTATTGGTTGAGAGAAGATTTTTGCAGAACATGACTGTATGCAAATATAAAAAGTACTTTCAAAGCACAATTTAAAAAAATACTCCATCTAAAAATATGGGAAAAGGTTTTGAGTGAATACTTCACCAAAGAAGATATATGGATGGCAAAAAGGACATGAGAATATGTTCAACATCACGGGTCATTAAGGAAATTAAAATTAAAATTACATTGTGATACTCCATACCTATTACTAACAATCAAATCTGGAAAAGTCCACTGCTGGTTGGAATGAAGAACAAGTGGAATTCTTATACTTTGCTGGAGGGACTGTTAAATGCTACAGCCAAACTGAAAAACAGTTTATCAGTTACAAATATAGTTAAAAATATACTTACTATATCACCCATCAATTTCATTCCAAAATATTTACCTAAGAGAAAACTGATGTTTACAAGCAAACTTTTATATAATGTATATAGTGGCTTTATAAAAAATTGGCAAAACCTGGAAACAACCCAATGCTTTTAAACTGGTGAACAGATAAACTGTTGTGCATACATACAATGGAATAAAACAGCAATAAAACAGAATGAACTGTTGAAACATCTAATAATATGGATGAATCTCACATGTATTAAGCCAAATCAAAGCAACCAGATTCAAAAGACTACAAACTGTGATTCCATTTACATTACACTCTGGGAAATGCACAACTACAGGGACAAAAAGTGGATCAGTTGCTGCCATTGGCTGCAGTTAATCACAAAGTGGTATGAAGAAATTTTGGGGGCTGATGGACCCATGCTATATTTTGATCATTCTGGTAATTACACATTTGAGTGATAGAAACTTACTATACTTTTAAAAAAGATTTGTTTTATTTATTTCTCCCCACCCCCTCATTGTTTGCACTTGCTGCATCTGTTTGTCTGCTGTTTCTTTAGGAAGGCAACAGGAACTGAACCTGGACCTCCAGTGGGGGAGGGAGGTACCTAATCACTTGAGCTATCTCTGTTCCCTGCTTTGTTGTATCTCTCATTATGTTTTTTCTTCTTGTGTCTCTTGTTGCATCATCTTGTTGAGTCAGCTTGCTGTACCTGTCTGTTGCACCAGCTCTCTTTCTTCTTTAGGAGGCACTGGGAACCAAACCATGGACCTCCCATGTGATAGGCAGGAGCTCAATCACTTGAGCCACATCTGTTTCCCTGTACTGTATTTTAATTGGGTATGTTCATAAGTGTATGTGTTTGTCAAACCCATAGAATCTTACACTAAAAAGGGTCACTTTACTACATTTCAATTATAGCTCAATAAACAAATTATATTAGACCAACTTAAGTAATTTGTTGAATCTATCATTAGAGTCAATTGTTATGATAATAAATAAAGACTTGAGTCTATTATAATTTGTATTTTACCAGGTCATTAGTACATATGGATCATACTCATTGAATACCTTATTCTGGGCCAAATACATTTTTGCTTGTATATGTTGTTTGGGTTGGAGTGTTGGGGACAAGGTGTTGAGGCAATGGGGGTAGGAGAATAAAATAGCAAATCTGATAATCACATATTTTCTCCTGTATTGCTACATTTCATATATACAGAAATAGCTTGGGTAGCCATTTTAATTCTTAGAAACAACTATTTAGCTTATATCCATACTCATGTTGCCATGGACACACAAAAATACATACACAGTAAAGTCTTGCCTTCTTCTTTAATATTACCTCCTATTTCTCCCTGCCCCCATCTTCTATCAATAATGAATCACTCAAAAATTCCCTAAAGGGCTATGCATTCCATGCCACTCTTTCTTTTTACTCACCTGAGATCTTCCTGGATTGTCCTTGCTCCACTTATCTGACTGGTGAACTCCTCCTTATTTCTTTACATTTTAATAACTAAATTAAGCTTTATATTCTCACTGAAGCTTCCTGTTCCCTCAAGGCAGTCACCAATCAACTTTGTTCTGAATTATTGTTTCCTCCATTCTGTCACTTCTGATGCCTTCATGTGATTGATTACAGTTATGTTTACTTTACATAATAAATAAATAGCAAATTACTAAACAAAACTTCTTGTTATAGAAATTTTCTATCCCCTCATCTTCTGGTATAGAGCATAACATATAGTGGGTTCTCAGCATATTTTCACTGAGTGAACTAATGGAAAAAATACACTTTCTTGAGAAATAGCAGTATGTCTGCCAGTTGTATTACACATTTGTTTCTTTTTGTTTGTTTGTTTCTTCTAAATTGACTTGTAAATTTAGATACATTCTTTCACATGGAAAAGGGTAAAGGGTATAATTTCTTCAAAATGTATTCTTTAATTTTAAAAATGATCTACTCATTATGCAAAACAAAAAACTAAGAAAAATAAAATGGTCACTTTTAAATGGGTTTAGGCTACTGATACATTTCTATTTCTGGAACACAAACTTTGCTTTAGTTTAGGATAATAGGGGCAAAGCATTTTGATCAGAAGTGTTCCCATTATCATCAGCCTTTTGGAAAGTATAAGCAATCAATTGGCCTCTTCATTCATTAGCATTTAAAGAGCAGAGTCTGGAAGAAGCTAGAGATATGATTATTGACAGTCCCATGAGAAACACAGAATTTATTAATCATAGTCATATGATTACATTATGCTCATGAACAGAAAGGATTGCAGCATCTATTTTTGATGTGTGGGCAAGGCTCGTGAGTATACAAAGGTTGAAAGTCTTTGACTGGTGGTTATTACTAATTTAATAAGCAGTCTTCAAAGTTCTTGCAGATACAAAGGAATCTGAAGTTACATGTGTAATATACAGCATGAGCAAAATACTTAATTCCATTCACTTTGAAACCTAGAGGACAGTTATTAAAATTTTATGGTGCAAATTAAAATTTAAGTTTAAAATACAGGATCAAAAGAATCTTTCCTTTTCCCTCAGTGCTATTAAGAATCAGCTTTTTGAATAGAGAAGCCCAATGTCCAATGTCATGTCCTTTCTCTCTGGAGAGCCAGATTAGAGCTAATCAAAATTGACTAGAGAAACATATCTTTCTATATTTTTCTTCAAGTGGGAAGTTTTTCTATGACCTTTTAGTATATAATGTAACTAGTCACAGAGTAGAAAATATAAATCAAATATGACTGTGGCAAATTTTGGAGAAGCAAGTGTGGTGTGAAACAAGGCAAAATTTACACTGATGATACTCTTAGCACTCTGAAAAAGTATACCCTTTAAGGACAACAAACACCTGAAACCTGAGCAAATACAGAAACACACAATTTCACCTCTACTCTTGACTACTTGTGATTTTAAAAAGGCATCAATTACCATATGACCCAGCAATCCCATATCTTGGTATATACTGAAAAGAATTGAAAGCAGGGCCTGGAACACACCTTGGTAAACCAATGTTCATAGCAGTATTATTCACAATAGGTGGAAGCAATCCAAGTGTCCATCACCAAATGAATGGATAAACAAAATGAAATATTATTCAACCATAAAAGGAATGAAGTTTTGATACGTGCTACAACATGGATGAATCTTGAAGACATCAGGCTGAGTGAAATAAGCCAGAAACAAAATGACAAAATTGTAATGATCTCACTTATATGAAATATCTGGAATAAACAAATTTCTGAGAGAAAGAAAGGAGATTACAAGTTACCAGAGGTCAGGGGTGGGGAAGTGAGGGGTGACTTATTGCTTAATGAGGGCAGTATTTGTTTGAAGTGATGAAAAAGAGTAATGGATATTGGTGATGGCAGCACAACAGCGGTAATGTAATTAATAACACTGAATTGTAAACTTGAAAGTGGTTAAAATGGGAAATGTTCTGGATGTCATATTTTAGGTGAGAAAAGAACTGGTACAAAGGAAAGCATTCTAAATAGTAGAGAGTTGTGAAATTATGGCCTAGAAGAAATTGTTGAAAGAATTTAAGACATTTAACCTTAAGAGAAAACCTAGAAGGGTAAGAATCTTGGACTGCAAACTCAAAGGCATAAAGACTGAAGTAGGCCAGAAGGGCAGTCCTAAAAAAAAGAGGTAAATTGTTGCCATGTGGACCCAGTATTTCTGGATCTTCGGATTTTATTAAGAGGAGGCAGAAAGCAAGGTTTTCATGTGAACTTCTCCTTAATTTTTAAAAAATAAACCTCTATCGTCTATTTTTTTTTAAGATTTATTTTATTTCCCCCCACTCCCTTGTTGTTTCTCATTTGCTGTGTCTGTTTGTCTTCCTTATTTCTTTAAGAGGCACTGGGAACTTAACCCAGGACCTCTGATGTAGGAGGGAGATGACTAATCACTTGAACCACCTCCACTCCCTGCTTTGTTGTGTCTCTCATTCTATTTTTCCTCCCCACATCTCTTGTTGTATCACCTCATTGTGCCAGCTTGCCACACCTGCCCACCACATGAGCTAGTTGCCTTCTTTAGAAGACACAAGGAATTTCTGCTCCTTGCTTTTGTTGTGCCTCCCAGGATGCTTTTTTCCCTTCTTCTTGTGTCTCTCTCTTATTGTGTCAGCTTGCTGCACATGCCTATTGTACCAGCTTGTTATCTTCTTTAGGAGGCACTGGGATCCAAACCAGTGACCTCCCATGTGGTAGGTGGGAGCCCAGTCACCTGAGCCACATCTGTTTTCCTTCTCCTTATTTTTAATTGTCAATGCTTTCTCTTTTTAAAAGAAATCACTTGGTGGTCCAAGGTATATCTGCAGATCTTGTCTGGATATTGCGTGTCTATTGGTTTATGCTAGTAGTCTGAAAATTATGGCTTAAGTGTCCAATCAAGCCTGCCACCTATTTTTCTATGGCCTGATAGCTAAAGAGAATTTTTATATTTTATTACTGGTTGACAAAAATCAAAGAAGATTAATATTCCATGGCACATGCAAATTATATGAAATTTAAATTTCAGTGTAGAACATGTTCATGCTTATCATTTGCATATTGTCTATGGCTGTTTTGATGATACAAAAGCAAATTAAGTAGTTGCAACTTAGACTGTATGTGACTTTTTCATCAGGCTTAGCATATTACAACTTGCAGTGACACAGTTATAAGTTGACACCATTTCAAAACACATATTCTCATACTACAATGTTTTTTTTTTTTAATTATCAGTGCATATCCACCATTTCAAAACAATTAAAGGAGAGAAAAGTAGGCTTTGAATGTGTGGTAGACTGAATACCCCAATATCCTAATCCCTGAAACCTGTGAATTTATTACCAAATTTTTTGGCAAAAGGGACTTTGCAGTTATGCATAAATTAAGGATCTTGAGATGTGGAGAAAATCCTGGGTTCTCCTAGTGGCTTCAGTGTAATCACAAAGCTTCTAAGAAGAATGCTGGAAAGTCAGATGTAGAGAGAAGGCAATGTAATGAGAGAAGCAGAGATTGGAAAGAAGCAGGTAACTGCCAAGAAATGCCAGCAGCCTCTAGAAGCTGGACGAGGCAAGGAATAGATTAATACCTATAGACTCCAAAAGGAACTGCCCTGCTGACACCTTGATTTTAGCCCCATAAGACTCATTTCAGACTTTGAACCTCCAGCCTAGAAGAGAATAAATTTGTGTTGTTTTAAGCCACTAAACTCATGGTAATTTGTTACATTAGCAATAGAAAGCTAATATGGAATGTCACATATTTAATGAACAATGGAATGTGAATTATTTTATTATTAAATCCACATCATTGTGTTTATGATGCAGTGACACTATGGATGTGGTAAAAGAATATGTCATATATTGGCATTACCAGAATGAACACTCATCAAAATATCCCAACACATACGAAAATATTGATCAGGAAAATGAGAAAGTTTTTTAAAAAAATCTCATCTCAGCAGAAATTTTTCACAAAAATAAAAAATGGACACACAACCAAAGTAAACTTTCAGATAGCTCATTTGTTAAATAAGCAAGAAAATCCATTGATTTATGATAAGCTAATTGGGTCATGTTTGATTGAATACTTATGTGAAGAGTTGAGGACATTTGTAACAACATGAATTGCCAATTAAAATAAAGACAAACAACTTTGAGAGCATTTCCTTTGGTGAGTTTACAGATGCCACCTATACTGCTCAGTTGTTTGTTTAAGGGTCAATAAAGAGTTTGAAGGTCATAAAGAATTAGCCCTTACAAATACTCTCTGTGGAACATTTACAGTCAAGAATATTTTCAAAGAACTTAAGAAAACACCAATTACCTGAAGTGGAATCTGCTAAGATGTGTAATAAGTAAAAGTAGTAAAAATACATGTCAAACAGAAATAGATTTGTTGGACAAATTTACAATGCTTGTGAAAAAGTAAAATGTATAAAGCCTATGGTTATTCATTATATTATTTATTGCCAGGTAGTTTACATAAAACATTTGAATCTATATTGGGTTCTTGAACTGGTAGTGTCAGTGATGAACTTTATTTACTCTTGTGAAATAATCATGATTTCTTTCTGAATTTTTATAAGCAGTAGAAGCTGAATGTCCTGATTTGCCTTACTACACAGAAGTCTTATGGCTTCCCAGTGATAAAGTTTATTTAGATTGAATTCAGTACTGAGAGTGAAATTTTTCTGAATGAGAACCATCTTCAACCATTATTAAGAAACATGTTTTTTAAATTAGGTTTTGCTATAGGTTTGATAATATTTCTTAGTGAATTAAACCTAAATTTACAAGGCAAAACAGTGCTTTTGTGTGAAATTATCCTCTGGTAAAGTCATTTTGAAAACAAATAACATTGCTTGAATCACAAGTGGTGTTAAACTGCTTTCTATACTTCCTAGACTCTTAAAAGTTAAAATAAGAAGTGAGATATCCAATCTCACAAAAATTTTTGTATATTTTCCAAGCCCATACTACAGTCCTGAAGCATTTTTCAGATCTCAATACAAGTGCTTCCACCTAATCTTCAATTGGAGGTGACTAATCTGCATGGTAAAGACATGTTAAAAAGCAAATGTCAATAAAAGAATCTAATAGACTTCCAAATGGTGTTGATCCTGAGTTAAGACCAAATGCTTATAATCTGGTATCAGTACTTAGCAGTGCCTATCTGTCTGAAAAGACATTTTCAAAGATAAAGTACATAAAATGTCATTACAGATCAGCATTAATAGATTAACAATTGTAATTGATTTGGATGATAAGGAATTCTAACTTTTAATCCAATTAAGTGAAATCTTAGCTGCCAAAGAGAAAATAATCCTTTTCTCCTCATTAGTAGACTTGTATAAAAAATAAACATTATTATAATTTCATTTTTTTTCAGTAAAAATTTTTGGGATTTGTTTTCCCTTTTGTTATACAACTTACTACATTTTGCCTTTTAGTTTATAAAACCTAAAATATCTATTATCTGGCTCTTTACAGAAAATCTATTGACACCTGCTTTAGTTGTTTTTTTCCAACACCTGACTTAAACTGCCTATGACTATCTTGATTCGTGTGGATGGGAAGTATGTGCAGGAGTGAGGGGAGGACCCAAAGTACAAATTGAGGCTATTTCTGGAAGCAGAAAATCTTCTGGTAGGCTAACAAAAATGAACACTCACCCATTGTATACCTGAAGTTCATCTACCTTCAAACCAGCCTCAGAGTAATTATTTCCCTTCCAGAGGAGCCCTTATCTAGACTCACTGATCAGACCTCTACACACATAAGTGGCCAAATCCAAGCAGTAGAGAACCAATAGGCATTGAAACTTTAAATCAGAGGGAGATAAGGTAAAGTACATCACCACTAAGTACACACCCAGGTCTTTGAAGTATTCCTGAAGCCTCACCACTGGTACCTCCTCAGGTGTTAGGACTGTCTTGCACCACTTCTCTGATTGTCAATTCCCTATTGATCTCTCTGGCATCCAGAGCCTTGTCTCCCCAGGCCCCTGGCAAACTGGAATGGGCAGAGAATTAGCACTGTTGGGAATCACCTTCTGCAGACTATCCCTCCAGTAGCATGACTCTGATACACATGGGTCACACTGGCCCCCAGATCCCCAGTAGATCCCCAGATCCAGGAGAATGACTTGTTAACATGCTTATGGCTACCTCCCCTTCTCTGTCTCACTTTCCTGATCATCTTTTGCTTCTGGGGTCACTTACTCCTGAACTCTTTCTTGTCTCAGGGTCTAAAGCCTAGAAGTCAGGGTTGTAAATATTTCCTGCAAAATACCTATCTTGTACCAAAGCATTAAAAATAGGACTGGGAGAGGTTCCATAATCTCTTGGCCCAGAAGTCCACTTTTAGCATGATTTCAATTAAAATTAAAAACAATATACACTTATATAATTGGAAGATATAAATTGTATGAAGGGAAAAATATTAAAACTGAGAATCCACACCCTCATCTCTTCACAGTTAATGCTATTAATTATCTTATGATTCTTCTTACAGAAAGAATAAATGGAGAGAGAAAGAAAAAAATGAAGAAACAAACAAACAAACAAAAACAAAGAGGGAAGTATCACTAGTTTTTGATGAAAAGCCAGCTACTAAATGGGACCAAATATGTTTCTTAAAGCTTGTACCAAAAAGATAGTTTGATTTTTGAATATCTTCCAATAACATAACCTGTAATTTTACAGGTATATTTAAATGACAATGTGGTACTCGTCACTGAATATGCTCAGGTAACTCAACAGGAAAATACAATAAAATCTTTGCTAATTGAGAATGGTGACTGGCACTGAAACTCTTGCCATATCTTTGAAGAGAATATTTTCATCTCCAGGGTAGCCAACATTTTTACAAATGAGTCTATTAAAACTCATGTATATGAGTTTATCATTCATTATTTTCAATGCTCATTGAGCCATGCTTTTAAAAGCTATACATTGTTTCTTTGATTTTTAAAATTTCCTTTCTTTACATTTCTCTTTGATTTTAGTGATACTTATTTTATGGAAGGAATGAAGTAAAGAACTAATGTTGCTTTCTATAAATAGGTTCAGCAGCTTTTCAAGTGGGCCACAGATTAGTGAGCAGTAACAGTTCATACACAAAAAAGCCCACACAGTATTTTCAGAAGAGAGGTGGTCACACAGGAAAGGAGACACAGCACTTCTCATAGGAGCTTCCATTGTTGTTTGGAGCCTTGAATTATGTCTAGCAACTCTAGGTGATTTAATCTCACAACAGAATCTGCTAGATCTGGAAAGTTTAGTTAATGCCATGCCACAGTCTTTTTGACTTGATATTTTTATAATCCCTTCAGAAAAATGCACATGTACACACATGCAACTAGGCATTTCCATTAATGGAAATACATAGAAATACTAAGTTTCCTTGTATAAATTCCAGGTCATCAGGTCTATATTATCACTTGTGGGAGAAACAGAGGCAAGTGTCCAGTTATTCCTGAACAAGAACGTCAGATTCCCATTTCCCTTCATTCTGGAAATCCATCTCTTTGGCTACCCACTTGTCTAAGCAGATTATGTTGATTGCAACTTTCTTCCCAATTATTTGAAAAACCTCCTGTATTGATTTGCATGCCCCAAATTCCCACTGGCATTTAGATCAATTTCTAGACTCTACTCTGTTTCCTTTAATTTTGTGTCTATCCTTGTATTGTACCAAACTGATTTAACTGTGGTTGCTTTCTACTATGTTTCTCTCTCAGATGGGCTAGTTTTCTCTCTTAATTCTTATTTTTCATGTATCTTCTTCATGTATTATCTTCCTACTTTAACTGGTCTGGGTGCTCTGGGTCAAGTCTGACAGGAGAAAATCAGAGTGATTTCCATGGTTATAACCTTAATAATGAAGCTGTCATTATTACAGCTATGCTATATGCCTGCTGAAATGGGAGCTTAATATCTATGTATGCATGTGTGAGTGAATAGAACTATTTAATATCAATTGTTTTAAGAATTATTGAGAGGCCAATAGTATTTTGGTTAAAACTTAGAAAGTAGAAGTCAAAAATCAGAAATCTTTTCACAAAATAAGTAACATAGGTTAAATACTTTTTTTAAAAAGATAAATATTTGCTTGATAATATTTCAGCTTCTCCTCAGCTGGTCTCAATATCCAGTGGGTTTAGGACAGGTTGGGTCAAGACTTTCAAGAGCTTATGGGAGGGAAACGGACTTTGGCCCAGTGGTTAGGGCGTCCGTCTACCACATGGGAGGTCCGCGGTTCAAACCCCGGGCCTCCTTGACCCGTGTGGAGCTGGCCCATGCGCAGTGCTGATGCGCGCAAGGAGTGCCGCACCACGCAGGGGTGACCCCCGTGTAGGGGAGCCCCACGCGCAAGGAGTGCACCCATAAGGAGAGCCGCCCAGCGCGAAAGAAAGTGCAGCCTGCCCAGGAATGGCGCCGCCCACACTTCCCGTGACGCTGATGACAACAGAAGCAGACAAAGAAACAAGACGCAGCAAAAAGACACAGAAAACAGACAACTGGGGGAGGGGAATTAAATAAATAAAAATAAATCTTTAAAAAAAAAAAAGAGCTTATGGGAGAAATTCTGGGGAGGATATGGGGGCCTGGAAGACAGGGACCAGCAAGGTGGGTGCTATGGGCTGAGAGGAAAGATCAGAGAGGCTTTGGGGCAGAATGCCCATAAAATGATTTTGCTACACAAAATTCACTAAGTCTGAACCCATTAATTATTAAATTATTCTTATTAAATTATTTGGCATGGGGTGTCCTAGCATCTCTCTCAAACTTGTCAGGTACCCTTATAGTATCTTTAATAGCATTTACATTGCCAACTCATGAGTGTATGTGTGTACATGTGTGTTTAATCAAAATGGAATAGTTTGGGTAAACTTGCAAGATAGCTGAATTTTATACCTGGATTCATACAAAACAAGACCCGAAAGGTGGCAAAGCTGGAATTGAGGGCAGAGAAATATGGAAAGTGTAAAGTACTAAAAATTTGCAAAAAAATTATTGAGAAAGCATCAAACACTCTGGGCTATAGGTTTGATGACATCAAAGCTGAAAACACCAAGGAATAAAGCAGGAGCAGTTCCTATCTGATGATACTGTACTGAGGTGTACATATGCTATTCTGTAACTGTGCAGTTGGCTGTGCTGTGGGGTCTTTAAGGTGGGAGGGGGGCTGGAGGGGGCCCCTCCCCCACCCTCTCTGAGTGTTCTGTGGCTCTGTGATGCGGGCCTGTGTCTCCAGGCAGCGCAGGCTCAGCACTCAGTACTCAGTGCTGCCTGAGGCAGGTGTGCACTGGGGAAGATGGAGATAGATCTCTACTTCCCGAGAAGCCACAGTGTCCCATGGACGAGCACAAGTACTTCCGCATGGATTGTTGTATTCAATGTGTTCTTACTGTGTGGGTCATTGCTCTTCCTACTTCTGTTCTTACTTCAGATGGATCTATTTGAGGAAGATGAAGACAGAGATGAGGTAAGGGAATCCCAGATCCAACCCCCATCATAGATGGACTCTTGCTTTCTCTGCTCCTTCCACTTCACTAAATCATTTATGTTTCCACAGAGATGGAACCTCTAAGGAAAGATGAAAACCTTTCTTTAGGGAAACAGGGTGAGGCAGCAGAGAGGCTTCTATCCACACTCTTGTCTCCTTGGGGGTGGCAGAGGACACCAGGGTAAATTTCAAGTGCTGTGACTCAGGGTCCCTGGGCTGGGTTATTAAGAGAATATAGGAAATGTTTGGGGGAGAAATGTCTCTTAATGTCAGCATCAAACAGCTGCTATGATAATTATTCATCATTCTCCTTCCCAAGTCTGGTGTCTCTGGGTGAAGCTGATCTGGAGAGTGAAACTGAGCCTCAGAAGGCCTCCAGTCAGATGCTAAGCACAAGCTCTGGCCTTGGATCAGAATCCTACAAGGGCCCCAGCCACCCAAAGATTGGAGATTACACCCTCCTCAGCACAGAGCACTGACTGCAGTATCAATAGAGGATCATGAGCTTAAAGTACTTCTTTGAGATTTTCAAAGAAGGAAAAGTAGAAAACCTTTTGATCCTCTTTAAAAGAATAAAAAGAAAGGAACACAGTTCTTTGCATTCTAGGTAGAAAGTCATATAGTTTATGAAAAATGAAGGTCTGCAGTTTGCTAAGAAAAGACAGTAAGAACTGGGTCCCAGTCCCTCATTCTTTTTGGGTCAATTCAGAGTCAAGGGAAGTATGTCTTTACCTGTGCCCACAATCTGAGGATATCACTCTCTCCCCCAAGTCAGCCGTCCCATGAATCCCACGAATCACTCGCTTGCCATGCTCCACCACCCACTCTTCCACTCCAATACCACATATGCATCTTATGCTGACTCAGTCTGACTTGCCTCCTTTTCTCTTGAACACTGGCCCAGAGAGCTCATCGCCACAGTGTCCCTTTGGGTTAGAGTCTTCTGTTCTAACAATATCAGGCCTGGAGGACTCAGGCTTGCTCATTTCAGCCTTCTCCTGGAGGCAGTTAGCTGACAAGAGCTTGTTTTTTCCACCTTCCCACACTATTCTTCATAAAGGGTGTTTTTCTCTTCATCTTTCACAGGCCTTACCCCGGGCATACCATAAACGCTGTCATAGGGCATCAAGAGGCTTCTTTAGCCTTCAGCGTTTTCTTCAGGAGCCCCTTGATAGAACAAGGAGAGTGGATGTCCAGATGGTGTTGGAGAAAAAAAAGGAAGAAAAAGTATTTCCAAGACAATGCAGACGGAAATGTGAACTCAATTCTGAAAAAACTGTAGATTTACCTGATATTGATGGGGACATTCCAGGGCCCCCTCACTTCCTGAGCACTGGTGAGCAACCAGAGCAGTTATATGAGGAAACCATCAAGGCTGGGGAGACCATTGTCTCCAGACCCAAATCAAGAGATTCCCCATGGGCCAGTGATTTTGCAGATTCCCAATTTATCAGTGAATTCTTCAATATAAGGAATATATCACCTGGTGAATGCCCCACAATACTGAACCTAATGGAGGAGCAGGATGTAGGGAAATCACCTCTGAAAGTTTATCCTGATAGAGACCCAAAGCTCCAACTGGAGGGAGAGCCTCAGAGCCAGTCTCCTCCTGGCTGTGCTGCTGAAGGGTTCCCTAATTCACCTAGTTTGTCTTCTGAGGACTTCTGGTTCCCAAATGTGTGTAGAGGAAATGTGGCCAATTCCCAGGGCCCCTATATCCACCTAGAGGACAGAGGGAGCAACCTGGGCCTGCAGGAGCAAAGGGATTCTAAGGTTAAGACCTCTTGGATGGTTGAAGATGCCAGTTTAAACCTAAATATAGGAAAAGAGGACCCCAAGGGTTTCCCATTGGGAGAATACCCAGAAAGAGAGTCAGGGTCAGGGCCCTCCCTTGGAATAGAGATGATGGACGACCCTTCTCAGGATGGGGAATCAACAGAGAGTCTGATGCCCCAGTTCTTGCCCCAAAAGGGACAGGGACCTCAAGAAAGCAAACATCAGAAGAGGGTTAGCCGTATGCTACAATGGATTTGTTTAGGGAGAAAAAAAAATAGCCACCAAGCTGCATTGAAATCAACTAGGTCAGTGTTAGTCTCCCAGCAACTGCGTCCAGGCCGTAGTCCTACCATTCTACCCATGGAGTTGATGACTCCCATCAGGGCCCACCAGCATGTACCAAGAGTGCAAGGTCCCCGAGACCGCCATCACCACTTCCCCCTGCTATGCTTTATGGCCTGTATCTCCCCCACTGAACCATAAAACTTCTTCCCCGGCCCCAGCCAGATACCACATTTACTGTTCCTTCTACCTTAAAAAAAATTCCTTAAAATATATTTATTTGTTCAAATAAGAGTGTTGTGTCTGTCTCTGCCACATTTGGGTTGAGGTTTAGGGTATTCCAATAGTTTGAGCTTTGAAGTGGTAGCTTTAACACCTATTAAGTGCCTGTTTTAGCCTCTAAAAGAAGCCCCTGTTCATGGAGGGAATTTAATACTGATATTGCACATCCACTGCCACCAGGCAGTTCATTTTCATGTGCTCAGATATCTTACATTTAAAATATGTTTTCCTTACCTTTTCATTTTAAAAATTTCAAAAAGCATCCATTAAAATTTCTATGAATCTTTAAAGTTCATAGAGATTCTAATCCCGGTTCTGCCTCAGGAAGTTCCTTCCTATCCTCCCTTTCTTGAGAAGGATGGGATGGATGGGGATACACAGAATTACTAGAACCAGAAATTGCCATCCAGGAAGGATGGGAGACATGCAGCATCACATATCTCCAATATGAGAAGGGGAAGTCTGGGGCTGCCTCAGTGCTGAGTTCAGAAAGGTGGAAGTAATCTATGTCTATCAATTTGTTGTGAGAAGAGAAGACACCTTCACCCAAGCCTCCTTTCTTTCCTGATGAAGATGGGGGAGATGGGCCCTGCTTTCCACTTTTTTTGTTAGCCTTAATGAAATGGAGAACATTCCACCACTTGTAATTCTTCTACCCCTGGACACACTCTAGAGCTATTGTATCTATGTGTGTACACAGGGAACAGTCAGGGAGTCTACTGTGGGACTTGTTTTCCTCTCAGGCCCAATGAAAAGTTCAATGATCATGTAATCTCTCTCAAGCCCAGAGTCTGGGCAGGCAGGTCCATGAATGGTGATGACTGCACACACAGGTGTGGTGACCTTGGCTATTGAGTGCTGGACATGGTAGCCCTAGGTGGTCTGTTTGTGGGGACACACAGAAATTTCCTTTCTCTGTTCTTTTTTTCCCTAAATGAAAGGGTATGTGATAGAAGGGAGTGGTTCAGAGGAATGATCCTTTCAAATTGGCTTGAGAAGAGGAGAGGCTATTTATAAGCTTGGGCAAGACATCTCTTCACATATTCAAGTGGTTTGCAGGTTTGTTTACAACCATACAATGAGAACTGGATTCAAAAGTGGAAATATGAAAACTGACCTCAGGCCTGGGTCAGGTGTCCCAACTGTCCCCTCAGCACAAGCCAACCCAGCTGTAGAGGAGTTCAGGGATGGGATCACTTTCCAAAAAGTTGTGGCTTTTATCATTTCACAAAATACATACTGTATTTCGGGGGGGCGGGTTATGATGAGCTCTGGGATGGATGGGGTAAAATTGAAGAACCGAGTATTTGCTTAGGGCAGTGAATTTAAATTTAAAAAAGCATTATTTTGGGGATGTGTAGGTGCAGACGTGATATATTAAAATACTGTATAGTATGGACTTAGTAAGGTGTCTGTGGTTTTCCCCTGACTGGCAAAGGGGTCCATGGAACCCCTGGCTTAGGGGATGTTTGAACTGGGCAATATCACCCATTGGGTGTACTCTATCTGGAGGGGAATTCCATCCCTATCAAGTCTTTACCAGGATATGGCTTGATGACTTTATTGGGGGTAAAGGAATTACTCAGTCATTCATACTGGAAATTTTTACACTGCCCAAGGAAAAATGTGGCAGAGTGAGGAAAAATGTGGGTATGGTGGAAAACAAGGAAAGAGAATAAAGAATCAAAAAGAGCACTGAGATGTTAGAAGGCATAGGCAGGTCTCTAATCTCCTAATCAAGACTCCCACCTTGTGATCTTGATGAGTACTGGGGAGTCATGACAGGTTTTGCCCAGGGCCACCCTCAGCTCATGCCCATAGGTGGGTCCTGTAGCTTTTCCTCTGGGTACAGTGGTTCTGGGACTTACCTTAGCACCAAAGTAGCCAAGTCACCATCTGTTTCATCTCCATGTCACCTGTGCTAAAGACATTAAAGGGCCAAGTAGAGTTGCTGCTGGCAAAGAAGTTATGAAAGGGGTGGGGGCCACTAAAAAGGCAAATGTTTTGTGGGGAGGTCCCCATGAATGGTTTATGAAAGAAGCCACCAGAGCTCCCTAACATATCAGTGCTGAATTTCATGCTGATAGGTTGGCAAATTAGAGGCTAATGGGGTACATCCTGGCTTCACCCAGTGCCTCCACATGTCCCAGCTCCTGAACCATAAGCCTAGAAAAAAGGTTTTTTCTAATAATTGAGTTTTATCTTATTTTTTTGCTTCTAAAGCCCCCATGGGATCTAATCTAAGAAATCTAGAGGCTTGCCTCCTGAGTTTGTGACCCTGCCTTGGCTTTCCTGTCTTTTACTCCAGACCCTCCTCAACTGGGGCCCTGTGTTATTTCCATTCCTAGTTCCTTTACAAACTCTGGAGCTCTGTTACTAATAACAAAAATTATGATTGACTCATTATTGTTTTCTGAGTTTCTAACATCCATGTTTTCTATTTTCTAGATAAAAAAGGAAAGGATAATAGCACATAATAAGCACCTGCTCTATTGTAACTACATGAAGTTTGATAAAACTTTTCTTAACCACTGTATCACATTAATCCAAATTATTGGTTATTTAAAAATGTGAGGAACTGTATAATTTTCAATAATTCAATAATTTAAAAAATCCAAAACATAGATTAATATTAATCTAGCTAAAATGTTGCTTTCATACAGATACGATGATGGTTTTGTCTAAAAACAGTGATAACTGTTACTTTAGTCACTTTTGCAGATTAACATTATGGAGAATAATTTCCCCATCTAAAATAACTTGGCCATACAAGTGTCACACTCAAGAATCCTGTGCAATCAACTTTCTAGATCCCACTTCAAGGCTGTCACACTGCTGCCTGTGCTTTTAAATTGCCATAAACAGATTGTACTTAATTATTAGCAATTAATATTCCACTATCAGTACAAATAAAAGCAGAAATCTCCTTCTGTGTAAGAGATTCTTACACAATCAGTTCTTATACTGAGAACTGATTCAATCAGTTCTTATACTGAGAAGTAAGCATTTTGAAGTTTGATGTAATCCATAAAAGAGTAATTTTAAAAATAAAAGTAGAGTCATAGGTATTAAAAAATTGGATTTTTTCATTGGAAATGAATGGGGAAATTTTATGTAGCCCAAATGACAATATATACATTTCTATAGCTATCTCTTTACTCATTGATCATTCAGACTATTATTGCTGTGGCTTAAAAATGGGAGTGAATAGGCATAGGGAATTGGAATGAGCTTTACTGGATTATAACTTGCAATGTAAGTCCTAGGCAAAATTTCAGATTCCAGAGATAAGTACAATATTGTGAAAACAAGGCAGACTGAGAATTTTGGAATTGGGGTATTCAGCATCACTGCCACACATGGAGCATAATATACAAAACAAAGCAGGATATTGGGGAATTTTCAAAGCCCTTTCCCATCAGGAAGCATCAAGGCAGATTGGCCATAGAAAGAGACCTGTGATGGCAGAGGAGTCACGAAAGGCTGCAAGATCACTGATTACTTCACTGGTGGTGGAGAGGTCCCCCAGGCAAGGGCACCTCTATGTGGAAAACTCTGAGGTGAGAATTAAGGCAGGATTTTTTGGGACAACTAGGAAGTAAGACATACTGAATTAGTAGGACGATTACTAAGGTAGAAAATGTTTAATATGAGTGGGAAGATTACTATTTTAGGAACTGGCAAGCAGTAGTATGGGCTGCTGCTCTGTTATTGTCTCTGAGAAATTGAACCAGTGACTGAATGTACTTGTGCATCATTTCTCCATGGATGAGAAGGTGATATTAGTTGTATGAACTTCAAGATGCTGTTCTGAAATTCAATCCAAACATAACCCCAGTTATTATTTATATACAGAGTCAATTATAGGCAGAAGACTCAAAATAACACTTTTCAGGAGGCATTGGTAAACAGAGGAGAGACAAGAAAAACAAAGACATCTCAAATATGGTGGTGTGAGGACAGTAAGCATGAAAAGGAATGGACAGATATAATTGATGGGACAAAACCAGATGCTCTTTCATTTCCAAGTGCTATATTCCATGGGTAAATACTATGTCTTGTAACATTAGACCAAGAATAAAATATTTAGGAAGTTTACTAGTTTTTCTTGCCTGGTATTCCTATGTTACTAAATTTAGCAATTTTTCATTTCTTTTTATCCATTTATGTGTTTATATTCAGTTCTACATGACAACTCAAAAGCCACCTAATCTAAGTGGCCTTGCCAGAGCACCCTTTCCTGCATAGGGCATCTGTTGTCATTCGGTGGCCTTCTCCTCCGCATTTTTTTGCTTCATAAATCAGGGCACCAACTGAAAGATAAAATATGAACTCTGAATACTAACTCACTAAAATATTAACTTTGAGGGCCAAAATTAAAATTAAAATTGGTGACTTGAACATTTAAAACGTTTCAGATTTATTACCCCTCCCCTCCCCCTCCTCCCAACCTTCTATTTTTGCTGACTGTGTCCATTCACTGTGTGATCTTCTGTATCTATTTCTCTTTTTGTCTTCTTTTCTCATTTCTTCTCCTCTAGGATTCAATCCTGGAGACCTCTAGTGTGGAGAGAGTTTCCCTGAGTCTCCCTGTCAGCTTCAACACCTCAGTTCCTGGTTACTGCTGCCCTTCACCTTGACTCTCCCCTTCATCTCTCTTTTGTTGTGTCATCATCTTGCTGCGTGACTCACTTGCGTGGGCACTGGCTCACTGTGCAGACACTCAGCTCACCGGATGGGCACTGGTTCACCCCGTGGGCACTGGCTCACCACACAGGTACTCATGCAGGCACTTGGCTTGCCACGCATGCACTCAGCTTGCTGTGCGGGCACGTGCACGGGAACTTGCGCCGGCACTTGGCTTGCCATGCAGGCACTGGCTCACCATGCAGGCATGCTTTCTCTCCTTCTTTTTCACCAGGAGGCCCCAGGGATTGAAGCCAGGTCCTCCCATATGGTAGGCAGAAGCCCTATCACTTGAGTCACATCTGCTTCTCTCAAAATATGTTTTAATGAATTGAAGCATGTAAAATGCTCCTATGTTAATAATGAAGAAAATTTCCTTCAATTAATGTCCTGAATAGTAAATATTAAAAAACAAACATGTACTAGAGACTGAAAGGTTGTGCTTTTTGACATTCTCCTCACTTTTTGTGCAAGATACATTAAGATTTTGCTATCATGTGGAACACTACTGCCTGAAATCACATATTTTTCTTTCCTTTTTTGAGTTGGTATTAGCTGTGTACTTGCCTATCCAGTTTTCCACTCTCTTGACCTTTGTTTTGCTTATAAAATCTTAATGTGCTTCTCTGCAGTGTTCCCAGTTGTAATTTGATTCTGTCTCCAGTTTTGCTCATTTTTCATACAGAATAAATAATTTTATCTTCATGGTCTGTATCTCTCCCTTCCTTATTCTCTCCTGTTCTCTCTCTCTCCACCTTTTATTATCACCTAGAAATCCATGCCTTCTATACCATTTATGTGAAGCAATAAAGTAATACTCATTTTTGTGATAACCTTCATATGGCAAGATCCTGAGTGCCTTTGGAATCATCAGTGCATGATATTCTAACAAAACTTTGAGAATTAATATTTCAATAGAGTACAGTGATAACTTGCAGCTGAAATTGGGAGTCCTGACTCCATTGTCATATTGGATAATAGAGTTTGAGGTATGCAAGTTTATTTTTCTTTTACCACAGACTGCGTTTGGATTCTGTTGCTGACACACTATCAAATCATTAATACTGTAGAATGTAGGGCAGGGCATAGGGTAATAAAAGATTGAGGTTTTTTTTTAACTATTAATGATAATTATTTTTTTAGCTAACATTATTGCGCTAGGCATGATGTTGAGTGCTTTAATATGCACTTGCTCATTTCATTCTTACAGCAATCCTGTGAAACAGATACCATTATAAATCTCATAGTACAGAGAGGAAATGGAATACATTGAGAGCTTTTTAAAAATTCTCAAGACCACAGAACTAGAGTGAGATGGATCTAGGACTTGACACTATCCGGGTTTGACTCTAAAGTCTATCCTCCTAACTTTATCCTTATCATTTGGCCATATCTATTCTATCTACTGATCTATTCATCTCCCTGTGAACCATTTGCAAGTAAGTTGCAGACATCAAACCACCTCACCCTTAAATATTTAGTTTGCATATTCTAAAATAAGAATATTTTCCCACACCTAAGAAAACTGACAATAACCTTCTAATTCTTGAATATTATCTAAATGTTGACCATATTAAAATTTCTTCTTTAGTTTCATTTAATCTAGACTAGTCCCCCACTTTTTTTTTTTTCGTAAATGATATTGACTTATGAGAAGACCTTGCCAGTTGTCTTTCAGAAATTCCCCTTCTTGTATTGGTCTTATTGTTCTGCCATGCCATTAACTTGTTTTTCTATGCCATGTGTTTTTAGTAGACTGAAAGATTAATCTGAAGGCTTGGCTAGATTGGGGTTGCAATTTTTGAAAAGAATACTTCATAGGAGATGTTGAATTTCATGCTGTCGCCACTGTGTTGTCTCAGTATAAATGATGCTACCTATGGTCATTTGGTTAAAGTGGTGACCACTTCATTGAAGCCCATTTTTGGTTTATGATTCTTTCCTAACTAAAAAATAATATGTAGGATGATACCGTGGCAAGATATAAATAGTCTCTTCTCCAGCAATGTTTGGATGATGATCACAATAATCCTTGCCTGATTCAATTATTACTATGGAGCTGCAAAGTATATATTTCTAGCCTATCATATTTCTATCATTCCTTTTATATTTCTTGCATTACTCTTTAAAGGAGTGTCCGTGGTTAATTTGTGATGTTTACCACATGAGCAGGATGAGTAAATGGTGAAATGTGATTTTTTTTTTTTGGTTTCATTTCTGATGTAAATATATTCTCTCTTAAATTTCAGAATTTAATGTTTAAAATAGCTTAATTTTCATTCAATGTGCTGAACAGCTGCCATATACCCACTAATCTCTGTTTTATACATAATTGATAAGTTATGATTGTCTATATAAGATTGTTAAGTTTTACTGACAAAACCTTAAAATAAGTCTTCCAGGTATTTCCTATAAGTGAGTTCATATAATATTTGTCTTTTTGAGTTTGTGAATGTAATTAATACCACTGAATTGTGTACTTGAAAGTAGTTAAAATGGGAAAATTTGAGTTGTATATATATTACTACAATAAAAAGTTAAAAAAAAAAGCTGCCAGTGGTTTTCACCAATTTATAAATCTGGAAAATTTCATTGTATATTTGGTATAATTTCCAAGGGTTTCATGACTGTTATCTGATTTAATTCTTTAATGATTATATGAGATTGGTTTGACTACTGGTGAAAAAAGATTAAGAATGAGTAAACTCAAGAGTCAGACAATGCATAGCTAATACATGGTTAAGCCAGCATTGAACCCTAAGTCTTCAGAGTTTTTAAAAAGTTTTCCACTCTAGCATATAGGTTCAACATAAGTTCCATAGACTTGAATATAGGTCTTAGAGCTGCAGATCAACATCAGAGTTGTGCCAGGTACTATAAGCTGGAATTGATAGGCTGGTTGTTGGTTCATATTTACCAATAGCTTAGATGTGGTCAAAATCACATAGGTGTCCAGATGGCAGCATCTTTGTCTTATAACTGATATGGTACCCACTTCCCTTATCTCCATTTAAAAATTATGAAATAATACAGAAAATACACACATATATATAAACTTTATAAATGTTCGTAATAAAAAGTGTGTTATGGGAAGTGGCTGTGACTCAATCAGTTGGGCTCCCATCTACCATATCATGTCCCAAGGCTTCCTTGGAAGGCAGGCTCGCCCACATGCTGCCGAGAGTGGCTGGCTTGGGCACTGCGGAGTGCCTGCCGCCGGGCCCACCAGCCCACAGAGAGCTGACTCAGCAAGGTGACGCAACAAAAAGGGAGACAAGCAAAAATGCAGAAGAGAGTGCAGTGAACAGACAGAGCAGACAGCAAGCAAGCGGCAAGGGGGGGGCGGCGTTAAATAAAAATAAATACACAGAAGAACGCACCACAAATGAACACAGAGCAGGCAGTACGCAAAAAAAACAAAAGCCGCAAGGAGGGGAATAAAAAAAAAAGTGTGCTTTGATTAACCGTAGGATGTACATTTCACTATTTCATACAATCGCAAAAAATATGAAATAACCAGAATGCCCAAGAAATTATGTCACACTCATAAGTTTATATTACACAGCATTATAAATAAAGTTGTAAAAATATATGAAGCTTTGTAAAACAAATTAACTTTATCTACTCAAGCTGAAAAATATTTATAACTCAGGTGGTAGGTAGAATAATGACTTCCCAAAGATGTCCATATTCTAATTCTTAGAATTTGTGGATACATTAGATTACATAATAAAGAGGAATTAAGGTAGCCAATAGAAATATGGCTGCTAATTAACCCTAAGATAGGGAGATTATTCTAGGTTATTTGGGTGAACACAGTGGATGTAACAAGGGCCCTTGAAGATGGAAGAGGGAAGCAAAAAGGTCAGTGTGAGAGTATTAGGATATGAGAAAGACTTAATCAGTTAGAGCTGGTTTTTGAAGTTGGAAGGGGACTGTTTTAGTCAGCAAAAGGGGTATTGATGAAAAATACAGAAATTGGTTGGCTTTTACAAAGGATATTTATTTGGGGGTAGAAGCTTACAGTTACCAGGCCATAAAGTTTAAGTTACTTCCCTTACCAAAGTCTTTTGCCACGTGTTGGAGTAAGATGGCTGCCAATGTCTGCCAGGGTTTGGGCTTGGGCTCCTCTCTTCCTGGGACTTGCTTCTCTCTGGGCTGAGGGTTCCTCTCTTCATGGGGCTACATATCTCTCCAGACTTAGTTGCTGTGCTCACTCCACAAGGCCAGCTGTAGACTATCAGGCAAATGGCTCTCTCTCTCTCCCCAGGGCTTCTGCCATGTGTAAGAAGCCACCTCTATTCCTCTGTGTTCATCTCCTGTGTATACACTTGCTGGGCTCCAGCTCAAAATTCCAGCATCAAAATTCCAACACCAAAAAATCCAACATCAAAATCCCCAACTCTGTCCTTTGCCATGTCTTTTATCTGTGAGTCCCCACCCACCAACACCCCACTGACATGGCCCAATAGAAGCAGTAATCATAATTTAATCATGCCCAGGTACAGACCAGTTTACAAACAAAATCCATTATCTAATTTTGGAATTCATAATTATATCAAACTGCTACAGGGACTCTAGCCAAGGAATGTGGGCAGTCATTAGAAACTGTAAAGAGCAAGGAAATGGATGTTCCCCTAGAACCTCCATAAAATAACAGCCCTGTTGACACCTTGTTTTTAACCTAATGAGGCCCATTTAAAAAAATCTAATTGGTACATCAGTTATAGGAAACTAATACCCTTTGCAACCAATAATACTCCTTATAGATCATTAGATCATGGGAACCAGAAAAAAAGTTCATGTTTGTTTTAGTATTTTTTTTGGCAATTTATGAACATTGCTCTTTCAAACACTCTTAACAAAAAAAAGGAATCCTTAAGTCCAAGGTTGGATTATACCAAAAACTTATCTACAGTTATTGGATGCAGTATTCCATATATGTCTGTCAGTTTAAGTTTATTAATTCTATTATTCAAATTTTCTATATCCTTTATGATTTTTTTTTGGACTGCTTGATCTAACAATTACTGAAAGATGGTATAAAAATAGTTGACTGTGGAGGTGACTTTATCTATTCTGTTTGATAATTCTTTCAATTTTTGCAGTATATACTCTTGAGACTATCATTATGTGCATTATATTTCAGAATTGCTTTTGTTTTCTTCCCAGAGTATTTCATCTGTTTTGATTTAGTAGTGATCCTCTCTACACCCCCTCAAACTTTTTGTTCTTTAGCCTATTTTGTCTGAAATGTTATCATAAAGTATGTGTCTGGATTTACTTAATTCCAGTTTGTAATCTTTCACATTTAACAAGTGCACCTAGTCCATCTACATTTCTTACAATTATTTCTACCATTTCATGATTTCTATTTGTCTTGCTTTTTCTATGTTTCTTCTTTTTCCATTAACTATTAGAAAGATTTTTTCATATTTTTTATTCATGTAATCACATTTTAGTATTTATCATAGAAAGTCAAGTGTTTTTAAGTTTTCCAATTCTAAAGTTACTTAATAACTTATGCTCCTCTTAAAGAATATGAGGACATTAGACCTTAGACTATTTTAAACATTTTAACTCCTTGTTTGAGGTATCACTTGTGTATTTTTGATCTACCATTTTTTAACTTTATAGTATATTTTCATTTATTCTGTTTGGGATTAATTGGGAATTTGGCTTCTGTGGGTTGCTGCCTTCAATCATTTTTGGACATTTATCAGCCATTATTTCATCAAAACATTTTCTCTGATCCAATAATTCTCAGTTATTCATTTGAAACCCCTAGCAGCTGTATTTGAACATTCTCATTCTCTTCTCCATGTTCAATAGACTCCTTTTAAAAATATTTTCTATCTTTCTGTTTTCTTGGTACTTCATTTCTGGATAATTTCCAGTTCTATCTTTCAGGCTGTTAATTTCTTCAACTGTATTATGTCTCCACCTAAACTGCTTTTAGCCCTATTGAGCTTATTATTGCTTCAATTATATATTATATTTCATATATATTTATAAATCATAACCATATATTATATTTCAGTTATAAAAATATTCATTCCTAGAACATTCTACTTTTTTTTTCAAATACTCTTAGTCACTATACTTTACCTCAGTGTTTTTAAAAATATTTATATATTAAAAAATACTTATTTTATATTGTGTCTGACAGTTCCAATATTGGAATTCTTTATAGGTCAGATTTTACTCTCTTGTTTCTGTTGGTTGTTATTCATAGTACATTGTTTTCATGTGAATCTTGTATTGTTTGCTGTGAGCCCATATTTCTTGGAATTTTAACACTGTGAATACTATTCAGCCTGGGATGAACATGGGTTCTCTCAGAGAATATTTCCAGTAGTTCCTGCTATATGACTGGTAGCACCACCAAACTGAGACCATTAAATCTGAGGAACTATTCAAAGGAAGGCTGTTTGTGGTTATTAGTTCTCAAAGAGAAACATTTTTAAATTTTTAACTTTTTTTTGTAGAAACATACCCAACTCAAAATTTCTAATTTTAACCACTTTCAAGTGTACAATTCAGTAGTAGTATGTACATTCACAATGTTGGACTTTCCCCCCTTAATAGTGGCAGAACTTGAGATAGCCAGTCCTCTTGCAGACCCCTGTTGGTATGAGAAGGCAAGGGAGCAGAGCCCTGTAGGGGCCGCAGGCTTATAAATGGGTGTCCTGTCATATTCCCCATCTTGGAGGTGGGTCCTGGTCTTTGTCGCTGTTCTCTGTCATTCTCCTGAGTCCATAAAATCTAAGCTTAAGTTCCCTGGGTTCAGTAAATGCCTTAAAAGCAAATGCGAGCTTCTATATATTTCTGTAGGTTCCTGCCTTTCTCTGGAATTTGGCCCAAATATACCCTACTTTCTTGTAAAATCGTTATATATTGAAGAAGATATTTTTATATTTCATCTGGAAATTTTAGGGCAAATTAATTTTTATTCTATGATTCTATTTATCTTTATTCTACTAGATTGGATAAGTTTTCCTTATCATTTTTATTTTATTTTTGCATCAGTGGCATGGAAGTTATACATTCTACAATTTTAAAAAATTCTAAAATTAAAAAAAAATGGTAACATACATATTTGACATGAAATCTAAAGCAATTTATATCCTTTTCTCCTGAGAATACAAAGATTAAAATGATTTTATATGTTATTTCATTTCTGGTATTTTAATTTTACTCCCCGCCCCCATCCAACTAGAAATCATTTTTATTATCTTATATAGTCAATGTTTCTTTAGATGTAGCCCTCCTTCTTGCAATACATTTCTTCCTTCTGAATTTAACTTCTTTTACCATGAAGTATATCCTTACCTAGAGGAAATCTTCTCTCTTTTGTTCTTGATTTAAAATAGTTTTTTAAAACTTTTTCCTTATTCCAGAATAAAAGTTAAGCTGGATAGTGATTATAAATAATTTTCTTTTAGCACAGTAATTTTATTCCCATATATTCTGGACTCCATTGTTGCTACTAAAATATTACTAAAGGTAAATTTGTCTTTTTTAAGAGAATTAGTCTGTTTCTTTCCCTTTGACTATTTTACAACCTGTTCTTTGCCTTTTTATTCAGCAGATTAATTTCAATGTGGCCAGGTATAGATTTTACTTTTATTTTTTTTCTATATTTTATTAAGTATGTTTCCCTAGTCAAGGACCCTTATCTTTAATCAGTTATGGGAAATTCTCAGTAGTAATCTTCAATATCAGGTTTTTCTCTTCTCTGGATTCTTTTCTTCAGATGCTTTAATTAATATGTTAGACCTTCTCATTCTATCTTCAAGGTCTGTTAACTTTTCTTCCTTGTCTTCTATTTAACTGTGTTCATTCCTGGGTAATTTCTTCACATACATATTCAAATTTACTAAATCTGTCTTCTGAGAATTTATGTATTTATTTATTTATTTTTCCAGAAGTCTAACTCATTCTTTTTAAAATTTCCCAGGTCTTTTGTGATTATGTCTTTTTTATTATAACTTATGCCTTCAATTTCTTTTTCCATTAATATAGTCATATTTAAATCTATCTGACAGTTTTTAAAAAAGAGTTTAGAAAGGAAATGCAGATATTTTATTAAAGAATTTGTAGAAGGACATACAGTAGTTATCTCTGTATGGTGAGATTAGAGTGGATTTTACATTTTGTTTATTTGTTGTTCTTGTTTTTACTTTATTTCTACATTGCTTATGTAATAACAGATACCTTTCAAAGCCAGAGAAAATAACTGACTGCCAGGTTACCTATCATACAACCATCCTGGTAATAAATAAATGTCAAAGAGCCAAATCTACCATATGACAATCTACTGAGATCATTCAGACACCTAAACTGATTTGGGATCAGACATAACTATGGTTTAATACCACACATAGGATACCAAAAAAAAAAAAAAAAAAAAAAGTCAAGGCTTTAAAAGAAGACACTTTCTTAGATATTTTCAAATTCATTTTATATTCACCTCTAAAGTGTTTTCAAGCCAATGGAATGTCTGTAGCTTTCAGAATATTGTACAATTTTGCTTTTTATTTAATAATATTTTCCATTATGCATAATCTAACTGCAGTATGGTTCTGTTTTAATATAAATTAATAATTTCAAGCATTTTTTTTCAAGATTTATTTATTTTTCTCCCCTTCCCCACTACCCCAGTTGTCTGTTCTCTGTGTCTATTTGCTGTGTGTTCTTGTTTTTGTCCACTTCTGTTGTTGTCAGTGGTACAGGAATCTGTGTTTCTTTTTGTTGCATCATCTTGCTGTGTCAGCTCTCCCTCTGTGTGGTGCCATTCTTGGGCAGGCTGCACTTTCTTTTGCACTGGATGGCTCTCCTTACGGGGCACACTCCTTGCATGTGAGGCTCCCCTACACAGGTGACACCCTGGCGTGGCATGGCACTCCTTGCGTGCATCAGTCTGCTTCCCCTTCAAGCATTTTTAACAACCTACTTAGTGCCATTTTAGAAAAGCACACATAAACATACAGCCCAGGGTATACACCTCTGATTTATATAAGAGGAATTATCCATTTAGCTTTTCTACAAAATGCTTTAGGTTAAAGAAAATAAGAAATAATTTGGAAATTGTATAAAAAGAGAAAAACCATTTTGGCATCTTCCAGCTAACAATCTGCAAAAATAGTAAAACATTTTTTCCTTATATATTATACTATTATGCTTCAAGAAAGTCTGTACAGTCATTCTGTAAGTATTTGAAATTTATGAAGCATGTATATTAAGACAATGAAAACAATCACCAATTTTGATTAGTACACTTCAACAAAAATTTTTTTTAGCTTAAATGGCCAAAGCATTACTTCATGTTCATATATATCTTACTAGGCCAAGAAGCTGACAAGTTTGTTCAAAAGTGATGATGGACAGATTTCTGAAACAAAAGAAAGGCTCAATAGCAACTTTAAAAGAAACATCTTCATTCAAAGAAACATTTTAATGTCCCACATAGTGAGAACTTTCTTCCTTTTCTAGTCTTAAAGTCTTTTTTATGGCAAAGTCCATATTTTCTTGAAATTCTTTATATGTATTAGTTATCGGAAGAGATGAACAGTTACTACACTTGTTTCTAATAGGAAAATCCATATGCAGACACTCAATTGAAGGAGTGGGTTTAAATTCAGTAGGTGGAATAGAACTGCAACCAGTTGTAAAAATAAGAATTTCTTCCATTTTTGTTGCAGATTTACCATTTTCAATAGCTTGTAACAGTTCCAAAATCCCAAAGTTTTACATTAGATAATAGGTGGACTGTAAAAAGATCGCTAAGAATTTTCACAGAAAGATTATAAGCTTTATGACAGAGGATGCTGCAAAATGCTTCTGGAGAAGTCAGAATTTTCTCTAAAATGCGAAGTGTTTTCAGACCCTGCTTAAAACTTTCAAAGGGTATTTGGGCTGTCTTAATTACATGGTAGAAAAGTATGTCTTTTACCAACATATATTTATCACTTAATGTCTAAGCCATCCAAGAAGCTGTACGTAGTTAGAGCATTCATTTATTGCTGAGTTTAAGTCAGCCATATTTGTTGTAGTATTTATCTTGAGCATTAAGAGACAAGTTATTTGACAAGGGCCCTTCAAACAATGATGAACTTTCAAGATGCTGCATTAAAAGACTCAGAAATTCTTGTTTTGATCCAAGATGCTCTTGGCCAAAACTATCATTTTCATTAACATATGCTATTTCAATTGAGTATGCAGGATTAAAGTTTTGATATTTGAATCCATCTAAGGCACTATTCCAGATATTGGCTTTGTTGATATATAGTCTTTTAGTTTTTCTTTTAATTTGGAATCCTAACTCTATTAATACAGTTTAAATATCACTTCTAAATTTGCTGCCTTGCCTTCTAACAGGTTGATTCCTTGCTCCTACCCAGACCAGTGGGACTTCCAATGGTATTCTCATTAGATCTGGGCTCCTGGTGACTGAGTAATTTCGGTGATGACTCTTCTAACAGTCAATAATGTCCATGTTATTTGAATTAGGCTAAGTGTGTTTTTGGCTTCTTTTGAAATCCCCTGAATTGTAGATGATACCTTCCACATTCCAAACACTCCCAATTTTGTTCCATAATTGCAGTGAGCAACAGTCTAAATGTGTTCCACTAGAACCACAACATTGACAGTGTTTTATTTCTCATTTGCTATCAGGTGGATTATATTCTTGCCCTGGTTGGGCATCACAATGCTCATGGTGCTGCAAAAGCTCTCAGTAAGCATTTTCCTCTAGTTCCCAAGACGCATCTTTTTCAGGAATATGAATTCCCATTCTCAACATCTCTTCGTGAAATGTATCACATTACTGCATATGTGCATCTGAAGAAAAACACTCCTGCATTTATTGCTTGAAACTGTAAACAGTTTCTGGGAAACCAAACATTCTTACAAGGACTTTGTAATATACTCTATGTTGGAATAGGTTCAAAAATTCCAAATGGTACATGGTAAGGACTCTCTATAAAACTATTAGATGTAATTATTTGACCAGGTTGATGGTTCCAACAAAATGACCCAAAATTGCCAGTAATCTGGAAAATACATTCTCTCTGAAAGACACATGGAAAATGATAATAACTTCTTTTATATCGGGGTGCAATATATCCAATTAAAGCACCAGATTTCTTGCAAAGACAGGTTTTCAGTTTAGAAGCTCTCTTCACTTACTTCCTGATGCCTTCTATAGAAAACCATAAACTCCTTCTTCTTTACCTCTCTGCCAAATTCCACTTGACATCAACGAGGTTCTGTGTGTCACCAGATTTATTTTCATTCATTTTACAAGGCGGTCTTGGTAGAAGTTGCGGGACCGGCGGTAGCACTTTTCCATTCTCGCGCCGTGGCACACGCCAACCGGAAACAACCCCATCCAACGGCCAGTAAGATTCAAATACTTGTGACAGTTTTATTTAAAATGTTTTGTTTTTGTCAGGTCTGCTGACCATATGGGCTACCCTGCAAGAAGCAAGCTCTCAGGTACATTATATCCTTTAGTGTTCAGTAACTTTGTGTTTTGTGGGATTGTCTTTAGAAGACCTTTATCCTTTAAAGGATCTGCATCTGTATCTCCCAAATATCTTTAATGATTATCACTGGCCCTTTAATGTTCACTTCACAGATTGGCAGTACCCAGAGCAAGCAAATTTGAAACACAGGCCTGTAACTTCTCAGGGAGGACTGTTTTCCCAATCAGATTCAACCTTAGAAAGTTACCATTCCCTCTCACTAACTTGTACCAGTTGTTGGATGATTGCTCATTTAGAAGCTTTTCATTGATTTATTAATCACCAAAATGTACTGCCTTCATCTGTGAACCTGAATGTTAACACCCTCTCCTCTCCTGTATTTGAATGATTTTAAATTCTAAGTCCTTTGATTTTGAGACTAGTAACTCTCCATACAGCTTCTACAGATTCAGTTCATTCACTAGGTCATCTCGTTTCCAGTTTTCTTGTGACTTTTATTCCTTGAGGGAGACAAATGCATTTATATAGCTATGTGTTGTTTTTTTTTGGTCTTTATTTTTAAAGAAGTTTTATATTATATAACAGTTACATCAAAAATACAGGGGATTCCCATATACCCCACCCCTCCCCCATTAACAACATCTTTCATTAGCGTGTGTACAATTGATGAACAAATTGAAGTGTTGCAGCTAACCATGTAATATAGTTCACATTATGGTTTAATTTATAGATTTGGGCAAAATGTATAATGGCCTGTATCTGTCACTGCAATATCATGCAGAACAATTCCAATGCCCCTCAAATGCCACATTTTATACCTATTCCTTCTTCCCCCTCTCAGAACCTCTGTGACTACTGCTTTTATATCAGTGTTACAAGTTCTTCCATTACTAGAATAATAATAAGTCTACTTTGGTCCATAGTTGCATTCCTCCCTTAGTTTGTTCATTCCTCAATCTTGAGAATTTTGGGATTATGATGCCCACTCTGTTTCTGATTGAGAGGGGGCTTAGATCCCATGGGGCAGATGGATGGAACTGTCTTGCTTGTAGATGTAGATATTCTGGGTTTTGGGATGGGAGCTGTTCATCCTCATTTCCTTGTTAGTTGTCCTGGGTGAGTTCGATGAACTGGAGAACAGGTATTTAGCTGCAACTCTGCTGAGATTTGGGCATTATGAACAGACCAAAGATTTAAGCCTCTGGGACATAAATTTAATAGGTGTAGTGCTAATTATAGGTTCAAATAAAAGGGGCAAAAGAACCAAGTGTAGGGAAATTATAAATGAATCTAACTCTGATTCTTTGGGGAGATAGGTATTCATATATTTCAAGGTAAGGTTTACCGATGGGGTGCCAATTTCCTGGGGTTGTCTGCCTTACTTATTGGGTCCAGACGTCTCTAGAACCCTCTGGTGCACCCCTGCTTGAGGCATTGTTAACTGTGGCAGAAGTGAGATCCTTCCGAGAAGTGAATAAGCATAACCTTTGGAAAGATCTCTTGACTCACTTTGAAATCTCTTGCCATAAAAAATAATTTGTATTTAATATTTCCCCCTTTTGGTCAAGAAGCATCACTAATTGGTGCTTGTTAATACTCCCTTGGTGCCAGGGAGTCTCATTTCCAGGAGTCATGTCCCTTATCAGGGGGAAGGCAGTAGAGTTATGCTTTTAAAAGAATGCTTGCTATACTTCTAGAATTTCTTTGCATTTTGTAGCAAGGTTTTTAGTCAATACTACAGAAATGGAAGTACACGGTGGTTGTTATACAAATCTCTAATAGAAAGGGCTACTTTTCAAAAAGCAGACTTTCAGTCAGTTGAAGTATATAAGAAAGGCCAAGAACCATTTTACTGGGATTAGACAGAGGTTTGTACAAGATAATTTCAACTCCAATATATGATAGAAATTTTACTTTGTAATTCATGTAGGGACAAAATTGTCAATTGTGTACTAATAAACTGGATCTCAAACAAATGAGCAAAACAAAAATAAATAATTCCCCCAAAGCACTATTTGTAGCATTTGCTATTTTTCATGGTGTAAACACTGCCATTGATAGCTGATTCCTGGATATGGCCAGCCAGGTCTTACTATTATGAACCAGTTCCAGCACATCACTGCATTTGGTATATATTCCCAGATATGTTTTTGTGATAGAAATGATATTTTCTCTTTTTCTTAGCAAAAGATATCCTAAGCTTGAATTTCAGACTATACTTCAGAACAGATATCATCAAACTTTTTAAAATAAAGTGCATGGTAATAAATATTTTAGGCTTCATATAATCTCTGTTGCATATTCTTCTTTCTTTACAACCCTTTAAAATGAAACAACTCTTCCACAGCAAGCCCAAAGCTGGATTTGATCCAGGGTATAGTTTGCTGGACCCTGCTCTGGCAGCTTGTGATTATTTTGCCTTAAAACAAACTGTTATTGAGCTTTCTTAGAGAAAATAAGAAAATCACAGTCTCTATTTCCTAACGTCTTGTACCATTTCTGCAATTATCAAACCAAGAAATTTCTTCTGGCATCAGTGAGCTGGCATAGGATTTTCCTTTCAAGGTATATTTAAGATGTTTGTTTTTCCTTTCTAACACTTTTCAAATACTCCCAAAATAAACTGAAATATTAGAGCATAAGGATTATTTTGTCTTTATCCAAATTCTTGAGGTTATTAATTTTTCTTTGTATAAAAATGTTTTTACATCCTTCCGAGTAAGACTTAAGCTTACTTCCAGTGTTAGGTAAGGCTTGAAACCCCATGGCTTAACTGCTTTGTCTTATTTTAAGGACTGTAGAAATTGCTGGATTATCATCAAGGAAATGAAAACAGTTTTCAGAACTACTTTACTTAGAGAATTGAGCCCTTCAAAGCATCCCCCCCTCAAACACCAAGTATTATGTGGTTTAAGCTCCTGTTATTTATGCAAAGAGCTTTAAAAGACTGGCTGACCAGCATGAAAAAGCAGTAGAGTATTAATTGAATAGATTTGAAATAATTGCATTCTACATTTGTTAAGAACATAATACAGGATGTTATCAAAGTTTCACATGTGGATATACCATCCCCAAAAATGTTTATGAAAATAATAGAGACTTTGATGCTAAGTATGAAAAAAAAATATATGCTTTAAAAATTCATTAAGAAACTTCCCATAAGAAATGAACATAGAAATTGCTACCTTATTATAGAAATACTTTCTGACAGGCTGCAGTTATCAGTTTTAAGATTTCAGTATCACTGAAACAAAATTGGTGAAGATACAGACCATTGTAAATTGAATACAAAAAATTCCACTTCCTATCAGAAATAAAAACTAAAAGTGAGATCAAATGAGAAAAAAGGGGCAACTGGGAGGAGGAAAATGGAAAAAAAAAAGTGTTTTTCCTTTGTCTATAAAGTGAGATTAGGTAGCAAAATTGAGATGGTTGTCAGAATAAACAGCAAGAAATCAGAGCATAAATCACACAGTATATACTATTCATTAGCTGATAGCTGTGTTAGTGTATTTTAACTCAGAATTAATTGCTAGTGGTTACTTGAGTAGTTGAGAGATGTACCCATTTTTTTTTTCTAAGTAAGTAGAAAGCTTTAAGACAGAAATCAGTAATTCCTTCTATAGTTTTGACAATTATGCTGAACTTGGTCATCTCTTAAGGGCTCAGCAAAAGTGTTTGCTATTGCCTTGGTGAATACTGAGAAATAAATATCTTTCTTTAAGAATGATGGTGATTTGCATAACACATATATTCTAAAACAAAATGAAATTTTCTTATGCCAGGAATGGCTGCTTTATAGAAGATATCTCTAGATTATTAAATATGGATAACTAACTTCTATGATGTATTAGTATCCCTGTGATAAAGCTTGTTTACCTTTAAAGAATATTCCAGGTAAAGAAGGTACTCATTTTTTAACTCAGAAAATATTAATTGATTTCCTCTTTTGGGCTAGACAGTGCTTTAGGCACTAAAGATAGAGCAGTAAGACAAAGCCTATGCTTTCATGGTATTTATAGTCAGAGATATTGGGTGGAGAGTGGAAGGGAAAAGAGAGTGAGCAAAAATAAATATATAATATATCAATTGGTGATCAGGTCTAAGAAGAAAAATACAAAAGGATGGAGAAGTTCTAACTGATATGGTTGCAGCAAAACTCTGAAAGATGGTGAGGGAATGAGCCATTTGGATATCTGCTGGACGAGAGCTTCTGGGAGGAGAAACACTAAGGGTCTGATGAGTGATAAGTGAAAGAAGAGATGCAAGATTGTGGAGATAGCTGGGACAACACTACCTAGAGCCTAAAGGTTTTATTCTGAATGATAAGGTTGGCTTTGAAGGATTCCAAGTAGAGAGGTGTGGTGTTTAAAGCTGTATGTACCCCAGAAAAACATGTCCTTAAATTTAATCCATTCCTGTGGATGTGAACCCGTTGTAAGTGGGACCTTATGATGAGAATACTCCAGTTAATGTGCTACCTACCTAAATCAGGATGACTCTTAAGCCTACCACTGGAGTCCTTTATGAGAGAATGAAAAATTTAGAGATGTAGAAAGCCATGGCAGCAAGAAGCTAAAATCAATGAATCCTGGAAAAGAAGGGAAAGACCAGCAGAGCTGCCATATGCCTTGCTGTATGACAGAAGAATGAAGGATTGCCAGCAACTGATCTTCAGGAAGAAAGCATTGCCTTGATAGTGTCTTTTTTTGGTTGTTATTTATTTTATTATTTATTTCTCCCCCTAACCCCCATTCCCCCCATTGTCTACTCTCTGTGTCCATTCACTGTGTTTTCTTCTGTGTCTGCTTGTATTCTCATTAGGTGGCTCCAGGAACCGATCCTGGGACCTTCTGGAGTGGGAGAAAGGTGATTTCTCTCTTGAGCCACCTCAACTCCCTGTTCTATGTCTTCTTATTTTCTCTCCTCTGTGTCACTTGTTGCATCATCTTGCTGCGCCAGCTCTCTGCATCCGCTGGCACTCCTGTGCAGGGAGGCTTTCCTGCACTGGGATGGATTCCCACACAGGGTGGCACTCATGTGCAGGGTGGCATTCCCACGTGGGCCAGACTCTGTGTGGGCCAGCTCGCCACGTGGGCCAGCTTGCGCTCACCAGGAGGCCCTGGGCATTGAACTCTGGACCTCTTATATGGTAGACAGGAGCCCAATTGGTTGAGCCACATCTGTTTGCTGATAGTGTCTTGATTTGGAATCTTTCCTGGCCTCAAAACAGAGTAAATCAATTATCATTGTTTAACATGGCCTATTTCATGGTATAGATCTGCCTAGGAAACCAAAACAGATTTTGATACCAGGAGTGGGGTGATGCTACTGTGAAAAGAAAAATGTGGAATGGGTTTTGAATTGTGTAATAAGTAGAGGCTGGAAGAATTGTATGGCATTTGATAGAAAAGGCCTAGATTGCTTTGACAAAACTGTTTGTAGAATATATATGCTAAAAGTACTTCCCATGAGGACTTTGAAGAAAATAATGAATGTGTTATTGGGAACTGGTGGAAAGGTGATCCATGTTTTAAAGTGGCATAGAACGAGGAAAAATTGAGTTCTGATGTCAGATGGAAAGCAAAACTTGAAGACTATGAACTGGGATATTAATCTGAAAATTTCCAAGCTAAATGTGGACAGTGCAACTGGTTTCTCCTGACAGCTTCTAATAAAATGCAAGAGGAAAGGGATTAACTGAGAACTGAACTCCTGGGCACAAAGGAACCATAAATTGATGGTTTGAAAAATTTGTAGTTTCTGGAAAACCAGTCCCCAGACAATAGTGCTCCAGGGGATGATTTAACTTAACATGGAGTTAGTCAACAATTTCCGTGCAACTCAAAATTGGGGGAGCAATTATGCATAAAGGATCTATGGAAAGTTATTTTATCTGATGGTTTGGGACCCCATGTACTACATGTGAGATCGCTGTGAATAGAACCACTGCCAACCTGGACTACAAAGGACAGAAAAGGGACAGAACCGTGGAAGCTGAGGTCTAGATCTAAGACATCTTCTCAGGCCAAGAGAATGGGCCCACCCATGTGTGTGGAAAGGATGATTCTTCCCTGGTTCTTAGAGAAGATGGGCTTTCTGCACCATTGTTCAGGAAGAGTGCTGCCATACCAGTGTTCTGAGAGTGTGGAACCTGTGCTCAAGAATTTGCAGAGAGCTTGGCTGCCATCCCAGTGCTTAGAGAGTGTGGAGTCTTAATCCCAGGGTTCAAGGAGAGGATGGCTCCTTGGCCAGTGATTGGAAGGGGTGGGGCTGCCACTGCATTCTGCATTTATGGATTGGAAGATTACATATCATTAAGATGTGAATACTACCCAAAGCAACTTATAGATTCAATGCAATCCCCATCAAAATTCCAGCAACAATCTTTGCAGAAATGGAAAAGCCAATCATCAAATATAAATGTAAGGTTAAAGGGCCCCAAAGAGCTAAAGCCATCTTGAAAAAGAAGAATGAAGTTGGAGGACACACACTTCCTGATCTTAAAACTTATTACAAACTCTTGGAAAACAAAAGAGCATGATACAGGCACAAGGACAGACATCTATACAAAAGAAATAGGATTGAGAGCTGAGAAATCAACCCTCAATCAGTTTATAGTCAACTGATTTTTGACAAGGTGGCGAAGACCCTCAGTTGGGAAAGAATAGTCTCTTTAACAAATGATGCTGGGAAAACTGAATTTGCATTTATAAAAAAAAAAGGCAAGGAAGACTCCTACTTCACATCATATATAAAAATCAACTCAAAATTGATCTAAGACCTAAATATAAGAGAGAACTATTAAACTTGAATTAAAAAAAATTGTAGAGAAACATCTTTAGGACCTTGTGCTAGGCAATGGCTTCTTGGACTTTATACCCAAAACACAAGCAGTAAAAGAAAAAATAAATAGGACCTCATCAAAATTAAAAACTTTTGTTATTCAAAGGAGTTTATCATGATAGTAATATGACAACCTATACAATAATAGAAAATATTTGGAAACCACATATCTGATAGAGGATTAATATGCAGCATGTATAAAGAAATACTTCTACTTAACAACAAAAATACAAACAACCCAATTACAAAATGGGCAAAAGACCTGAACAGACATCTCTCCAAAGAAGATATACAAATGGGCAGAAAGCATATGAAAAGATTCTCAACATCTTTAGCCATCGGGAAAATGCAAATCAAAACCACAATGAGGGAAGTGAACTTGGCCCAATGGATAGGGCATCCACCTACCACATGGGAGGTCTGCGGTTCAAACCCCCAGCCTCCTTGATCCGTGTGGAGCTGGCCGCTGCACAGTGCTGATGTGCGCAAGGAGTGCTGTGCCACTCAGGGGTGTCCCCCATGTAGGGGAGCCCCACACATAAGGAGTGCGCCCTGTAAAGAGAGCCACCCAGCATGAAAGAAAGTGCTGCCAAGAATGGCACCACACACACGGAGAGCTGACAAAGCAAGATGATGCAACAAAAAGAAACAGATTCCCGGTGCCACTGACAAGGATAGAAGCGGTCACAGAAGAACACAGAGTGAATGGACATAGGGAACAGACAACTGGGGGGGGGGGCATGGGGAAGGGGAGAGAAATAAATTAAAACAAAACAAAACAAACCCACAATGAGATAACATTTCATACCCATTAGAACAGCAGTTATTAAAAAACTGGAAAATAGCAAATGTTAGAGAAGTTGCAGAGAAATAGGAGCACTCACTCATTGCTGCTGGCAATGTAAAATGGCACAGTTGCTATGGAAGACATTTTGGCAGTTCCTCAGAAAGGTAAGTATAAAACTAAAATATGATCTGGCAATTCCACTACTAAATATATACCCCAAAAGAATTGAAAACAAGAACTCAAACAACTATTTACACACTGATCTTCATAGTGGCATTATTCACAATTTCCAAAAGATGGAAGCAACCCAGGTATCCATCAACCAATGAATGGATAAATAAAATATAGTATATACATTCAATGGAATGTTATTCAGCCTTAAAAAGGAAAGAGATTCTGATACATACAGCAATATGGATGGCCACTGAAGACATCTTGTTGAGTGAAATAAGCCAGACCAAAAAATAACAAATATTGCATGATCTCACTGATTTGAAACACTTGGAATAAGCAAATTCATAGAGTCAGAACCTAGAATATAGGTTACCAGGGGTTGGGGTGGGGATATGGAATGGGAACTACTTCAGATGTACTGGGTTCCTATTTGGAATGATAGAAATATTTTGGAAATGGATGGTGATAATGATAGAACAACACTGGGAACACAACAGCACTGTAATATATGTCTGAATATGTTTAATTGGAGAAACATTAGACTGTATATATGGTAACAGAATACAAATTTTTAAAAATCTGGGGAAATACACTGCCCAAAAAAGCAACCCTAAGTTAAACCACGGACTTTAATTAATAGTATAATTATAAAAATGTGCCATCATCAATTGTAACAAATATTCCAAACCAATGCAAAATATTGGTGGTGGGGTGATATATGGGAATCCTGTATTTACACATCATTTTTCTGTTAACCCACAATTTTTCTAATAAAAAAAACAACAATCCAAACCAAACACATAAACTAAACATAAGCAAATAAATTCCCATTGTTCAACCTGACCCATTTCATGGTATTTGCTTTAAGCACCCTGGAAACTAGAACAGCCTTCTGGCTCTTATCTGAGATGAGGAAGATGGGATGAGTGGGGGGATCTGTAGATATGAGCTATGTGAAGTGTTCAGATAGACGTTAATGTTAGTTTTGAGATTTTTATTAGACACTAGTTACCATTATGTGTCCAGCTCTTGGAAATATTTTTGGAATGTAGGAAATGTTGGAACTAGAGAGGTATATTATGATGATGTTTAAAAACATGGGACTAGTTGATGATGATGACATGTAGTGTTTACCATGGGACAGGCACGGTTTTAATCGTCAGAGCAACCCTGGAAGATAGGTATTAATTTACATTTTATGAATGAGAAACCTGAGGCACAGGGAGGTTAATTATAGTTCTTATAATCTACTTACACTTAGTATGAAGCAGAATTGTTACAAATGTTACATCAATTGTAACAAATGTTCCACACCAATGCAAGTGGTGTGGTGGTCGGGTGGTATATGGGAGTCCTGTACTATATTGTTTTGTAAACCCACAACTTCTCTAATAAAGAAAAAAATTTTTTTCAAACTGTAAAAAATATGAAAGGACCTGCATTTTTAAAAAGACAGTTGCCAAATATTTCTAAAATGACATCCTTTGTTAAGATGAATTGTCTACTTACCATAATTGTGCTCTATTGCCTGGACTAGGAGTTGATAACAGGCTGGCATAGGGAAAGGGAAGACTTGGTCATAGCTGAAGACCTGACAGACAACATGGTGGACAAATAACATGGCCGTGAGACTCCACCCAGAAACCTCCTGAAGGGAAGGCTGTTGGAAAGATTTCCCAAGACCTGGCTACAAGATTCTACTTGGAACTCCTTCCGGGGTCAAGGAGAAGCCCCAGATAACCCCAAACAGGCCTCCTCATTGGGCCTCTGAGAGGTGGGGATTGTAAGGCAACCAATCAGAAGAGCAAAAAGCTGGAGATTTTTCCAGCATTTGGAAGGGGGGGGGAGTTAAGGTTTTAAAAGGCCTAACCTGAGGCAAAGCCTGCTGACTCACCCACCCTGCAGCATGCTGCAGTCCATATCTAGGAACATCCATTCTTTTCTTGTTTCTTAATAAACTCCTTACTCCTTTTCCTACCCTATGGCTGTCTTCAAATTCTTTCATGTGACATAAGTCAAGAACCTAGAAGCCCAGAACCCAGAATGTTCTGCTAGCATAACCAAAAGTCCATGGGCAAAATCCAACACACCCTTTGGTTTTGTAAATGAAGTTTCACACGCATATGCTAAGACACTGAGTTGGGATGTAAACTCAGGTAGAATGACTTTCAGAATCACACTATATGCTTCTGCAGGAGAATCACGGGAATAGCCAATACCATGTACTTCCTGATATGACGCATTGAGAATAAATCAGCATCATTTCATCAAATCTGAGATGCTCCTGCCAAAAGTGCATAATCTGAATCTAATAATAAGGAAACATCATACAAATCCAAATTGAGAGACATTCTACAAGATAACTGGACTGTACCTTTAAAAATGTCAAGGTCAAGAAATACAAAACTCACCCGAATTAAAGATTAAAGTAACCTAAGATCTGAATTTGAATTTTGGATTTTCTGTTGCTATAAAAATCATCACTGTGATATTGGCAAAATTTAAATAAAATTTGTGGATTAGAGAATAATATTGTGTCACTAATTTCTATATTTTATATCTCTTAAAACATACTTAATATGCTTTAAAGCAAGATGTCTGAAACTATTGGCCAAGATTTCTAGGCAGAATAGACACTTGATAATATATGTGGACTGCATGAATGAAATGTGTGAGAATTTGAAGTGATTTTTCAAATTTGATTTCTTAATACCAAAGCTGGGAATTCTCCTATAGTGAGGATTTTCCAAGCACAGTGTCTGGTAGCTAAAAAGAAGAATAGCTATAATTATTGAGAAAGTGATACTTTACCATCAACACTCTCTGGCATCATCTGTGAAAGTCTTGAAGGAAGGTGTCACTTGTACATGCAGAGAGGAGTGAACAGGTGGAAAGAGTGGTGTGAGCAAACTCCTAAGGGAATGTTGACATTTTGTTCTTGCAACAATGACTTGAAGAATTTGACAGAGAAGATTTAGCCCATGTAGGGGAGTTAAATTTAGAGATGTAGGGAGAGGGCAGCTTACCATATCTTGGGTTCCAGGATGAGAAGATTGGACTTCACCCAGTGCCTACTAAGGAGGGATTCAAGTATTTTGAGTAGGGGTGATATGTCCTGAGCATTAGGAGAATTAATTTAATAATAAAATAGTGAAGTTATCACAGAGGTAGGAAATGAGCTAGGACATTATTACATTAACTTTTCATTATTTAACTGTAGTTAAGTGTGCCTACTATTAATATATTTGAAATTTTTTGTTTGGGAAATAGCAGTTCTTTTTAAAAATGGCCTCTATTCTATATAATTCTTGCTAAATATTGAGGTGTGACAAAAAATGTACCAGGCAAAACGTGACTGTGGTTTACCCTTGAGACTAAGGTGGGTCATCTGTAACCCTTGGCATCCTTTTATTTATTTTAATTGCTGCTGAAACATTCAGGGCATTTCTACTAGCCCACTATATTTAATAACCATCATAGTTATGGTTTCCTGGGAAGCAACAGATATGCCCAGAGAAACTTATTACTTTATAAAAAGTTCATCTTTTAGAGTCTTCAGGACATGATGAAACATTTAGGGTCTTGGTTAGGTCTCCAGAGTATAGCAGAAGTATAGTAAATGGACTTAGAAAATGCAAAACTGCTACATTTCAGATGGTTGCTGTAAGTCATTTGTTACATCCTGACTGCACCCATAAAACACCTCATTCTTGTGTATTTCCTTAGGGAATGCCTCTATTCCACATACAAATAAGAAAGAGATTGGCTTGGAGAAGTTGTAACAGATGACCAAGCCAGGTGGTAAATGTGAGGCAGATGCAGAACTGAGATGTCTCCACATACAAGTGTTTTCTTAAGCTTGCCTGCTCAGAGAGTGGGACCACCAGAGCTCCTGGCAGAAACTCCTATCTGTTATGTATCTAAGGACTTTGATTGTTTCACTGTGGATGCCTCTTTGAACCTGTAATATTCAATCTGTTCATTTTTGAAACCCACAAAATCCTATAAGCTATCTGGAATAGCTGGACTGATTGGCTATTTTGATGTGAAATTGTTTAGACACCAGATCAGTTGGCCCACGTGGTAGGAAGACTAAGAGGAATATTATTTAAAACAAAACACACAAAAACTAGAGGTTTATTTATACACCACTGACTTTTGTTCGTATATTCCAAATTGCAATTTGACGAAGAAGTGTAAACACATTTATGCAATTTCCTTGATGTCCATCACCACACATACAAAAAAAAGATACCTAGTTTATTTCTATTTTTTAGAATTGGGCATTTGCCTTGATTTTTATTTCACACTGATATCTAGAAATAGGACTAGTTAATTGCTTCTTGGCCTTTTGGCTAAAATCAAGTGTAGAAATAGTGTTAGGAATCTGTCATTTTAATTAATTTAAATTCATTTTCTATATGGAAAAACAATTAGCATAGAGTAAACACATATTTTAATGTGCACTTTCTCACTATGAGGAAACTCCAGTGAAGTTAGTTTAGTAATACCTTATTCTGAGTTCTTTTGTGTGATGCAGGTAAACAGCTATTTTTTTTTTTTTTGAGTCATTTTTAAAGACCTCCCTCAAGAAGGCCAATTGCACAGGGACTTGATGTTTGGGGAAAATTGTGCAGATCTCTAGAAAGCACATTTTTGGTTTGGTAGAGAGTGATAGTCTTGCACAGGACTTAAACATCAAGACAGCAGTAGGTGGTAAGTGACTTAAGAGCCTTAAAGGATGTGATTTGTTACTGAATGTCAAATGCAGCTCTTCAAAGGGACTAACAGGTAAAGTGGAAAGAAATCAGATAAGTGATATTTGTTCAGAGGGATGCTAAATGATCAAAACATTCTGAGATGGAGTTGTGGGCTTAAGATTGTTTTTGCCCCTCACCTTGAGTCTTGCTGAAACATGCCACAGTGGTGGTATTTCCATTCCCTGGGAACAGGAATAATGAGAAAGATTTTAGTTCTTAACTCTTTTGCAGTTTTTCAGGAATGCTTTCACCAATGCTTTTATTTTTTGTTTCTATCGTCATATAAGGGTAACTTGGCGGCAGGTATCTGGAGAAAGAGTGTAACAATTTGACCCTTTATTGCATCTTATCTTTCTCTCTAAGATGGTATAGCATGTTTTATATCTTAGGGGCAAATCAAGATTGCAGGAACAAGGGACTCAATTTTATTTTATTAATTCATATTAGCGACACAAGTGTGTTCATATATCAGTTGCTACATAACAGTAATTTATTTATCTGTCTCAATAGTATACAAAATAAGAATTTATATTATGTAAGTACATGTCGATAACTTGATACAACCTCATGTTCACTGATGGAGTAAATGGTTATTAAAATGATGTCATTTTATTTGAGAGGGTATGGAGTTCTTACCCATAAAGAAAATAAAAGAACAATTTCCTCTCTACTATCACCTTGGGAACACCAGGAAACCAAACATTAGGTGTGCATTCATTTGTTTTATTCAATATTTTATCAGCTGTTTTCTTAGGATGCATTAAAGAAATAATAAACACCACTACATTTTCCAGACTGTGCAAAGGCACTGATTACAAATTTAATGCTGTGTGTGAGGTGCTGGTGATAGATTCCAATTCATAATTTTGCCTTAATTCTTTGAATAATTTGGAATTAAGATGATTATAGATAGAGAGATACCTTATCTATATCTTCACTGTAAATATACTCCACTTTATGAATAGATTTTGGGGGCTCTTCCTGTAATGATTAATGGTTTGGTAATGCATCCTAGTTTTTTTACTTTTAAAAGAGAACAGATTATTTAAGAAATATATGTTGGATGTATCTTACTTTCCTAGCTCTAATACAATACCACACATGGTGTGGCTTAACAACAGGAATGTATTATCTCATGGTTTCAGAGACTTGCTTGCTTTCTCCTAGGATCTGTAGGTTCTGCCTGACCATCAGTCTTTGGGTTCTTTGGCTTTCCCATCACAGGGCGACATCCTCTCCTTTCTTTTCTGGGCTCTGTTGACTTCCAGCTTCTTCTCCTCCATAAAGCCTCTAAGAATAGGATTAAGGCCCAACCTCATTCAGTTGGGCCACATCTTAACAAAAATAGTAACTTCAAAGGGATCTACTTAGAGTAGATTCACACCCACAGGAATGGATTATGATTAAGAACAAGTTTGTTTGTTTTTTCTTTTCCCTGGGATATGTAATTCAACCTTCCACAGAATATTAAGAGGAATATAATTCCCCATCCAAGGATACACATTTCTTGCTAAGGGGGCTTGTGTGATGATGGAGATAAAAAAATCAAACTTGTTGAAAAAAGCTACACTCAAAATGAATAAGTAAAAATTTTCCTTCTGCCTGCTTTAGGGACTTAGGCAGAAAGAGCAAGGTACAAAAAGTAGAGAGAAGAGTAAAGCCCATTTTATTTTGCACTAATTCTACGTTTAACAAAAAAAAAATTGAGGAAAAATGAGAAGGTGAAATTATTATTATCTCTTTAAAGTAAATGCTTGGTCAAATGAAAGAACAAAATGTATACACTGGGCACAGATTTCCTATAATTCTTAGTCAAGTGTTGGGGCTATAAATTATGCAAGACCCACATAACAAAGCAGCATGAAATCTAGGAATGTTTACAAAGGAATACTCACACCAAGTACTGGCAACTTGAACCTAAACAACTGATAAAAAATGATTACTGGAGGATATAACTTCTTTATCTTTAAAGAGTGACATTTTGTGCAGCACTGCATGATATTCAAAAGCTACTAGGAGTAAGCAGGCCAGATCTTATTATTGCTCTCTAAACTACTTGAAGCTGAGTGCCCAAACCTGGTTTATCAGCTCCCTGAGCAGGTTGGCCCAGTAGGGTACAGAGCTGGTTATGGCTAATGTAATCATGGCTTCCAAGGGGGTGTGAAATTTGACCAGCTGTGTGGTGCAGTGGTCATTACTGAAGTGGACTTTATGATTTTCATAATTTATTTTTCCTTGCTCCTGGAGCATCCTGAAACTTATCTTTTATATTATTATTATTTTAATGATGAGTTCTAAACTCGGTTAAAGTACTTCCTCCTAGCCCCCACATTTTCCCTTTCTCTCCTTATCTTCTCCACTCCCCTCCGCCTTCTCTTCCCCTCTCCTTTCCCTTTCCCTTTTGGTTTCCTTTTCTATTTCTTTTCTTTGCTTTCTTTTTCTTATTCTTTTTTCTTTTCCTTCCTTCCTTCCTTCCTTCTTTCTTTCTTTCTTTTTTTTTTTTTGAGAGAGGAGGATAGAGCAGAAACACAGCTTCTTTTTCAAGTATTAGGATGACTAGTTAATATTTCATTCTAGGAGTTTAGCATTGGAGCACTCACCAAGCAGAATTGATTAACTTTAACACTGCAACAATTCATCAGGAAAGTGGAATGTTATATTTCCCTTTGAATAAAAATCCTTTTCTTAATCTTCTATTATTTCAATTCAATAACAAATCTCCATCTTGAGCAACCTTTTCTTTTCTTCTCTCCCCTATATACTTAGACAGTACATTGAAGAACATAGTAATATCTTACCATCAATTTTATGACTATTTTACACTAGAACAGTCTTACATATCTATGAAATAACCTTATTTTGTTATTCCTACAGAGAAGACAGGGTCTGGTAGATTTTTAAACAATATTTAATCTGAACAGAATTACAGGGAATTTATTTTTAGGGAGATGTAAATGCTTAAAATGGAAATGAGTTCTATATATTCATAAACATTAGCAGGGTTATAATATTGGCTAGCAAAGACTGTATCAAAGTCTTGATTGTGTTCATAAAGATATCAGAGGAAAAGAAAATAGCCTTATGTTTGAGTTATATGCTTCTGCAGGTCAGTATCGTCAATCATCATATAGGTTATGGAATAATTTTAAATTGTTTCTTTTTTTCTGGGTTCTTATTTATATTTATAAGTGTAGACTTCTTTTTCCTGTTTTCCCTGTCAGAGTAACTTACAGTCTCATTGGCATGTAGCAAACAGAACTGCCTCAGAGGCAAGTAAGATTCCTTAATGTGGTATTAAGCAACACAACATAACACATTCCGTAAACTCTTCCAACTGTCAAGTCTCTCTTGCACTGCATCAAAAATGAGAAGTACACAGCAATTGTATTATTAATTACAAAGAATAAAACTACAATGGCTGAAATATAATACTACCACATCTTCAGGCAATTTTCCTCCAGATGAAATGATAGTAAAATTCAACTGGAGAATAAATTCCACACTAAGAAAGTTGGTTGTCCTAAAGTGAAAATATCCATAGCATGACCACTACTTTATTGAAGCCATATGTTTGAGCATTTGCCTACTCATCAAGGAGATAGCGGAGTTCAGGAGGACACTGTTGCGAATAAGATCTCCGTTGAGGGGTGTTGGAGAAGCTGTAGATTTTCTGTCCCAGGGAAGAGTTTGGAAAACAATTTCCTGGCTGTCTATCAGAGTGAATGTAATTGTTTTGATAAGTAATGGGTTGAAAGTTGCGGTGACTTTGAAACGCAGTCACACAGGTTAGTGTTTCTTGAACTCTTCCCTCCAGCTACACTGATCCCTGGTTGGAAAGCTCATAGCCAAGGTCTGACTGCTTTGTTTTTGGTCTATTCATGTAAATGCATTTATGTATTTATTTATAAGCAAGTTGTTGGATCTTTTGAGTAATGAGGCCAGCATCAAGTCAAGCAAAAGTTACTTCTTATATTTTAGATCAAGTGTCATAAGTGTCCTTCCAATTCTATTGTTTGAGTTCCTTTTACAGCACAGTTTCTAAACCCTGACAATATTGATATTTTGGTCAGACAGGGCATTGTGGGGGAACGAGGCTTCACACTGTAGGATATTTAGTAGCATCGTTGGCTTCTGCCTACTAGATCCAGTATCACACCTGCATCGTTATAATAAAACATGGCTCCCAACATTGTCAAATGTCCCTGGAGGACAAAACTCATCCGTGGCTGAAAACCATTCTTTACAAAACAAGTCAGCAGCTTTTGAATTTTGAAGTACGAGGGAAAACAATTACATTCTTTGTAATTTTTAAAAAAATCTTTTAATTCCTATGAAATGTAGAATTAGTTAGGGACAGTGGGATTGAAGAAACAAAATATGAACTGGATCCAATCATTCGCATGCTTAAAGCCCTGCAGCGGCTACTCAAGTCACAGAATATAAGATCCAATGTTTTTACCATGGTCTTTAAGAGTAAAATTTTTCACAATCTGGCCTCTGTTCTCACTTAACCCTCTACCATTTGCCCCTTGCTCTCTCCAGCCACTCAGCCACTAGCTTTCTGAAAATCTGCTTCTTGAACAAACCAAGCTTTTTCTTGCCTTACAGCTTTTGCACAAGCTTTTCTTTCTTCCTGGAGTGTTCTTCACCTTGTTTGTGTACAGCTCTTTTTCCTCCTTGTCATTCAAATTTTAGCTTACATGTCATCTCTTCATTAAAAAACTTTCTGACCATCCTATCTTGATAGCAAATTCCCATCCAAGCTACCTGCTCTCTATTCCATTACTAGAATATTCCCCACAGCATCAACACTATCCGAAATGACACTTGTTTTTCTTTCTACCTTTCCCTTCTCCAGCCACCTATATTTCTTTTGAATATAAGCTCTATGAAGACAGGGGTCTTGACCATTTTGCTCACCGCACTATCCCCAGGACCTAGAATGTGCCCAACACAGAACTGATAATTTATACATATTGGTTGACAGGGAACTATTTCAGTAAAGAAATATTTAGGCTTGCTTGTAAGGCTTATTATTAAAGAAGTCTCATGCCTTTCTTCTCTTTGTTCTTTGAATGTTACCCTTGTCTAACTAAGGGCTCCTGGGGAAGATGAAGAAAGAGAGTACCCCGAACAAATAAAGTGTTGGAGATATAGTTCTTTATATAATCTCAAGCCAGTTAATGAAATCTAAGAGAGAGGGTTAAAACACAAATCCTATTCTTTTGTTTAAAACATATACACAGGCTTCTATTCCTTTGCAAAGTGTCTTCTGAGATTTCAGATTTTAATGAAAGATAATTTTTAGCTGGTTCCTATTTTTATTTTCCAGAAGTGAAAACATTTGAAAAGAAAATATCCAGATCTCCAAGCTTGAAAGTATGTTACTGATACCAAAAATACTTACAAAGTGGTGTAATAGATAAAACTCCACAGAACTGGATTTCATTTGACAGTCCTGAGACTTTTTTCAGTGACTGCACAAAAGCATTAAATAGGAATGACCTAGGGATAGGTATTGGATCAATATGCACCAGTAAGTTTGTGAAATCAATTTTTTGCTCCTCAGATACAGGAAAATTGATATAACAAAAGCTGTGTAGCTCCTATTAATTGCCCACAGTAACAGAAAAGTTATCAATTAATTATTGATGTGTTTGAAACCATGGGAAAATAGCAGTAGCTCCAAGGTTAAGTGTGTAATATAAAAGCCTTCCCTAGCTGAGTGAAGGTGCAACTAGAAGCCAAACAGATTTTATAAAACTAAATAGTTAAAAAAATTGATAGCTCTATATTTGGGTTCATGTCCCTCCCCAAATCATGTCTTGCCTCAGACATTAGGTATCTCAAATATGCCTCTTAAGGCTTTTGATAGAATCCCTGCTAACAACATTAGTAATTAACATTTCCTAACATTTACCATGTGCTAAATATTTTGATAAGCAAATAACATTAAGTATGATGCCATAATATCAGAATGGGAGACTATTAAAATGTGCTCTGCTCAGATAAAGTAGATACAACCCCAGGTATTGGTTCTTTTGAGGGCTAAAGAGACCCATAGGTTCTATAGTCATGGCAGATGGAGTTCATTGCCATGTCAGATGGTCCTTCTTTGGAGCTGGTGTTTCTGCATGATGGAGCTGGACTCAGATGTGATCTCTTTTCACAAGACTTTCATACTACTTTACTGGAATTGTAGTTGGTGCTGGGGTTTAAAATATATCTAGGGGATTTGAATCTCTGGACTGACAATATGATAGCCAGGCCCTGAGCCTCAACAGACTTCAGCTCCTACACTCTGATTTATTGGACTTACCCCACTCAGTTAACATGGAGTTGAAGAATGTCAACCACCACACCATGGAGCCTAGAGTGCCTACAACTGAAAGCAGGAGGATTGCATCCAGTATCCATGTGGAATCTAAGCCCCCTCTTGACATCGATGTGGAATGGACACAACCAAACCAAGGTCCACAGGAAGGAGGAATACAGTAAGGATTAGAGTGGACTTAATGATATTCTATTCATGAACTATTGTGGTAAATAATAGAGAAAATGTGGCATTGGTGTGGAAAAAGTGGCCATGGTAGCTGCTGGGTGCGGGGAATGGGAGGAAGAGATGAGATGTGGAGGCATTTTCGGGACTTGGAGTTGTCCTGAGTGGTGCTGCAGGGACAATTGTCGGACATTGTATGTCCTCCCATGGCCCACTGGATGGAACGTGGGAGAGTGTGGGCTATGGTGTGGACCACAGGCCATGGGGTGCAGTGATGCCCAGAGATGTACTCACCAGATGCAATGGATGTGTCATGATGATGGGGGAGAGTGTTACTGTGGGGGGAGTGGTGGGATGGGGGTGGTGGGAGTGAATGGGGACCTCACATTTTTTGAATGTAATAGTATTAAAAAAATGAATAAATAAAATAAAATTTAAAAAAATAAAAAATAAAATTTTTTTAAATCATAAAAAAAAAATGTGCTCTGCTGTAAGTAACAGAAAACCTAGAAAAAAGGGGCTTAAGCAAATGAGATTTTAAGTTTTTCCATATATCAAAAGTTCAGAGGTTTAGTGTCCAGGGATGGTGCATTTGCTTCACGGTGTGTAAGAAATCCTCTGCCATCTTACTGTATAGTGTGCTTCCTCATGTACAATATAGCTGCTTCTAGTCCACGTACTGTGTCTACACCAGAAACAAAGGGCAAAGCAGAAGAGAAAGGGTTAAAATTGATTGCCTGGTGATTCTGCTCTTAGATGAGAATCTTTCTCGGAAGCCCTTCTCAAGAATTTCCTCATATATCTCAATGGCTAATGCCAAGTCAGGGAAAGTTGAATATTAACTTGGCACATTGATGCCAAGAACTAATTGAGGTTTGTGTATAAGGACAAAAGGGAGAATGGATATTGGGTAGTCAATTTGCTACCACTGAGATTAACCAAGATAAAGTAACTCATCAAAGTCACATTGCAAATAAAAGGCCAACCTGGGTTTTGAATCAGGTCTGTCCAACTCCAAAGCACATGTTACATGTCTCTTGACCTCTGCTCAACAATTAACAAGTTGAGGAGGAATGATTGTTGGTATGTTTCTTTGTGATTCTAAAATTAAGTTGCTTGACAAAAAATATAAAGTTTATTAAATTCAAACACACTTGTGAAATTGTGAAATACAAATTCACATTACCTTATTTATACCCATCAGATTAGAAATAGAATATTTTGATTTTGCCACTGATAACAAGCCCATTATTGGAAATACAACTTATGAATTTGACATTGCTTCTTGTTCTCCTATAACTGCTCATTTTTTCCTACCATGGTATGTATTCTTTCTGTTACTATAATTTTAAAAGACATACATTTTAATGAAATGGGTTAAACTTGGGTTTCTAAAAGTCCATTTTCATTTTTTAAATCTAAAATCTTTGTCAAAAGCATCATAAATGACCCAAATATTCTAGAATAGAGAAAAACTTTAAACAGTCCAAATGTATTTGCTGTATAGATAGGAATTAGCTGAGCCAGATCAGTCTTTGGCTAAATAAAGTTAAATGTTCAGTTCAAGGTTACTCAGCTATTAACTGACAGATCTGAGATTTGATCTGAGGTCTCTCTGGCTCCATAGCACATACTCAAACATTGTAACTTGTTCTAGTCTATGCTACTCAAGCAGATACCGTGAAATGTGTTGATTTTTACAAAGGGAATTTATTAGATTACAAGCTTACAGTTCTGAGGTCCTGAAAACGTCCAAACCAAGGCATCATCAAGATGACACCTTCTTCCTGATGTCCAGCTGTTGCTGATCCTGGACTCCTCTATCACATGGCAAGGCATATGGTGACATCTGCTGGTCTTTCCTTTCTTTTCCAGGTTTTATTGTTTCAGCTTCTTGCTTTTTGGCTTTCTCTACCCTTTCTCTCAGTTTTATTGAGATGTAATTCATATACCATACAATTAATCTATTTTAAGTGTGTACTTCAATGGTTTCTAGCATATTCACAGACTTGTGTATCCATCACCACAACTAATTTTAGAACATTTTTATCATCCCCAAAAGAAACCTTATACCCCATTGGCAGTCATTCCCCTTTCTGCCACCCAACCCCCAGCTCAGCCCTAGGCAAACACTAATCTACTTTTTGTATGTTTGGATTTGCCTAGCCTGGACATTTCACATAAATGGAGTCATGGAATCATACACTATGTGGTCTTTTGTAACTGGCTTCTTTCACTTAGCATAATGTCTCCAAGGTTTATCCATGTCAAATATCAAAAGTACATTCCTTTTAATGGTAAAATAATATTCCATTGTATGCATATACCACATTTTATATATCATCAGTTGATGGACATTTGGGATGTTTATACCTTTTGGTTGTTATAATTAAGGCTGCTAAGAACATTCATTTACAAGTTTTCGAGTGGTATGTGTTGTCATTTCCCTTGGGTCCACACCTAGAAGCAGGATTGGTCATATGGTAACTGTGTTTAATATTTTGAGTAACAGCCAGATTATTTTTCTAAGTGGCTATACCATTTTACATTTCCACCAACAGTGTATGAAGGATGCATTTCCTGTAGTTCTTGATGTTGTTTATCATTAAATATGTTTTCCTGGAAATGTGTAATTTTCTCAGATTGTTTTCCTGACACTTTTGGTAGAAAAGTTATTCTTCTTTGAGAAAATCCAGGCTGGTCACATGTAGAGACTATTCTAACTAATGAGGTGCATTAACCTCAGGAATGCCTGGAATCTTGTCCAAGGAGGGCATGAGAGAAGGGGATGATGGGTGCCCAAAAGTGTTTGAATGGCTGAGGTCAAAATTCATGGATGAAGACTGTCTATGGTGTTTACATGTTTTCAAGACAGAGTTTGGTTTAGTTGTCTTGTATCAGGTAATTCCCCATGAAAACCATCTCAGCCTTTTTAGTGCCATTAACAAGTTTAGAAATGTTATTGATTGACGATAAGCAGATATAGAGTCTACAAATGTATATTTGGTGAAGGACACCAATGTACCCTATAAAATATCAGCATTTAATAATGAAATTACAAAAATTTCCTGAAGAGGTTCAGGTTAAAATTTATTTCCATGATCCTTTGTTGGAAACTTGACCAATTGGATTTAATTTAAAGGACTGACGGGCAAAATGAATTTAATGAAATTCAATGCAGAACAGAAGCACATTGTTTATCCTGTATAAGCTGACTTTATGTCTAGATGCATTGAAATGTGACAAAAACCTAATTGTATATTTGGCTTCTATAAAGTCTGAGATCCTGTTAGCTTTTTACTGCAAGAAGGCAAAGAGCAGCAGCAGCAGCAACAAAAAATAGTAAAGAATTACAAATGACCACAAAAGAACTTTTTCCCGTAAATGTATAAACAAATATGAGATATTATCTGTTTTTGTCAGTATTATATATATATATTTTTTTAAAGATTTATTTATTTCTCCCCCCCCCCCCCATTGTCTGTTCTCTGTGTCAATTCGATGTGTGTTCTTCTGTGTCTGCTTGTATTCTTGTTGGTGGCACTGGGAATCTATGTTTTGTTTTGTTTTGGTTTTGCGTCATCTTGCTGCATCAGCTCTCCATGTGTGCAGCCCTACTGCTGGGCAGGCTGCACTTTTGTCACAGGGGGCTGCTGTCCTTACAGGGCGCATTCCTTGCGTGTGGGGCTCCCGTACGCTGGGGACACCCCTGTATGGTGTGGCACTCCTTGCCTGCACCAGCACTGCACGTGGGCTAGCTCACCACACGGGTCAGGAGGCCCTGAGTTTGAACCTTGGACCTCCCATGTGAGCCCTGAGTTTGAACCTTGGACCTCCCATGTGGTAGGTGGATGCTCTATCCATTGAGCCAAATCTACTTCCCAGTAAATATTGTATTATACCATAATGATACTAAAGGTAAATTCTTTATTTAGAGCATATATCATTTCAAGAGACAATCTCACTTATAAGGAGAAAGCAGAACTTTTGTTGTTATTGTTTTTGCAAATGTTGCCAATGACTTCCCTACCTAACTTCTGCATATTCAGTGAGCCACTTTTTCAATAATATGTTATTTGAATTAGTAAAGCATCTTTTCCTCTCCATTGCTGGCTTAAGAGGCATTTCCAAATTCATTTTCCTTACATAGGGAGGCAGTTAAGTAGACATCATTCATAATTTTCTGTCTGGCTAATCTTCCTGCTTTTATCTACGGTCTCTTCAAACACCCCTTTGAGGTCCTAAATCCATTTAGCACCTTTGCTATGAATCCACACTAACACCTTGTTAAAGAAGACCATCAAGAACTTACCATTTGCCAATTTTTCATGCCTTCTAGTGTATATGGGCTAAATTTAACAAACTGATTGAAAAGTAATCCTTAGTAACACGGTTTTAATGGAAACAAATTACATCTGTGATACTTCTATATAACAGTAAAAATCAACACTTACGTTTGGGGTCTAGAATATATAATATATTCAAGAAGAAATTAAAAACAGGTATTTCAATGCACAGTTCATTGGTGATGAATGAAATGCATAATACTTATGGAAATCATTGATTAAATTAGTACCTAGAGGAGAGATGGAGATGGAATTAAATTTGGGAAAAATCCTTTTATTTAAAAGTCTTGGGCACATCAAATAAATAACATAATCAATAATTTAAAACAGTTTTAATTATGCACTGAATAAAAGAAAAATGACCAAATGAAGGCCGGTCATAAGATGTCTCAAACTAAACAGAATTTTATAAGGGAAGGAAAAAAGACAAACAGGTGATGTTGGTAATGGTTTCAGTAAAATGTTCTGATGTGGATTCTGTTCTTTTGGCATTGTGGTAGGTGTATGTGCTATGAATAGGCTAAGAGAGATGAAATTTAACATTCAATCCTCCCACAAAGCTCCTCAAAACAGTGTTTTGGAAAAGAAATTGTTCTGTGGCTCTAACTGTAGTTTCAATTATTCTCACAGTATCCTAAAATGAAGTTAATTTAAGAAATCTATATAATGGAGTTCTAAACTTATTCTCCAATAAATCACTGCCATTGTAATAATGGGTTACTTAACATTACTACCCAGTGCATGGAATTCTTGTAGGCTTTTCTAATTAATTTCTCCTATATAGATCCAGTCAACTACTATGAGAGTAAGTGGTGGCTATACTTGGTCTTTCATTTCAGAAAAAAATACACTTGTTATCTGTATCATCTGATCTTCACCTCTCTATAAGGAGGATTACTATATGATTTATCATGCAAACTAGGACATTTTTAAGAGTAGAAGAGGCACTATTATCATTATGGTAGAAATTAATAGGTGTAGAGTGGGAACAGGAAATATGGAACATATAGTTACTCTACGTATGGAGATTTTATGCCCAACTATAATCCATAGTTCTCTGATTTTATCAAGATGAAAACAACAAAAATATTCACCAACTATGGAATGGATAAATAAATTGTATTTATACAATGGAATACTACACAACAATTAAAAAAGAATGAACTATGGTTACATGTAATGATATGGATGCAATTCATAGAGAATGTCGAGTTAAGGAAGTTAAGCTGTGATTCAATGATTTTTAATGATCTTTTAAAATAGGCAAAACTAATATATGGTGATTAAGGTCAGAATAATCTCCTTTTATGAAGTATTGGAAGAAGGCACAAGGAAGTCTTTCAAGGTTCTAGAAATCTTGATTTGGCTATACATGTTTAAAAGTTCATTTTCTTATGACTTTATACTGAACATAAACTAAAGTTCAAAAAATTGAAGCAAATATAGGAAAGGGATAGTATTCTCAAATATATCAGAGAGCAGTTATCAAAATAAGTTCAATGGATGCTGGTTGGATAAAAATAAAGACAAAAACAAAATGAATGTTTACTACTTGGATCCTCTGCCAGGTAAAATCCTTCCACCCTGGCTCCCAGATGTACCTTTCTAGCTAAACTTAAAATTTTGCAAAGATGCTTTCTGTTCTTTATGGAATTTAACTTTGTCCTTTATCATATTTATGAATTTGCTTATTCTGAATTGTTTCTTTAATATCCTTTCCCTCAATAACTGCCTGCAAAATCTTCCCCATTCTTTGAAAACCCACCTCAAATCCTTTCTTTATAATTTCCCCCTCAGTTATACCAAGAGATATGTCCTCTGTTTCTCATTTTGTGCTCAGCATTTATCCTTCTTTCTTTTCTCTAGTCTTTTAATTATTCATTCAACAGAGCTGTTGGATTTTATTCTTGTAACAAGGAATACAGGGGTGGATGAGACCAAGGCTTTACCCTGGAGGAGCCTATAGTTTCTTACCTAATGGTCTTTATTACCACGTTCTGCCTTCTAGTGTAGGTATTTTGTGTCTGCATCTGAAGCCATTCTACCTTAATAAAGCTCCTTGAAAGCATAGAGGACCCTAATTTTCTTCATCTTTGCATTCCCCATAATGCCTCAGTGACAATAAATGTTTGTGAATTAAAATAAATTTAGTTGAATTGTTTGAAAATTTTCTGTGGGAAAATACCATAAAGGATTTTACAGTTTGGCTAACAACAGGTGGCTGATAAGATCAGTTAGCACATTTAATACCCCAGGTCCATTGTACAGAAAATGTGCTGCCTAAAATTTAAGACGTTCTCCAATAGAATGACTTCCCAAGTTTCAGCAGAGCCTGTGTGAATTAGGTTAATGTAATTCAAATTATTTCTGCTTCCATCAGTTTAAACATGGTTTATTTCACCATTTATTCATAGGGTAGAGAGGCTCTGTCACCAGATCTCTAGGAGATTAGCCTTTGTATTCCATGTTACTTTGTTAACATGCCTGTGCGTTTTCATGAGTCTTGAACCCAGTTCAGTTTGAATTAGATTCAAGTCAGAACACTTTTGGGGAACTAATTTAGAAGCTTTGAATTAGATGCTTTTCTTCCTCTTTTGACTTTCTTCTCTTGTATTACTGTTTATCCTTAATTATTGTTGAGATTTGTATAAACTTGCATCAAAGATGACCTCTAAGGGGAACAGATGTGGCTTACTGGTTGAGCACCTGCTTCCCACGTAGGAGGTTCTGGGTTCATGGTCCCCAGTACCTCCTAACAACAAAACAAACAACAGACAAGCAAATGAAAAAACTAACTCAGGGGAGCTGATGTAGCTTAGTGGTTGAATGCTGGCTTCCCACTTAAGAGGTCCTGGGTTCAATCCCCAGCCTCAGTACCTTAAAAAAAAAAAAAAAAAAAAGATGACCTCTAAGATACAATGATTTTCTGTTCTATTGCATAATTTTTGGGGGGCTTTCTTACTGCCTACAAAATTACATTTAGAGAGAATCCCAAGTTCCTGGTATATAATAGTGAGAACAGATAAGCTTACATATTGGATTCAATATACAAATCATTTAATGTGTTAGTAAATGTTATCGTCCCTATATATTTTATTTCTTGTTATGTAGATATTTTGTAGATATAGGGCAAGGTATAGTCATGAAAATTACCTTTATCTGGGAATTTAGTGTTCTTCCTTTATGAAAACCATTCTAAATTGCAAGAAAAAGCAGGTGAATAGAACAGGAATTTCATAAAGAAAACTTAACTAAAAGCTGTGAAGTCCCTGTCACTGAACATATTCCAGCAGAGAGTACAAAGCCATCTGTCAGAAGGTGTAAAAACAGTTGCTACTTTGAATAAGAAGTTGGTCTTGATGACCTCTTAGAACATTGTTAAGTCCAGGATTTTAGAAAGAAAATAGTGTCACAGAGTTGAGAATTTAAACAAGAATGGCCTGTGTTGGCTACAATAATAATAATAATAATAATAATAATAATAATAATAATAAAAATAATGGCTCCAATTTATTGAGCTCATTCTATTTGCCAGGCATGTTACTAAAGAGATTTAGATTATTCTATGATGACCTTCATAAAGAAAACACAATGTTTAACATGTTTCCAAATCACAGTAAATCAAACTCAATAGTCCCAGTTCCAAAGTTGGCTAGAAGTTCAATACCATGGAAAATCCTTCTTTTCATTTGTGCTGTGCATGATAATTGGGAGGACATTGACTTTTACTTCCCACTGGTCACTTTGGCAACTGCTTTTTGCCCATGCCCAATTGGTCATTTAAGGCTAGGCTACCCCACTGGTGCTGCATTTGCCAAAGGATAAACCAGCCAGATGGGCTTTCACTGAGATGCTGAAATTACAGAGTCTAATTCTCATTGTCACCTCCAAGCTTATACCCTTCTAATGTTCAACTGCCTTAAGGTCATGACCTTGTCTAGTTCATGTCTCTCCATTCACAATATCAATACCAGGAAATCCAGCACATCTGGAATGGATCCCTCAATACTTTCTGCTTTGATTCTCAATTATACATTCTCTCATCATGGGCTTATAGGTCTTTTAGGGTCTTTACACTGTGCCATTTAAAATAATAAAAAAAATACCTTCTAGAGAAACAGAAAATTTAAAATCTTGGAATAAAGGTCTGAACACCCTCCTGAAACTTGGAAGGAAGAAGAAAGGAAAAGGAAAAAGTCTGACACTCTCATTCCTTTTGGGTCTATAGTAACAAAAAATATTTTGTCAGTAAGTTATTTTACTACATGAATTTTTCAATGAAATTTCCTGCCAATATACTTTAAAAAAGTTTATTAAAGTATATCACTCATACATAAACAATAAGTGATAATAATAGCTGTGAACTTACAAAATAAACATATATAACATCAAACAGGACTCTCATAACTCACCCTACCACCAATAACTTGCACTCTTGTTAAACCTTTTTAACTATTGATTAAAGAGCATTGTCAAAATATTACTACTAAACAAAGTATTTTTCCCCCAACCAATCCTATTATTATTTTTATATCATTTATATATGAATATACATAAACAATTAAGTGTATAGTACAAGTTGTGAATTTACAAAGCAAACATGCATAACATTATACAGGGGTCCCATACATCAACCTTCCACCAACACCTTGCTTTGTGAGACATTGGTTACAAATTATAAGAGAATATTGTCAACGTGTTACTACTAATCATAGTCCTTATCTTACATTTGGTATGTTTTTCCCCCACCCCACCCTATTATTATTTTTTAAATATATTTTTTATGACAGAAGTTGGAAACTTATAAAACAATCATGTACATGTGCAGAATTCCCGAACAACACTCCTCCATCAACACACCACAATGTGGCATGTCATTTGCTACAGATAAAATAATATCATCTGATTGTTACCATGTCCATAATGTACATTTGGCTCACATTTTCCATACTGCCTCAGTATCAACACAGTACATCTTTGCATAGATGCAAGAGTATTATATTATTACTACTAACCACAGTCCATAGATCACTCCAGTTCTATTTTTCCCATGCTTCTCCATATTCCCAAAACCCTTCAGTAGTGATGTACATTTGCTCTAGCTAACAAAGGACACTCTTTCATCTGTACCCTCAACCACAATTCTCATCCACCTCTTGGTTTACTGTGCTATCCACTTCCTAGATTATTCTCTAGCATTCTGTCAATTGGTATTTTCACAACTAGACTAACATTTTCAGTCATATCCCCATTTATAAAGTAGCTGTTACTCACTGTTTATTACTATTCACTCTATACATTTCCATACCTTTACAGTAAAACTAATTAAAACTTCTACATACATTAAACATCAGTAGTCCACTTAGCCCTCCCCTTATCTCCTTTAAGAATCCACCACCTATCACCAGGTCTTGAAGATATTTTCCAATCATTTCTTCTAGAAGTTTTATGGGCCTTACTTTTATTTTTAGTTTTTTGATCCATTTTGAGTTAATTTTTGGATAAGGTGTGAGATAGGGGTCCTCTTTCCTTCTTTCAGCTATGGATTTCCAATTATTTCAACACCATTTGTTGAATGGATTGTTCTGCCCGAGCTGTGTGAGTTTGACAGGCTAGTCAAAAATCACTTGACCATACCTGTGAGGGTCTGTTTCTGAACCATAAATTTGGTTCCATTGGTCTATTGTGCCTGTCTTTTGGTCAGTACCATGCTCTTTTTACCACTACAGGTAGGTATTATGATTTAAAGTCTGGAGATGAGGATTCGCTTTTCCTTTTTATGATGTTTCTGGCTATTCAGGACTCTTTACCCTTCTAAATAAATTTAATGATCATGTTTTCAATTTTTTCTTTAATGCTGGTAGAATTTTTATTGGGATTTCATTAAATCTGTATATCAATTTGAGTAGAATTGACAGCCTAATGATATTTAGTCTTCCAGTCCATGAGCATGGAATGTTCTTCCAGTTATTTAGGGATTTTTTAATTTGTTTTAACACTGAATTGCCATTTTCTGAATACAAATGCTTTATATCATTGGTTAAGTTTATTCCTGACTATTTGAGTTTTATCTGTCATATTTTATTTTCACCACTCTTTTGACATGTTTAGTTACCTTTATTGATATAATCATCATTTCTAGACTCTCTTCCAGGCCCCTCCCTCTCTCTTGTCTTTTCTTTTCAGGCTCTAGTACACCCTTTAGTATTTCCTGAAAATCTGGTCTCTTGCTTAGAAATTCTCTCAGTTTCTGTTTATCTGTGAATATTCTAATCTCACCCTCATTTTTGAAAGACAGTCTTGCTGGATATAAGATTCTTGGTTGAAAGTTTTTCTTTTATAGTATCTTAAATATATCAGACAACTGTCTTCTTGCCTCCATGGTTTCTGGTGAGAAATCAGCACTTAATCTTATTGCATATCCCTTGTATGCTATGCATTGCTTTTCTCTTGCTCTTCCCAGAATTCTCTCTGTCTTTGACATTTGACATTCTGATGAGTATGTGTCTTGGAGTTGGTCTATTCAGATTTTCCAGATGGGACTACATTGTGCTTCTTGGACAGGGATATCTATGTTGTTCAATAGGTTAGGAAATTTTCTACCATTATTTCTTCAAATATTCCTTCCGCCCCTTTTCCCTTCTCACCTCTTCTGGGACACCATAACATGTATGTTTGCATGTCTTTTGCTGTCACTTAGTTCCCTGAGACCTTGTTCAATTTTTTCCATTCCTTTGTTCATCTGTTCTTTTATATGTTCACTTTCAGAGGCCATTTCTTCAAGCTCACCAAGCCTTTCTTCTGCTTCCTCAAATCTGCTATTATATGATTCCAATGTTTTCTTAGTTTGATTTATTGCATCTTTCATTCCCATAAGATCTGCTATTTTCCTATGTATGCTTCAAATTCTTCTTTGTACTCTTCCAGTGACTTCTTAATATCCTTAATCTCTTTAGCCATCTCATTGAATTTATTAAGGATATTTGTTTGAACATTTATAATTAGTTGTCTCAACTCCTTTATGTCATCTGGAGGCTTATCTTATTCCTTTAACTGGGCCATAGCTTCCTGTTTCTTGGTGTGGATTGTAATTTTTTGTTGGTATCTTCACATCTGGCTTACTAGAGTATTTTTTTCTGGGTGCAGTTTTTCTCTTTAGTTTATGTCTTCCTATCCTTTCTCCCTTGCTGGTTGTGCAGTAGGAGCCAAGCATGTAGTGGGTGCTGTAAGCTGTGGGGGCTCAAGCTGCCCTCATTGCACCAGGGATCAATGAAGCTTCTTCCAACTTTCTCCATTGCCAGGGGTAGGGACAGAGTCAAAATTATGTGGAATAATCCAAGTACAGGCCTAGACTGTAGTTGCCCAGAGAGACTGATGAAGCTTTACATCCCTATTTTCCCTGCCTGGGGCAGGGATGGAGCTGCAGGGTTGGGCAGCAATCTGCAGTGCGGGTTCAAGATGACCACAGTTGCTGGTAGACTTCTGATTTTCAGTCTATGCCAGCTGAAGTTACCTGCAGTTACCTGTATAGGCTGGTGCAGGACTCCTCAGTCTCCTCCCTGCCTGAGGCGTGGCTGAAGCCTAGGCTAGGGTTGCAGGCTAATCTGCATGAAAGAAACTGGTACCTGCTGACACTGAGAGCTTCAGTCAGCCTGGCTTCCCCTCAGGCTGGGGGCAGAGTCAGAATGGAGGCTATTGGCCTCTTTCTGACTTGGGCTACTTCACACCCCAGCTGTTCCCAGGGTTATCTCTTAGCCAGCCGAGTCTACCAAAAAGTAGCCACAATTGGCAGCCAACCATCTCCTCCTCCCCTGTTTCTGGGAAATGGAGCTTACAATTCCAGCCACAAAATACCCCCTGGGGCGGCTCATGCCACCAGAGTAGGATGATCACCAGCCTCTGCGGCTTGGCCAGTAATTTCCCAGAGAGGCGGGTGCAGGTCCCTGCAGCTTCCTCCCTGCTGGAGGTGGCACTGGGGCCTAGGCTAGACCTGCAATATGATCTGAATGGGAAGAAGCCGGTCCCCACCAGCACTGGGATTTTCAGTCCACCCCGCTTCCCCTCGTGCCAGGCATGGAGTTAAGATGGCAGCTCCTGGCCTCTTTCTGACTTGGACAGGCTCAAACTTTCGGATTATACTGTAGCCCGCTGAATTTACTCCTTAGTAGCTGAAATTGGTGCCTAACCATCTCTTTCTGTCCCATTTTGGGGAAGTGGAGCTTTCAATTCCGGCCGCAAAACAGCTCCCGGGGCAGCTTGTGCCTCCAGTGGAGGATGGGCACCCACCTCTCGGGATGTGGAATCTCTACTTACGAGTCTTTTCTGAAGATGGGTAGTCTCCTCCTTCCACTCCCCAAAGGATGTTGCAGGATGCTCTTCTGGCCTCCTGGATCCCCCAAACAAGTGCTTCAGCTAACTCAGAGAGCTCTGGGTATTTACTAACTGTCCTGTCGCAGGAGCTGACTCTAGGAACTCCTTACTCTGCTGCCATCTTGCTGGTTCTCCCTGCTAATATACTTTTGAAATATTAGATTTAATGCTTAGAACAGCATTATAAGAGAAAAAGAATCACTCCATTTCATAGATGGGGAAACTGAGGTTTAAGGAAGTAAAGCACATTCCAATTTGCGCAGCTGATAAGTGGGAGAACCTTTATTTAAAATCTGATCTGTCTGATCAAAACCTGAGTTCATAGTCATTAAAGCACATCACCTCTAGAGTATATTATCCTGATCATGAACAATTCACTCAGAATGTTCTGAATAGTTCTGTAGGTTTGTGTGGCCCTAAATATTTTTCCTTGTGTGAATATGAGTGAGGTGATGAGCCCTTTGAAATCATATGGCATGATTTAGATTAGAATTAGCTCCAATGATTCAATTAATTCATAAAAATTAGTGACCAGACTAATTGCCAAGATTCAATCTGTGAAAGGTCTGAGATTTTACCCTATTGGCAAGCTAACAAGTTAGGCAGTAGCAATTTCACGGATGCTGGCAGAAGACACAAGGGGGTGACATAGACGGGTCTAGATTGATGTCTGCACACAGAGTGGGTAGCATTATAAGGGAGAAATCCTGAATTTAGGGAACCAGAATCTTTCACAATGGTAGTAAGAATGACTTCCTTTCTTCAGGAGGGCATCACTAGCTCTACCCCCCAACTCTATTCCTTATACAAATGTTTCTGAGATGATTGTGCATAAAAGGCAACAGTACCTTGCTTGGAAGATAAGAAGAAATACAAGAGACCCATGGAGAATTATCTCCCAATACTACTACTACTTGGACTTAATTGACAAGGAAATTTAAATGTAAATGTAAATAAATGGTCAACTTATGAACTGTTACTTTTCTACATTGAAATAACAAGTTGCTTTGGAGTTGTATAAATATTGACTTATCATTGTCTTTTCAGTAAAACTTATCCCTATAATTACATGCTTTAGAACAACAACAACAAAACAATTCCAAATGCTTATTAATGTCCTATAAGTAACATAAATGAGAAAAAAAGGATTGGGTATAGAATGATAAAAGGCTTTATTAATTGGGTTCAGTGTTGGCGACACAATCAACAATGCTGAGGTCTATATACAGTGCAAATGTGTGTTCCATTTAAAGAGAGAGGGGTGGCTTAGGTTTGGTTAGTTATTTTTAGATTTTCCAATTTTTTTTTTTAAGATTTATTTATTTCTTCCCCCACTCTCCCTTTGTCTGCTCTCTGTGTATTCTTCTGTTTCTGCTTGTCTTGTCTTTAGGCGGCACCAGGAACTGGTCCTGGGACCTTCCAGAGTGGGAGAGAGGTACTCAATCTCTTGCACCATCTCAACTCCCTGGTCTGCTGTGTCTCTTATTGTCTCTCCTCTGGGTCTCTTTTTTGTTGCATCATCTTGCTGCAACAGCTCTCTGCTTGGGCCAGCTCATGGTGTGGGCCTTCACCAGGAGGTCCCGGGAATTGAACCCCAGACCTCCCATAAGGTAGATTGGAGCCCAATCACTTGAGCCACATCTGCTTCCCAGATTTTTCAGTTATTTAAGAGAAGTCAGAATCAAACGTTCATAGAAAATTTCATGAGTTTTAAAGTGGGAAATTTAATAATTCCAATAACAATCTCACCAAAATAATAGCAAACATTTTCTACATACCACATGCAAAAATGTACACAGGCTAGATATGGCCTGTGGACTTCCAGTTTTCAATCTCTGCCTTTCTAAAGGGAGAAAAAGGAGCAGGAATGCAGTTCCTGGGTCCCTTAGGTCTGAAAATATTCCAATCATTTAATGGGATTTTAAGTAATTCAAGCAGGTTGTTTTCCAAACATAGTGATTTTCATTTTTACTATTTATCAGTTTTCATTCTTGTTGAGCAATATTATTAAAAAAAGGACCCATGTGTACATTTTTTTCCTGTAGTGTTTGAATAACTGTGGTTTAAAAAATACCAAATGTGGCAACCCACTTTAAAAGAAAAACCAAAGATCATCTCTTGTGGCCAATGCTAATTTTTTTCCTCCATATTTTGGACAACTACCAGCTACTTATATTTTTCTAACTGGTTCATGTTTGAGAAGTCAGATTCAAGCTGCTGGTTGAAATTGACAATGTATCCAAAGGAATGGATCAATTTTGACTCATCAAGTGTTGTTTCACTGAGCTGTGAGGATTAGCATTCTTCCACTCTGATTTGAACACTACCCAGGAGGGAGTAGCCATACATTTAAGGCAAAGAATTTAAGAAGGGAAAGGATATTGCTTATAACAATGGGAACATAATGGAGGTATTGTCCTATGCATATGCAGAATCCAATATTTTCTAATTTCTTTTTCACATTATTAAAAGTCTTATATTGTTTGTATATGCATGTAATATTTAGTATAATTTATTATAAATTAATTTAATATTATATATTAAATACTATATAAATAAACAGAACAATGCACAAGGTGATCAAAGAAAAAAGCAGCTGCAGAAATGAGAAAATTATGTTTGCTATTTAAAAGCTTGGAATTTCAGGAGCAGATGTGGCTCAAGCTGTTGAGTGCCTGCCTCCCACATGGGAGGTCTCAGGTTTGGTTCTTGGTGCCTCCTAAAGAAAAAATACAGACAATGAGCAAACAAACAAACAAACCAGAACAACAAGCAGACAACAAGCAAAAACAACAAGCAGACAGTGAGTGCAAACAATGAGCCGACAACATGCACAAACAACTAGCAAACAGACAAGGGAGCCATCTCAGGGGTGTGGGGAAGCTTAGAATTTTCCCATCAAAGATATGTTCGAAAAAGAGGGAGGAAAATCATGAGATATAAAGAGAGGAAAGAGAATTCTTACTGGAAACTGGGAGACTGGGGTTTTTGTTCCAGCCTTGCCACCAATTTGCCATCAGACGACAGGAAAGTTATTTTAAGTCCTTAGATTTTAATTTCCTCGCATGTAAAATGAATGGGTTGAAGGACCTGACAATTTGCTGGTACCTGGGTAACTCCAACATTCTGTGTGTCTTTGCTGATGCCCCTCAAAATGCAGAGTGAAAGTTGTCAGTCCTTGGGCATCGATTGACATGCATTGCAAGCCTTAAAGCTGAGATTTCAAACTGCTGACTTATCCCCTGGGCCTATTTGTCTCAAAGATATGCTTTATTTGATCCACATAATGTTTACTTTTAAAAATTTTTTGAAAAGGTTTTTTTAAAATTAGGAGATTTCACATTTAGAAAAATGAATTCCTGGTTTCTTTTTTAAAAATGGGCAAAACCATGCCCACGTTTCTGCCTACCATCTGTTTGCTGGAGTTGAGTAATAGCTGTCTTCCTTAAATGGGGCAAGTGCTTACCAATTCTGAAATCATAAAAGAAATGCGTATATGTGTGCATTTCTGGGAAGGGAGTCTTTAGCTTTCATTAGTAAGATTTTAAACCAAGAAATTTTAGGAACTTCTGGTACAGGCGTGATGAAGACTGTGCTTTGGTAAGAAAATATAGGGACACTGAACAAAATAGGGAACAGGACAAGGAATGGAAAATGCAGACCAATTGGAAATTTATTATATTAATCATTACTAACTAAAAAAATAAGGCTTTAAATTAAAACAAGAGTAGAGATGGCATGAGAGTGGTCAAAATCATGTCTTACAATGAAGAAACTAAAGCTCAGGTGGGTTAAGTGATATGCCCAAAATCACACAGCCAAAATTCACATCAAAAGGCAAGATGTGAATTGAGTTTTACTGAATCTCTAACTCCTTTTTTACTACTCCTTTGTCTCTCTTTCAACACACCATGGAAAAGAGACACACACCATTAAGGCAACACACTGAATGCTGGATGGATCCAAGTCAAAGAGACACCTATAAGCCCTTTTAAGGTTGTCCTCTAAATGAAATAAGCACTCAGAACTAAATGCCTGGCATACAGATTACCCCTAATTGGATGAAGGAATCATTATTTATCCTAGACCACTTCCATCATATCTTTTTAAACTGAATGGTTCTCCTCTGATGTATGAGAATTATTATATGATGAATTTCGAAAGATTTATATATTGGTTGGAGATGGAGAGAGATTTGTATGTGACCTAAGGAAAGCCCATCATTAATTACATGAAATAATTTTATTTAACAGGAAGAGATTTTAAATTATGGGACAAATGTTGGCTAAGGTTTAGTTGATACATTTCTCCTTAGTTACCCAAACTGTTAAAAGTCAACTACATTTCTTTATTACCCATTCTCTATTTTAGAGTTCAATCCAAATTGAAAGAGTTTCACGAAATTATATAATACTGAAGACTCCTGTTATCATGCATAATACCAGTTCTTTTGGAAGGCAATAACTTAATGCTACTGAAACAAAAACTTTATTAGTATTTTTGACAGTGTTTTGAAATGATAGTGCCCTAAAACCACCAGCTGTTTTATGAAGTCATTACTATTTAGGGATCACATAGTTCTCATCAATTTTATTGAAAATAGGGAATTGCTATTTTAAAGCAAATGTCATGGCAAGAGGTGAGCATCATTATTACACATTAAGGGGGTTGGAAATTAGATGTTCTTTTGATATAAATCCAAAATCTAGGGTAAGAATTAAATGTACTTGATTTTACCCTGAAAAAATAATTAAGGATGGCTTAATCCTTTGCCAGACATTAGGCAATTTCTCTCTGGGTTAGAGGTTAGGGGATTTCTCCAAGTCACAGATAAGAGGTAGGATTGCTGATATGGGAATAGGAAGTATATATGTTGCTTCTAGTATATACCTCCACAGTGATAACAACCAGAACTTAGTTTGCATGGTTGGAGTGATCTTTCTATTGCTGTGCAACAAAGCAATAGCTGCTACCTTGCACATTGTCTGGAAGAAATGTATATACATATGGAAGAGACTATATTTCATTTATAATTTCAGAGACCATCTTGCATGATATCCTTTCTTTTAATCTTATTTTCAACCCAAGTTAATAATCATCAAAAGAAGCTAATAAGATTCATTATTGTTATTATATGCTATTATTATTCTTATTGCCATTTTGAAGGGAAACACTTGAAGTATCTTAGTGCAGTAATAAATCTTTTGTTCATTGGCTGTTGTCTTTGCCAATCTAAATGCCAGAGATAAGAAACTAATCAACATCTGAATGTGTCTTCTCTTGTAGTTCCTATTTTGCTTATGGAATTTTTAGTGGGACTATTTATGGAGCCAGGAGACTGAACACCAAATGCTTTTTTTTTTTTTGAAAAAACAAACTAAATTTCATTTCGTGAATATTAGCTTGTAAATATACAGATTTGGAATCAATTCTATTTTTATAATATATGAATATTCAGTTTGATGCACTTCTGATCTTAAAATGTTGGCTGAATGCTATTAGCATATTACTAGAGAGGATACCACAGCTAATGTATATTTTGCTACCATCATCATGTATCAGATCCCAAGAGTCTTTAAATATATTTCTGATGAAATCGTGTGCTGGTATATTGATGGATAATTTATTTTATAAAACTAAACCTACAATGTTAATTGTTTTTCACATTCAGAAATTCATTTGTACTTTGCTGTGTTTTGTTCTTTTTCATTTAATTAAAATATCATTTTGCACTTGCTCTTTACTCTTTAAGATGTCAAAAACTTCAATTCTCTGGGGGGTGGGTGGGCTCGGGCTTGCAGCCAGGGTCGCGCGGGCAGGAGCTCTGACATTGCTTCTCTAGCTCCCGCCAGGGCCGCTCAAACCCAGTCCTAGCACGCTGTGCCCTTCTCATCCTCCGTACTCTGCGACCCGCCCGTGTTCTCACGCTTCAGCTATCAAGCCTGTGACGACGTGGTGCGTTCGTTTTAGGGTCATTCCAGTTCTGCTCCGGAACTACAAAAAGTTTCTGGAGTAATTTCCCTCTTTTTTAGTGTATAGGGTCCGGAAAAGCTATGCAAGAATTCAGCAATAAAAGTAAAGGTAATGTAGACTATAAGGGTGCAGACATAAATGGATTACCCAGGAAAGGAGCAATGGAAATCTCTGATCAAAATTAAAAAAAAATCCCAAACTATCCCATCGTTTTAACAATGCACCTGATAATATGAAGCAGTGCCTTCTTTGCAATTTTCGCTAACCTTTTCTTTAGGACTAGAATTCCAGGTATATAGTTTAGGTTTTTACCGGATGCTAATTAGGAAATACATGGTATATTTAAAATGTGTTTAGTTATATTTAATGAACTCATCCCTTAATTCTTTTTTCATTAATGTAGCTTTCATTTCTATTTTTGTGGTTTTTATAATACAAATAAAATAGAGCTTGTAGTTTGAGTTCTAAATGATTTAATTAAATGAGTGCATGACTTATTTTTCAATTAAAATTTTTTTTTTTACCTAATAGCTTCACCAAACCTTACTTTATAATAATTTACTTTGTTTTTCTCTCCTGGGTATGTTTTTCCCTATCATTTGCACTTCGAATATTGAACCTGTTTTGTTGCAACCACTTTTTTTTTTAAATTTATTTTTTCTTCTTTATTTTCTTTTAAATGTTACATTAAAAAAATATGAGGTCCCCATGCAGCCCCCATCCCCCTCACCCCACTCCTCCCACATCAACAACCTCTTTCATCATCGTGGCACATTCACTGCACCTGGTGAATACATTTTCGAGCACTGCTGCACCACATGGACAATGGCCTACATTGTAGTCTACACTCTCCCCCAGTCCACCCAGTGGGCCATGGCAGGACATACAATGTCCAGCATCTGTCCCTGCAGCACCACCCAGGACAACTTCTAATCCTGAAAATGCCCCCACATCACATCTCTTCTTCCTTCTCCCTACCATCAGCAGCTACCATGGCCATTTTCTCCACATCAGTGCTACAATTTCTTCCCTTACTAATCACAATAGTTCCCCAGCAGAACACCAGTAAATCCACTCTAATCCATACTCTATTCCTCCATACTCTATTCCCCTCTACATCAAGAGGGAGCTTAGATTCCACATGGATTATTGATGCAATCCTTCTGCTTGACGTTGGAGGCACTCTTGGCTCCCTGGTGTGGTGGCTGACTTTCTTCACCTCCCTGTTAGCTGGCCAGAGTAAGTCCAATAAACCAAAGCATAGGAGTTGCAAGTCTGTTGAGGCTCAGGATCTGGCTGTCACATGGACAGTCCAGAGATTCAGGTCTCCTGAGTATACACCAACCCCAACACTAACCACAGGTCCGGTAAAAGTAACAGAAGAGGCATGTGTAGAAAGATCATATCTGAGGCAACCACTTTAATTTTACAAGTTTTCATTACAATTATAGACTCAATTCTTTTTTCCAGTAGAAATTGTATCACTTTTGTTTATTATTGTATTATTTTTCTTCACATTGTTTTTCAGTTTTTTCATATTTATTTTTCATATTTTCATACTTGCCTTTAGAAGTTTATTTTGATATTTCACATATTTTCTGTTTGTTTCATCTTTTAACAATACTTTATCAGAAATATGGTTTTCTTTCAGGGTTATAATAGATACAAAAACTAATTGTGATTTTAAATTGTAATTCGCTACTTATACTATGCTTATCATTCCTATAGAAATATCAGTGGATATTTCTTACGTTGTGCTAAAGTAGAAAATATACTCATTTATCATCTTCATTAGAACCACATTTTTTCCTGTATGTCTCATAATAAAAACAACAAAGAAAGTTAAAAATGGAGGAAAAAGAGAACAGGTAATTATACAAAAGAGAATTAGAAATATTGACTATTGAAAGACTGAGCATTTTTAACATATGAGACAAAGAAAGAAAATACTGAGAAATGAGACGATGATGAGAATAATAAAAATATCTATAATTTTGATGAAAACACAAAGAGGAATGAAAGAGACCTATTCTGCCATTTGATCCTTTCCGAGTTCACATACTTCAGCATAGAGATGTAACCACTGATTATAATTAGTTGAATACTTTATTCCCAACTTCCCACCTTTTAAATGCAAATTAATGGCTTTTATGACAAAAAACCCAAACACACACACACAAAAACAAAAGCCCTTGACACCCTCTTGAAGAAGAACTGAACTAAAATGAATAATCAGTCAAGATGAACAGCCTAAAGTTATCAAGAAAGTATTCACAGAGTTTTCTTTTCTAATAAAGCAGAAGGAACTGCTGGAAGATAATACTTGTTTCAAAAGAACCATTTCATTATGGACAGGTAAAAATAATAATATTCGTTTGTGATCTGGTAAATGGAATGCCTGGGTGAGGAGGGACCGATTCCATAGTATTTGATTATACAAGACTCTACCTTCACAGTGAGAATTCATATTTATAGATATGTTCCAGAAAAAGTAAATCCAATACTATTACATTACCAGGATTAGTGCTTCCATCATTTTCTAACAGCCGCATGTACTGTTGTAAAAGGAAGGAAGGAAAGGAGGAAGGGAGGAAGGGAAAGAAAAACGGACAAAACCTTTAACTAATTGCCTTTCTAGGTAGGTAATTACCTTCCCAGTTCCTTCTAACTTATGCTCCATGCTAATTTGATTGAAATACTTGCAAGATTCTTTTCCTCCTCCCCCAGAATTTTTCTCTCTTTATTCCATCTGTAGCAGATTAAATTTCTATGATTTGTCTTTTTCTTACTTTCTCCTCCTATATGTGAGGTTATTTTATTTTATTTTTTTTTACAAGTGTTTCAAGTAAGGATGGAGTAACTTCAAAATGTAAAGAGATTTCCTTCTGGTAGAACAAGCAGACATACTTGGGAATGACTGACAAATTTATTCCAAATGGTCTCAAGCAGATCCAAAAATCTAACATCTCCACAGATTTTACTCCTTTAAATGCAAACGTATTTTTGCCATAACAGAATAGCTCCTGTACATATTTGTGCATATCTGGTTCTTTTTGCAGTATAGTAATAAATGAAAATATGTTAATACTATCATTCCAAAAAACTACCATTTGTTAAATACCTATGATGAGTCTTAGGCCCATCAAATGGCAGATAATATTCTATTTTGAAAATACATAGAGCAAAATCAAGGAAGGTTGCCTAAGATCATATTCTTTGTAGCTACATTTTAAACCTAAGTCTATATGATACAGATCCATGCTCATTCAGTTGAAATACAATTGATTATTTTTAGGGAATTAACTTTATATAACGAATACCACTTGAAGAACTGCAGTTGCCCACAAAAATTTATGCTAATTTCTTAAGACACTGAAAAAATTTAGTAGAGACTTACGTAATATTTCTTGTTATTGTATGGCTATTTAGCAGTCACCCTAAAACTAAGTGGTATAACACAACAACCGTCTGCTGTGTTCATGGGTTTGCAGGTCAGCAATTTGAGTGTTGTATAGTGGGGATAAGTTATCTCTGCTTGAACTTCAGCTGGGGTACTCAGTTGTGGCCTCAATAGTGGCCATTGGCTGGTTTCCTTGCTTCTTTTCCATGTCATGTTTACTGCATCTGGAATGACTAAGATGGCTTCTTTACTCACCTGTATAACTGGGCTGGAAGAGTTGGAACTTACCAGGGATTTTTGTCTTCTCCACAGGGCCTCTCCACATTGCTGGCTTGAGCTTTTTCACAGTTTGGCTGTTTCAGGGTAACGGAACTTCTAACATAGGTAGCTGGCTTCTTCAGAGTGAGCATTCCATAAGGCTCAAGCAGAAACTGGAAGGCCTCTAAAGAACCACTCTTTGAAGTCCCAGAAAGCCATTTCCAACTGCATCTTGTTCATCAAGCAAGTCACTAAGGCCAGCCTAGATTTAAAGTGAGGGGAATTACACTCTACATCTAAGTGGAAGGAGTAGCAAAGAATTTGTCTCTATCTTCTGCATACCACAGTAGCCAACCATGACAGTGAATTTATCCTGGCCATCAGCAAAGTAGTGGTGAGGAACATTAAATCCAAATGTTGTGTTCATATAGTTTACTTGTAGCATTATAGAGTTGCCCATTCCCATACTTTGCTATTAAAAGGGAAATAACTGATTAGAGAGAATACATGAAGTATTTCTGACAGAAGCAGGTTTTCACTTTTAAAGTGCAATTACATCCTGTATACTAATGTATAAAATCAGTCGATGATTGCCAGAATATTCATAAGTACTATTTTCTACAAAGGGGTTGTTAAGGCAAATGAAATTTCATTGTAGATGCAATTTTGGAGACCAAACACAAACACTAATCTATGAGTGTGGGAATCTAGGAAATTGGATAATCTAGATAAAGCACTGACAAACTACTTCTCTATGACAAATCCTCTTTTTGTAAATAGTTTTATTGGAACCCAGCCACAACTGTTCATTTACATTTTCTCCATGACAGATCTTGTTCTACAACGACAGTGTTAAATAATTGTGACTGGACTGGTATGACCTGTAAAGTAGAAAATACTAAAATTTGGCCTTATACCCAGATCTGAGATTGTTATGATGCCTATTCAAGTGTGTTCCAAATTTTCTTTATGTTGCACCTATAAATTTTATGTTATTATAATTGATATTCTGTACTGACTAGTACATTGGCTATGTTCTAGCTTTAGGGATAAAGCTGACCCACAGTAATTGTAAGTAGTATAGCTGATATATGAACCTAGGTAATCTGATTCTGGAGTGAATATTCTTAAAAGATGCTATACTAACCTCCTGGTTTGTGAGAGCTGCGTATTCTTTCCTTCTTGCTCTCATTTACTTTTCTTGGAGAACTTGCTCACTTTAAACCTCTTTCTCAAACGACTAAAAATCCTTAATGAGTAGATGATTTGGGTGTTCTTGGACTATGATAAAGTGAGCCAAAAAGTTTCCTTTCTTCAGGAATTTGGAATAAACTCTCTAAAATATTCTTACCTGATTTGCCTGAGGAGCCGATACTCCCTAGACCCTTTGGAAAGCACACTGACTGATTGACTTAACGTAGTGAATGTGTGTTAGTAGGTCATTTTCTATTTTATTCTCACATAATTCTTAGTCCCCTAAATTAAAAATTATTTGTAACATGATATTTGAGGGAAGTTTTCCTACTGTCTTAGAATTGGGGCTAAAGCTCAAAGGTGAGGACTGATAGGGATTCTTATGTCTGTTAGCCACCTCACTTTAGGGCTTAATGAGGACCATGAGAATGATGCCTTTGCCCCAATCACTGCTCCAGACCCTCTAAGTTCCCCATGAATATGAGAAGAGGAAAGAAAGGGGAAGAAATTTGAGTCTTTTGTGAAAGCCGTGTTTGTGAATAGAGAAGTATGTCTTTGCCTACCCTAAATGAAGGGAGAAGAGACCCAATAGAATGATGTGGAATGATAAAACATGTTTGAAAGAAAGAATATTTTCTTATTCATTGGATATCTTCTTAGCCAGTGGCTTTGCTAATATGTACTGGTGTTACCAAATGGTAGGAAAAGAGAATTGGAGCGCGGAGAAAGGCATAGTGAGAGTCAGCAGGGAAGGATTCTTTCTGGTGTGGCAAAAATGTGTGAGCTTCCAGTGGCTTAAGTGTGCACGATGGTTGGAGGTGAGCTATTTGCCATAATTACACTCAAGAAATCCTCCTACCAGAGAAAAGGGTCTCTGCGCTAAAAGTCTGGGTTGGGCTGCCTTGGTGGCCAACTGAGAGGGGAAGAAAGCTGAAACAGGAGCTCCCATGCCAGGGATCTGTGTAGTAGGTTGAGGTTCCCCACAGCATCCTCCAAAGATTGCCAGCCAGCTAGCCAGAGAAGCAAGGACAAGCATCCTATGGTTAGACTGCAATCTTGCCCAGACAGGAAGTGAGATTTTGCCCTTATTTCCTTCACTGCCTCAACATTCCTTATAGGTGAGCCAGCACCTAGAAGATAGGGGTGCCAATTGTGCCTCACCCCACCCCTCCAATTTCAAGACTCTATGTCAAAAGTTAGTGCATGGTTTACACATGACCACTTAAAGTTAAAAATAACATGATTAAGCTTTTATACACAGATATACATATTTTATTTCCTTCTTTGACTTTTTTAGTTCATTTAACTAATGGTCCCAATCAAGTCAAATAAGAGGGCTTGGCTTCTGCTATTGTTCTGAGGTTACATTTAGGAAATGACATCTTCTGGAACTGATGCTGACTTTTGAGGCAGGCTTTGGGGGAAAGGAGGTGCAGAGGACATGTGAGGCATGACTAGACAAAGAGTGAACACAAAGAAGTAAAGATGAGAGGCTATATGAGGAGGGAAGGGAGAAGATGCCAGATTGCTCACTAATTTCTGGTTCTTGGTTCAAAACCTTCATAAGGATCAGCCATATTGCCTTACTTTAGTCTCCATTAGGTAACCATGAACCTTTAAATGCAGTCTATCTTTTTCCTAAGTTTCACAACTGTATTCACAATTAGAAACATATTGAACAAGACCTTAGAAAATTTTTATAGACATTTCCTTGAGGACATATTTGGTTTGAGGTCAACCTACTGCCTGAAAGCAACTTCTCTGAAAGGAGCTCAGGGGATATTGCTACATTTTAGATCATATAATATCTACAGAAATGGAAAAATATCATTTTTCATTTCCAGAACTCATTACACACATGAGAAACTGTTCTTTCTCTTTTTTTCAAACCAAATTCTATTTAACTGAAATTCTTATATTTAATATAATCCTGTTAGCCAATCATGGAGCTGGAAAAAAAATGGAATGCATTGTTGATATAATAAAATCAATCTCTCCCAACTCTCTAAGTTGTTTTTCTTGTTTCTTTCCATTTATTCTTATTTACCATTACCTGTTGACTTCTAAGGGCCAGTGCTAGTATTTATCTTTTGATGAGGTTACTTCATTTCATGACCAGAGACTGGAACAAACCATTATTCACTAATAAGTGTCATTTATTTTCATTTGGGCTCTTGGGTTCTTACGAGGTGGATGCTTATTAAATTGAAATAATAAATACACTTGAGGATGTGGTATATTGCAAAGCATTTTTTTTCCTGGTGTTCTTGATAGGAAAACATTTATAAGAGCATGCGACCCTGCATTTGATTTTCCCTACTGCTGCTCATGAGTGACCTTGAACAATTATCTTTCAGCTTGCCGTGACTGTGTGTTAGTTGAATTCCAGAAGCAGCTAGAGGTTTCTTAGCCTTGGAGCTCTTTAGAGATCCCTAGATTGAGGCTGAAAAACTTAATGCAACAAAATCTGAATCGTGTCTCCATTTGGGGACGACTAGGATGTTGGTACTTTGGGTCCCTTGAGATATATAAAAAGCAAAATTCTATGCATTTGCCTGGATGGGAGCTCAGTTTGAGATAAATGCTATATGCTCTTTACAATATCAAATATAGACAAATTCATGTCAATCTAACAGAATATGAAAATAAGGGAGATTTTTAAAGAGACAATAATTTTTAAAAGGTGAATTATGAATCACTGAAATCATTTAATTAACAGGCATTTAATGGACAAATCACTAATTAAGATTTTGTTATCACAAACAGGGTTTTGGTGTTATACGCATTTATTTCCCTTTGGTTTGCCCTCTGAAAAAATGGGTTTACAAATGACAAAGATTACATATTTTTTGAAGTTTTCTGTGAAAGTTGTTGCATAATTATAGATTATTATCTTGCTGTCCATCCTCCCTACAGATTTCTATTTTGATAATATAAATAGCAAAAATTAATAGAAGGATGGACAGTTTCAAATTCAATTTTGAGGTTTATATATTCAATATTTATATATTGAATTTACTTAGACTCTGTGTTGAATGGAAGCAGATACTAGAAGCCGGCAGTATAGAATGGGAAATAGCTATTGCCCTATGTTTATTTAAATAATAGAATATTACAGTTCTATTCTTGATGATTGTATTACACTAAAACTGTGTATATATATATATATATATATAGTTACTGCTTATAAATGCTTGGTTAGTGGAGAAGAGAGTCTCCCCAAATCATTGTGGGCCATTTTACTAAGGAAAATATATAACTGGGAGGAAGAACTTAGGTTTTACTGGATTATAAGACAACATTCTCTCTCTCTCTGTCTCTTTCTCTCTCCTGCTCTATTCTTTCCCTCTCACTCTCTTTCTTCTTTTGGTTTTAATTTTAGCTATAATTTGCATCCTGGGAGGTCTTGAATTGTAATTCTTTATAAATAGAAGGAAAAAAGGCCTTAGAGAATTCATGTGCTTTGCCAGGATTTCCAAGACGTGCAGGAGCAAGAGTTGGCTCTTCCACATAATGATTGATCTATTTTGGCTCAGATAGGAAAGTTTCTTGATAGTTACAGAAAGGCTAAAACAAGCTGAGAAAGTGGATATTATGACCCTAAAATATATGTTCTGGTATTGGCATTCCATCTGATTATCTTTCAGGAAAAGAATTCTGAAGTTCATTAAATCCCTCCCAAACAGGTGGCATCTTAAAAATGATTTGACAAATATGCCTTTGCAAGTAATTTGACTATTGTTCAATACATTAGTGTATACTTATGCATTTTAAGAATAATGATTTTTGAGCAAATTACTGATGAATTATAATTACATTTTAGTATATAATAAACAATGCAACTTTTGTATTAGGATTCACCTTAAGGGGTATTCAGTTGTATGTGACAGGTTTTATCAGGCGACTTTTTAAAATTCTGCATTTAATTTTGTTTTTAATAGCAGCTGAATCTCTTAATTCAAACTGGGATATTCAAATTTTATTTAGGCTTCATGATCTGAGATGTTTTATTTGAAAACTTGACTTTCTACCTTTTGTGCCTCTAATTAGTATGCCTTTGTTTGGAATTCCATTTACAAAGTCGATGGTAAAAGACTGTGGATGAACAAACTTAAAACCTGGGGCAACAAATTGTTTCAGGAAACTTTGAAGCAAGGGAAGAATTAGTTCCTGCAATTTAGAAGGTAAGTAAAAGCATAAGAACTCTAAAGTATATGGCAGCCTAAGCAACTTAGCCAGCAGATGGTGGGGAAAAAATTAGATGCTAGTAGCATTTCTTAAAGTATAATCTGTGGAACATCAGTCCTGCAAAATCATTTGAGAAGTAATATTTTGTGTATGTAAATTTATGAAATACTGATAATATGTCACCTTTCTGGGAACTCAGAAGACCTTAATTATATTAAATATTCTGAAAAGTTTGCCAAAAAACCAACACCCATCCAAATAAAAACACCTTTATTTCCCAAACCTTTTGGGAATAGAACTTTAAAAAAAAATGTTACTAATATTCCACAGAACTATTCCTATGAAACACTGTCCTAGATTGCAATAGGAGACAGCCTCAGATAGTTTTGATACTAATTAAATGACCACTTTTGAAGTTACAGAGAGAGGAAGAGAGGGAAGAGAGACAGAGAGAGGGAAAAAGAGGATATTGTAATATTTTTTAAATGTTTAATAAATTTCTTAATGAATTTTGACATCTTTTAGGGACAAGATTATTAGGTTGTCTATAATAATGATAATAAAAACTAAAATTAGCTTAGGTATCATGCATTGTAGCTGGATATTCTGCTCTCATTAGATTTTATCCCCCTTTTACAGCTAAGGAGCAGGTCAGTAAGAGAAAACACCTTGCCCAAAGTCACATACTGTTAAGGGAACCCTACCCTTCACAAGGCCTGAGGGTTTTCATGATACCACCGAGCTATCACCGACAGCTCTTTGGTCTAGCTCAGAAACAAGTTGATGGGCAGCAGTGATTAGATATACTATTAAAGTATGTTTAAAAAAATAGAGAAAAAGAAATGGAAATTGAAGCTGTGGGGTAGATAAATAAAGAATGTATTGGCTAGGATTGCCTACACAGTAATATTTTAGATAAAGAATAATTTGTTTGTTGGAGAAGTCTCTATGATTAAAATTAATTGGTTATGTGATTGCCCCCCAAATAGTTGTAAGCAATTTGATGGAGCAGTATGTATATCAACACTTCCTCACTATTCCCTGTCAAAGGGATGCATCTGTAAAAGCTCCTTGATCAGTTTCTCCAGGTTGAAGATGGGGAAGGAGTGAGGGAAGGTATGTCAGCATTTTATCACATTTGTTTGTATTCCAAATCTGTATGTATGGCTGTATTTCAGGGCAAGTATTATCTAAAAGTATCGTTCTCATAATTAGAAACCAGAATGTTGTATTACAAAACTCGCATAAAGCCTGAATTTCTCGACAGGGCAGAATTTAATGAATGTGCTTTCCCCCAACAATTCTGCATGGTTAGTGCTCTAGTGTAAATGCAAGGCCACCCCACATTTTTCGAAGTGTGAAATTCCTGGATTGGGTAAATCACTGTGCATCTGAAACATGCATCCAGGCCCTGGTTTCATTTTTCTCTGTTTATGAAAATTTATTCGATCTTATTTTTCTTTGAATAGTTTCTAGATTGTGTTCTAGACGTTTGAAATCTTGTTTTCTCTTAATGGCTCTCCATGCTTTATGATAGGCATTGTTGAAAAGGGATGGTGTGAGAGACTGTGGATGTGTTGCATTTGCTTGGCATGCTAATTTTCAAACAAGGAAAGTGTGAGATGCCTTTAGAACTGCACGGTCCAGTATGAAGCTACCAGCACAATGTGGCTAGTCTGAATTGAGGTGTGCTGTATATGTACAATACATACCAGATTTCAAAGACAGTACAAAATGAAAATAAAATATATCATTAATAAATTCTATATCAGTTACATGTTAAAATTGTACTATTTTGGATATATTGGAGTTTATAAAATATATTATTAAAATTAATTTTACCTGTTTCTTTTGTTTTCTTAATGTGACTATAGAAAAAATTAAAATTGAATATGTGGCTTCTATTATGTTTCTGTTAGGGAGTATTGCTTAGAAATTATTATATCTATTCAGTGAAAAAGAAAACCATATTATGGTTACCCTCAAGTGAATCATTTAAAAGTTAGGGTAAACAAAATGTAAAATATGATTAAAAGAAAATTCTAAAGTGTTATTTTATAAATCCCAGTTATAGCTATCTGTGGCTACTCAGGAAATAATTTGTGTGCAAGAGTGTATGTGTGGGTGTGCATATTAAGAGACTGAATATTGAACAATCCTAATTTTCTTACTACAAGATCTTTTCTTAAAACCTAATTGTTTTAAGCATAGAATCATGTTTGGAAAGCACTCAAGACCTTAACTGTGCATAATCAGTCTGATATTCTCATGTTCGTACTCGATTTCAAGTTAATTTAGTGAGGGAAACTAAATCCTATTATCCCTGTATCATTGATTGTCTTCAGTTTTTTTTTTTTTTCATTTTAAAAACAATTTATTAAAGAACATGAGCATACCTAAACAATAAATGTATAGCGAAAGTTGTGAATCTATAAAGCAAACATGCACAACATTGTGCAGGGATCCTATATATCACTCTACCACAAATAGCCTGCATTGTTTTTGTTTTTGTTTTTGTTTTAAAGATTTATTTATTTAATTTCCCCCCTCCCCTGGTTGTCTGTTCTTGGTGTCTATTTGCTGCGTCTTGTTTCTTTGTCCGCTTCTGTTGTCGTCAGCGGCACGGGAAGTGTGGGCGGCGCCATTCCTGGGCAGGCTGCTCTTTCTTTTCACGCTGGGCGGCTTTCCTCACGGGCGCACTCCTTGCGCAGGGGACACCCCTGCGTGGCAGGGCACTCCTTGCGCGCATCAGCACTGCGCATGGCCAGCTCCACACGGGTCAAGGAGGCCCGGGGTTTGAACTGCGGACCTCCCATGTGGTAGACAGATGCCCTAACCACTGGGCCAAAGTCCGTTTCCCAGCCTGCATTGTTGTGAAACATTTGTAACAAATTATGAAAGAGCATTGTCAAAGCATTAATACTAACTATAGTCCCTATCTTACATTTGGTGTGTTTTCCTCCCAACCCACCCTTTACTTTTTTTGTTCATAAACCAAATTATCTAAAGTGTAAAAATCAATGGCATTAGGAATAACCACTAAGTTGTGCATTCATCACTTCAATCAATATTAGAGCATTTTCATTACTCCAAAATGAAAAGGAAAAAAAAAAAGCCACGATCATACTCATATGATAGTGCTACTAAATACAAATCCTATGATGTGTTTTCACCATTCCTATTCATTTCCAAACAAACATTTACAAACAAATTTTTTTACCAATTCTGCACAGATTAAACCTCAGTTTTCCATTCTCTAGCCACATTCTATTCTCTGGTGATGTGTATTCTAGTTATTAACTCCAAATTTTGCTCATTGTATTCAGTTCATAATAATGAAATCATACAATGTTTGTCCTTTTGTGCCTGGCTTGTTTTATTCAATGTAATGTCCTCAGGTTCATCCACATTGTCAAATATGCTTCACAACTTCGTTGCTTTTTACAGCTGAGTAGTATTCCATTGTGTGTACATACCACAGTTTGTTTATCCATTCATCTATTGATGGACACCTGAGTTGTTTCCATCCTTTGGCAATTGTGAATAATGTCACTATGAAATTGGTGTACAGATATCTGTTTGTATCACTGCTCTCAGTTCTTCTGGATATATACTTAGTAGCAATATTACAGGATCACATTGTAGATCTACATCTAACTTCCTTAGGAACTGCCAAACAGTCTTACAGTGACTGTACCATTCTACATTCCCACCAACAGTGAATAAGCATTCCTATCTCTCCACATTATCTCCAACACTTGTAGTTTCCTGCTTTGTTAAAAGTGGCCATTCTATAAGTCTGAAATGATATCTCACTGTAGCTTTGATTTGCATTTCCCTAATAGCCAGTTAGGTTGAATGTTTTTTCATGTGTTCTTTTGCCTTATGTATTTTTTCTGTCCAGAAAAGTGGACTTGGTCAGTTTATAAAGAATAAGTTGACTATAGAGGAGAGGGTCTATTTCTGAACTCTCAATTCCATTTCATTGAGCAAGGTGTCTATCTTTATGCCAATATCATGCTGTTTTGACTACTGTAACTTTATAATACACTTCAGCATCAAGAAATGAGAGTCCTTCGACTTTTCTCTTCTTTTCTTAGGATGTTTTTTGCTATTTGGGACCCCTTTCCCTACCAAATTAATTTAGTAACTGATATTTCTATTTTTTAAAGTAGGCTATTGCAATTTTGATTGGTGTTGCATTGAATCTATAAACCAATTTGGGAAAAATTGACATCTTCCCGATGCTTAGTCTTCTAATCCAAGAACATGGAATGTCCTTCAATTTGTTTAGATTTTCTTTGATTTATTTTAGCAGTGTTATATAGTTTTCTGAATACAGATCCTTTACATTCCTGGTTAAATTAATTCCTAGATTTTTGTCTTTTGCTGCTACTGTAAATGGATTTTTTTTCTTGATTTCCTTCTCATTTTGCTCATTACTCTTGTATAAAAACACTACTGATTTTTTAATGTTGATCTTGTGTCCTGCCTCTTTGCTGAACTCATTTATTAGTTCTAATAAGCTTTGTTGTGGATATTTCAGGATTTTCTAAATATAGGATCATGTCATCTGTGAATAGTGAGAGTTTTACTTTCTCTTTTCCAATCTGTATGCCTTTTATTATTTTTTTTTCTTGCCTAACTGCTCCATCTAGAACTTCTAGCACAATATTGAATAGCAGCGGTGACAGTGGGCATCCTTGTCTTGTTCCTGATAGCAGAAGGAAGGCTTTCAACCTTTCTCCATTAAGAACAATGTTGGCTGTGGTATTTTTATATATATCCTTTATTTTGTTGCAGAACTTTCCATCTGTGACTATATTTTGAAGTGTTTTTATCAAGAAAGTATTCTCGATTTTGTCAAATGCCTTTTCTGCATCAATCGAGAGAATCTTGTATTTTTTTCCTTCACTTTGGTAATGTGGTGTATTCCATTTATTGATTTACTTATGTTGAACCAGCCTTGCATACCAGGAATAAATCCACTTGGTAGTGATGTATAAGTCTTTTGATATGCTGTTGGATTCTATTTGAAAGTATTTTGTTGAGAATTTTTGCATCTATGTTCATTAGAGAGATAGGTCTGAAATTTTCTTTTCTTGTGGTATCTTTATCTGGCTTTGCTAATTGGGTGATGTTGCTTTAATAAAATGTGTTGGGTAATTTTCCCTCTTTTTCAATTTTTTTGGGAAGAGTTTAAACAGGATTGGTATTAATTCTTCTCTAAATGTTTGGTAGAATTCACCTGTGACTCTACCTGGTCCTGGACTTTTCTTTGTTGGAAGATTTTTGCTGAATGATTCACTCTTTTTGCTTGTGATTGATTTGTTCACTTTATTTCTTGTTGCATCAATGAAGGTTGTTTGTATATTTCTACGAATTTGTTCATTTCATCGAGGTTGTCTAATTTGCTGGCATACAGTTTCTCATAATATCCTTTTATGATCCTTTTTATGTCTGTGGGGTAAATCATAATGTCCCCTCTTTCATGCCTGATTTTATTTTTTGGCATCTTCTCTCTCTTTTTTTTTGTTAGTCTTGCTAAAGGCTTGTCAATTTTATTGATTTTCTTAAAGAATCAGCTTTTCTTTCCATTCTCTATTTTTTTTTTCAATTTCATTTATTTCTTCTCTAATCTTTGTTATTTCTGTCTTTCAACTTGCTTTGGGATTAGTTTGCTGTTCTTTTTCTAGTTTCTCCAGTTGTTAGGTTTGATCTTTGATTTTGGCTCTTTCTTCTTTTTTAATATAGGCATTTAGGACTATAAATTTCCCTCTCAGCACTGACTTCACCGTATCCCATCAGTTTTGGTAAGTTGTGTTCTCATTTTCATTTGTCTTGAGTTATCTACTAATTTCTTTTGCAGTTTCTTCTTCAACCCACTGATTATTTAGGAGTGTGTTGTTTAGCCTCCATATATTTGTGAAATTTCTCATTTCCCACCTTTATTATTGATTTCCACCTTCATTCCATTATAACCAGAGAAGGTGCTTTGTATAATTTCAGTCTTCTTAAATTTATTGAGACCTGTGTTGTGGTACAATATGTGGTCTATCCTGGAGAAAGATTCATAAGCACTTGAGAAGAACATAAAACCTGCTGATTTGGGGTGCAATGATCTGTATATGTCTGTCAGGTCCAACTCATTTACCATATTGTTCAAGCTCTCTGTTTCCTTGTTGATATTCTGTCTAGTTCTATCTGTTGATGTGAGTGTCGTGTTGAAGTCTCCAACTATTATTGTAGACACATCATTGCCTTCTTTCAGTTTTGCCTGAGTTTGCATCATGTATTTTCTGGCACCATGGTTAGGTACATAGATATTTATTACTGTTACTTTTTCCTGGTCTTTGTCTATTTTATTAATATATAATGACCTTCTGCATATCATCACTTTTTTGTATTTAAATCTGTTTTGTCTGACACCAGCATAGCTATACCTTCTCTTTTTTGGTTACTATTTGTGTGAAATATCTATTTCCAACCTTTAAATTTCAGTCTATTTGTATCCCTGGGTCTAAGGCAAGTCTCTTGCAGACATCATAAGGATGGCTCATGTTTTCTGATCCATTCTGTCAGCCTATGTCTTTTGATTGGGGATCTTAATCCTTCAATATTCAATGTTATTACAGTAAAGGCATTACTTACTTGAACCATTTTATGTTTGCTTTCATATATTATCTTTTTGTTTAACTTTTCTGAAAGTCTTCACTTCTACACTCTTCTCCAAGCCTATCTCCCTCTCTCTTTTTTCCTGGCTTCAGAATTCCCTTTAGTGTTTCCTGCAGAGCTGGATTCTTGTTTACAAACTCTCTTAGTTTTTGTTTATCTGTGAATATTTTAAACTCATTGCCATAGTTGAAGGACAGTCTTGCTGGATAAAGAATTCTTGGCTGGTAGTTTTTCTCTTTCAGACACTTAATTATATCATACCACTGCCTTCTCACATCCATGGTTTCTGAAGAGAAATCTGTACTAAGTCTTATTTGACGTTCCTTGTATGTGATGTTTTGCTTTTCCCTTGCTCTTTTCAGAATTTTCTCTTTATATTTTGCATTTGGCATTCTGAATATTATTCGTCTTGGGATAGGTCTATTTGGATTTCTTCTAATTGGAGTGTGCTGCAGTTCCTGGACACTTATATTCAAGTCTTTCATGATAGTTGGGAAATTTTTGACGATTATTTCCTGAAATACTCTTTCTGCCCCTTTCTCCTTCTCATCTCCTTCTGGAACTCCCATAACATGTATGTTGGTGCATTTCATATTATCATTTAACTCCCTGAGCCCCTGCTTAATTTTTTCCATTCTTTTCTTTCTCTGTTTTGTCTTTTCAATTTCAGTTGTTCTTTCTTTATGTTGCTGCTTCTTTCTTCCATGATTTCAAATCTCCTATTGTGAGCCTCTGTTGTATTTTAAATTTCATGTATTGTGTCTTTCATTCCCATAAGTGTTGTTAATTTTCTATCAAAGATTTCTAAGTTTTTTTGGTTTTTGTTCTCACCCAGTGTCTTCTTAATTTGTTTAATTTCTTTACTCATGTTGTCTTTCAACTCCATGATTTAACTTCAGAGACTTGTATAAACCTCATTGATTAACTCTTTCAAGTCCTGTGTCTCATCTGGAGCTTTGATTTTCTCCTTTGCCTGAGTCATATCTTCCTTTTTCTTAGTATGGCTTGTAATTTTTTGCTGATGTCTACGCATCTGGTTCTCTTTTTTTTTTTAAGATTTGTTTTATTTATTTTATTTCTCCCCATCCCCATGTTGTTTTTCACTTGCTGTGCCTGTTTGTCTTCCTAGTTTTTTTAGGAGGCACCAGGAGCCAAACTCGGGACCTCTGATGTGGGAGGGAGATGTTTAATTGCTTGAACCATCTCCGCTCCCTGCTTTGCTGTGCCTCTCATTCTGTTTTTCCTCCCCACATTTCTTGTTGCATCAACTTGTTGCGTCAGCTCACCAGGCCTACCTGTTGCTTCAACTTGCTGTCTTTTTTAGGAGGCACTGGGAATTTCTCCTCCCTGCTTTAATCGCGTCTCTCATTATATTTTTTCTTCTTATGTCTCTTGTTTTGTCAGCTCCTGCTCACCGTGCCAGCTTGGTGTCTTCTTTAAGATGCACTGGGATCTGAACCAGGGACCTCCCATGTGGTAGGCGGGAGCCCAGTTGCCTGAACCACATCTGCTTCCCTAAGCATCTAATTCTAATGCTAAGTTTACTCTGATTTTTACTCTCTCTCTCTCTTCCCTAGGGATTTACTCTTAAGTAGCTGTGTGCTACCATTGTTCTTTGACTCTTGGTTAAACTTGTTCTAAATAGTTAAGATTGCCCCTGTTTAACTTCTCAAACCAGGCCTAAGGACCCAGTTATGAAGTACAGAGCAGTTTCCAAGGTATTTTGGAGAGGGTGGTAGTGAAGGCACCTGCTTGCTTACCTCATTTATTTTTTTCCACCTTTTCATGCACTTTTCTGGTCTGGCCAGCAAATGGCCCTCTTTGACAAATGTCTCAGTTCAGACCCCAGGTGCTAGGGGAATGCATTCAGTGTAACTTCTCAGATGTGTGGGTGGTACAGAAGCAGTGTCCCCAGGGCTGGCCAAGGCTCACAAACTTTCTCAGGAGCTGTTACGCACCCTTGGCCTGCTGCGCCCTCCCTCTGCCTCCTCAGCAAACAGTCCAGGGCATTAGGGAGTGTATTTGAGAAGACAAATTATCTTTAGCTCCCTGCTGGCTCTCAGTGCAAACAATGTCAGGGCTCCTCCTCCTGGAAGTGTGAGACCCACGTCAATGCAGCAGACCAAGTTCATCCGCCAAAATATAAATTTGTTGTAGGCTGTCCCTTCCTCTCCTTTTTCTTGGGGAAGAGGAGCCCTTGTAACTCCCTCAGTCCACAGCTACTGCAGCCTACAGCTGCTGCAGTCCACAGCCTGCTATTTGCTCCTTAGGTGGGGCTGCTTTTGCAACTCTATTCACAGGATTTTTCAGTGAGCTGAGACTCCTTTCCTTCTCCCCTCTCTCTTCTGGGTGGTGTCTCACTTTCCCCTGGTGTCCTGAGCCCCAGGGCAGCCCTCCAGACATTCTCCACCTGTCCTCTAACATATTTTGCTGGAAGAGAAGTTATACTTCTATCTCTGTAATCCTCCATCTTCCAGGAAGTCTTCCTTTATTTTTTCAAGTGGTGTGATGAAACCTTAAAATTTCCCCTGTGATATTTCCATTTGAATTCCCCACTTTGCTTCTAATAGCGTTTACAAAGTATAAATGAGGAGAATTATTACCTTGTGTTTAACTAATGTATAGTGTTTGAAATTCCTGAAATTTTTGTTGGCATATTAAAAGTAAAGTTTTCAATTTTCCTAATTGAATTACTTAAATATAGAAAAGAAGCCATATCTACTTTTTCATGAAATACTATTTATAACTAGATCATAATAATTTTGTATTTCCTTTCTGATATACATATTAGATCTTGATCCCAAATCACCTTAGTGAAGCATCTTTGGCATATACGATGGGATTGACCTTTTTTTTACTATGAATAAACACCTAGGAATGTATATTAAAGTCTATAGAACTTCTACATCTCTTTGAATATAAGAATATTTTAATGTATGTACTTCATTTAAGTTGTTGATTATCGAATTATGCACTAGGAGGAAACAATTAAAATTTTTTGTGTCATTATTAATTTCTCTCTGTAATAGAGAGATGTGAAAAATAGGCCACAGAACTATGCCAAAAAGTTCCCAAATTATTTCTATTGATGTTATTCTTAAGTCAAATGAGTGCTTTTTACAATGTAGTTTAGTTTAGCCTGATTGTGCCAGAACAGGTTTTCCTGAAAGACACACTGCAGCCCAAGTGACCTATTTTGTTTTCCTTGAAATGTCTAAGGCTTTTAGTTTGAAATACTATACCTAGAAATGTGAAATTGATTGACATAAATGGACATGACCTTACCCAATTTCCCTCCCTGTTCTTAGTCTTGTTACTTTAGACTCTAAACCAGTTTCTCTGCACCTCCAAACAGAGAGGAGCTGCTGGAGAGCAAGGTTATCAGCCTCACTGGCTCCTTCTGTTGGACTGCTCTTTGGCATCCATATAAGGTCTTCGGAACTCTCAGCACAGCTTATCAATCTTCAGCAAAGGCTTTCCCAGTCAGCCAGTGATAAATTGTGCTGAGCCCTGTGCTCAATCTTTTACATATACTTTTTTACAAAAGCTCCTCATAAAAACCTTAAGAAGTAGAGAGATCATTTGTCTAAGTTCATTTTGATGTTATTAGCTGCATTAGTTGGCTATTTTGTTTGCAAGTGATAGAAACCAAATTTAAATTGATAAAAGAAAAAAAGGGAGATTTAGTCATTCATATAATTAAAAAATTCAAGGGTCACTGCTTGCTTCAGATATGGTTTGATTCAAGGAACTCAAATGATATCATCTGGACTTGGTTTCTTTTCTACCTGTTTTCTCATGTGTTGGCTCCATTTTCAGGCAGACTGTCCCCTTGTGGTGGCAAAATGGCTGCCAGAAGCCGCATTTAGAGCCTTATTCAGCTAGCCCAGTGAAAGGTGAGAACTTCCATTACTAATAGCATCAAAAAAGGTCCTGGAATTCTCTGATGGGAACAATTTTAGTTATACAGCCATCTTTGATGTTCACAAAATAGAATATTCTGAGAGGCTTACAGTTTGGATACCCATGGGTAAGATAGACTCCTTCTTGCAACCACTGGACTTAGAATGTGAATGAAGCGGATTTCCAAAGCAAAGAGGGTAGCCGTTACCAGGAAAATGTAGAGTGGTTACAGTGTGGACAGTAATAACAAATATGCACTATGGATCTAAACCCAGTTTATATTAAATAAAAATAATTATTTTTGTTAAATCAAAGCTCATGATTCCAACACTATACTATACTCACTCAAACTAAAATGCTCCCTTATCTAAAAATGTTTCCCCAACTCCTTTGTCTAACATTGATTTCTTAAAAATAGTCACTAAAAAATACCATGTAAATAGTCTGAATCATACCTTTCAGCAAATTAAAATGAAATTTTGCAGTTGGTGTCTGTTTTTTAAGTCCACAATAAGATGATGAGCATCTCAGAGGTAAGAATCATCTGTCTTCTCTCTTGGACAACAAACAATCCGTGTTGACCAATGTGCATCATAGAATAAAGACCCTTCATGTATATAACAGCTCTATTTTCCTAAATGTGGTCAGTACATCTTCACTTCAAAAAAACAAGAACAGTTTCTCTTCTACTATGTCCACACACAAGCATCCTTAGTCTTCATAGGTAACACACCTGGTGAAAAATTGCTTTGTGAAAATGTTTAATATCACAGAGAGATGTTCCCAGAATCTAGATATTATTCCCAGGAAAAAATATGATGTCTTCCTACTTTTACAAACAAGTCTCAGATCTTGTACAAACCTGTTTTTCACATTTTTTTCTTTCATAATAAAGAATACATTGATTATTTAAGGAATACAACAAGCATGGTTACTCTCTTCATAGAGAGAGATGAATTAAAGGGAGTGAGAGGGGTGGATCCAGGCAGACTATATTCCAATTTTTAGGTTAGATGAATTTGGACATCCTCATTGTCACCAAGTCTCAGTTTTCAAAATTTGAAGGGATGTGGTATTATTTCTTTTTTTCTTTTTTCTTTACGATTTATTTTATTTATTTATTTCTCTATACTCCCTTGTTGTTTTTCACTTGCTGAATCTGTTCATCTTCCTTGTTTCTTTAGGAGGCACTGGGACCTCTGATGTGGGAGGGAAGTGCCTAATTGCTTGAGTCACCTTTGCTCCCTGCTTTGTTATGTCTCTCATTCTGTTTTTTCCTCCCCACAGTCTCCTGGTGCGTCATCTTATTCAGTCAAGTCACCATGCTTGCTCGCTGCCTTCTTTAGGAAGCACTGGGAATCTCTGCTCCCTGCTTTTGTTGTATCTATCATTATGTTTTTTCTTCCTGTGTCTCTTGTGTCAGCTTGCCATGCCTGCCCATTGTGCCAGCTTGCTGTCTTCTTTAGGAGGCACCAGGATCCCAACCAGCAACCTCCCAGTTGTCTGAGCCACATCGTTTCCCTATTATTTCTAGTTAATAAATATAAGGTGCCTAGCTTAGAGCAGGGTATATTACTGTCCATTTTAAATGGCTCCTCCCTTTTCTCTTTCCCCATTTTGCCTCCTCGGTATGTTATTAATATGGTCAAATAAGGCAAGACTCATACCTTGGCAGATTTACTTGGACCTTAGAACCTCTGTGGGGGACTGCAAAAGATGGCCTGCAATATTGATACCGTGCGTGAATCCAAGGCCCTGAACTGGAGACAAAGCAGGGTCTAGGACACTGCTGTTGCCATACATTTGTAATACTCCATGAACTTCCTTAGTCGGAAAAGAAGGGGATAATTTTGTTTTCAACGTGAGTTACTGACCCTCTTCTGTGTTCAGCTCCCAGCTCTGCCCCTACTTAATTGTATGTCTTGAGCAAATGATTTATTTTCTTCATCTGTGAAATGGGGTAATAATGGTGCCCACCCAAAGGGTGATTGTGCATATTTAGAGTTCTATGAATGGTGCTCAATAAAAGTTAACAATTAGGGAAGCAGACTTGGCCCAGTGGTTAGGGTGTCCGCCTACCACATGGGAGGTCCATGGTTCAAACCCCAGGCCTCCCTGACCCGTGTGGAGCTGGCCCATGCACAGTGCTGATGCGCGCAAGGAGTGCCCTGCCACGCAGGGGTGTCCCCCGCGTAGGAGAGCCCCACGTGCAAGGAGTGCGCCCTGTAAGGAGAGCCACCCAGCGCGAAAGAAAGTGCAGCCTGCCCAGGAACGGCGCTGCACACACGGAGGGCTGACGCAACAAGATGACGCAACAAAAAGAAACACAGATTCGTGCTGCTGACAACAACAGAAGCGGACAAAGAACATGCAGCAAAATGGACACAGAGAACAGACAACTGGGGCGGGGTTCAGGGGGGCGGGAAGGGGAGAGAAATAAATAAAATAAATCTTAAAAAAAAAAGTTAACAATTAGCTATTATCAGTGAGTTCAATATGGAAATAAATAAGAATTTACCTCTGTGTTCCCATTCAAGAAAAGGGGGAGAGAGATATATTTAAAAACCCTATTATATCCAAATGTGGGCTAAAATAGAGGAAAGAGAGGTTCCACATAGTAAAGAAAGAAATTAATTTTCACCGGAATTAACCTTGACCACCTAAGCCATAATTATCTCTTTCTGCTCTTAAGGGATACAGAGAAAGAAGTTCTATTATCTAGCTATTCCACTCAGTTTTTATATTGCATATAAAAACTTTTCTAATCACTTTTCTTACATTTCTCCCTAAGAAGGTGGTTGGCTTTTTGAGATCAGGAACCAGTAGGCCCTCATTGGACATGCATTCGATTGAGTAAATAAAAGTCATATTTGAAAAACCAAAAACAAGGGAAATTTTGAATTCAGTAAACTAGACAGCTGGCATTAATGTACAGAACATACAAGACCAAATTCTTTGAAAGGAGATCTTTATGCATCTGGGGTGGCTACAATTTCTATGTTTTGAGCTGAAATATTAAAATAAGCATGGTTTGTTTCTGAAGGAATAGTAACAAATTTATTACTGTTGAATTTTCAGAGAGAATTCATTTTTAAGACATTGTTAATAAAGCACTCTTTAATCACCTGTGTATAGGTGAAATTGCATAGTCAGGTCAGCCCAAATTCAAAGTTTACCCCACCCATTTCTCAGTTATAGGAATGTCAGCTGAACTTTACCTGACACTCTAGACCTTCTTTTATGGAACTAGAATTAAAACCACCTCATAGGGCTGTTGTGAGAAATAAATAAGATTAAGTAAGCAAAGGGTTCATCTGGTGTCTGGTATGAAGGAAGTACACAATAAATGGAAATCATAGTAATAATAGTCATTTTATACTTGAGTCAATCATGATCATATTGTTTATCAATTCAGAAATAATTTTCACTCTATAGGTTGATTAGACACTTTTGGTCCTAAGAACAAAGAACATCCACAAAGGACATTATTCCCAAATGTGTTTCTAACTGCCTCTGAAAATTAAATACTCTGAGGGGTTAGTTGTATCTGCTCAAGTTTTGGATCAAATAAGAAAGGAGCCTGGTTTGGGAGAAGAATGTATGAAGTACGGGGGGGGCAGTAGTGTCTCTTCTGAAGTCTTATTGCCTGTCTTCTTTTTTGTGATTAGTATTAAATTTTACATTTTTTTTTTCTTCTCCAGTGCATTAAGTATCATTAAAAACTAAAAAAGAGTAAACCAGAAATTACAAATGAGGAATCTAAAGCCACTTGCTGGAATCAGTGCAACCTTGGGCAAGTTAGTTTCCGCATCTGGAAAGTAAGGATAATGTATTTATCTTTTAGAGTTGTTGCAAGCACTAAATAAAATAAGTGAATATACACAAAGCACTTAGAATAGCACATGGCATGTAGTAGGTGCCATATGTGTATTAATTATTATCACAACTCTTTTTTTCTTGAATGTAATTTGTTTTCTACTTCTATGTCTACTCCTAATATTTTGGTACTGCCTTCACTAATTTTCCCATATCAGTAAATACAATATTTCTTTTAATCAAATTAAAGTAGATCTAGCTTTTACTTAGTTTTACATTGAGCATTTGTATCTATAAAATCAAGAATTTTATGTGCTTTTTATATATTTATTTATCATAATGCATAAAATAGATATCTAACTGTGACAGCTTGAATTTTGTTGAATCCCAAGGAAAAGATTATGCTCTTCAACTGATCTTTTCCTAAAGGTGTGGTACCCTTTGATTGCATTTGATTCACTTTATTTGCATTTGATTAGATTCCTTTTGATTGGACTGTATCAGTGAGGCATGACTCTGGATGAGTCTCTGCCCTCTTGCTGGGTCTTATATAAATGGAGACAGAGAAAAGACAGTCACCACATGTGTGAGAGAGGACTCGAGGATCACTAGCATTCAAAACTGAAACACAAAGTCCCTAAAAAGCTGGGCCCATGAAGCAGCTCAAGGCTGAAGAGATGAGCTCTGAGAGACAGTGAGCCTGGAAAGAAGGCAAGAGATTTCCTGCCATCTTGCTTAACCACATGGCAGCATGCCAGGATCATCAGCAGCTGACTTTGGTGAGGAAGTATCACTGCTGAAGCCTTGATTTGGACATTTCATGGCCTTGAATCTGTAAAATTTTACCCCCAATAAATCCTTTTTATAAAAGCCAACACATTTCTAGTACTTTGTACTAGCAGCCCTTTGGCAAACCAAGACAATAACCTTATGAAAACATTTGTCCATATATCACTCCAAATTCCCTCACATATAGTCAATATGTACTACATTGTATATACTACATTGATTTACAGTTTTGTACATTTGCTTGGAGCTTCAAAGCCAACCCAAACTATTCTTATTATTGTGGGAAAAATAGGACTCTCTCTCACTAGAGAGAAAGTGTGCAATAAATGAAGTCGTAGTAATGATAGCCTTTTGGTATTTATTTTATCCTATTATTTATATTGTTTATCCATTCAGAAATAATTTTCACTATAGATTGGTTATACCCTTTCAGTTCTGAGAACATAGAATGTCCATGAAAGATAGTTCAAATATATATATGTATATACATACATATACATGCATACATACATGTGTATCTGTATCCACATGCTTATATAAATATGTGTGTATACAGAGTGATGCATATGTATGTGTGTTTACAGAGAGATAAAGAAGAGAAAGAACTACTGAGGCTATGAAAAATGCAAATAGTGATGAGGTTATGGTGTACTTTTTGTAATATTGTGTTATATATACATGAAAATCTTTAATAATTGTGTCTATATGATGAGCTTTAGTAACAGCTGTGAAAACACTATCTAATGGAGATAAGGCAAAGGTTTATCTTAATAAATAGTTTGCACTATGTTATCCCATCTGACCTTAAGACAATGCCAACTAATTCTCTGGAAATAGAACAATAATATGATAATGTCTTAGAAGGACAGGTCTCTCTGTAAAGAACCTGCTAATAATTTACATTTCTCAGTAGAAATCAGTAGCTAACTGTTGTTTAATTGGTGAGTGCAGTATGGCCTGATCATCTCGATGAAGTTCTCCTCCCAGGGGGCTCATCCCTTGGGATAACAGGAATGAGCCTTAGGAATAAGGAATTAATTGCAGAAAGATAATGAGCATGGACTCAGTCATGCTGAGGGGGATAGATGATGAGATAGAGATCTTAAATCTCAAGTTATGATTTACCTACTTTATTATTAATTAGCACAAAACTTTAATTAAGCATGACAGCAAGCTAGATACTACACAAAAGACACAGATGAAATTTATTAGCAGGGTCAGAAAAAGGTAAACTGAAAACTGAAACATCGTCCTGGAGCTTTCATTGAGAGTCTGGGTAGGAATGGGGCCACACATTCTATGTAAAGCTTGGCAATGCTTTATAACTGCTTTCTCACCATATGCACTGCCTTCTCCAGTTCCTTGGCCTGAGCTCTGGTTCACATGTTTACGTCAGAAAACAGAGCCGGAAAAAATATTATAAAGGGTGGCCATGCAGTTAATTAATAAAAATATTATTTTATTTTTATGGAAAAAAAGAAAGCTGAACTAGGCATTGTCTCCACAAAACACTTTCAAGTTGCTCATGTTAGAAAAACACAACAAAACAAAACAATGAATTCTTAGATATGACACCAAAAAAGCATGGGCAACAAAAGAAACACTGGATAAATTTGAGTTCATCAAAATTTAAAACTTTTGCGCATCAAAGGAAATTATATAAAAAAGTAAACAGACAACATAAAGAATGAGAGAAAATAGTTTCAAATGATATAATGATAACAGTTTAATATCCAAAATCTCTAAAATACTCCTACAATGCAACAACATAAAGACAAATAACCAAATTTTTAAAAATGGGCAAAGGACTTGAATAAATATTTTCCAAGGAAGATCTGCAAATAGCCAACAAATATATGAAAAGATGGTCAACACCATTAGCCATCAGGGAAATGCAAATTAAAATCACAATAGTTACCAGTTCATACCCATAAAGCTGGCTATTATTAAAAAATGGAAAGTAAGTGTTCAAGAGGATGTGGAGAAATAGGAACTCTAGTGTAGTGTTGGTGGGAATATAAAATGGTATTGCCACTATGTGTTGGAAGCAATATGGCAGTTCCTCAAAAAGTTAAATATAGAATTACCATTTGTCCACTTCTAGGTATATTCCAAAAGAGAGTGAAAACTGGATTGCATGGGGGTGGGGGTGGGGTGGGGTATGGGTTACATGGGAACCTCTTACGTTATTTTTTATGTAACATTCTATGTGATCTATTAACTTTAATAATAAAAAAAAAACTGATTTGCAAATAGATACTTGTATACCTCATTTTTCACAATAGCCAAAAGCCAGAAACAAACCAAGTGTCCATCGACAAATGAATGGATAAACAAAATTTGGAATATATACACTAAGGAATACTATTTGGCCATAAGAAAAAAATGAAGTTATGAGACATGCTGCAACCTGAAAGAACCCTGAAAACACTATGCTCAATGAAGCAAGCAAGACACATAAGAACAAAAATTGCATATTATCACTTACATGAGAGACAAGAAATAGCAAATTTGCAAAGATAAAAAACAGATTAGTGGTTACTGGGAGAAGGGGAGTGGAGGAAGTGGAGAGGGGACTGTTTATAAAAATATAAACAAATAATAAATAATATTAATTTAAAAACCCAACAAAAAAAAACATACAACACACACAAAAAAATGGTCTTCTGATGTCACTACTTTTCTTTTACCCAAATATGTAAGCATACATAGTTCATATTACTTGGATTCAGATCTTACTAGCCACTTACTTACTAGTTATGGAAACTTGAGTGAAGTATTTAATCTCCTTACACCTTAGTTTTTTTAGATATGTAAAATGGTGATAACAATGCCTACCTCATGGGATTGCTTTGAAGAGGAAAAGAGATAAATGGATGGAAGTGCTTCATATAGGGCCCTGCACTTGTCAAACACTCAGTGAGTAAATGTGGCAAGTGATTCTGTGAAAATATTATGACGGCCATTTCCAGTTCAAGTTTCTATGTTAGGCTACAGATAGTGAAAATATGTCGATGCCAAGTTGTGAGCAGCCAAGAACAGTTGAGAATACTATAGGATTGCCAAGGATGAACAAAGTCATCTGTATTATACCTTTGCCTTTAAACACAGATTTAGGATCAGGCAGAACAAAGATAACATTAGACTAACTTGATAATTAACGTGTTAAACATTTTTTGGGCATAGACTAGGCTACCAGAGATTCAAAGGATAAGCCAAATTCTCTTCCTTAGATGAGTTTACATTTTAGCAGTGAGGAGAGACATTGTGAAATCTAATACAGGGCTCTGGGGATATATAGGAATAATTCTTGAGGGTGGAATAGGTGCAGTCAGAGAGATCTTAAGAGCAAGAGTTTGCCAGGTGAACAAGTTGAGGAAGGATGGTCTCCCTCTGGAGTGAGCTCTGGATGACTGAAGCTATGTGTTGCCAGTGTGTGCTTTAGGGCCAAGTGTGCATGTGGGGGCATCTAGAGACAAAACCAAATTCACGTTGTGGAAGGTCTTGAAGTGGAGTAATCTTTGGCTTATAAAGTTATTTCTGATAGATACAGAGATAATATATTGGCAAGAGGGTACAGAAGTTGAGTTCAGAGGTTCCTCTAAGAGTTATTTCAGGGATGAACTAGACCCTTGGCTGGAGAGGAGGGAGAATTATGTTTTGACTTTGACAGAGAGTCATTGACAAGGTTTTCTAGGTAAATTCCAGGGAGGTTATGGCAGTAGCATACAGAGGCTTAAGGAAGTAAGAATGAATAGTCTGTGAGAATATTCTGTTCAGTTAAGAAGTTTGAAGATCAAAAGAAATAGATAACAGGTAATGATAGCTTTGGAAATGAAACTGAATAGAAGAAAGCTTTTCTTTATCATAGGAGAGAGTTATAATAACATTTAAGTACAGAAGGAAAGAGGTGAGAAGAGTCAGGGTGCAAGAGAAAGGAAGTCACTAATTAATGAAGAACCAGAAAAGGTAGAATACGGTTAAAAGCACAAGATTAAAAATAGAGTGGTCCTAGACTACAGTGACATTTTTCTCTCAATAAATAAATGAAAGAAGAATTAAGATGTTAGAGTAATCTTACTGACCACCCATTCTTTTTTCACTTGTTTGTTTTCTGTGTTTTTTTGCAATGAAATTGATGTGATGGAACATGAAATTTTAACAGGTAAGGCACCTGGGCTACAGAGTCATAAGGAAGTAATAACGAGGATAAATATATTTTAGATTTGCGTCACATCTTGTGTTTTTCTTGCACTGTCAAGCCTCAAGTATATAAGACCCATGTCAATCTCTCTGTTTCTCCTGCTGTACATAGCTGCTGTTTCTGGCTATTCTTGCACAATTATTTATACGTTTTTAAAGCAGTTACATTGAAACATATTCATATATCATGTGATCTATCCAAAGTGTACAATCAATGGCTTTTAGTATAATCACAATGTTGTACAATCATCTCAAAAATGTTAGAACAATTCCATTTCTTCAAAAAGAAAGACTCCACACCGCTTACTATTCCTTCTTCAGTCCTACATAACCACAAATCTAATTTCAGTTTCATAAATTGATTTATATTTACATTTGTCCTCCCCTAAGATGGTTCCCTCATCTGTCCATTCATTCTTTTGCCCATTGTTTGCACTTGTTGCCTGCTTGTTATTTTTGTTTATTGTCTGCTCACTGCTTTTGCTTGTCTGCTCACTGTTTTTGCTCGTTGTCTGCTCATTGTCTGTTTTTTTCTTTAGAAGATACTGGGAGCCAAACCTGGAACCTCCCATGTGGGAGATGGGCACTCAACTGTTTGAGCCACATCCGCTCCCTGCTCATTTTATTTTGCTCGTTGTCTGCTCCTTGTTTTTGCTTGATGTCTACTGATTGTTTGTTTGTCTTCTTTAGGAAGCACCAGGAACCGAATCTGGGTCCTCCTGTGTGGGAGGTGGGCACTCAACTATTTGAGCCACATCCATTGTCTATATTTATATTTTATAAATTGGAATCATAAAATATGTGATACTCGGTGTCTTGTTTCTTCCACTTTGTATAATGTATTTTTTTTGTCTGATGTTAACATTTTGTAGTATTAACCTACATTTGCTCAGTTTCAAAGAAAAATTGTCTTATATATGCATTTTACCCATATTCATATTTCACATAATATATTTAGTTCATAATAGGGCATGCATACAGTATTTGTCCTTTTGTGTCTGGCTTACTTCACTCAACATAATGTCCTCCAGGCTCACCCATGTTGTCATATATTTCATGATTTCATTTCTTCTTAATGCTGCATAATATTACATTGTGTGTATACACCTCAATTTGTTTATCCATTCATCAGTTAATGGACACCTGGGTTGTTTCCAAATTTTGGCTATTGTGAATAATGCTGCTATGAACATCGGTGTGCAGACTTCTATTTGTGTCACTGCTCTCATTTCTTCTAGCAATAGTATTGCTGAATCTCATTGCAAGTCTATATTTAACTTGGTACTGGATTATTTTATGTTTTATGAAAGTTATTAGATTTTTCTTCTTTATTGTGAGACACCTCTAATCCTTTCCAGAAAGGAGTGGATAAAAATATGAGTAAATGCTGACTAATGATGTTTTGGAACCAGTCCAGCTATGGAAGAGATGGGGCCATACCACTAGTTACTTTAAAAATTATGAAAAATTGGAAAGAGACACTATAGACCCTTGTGTTGAGTTTGGACATCTTGAAAATATGGAGAGGTATTTAGATTCCAGCAAGTTCAACCCCAGAGCAATGGCAACCTGACAGCACAGGGAACTCGGCCACACTCGCAGCTTTGAAGGCTATTGCATGTCACGGTTTGCTTCAGCAATTTAATAAGTCAGGTTCGGAGTCTCTTAAGACCATTTAGCTCTCAGTCCTAATTTGTTCTTCTCTGTGGTGAAATTTCCCATAATGCTAAAAGATACAATCCCCTCTTGATATCATCATGAATTGAATAAATCCAAAAGCCAACAGAACTGACATGAAGTTTAGCCCTGTCCTTTCTAAGAGACTAAGCACCAGTATAAATCTCTAGGCATGGAAAGACACAAGAAAATTTTTTTGAGAGTTTCTGATTAAACGCAATAAATTAGTTAAGCTCTACTAGGGAGATTTGTGCCATTGGAAGAAGAGTGCAGAAGTCCAATGAGAACTTGTCGAAGACCTAAAGAAAGGAAAAAATTGCAAAGGAGAGAATCTTACATTCAGTAAAGAAATAAAATAGACTCAAAGTGTTCATAGAAATATATGAAACTATAAATGGGAATTTTTTTTTTGTTCTGAAATGTAAGGGAGGGGGGAGTATATTTTACAGGTTCGCTCAAGATGATATTCCTAGGACTAGAAACTTTGACTCTGAATACATTCCTGTATTAATTAGATGGTAGCCATATGTCTCCACATGCAATCTCCTGTCTTGAGTTCAGTGTAAAATAGAGGCAGCTCAGCACCTCCTGAAAACAGCCGTATCACGTCAGATATTTTGCTTTCAAACATACCTTTGTTGAGTTATGAAGCACATTAGATGAGAGTAGATCCCGCTACTCACATTCCCTCCCCTTTATAAATAATAGCTAGGTAGTCCTTTGCAGCTCCCTTTGTTCAGGGTTTTAAATTCTCCCCCACCAAGTCTTTTATTCCCATTAATACATGGAATGAAATGGGAGACATACCTCAGTTTGTGAATTTCCTATACGAGCTGAAGTTCCCATTGGGTCATAACCAATAACCAAAGTTGCAGGCTTAATAATTAAATCCCCAATGAAAATACATGAATAAAAGCAAAAATATTATGGACTGATTTTTTTTTTTTTTTTTTTTTTTTTTTTACTAAACTACTGCCAGCTCTTGCAATGTTTTATGAAGAGATGTTGGCATATTCAATAAATCTTGCCTGGCTGTTGTCCAGGAGAAATTATCACCATCCTGTTGAAGGATCTTTGGCTTCTCCTTAGGAAAGAGAGGGAGGAGGAATCATTCCAGTTCATTTTGAGCTGTGCATTATACATTAAATTAAAATATATGTTTCACCCATTTAGCAGTCAGAATAATAAAAGCTGTATACAGCTGCAACAACTCCGCTCTATGCATTTTAATGACCGATTTGTGAGTATACTAGAATTACAGCTGCTATTCAAATATTTTCCTTTTTTAAGAAGTCACAAATCCCTCCCTTTAAAATGCACAAATACTTTATAATCTTTTAATAATTTGTACTAAAGAGTTTTAAAGCTTAGGATATGTGGAAATTATTTGTTTTAGGACCAGTAAATATAATGGGCTTGTCAATATGGTATTCAAATGACTGTCAAAATATTTGGAGTGTCTCCAATGAAAGGAACCCAGCTCGATTTCTGCATTCAAATGAATTCTAAATAGAAAAAGTGATATACAGTTCAAAAGGAAGCATTAGACTATAAAGCACCTTTCCATTTCTCCAAGGAATTATGATCTATTGCTCAAATAGACTTTTAAATGGTTGCTGAGTTTTCAGCCTTTTCAGATGTTCATACTTAAATCAGTTTGAACTGATTAGAATTAGAATTGTAATTTCTTTTCCTTCCATTTTTAACCAATTGTGAAGAAAGCTAATAAAATTGTGAAATGAGCATCTGCAATCCTAAATGTGGTAACTAGGAATTAGAAAGGTAAAACAATATTTTATTTATCTCTGAGCTTATTTTTCTAAACATTATGCCAGTTAATATTGGAGCTTTGTGCTTTTTGGGTGATGACTGATAAACTACAACCCAGAAGATTTCTCTAATGGATTCTAAAAGTTAGGAGATTTCTATTCAACTTATAAGAAAAAATGGCATATTATGATAAAGGTAGTGATATAATATCCTCAATTTATCATTGAAACTTATAAAAATATCAACTAAGCAACCAAAAGTTTAGGGTGCTTATGATCTGTGTAAGGGAATTCTCAAGTATTAATAATTTAATGTTAATTCAGATACTCATTCTTAGGTTGGAAACAGTTCAATAAAACATGAAATTCTATGGACTTTTTAGTGGAGCAGAAGAACCTGAAGGCTAATTTCAGCCTCAAATAGCCTTTAGTCTCTTAGTACTGTCCCTAGTATCTTATTTTATAAAGCACAGTTTCAAAGAAAACACTTTTAAAATTTTCAGAAGTGGAAAAATAAGGTTTCTTTCTGAATGCATTACTGGTGTGTATTACTAGTGATTTAAACTTTTCCCAATCTGTTTTTACATCTATACACTGACCTAACTGTTTATCATAAGAATTAACTTAGAAAGGCCCATTTGGAATAGTTCTAGAACAACGATTGGCAAACTTTTCCTTCAAAGGGCCAGACAGTAAGTAATTTGGGCTTTGGGAACCCTTTGGTAACCTTCTCTGTAACAGTTATTCAACCCTGCCATTGTAGCACAAAAGGAGCCTTACCCAATGTGTTAACCTATGTGTGTGACTGGAACACTTGCTCCATAACCTATAGTTTGCTCACCCCCATTCTAGAATTGTGCTTACAAATTAGTATTTGTGTGTAGTAGGGATGGCACTTTGGGCAGTGCACTGAGGAAAAAGATCCAGAGAATCTCCTCTTGAAATTTTCATTTTTATTACCATCAAGAATAATAGGAAATTTCCTTTTTTTTGGTTGAAATAAAAATTTGCTGGGCTCTGTAGTCATTAAACTTTTTTACAAAAAATATTAATGAAGATCAGAAACTACTTTTACTAATACTATATCGCTAACATATGTAATATAAAATAGTGTTATTCTGTAGAAATATTAATATTATTTGAACTACATAAGTAATTTCAAATTTTCGAGCAGCCACATTATAAAATTAAAAAATAAATGGGTAAAATTAATTTTAATAATATTAAGCTTAATCCCATACATCAAAAATACTATTCAAAATTTTAAGAACATGTAAACAATATTAAAAATTATTAATGAGATATTTTACATTCTCTCTTTTAGTGCTGAGCCTTTGAAAAATCTGGTGCATATTTTATACTTACAGCACATTTCACCTTTGATTAGCTACATTTCCAGTGCTCAGACCCACATGTGGCTAGTGACTGCCATATTGAACAGTATGGAAAAAGATAAAACAATATGTTCCTTGTGCTTACTGGATTATGTTTAGAAGACAGCTAAAATAGGATCTACAACATGTGAATGCTATCACTTTCTTCCCCCAGCTCATGGCAGACACTGATAGCTAATCATAGCCCTCTTTAACACTGAGCCTAACAGCTATCTCAAAAACCTCATATGGGGCGGTCACTGCCAATCAAAAGAGGTGGCATTTAGGATGAAACCTCTCTGCCAGTTGATTTAGAGACCATAAGATGAATTCACCCACATAATTGATCATCTGAAATCTCAGGACTCATTTGAAGCAGTTGATTTCTCTTATTTGCCTACCAGGAGTCAAAAATGCCAATGCAAGGGAAAACCAGGTAGATGGAAAAAGGAGAATTCAGCTGGGTTGAAGGCACTAGGGAGGCGTGGGACTGTGGTAAATGGGGATATGCACATCAGCGTATCCACATTCCAAAAACTAAATCCTGTGTCATCAAACAAAGCACATTTACAAGGCCACCACTAGCTGTCCAGATCTATTAGTTTTCAGTGACTGGATACATATACTAAGCATAAAGATGAGCCACTATTTCAAAAGAATTGAAAATGTTGGACTGAAAAAGATCAGTACTTATCTGACCTCTGATTCCAATTTTTCTTTTTCAGTCAGGTGTTTAAGAAACCTGATCTGACCCCACACTTACCTCTCCCCTCTGCTGCTCTCTTACGGGGCTATCCTGTTCACGATGGCTGGAGAAACCATCACAAGTTCCCTTTGCTCACAACTTAACTTTTTTTTTTTTAAGATTTATTTTTTTATTTATTTCTCTCTCCAACCCCCCCCCCCCAAGTTGTCTACTCTCTGTGTCCATTTGCTGTGTGTTCTTCTGTGTCCACTTATATTCTTGTCAGAGGCAGAGGGAATTTGTGTCTCTTTATGTTGCATCATCTTGCTGCATCAGTTCTCCTTGTGTGTGGCGCCATTTCCTGGGCAGGCTGTGCTTTTTTTTGCACGGGGTGGCTTTCCTCACGGGGTGCACTCTTTGCACATGGGGCTCCACTTATGCGGGGGACACCCCTGTGTGGCACGGCACTCCTTGCACGCATCAGCACTGCACATGGGCCGACTCCACACGGATCAGGAGGTCCTGGGTTTGAACCCTGGATCTCTCATGTGGTAGGCAGATGCTCTATCCATTTTAAGGACCAGAAAAAAATGACCTTCTCTGAAACCTTCCCAAGCGGCCTCAAAAGTTCTTCCTTGGTAGCTTTGTTGTAGATGTGCAGGTCCACAAAATCAGTATTCAAAGGGCCCTGGTATATCAAAACTTCGCAAAACTCATTTGGGGTTGAAACCTTACCTGATCTGAACTCATTTGTCAGCAAAACCCAGCATCCTCAGACATGAGTCTCTGGATAGGTGTTTATTTAGCTTATAAGCATGAAAACTCACCTCCTTCACTGTGGAGACATTAATGTGTTTGATTAGAGGTGCTGTCCTAGATCCCACTGGGGCAATTGTATATTACATAGCGTTTTCTTTCTAATATCTGAAAAGTTCTGGAACACATCTGGCTCCATGGACTCAGATAAGTCAATGGACATTTATTATTAATAGTAGAAGTAATATCAGGGTCAGTAGTAGCAAAAGTAGGAATTAACACTTAGCAATAAATATGTTCCAAATTTTCACATATTTTAAGTCATTTACTTATCAAAACAAACCTTTTGAGTGAGAATGATTTTTATAATATTTTAATAGATGTGAAAATTAAATCAGAGAGAGGTTAGGTAACTTGTCCAAGGTCACACAGCTCCTATGTGACACCACTAGGTAGTGCTAGTAATCAAACTCATGAGAGGTCTGGCTTTGGAGTCTGTAAAAGTGCCTCTCTAAGTCTTTGTTATGGGTCCTTTCACTTGACATTCAGTATTTGAATGCTCTGTCACTACTAGAATCCTTACTTCTTGAAATCAAGAACTGTCTCCCTGATGCTTTTTTCCTGGTAAAGGTGAGTATGAAAACATTTACTGAGAAGGATCATTAGGTTAGAAAGAGAATTCTAAATTTCAGGAACTTGCTATAGATTTCATATGTTCCCTTTTGTTCTTTCTCTTGCAACCCTTACTTTACTGTGCATGATGTGGCAGTTATTAAACTCTATCTTCCTCAGTAAAAACAACACAAATACAACTATCTATGCTATCACTACCACTACAATGAAGATGAAATCTGCTACTGGCTCTTGTTTATTAAATGTTTATTCAGAGCTATGCAGAGCATAAGAGCTTTTATATCTTAACTGAGTTAATCCTCATACAGTTTCTGGGGTAGGTGCTATTGTGATCTCCCTAGCAGTGATGAAAAAACCAAGCAATAGAGACATCCAATCATGATGTTAAGAAGTGGTGAAGTCCTGTTAGATTTTAGGCAGTTTGGCCCCAGGGCCTACAATCTTTCTTGTTTTCCTTCTTTTGCCTCTGACTTTCTCCTGAGAGACTGCTTTCCAGGATGCTGCTAGAACTACATTTTTCAGATACAAATCACTTTCTCATTTCTGTCTTCCTGTGTCCTTCCATCTCCAGCTATTCCAATTACTCTGGACGACTTCATCTTCTCTGAATATTATATCCTCTTTCACATAGGCACTATTCATTAATCCTCACAATGACATCATGGGTTAGGGCTCTTGGTGTTTCTATTTAACTTACTGGGAAACTGAGGCTCAGAAAAATTAACAAATTTATTCAAATTCACATAAATAATATGTGGTTGAATTGTGATTCAAGTACAAATCAACTGATTTAAAGTTTATACATGTACATCCGACATTATTCTACCTTTCATTGAATGAGTACTTACAATTACATCTAAGAACAAATTAAGATTATTTAAAAATATTAATATAACCAATGGAATTTATCATTCGACTTCCTACCTCCTGACTCAGTGAAGAAGCATGAACTTAATTGAATATTCTTCCTAAATTCAGTAGGGATATTCTTTGGTCGTTGCATAAAACATTTCCTGAGCCTCTGTTCAACCTATAAATTTCTTTTTTGAAGCCGGAGTCTTTTTCCAATTAATCATATTTATTGGAAAAATTCAGTCCAAGTCACTGAAATAAAAACCAAATGAAATAAGAGGACAAAGGTTGAATAAAAAAGCCCTGAGCAAAAGCCTTTTGGCCATAAATGGATGCCAGATTGGAAATTTTATTTTCTTTCAACAGTGATTAATCATAACAATCACTAGTAAACAGTAATAAATATTTGTGTGTCATCTCTTTATACATTAAAGAAACATCAGATCAACCCAGCACCAACTCATTGTTCCTTGGAATTTTTTTTTTTTAAGAACATCAATGTAGTAAAAAAAAAAAAAAGACTTCATGAGCTTTCTGATTGATTGGAAGTTAAAAAGCAGGCAGGCTTTTTCGTTTCCTAGGGCTTAAGTCCTGTGGGGATGTCTCCAAATCTTCAAATAAGTCTTTCCAAAGGAGGAAACTCAGCCCTTACAACATCTGACCCCAGTGGCTGGGGACTCCCTGTCACCACACGTTGGGAAAGTGGTTGGTGAGCTATGCAGATCACAAAGATTGGGTAATAAAAACTCACCGCCATCAAACTAGGAAAATCTATTACCTACCTCTTCTATTAACAGACTTTGAGCTTCGATTTCACACTGCAAAAAGCTCAGATTTATTTTGCTTACTTGAATCTCAAAGCTTGAGTGGTCTCCGATTTGGGAAATGTAAATTCTGCTTCCCTTTAAACTAAATAATAGTTCTATTTATAACACTTGTCATAGCCTTTACACTCCTTTTTTGCATCTAAAGTGCTGCAATACATATACATACTCTAACGTTTCTAGTAGGGTATATTCAACACTCTGATTTATTAGAAAAGAGGGAAGAAAGAACCATTTGCACCCTTAAGGGTGCGAAGTGGGGAACTGTTGCTAATTCCACCAATTTATAAACGAAAGGTGAAAAATCTGTCCTGTTCATTTCTAAGTTCACATGGAGCCTCCCTTTTTATGGAGCTCTTTAATTTGATAGCAGAGACGTGCTCAGGGTTTTGTTTTAAGGCCATTCCCATTTCACAGGATGCACCTTACCTTTTGTTTATCTATCATTTAGACAAGTGGTGAGCAGCAGCTTAAGCATCTAAGTCAATTCTAGTTCCCATTTTTATCTACGGAAGACAGCTTCTCTCTGAAAATCTAACCAGCCATTGGGTGGCGCTGTTGCTCCACTAAGTTCTTGGTGAAAGACCATTCATACTAAAAAAAAGGAAGAGAAATAAAGCATGATTGTGCCTTAAAGAAACCAGCGTTGCTTAAAAGGGAAAATTGCCTTTTCTTTGTCTCTTTGATTTTTTCTATCCACTCAAAACCCTTGGATCCAGGAATAACAAATAGGTTTGAACTCAAATGCCAATTCCAACTGTTTGATAGTGGCTACCTAGAGCCCTGCCTGGAGAAGGAATTCAATACCATATGCAAGTTGATGGAAGAGTGTGATGAATTGATTAGCAATGTCTGCTTTGGGAACAAAATGTGGGAATGGTGACATGCCGTTCTTGCTTCAGGCATACATTGTGAACCCCTTACAATGAGAACCTATTTTAAGTGTAAGTTCTGCACTGCCATTGGGGCTAGAATAGAGAAAGTGGCGGAGTATGATAGGTATGCTGAGATATGCTGAAACTCAGAATATTGGGGCATAAATTAATTCCTGATAATGTGAAATTGACCTGAATTATAAGTTTGCTCTTCTTTTAATCTAGCCCAGAGTCCTTAAAGATCATGAGTAAATTATGTTATAACTTCAAAGAGGACAATAGTTTTTAACTGGCTTGTGGTGGAAGGTGGGAGCAAAAAAAAGATATCTTCATCACAGTATCAGAAATCTCAAAGTCCAAACAATATAATTATTTAAAATTAAAATGCTTTACTTACCTGATTTAAATCTATTATGGTTTTAAGATTTGCCAAGCAAGTGTTAAGACTACCCAGGTATGATTCTATGATTAATTAAAATTTCTTTACCCCCTCAAAAAATACTACAATATTCCTTGACACTGGGGAATTTATCAAGGACTCAATGCCATCATAGAATTTTCTGTGGTGATGGAAATGTTCTATATTTGTGTTGTCCAATAAGGTAGTCACTAGCCACATGTGGTTACTAAGCACTTGAAATGTGGTTGTGTGAATTCAAATGGCAATTCCAACTGTTTTATAGTGGCTAACTAGAGCCCTGTGTTGAAGGGTCTGATGCCATATTCAAACAAATGAGAGAGCGCTGTGGAATGAATATCAATGTCTGCTGTGGGTACAAAATATGGCAGTGATGACATCCTTGTCATTCTTGCTTTTGCCATACTTCTTTTCTTCTTTTTTCCCCCCATACATTTTAAACCCTGTACTAAAGAAACTGAATTTTTAACTTTTACTAATTTTAATTAAAATCCAAGAGTCAAGTTGGGCTACTGGCTATTTATTAGACAGTAAAGTTCTAGCCACTGCAGAAGTGCTTAATACTGGTATTTGAAGAATGCACAGTCTCTCATACCAGATGACCCAGTAAAGGCAATTAAGATTTATTGAGTGTTCACCATGTCTCTGGCAGTGTTCTAAACACTTATATATATATTTACTCCTCCCGGCAACATATGGGCCTTATTCCCATTTTATAGATGAGGAAACTTATAACAAAGTGGTAAGTGCTAAAATACAGGTAGGTCCCAGCTTGGCTACATTGGCCCTCTGCATTGGCTGATAGTTTGATTTCCCAAACTATCCATTGTTTAAATGTTTATCCATTGCTTATTTAGAAGGGAGGTTGAGCCCTCTGATTGGAAGGAGCAGAGAAGAAGGAGCAATGGCAGCCTCAGGCTGTGTGGTAAGTATCCTGGTACCAGGGTAGGTCCCTTGGGAATGTCACCTTCTTCCCTCCATCTGATAGCTTATCTAAGTATTACCTCTAACAAAACAGACTTGCTTCCTAAGACATTTTCTGGCAAATTCCATTTTGCCCACATCATTCCATTTGCAGTATTGTTCTTACATCCTTCATAGATAAGAGTTTGAAAAAGTTTCTTTTTTTAAAAAAAAAGATTTATTTATTTATTTCTCTCCCCTCCCTGCAGTTATCTGCTCTCTGTGTCCATTCGCTGTGTGTTCTTCTGTGACTGCTTCTATCCTTTTCAGCGGAACTGGGAATCTGTGTCTCTTTTTTTTTTGTTGCGTCATCTTGTTGTGTCAGCTCTCCGTGTGTGCGGCACCATTCCTGGGCAGGCTGCACTTTCTTTCGCACTGGGTGGCTCCTCTTACGGGGCGCACTCCTTGTGCGTGGGGCTCCCCTACGCGGGGGACACCCCTGCGTGGCAGGGCACTCCTTGCGCGCATCAGCACTGCGCATGGACCAGCTCCACACGGGTCAAGGAGGCCCGGGGTTTGTACCACGGACCTTCCATGTGGTAGACGGACGCCCTATCCATTTGGCCAAGTCTGCTTCCCTGAGGAAGTTTCTGTGGTGGCCTGAGGAAGGCTAAGATTTAATCAGGGGAGGGAAATCAGCAGTCTTCTGTGGTAGACAGAATAGTGTACCATCAAGGATATCTACATCCTAATCTCTGGAATTTATGGATATATTACTTTACAGGGCAAAAGGAGCTTTGTGGATGTGATTAAATTAAGAATCTTGAGATGGGGAGATAATCCTGAATTATCCAGGAGGGCCCAATGTAATCACAAGGGTCCTTGTAGGAAGGTGAAGGTGGCTCATAGAGAAGAAGGCAATGTGACAACAGAAGAGAGGAGTGAGATGTCATGTTGCAAGCTTTTAAAATGGAGGAGGAGGCCACTAGCCAAAGTATGTAGGTGGCTTCAAGAAGCTGAAAAAAGCAAGAAAACAGATTCTCCCCAAGGGCCTACAGAAAAAGCATAGATTTACAGACCCATTTTGGAGTTCTGACCTTCAAGACTATAAGAAATTTGCATCATTTCAAACCAATAATTTTGTGGTTACTTGTCACAGTAGCAGTAGAAAACCAAAACATCGTCTTCAAGGTGGAGAAGTTTGGAGAGTCTTAAAAGTATAGATGAGCAATTCCAGATTGAGGAAGGAAAGGCATTCCAGGCAGAGGAATCAGCACTTCGAAGGCACGAAACTCCAAAAAAGCATTCAGTGCACGGGACCAACATGTAGCTCATGTTCCAGGTGTGTTTCAGAGGGAAGCAGAACTCAGCTACCATTCCCAGAACTCTGTGGTTCAGAAAAAGGAACCATCTGGTTTCATCACTAATCCATCAGCATTATGAAACCGATAGTCTGGCCAGGCTTTCCTCCTCTGGACCACACGTGGCCTTCAAGCCTGAGGACAGGAGTTTCCCATGGTCCAGATCTGTAGGTTTCTTTTCCCACAGAGACTAAAAGAAAGAAAGAAACACATACACACATGCACAAATACTTGCTTCAGGACAAAGGTCTCCATTAAAACCAGGAAAGTAACTTAGGAATAGCTACTTCTGTTGCCTTAGATAGAATTTTTGGCTGGCTTTAGAAAGTGAATGAGAAGAGAGAAAATTATCTATTTCAGATTGAACAAAGGATCATAAAGGGAATCATTTTGACCCTCATAGTATATCTTACATTTTAAAAATCTTATTTGCATATTTTTATAGAAGGATGAAGAAAAGTGAACTAGGTAAGTGATTTCTTCTTAAGGAAAAGCCTTCGGAACTTTCTTGATGGACCAGGTGTCTTGGGGGAGAAGCCAGTTCTGAGGCCTCGATGCATGAGCCCCAAAGTTTTCAGAATTTGAAGGGGCTCAAGACACAGGGAGAAGAGGAGCAGAGAGGAGCCCGAGAGAGAATTTTACACTCTCTTAATATGGATTTCTCTCCTTGATCCTAGAGATCATGAGGGAAGACTCCAAAAGTCACAGAATGTTTGGTGGGTTTCTTGTAGCCCCTGGTGAAGGGAGTGAGGGATTCATTAGGGAAGAAAGAGGCAATATATATGGATATCAGCAGAACAGGCCCCCGTGGACAGCTAGAGTTTTGTACCTATTGCTATTTTTTACACTTGATTCAATGGCTTCTTCTTACCCTTTTTATCAGCAAGGGTAGTTTAGACTCTGATTTGTTACAGTGTCTACGGAACTGGTAAATAGAAGAATGAGGGAAATGAAACACTTGCTTCAGGCACAACGTGTCAGGGAGTACCAAAACCCTCAATCCTTAAGATAAATAATATTTTCATGCAATATTTAAAAAAAAAATTAATGCAATAAACCCCACAGTGCCATGCTAAAACCTGAGGCAAAAGGAAAAAAAAATCAGTACCACTGATCCTCTTTATTTGAAATTATTGATAGTTTGATATTTTGCTCACAGTGGATTTTTAAAATCAATTTTAAAATATTGCAGTAAAGTATTCATCTTGATTATTGTTTTTTTGGTACTCCCTTAAATTTTGTGCCCTAGGAAGGTGCCTTAGTAAGAAGAAGCTTCTTGTCCTAGATACTAGATGGCCAAGAGCAAGCAGGGAAGTAGGAGTCTAAGAAAGTTGGCAGTAGGAGTTCACCACCTAAATTATGCAGTTTTTAAAAAAAACTTTATTCATACATTAGCTAAGTACTGTGGGTAAGAATTGGCTCTGTTAATCCCCTTTGATGAGGAGAATAAGGTACAGTGTGGAAAAATGTTTTAGGTAACATGCCAGAGATAGAATGACTTCTAATTCCCAGGTCTGTATTATTAACACAATTCAGGCAATTTATTGTCAGATATTTGAGATTTCCTTCCCTCTTTCTTTCAGTTCTCTACTTCCTTGTCTGTTTCAGGGATTGTGTTGCTGTAGTTTTTAGAAGGGATTGAGAATAACTAAGTATGTGAATTTAATTGTCATGTTTTCTCCCATTTAATTATGTCACTCCTACTCATATGTAAAAACAGAAAAAAAATTGCTGCAGTATAGCTTGGTTTTAAAAACAAATAATTCTCAGCTACACACAGTCACACATCTAGTCACAAGAATTGATAGTTTCCAGCAGAAGTCATCATTTAGGCTTTGGTTGTAATTACAGTTTAAGTAGGATGTCTTCTGTGGCATTTTTTATATTTGTTATCCTTATGGGCAACTGATTAAGCAATTAATTATGTAGAGATATAAATATAAATACAAATATAGTTAATTGATAGAAATGAATGTATGAATCATATATATATAATTATTGATAGATATGAACATAGTGGCATATGTTAAATGTCTCAGTTTAAATAAAGGTCAAATTTAGTTTTTACCATATCATTTTCTAGCTACAAAATATCAACCACTAGTTAGAAAATGCTATATTTTTAAATTAATTTAGGGCAAACTTTGCTATTCATGCTTCATATAGTCTTTCCCTGATCTAATTACTGATGTATGATTCAGTCCTGATAAATATGGAAGAAAAGTAAAAAGAGTAAAGGAAAGAACAGGGGTTTAATAGAATAGCATCTAAGCATCAAACTGTATTTTTGTTTGTACATAATGAGAATGTTTTCAGATGGCTGAACTCAGGCTCAACACAAAACGATGAGGAACCTTTGGATTGAGCCCATGAAGACACAAGCAGCATTCACAGAGATTAATGAGGAGAGACCATATCACTGGTGTATCATGGTCATGTTCAGAACCAGGTGATGCGATCGTACATCAAGGGGCTGGAGGAAGGATATGGCACAGAGGAGGGAGAGCAGCTGAGAGACAACCAATGCTAAGTACCTAGATATAAGGCAACAACAACCAGTGGTTGAGGGCACTGAGCATGGGGCCCCGGTGCAGCTGGAATGTCAGCTTTCTCTAACTAGTTGTGTCTTTGGTCACTTTCCCTAACCTCTCCTCACTGTTTTTCAGCTAAAATGTGAGCGGTGACAGTACTTATCTCAAAGGGTTGTGTGGGGGCATTAAATGAGAAAACAGATTCAAACTCCCCTCCCCTCCCCCCAGGACAGCCAGAGTGATAGTTTAAAGCATAAAACACATTATATCACGTAGCTTGGCACACAAGACCCGTCAACCAACCTCCACTATGACGGCTCACCACTTCATGATCTGTCAGCCCCTCTGACCTTCCTTACGCTTCTTGTACACACACGTTCCCTCCCATAGCAAAAACCTTCTGCTGGCTATTTCCACTGCCTGAATGCTCTTCTCCTGGCTGTTTCTACAGGTCTTCCCCTGACCGCTTAACTAAAATGCATTTCTTTCCCGGTCCCCTATTCACCTTCTATTCCATTACCCCATTTTATTTTCTCCATAGTACCTATCACTAACTTAAATGGTGTGATTATTCGTTTGTTGCTTTTTTATTGTCTATCACCATGCCCCTTGCTGTAATTATGATATAAACTTGGTGTGAGCTGGGATCTCATCTGTTATGCTCAACATGATATGCTCAGGGCTTAGAACAGTGCCTGGTAGTAGACACTCAATTAAACATTTATGGAATGACTGAATCAATGAGCACAATGTTTATTGTTCAGTCAAGGTTAGCTCTTATTTGTGTCTGTTAGTAATACTATTTACACAATGAAAAATCGGGGCCTTGTAAGTGTTGGGCAATGACTCTGCTCAGTGTGATTCCTCTCTGAGGTCCTGGTAGTAAAGGCCTTTAGTCTCAGTATGAGAAGACTATTTAGGGAAGCAGATGTGGCTCAAGTGATAATGCCTCTGTCTACTGTATGGGACAGAGTTCAATCTCTGTCTGGGGTTCAATCCCTGGGGCCTGCTGGTGAAAAAGAAGAAGAGAAAGTGTGCCTGTGTGGCAAGCCAATGCCCGCGTGGTGAATCGAGTGCCCGCGTGGTGAGCTGAGTACATGTGCAGTGAGCCGAGTGCCCACACAAGTGCCCACATGGCAAGCCAGTGCCTGCGTGACAAGCCAATGTCCCATGCAGTGAGCCTGTGCTCACGTGGTGAGCCGAGTGCCCGCGCAGCAAGCTGAGTGCCTGTGTGGTGAGCCAGCGCCTACATAAGTAAGCCACGCGGCAAGATGATGATTCAGCAAAAAAGAGTGAAGGGGAGAGTCAAGGTGAAGCTCAGCAGAAACCAGGAATGGAGGTGGTACAATTGACAGGGAATTTCTCTCCTCATCAGAGGTCCCCAGGATCAAATCCTGATGAATCCTAGAGGAGAAAGATGAGAAGACAAAAAGAGGAATAGATGTAGAAGATCACATAGCGAATGGACACAGATAGCAAAAACAGCAGGGCAGGGAGGGGAAGGGAAGAAAAAATAAATAAATTGTTAAAAAAAAAGACCGCTTACTTTTACTGCTTGCAATATGTACTGGCAGTTGATCATTTGAACTTTCATGGTATTCAAGAGCTGCTGTTGGTATTTAAGAAAAAAAAAGTAAAAAGAATATTTACATAGTTCATAAAAGAATATCCCATGCTTCCCTTCTCAATTTTACAGCACCTCATCACAGTGGAGAGTGGATTCAGTGGTGCACTTAGTTTTATCTTATTCCCCAACTTACACCACAGTCACATGGCCACCTGGCTTTAAAACTCCTTGAGGCAAATCACCCATTGTCACTGATACTAGAATGAAACTTCTTCCTTAAATCCCAATAAATCCCCCAAATGTTATGCAAATTGAAAAATACCCCTGTCAAAAGGCTGTCAGATAACACCTCTCATTCCCAAGGACTATTTGTAAGCCTAAAGAAACATCCAGGAAGAAGTAATAAATTGTTCTAGTACACTGTTCTGGCAGCCATTAATAAATCAATATGAAGGGGAGTTCTGAAGGGCAAAATGTTGCTGTCGGTGGGTGTCCGGTTTAATTTTGCTCTAAATTAATATTTCGAATATGATAAGTGAGCTGGCAGGAACAGATTTCATGATTAATTCTATGGAGTCAAAAATGCTTTGATGGCACTTTAATAGCTACTCCACTGATCTAAAAGTGCCTGACACAGGCTCACATGGACAAGCTCACAAATTGCATGATAATGTGGATCCCACCCAAGGAGGAGATTTACTTTTTATTTTCAAATCTCTGGCGTACCTTGGGATAGACGTGTTTCATCATGCAGGCAGAGACGTTTTTATAGCATCGTGAGCCGCAGCTGAATGATACATGCGGTCTGAGTGAGCAGAAAGCGCCATCAGAACCCTCCTGAAGTCCTGCCTCCCTGAAGCCGCACGCATCAGCTTACAGTGGAGTCATTGCTCCCCTGGAAATTAGGGTCTCTACAATGAAAAATATTCTGTTTCACAAAAACCAGACGCGTAGATACAATCAGAGCTTGTGAATGAGAAACGAGGATGAAACCTGAGGACCTATTCTGGAGTCAATTCTGACAAAACTGCTGCTAGCATGATAGGCTGACTGTTACATGAACTGTGAGGCTATCATTGAAATTTTGCATTTGTTCAACATTTATTGAGTGCCTCAGGAATTTTGTTGGGGGCTGCAATGATAAGGGTCCACGTACACTTACCTCATGCTGCTTTACACAGGCTGTATTCCTGGAGCTGAGGTTTCACTTGTGAGGAAGATTTATAAATACCTCCTACAGAAAGGCTGAGAGGAGAACAGAACAAAATGCTTTCGAACCATATGAGGGGAGAATTTGCTGTCTGAGGGTTTCGTGTTTCATTTCAGTCTTAAAAAATGAATAAGACTTTGGTGGGGATACACAGACATTTTAGGCAGAGGAAACAGAGGGGTAAAGCATGAAGGTGTGAAAATGCTTGGGATGTTTGAAGAATTGTTTGGTGTGACTAGAGCAGAGGGGCTAAGAGAAGGAAGAGGCAAGCCCAGAAACATAGGTTGAAATCAAAGCTCTGAATGTGATGTTAAAGTGGACCTTGTCCTTGGACAGTGGGGAATCGCTAATGGGATCTTGAGGAGGTAGCACCCTCCTGGAAATCTTGCCTCCCTTTAGAAAGCTTTAGAAGTATTACTGTGGAAGCTATGTGTATGTTGGGAGTTTTATGGAGAAATCTGAGTTGCATTAGGACAACTGACTGGAGGTACCTAATTTATCTGGAGATGCATGTTTGTGGGGAAGCTAAGTGTCAACTATGGCTAAATTGCATTATTTTTTAAGATTTATTTATTTATTTATTTCTTCCCATTCATTCTGCCCCCTTGTTGTCTGCTCTCTGTGTTCATTCGCTGTGCATTCTTCTGTGTCTGCTTGTCTGCTCTTTAGGTGGCACTGGGAACCAATCTGGGGACCTTTCAGAGTGGAAGGGAGGCTCTCAATCTCTTGCGCCATCTCAGCTCCCTAGTCTGCTGCATCTCTTATTGTCTCTCCTTTGTGTCTCTTTTTGTTGCATCATCTTGCTGTGCCGGCTTTCCACATGGACCAGCATGCTGCATGGCCAGTTCTCCCCTCTGGCCAGCTTACCTTTACCAGGAGGCCCCAGGATTCAAACGCTGGACCAATTGTTAGATGGGAGTCCAATTGCTTGAGCCACACCTGCTTCCTCTAAATTGCATTTTATGGGCCTGTAGGATATTAAAGGGGCCTCAGAATTCGTTAGGTATGTGGATGTATAGATATGAAACAAATGAGAGGGCTCTTTGTTGGAGACATAGGTTGGGGCTCACTAGCAGGGAGAAAAGAAGAGGGTTTAGGAACAAGCCTGGAAGAACATCAACATTCAGGGATAAAGTGGAGTAGAGGATCAGAGATGCAAAAGGAAACAAAAGGGAGAGAGCATTTTGGAAACAGGAGAGATCAGCAGTAGCTAATAGCATCAAGAAGTCAAGTCAGAGAGGGACTAAGATGTCTTTTGGAAATAGTCTGTGGGAACTTAAGTGGTGTACCAATAAAGGAGTGGTAGAAGTAGAATCTAGACCATAGTAAGTTGAAGAAAATGTAGGAGCTGGAGTAGTTGTGGATATAGAACACTTCTGCGGGATTATGTTTACCTTTGATAAAATATATTCAGAGTATTTCTCCCACAGAAGAGAGCCCAAACTCATTAGTCTCATGTTCAAGGACTATCACAATCTAATCCTGTTGTTTTTTAAAAAAATCTTTTTGCTTAAACACAGTGCTTTGTGAAGAAGTTAAAGCTGAACTGTCTGTTCTCCCTCTGTATACCCCTACCTTTCTTTCTCTGAGTGGTGCTCCCCAATGCATGAGATGTGGTCCTTCTTGCCCGTCATTGGAGAATCTGAACACATCTTAGAAATAGAAAGAATTTTACCTCCCTTAGCAGTCATGGTAACATCTACTAAGGATTCATTGACTTCAAGTCAATTTACGTATTGTTATAATCAATCAGTGTTTACTTAAGGGTGCATGGAATTATGTGCAAGGCCGGGTAGGAGAAAATTTTAAAAATCAGACTTCAGGAATTTGACTTGATGGATTGACTTTAAATAGAACCTTTGTTTCCTTAATCAAAGTGATCAGATCAGAGTATGTCAGAGAACTGCTAGTCATTCAAACCTTCTTTATCTTCTTTGAGGATTTGGTTGTTGAATGTTTTTGTTTTGTTTTGAGCTGGACACTAAGGACTTTTATTTATATTTGAGCACTCTTGCAGGAAACTTTGGTTAGACCCTTTTGTAATATAAAATGTCATCAACAACCACAAGCTCACAATTTTATTATTAGTTCGAGCTTACAGTTTTATTTTTTACTAAATTTATTTGTTTGTAGGAACTCTACAGAAAATATCTAGTAAGCCTAGATCCTCACAATGGGTAATCAAAGACTTACATGGCCATTTTTTCATAGTAACTTCCAAACAATTCAAACTACCATCAGGTGCTCTATTGTTCAAGTATGAATTTTGAGGCTCCCAAGGTTGGCCTAAAACTAATCTTTATAAGAATGTGTTAAGTAGCTTCTGTGTGAATAAATAAAAATAACTAAAGTGAAAGTGATAAATGAATTCCTTTGCTTAGATTGTTTTGAATATAAACTAAACATTTGAAGTTTGGGGTATTCTGTTTAGTCATTTAAATCTCACCAATACCACAACAAGTGTGAAGGAAAAGCATCCCTGTGTCCTCTGTAATTCATAGAAATCTACATAATTTTTTAGCCTCAAATTTTTGGGTATATGCAGTCCTGTGATATCTTTTTTTTAAAAGGAGGAAAATGGAAACACTCACCACTTTAATTCAATCACCCAAACTTAATTTTCTTTCAGACTGCTGATTTACACGTCTTTCTTTGCCTTTGCTATTTCAATGTACACATCAGTGATGTTTAGGATTAGTTATTATGCATTGGCATTACACTTTCCCTATTAATATTCATTGGAATCCTTGAAAATTGATTAGTTAATTAAGTGCAAAAGACTTGTTTGAGAAACTGCTCATTCATTCACCTTTCATTTATTATTTTTCATATACTTTGCATCATCATTCATTTTTTCACCTTCTTTCCCCCCAAGAAACTAACAAATTACTTCTTAAAAAGATCACATACTTTTGCTTTCATTGGCTTTTTCTAAACTGTCTGATTACAAATCTAATGTCTAAGTTTGTAAATTAACGAGTAAGGGAAATAACCAGACTAATATGAAAGAATCACTTTTTGCTTCATTTTTGATCTGACAAACCTAAAGTTTAAAGATGAAAACTGTGCTGAGGCTTGGTTATTGATTCAAACTGGTCTTTTTTATTGATAATTGCCTGCTTTGGATGACTTGTAGGGCCCAAACCTACTTATCAAAGTCTCTTTGATGATTGAAATTCCTCCATTGAAACTGAATATGTCGAATGTTGTGCACAAGACATGAACCATGCTACTCCCATCTGGCCATTGACTGTGCACAACCCTGATCTCCTCAGTTTTCTACAGTTGCTCAGACTTAGAGCCCTGATATATTTACTTTGGCAGTGAGTGAGATCCTGCTGAGATGTGCATAAGTATAACCTCTGGAATGACTTCCCAACTTACTACGAAGTCTCTAAGCCATATAAATTAATTTGTCTTTATGCTTTCGCTATTTTGGTCAAGGTCTTTTTCCAGTTGCAATTTGCTGGTTGGTACTTTATAATAATCCCTCAGTGCTAGGGAGGCTCATCCCCATGCTGGAGGGAAGGTAATGCATTTATATGCTGAGTTTGGCTTAGAGAGAGACCACATTTGAGCAAGAAGGAGTCTCTCGGGCAGTCTCTCAGGAGGTAACTCTTAGGCACCCTATAATACTAATCCAAGTTTCAATTTTAAAAGTAAAGGTTCATAAGTACAGTCATCACTATTAAGGGCCCATAAATGGCCCTTCCTCCTTCACTAGTCACTACCCCTGTACTCAGAGGATTCTTGCTGTCTCATTAGAGGTTGTGGCAGAGCTCCCAAGGATGGGAATTCGATATTCCTTTGGTTATTGTGTGGATCTCCACCCACTGTGACAATGCCCCATGAACACTTGAACACATTCAATACCTTATAGGTATGCCCCAGGTGAAATCCTCCCATTCATCCTCCATCTCTGACACTCCACACCAACGATCTTCCCCTTTCACAGTTGTAATCCTTCTGTGACCCAAAACTTCTTCAAAATTGAAGCCAATAAAATAACCGAATACAATTAATAGGAAAATGATATAATAATTTTTAAAATAACATGTGAAATACAAAATTTTTTAAAAGTTTGAAATAATAAAATAATAAAAAACAAAATTAACAATATTTTTTTACATTATATCTTTCCTCACTGTAAGATGTTGTCTTGTATGTACAGGGACATTTTCTTCCATTTTTTCCCCCAGTGTCTTATTTTTTTCATTTTACCCTTAAAGAAGCTTTAGGTTACAGAAAAGACATGTACAGAATATAGGTGATTCTTATTACCCAACATCCTCCCTCTTTTCCCCATTCTCCTATTAATAACATAGTACATGTTGTTGGTACATTTGTTACAATTGATGTCCAAATCTTGAGACATGGCTACTAAGCATGGTCAATGATTTACATTATGGTTTACATTTTGGACCATACACTTTTATAGATTTTGATGAAGTTTAACAACGTCTGTATACATCATTGCAAGATCATGTAGAAAAATGCCCTTGGGACCCAGGGTAACCACAAAGATTAACTAATTGAAGGACAAGATTCATATATACTTGCAACTACATTGAGGGCTTGACTTACTGGCTTGTCCTCCCCTATTAGGTGCTGCCTTTCTTCTTAAAAGACTCTTGACCCTCTATTTGAGATCCTCGCAGGATTCCACAGTATGGGAGTCCAACACCTTCCCAACCATTATGAGTCTACACCCACTGATAAAACACACTATGACAAGATGAACACGACACACTCCCTAGAAACCTGGTCCAGTGTGCTCGGTCCTGCATGCTCTCCACCTCCAACACCTTAAACTGATAACCCTCCCTTGTCATATTTGCCAAAAGAACTTTCCCAACATTGTGGTTTCAACCACATACCCACAACTCCCCATGGTTCACCTGCTCCCTCCCCCAACCCTCCCCCCCATTTCCATGGAGAGTCCAACCCCACCCTCCCTACCCTACTCTCCATCACAGACTGGCACCGCCCAGCCCAATAGTATCACTGCACCACTGCCGTGCCCATCCACTGCACAGCTACACCTTTCTACCTTATAGATTTTGCCCATATGGGCATTGACCCACAAACTTATTCTACTTTTCTGTCTTCTGTAAACCTATCTTCCAGACTCTAGCTCTGGGAGTCAGCTCATTTTGCTTAATTCATACCAGTGAGGTCATGTAATAGTTGCACTTCAGTGCCTGGCTTGCTTCGCTCACCATAAGGTCTTCAAGATTCACCCATGTTATCCTGTGTGTTCATACTGCATTCCTTCTTACAGCTGACTGATATTCCATTGTATATATATACAACAATTTGTTTATCCCTTCATCTGTTTATGGACATTTGAGTTGTTTCCAGCTTTTGGCAATAGTGAATAATGCTGCTATGAACATTGGTGTGCATATATCTGTGTCCCTCCTTTCAATTCTTATGGGTATATCCCCAGCAGTGGAATTGCTAGATCGAATGGTGGTTCTGTAATTAACTTCCTGAGGAACTGCCAAACTGTCCTCTACAATGGTTAATCCAATCTACATTCCCACCAGCACTGGATAAGGGTTCCCAATCCTCCACATCCTCTCCAACACTTGTAGTCCTCTATTTTTTTTAAAGAGCCACCAGTCTAATGGGTGTGAGATGGTATCTCATTGTGGTTTTGATTTGCATTTCCTTAATACTAGTGATGTTGAGTATCTATTCATGTGCTTTTTAGCCATTTGGATTTCTTCTTTGAATAAGTATCTATTCAAACCACTTGCCCATTTTTTAAAATGGGTTGTTTTTTATTTTTCAGCTGTAGGATTTATTTATATATGCTGGATATTAGGCCCTATCATATATACATTTACCAAATATTTTCTCCCATTGAATAGGCTGCTCTTTCACTTTCTTGTCAAACTCCTGTAATTTGCAAAAATTTTTAATTTTGAGGAGGTCCCATTTATCTATTTTTCCTTTTGTTATTCATGCTTTGGGTATAAAGTTCATGAAACCATTTCCTAATTGAAGATCCTGCAGATGCTTCCCTACATTATCTTCCAAGATCTTTATGGTCTTGTGTAGCAGTTTGATATGGTTATGAATTCCAAAAATAGATATTGGATTATGTTTGTAATCTGTTCTGTACCTGGGCATGATTAAGTTATGATTAGGGCTTTTGATTGGGCCATGTCATTAGGGCATTGAGTCCCCACCCTTAGAGGATAAAAGGCATGGCAAAGGACAGAGTTGAAGGGTTTTCGCTGTAGGAGTTTTGATGTTGGAGTTTGATGCTAACGTCTTAAGCTGGAGCCCTGTGAAGTTGGCATGCAGAGGAAAGAGAATGAAGTCCTGTAAAGAGAGAAAGAGAGGACCTGAGCCAGGAGAAGAATACAGAGGAAGAGACATTAGATATGGCAGAAACCCCAGGGAGAGAGACAGAGCCATTCACCTAATAGTCTACAGCTGACCTTGTGGAGAGAGGCAAAGTCTAGTGAGGCTCATAATCTACAGCTTACCTTGTGGAGAAAACAGAGGAGCTGAGCCCAGAGAAACCCAGGAAGCCTGAACCCTCACGGACTTTGGCAACCATCTTACTGCAACACCTGAAAATCGACTTGGGTGAGGGAGTAACTTATGCTTTATGGTCTGGTATCTGTAAGCTCCTAGCCAAAACAAATACCCTTTATAAAAACCGACCAATTTCTGTGTTTTGCATCAGCATCCCTTTGGCTGACTAATATATCTTGGCTCTTATATTTATATCTTTGATCCATTTTGAGTTAATTTTTGTATAAGGTGTGAGGTGGTATTCCTCTATCGTTTTTATGGATATGGATATTCAGTTCTCCAAGCACCATTTGTTGAAGAGGCCATTCTCTCCCAGTTGAGTAGGCTTGATAGTCTTGCTGAAGATCAGTTGACTGTATATGTGGGGATCTATATCAGAATTCTCTATTTGGTTCCATTGGTCAATATGTCAATCCTTGTGGCAATACCATGCAGTTTTGGTCACTGTAACTTTGTAGTATGTTTTAAAATCAGGTAGTGTGATTTCTCTGATTTCATTTTTCTTTTTCAATATGTCTTTGGCTATTCAGGGCCCCTTGCCCTTCCAAATAAGTTTCATAGTTAGGTTTTCCAATGCATAAAAAATGCTGTAATAATTTTTATTGGGATTTCATTAAATATGTAAATCAGTTTGGTAGGATAGACGTTTTAATGATGTTTAGTCTACTTCCTTTCCATAAACAGAGTATATTAATCCATTTATTTAGGTCTTCTTTGATTTCCTTTAACAATGTTGTGTAGTTTTCTTCACACAAGTCTGCATACAAGATTTTTGTTTCTTTTTGTTGTTATTGTAAATGGAATTTTTTTCTTGATATCCTCCTCAGTTTGCTCATTATTGGTGCACAGAAATGCTACCGATTTTTGCATATTGATCTTATAACTGGTCACTTTACTGGACTCATTTATAAGCTCTAGAACTTCTGCTGTAGATTTCTCAGGGCTTTCTATGTGTAGGATCACCTCATCAGCAAACAGAGACATTTTTACTTTATTCTTTCCAATTTGGATGCCTTTTATATCTTTTTCTTGCCTAAGTGCTTGAGCAAGTACTTCTAGCACAATGTTAAATAAGAGTAGTGAAAGTGGGCATCCTTGTCTTGTTCCAAATCTTAGAGGGAGAGCTTTTGATATTAGCTGTAGGTTTTTCATATATATACCTTTTGTCATGTTGAGGAAGTTTACTTCTATCCCTATCTTTTGCAGTGTTTTATCAGGAAGGATGCTATATTTTGTTGAATGCTTTTTTTTGCTTTTTTAGAGATGATCATGTGATTTTCTTCTTTGATCTGTTGATGTGGTGCATTACATTGATTGATTTTCTTATGTTGAAACATCCTTGCATACCAGGGATGAAACCCATTTGGTCATGGTGTAGAATTCTTTTGATGTATTGTTGGATATGATTAGCAAGTATTTTCTTGAGAATTTTAGCATCTAGATTCATTAGAGTGATTGGTCTATAGTTTTCCTTTCTTGTGGCATCTTTGTTTGGCTTTGGTGTTAGGGTGATGTGTCATCATAGAATGAGTTAGGTAATGTTCCCTCTGCTTCTATTTTTTGGACGAGTTTAAGCAGGAATCATGTTAGTTCTTTATGAAATATTTGATAAAATTAACCTGTGAAACTGTCTGGTCCTGGGTTTTTCTTACTTTGGAGGTTTTTGATGACTAATTCTATCTCATTGCTTGTGATTGGTCTATTGAGTTCACCAATTTCTTCTTTCATTGATGTAGGCTGCTTGTGTGTTTCTAGGAATCTGTCCATTTCCTCTAACTTTTCCATCTCGTTGGCATATAATTTTTCAAAGTATCATCTTATGGTTCTCTATTTCTATGGGGTCCGTGGTTACATACACTTCCTCATTTCTCACTTTGTATATTTCCATCTTCTCTCTATTTTTTTTTCTTTGTTATATAGCTAAGGGTTTGTCAATTTTATTAATCTTCTTGAAGAACCAGCTTTTGGTTTTGTTTATTTTTTCTAGTGCTTTCATATTTTCAATTTCATTCAACTCTGCTCTAACCTTTGTTATTTCCTTCTTCCTACTTGCTTTAGGGTTAGTTTGTTGTACTTTTTAAAATTCCTCCAGGTGACCAATTAGGTCTTTGATTTTAGCTCTTTGTTCTTTTTAAATATAGGCATTTATGGCTAGGAATTTCCCTTTCAGTACACTTTTGCTGGATCCCATAGGTTTTGAAGTGTTGTGTTGTCATTTTCATTCATTTCAAGGTAGTTACTGATTTCTTTTGCAATTTCCTCCTCGACCTACTGTTTGTCTGAGTGTGTGTTGTTTAACTTCCATATCTTTGTGTCTAATCCTGTTCTCTTTCCCTTTCTCATTTCCAGCTTCATTCCATTCTAACCAGAAAAATTACCTTGTATAATTTCAATATTCCTGAATTCATTGAGAGTTGTTCTGTGGCCTAGCATTTGGTCTATCCTGGAGAATGATCCACGTGCACCCAGGAAGAATGTATATCCCTTTGTATTGGGTGTAATGTTCTGTATATGTCTATCAGGTCCAGATCCTTTAATGTATTATTCAAGGTCTTTGTTCCTTTATTGATTCTCTGTCAAGATGTTCTGTGAATGGTGATAATGGCATGTTAAAATCCCCCACTATAATTGTAGTGGCATCTATTTCTCCACTTAGATTTTGCTCATGTAATTTGAGGAGCCCTAGTCAGGTTCATAAATGTTTATGATTGTTCTTTCTTCTTGATAGATTATCCCTTTTACTAATATATCATGGCCTTCTTTGCCTCTTCCAATAGTTTTGCATTTAAAGTCTATTTTGTCCCACATTAGTATAGGTAGTCTGTCCTTTTTTGGTTGTTGTTTGCTTGTAAAATTGTTTTCCAGTCATTCACTTTCAGCCTCCTTGAATCCCTGGGTCTAAGATGGGTTTCATTTAGACAGCATATAGATGAGTCATATTTCCTTATCTGTTCTGCCAATCTGTATCTCTTGACAGGAGAGTTTAATTCATTAACATTCAATGTTATTACTGCCAAAGAATTACTTATATTAGCTATATTTTCTTTAGGTTTATGTATGCCATATGTTGTTTTAATTCCCCTCTTTATCTTTTTAGTTGTTCTTACACTCCTCTACAACTCTCTATCTCCTGTTTTATTCTTTTGACATGCAGAACTCCCTTTAGTATTTCTTAAAAGGCAGGTTTCTCATTGACAAACTCTCTTAATTTCTGTTTATCTGAGAATATTTTGAACTCTCATTTTTGAATGCCAGCTTTGCTGGATAGAGAGTTCTTAGCTGGAAGTTTTTTCTTTTAACACTTTAATTATATCATAACACTGCCCTCTAGTCTCCATGCTTTCAGATGAGAAATGAACACTTAATTTTATTGAGCTTCCCTTGTATGTTATGGATCTCTTTTCTATTGCTGCTTTCAGTATTCTTTCTTTGTCTTGAGCACTGGACAGTTTGATATGTCTTGGAGTAGGACTATTAGGATTTATATTGTCTGTGGCACATTGCACTTCCTAGACATGTATGTCCATGTACCTCAAGAGGGTTAGGGAATTTTCAGCAATTGTTTCCTCCAACACATATTATGTTCCTTTCCCTTCTCTTCTCCCTCTGGGATGCTTATAATGCATACATTTGCATTTTTCATGTTGTCACGCAAGTCCCTATGTCCCTGCTGGATTTTTTCTATCTTTTTTTTAATCTGTCCTACTATCTGTCTGGTTTCAGATGTACTGTCTTCCACATTGCTGATTCTCTTCTCCGCCTGTTCAAATCTGCAGTTATTTGCTTCCAGTGGTTTTTAAAAATTTTATTTGTTGCATTGTGCCATCAATCACCATCATATCTGTTATCTTTTTACATATGTTTTCAATTTCTTCAATATGTTCTCCCAGTGTCTTCTTAATATCCCTAATGTCTTCCTTCACTTCATTAAGTTGATTCATGATATTTGTTTGGACACCTCTGATTAGTTGCTCCATGTTCTGCATCTTCTCCTTTGTTCTTTGTACTGGGTCATGTCTTCCTGGTTCTTAGTATGGCTTGTAATTTTTGTTGGTGTGTAGGTATCTACGTGTCTTGATGGGTTTATTCAGTTGATTATCTTTTCTTTCTACCCTAAGGTTATTTTGTTGTTGTTTTTGTGTGTGTGGTAAAGTTTCACTTTGACACTTCATTCCTTTTATTCTATTTCCTTGCTTTCACCGATGTTCACTTGAAAAAAAAATTAGGACCAGAGGAAAGGAAAGAGATAAGAAGAGAAAAATAATAATAGTAATAATAATAGTGAAAGATAGAAGAGGTACCAAATAACACCTAGGAAAATTAATAACTAACAAGAGTAAGAAGTACAGAAGAATAAGAATTAAAAAGTGGAATAGGAATAATGAAACAAGAAACAAAATAGAGAAAAATATATAGAATGAATTAAAAGACCAGAATGATGAGAGGAGAGGAAAAGAAAAAAGAAAAGTGATAAATAAATAAAAATTTAAAAAAAGAAAGAAAAGAGGAAAAAGAGAGAAATAAGAACAAGAAAAACTGAAGACCAAATAAAAAGAGGTGGAATAAAAAAAACAAGAAAAAACAGAAGATAGAAAAATGAAGGAAAGAAAAGAAACAGAATAGGTGAAAAAATCAGTAAAAGAAAAGAGAAAACAAAAAAAGGGGGAAACAACAAATGAGAAACAAGACAGCAGCTACTAATTAAAAAAAGGAGAAAGTAGAAGAAACAAAAAACAAAACAAGGAAAAACAACCTTCCATTCAGGCCCCTAAGGAGCTTCTCAGGCTGCTGGTGTTCATCAATAACCCTGCCTTCTGCCCTTTGCAGGTTTTGAACTGGGTTTAAAATAGGGAAGAAAAATAAGGAACCTGTTTTTTTTAAAAAATAAGAGATCCAAGAAAAGCTAATGCAAAAATGATGTCTATATGTTTCCTGTCATAAAGTATCAGCTGGATGCCAAGGGGCCTCATACATGCAAAGTGGGAATTCTTCCACTGAGCTACACTGTCTTCAAAGGTTAGTTAGCCTTTCAGAAAGCTAGTCACCCCTTTCCCTCTAAACTGCTAGGGTAGATTCCTAGCAGTTTGCCAGAGTCCTCCTGATTAGGTACCTGTCAGTCCCCACCATCTCTCTACCCTAATTCCTCTCTTCACCTGGGCAGCTGAGCATGACAACCTGCCTGAGGAGATCCTCCTTCCCTCTCCCCATCAGGCTGGGGTTCCTTCCAAGATGCAAAGGGGGCTCAGCTAGCCAAACTCACTGCAAAAAACCCACTCTCCACCTTCCCAGAGAATGCCCCCTCACACTCCAGTCAGAACAGTGAGTGAGGGGTCCACATAGGCTCTTTGCCCTAGGGGTGGGTATTTATGCCACTTCTAGCCACAGGGGTGAGCAACTCATGTTTTCCTTTGGGCTCTTTATCCTTCCATTACCCTCCTAGATGACTCAGATCACCTTCCCATTCTATATATATCCAAAGCAGCTCCTTCAGATAGGTCTCTGCCCTCTCTCTACTCCTTTGTTGTGAAAGGGTCAGACTCCCTGCTCACCTTGGGGTCATTTTCCCAGAACTCTTCAATTTTATTTTGTTGGTCTATTTGTCTATCCTTATGCCAATCCCACACTGTTTTGATTATTGTAGTTTTGTAGTAAGTTTTTAAATCATGAAGTGTGAGTCCCCCAGCTTTGTTCTTTATCAAAATTGTTTTGGCTATTCAGTGTCCCCTGGAGTTTCATTTGAATTTGAATATTGGCATTTTGATTACTGCAATAAAGTCTGATGGAAATTTGAATGGTTTGTATTGAATCTGTAAATTACTTTGGGTAGTATTAACATCTTAACATTATTGAATCTTCCATTTCATGAATATGGGATGCCTTGTTATTTATTTAGGGCTTCTTTAATTTCTTTCAAAGTGTTTCATGGTTTTGAGCGTACAGCTATTTTTTATCTTTGTTAAGTTTATTTCTGTTTATTTTATTCTTTCAGGTACTATTTTAAATGGGATCATTAATATACTCTTTGGATCATCTTTAAAATATATGGAAACACAATTATCTCAGGGACAATTCTTTGAATTTATCATTCTTGGAGTTCATTGTGATTCTTTGATTTGGCCATTCGTATCTTTCATCAAATTTGGGAAGATTTTAGCCATAATTTTTTCAAATATATTTTCTGCCCCTTTCTCTCCCCCTCCTCCTTCTGAGACTCCTATGATGTGTATATTGTTATGATTGATGGTGCCTCATAGATGCCTGAGACTCTGTTACATTTTTTTTTCTTTTCCACAGACTTCACAATTTCAATGGTCTTTTCTTCAAGTTTGATGATCCTTTTTTCTGCATGCTCTAATTTGCTATTTAGCCCCTCTATTGGATTTTTTCCTGTCAATTCTCATACCTTTCAAACTCCAGCATCTCCACATAGTATGTATTTATAATTTCTATATCATTATTGAAATTCTGAGTTTGTTGATATATTGTTTTTCTCATTTCCTTTAGTTCTTTGTCCATGCTTTCATTTAGTTAACTGATCTTATTTAATAGAGTTATTCTAAGACCACTGATTAGTAATTTAAGTGATCGGACTTCCTCCAGGGTAGCTTCTGTTAAATTCTTTTTTGCCTATGACTGAATCATTATTTCCTATCTCATTGCATGTTTTGTAATTTTTTGGTCAAGAACATGATATTATAAATATTATGCTGGAAATGTAATTCTTGCAATCCTCAGTCCACTAGACAAAGAATAATTATAAAAAGAAAGAAGAAAGAAAATAAAGGAAAGGAAGGAGGGTGAATGGGAGGGGTGAGAGAGAGAGAGAGAGAGAGAGAGAGAGAGAGAGAGAGAGAGAGAGAGGGAGAGGGAGAGAGAGAGAGAGATTTAAAAAATACCAACCAACCAACAAAACATATACACACATGCAAAATTAAAGGAGGGGCACTGTCTCTCCAAGTCTCTCCAGATTCTGGTGGGAAGCCAGAAACTTCTGCTATAAAGGCCATAACTAGGACCAGGATTCATGCTACTTCCTCTGGAATATGCCAGACCAGAAAAGACAAGAGAGATGGAAAGGAAATCAACTAAAAATAAACTCAAAACAGGTTCTCTTCACATTTCTGTAAATGCTGGTGTGTGGCCAGAAGCCAGTGCTGTAGAGAGCACATGTCAATAACCAAGGCTCAGGCATTCACCTCAGGCATCCACCCTCAGGCATCCACCAGGCAAAGGAACACAAAAAGAAAGAGAGAGACAGGAAGGAAGGAAGAAAGGAAGGAAGGAAGGAAGAAAGGAAGGAAGGAAGGAAGGAAGGAAGGAAGGAAGGAAGGAAGGAAGGAAGGGGAGGAGAGGGAGGAAGGAAGGAATGGGAAGGAGGAAGGAATGGGAGGGAGGAAGAGGAGGAAGGGAGAGAGAGAAGGAAGAGAAAACCAAAGCATCAAAATGTCCCAGTAGATATTGGTGAAAGTCTGGAGCTTTTGCAGCTGTGAAGGCCAAAATTGAGACTAATCTCTATGCTGGGTGCTCAGATATCTGCCAGACCAGGAAACAGTCAAATTCGAAAGAAAGGAAACCAATCAAACAAGGTGCACTGGATCTTAACATCCTCGTGGATGCTAGTGGGAGGTTGGCCACTCTGAGAATCTGGGCCATGTGTCTGTAGCAACCACCATTTCCACATTTACTTCTGAGGGCCAGTGAATGAAGTCTGGGCTCTAGTTCACACCTGCAGTTACAAAAGGTGAATGTTTAGCAGTGTTTTCTTCATCCTGGTCTCCCATGTTTGCTGTAAATTTACAGTTTTGTTCTATGGTTACCATCTAGTAAATTCCAACCTCTTTTTTCAGTTCATTTATTTTTCTGATGGAGGGAACTGACTGCAAAACTTCCTCCATCACTTTGTGCTCTTGTTTGTTTCTTCATTTTTAGCCTTCTTTTCTATTATATGTATTTATGACAATAAATTTTCAGTTTTAGCTGCATCCCATACATTTATTTTTATTATTTTAGTATTATTTTTTAAATTAGAGAAATTGTAAGCTTACAAAACAATCATGCATAAAATGTGCATGATTCCCATACATCACCCTTCCACCAACACCTTACACTGTGGTGGAACATTTGTTACAGATTAGGAAAGAACGCTATCAGACTGTTACCACTAGCTGTGTTTAATAGCATATACTTTGTATAATTTTTCCATGCACCCCCCTATTATTAACGTTATGTAAAAATATTGTACATCTGTTATAGTTCATGAGAGAACAATCATATTTTTATTGTTAACTGCAGTACATCTTCTACCACATAGTTCACTGTGTTATACAGTCCCATGCCTTGCACATTCTATCCAAAGTGTACACTCAATGCCACTACCGCCGTTATTGGCCTGTAGTGTTGATATAGTACCTTCTTTGACACTGATGCAAAAATATTACAATAGTGCTGATAACTATGATTCATAAGTTACATTAACTATATTTTCCATGCATCACTATATTATTACCCCCTTGTGACATACTTTTGTTCTAGTTCATAGAAGAACATTTTTGTATTTGTATTATTCACCACAGTCCTCACAGACCTCTAGGTTCTCTATGTTATTCAGTCCCTAGACTACTCTGTAGTTATCTTTTAATTGAAATTTACATGCCTGGACTACCCCTTTCAGTCACAATCCCATTTGTAAACCAGCTTTGTAGACTCTACTCACTGTAATGTGTTACCATCAACTCTATCCATTTCCACACTTTCAAAGTCAAGCTAACTGGAAATTCTACATATATTTAGCATCAGTATCCCTTCTCAGTCCTCATCCTATCGCCTAGTAACCTATAGTGTAGGTTTTAATTTCATATATTTATTCTTCATATTTAGTTAATATTAGTGAGACCATACAATACTTTTCCTTTTGTGTCTGTATATTTCACTTAATATAATGTCCTTAAGGTTCATCCATATTAACATGTGTCCCAATTTCATCTTCTTATAGCAGCATAGTATTCCATCATATTTATAGACCACAATTTGTTTATTCATTCATTTGTTGATGCATTCTTGGGTTCTTTCCATGTTTTGGCAATTGTGAATAACCATTGTACATTTGTACCAAAAGTGAAGGAGTGTTCTTATTTCTCTTCTTCTTCTCCAGCACTTGTTTTCTGTTTTTTTTTTTAATAATGCTTATTCTGTGACGTGTGAGATGATATCTCATTACACGTTTGATTTGCATTTCCCTAATAACTGGTGATATTGAACATTTTTTCATGTGATCTTTTACCATTTGTAGTTGATCTTGGGAGAAGTGTCTATTTAGTCTTTTGTCCATTTTTAAATTGGATTGCTTGCTCTTTTTTTGTTGAGTTGTATGATCTCTTTATATAGGATGGAAATCAAACCCTTATAGAATGTGGTTTCCAAATATTTTCTCCCATTGCATGGGTTGCCCTTTCATCTTTTTGAAAAATTTTTTGAAGCACAAAAGTGTTTAAGCTTGAGGAGGTTTTCTTTTTTATCCATGTTTTCTTTCATTGCATGTGCTTTTGGTGCAAAGTGTAAGAAACTACCACCTACCACCAGGTCTTGAAGATGTTTTCCTACATTTTCTTCTAGGAGATTTATGGTTTGTGCTTTTATATTTGGGTCATTGATCCATTTTGAGTTATTTTTTTGTATAAGGTGTGAGGTAGAGGTCCTTTTTGTTTCTTTTGGGTATGGATATCCAGTTCTCCTGGCACCATTTGTTAAATAGACTGTTCTGTCTCAATTGGGTGGGTTTGGGAGGCTTGTCAAAAGTCACTTGACCATAGATGTGAGGATCTGTTTCTAAACCATCAGTTTGGTTCCATTGGTCTATATTTCTAACGTATTACCACTTTAGCTAGGTAATATGATTTAAAGTCCAGATGTGAGAGTCCTCCAACTTTGTTCTTCCTTTTTAAGATGATTCTTGCTATTTGGGACCCCTTATCCTTCCAAATAATTTTGATTATTGGCATTTCCATTTCTTTACAAAAGGCTGGGAATCTTTATATGGATTTCATTGAATTTGTGTATTAATTTGTGTAGAATTGACATATTAACAATATTTAGTCTTCCCATCAATGAATGTGGAATGCTGTCCCATTTATTTAGGTCTTCTTTGATTTCTTTTAGCAATGCATTGTAGTTCTTTTAATATAAATGATTTACATCCTTGGTTAAATTTATTCCTAGATATTTGATTTTTTTGTCACTACTTTCCTACTTCCACCTCAGATTGCTCATTATAGTGAATAGAAACATTACTGGTTTTTGCATATTAATCTTATATACCACTCTGCTGAATTCGTTGATCAGCTCTAGAAGCTTTCTTGTTGATTTTTTGGGATTTTTTTTGGTATAGTATCATATCATCTGTGAAATAGCAAAAGTTTCCTTCTTCCTTTCCAAGCTGGACATGTTTATTTCCTTTTCTTGCTTGATTGTTCTAGGACCCCCTAGCACTATATTAAACAACAGTGGTGACAATGGCCACCCTTGTCTTGTTCTCAATCTCAATGGGGAAGCTTTCAATCTTTCACCATTGAATACAATGTTAGCTGTGAGTTTTTCCTATATGCCCTTTATCATATTGAGAAAGATTCCTCAATTCTGATCTTTTGGAGTGTTTTTATCAAGAAAGGATGTTGGATTTTATCAAATGACTTTTCTGCATCAATTGATATGATCATGAGATTTTTCTTTTTTGATTTGTTGATATGTATTACACTGATTGATTTTCTTATGTTGAAAGACCCTTGCATGCCTGACATAAAACCCACTTGATCATGATGAATAATTCTTTTAATATGTTGTGGATTTGATTAGTGAGTATTAGGATTTTTGCTTCCATTTTCATTAGGAAAATTGATCTGTAAGTTTCTTTTTTCATAATATCTTTTTCTGGCTTAGGTTTAGTTCATTTATATATCTGATGGAGGCAACTGACTGCAAAATTTCCTCCACCACTTTGACTTCATAGAATGAGCTTGGTAGTGTTCCTTCCCATTCAATTCTTTGGAAGAGTTTGATAAAATTGGTATTAAATCTTCATGTGCTTGCTAGAATTCACCTGTGAAGCCATCTGGCTTTGGGCTTTTCATTTTGGGGAGTTGTTTGATGACTGTTTCAATCTCTTTGCTTGTGATTGGTTTGCTGAGGTCTTTTATTTCTTCTAGTCTCAGTGAAGGCTGTTCATATGTTCCTAGGAATTTTTTCATTTTCATCTACATTGTCTAGTTTGTTGGCATGCGCTTGTTCATAGTAGCCTCTTATTATGTCTTTTATTTCTGTGGGGTCAGTAATAATATTTCCATTTTAATTACTGATTTTATTTGCATCTTCTCTCTTTTTTTCTTTGTCATAATAGCTAAATGTTTGTCAATTTTGTTGATCGTCTCAAAGAGTCAAATTTTGGTTTTGTTATTCTCTCTTTTTTCTTGTTTTTGTTGTTCTCAATTTCATTTATTTCTGCCCTGATCCTTGTTATTTCATTCCTTCTGCTTGCTTTGGACATAGTTTGATGTTCTTTTTCAAGTCCCTCCAGCTGTGTAGTTAGGTTATTGATATTACTTCTCTCTTATTTTTTAATGTAAATAATGAGGGCTATAAATTTTCCTCTCAACACTGCCTTTGCTGCATCTCATAGGTTCTTAAATGTTGTGTTCTCATTTTAATTTATCTCAAGATATTATATTTAATGATTTCTCTTGTAATTTCTTCTTTGACCTACTGATTATTTAATAGTGTGCTGTTTAATTTCCATATATTTGTGAATTTTCCTTTTTTACACCTCTTGTTGATTTCCAGCTTTATGCCATTATGATCAGAGAAAGTACTTTGTATAATTTCAATCTTTTAAAATTTATTGAGAACTGTTTTGTGATCCAGCATATGGTCTATCCTGGGGAAAGATGCAAAGGTACGTGAAGAGAATGTATATCTTGCTCTTTTGGATTGCAGTGTTCAGTATATGACTATTAAGTTTTGTTCATTTATCATATTATTCAAGCTATCTGTTTCTTTATTCATCCTCTGCCCAGACAATCTATCCAATGATGAGAGTGGTGTATTGCCATCTTCAGCTATTATTGTATCTCTTTCTCTCTTCAGTTTTGCCAGTGTTTGCTTCATGTAATTTGGGGCATCTTAGTTAGGTTCATATACATTTATGATTGTTATTTCCTTCTAATGAATTGCCTCTTTTATTAGTACATTATGCCCTTGTCTCAAACAATAGCTTTGCTTTTAAAATGTATTGCACCTGATAGAAGTATAGCCATAAACATCCTTTCGGTTACTGCCTATGTGTGATATCTTTTTCGAGCCTTTCACTTCAATTTATTTGTATCCTTGGTTATAAGTTGATGTCTTGTAGACAACATATAGATGGCTTATATTTTCATATTCATTCTGTCTGTCTTCATCTTTTGATTGGGGAGCTTAATTCATTAATATTCAATCTTATTTTGTATAGACAGCTCATACTTCACCTGTTTTGATCTTTGAGTATAATTAGCTACATCTTGTTTACACCAGTCTTTTTATACTTTTAGTTACTTTAACTGATGTAATCTTCATTTCTAGACCCTCTTGCAAGCCTCTCTCCTGTCTTTTCTTTTCAGGCTGTAGCACTCCCTTTAGTATTTCCTGCAAAGTCAGTCTCTTAGTTATAAAATCTCTCAGTTTCTATGCATATTCTAGACTTGCCCTTGTTTTTGAAAGACAATCCTACTGGGCATAAGATACTCAGGCACTAGTTTTTCTCTTTCAGTATCTTAAATATATCATACCACAGCCTTCTTGCCTCTATGGTTTCTGATAGGAAATGAGCACATAATCTTATGGGCATCTCTTGTATATGAAGAATATCTTTTCTCTTGTTACTCTCAGGATTCTTTCTTTATCCTTGGCACTTGACATTCTAATTAGTATGTGCCTAAGAGTTGGTCTATTTGGATTTACTCATATGGGAGTATGTTGTGCTTCTTGGACATGGATATCTATGTCTTTCAATAGGTTGGGAAATCTTATACCATTATTCCCTTAAATATTCCTTCTTCCCCTTTTCCTTTCTCTTCTCCTTATGGAACACCCATGACACATATCTTTGCATGTCTCTTGCTGTCATTTAGTCCTCTAAGACCCTGTTCAATTATTCCATTCCTTTCTTTATCTATTCTTTTGTATGTGTGCTTTCAGAGGCCCTGTCTTCAAATTTACTGACCCTTTCTTCTGCCTCTTCAAATATGCTGTTATATGCCTCCAGTGTATTTTTAATTTCTTTTATTGTGCCTTTCATTCCCATTAGATCTGCTATTTTTCTATGTATGTCTTCGAATTCTTCTTTGTGCTCACCCAGTGTCTTCTTGATGTCCTTAATCTCCTTAGCTTTCTCATTGAATTTATTTAGGAGAAGTGTTTGCATATCTATGATTAGTTTTCTCAACTCCTTTATGTCATCTGGAGGCTTAGTTTGTTCCTTTGCCTGGGCCATATCTTTCTGTTCCATGGTATGGATGGTAACTTTTTGTTGGTGTCTAGATGTATTTATTCTTGCCCCCTTTTCTTTCTTTAGTGCAGGGCTTTCTATTTGATTGAATTTGTGCTACAGCCTCTCTTTTAATACTTGATTCAGCTTAATTTGGAGCTTTTTAGTGGTTCACATTTAGCCAATCTGAATTTTTTCAGCTCTTTTTCATCTGTTTCTTTCCCTTTCTACCATGCTGGTTGCAGAATAGGAGTTAAGGATGTGGTTGTACTATAAGTCAGGGAGGCTGAAGCTGCCCACTTTACCCCAGGAACTAATGAATATTCTAACTTTTTCCCCTGCCAGAGGTATGGACAGAGCTGCAGCCATGTGCAGTAATTCAAGCTATGCAGGCAAAGACCATCTGTAGTTGCCTGGAGAGACTGGTGAAGCCCCAATCTCCTTCCTCCCCTGCCTGGGGTGGGAAAGGAGACATAGGTGTGGGCAGCAAACCAGGTTGTATGAGTCAGAAAAAGACCACAGTTGCCCACATAGACTGATGAAACACTGGGAAGGGTGGGAATGGAGCCAATCTGGTCCTTGCTGGCTGAAAGTGACTGCAGTTGTCTGGAGAGGCTTTGGGCACATGATCCCTCTTCCTGGAATGCCGGGGGCAGGAATGTAGTCAGAGATATTTCTAACAGTCTAGTTAATGCAGGCTGAATGTGACTGCAGTTGCCTGAAGAGGCTGAAGGAGCACTATCCCTTCTGCCCTGTCAGGGGTGGGGAGGGAACCACTGGAGTGCCTAGTACTCTAGTCTGTGTGGGTTGAAAGCACCTCAGTTGCCTGGAGAAGTTGAGGAAACACCACTCTCTCATATCCTTTTGGGGATGGAGCTCTATCCATAGGTTTGCCCATGCATCTAGTCTGTGTGGTTGAAGTTGTCTGCAGTTGCCCAGATAGGCTGAGGAAGCACTGTCCCCTTTGTCTTGTCAGGTGTAGGGATGGATCCACAGAATGATCCCATACTCTCTCAGGGCAACTGCAATCACTTTCAGCCTGCATGAACTAGATTATTGGACACATCTGTGGCTCAATCCCCACTCCTGACAGAAGAGGATGAGGGACAGTGCTTGCTCCCTCCTCCTCTCAAATCACAACTATGTCAGGGAAGGAGTTTCCTTACCTGACCCAAGCTATGAAGAATTGTGAATACCAATTCTTATATGTTTCAGTCTCTGCCCAAAATTCTGAAGGACTTCCCCCCACCCCCTTTTATTTTTTTTTAACTTTTTACCTTCTCTGTTCATTTTCTCAGCATCAAAATCAATTTCTTTAGTTTATATTTCCAGAGAGATGGTTGATCCAAGTTACTTAGCCTGTCAATACTGGAAGTCATCAAGTTGTTCTTTTTTTCCCTCCCCCCTCCTGCTGTTTTTGCTCGTGTCCATTTGCTGTGTGATACTCTGTGGTTTTTTTTTTTCTTTTTCTTTTTGTCCTTCTCTTCTTGTTTTCTCCTCTAGGATTCACCAGGATTTGATCCTTGGAACCTCTGATATGGAGAGAGGTTCCCTGTTACTTGTGCCACCTCAGTTCCTGGATTCTTTTGCATCTTGGCTTGATTCTCCTCATCTCTCTTTTTGTTGCATCATCATCTTGCTGTGTGGCTCACTGTGCAAGCCAGCAAGTTCTTATTAAGGTATCACATGTAGGTGAGCAATTACCTTAAGGAATAAGATATATTTTAATAGAGGAGAACACAAAAATAAAAGCCTAAAGCTGAAACAGAGCCTTGAGAATCATGACAGAATTGGTGGATTGGGAAAGGGATATTTCATTAAAACAATTTAAGAAAATAGCCAAGTAAATATGCCAAAGCATTGAGAAACTTATTTTTCCGCAGCTCACAGCTACCTCTAAAATACTGTTTACTCTGCAATGACTGTGCTCTGAAGTATAGCACTTCCTACTGGGAACAGAAACAGCTCCCCAGACAACAAAAAAATGAATATTTCCAAGATTTGTGGAAACATGTCTCCCCTTACATGTTCTGTACTGGTAGGCAGTTAGGAATTTAAGCATTGACAGTAAGCTAGCACAGCCAGATTGCTTGCCTATGATAGAGTGGTAGGGCAGTCAGGAGTCATGGGGAGAAGGGATGACAAAATATGTAAGGCAGCTTTTGGAATAAGTGTTTTTTTATTTTCAGAAACCTTCTGAAATATGCTTCCCCTGCCCTACATAGCTGCTATTCTCCTCCTTCTATCTAGCTTATTTGTATTTATATTCTGTAAAAACAGTTTTATATATGTAACATCACCAATATTCATATTTTACATGAGGTTTCACTACGTTATACAGTCCTGTGTTACATTTTTTGGCTTTTCTTCTAGTAACATACATGTCCTTAGACCTTCCCTTCCGATCAGTCATACCAATATCATAACTCTGCTAGTCACAAACACAATGATGTACTGTCACCATTTCCATTCATTTCCAAAGATTAACAAACAACCTGTTAACCAATTCTGCACAGATTTACACCCAGCTTTCCATTCTCTACCCTCATTCTATTTTCTGTTGATCTATATTCTAATTATTAGTTCTATGAGTTTACATAATATATTTAGTTCATAATAATGTGCTCTTACAGTATTCGTCTTTTTGTGTCTGTATGGCTTCACTCAACATAATGTTCTCCAGGCTTATCCATGTTGTCATATGCTTCATGACTTCCTTTCTTCTTACTGCTGCATAATATTCTATAATGTGTATACACCATAATTTGTTTATCTATTCATCAGTTGATGGACATCTGGGTTGTTTCCAACTTTTGGCAATTGTGAGTAATACCACTATGAACATTGGGGTGTAGATATCTATTTGTTTTACTTCTCTAAGTTCTGCTGGGCATATACCTAATAATGGTATTGCTGGGTAACATGGCAAGTCCATATTCAACTTTCTTAGGAACTACCAAATAGTCCTCCACAGTGGCTGTACCAATCTACATTTCTACCAATGGTAAATAAGCATTCCTATCTATCAACATCCTCTCCAACATTTAGAGTTTTCTGACTTTTTAATAGCAATCGGTCTAATAGGTATGAAACAATCTCATTGTAGTTTTGATTTGCATTTCCCTAATCACTAGTTATGTTGAACATTTTTTCATGTGTTTCTTTGACCTTTGTATTTCTTCTTTGGATAATTGTCTTTTCAAGCCTTTTGCCCATTTTTTAATGGGGTAATTTGTCTCTATTGTTGAATTGTGTCATCTCTTTATATGTCATGGATATTAAATGCTTATTGGATATGTGATTGCCAAATATTTTTCCCCAATTAGTCAGCTGCCTTTTCACCCTTTTGACAAAGTCCTTTGAGGTGCAAAAGTGTTTAATTTTGAGGAGGTCCCATTTATCTATTTTCCTTTTGTTGTTTCTACTTTGGGTATAAGGTTTAAGAAACTGCTGCCTACCACAAGATCTTGACAATGTTTTCCTACATTTTCTTTTAGGAGTTTTATGGTTGTCACTTTTATATTTAAGTCCTTGGTCCATTTTGAGTTAATTTTTGTATAAGGTGTGAGATAAGGGCCTTCTTTCTTCCTTTTGGATATGGCTATTCAGTTCTCTGGCACTATTTGTTGAATAGACAGTTCTGGCCCTGCTGGGTGGGCTTAACAGCCTTGTCAAAAATCACTTTACTATAAGGAAGCAGATGGGGATTAAGTGATTGAGCTCCCACCTACCATAAGGGAGGATCCTGGTTCAGTTCCCTGTGCCTCCTGAAGAAGATGAGCAAGATAGCAAGCTGGCACAACAGGCAAGCATGGTGATCTGATGCAACAAAGGAGACACAAAAAGGAAAGACAATGAGAGACACAACAAAAGCAGGGAGCTGAGGTGGCTCAAGAGGTTGAGTACCTCTCTCCCACATGGGAGGTCCTGGTCCCAGGTTTGGTTCCCAGGGCCTCCTAAAGAGAAGACAAGCAAACAAACAGAAAGCACACAGCAAATGGACACAGAAAGTAGACAGCAAGTGCAAACAAAGAGAGGGAAATAAATAAATAAAATAAAGCTTTTTAAAAAATCACTTGGCAGTAGACGTGAGGATCTATTTCTGAGTTCTTGATTCAGTTTCAGTGACCAATCTCTTTATGCCAGTACCATGCTGTTTTTACCACTGTAGCTAAGTAATATGCTATGAAGTCAGGAAGTGAGAGTCCTCCAATTTTGTTCTTTTTTTAAAAGGCATTTTTGGTTATTTGGGGCTCCTTACCCTTCCAAATACATTTGATAATTGGCTTTCCATTTCTGTAAAAAAGGTTGGTGGGATGTTTATTGGAATTGTGCTAAATCTTTAGGTCAGTTTGGGTAGAATTGACATCTTAATGATATTTAGTCTTCCAAACCATGAATATGGAATGTCCTCTTGTAGTTTTCTGAATATAGATCCTTTAAGTCCTTGGTTAAGTTTATTACTAAATATTTGATTGTTTTAGTTGCTAGTGTAATAGGAATTTTTTTTTCTGATTTCCTCCTCAGATTGCACATCAGTAGTATATAGATGTGCTATTGATTTTTGCATATTAATCTTGTATCCTGCCACCTTGCTGAACTCATCTGTTAATTCTAGACATAGGACCATATCATCAGCAAATACTGAAAGTTTTACTTCTTTCTTTCCTATTTGGGTACCTCTTATTTCTTTATCTACTAGAACTTTTATTAATAGCACAATATTGAATAATGGTGGCAGTGGGCATCCTTGTCTTGTTGCTAATCTCAGCGGGAAAGGTTTCAGTCTTTCATCATTGAATACAATGCTAGCTGTAGGTTTTTCATATATCACTTTACGATATTGAGAAAGCTTCCTTCTCTTCCTTTCTTTTGGAGTGCTTTACTTTTTATCAAGAAAGCATGCTGTATTTTGTTAAATGCCTTTTCTGCATTAATCGAGAGGATCATGTGATTTTTTTCCTCCAATTTATCAATGTGGTTTATTACACTAATTGATTTTCATGTGTTGAGTCACGCTTGCATACCTGGGATAAAACTCACTTAGTTGTGGTATATAATTCTTTTAAAGTGCTTTTGGGTTCAGTTTGTGAGTATTTTGTTGAGGACTTTTGAATCTGTATTCATTAGAGGTATTGGTCTGTAATTTTCTTTTTTTTAATGGTATCTTTATCTTATTCTGGTATTAAGGTGATGTTGACTTCATAGAATAAGTTTGGTAGCATTCTTTCCTGTTCAATTTTTTGGAAGAGCTTAAGCAAGATTGATACTAGATCACCTTTGAATGATTGGTAGAATTCACCTGTGAAACCATCTGGTCCAGGGCTTTTCATCTTTGGGAAGTTTTTAATGACTGTTTCCATCTCTTCACTTGTGATTGGTTTGTTGAGGTCTTCTAATTCTCCTAGGGTCAGTGTAGGTGATTGGTGTGTTTCTAGGAATCTGTCCATCTTATCTACATTTTCTAGTTTTTGTTCATAGTATCCTATTATGATCTCTCATTTCTATGGGGTCAGTGGTAATGTCACTCCTCTCACTTCTGATTTTATTTATTTACATCTTCTCTCTCTTTTTCTTTTTCAGTCTAGCTAAGGGATCATCAATTTTGTTGATCTTAGAAAACCAACTTTTCATTTGCTCATTCTATTTTTTATTGTTGCTGCTCTTAATTTCATTTATTTCTGTTCTAATTTTTACTGTTTCTTTCCTTCAGTTTGGTTTGGGATTAGTTTGCTGTTCTTTTTCTAGTATCTCCAGGTGTGCAGTTAGATCTTCAACTTTAGCTCTTTCTTCTTTTTTAATGTAAACATTGAGGGCTATAAATTTCCCTCTCAGCACTGCCTTTGCAGGGTCCCATGGCTTTTGATATATTGTGTTCTCATTTTCACTCATCTCAAAATATTTGCTGAATTATCTCGCAATTTCTTCTTTGTCCCACTGATTATTTAAGAGTGTGTTGTTTAAGCTTCAGATATTTATGAATTTTCCCTTTGTCCATCCTTTATTATATTGATTTCCAGCTTCATTCCATTGAGATCAGAGAAAGTGTTTTGTATAATTTTAATTTTTTAAAATTTATTGAGACTTGTCTTGTGACCCAACATATGGCCAATCTTGGAGAAGGATCCACGAGCACTTGAAAAGAATATATATCCTTCTGTTTTGGAAAGCAATTTTCTATAGATGTCTGTTTGGTACTATTCATTTATCTTATTATTCAAACTTGCTGTTTCTTTATTTATCCTCTGTCCAGATGTTCTATCCAACACTAAGAATGGTGTATTGAAGTTTCCAAATATCATTGTAGTGATATCTATTTCTCCTGTCAGTTTTGCCAGTGTGTGCCTCATGTATCTTGAGGCACTGAGGTTAGCTGCGTAAATATTTAGTATAGTCATTTCTTCTTGGTAAATTGCCCCTTTGTTAAAATATGATGGTTTTCTTCACCCCTTATAGCATTTAAAATCTATTTTGTCTGTTATTCATATCGCTACTCTAGCTCTTTTTTGGTTGCTATTTACATGGAATATCTTCTTCCAACTTTACACTTTTAGACCAATTATGTCCTTACATCTGAATTGAGTCTCTTGTAGATAACATATAGATGGCTCATATTTTTTTAATCCATTCAATCAGTCTATGATATGGGAAGTTCAAGCTATTAACACTCAATGCTATTATTGTAAATGCACTATTTCATCCATTTTGTCCTTTGGCTTTCTGTTGTCATATCTTGCTATTGTCTGTCTTTTTAACCAATAATTTATGCTCTCTAAATCTTCATTTCTACACTCTTCTCCAAGTCTCCTGCTCTTATTTTTTTTGTTTTTGTTTTTTTTTTTCCTTTCAGGCTGCAGCACTCCCTTTGGTATCTCTTATAATTCTGGTCTTTTGGTAACATATTCTACCAGTTTTTGTTTGTCTGTGGAGACTTCTAACTTTTTGAATGTCAGGTTTGCCAGATACAGAATTCTTGGTTGGCCATGTTTCTCTTTCTGTACCTTAAATACATTATACTACTTTCTTCTCTCCCTCATGTTTTCTGACGAGAGGTCAGCACTTAATCTTATTAAAGTTCTCTAGTATGTGATGCTTACTTTTCTCTTGCTGCTTTCAGAATCCTCTCTTTATCTCTGATATTTGTTGGTCTGAATAGTGGGTAGGTCTATTCAAATTTATTCTGTTTGGAGTGCATTATCCTTCTTGGACATTGATATTTATGTTTTTCCTAAGGGTTGGGATATTTTGGGTCATTATTTCCTCAATATTCAGTTTCCATTCCCTTTTCCCTTTGGAACACTGACAATCTGTATGTTTGTATGTGACATGTTGTCATTTAATTTCCTGAGAACTTGTTCCATTTTTTCCATTCTTTTTCTTTCTGTTCTCTCTTTTCTAGTTCAAATGCTCTGTCTTCAAAATCACTAATTATGTATCAAGCAATTCATATCTGCTCTTGCCTTTAATGTTTTTTGTTTTTTCATTTCTTAGGTACTGGGGCTAGCAATTGAATCCAGGACCTTGTTTGTGGGAAGCCAGTGCTCAACCAGTGAGCCACATCAGCTCCCTTGAGCTGGTTTTTTTATTTGTTTTCTTGTTGTTATTTTTGTTTTCAGGAAGCACTGGAAACCAAACCTACGACCTCCCATGTGGGAAGCAGGCACTGCTTGAGTCACACCTGCCCCCTCTAATGTATTTTTTTTTCATCCATCATGCCTTTCATTCCCATAAGGTCTGTTAATTTTCTTTGCAGGCTTTCAAATTGTTCTTTATACTCACCCAGTGTCTTCTAAATATCCTTTATCTGTTTAGTCATGTTTTCTTGCAATTCTCTGAATTGATTTAGGAGACTTGTGTGATTATCTGTCTTAAATTCTGTATCTCTTCAGGATATTTAGTTTGTTCCTTTGGCTGGGCCATCTGTTCCTTTTTCCTAGTATGGTTTGTAATTTTTTTTTTAAAGATTTATTTTATTTATTTATTTCTCTCCGTTCCACCCCCCACCCCCACCCCAGTTGTCTGTTCTCTGTGTCGATTTGCTCTGTGTTCTTCTTTGTCCGCTTCTGTTGTTGTCAGCAGCACGGGAATCTGTGTTTCTTTTTGTTGCGTCATCTTGTTGTGTTAGCTCTCCGTGTGTGCGGCGCCATTCTTGAGCAGGCTGCACTTTCTTTTGCGCTGGGTGGCTCTCCTTATGGGGCGCACTCCTTGCACATGGGGCTCCCCTACGCGGGGGGCACCCCTGCATGGCACGGCATTCCTTGCGCGCATCAGCACTGCGCATGGGCCATCTCCACACGGGTCAAGAAGGCCCAGGGTTTGAACCGTGGACCTCCCATGTGGTAGATGGATGCCCTAACCACTGGGCCAAGTCCACTTCCCAGCTTGTAATTTTTTGCTGATTTATAGGCATCTGAATATGTTGGTGAACTTACTGTGATGGTGAATTCCTCTCTTTTGTCTATTTTTTTCACAGCTCTTTTTTGGCTGTTTAGCTCAGCTTATTCTAAGTCTTGAAAACTGCCCAGCTTAAGTTATCAAAATCAGTTCAGGGACTCACTAATGGGGTGCAGATTTTCTCCCAGGCATCAGGGTACAGAGAGAACCATAGCAGAAATCATCTATGCAATTTCCAGACCTTCCAGCAGATGGTGCTAATTAATGTACTTTTCCAAGGAGAGAAAATCATCATTTTCCTGTGTTTTTTTCTGACCAGAGCCAAGATTGAAAGCAGGCTTTACTGGGAATCCCCCAGATTTCCCCTTGCTTTTCCCTCACAATGGCTGACAGGGAGGAATATGAATATTCCCCTCTCAGTCAGTTTCTGTGAACCAAGGCTTTTACCCAGGTTTAATATCTTGGGTGTAGGAGTGGGGAGCCCTTTCTGGCCACTGCGAGGGATTTGGTAACTCACATTTGTTGTTTTGGGTTCTTAGCTTCTCACCCTCCTGGGAGTTGTGTAGCACTGTCCTGGTCTGCTCACTCCCAAAGCAGATCCTAAGGACAGCTTTTGGCTCTTTCTCCCTTGTTTTTGTGAGCGAATTGAGCCCTGTGCTTAGTCTGACACCATGTTCCCACAGTCCCAAATCCTTAATCAGAACTCTTGCTTTAATGTCAAGCATTTCACTTTCCACTCATATCATGAAAATCATAGGAGTCCCATTTGTGATGAGTTTGAGCCAAGGAGGATGAGATCTGGTCTTCCTTTTATTGTTAAGAAGATTATGTGATGAATTGGGAGCACCTATGTTTGTCTCTCCTGAAAAACAATAAGTTCATGAATTAAAAAAAAATAAAAAACACATTAAGATTATGTGATTTGAACTTGCTTGTCCCAGTCTTTGACATATCAAATGGGCAAAAAATAAGAAAGAATATGAACATTTTATATAACAGAAAAACTAGTAATATTTATATAATTGATAGTTCTGGTACATTATACTCTGAAAACTGAGAACATACTTCCTTTTCAAATGTCCATGAAGCAGTCATAAAGATATCTATCAGGCCACAAATAAAAAACTCAGGAGGTTTAAAAAAAATTAATATGGGGAAGTGGACTTGGCCCAGTGGTTAGGGCGTCCGTCTACCACATGGGAGGTCCGCGGTTCAAACCCCCGGCCTCCTTGACCCGTGTGGAGCTGGCCCATGCGCAGTGCTGATGCGCGCAGGGAGTGCCGCGCCACGCAGGGGTGTCCCCCGCAGAGGGGATCACCACGTGCAAGGAGTGCGCCCCATAAGGAAAGCCGCCCAGCACAAAAGAAAGTGCTGCGTGCCCAAGAATGGCGCCACACACACGGAGAGCTGACACAATAAGATGACGCAACAAAAGAAACACAGATTCCCATGCCACTGACAACAACAGAAGTGGACAAAGAAGAAGTCACAGGAAATAGACACAGAGAACAGACAACCAGGGCCAGGGGAAGGGGAGAGAAATAAATAAATAAATCTTTTAAAAAAATTTAATACAGCAAACCATAATGTAATAAAACTAAGAAATAATAACAAACTAGAAAGACGTATTACCAGATAAAAACTAAGAAAATTAAAACTTTCTCAATTCTTGAGTGTAAAACAAATTGAAACCCATATTATGGAGTATCTAGAAAATAGTTGTAATGAAGATACTATGTGGAAAATAACTAAATCAGTACTCAGGTGAAATTTGTATGCTTAAATATATATATATATATATTTTTAGAGGACAGAATGGTCTTTTATGCACCCAGGAAATCACCTTTCCTGGTGGGCTTTTATTTATTTTTTCTTTATTTTCTTTTAAATGTTACATTCAAAAAATATGAAGTCTTCATATACGCCCCACCCCCCTACCCCACTCCTCCCACATCAACAACCTCTTCCATCATCGTGGCACATTCACTGCACCTGGTGAATACATTTTGGAGCACTGCTGCCCCACATGGACAGCAGTCTACATTGTAGTCTACACTTTCCCCCAGTCCACCCAGTGGGCCATGGCAGGACACACAATGTCCAGCACCTGTCCCTGCAGCACAATCCAGGACAACTCCAAGTCCTGAAAATGCAGCCACATCATAATTAAGATATGTTTAATTAAGATGAATTAAAAATCTAATATAAGAAGTTAGGAAATGAAACAAGATAGATACAGAGAAAGAAAAAGAAAAAGAAAGAGAATGATAAGCATAAAAACCAAAATTAATTCTTCAAAAACTATAATATGAGCAACTATTAATAAAAACCAGTAATAAAACAGATGGAAAATGCAAAATAAGAGGCAGGGGAACAACAGGAATAAAAGTAACAGAATTGTAATAAAAATACTTTTGTTCAAGATGAAAGGGCAAAAAGAAGAAATGGAGGAAAAAACCCTCAAACTTCTGTATCTTTAAAATACTAAGAATGATCCAGTAAAATAGGTTAAATAATGATCACATTTTCTCTCTCAGGCATTTTCTCTACTTGAATATGGAAATAATAATAATAAAATGGGACATGGCCTTTATGTTAGTATTTGCGATTGTGTTGCTATCTGCAATTTATGAAGTTATATATTAGCATTCTCTTCTTGAGATTTTACCTGTTTGAAGGTTATGGATAGATTGAAAAAATACACATAAAGCAGACAGAAATGGTCTTCAATAGCACCATTTCATATCCATGCCCTGCAAGCTCATGTATTTTGCTCTTTCTTGGCTGTTAGAATTGCCATATATTTCAATTTCTTCTCAGCACTAATTTAAGAATAACTCTAAATAATAACTTTCCTACAAATCTGATCCATTTTCTGTTTAGGTTTACAGATTATATTTATGGTAATTGTAGGTTCTGGTTTGTCTAGGACAGTCCTTGTTTATATAATACCTGTTGTTCCAGCATAATTTCTAATAAGCTTCCTTTGCCCTTTTAAAAATATCTCTACTGGATGTTAAATTACATGATCATTACAGACCACTGATTGATATAGAACTACACATTGATTTCTATAAAATTGGAGAAACTCATAAGAAAATACTGTCATCTCATTAAACCTTTGTTAGTAAATGCTTCTTATCCCAAGCTACCATGCTCCACTCTTCTACCCATGGTAGACATAGTTCATCAGTCACAGAACTCTTTTCCACTGATTCTAGACTTATGCTCAGATCCTACTCAGCACATCATTCTAAACAACTGCATTTAATCAAAGGTGGCATCAGTTTAGAAATTCAGTGTCTTCAGTTAAATTTTATCAGGCCATTTATCCCACACATGGACAGCTGGCTTGGTAGCATAATATATGAGAAAATAAACTGCCTACAGATATTAAAATGGTTTGCTTTTCATAAAGATTCATTCCACTTAACCACAAAAGAAAGCCTATTAATTAGACTTTTGAATCCCATTAGGAAAAACAAATACCAATACTTAACTGCTCAAATATGACATGATGGAAAATTGCTAACATAATTAGATTTTTAATAGTGTTAATGACTCTTGTATCTTATTAATAAGAATTAAAGCTAATGTAATATTATATGAAGAAAAATTGCTACTGTATGCTCTTCTACGGGGAAATGTAGCACGATTATGTCTATTTCCACATGAAGAGGTTTTAATTTTTATTCCTCACAGTTGTAATATAACTCACACGTTCCTTGGTGTAATATATTATGCCTGACATTATGTGACAGGAGGTCCACAAGTACACCATTTAGGTCTGCAGTCTCATTAGATAGCCCAAGTCAAGCATGATGTTGACTCTAGATATAAAACTTTCCATATTAAGGACTGAAATGTCTTTTTCCTTCCCTCTTCTCTACTTTTTCATAGATTATTCCTCCTTTAAAGCCCTCTTACAATCCCTTTCATTTTACCTGTTTATTAGCATGAATAGTATTTGTAGTTTATGCCACACAATTTGTTATTTTTGGTATACTATCTCTCTGTACAGTTTTTCATGGATTATAAAGCATGTTTTGTTGTCCAGTGAATATGTCCCATCAATTAGTTAATTAACCAATATTTATTGAGCATCTTCTATACGTCCATCATGCTGAAGGTACTTGGAGTCTCAGACATTTTTAAAAAAGACATGATTATTATTCTCAGAGTGTGTTTGTTTAAATTGTATAAATGTTTCAGAAAGTTTTCTTTCATAGAAACTTGAAAGTGCAATATTCATATCTCTATGAATCCCTTTGGCTAGCTAAAGCCACCATCCTAGCTGTCACAAAAATAATAATTGGATGCTGGTTTGCAAACTGGGCCCCAAGCAGAAAATCTGAGAAAATAGACAATATTTGAGATAGATTGCTTGCCAACACACTTAAAAACTCACCAGATACCTACGACTGTAAAAGATTCAACAAAATGACTTATAACGTGACCAAGTCTGTATTTTGTCTTGTTTTTTACACTGTCAGATAGCTCTAATGTGATTCTATCAGCGAGTTAGACACCCGCAACTCATTGTGGTCCAAAGGCCAGGTGCATCATCACTACCTTGGAGCTTGCTGGAAGTGCAGAACTTGGAACACGCATCTCAGAGCTTCTGAATCATAATCTACCTGTTAACAGTATGTCCAAATTATTCTTATGTACATTTAAGTTTGATCAGCACTAGACCAGATTGTGTTTGCTAGAATAAATGTTATTGCCCTAAGAAAAAGGAGGAGATGGTAGCCCTGCTCAGGTTACATCTAGAGTACAGTGCTTATTTGAGCACAGCATTTTAGTCAATGCATTTAGAAACTGAAGATAGGAAGAAAAAAAAAAGATCTGCACAATGAAATAGCTTGAGAACAGATACAATGGTTCTCAACACTGGCTGTATGTTAGAATTGCCCAGGGGAGCTTTAAAATATACTGATGTCTGGGTGCCACCTCCAGAGATTCTCATTTAATTTTTCTGGTGAGTTTCCTGGGCATCAGGAGTTTTAAAAGTTCCCCAGATGATTCTCATGTGTAGCCAGGATTGAGATCCACTGTTAGAATATGAGGAATGCTTGCAGGAACTTGGTTAATTAGCTTGAGGAAGGGAAGACTTGTGCAGATGATCATGGTACTGCCTCCCTATGCCTACAGGGAAATTGTACAGATTTATTCTTTGTAGCTCATGGAGACAGAGTTAGACTAGAGAGAGAGACTTAATGATTGCAAACCAATATAAAGAAGAATTTTGGTAATTTGAGCTATCTGAAACAAAAATGGGTTCTTTGAGGGTACATGATGAGTTCAAGCAGACTGGGCAGCCAGAAGTTTCTCAAGGGCACTTACAGAGCGTCCACATGTCTAACATGGAAGTTTGGGATTGTCAGACTGCATAATAATAGAGTAGTAACAGCTACACTTAATGAGCACTTCCTGTGCTGAGCATTTTACATGAATTACTAGATTTAACCCTGACCACTACCCTGTAAGGACAGTCCTTTGAAAGTGAGGCTTGGAGAGTTTAAATAAATTACTTGCGATTACAGTTAGTAAGCAGTAGACAGGCTTCAGACTGATGTCTTTCAGACTCAAAATCCTGTGATCTGAACTTCGTACAACTTCTACCATGAAGCTCAAAGGATTCTATAAACCCTGAAATTCCATGCCTCTTAGGCATGCTATATAGCAATCAATATACTCTTTATTTTTGTGGTGGTTTGAAGCTGTTTGTACCCCAGAAAAACATATTCTTAAATCTAATCCATTCCTGTGAGTATAAACCCATTGTAAGTAGCACATTGGCTACTTCAGTTCAGGTATGTCCCACCTCAATCAGGATAGGTCTCAATCTTATACTGGAGTGCTTTATAAGAGAATGAAATTCAGATACAGAGAGAGAAAGTCATGGAAGCAGGAAGGTGAAATCAATGAAACCACCAAGAGAAGGGTGCCACTGTGTGCCTTGCCACATGTCAGAGGAGGGACTGGCAGCTCCTAAAGGTCCTCAGATGAACAGCCTTGTAAGATACACACGAGGCATGGTATTTCAAGATGGAGGAAAAGGCTGATGTATCTTAGATGAAAGATGGCATACTAACTCTAGATTCATGGTGTGGACAACAGCTGACAGATTGTTGGCAGTCGGTCTTCGGGAAGAAAGCATCGCCTTGAGGATGCCTTGATTTGGACATTTTCCCAGTCTCAAATTCATGAGTGAATAAATTCCCATTGTTTAACACAACCAATTTCATGGTATTTGTTTTGAGCAGGCTAGAAAACTGAAACACTTGAAAACCAAATTTAATTGCCAGGGTAGCTTATCTAAACAAATTCCTATAACCATTAAAGAATGTATTTTAAAAATAATTTGTCGAAAGCTTAGAAAACAGAATGCCATTGAAAAACAAACCTAAGCTAAAGGACCTGGAATCTTAAAAAAATAAATTAGGGAACAAATAATAAAACTAGATAATTTGTAATATTAAACTTTTTGGTTATAATTATTTTTCCCCCTTCTACTGTGATTGAAAGCTTGTTTGTTTTTCTCTTTTTCTCTCTTTTTTTTTTTTTTAATATATGTTAGTATGGCAGAACTAATTATGAGTCACCCAACTGTAACCAACGAGTGCTGATGCCTCCTGAAATAGGACAAAGGAAATTCATTAAGAAATAATGTTTTGCTTACGGTTTCAAAAGGCCATTAGAAATGCTAAACCTGATAACTAACTTTGTTGCCTGAACTCATACCAAATCCAATCACTTACCAGCCCCACGGTTCTGAACTTGTAGTTGTCATCTGGGTTCCTCAGCTTCTCAAGGAGAAAGTCAGCTGCTTTCTATCCCATGAGTCTAGTTGTATCTTTTATCTAAAGTACATCAGCCTTTTCTCTATTTCAAGGTATTATGCCCAGTTTGTATCCTAGGAGGCTCTCAGCTCCAATATATACATTTTAAGTTCAAACCCAAGTCATCACCTTCACTTGATTTTCTCTATGAAAAGCTACTGTCTTAATTTCCCAGACTGCTACGACAAATACTACACATTGAGTGAGCTTAACCAACAAGAATTGATTGGCTCATGATTTCGAGGCAAGAAGTCCCAAATCAAGTTATCAACAATGCTTGCTATCTCCCAGAGTCTATACGTGCTGATGCTGGTTTACCACAATTTTGGGGGTTCTTTGGCTTGTATCTCAGCCTCTGTCTCATGGTGATCTCTTTCTCCTTGTGTCTGCTCTTTTGGTTTCTACTGACTTCCTGTTTCTCACTTTATAAGGCCTCCAGGAATGTGGAATGTTGGGCTGCACTTTAACTAAAAATGGCATCTTCAAGAGGTCCTATTTACTATGGGTTCATACCCACAGGAATGTGGATTAAGATTAAGAAAATGTCTAGTCTGGGGTACATAATTCAATCTACCACAGCCACTGTGTGCTGGCTTTTGATAGTCTTTTATATCAGAACTTCTCATAACAGACAAATTGTAATGATCTGTCATCAGACATGACATTTCAAAGTTGTATTCCAGTAACTCCTGGCATCCTTATTCAGAGATGTAGTGTAGACAGCCTTTACCATGGGAATGTGCCCAGTGTATGAGGGCACTGGAGGACATTCATATTTGCATCATTTACATAAAAATTGCTTTTTCTCTACAGACTAATGCCACCAATACTAAGATGGAGAGGCAAGCAAAGCAGTACACTTTTTCCTAAACAGTCAGATAGTATTTTAGACCTTGTAGTCCATACTGTCTCTGTCACAGACATTCAGCTCTGTCATTGTCATGCAAAGAAGATATAGATGATACATTGTGTTCCAATAAAACTTTACTTATGGACACTAAAATTTGAATTTTGTGGTCATTGTCATGTCATTGTCATGTGTCATGGAATCTCATTCTCCTTTTATTTTTTAATTTTTTAGTAGGCACTGGGGATTGAACCCAGGACCTCGTACATATGGAAATCAGGCATTCAATCACTGAGCTACATATGCTCCCCAATGAGAATAGTTTTTTTTCATTTGTTTCTTTGTTTATTTTTAGGAGATACAGGGGATTGAACCCTCGTACATGGGAAGCAGGTGTTTAACCACTTGAGCGACATCTGCTCCCTACTCCTTATATTTTTTTCAACCATTTAAAATATAAAATCATTCTTAGCTCATGGGTCATAGAAAAACCAGGCAGCTGACTAGATATTGCCACACCTTCTCTACTTTCCTAAGCCCATTTCGATATTTAGAAGACAAGCACATTTCTGGATTTACCTCTCTGGGTTTCTTATTTATTTGTTTGTTTGCTTGCTTGTTTTTATCAAACAGTTACCCGCATTTCTTTCCAGAGAAAGTACTGGTAGTACAATTGTCATCTCCCTTGAGGGAGACCTGGTTTTGAGTCTTAGTCCAAGCTGCAGGATACATAATAGAAATGGCTGAAGCCGGGGGGCTTGAGTTTGAGGTCCTGCCTACCCTTGTGACTTTGACAAAATCCCTTTTTGTCTCTAAAGCTCAGATTCCTCATCAGCAAAATAGTAACAATGACGATAATAATGTCAGGAGCAAAGGAGTTACTCTAAGTAAAGATCCTTTGTATTCTCTCCCATGCTCTACAAAATATGTTATTTTTAAATGTGGGTATGAGAGGAGCTTATATTTGTAATGATAATAATAAATTAGTATAGTTGCATTTTTGTGATAGGCATTGTTCTAAGGACTTTCCATGTATTAATCTATACAACCCTCATAATAAACTTATGCAATAGGTAGGCACTTTTATTATCAGTATTTAACCTATTTGTATACCAGGCTACAGAGCTGTCCCACAGCTACTGAACAGCAGAGGTAAGGTTTGCACCTTGCATTCGTGTCCTGTGCCCACCTCTCCACTACCACACATTGTCTCATTTCATGGTGTGATCATGTGCTATACACTGTCCTAAGAATTTCATATATACTCTCTAATCAAATGTCCACAAAGATCTGATGATGTGGATGTAGCTGCTTAGTGATTAAGTGTGTGGGCCCTGAAGGACTGCTTGTGGTCAGACCTTGAGCAAATTACTTAACACCTCTAATCTGCTTTATCTGCAATAGGGGAATAATAATAATAATAGGTACCTTGTTACATTTTCTGTTGATCATATGAAATAATGAATGTGGCATACTTAATTTAGTCCTGGCTTACAGATTTATATCTATTCATTCATTCACTTTTCATTCATTCATCCATTCATTCATTCATTCATTTATTTCTATTTCATCCTGACTGTCATAGGGAATTTGAATGTGTTCTTGAATAATGGAGTTAATTATAAATTCAAATTATGCAAATGGATATTTCTTTTTCACAAGTGTGGTACATGAAATGTGCGTAGAAAGGTTAATCTTGTGCCACTCTATTAAGAACATACTAATTTGGAGAATTATGTAAATTTAGGTTTGAATAGCTAGTTTGCTATTATGCTAACATGTCTGAAAATCCAGTGACAGCATATGGAATATCTAAAACAGTTTGATGATTTTGACCTTGACAGAGTACTTGAAAGATGTCTCTCTTGAAGTTGAACACTAAATATACTGGGAAAAGCTGTTAATTCTTGGTTTATACATGATGTTATGAGCAAATGATAATATATTTGAGAAAAAGACTATTATGTAGTAAGAGGTTTAGAACCATGTGTTTTGAGAACGTGCTTGTGAAAAGGTAGATCCTGTGATATATGGGAAAGTTTAAGTGTATTCTCAATATCTTTCCACAGATTACGCTGTTAGGGAAGTCACAGATATCTGCTAAAAGCTATCGCCCACACCTCACCTACCCCCACCTCCTTCTCTAAGGAAGTCATAAACACAGGCTAAGCTCTCCTACCCCCACATCCTTTTCTATTGTTTTCCATCCCATGACATGAAGGAGATGTTGAGTCTATTGAAAAGGTCCTGCCAAACCCTAAACCTGGAAACTTGGAATCAGCAGGTCCAAATAAATGCTTATTAGAATAGGAATTCTCAGTGGCAGGGCCTCACCTACCCCCACCCCCACCCCACTCAAACAACATCGATTTGTCTCTCTTCTCCAGCTCCAAGCGGAGCCTGCAGAGCTACCATCTATTGACCCTAATCCGGAGCAGTTTGTGGCCACCCCTGGAGACCAGCCATGATGGGATCTCTTCCCCTGCTCTTTGGACTATATAAGTGGCAAGGATATTTGCCTTTTCTTTATTCTGTACATAAAGGGATCATTTGCTGGAAATTTTGTTGTACCCTGAACCTGTGTTCCTGCAATGTACCGCTGTAGTAACTTGTTCTGCATATTCATGATTCGATTTTTCGAAAACAGATCTTGTTAGGTAATTACAGAAAGGTTAGCTAACACAATAGTGATATTTTGTAGACTTTTATTTAAATCATAGAAGGGGAAGGAAAAATTCAGAAGGATATAACTTATCCCTCTCATTCTAAAATGGAAAACCAAAGAAACACAGGCAAAAGAACTTGCCTAAGATCAAACACGCAGATAGTCAGAGTGGGGTTAGAATCTCAGGACCCTATTTCCCAGCCTCAGTTATTTCTGATACCACACGCTATCTCGTGCTTTAATGGTTCCAATTGCTAGTTAGCCCTCATTATTTCAAATAGAACAGATCAAACAATGTATACATCATTAAAATACCATAGGGTCCCCAATATAAACAGATTCATGAGATTTATCTTTTCATCACATTTTTAAAAAGGCTGTTATAAGCTAATAAGCAGGTGTCAGCCATTTTTATGAGTGCCACTTTATCAAAGGAATTCAATCATATCTTTTATTTATGTGATCTGCTAATTGATGGGAAAGATTGACTATTCCAACAATTAGGTTCAACTAGTTAAAACTGACACTTTTAAGAAGACTAATCAAATATTGATCTCATATTTGCATTTGAGATTTGTTGACTTATTCTGTGTCTGAAATTGTTAATTTTGTGGATAGAAAATAAATTTTAAAAGTCCAAATACCAGTTTGTCCATATCTGAGTTCTTTGAGATCTGCTTCTGTCATTTGCAGGTCTCCTTTCCAGCAACAGTGCTAATGCCAAATTGGATGAAGGAATAACAAGGGCAGGCTCCGAAATAGTGAGAAAGAAAAGTATTTTGCTAAGACAATGGGTAGTGAGAGAGAAAAGAGGACTTTAGATAGAAAATTGCAGACATTTTCTGGTTATTCCTCAAGGGAGTGGTGAAAGTTATTGTCAAGGAAAAACTGCAGACTTTGAACAAGATACAAATATTGATCCTTTAACCGAAACAGTGACTGCACCTGTAGCCTTGCTCGTTACAGCATCACTCTTAGAGTTGAGAATTCTGATCCTGTCCCCACTATTGTCATTTTACATTCTGAAACTGCAGCTGGAGGCATCATCAAATATGAAAGTGAGAAGTATTAAAGGGAATTAAATTGGGAGGCTCAAGTCAAAACCCGACGAATGTATAATGAACCTTTGGTCATATCCTCTCTGATTTCCTTTTCTTATCATAAACACGATTTTGATATCCAGATGTTTTAGTTAATTAGTTGGACTTGTCCAACTCTGTGCCTCTTTATGTACAACATAAATTGAAATAGGGTTATTGCCATATTCCTGAATTAATTTGGTCAATATAGATAGCTGAATTATATTTTCATTTAAGCAGGAACAAACACTTCAAAGTGCTAGCTATCTTGTTTACTGCCTCTAAAAGTAACAATGCAAACATATTAATATCTTGTAAAGGAGCCAAAATCAAATTTTCATGTGTCACCAAATGGAAACAAACACAAGAGTGTTCTGATCAGTTTTCATTCATTCACTCTTTCATTCATTCATTCATCCAAGCAATATTTTCTAGCAACCTATTATGTGTATAGTTCTGAGTTGTATTTGATGGAAAGTGCAAAGATGAATATGAGGAATGGGGAAAGATATAATCCAGTCACTCTGATACAAGTTAAATATGATACATTTTATTGTTCCATCCATTCTACTACAATCACAAATACAGTAAATGTTATATAGGAGGAAGTTCACACTGTTAGAAGGGGAGCTTATGGCTTCAACCCAGGTGCTCATAGAAGGAAACTAATTAATCCTTTGCTGCTGTCTTTAGAGCAGACACCTCAATTTCCCAAATTCTGCATATCTTTTAGCTAGTGTGAGGTGTTGACCTTCTTCAGTTCCCCATTTCCACTTCCAAACTAGTGTTTTTCCTTCTTGGGAATTCCATCCTCATATAAGGCGCATGCCACCTGGCTGATCTCGTCACCCTACCTCACAAATTTCACGCTTTGTGAATTAGCTTCTGCCTTAGTCTCCCTTTTCTACTCCAACTGCTGCCAGCTACCTCTGTAACTTAAAAAATTTATGTGGCCACTTTTCCAAATCATTGACCTTCTCTTCTCTAATTACCTTAAATTCCATCCTACTCTTGCTCAATCCATGGCCAAATACCTAGGTGTTATAATTACTCAGTGCTGTCTTGCCTCTGATATCTTAAACCCTCATGACACATTGTTTTACCATAATCTCCAGTCTTTTGATTCTCTCAGTGCCTTGATGATAACAATTCTCTTTAAATTCATAAGACCTCCAGTTTCTACCCTTTGCCCAGCTTTAGTTCCTTTCCTAACACATCCAGACCTCATAAGTAGTAAGCCACCCCTCTATTGCCTGGACATGCAAATCTTTACCTTACCTAACTAGTCTAACTTCTGCCTTTCAATAAATTTTCCCCCTTCAAAGGCCACATTCAGTGGACACATTTGGGTCTTTATCTAACTTATACACTCTACATTATATAACATTGATGGCATTCTCTACAGTGTTGTACCAAATGGACCCTGGAGTCAAACTTCCTGAGCTAAAATCAAGCATTTTTGATTCTGGACAAATTATTATTTTTTACCCTATAAATAGAGATAATGATGGTAAAAAGTCTCATTGTTGGTTGAGAGAATTAAAAGACATAGCACAAGGTCTAACTTGCAGTTGCTCATTTAAGGTAAACGAAACAAAACAAACAAAGCAACATCCTCATGTCTTGACCCAAGATGTTCTTTCATCCTGGAATTCCCTTCCTTATTGTCCCTGTATACTTAGTTAAATTCTGGAAAATTCAGTTCAAGTAACTTTTTCTCTAGAACGTCTCCCTTGACCACTCTCTGAGGACTTAGGTTCTCTTCCTCCTTTTTCCCAAATTCTCACGCACACCCACACACATACATGCACAAACACACATACACATGCGTGCCTATCATTGTACTTGTTACAGCATATGGTAAGTATTGACACTTGGCTCTTTTCATACTCCCAACTAAACAGCAGGCTTAAAGCAGAGCTCAGTCTCCCAATTGTTTAGCACTTTACCAAGCATGTTGTAGGTGGTCGAATAAATGAATATGAACATTAGAAAAACAGAACAGTTATTTTGGATAGTCAGATTCAATCTGTATATATGAACTTCATTTGAATGTAACATAAAAAAGAATTATTATATGCTATTCACATGTGTGACCCTAAATTCTCACTCATTCCTTTAAAAAAACCTAAACCTAAATTAAATGCAAGTTTTAATTCACTGTCTCTATCTGGGATATATTAAGTTGAATTAAAACCTAGAGAATAACACCCAGTTGATAAGACCAAAACAATCTGGATTATTGTAAAAAATAAAGGAATAACAATGTCATCTTTTGTAATATCCATATTAATGAACTAACTGTCTTATTTTATGGTTGACCCAATAACTTGCTTGGATATTTCTGTCCTGGCTGAAGGAAAAGTACTTTCTGACTTTTTCTCTTTTATGGCTCTGTTGAAGTTGAAACTTTCTAGAAGAACCAGGACCAAAGTAATTGAAAAGGGCATGAGGTAGGTGGAAAGAAACATTTAAAATACCTTTACGTTCTCACCTTTGCACTGGTTCCTCCTTTATCCAACTTTTCACAAATTGTCTATAGAAGAACAGATATCGACTAGTTTTAATGTCCTCTTGTCACTCTATCCTCTTTCAGCTTAGAATGAAGGTTAGAAAACAGAACAGGTTCTCTATTATTTCTTATGGTGCATCTGGCAGTTGGAGAATAGCAGTGCTTGACAAAATGTGCAGTTAATTGAAGCCATGTACTGGATATTGATGATCTTTCTACATTTAATGAAGAAATAAATCTGCTCCTACAGAAAAAAATACAAATGGCTCTTTGATGTATGTCCACATTATCCTCGTCAGGCAAATCAAAAAATAATAATTACTTTTCCCAAATGTAATATGTTAATGCTTAATTGAGCTCTACAGAACCTCTTGAGTTTAAGAAAAATAACAATTATAGCTTATTCCCTGATTTTTAGCTGTTAGATACAATGAAAATATACTGAGATGAAAACATTTAATTCACACAGCAACCTGTTGGTGACAGCAAAGTTACACAAATTCCAGTATGGGAGTATATATTAAAATGAGATCATTTAGCATTTTCAAAATGTTTGTAAAATAATGAACAATATAAGAGATATTTATTAAATGGCACTATTATAGATGTGTTTAAAACACTGACTACTACTGTTAATACACTAATTTGGACCAATTAAGATTTCAAATTTATAATGGCTTGGATAAACAATAACTGTGGATATTCCCATAAAAATTCCTGTTCCTTTCAGAAGAGGGAAGCACTAGGGGAGCAGAGTTAATGCCACCTACTATCAAAGAAAAAGTCTTCATAATGTCAAATAAGTGGGACAAAAAGGCCTAAGTATTAATTTTGTTAAAACCCATTACAGTGTGTGATAGCTTGGAGTTGTACCCCAGAAAAACCTGTTCCTCATTTTATTCCATTTCTGTGGGTGTGAACCTTTTGATGATGCTACAATAGGTAAGATGTGGCCCAAGTGAATCAGGAAGGATTGTAATCCTATGACTTGAGGCTGCAGAGAGAAGACACAGAGCAGACAAAAGCTGGAATGTCAGGAAACCCTAAAGAGAAAGGCGTAGGTACCCCTATGTGCATTGCTATGTGACAGAAAAGCCAAGGAACCCCAAAGATTGCAGAACAGTCAGAAGATACTGCCCCTGGGAATATCTTCAGTAGCCTCTGAACCCATGAGCCAGAAAATCCCTTCTGTTAAGCCAACCCATTGCATGGTATTTTGTTTTAGGAGCTAGGAAATCAGGACATAGTGATATAAAATAACTCAAAATAATTCAAAAATGTCTTAAATTCCTTAAATTATATTATTTGGAAATACTGCCTTAATTTTAACATATTTGTAATTATTTATTTATCTCCTCTTTCTCCTTCAGTGAGATCAATTAGGAAAATTTCTGCCACTACACTTTAGTTGAACACAATTAATTAGGCCTTCAGCTACAGGGTTCAATGCAGTAAGTGAATATAAATGAATATGATCAGCTTTTAAAATTAGAGTAACTAAATCTCTCTTCATTCTGGACACAAGTCCATTCTGCCTCTTTTGCCATTAGGTTTCCCCTTTAACTGTTTTCCCCTCCACTCACCCTGTCATTTCCAACACTTCTTCCTGCATGTAAAGAAACTTCGCTCTGCATCAGCCTTTTTGTTCTTTCCTTTCTCAATGGCATCTTAAATTTCATGCCTTCATGCCCAGCTTCCCCTCCCCCATTGCTCAAGTCTCTGTTCTAAACAATTTTCTGAGCACTAAGAAGCAGTGTGAATGATTCATGAATCATAGTGAATGGATAGCAGATTTCAATTCAAGTTATAACACTGATCTATGGTCAACAGCTTCCTGGATTTCTGGGTTGAGGAGAATTATGAGGCCATGCATGGCCTCAGAGGGAAAGGCTGTATCATCAAATAACAAATTGTGCTCTGCATCCTTGTCACAAGCTTCATAAAAGGTCCTGGTCCACCAGCATTAGTTTGCATCAGAAACACAGGTGATTGTATACATTGTCATAATGTACAAAATTGTGCAGGACAGAGTGTACTATAATGTAAACTGTAGTCCGTGGTTGGTAGAAATGCTTCAATATAGGTTCATCCATTGTAACAAACGTACCGCATGAATGAAGGATGTTCTTAATGGGGGAAAGCGTGGGAGGGGAAGGGAGTGGGCCATATAGGAATCCCTTATATTTTTTATGTATCGTTTATGTAATCTAAAACTTCTTTAAAAATAAAAAAAAAATTGCTAAAAAAAAAAGAAAAGGAAAATGGGGAACTACAGAAAGGTTTAAGATAGTGTCATGACTGGAGTTTCTCTCTCTCTTTCTTTTAAAGATTTATTTTTTATTTATTTCTCCCCCCTTTCCCCTGTTGTCTGCTCTCTGTGTCCATTCACTGTGTGTTCTTCTGTGTCTGCTTGCATTCTTGTCATGCAGCACTGGGAAACAGTGTTGCTTTTCTTGTCCCGTCATCCAGCTATGTCAGCTCTCTGTGTGTGGCGCCACTCCTGGGTGGGCTGTGCTTTTTTCAAGCAGGGCAGCTCTCCTTGTGGGGTGCACTCCTTGCGTGTGGGGCACCCCTATGTGGGGGATACCCTGCATGACACAGCACTCCTTGCATGCAGCAGCACTGCACATGGGCCAGCTCACCACACAGGTCAGGAGGCCCTGGGTATCAAACCCTGGACCCTCTGTATGATAGGCACTCTATCAGTTGAGCCACAACTGCTTCCCTTGAGTTTCATTTAAGAAAAAAATATATTTTACATTCAATATAAAAATGATTTGGAAGCTGACATATCTAGAAAAAGAGAATTATGAGGCTAAAATAATAATTTAGGAAATGTTTAGAAGCTCCATAAAAGCTCAAAACATATCTGGCTTGATCATCAATGTTTCCCCAGTGCTTGCTTACAGCATAGTGCTTGGGATGTACTGGGCATTCAAAAGACTTTTATTTAACTAATGATTGGCTGAACTAGAGAAGCAAAAGTGAGGCCAGAGAAAACTGGATAGATTAAAAATCCAATAATACTTATTGAGTAGAATTAACAGATCTGGGGATCAGTTGGTTTGAGGAATGAGGGAAAGGGAAGAGATAAGGAAGGGTGAAAATATACATGTGAGATGATCAGTTGGTCATCTTGGACTCTGAGATAGGGACTGCAGATGATAGAGTTTATTTCAGGGGAGTGAGATTAACTGGGGAGAGGGAAGAAGGTGATGAATTTGATTTTCATTCCTGTGATTCATTCCAGTAAAGATGTCTAGTAGATTGTTGGGCATAACAATGTTGAGAAAGATCTATAAAAAAGCCATATATAGGCAAGGTTCACACAAAGACAGAAGCTATAAAAGTTAGAAAGAGGATAGAATGAGAAGGAAAGAGACCCTGGAGAAACATTAAAGAACACCAGTATTATCTGTATTTTAGTGGTGGGCAGAGGGAAAAGAAGCTGTTAATGTAAACTGAAAAATTGTGACCCAGAAGGTCTGAAGAAAAACCAGAAAAAGATGATACCACAGAAGCCAAAAGGTGAGAGTGTTTAGTGAGGAAGCAAGTATCAACATTTTGCAGTGGTACTAAGAAGTCAGGTTAAATAAGTAGTCAAACTTCTAAATGATTTTGCATCTGTGATATTGATGACTTTGGCAAAATCTCATGTTGTGGAATTGTGAGCTCACTTTGTAGAGTTGTGAGAGTTGAAGCAGATCATTGTGGGCAGAGACAACTTTCAAGAAATTTGACTTAGTATGGGAGAATAGAGTTAAGGCCACCACTGGAGAGTAATGATCACGAAAGCATTTTTTACTCAAGATAAACTGAATTTAACCATGTTTAAATAGTAATGGGAATGGGCCAGTAGACAGGCATTGTTCAACAATTTAGAAAGAGATACAAGTATGTTTGTAGATTTAGGGCAAATATTGAAATAATTCTCCTTTAAAGTGGTTTGTTTCTACTGAGAGTTAATAGAGAAAGACCAGAGGTTATGACAGGAGGTGTGAAGTGAACAAACAAGAAAGCTGGGAATAGCTACTGTGGAGAATGGAAGAGAGAGCCAAGTAGGGAAATATGGAAGGATTGGGGGAGGGGACAATATTGCATCTTCAGTTTGGGTTGGACTCAAGGTATTTGTAATAATTCCAATATGTGATGGTTTCCCCCATTGACCCAGGAATACTCTGTGGGCTTGAAGATGGTTAGATGGAAACACTGGAGATATTACAGTGGATAGGTATTAAAAATATTTTAAGGGAGAGTCTTAAGTGGTGAAGTCTAAGCTGAATAAGGAAGTAAGAAAAATGTCTAGAAGGGAGCTGAAAGATAAGGAGAAGGAAAGGGGTCAAATGTGCAGGAGATATCAGTGGGGTCAGAACAGGTGTAGTATGAAAAATTGCTATAGTTTGGAAGGAGAAAACACAAAAAAAGGAAGGATATGGAGAGTGGAAATAGATTTGAGGGGAATGATAACATATTAATTTATGTACAGGCAAGCGGATGTGGCTCAAGTGATTGAGCTCCCATCTACCATATGGGAGGTCCAGGGTTCGATTCCTGGGGCTTCCTGGTAAAGGCAAACTGGCTTGCATGGCAAACTGATCTGCACACAGTGCTGGCCTGCACAGGAATGCTGGCTGGTGCGGCAAGCTGGCCTGAGTGGAGAGCTAGTGCAGCAAAATGATGCAACAAAAAGGGACACAGAGGAGAGACAATAAGAGACACAGCAGACCAGGGAGCTGAGGTGGCGCAAGAGATTGAGTGCCTTTCTCTTTCTCTCACTCTGGGAGGTCCCAGGATTTGTTCCCAGTGCCACCTAAAGAGAAGACAAGCAGATACAGAAGAACATACAGCAAATGGAAACAGAGAGCAGTCAAGGAGTGCAAATGACAAGGGTGGGGAGAAAGAAATAAATCTTTTAAAAAAATTTATATACACATGTGTCAACTAAACCTTAAACTCCTTGAGGACAAGGGACAAGTATTGTCAAAATTCACTATATATCTTTTTAAAAAAATCATCAGTAATTATTTCCCTTAATTCAGTATCCTGCAGGTGGATCTTTCTTTGGAATATATGCTCCCTATCATAATAGAGTTAGACTCATTTATAATTTCCTACACATGGCCCTTCTGCCACTTCTTTTTTTTTAAGGTGGTTCAAAGAAAGTTTCAATAGATGAAAGATATTTCTAGAAAAACAAAACAGCAACTAAAATCTTCAATACAAAATTTGCAGAGGCTTTTTAAGGCCTGATTGATAATTTAGCATCAAATAATTTTTCCAGAGAGATCTATTTTTTTAACAATTCAATTTTATTGATATATATTAATAAAGCATACAATTCATCCAACTGTACAATCAATGGTATTTGGTATAATCACATTGTTGTGCATTCATCACTTCAATCTTTATCACAGCATTTTCATTATTTCAATAATAATAATAATAAACAAAAACAGGGAAACAAGAAAATTCTTCACTGCTCAATCTCTCTGTTTCCCCTGCTGTATAAAGTTGCTATTTCTGGCTATTCTTGCACAATTATTTATTTATTAAGCAGTTTTATTGAGATATATTCACATACCATACAATCTATCTGAAGTGTATAATCAAAGGCTTTTAGTATAATCACAATGTTGTGCATTTATCTTCACAAAACTTTTAGAATTATTTCATTACTCCAAGAAGAAAAACTCCACACCCATTACAAGGCCTTCCCTCTCCATAACCACTAATCAAATTTCAAGTTTATAAATTGATTTATATTTACATTTTATATAAATGGAATCAAACAATATACTGCACAGTATATTTAGTCCATAGTAACACCATCATACAGTATTTGTCCTTTTGCATCTGGCTTGCTTCACTCAACATAATGTTCCCCAGGTTCATTCATCTTGTCATATGATTTACAACTTCATTTTTTCTTAGTGCTGCATAATATTCCATTGTGTGAATACACCACAGTTTGTTTATCCATTCCTCAGTAGATGGACACCTGTATTGTTTCCAACTTTTGGCAATTGTGAATAATGCCACTATGAGCATAGGTGTGTAGGTGTCTATTCACGTCACTGCTCTCAGTTTTTCTGGGTATATACCCAGTAGTGAGATTGCAGGGTCATGAGGCAAATCTATATTCAACTTCTTTAGGAACTGCCAAACAGTCCTCTACAGTGGCTGTACCATTCTGCATTCCCACCAACAGTGAATAAGTGTTCCTATCTCTTCACATCCTCTCCAACATTTGGAATTTGCTGTCTTTTTGTAGTGTCCATTCAGATAGGTGTGAAATGATAACTCATTGCAGTTTTGGTTTGCATTTACCTAATCATTAGTGATAGCGAACATTTTTTTCTTTTCTTTTTTTGCCATTTGTATTTCTTCTTTGGACAAATGTTTATTCAAGTCTTTTGCCCATTTTTGAATTGGGCCATTTGTCTTTTTATTGTTGAGTTGTAACATCTCTTTATATACCCTGTATATTAAACCCTTATCAGACCTGTGATTTCCAAATATTTTCCCCCATTAAGTCAACTGCCTTTTCACCCTTTTGACAAAGTCCTGTGAGATACAAAAGTGCTTAATTTGGAGGAGGTCCCATTTATCTTTTTTTCCTTTTGTTGTTCACGCTTTGGGTGTAAGGTCCAAGAAACTACCACCTACCACAAGGTCTTTAAGACGTTTCCCTACATTTTCTTCTAGTAGTTTTATGGTCTGACCTTTATATTTAGGTCTTTGATTCATTTTGAGTTAGTTCTTGTATAGGGAGTGAAGTAGGGGTCCTCTTTCATTCTTTTGGTTATAGATATCCAGTTCTCCCAGTACCCTTGGTTGAAGAGATTGTTTTGTTCTGTTGACATGGACGTCATAGGTTTGTCAAAGACCAGTTGACCATAGAGGTGAGGGTTTAGTTCTGGATTCTTGAATCTATTCCTCTGACCAATGTTTCTACATTTCTGCAATTACCATGCTGTTTTGGCCACTGTAGCTTTGTAATGTTTCAAGAGCAACCTCCCATGTTACTCTATTTTTTTAGAATGCTTTTGGCTCATCAGCTGCACTTATGCTTCCAAATGAATTTTGTAATTGCCTTTTCTGTTTTTGTAAAGTAGGCTGTTGGAATTTTGTTTGGTACTGTAGTGAATCTATAAAGCAGTTTGAGTTGGATTGACGTCTTCATGATATTTAGTCTTCTAATCCATGAACATGGAATGTCTTTCCTTCTTTAGGTCTTCATTGATTTAGCATTGTTTTGTAGTTTTCTGCATATAAATCCTGTACTTCTTTGATTAATTTGATTCCTAGGTATATGAGTCTTTTTGTTGTGATTGTAAATGGAATTTTTCCCCAAATTTCCTCCTCAGATTTTTCAATATGCATGTATAAATACATTGCTGATTTTTGCATTTTGATCTTGTATCCTGCCACTTTCCTGCTCATTTATTAGCAACAAAAGTTGCTTTGTCATAGCCATTTCAGAATTTTCTAAGTATAGGATCATGATATCTGCAAATACTGAGAGTTTTACATTTTATTCTCCTATTTGGATGCCTTTAATTTTTTTTTTCTTGTCTAATTGCTCTAGCTAGAAGTTCTAGTACAATGGTGAATAACAATGGTGACAGTGGGTCTCTTTGTCTTGTTCCTGATCTTAAAGGGAAAGCTTTCAATCTTTCCCCACTGAGTATGATGTTGGCTGTGGTTTTTTCATATAAACCTTTTATCATATTGAGGAATTTTCCTTCTATTCCTATCTTGAAGTGTTTTCATCAAGAAAGAATGCTGGATTTTATTGAATGCTTTTTTCTGCATCCATTGAGATGATCATATGCTTTTTTCCATTCAATTTGTTAATGTGGTGTATTGCTTTGATTGATTTTCTTATGTTGAACTAGCCTTGCATACCAGCAATAATTCCCACTTGGTCGTGATGTATAAGTCTTTTGATATGCTGTTGGATTCTATTTGGAAGTATTTTGTTGAGAATTTTTGCATCTATGTTCTTTAGAGAGATTGATCTGTAATTTTCTTGTAGTGTCTTTATGTAGCTTTGATTTTAGGGCAATGTTGGCTTCATAAAATGTGTTGGGTAATTTTCCCTCCTTTTCAATTTTTAGAAGAGTTTAACAGAATTGGTGTTAATCCTTTTCGAAATGTTTGGTAGCATCACCTGTGAAGCCATCTGTTCCTGGACTTTTCTTTGTTCGAAGATTTTTGATGATGGACTCAATCTCTTTAAACATGACTGGTTTATTAAGTTCTTATATTTCTTGTAGCATCAGTGTAGGTTGTTTGTGTATTTCTAGGAATTTTTCCATTTAATCTAGGTTATCTAGTTTGTTGGCATACAATTTCTCATAATACCTCCTATGATACTTTTTATTTTTGTGGGGTCAGTCATAACTTTCCCCTTTCATTTCTGATTGTATTTATTTGCATCTTTCTTTTCTTTGTTAGTCTAGCTAAAGAATTGCCAATTTTATTGATGTTCTCAAAGAGCCAGCTTTGGTTTTGTTGATTTTCTCTATGGATTTTTGTTCTTAATTTCATTATTTCTATTCTAATCTTTATTATTTCTTTCCTTCTGCTTGCTTTGGGATTGGTTTGCTATTCTTTTTCATTTTTCTCTAGCTGTTCAATTAAATCTTTGAGTTTAGCTCTTTCTTCTTTTTTAATATAGGTATTTAGGACTATAAATTTCCCTCTCAAGACTGACTTCACTGTATCCCATAAGTTGTGATAAATTGTATTCTCATTGCCATTTGTCTCAATGTATTTACTGATTTTACTTGCAGTTTCTTCTTTGACCTATTGATTATTTATGAATGTATTGCTTATTTTCCTCTCACTTGTGATTTTACCTTTTTCTTGCCTATTATTGATTTCCAGTTTCATTCCATTATGATCTGACAAGGTGCTTTGTATAATTTCAGTCGTCTTATATTTATTGAAAGCTTCATTGTGCCCTAATTTGTGGCCTATGCTGGAGAAAGATCCATGGCACTTGAGAAGAATGTATAACCTGCAGTGTTTGGAAGTAATGTTCTGTATATGTCTGTTAGGTCTGCCTCATTTGTCATATTATTCAAGTTCTCTGTTTCCTTGCTGATCTTCTGTCTAGTTCTATCTAATGATGTGAGTGATATGTTGAAGTCTCTAATGATTATTATAGTGGTATGTTGAAGTCTATAACAATTTTGCCAGAGTTTGTCTCATGTATTTTTGAGCATCCTGGTACATACATAGATATTTATGAGTGTTATATCTTCCTGGTGGATTGTCCCTTTTATTAATATGTAATGTTCTTCTGTATCTTTTATAACTTTTTTTTCATTTTAAGTCTGTTTTGTCTGATGTCAGTATAATTACCCCTGCCATTTTTTGGTTACTATTTGCATGGAATATCTTTTTCCAAACTTTCACTTTTGGCCAGTTTGTATCTGTGGGTCTAGGGTGAGTCTCTTATAAGCAGCATAAGGATGGCTCATTTTTTAAAAATTCATTCCATTAGCCTATATCTTTTATAGGGGAGTCAAATCCATTCACATTAAATATATTACTATAAATGCATTATTTACTTCCACCATTTAATTTTTGTTTTTCATATGCCATATCATATTTTCAACTGTCTTTTTACTCTTTTGGTTATCCTTTATGCTATTTCTTCTTTCATACTCTTATCCAAGCCTTTCTCTCCTGTCTTTCTTTCAGGCTCTGAGGCTTCCTTTAGTATTTCCTGCAAAGGTGGATTCTTTTGTATGAACTCTCCTAGTTCCTGTTTGTTTGTGAATATTTTAAACTCACCTTCATATTTGAAGGACAATTTTGCCAGATAAATAATTCTTTACTGGTAGTTTTTCCTCTTATAGATTCCTAATTGTATCGTACCACTGTCTTCTCGCCTCCAAGGTTTCTGATGAGAAATCAGTGCTAAGTCTTACTGGGCATCCCTTATATGTGATGATTTATTTCTCTTTTGCTGCTCTCAGAATTTTCTCTTTATCTTTGCAATTTGACATTCTGAGTGCATGTGTCTTAGAGTAGGTCTATTTGGTTTTATTCTTATTGGGGTATGATGCACTTCTTGGACATGTAAATTCATTTCTTTCATGAGAGTTGGGAAATTTTTAGCTCTTGTTTCCTCAAGTACTCTTTCTGCCCCTTTTCCCTTCTCTTCTCCTGAAATAGAACCTTAATGTATGTTAAACTTTTAAAATAGCCAGAAGCCAATACTTGTGACTCACTATACTGTAACCCAGATGTCTTGTTTCTTTAATGCTGATGCCATGTTTTATAACTGCATGAAATTCACCTTGTAACTGGACAGTAACAAACTACTTATAACTAGCCCCATTATATCCCCTTATCTTACTTTGCAACCCTGAAGTCTGATAGTCCTGTAAATAGCCCTCAAGCTTTATTAATAAAGTAACATGAGTCAGCCTAGAACTGACCAAATCAGTTCTAATCAGAATCAGCCAGCCTGACATGCACAAGGTGCTGCAGGGATGGATGCTGGACATTGTGTGTCCTGTCATGGCCCACTGGGTGGACTGGGGGAGAGTGTGGACTACAATGTAGACCACAGTCCATGTGCTGCAGTAGTTCTCCAGAATGTATTCACCAGGTGCAGTGAATGTGCCACAATGATGGAAGAGTTTGTTGATGTGGGAGGGGTGGTGTGGATGGGGTCGGGGTTATATGGGGACCTCATATTTTTTCAATGTAACATTTAAAAGAAAAAAAAAGAAAAAAACTTTAAGTGGACTAAGCGTGTAATCAATCTGCATACTCAGAGATTAGACTATCTCTAATCCCGTCATCTCAAAGTGTCCCTTTCTAGTCATGCACCATATGAGTCAGCATGATGCCCATCTACCACGTTCCTCACTGTTATCTTCCCCTCAGCCAGCACAACCCCACCTTCCTATGTTCAATCCCATAAAAACCCTAAGCACTTTCCACTCTGGGAGACAGATTTGAGGACTATTCTCCTCTCTGTGAGCATTTGCTGAGTTAACTTTTTCTCTTCTCAAAATTCTGATGTCACTGAATTAACTCCCTAGTGCACAGAGGGCAACAACAGTGAAGGAGATGTGGGGAGATTGGGATTAAGACTTTTTTTTTTTTTATGAGGTTCTGGGGCTTGAACATCTGCTCCGCAGTGAGAGCTTTTTTTGTTTGTTTGTTTGTTTGTTTTTAGGAGGTACTAGAGTTGGAACTCTGGACCTCATATATGGGAAGCAGGTGCTGAACCTCTTGAGCTACATCTGCTCCCTGGGATTAAGACTTTTGACAGTTTGTGCTAACCCAGTCTAGGGACTGAGTCTGAGTAGGCAGAGACCTCTCAGGAGGAGTTTTGTGTTGTCATTCAACTCCCTGAGCTCCTGCTAAATTTTTTTCCATTCTTTTTTCTCTCTGTTCTTTTTTCTCTTTAATTTCAGTTGTTCTGTCTTCAGTATTGCATTCTTTCTTCTATCATTTCAAGTCTGCCATTGTATGCCTCTTGTGTGTTTTTGATCTTACCTATCGTGTCTTTCATTCCCATGAGCTGTTTCTTTTGTATTCAGGATTTCAAATTCTTCTTTGTGCTTGTTCAATGTCTTCTTGATATCAATGATCTCTTTAGCCATATTGTCTTTCAAGTCATTAATTTGATTTTGGAAACTTGTGTGCATCTTGCTAATTAGTTCTTTCAAATCCCATGTCTCTTCTGAGGCTTTGCTATGTTCCATTTCCTGGGCCATGTCTTCCATTTTCTTAGTATGGCTCATAATTTTTTGCTGATGTCTAGGTTTCCGATTAGGATGGTAGTTTATTTAGATGCTCAGTTTCTTTCTCTATTGTAGGGATTTAAGGGTCATAGGCTCTGTGTTTGATTCTTGATTTGACCTGGATTGTTAGGATTGTCCCTGTTGGTTGCTCAAAACTGGGCTCTGGACCCAGTAATGGGTTGCAGACCCACTTCTGAAGACCTTTGACAGTTCTGCTGTCACAATTCCCCTCCTTTGTCCACCTGTCTTCTCTGTGGTGTCCAGCCATTGTCTGGTGTCCTAACCTGAGATCTTTTTCCAGGCCATTTCAGCCTGTCCTCTAGCTATTTTATTTTGGAAAAGAAGAGAGTCCTGTGTCTTTCTAATATGCCATCTCCCCGAAGTCCCTCACTATATATCTTGAGTCATTTATCTTGTTCATCTCAGTTAAAGACTTAGTAGGTTCAATTAGTTTTTCTTCTTTTGGGACACTGAGCTACTCATCATTTAGAAAAACCCAAAACATGTGCCGTCATTTTCTCCTGTGTAGTCATAACAATTTTTAAGTGGTTACTGAAGAAAGGTTTTCTTCCCTTGACTAGCTCTGAAAATTTTGTCTGCCTGAATAACTTCTGTATAAGTTATAGCACAATACTATTTGTACATAAGAGTCTGTGTAATGACAAGTATCTATACATTGTATAATACTTTTTTAAGTATTCTTTCCTATAGGGTCATATTTTATTTTTATAGAAAACCTTGTAGAAATATATAAAGTGCCATTGTTATTCAACAGTTAAGGATAATGAGATGCACATTATTGAGGGGTCTTATTCAAAGCCTCAGGGCTTAATAATCAATTAGTAAGGAAAACAAAACAGACTTCTTAGCTCATAGTACAAATCTGTACCATAAAGATGCCTTTTGACATCAAATAAGTATCTGTTTTTCCAGTCCTGAAGGAAATTTTTGTTTGGCTATTTATATTACTGCCTTTGAACTAATTGAAAACTAATTTAAAGCTAGCATATTGCCTACTTAAGCTGACTTTACAAGATTCTTCTAGGAAAACTTGTGATCATATCTAGGTGCCTAAGTTTCCCCATTCTCACCACTAATAATAAAATAATTTATCAATATTGCAATTTCTTGATTATAAATGCCATGTGAAAGTACTGGAAAAGGGGTCTAGAATTTGCCATTGTGCTTCTTTCCCTTCTGAAAGTAAAGGGATTCTTCACTAAGTAATGTGAAGAGAGAAAAGGATAAGCACAGAGAGAAGAGTCTGTGACAAAATGCCAGAGAGAAATAAAATGGATTGATTCAGGAGCACTTGAATTACTAGCAAATCCAACTCATCATCTCTCATACAATTATGTTGTCCCTCATCTCATTTCCTTGTGATGAAACAAAGTGCTATATAATAGATGCCATGCAATATAATCTCGCCTATTAAATCGAAAAATGTTGGAAATAAATATTTACTGTTTCTCAGTTTGCATGGCAAGACATTTAACAGCTGCAACAGTCTGTAGGCAGGTTGGAGGGTAAGCATCCATGGTTTGTCAGTTCAACATGTCTCTAATGCTAACACAAATTAGTGCTACTTATATGAGAGAGATACAGTTTTTTGGCAGCCACCCAAATATTTAAGGAACTTGAAATGCTTGGATAGACATGAAGACATTTCAGTTTTCTTAAATGTACAAACATTTTTGGGATTCTTACCTGTAGTCCAAACTACACCAGGCTCATGAATTTAATATATGATCCTAATATTAATATATTTATTGAAATTCACTCATTAGAATGTTGAAGTGGTAATTATCAGAGAAAAGTGAAAAGTGCTATGGACATCTTTATTGGCTATTTTGAGGCAGGCAACAAGGGAAATAAGTGTGGAGCGCATGATTTCCTATTCATTCAACAACAACAAATAATATGTATATTGGGCATTTACCATTTCCCAGACACCGCAGTAAATAGTGGTGAACCAAACAGAGGAGACCCTTGTGCTGATAGAAGTAAATGCCAATCTGTGGCCCTTGGACCATTTTAAATTATCTGAACAATAAGTCTTTGAAAGCAAATACAAACACCCTACTACCGCAAATTCCACTTGTTGGAAAACACCTTTTGTTTTATTAAAGTTCTAGATTTGATGATTTTTTTCCCCTGGCATTTCAGAAGTAATCCTCAAAATGAGAAAACAGGGAAATGGATTTGGCTCAACAGATAGAGCATCCGCCTACCACATGAGAGGTCCACTGTTCAAACCCAGGGCCTCTTGATCTGTGTGGTGAAGCTGGCCATGCACAGTGGTGATGTGTGCAAGGAGTGCTGTGCCAGGGGTGTCCCCCGAGTAGGGGAGCCCTATGCTCAAGGAGTGCACCCCATAAGGAGAGCCACCCTGTGCAAAAAAAGTGCAGCCTGCCCAGGAGTGGTGCCGCACACTTGAAGAGCTGATGCAGCAAGGTGATGCAACAAAAAGAGACACAGATTCAGGTGCCACTGACAAGAATGCAAGTGGACACAGAAGAACACACAACAAATGGACACAGAGAGCAGACAACTGGGGGGGAGGGGAGAAAAATAAATAAAAAATAAATCTTTAAATAAAAGCTGGAAAAAAACAAAATGAGAAAACACCAACTTAGAGATGGTAACCATATGATTAGGTAGTCTAGGTAAGTGCAACTTTTTGGAATTTCATGGGTAATATGCTTGCATTGGTTAGGAAGAGCTTCACAAAACTGCTTTCAATTTTAGTGACATGCTGTGAAACTTAATAATACTAGTGATTTTTTGTTATGTTTTTCCCTGTGTGGAACTTTGCGGTCACCCCTCGGGCTGAAGTGTGGTTTGCTGGCCTGGCAGGGGAGCAGCATGGTAGGCCTAATTCCAAGCCGCTGCCCCCATAATAGGGTGGCTGGTCGGACTCACCGCCACCCCGGAAGGGAGCTCGGCATGGGCGCAGAGTGCCCTCGGGTCTCCCCTTCTCGGCAGCCATGCTTCCGCGGCCGCCCCTCTTCCCGGATAGCGCCACACGATGCCTTATGAGGCAACACCCTTCTTCTTCTTTCTCCCTGCGCAGGCGCAGGGCGGAAAATTCCAGTCTGCCTTTTCCTTCCCCCCCCCCCCCAGCAGCAACAGCCACCACTTGAGGTGGGAAACTCAAGTCTGCCCTCCACCCCAGCAACAGCAGCCACCAATCCCTAAACCCTGCCACTTCCCCCAGCAACAGCAGCCACCAATCACTAAACCCTGCCACTTCCCCCAGCAACAGCAACAGCCAATCCCTAATCACCACCCCTCCCCCATCCTGTACCTCCCACTGACCTTTCTCCGGCAACCAATCAGAACAGGGTGTGGCTTTGACCAATCAGCCTTCCCCAGCCCCTATAAAACTGTTGCCTCTCCCTCAATAAAGTTGGACTTGCGTGTTTACCTTGTCTCCGCGGTAGTTCTTCTGCCGTGCGCCCTCCAGTCCTGAGAGCCCCCGACAAGGGCCTGGCCTCCCTTGTCCCCAGTTCGTCGCCTGCTTCTCTGGGCGACCCCCTCGTCACCGGCTTCGCCGGGCGACCCCATCAGCCGAACCGCGCAACCCCTGTGAGACCGACCCCTCGTCTGCTGCCGGACCAACCCCTCGTCCCAAGTGGGACCGACCCCTCGTCCCAAGCTGGACCGACCCCTCGTCCCAAGCTGGACCGACCCCTCGTCCCAAGCTGGACCGACCCCTCGTCCGCAGCCAGACCCCACCTCTACCGACCGAGCAAGCCGTCACAGAACTTCTCATTGAGACTGCTCAAAAATCATGTCTAAGAAGTCTTTTCTGATGTTTTAAGTAGAATTAGTTATTTACTGTTTTATGTTCTTCAGACACCAGTTTCTGTGAGGACAGTCATTATCATATTGCTTATTAAAGTCCCAGGCCCAAAACTACCAGCTGAATGAATAAATAGTATATGCAAATACTTCTGATATAGCACTGATGACACTGTAATTTTTTGCTTACCAGACTGCCTCTGCCATTAGATTCTGTGCTCCTTGATGTAGAGACCAAGAAATTTTTAAACATTTTAAAACATTGAAAGTATTGCACCATAATTTGCATACAAAAGCTTTTATTAGTTTTAAGAGTGCAATTTGATGAATTTTGAAAAGTGAACAGTCATATAACCACAACCACAAAATAAGATGGAAAATTCCTGTCATCTCCCAAAACAGTGACTTTGTGCTCCATTACATTAAATTCCCTATGCTGCACCCAACCTGGCAACACTTACCTTCATTGTTACTATGGTTTTGCTTTCCTAGAAATTTAAATAAATGAAATCGTACAGTATGTGGTATTTTATGCCTGGCTTCTTTCACTTAATATCATCATGAAATTTTCTTTCATATTGTTGCATATATAAATAGTTTGTTCCCTTTCACTGCTGGGTAGTTTTCCATTTTATGAAAGTATAATTATCTGTTCTCCACTCATAAATTGATGGACTTTTATACGGTTTTGGGCTATAATGTAAAAGGCTGTCATGAACATATGCATACAAATCTTTGGGCAGACATGTCTTCATATAGTAAGTTTAGAATCGACTCCCTGTTTTCCAATGTGGCCACACCATTTCAAATTACTATCAATCTTTGATCAGATGAGTTACAGTTGTTTTACATCCTTTTCAATACTTGACAATGTCCATAGTAATAATTTTAGCTCTTCTAGTCAGTGTAGAGCAATATATTTGAGTTTCCTTAAACTAATGAAGTTAAGCATCTGTTCATGTGCTTATACATCTTTCATCTACTTTGGAGAAAGGTAAGTTAAAGAAATTTTGCCCATTTTTAAATTGTATTAATTGCTGTCTTAGAATATAAGAATGCCTTATATATTAATGATAGAAATTCTTTATTAATTATTTGGTTTTGCAAATATTTTCTCTCAGGATTTGACTCACCATTTCAATTTAATAAAAGGGTCATAGAAGAGCAAAATTTTAAATATTTGTTGAAGTTCGATTTACGGTTGTTGTTTTTTTTTTCATTTTTGCTTTTCGTTTCCTAGTAAAAATTAGCATATTCCAAATTCATGAATTTTTCCCCCATGTCTTGTGTAGTTTTAGAGAGTACATTTAGGTCTATGATGCATTTTGAGTTAATTTTTGTATATATGTGAAGTAAGGGAAAAGATTCTTTTATATATATATAGACAGATATTCAGTTGTTCCACCACAATTTGTTGAAAATCTTTGTTGAAAATCTATTGGTTATCTATGTGAGTCTATTTCTGGACTCCTCATTTGTTCCACTGATGTGTGTGTGTGTGTGTGTGTGTGTGTGTGTGTGTGTATACATATGTATGTATGTATCTCCATATGCCAGTACCATACTGCCTAGATTACTATAGCTTTATAGTGTCTCAAAAATAGGTAGTGTTTGTTCTCCAACTTTCTTTTCCTTTTGAAGATTATGTTGGTTAGTTCTGATCCTTTACATTTTCTCATAAAATTGATGATCAGCTACATCAATTTCTCCAAAAAGTTTTGCTGAGATTATAATTGGGATTGATTGGAATTTATAGATTAATTAAGGAGTACTGACATCTTAGCAGTAAGGAGACTTCTGATATCTGTGATCTATCTCTTCCCTTTATTTAGGTCTTTTAAATGTTTCTAAATGATAATTTGCAGTGTTCAGCATAGAGGTTTTGCATATCCTTTGTAAATTTAATTCTAAATACTTCTTGTTTTTCTGCTATTTTATGTGATATGTTTTAAATATTTTACTTTGGATTGTTTATTGTAGTATATAGAAATAAAATAGAATTTTGTATATTGAACTTGATTCTGAAAATTTGCTAAATCAGTCATAGCAGCTTCTTATGGTATATTCCTTGGGATTTTTCATGTTGTTTTGTTTTTTGTCTGTGAATTTTTCCTTCTTTCAAATCTATATGCATTTAGTTTATTTTTCTTGGGTTATTGCATAGGTTATGTAGGATCTACAGTTTAATGTTGACTAGGAGTGGCAAAAGTGAACATTCTTGCCTTGTTCTTGACCTTAGGGAAAAATCATTTCTCGCGACAGCAATTTTATTCTTAGTTTGCTGAGATTGTTTACTAGAATTGATGTTAAATTTTGTCAATTGTTTTTCCTGAATCTAAAGAGATCATTTTTTAAAAAATGTGTTAATATGGTGAATTACATTGAATTATTTTAGAGTGTTAAATTAACCTTGACTATCTGTGATAAAATTCACTTGATCATGATATATTCTTTTATGTATTGTTGGATTAGATTTGTTAATTTTATTGAAATTTTTGTGATTTTTTTTTGTAATGCCTTTTTCTGATTTTTATATCAGAAAAATTCTGGTCTCATAAAATAAGTTGGGATTGTCCCAGGGCCAGAGATTGAACCCATGACCTTGTATGTGAGTAGCTGACACTCAGCCACCGAGCCACATAAGCGTCCCTGAGTTGGTTTTATTGTTTGTTTTGCTTGTGGTTTGCACTGATTTTGTTTTTCAGGAGGCTCTGGGAAATGAACCCAGGACCTCCCATGTGGTAGGAGGGTGCCCAACTGCTTTAGCCACATCTATTCCAAGTGGAAATATTTAAAAATCTGCCTTAAGTAATGTAATAGATATGGGGATATTTAAGCTATCTATCATTTTTTTTTCTGGAGGGAAATTTTGGTAGCTTGTGTCTTTCAAGCAATTTGTCCATTTCCTTTAAGTTATAAAAATTATTCAATTTTTATAATTTCATTGTCTGTAAGGATCTATATGAATGAATCCTCATTAACTCCTGATTTTGGTAATTTACACCTTCTCACTTCTTTTTTTTTTAGCTGTCTTGCTAGAGATTCTTCAACTTTATTGAACCCAAAGCCTTAATTTGGTTAAAATCAAAGGATCAAATTTTGATTTCACTGGTATTCTGTATTGTTTTCCTGTTTTCTATTTCATTGATTTGTGTTCCTAACTTTATGTATCTTAAGCTTATTTTTTTGTTTAATTTAGTCTTATTTTTTTCTAAGGTGGTAGTTTAGATTGACTTGACAATTGTTTCCTTTCTAACAAAAACAATTGGTGCTATAAATTTCCCCCTTCAGGTGGTGGACTTGGCCCAGCAGTTAGGGCATCCGTCTACCACCCTTGACCCATGTGGAGCTGGCCCATGCACAGTGCTGATGTGCGCAAGGAGTGCCGTGCTGTGCCATGCAGGGGTGTCCCCTGCGTAGGGGAGCCCCACGTGCAAGGAGTGTGCCCCATGAGGAGAGCCGCCCAGCGTGAAAGAAAGTACAGCCTGCCCAGGAATGGTGCCGCACACACGGAGAGCTGACACAACAAGATGATGCAACAAAAAGAAACACAGATTCCCGTGCCGCTGACAACAACAGAAGTGGACAAAGAAGACACAGCAAATAGACACAGAGAACAGACAACTGGGGTGTAGGGGGGAGGAAACAGGAGAGAAATAAATCTTAAAAAAAAATTTCCCCCTTTTTTCCTGCATCCCACACATTTTGATACATCATGCTTGCATTTTTGTTTAGTTAAAATATTTTACGCTTTTACTCTTTTCTTTGACTTAAAGGTTATTTAGAAAGGTGTTTTAATCTGCAAATATTTGGGGATTTTTTCCAGACATTCTGCTCTTGATTTTTTGTCTAATTTTTTGAGTGATTTCAATTTTATTAAATTTATTGAGATTGTTTTTATGGTCCAGCTTATGGCCTATCTTTGTTACTGTTTCTTACACATTTGAAAATAATGTATATTCTCCTCATATAGGGTGGAATATTCAATAAATATCAGTTGGGTTAAGTTGTTTGACAAGTCTGTCCTAGTGTTTTATGTCCATACATTTTCAGTTTACCACTTCAGTCAATTACTGACAGATGAGTTTCAAACTCTCCAAATATATTTGAAGAGTTTTGTATTTCTTGTTTTAGTTTTATCAGCTTCATGTATTTCTCAAGATTATTACTATGTGCACTCATATACAGAATTGTTCTGTCTTTTTGATTAATTGACCCTTTATCACGATGGAATTAATCAGATATAAGAAAAACATTTTTCTTCTATGGATATAGCGTATGTTGTGTCACTCAGCATTTGAGTAGATGAAGGTGGGGATGTAGGTTACATGGAATCCATTTCCCTAGCAGGAAATGCAACGTCTTGGCCCACTAATGGACCTTCCTTCCCAAATGAAAAAGGAAATGGAAGATTTATATAATATGCTTTATATCTATTACCAAGATGACCTACCAAAACCTTGCATCCATCAACCAGGGATCTAAGCCCCCTCTCGATATAGAGGTGGAATGGACATCACCAACCCAGGATCCACAAGATGGAGAAGTACAATATGGATTAGAGTGAACTTACTGGTATTCTACTATAGAACTATTGTGATTAGTAATGGAAGAAACTGTAGCATTGATCTGGAGAAACTGGTCAAAGTAGTTGCTGAGGGCAGGGAGGGGGAAGCAGAGATGAAATGTGGGGCCGTTTTCGGGACTTGGAGTTGTCCTAAATGATACTGCAGGGACAGAAGCTGGGCATTATGTATCCTGCCATAACCCGCCGAATGTACTGGGGAGAGTGTAAACTACAATGTAAACTATAATCCATGCAGAGCAGCAGTGCTCCAAGATGTATTCACCAAATGCAATGAATGTGTCACAATGATGAGGGAGGTTGTTGATGTGGGAGGAGTAGGGGTGTGGGTTGTGGGGCATGTGGGAACCACTTATATTTTTTAATGTAACATTTTTTGTGATTTATGTATCTTTAAAACAAGACAATTTAATTTTAAAAATTTTAAAGAAATCTTGCAAAATGAGAAGTAAAACAATAGACTCACATAAGAAAGCAAAATTTTAAAGAAATGGGAATATGAGGCTTTTTAAGAAATCATTTTTCAAATACTTGGTGATAGAGTATGTTCTATATTTTTTCTTTGTTCTTTCATTCTGCTGTAGAAGTTCAGCCCACACTTTCTTATGGGCTTGTAGTCTCTTCTTGCCTATCTCAGTGTAACCTCTTCTCCACTATCTTTCTTGAACATGTTTTCTTTAAATAATCAAAATCATTTCTTTCATCGGTGCCCACACATCCTCTCCATCCTCTCCTCTTTAACTACCTTGACTTCAAATGTGTTCAATTCCTCTACAGTTCTTAATATTTATGGGCAAATTTAATCATTGATAAATTTCTAATGTTGCCCTCCAATTGTTATAATCCCAATCTAAATATGTGTCTGTATGTGGTGTAAGTGAATCTTATTTAAGTCTCTTCACTGGAGTATCATGCTGTCAAGTGTGACTCCCATTTTAACCTTAGTGTTTTATGAAATTATTTCCCATATGTATCCCCCTTCATGTGATTTCTGAAAGAGATCACATTCCAGCATTCTCCTCCAATATACTGACAATACTGTTCAACTTTTTACTTAGAAACTGTCAGTAGCATTAACAATTAACAATATCTCCCACTTGTAAAGAATCTTTATTTTGCAAAAATGAACTTGGTTCCAAGACTTCCTCGGGAAATGAAATCTTTATCAGAGTAGCAATCCTATTTTAACCATAATCACATTGACAATTACGAATTCCTGAAACATTAAGATTTCTTTAAAGGAAAAAACCTGTAAAATTCCTAAGAATGGTTTATTCATAAAGACACAGGGAATTGTGTATACTTCTATAAAGACCCAAAGAGCATTTCTAATACACAGATGATCATATAAGTTTGATTATACTTGGACAGCAGTATGTTTTAGCCAGGATATAAGCAGAATAAATTTGATATGAAAAAGAGAATAGTGCAACCTAGTAATGATGAGATGGCTCAAAAAATCAATAGGCTTCTTCATGAAAACTGCACAGGGACTGGCAATGGGTGACAGTATTATCCAAAGGTAAGCATGGCAATGGAGCATATTAATTCCCTCTCTTTACATTAATATCATCTCCTTTACAAAAGATCTTCAGGCAAACTTAAGTGAAACAAAGGCAGATTCTTAAAGGATTTCCTCTTTTTATCCTCCTCTTGACTCTCTAGTGAGCTGACTAGTAAAATCTAAGCATTAAAAAAATTCCAGTGGGGATGAATTGATCCATTCCTGACTGAGACTAAAGTCACTTTTACCACTTCAACAGATTAAACGACTGTTTATTGAATTTTGGGGTCACTTCCCAGAAGTTATTTGATCTCAGGACTTCTCTCCCAGCCTCTGTAGCTGGCTGACAGAAACCTGGAGAATGCCAGAATGGAGTCTGTGTAATTGAGTAATAATATTTTGGGAGGTTTGAGAGATTGTTTCTTTTTGATAGTGCATGCAAGAGTACAATTTAATAAACACAACAACAAAGTATTGGCTCTAAAGTCAGACAGCCGATTTTAAAATCCAGATTATTTCATATCCAAAAAGTATGACCTGAGGCAGTGACATAATCTACCTAAATCTCAGTTTTGTTATCTACTAACTGTGAATCTTTCTCAGATCACATAAAATGCTATATGGAAAGCTGCTAAACCAGTGTCTGGCCCAATGAGAAAAAATGATTTCCATTTTCTAGTTGGGCTTTTTTTGGTCCTATTCCCTGAATACAAAAATATATATATTCCTTCAGTTTCTGGACTACATAGTGTTCCTTTTAGTAAGAAGCATGTCCATCTCTTGCTGTAGTTATGTGCTGCCCAGTGAGAAACAGAGAAACTTCCAGCATTTAGTATAAATATCCAGGTTTTCACTTTATTTAGAAAGACTGGAATTAAAGCTACTGTATTGGTTTTCTATGAAATGTGTGCTGATACATGGTGTCAAAAAGCCGGGAGAACAACTCCAAATACTCCCCTCCAATAGACTTGGCTTCACTTCCAAATACCTCTGTTCTTGAAAGAAAGAAGTTATTTATTTTTTCTTTAAGGCTTCCTATATGATTTCCCTGGCAATTATTGTCCATTATGTAAGCACCCAGTCAGTTTCCTGTGGCCCAATCCAGTAATTATTATCATAGATCAATACATAAGCAAATTTCCTTACTGGGAATGTCAGATGGCTGCTTACAATGGCATTATCTCCAGCTTCAATTTAGTGTGGGTAGGATATATTCCACTACAGAAAGGATAAGGCAATATGAAAGTATATAGCCAATGATGTGACTACTACTCTAAGTCTGAAACCAACATATCATTCAATACATTTATGGCATCATTCTAATGTCAGGACATCTTCACAAGCAAAGGAAGCTACAAATTCCCAAATGATTAGCATGCACTTCCCTTCTTCCCATTTCTATTGAGCTGGAAATGGAAACCATTCCAATAATAACCACTGGCATAAAAGCATGAGCGTATTCCTATTCCGTAACTACAAATCAAAGTTATCACCCTTTTCTTCCTTAGTTATTTGACATAGGCAAATGTAAGTAAGGGATACTTTGCCAATTCTACTTCATTTTAAGTTCCCTTCTTTGGAATGGACTTACCCATTTGCTCTTGTCATTTTAATTGTCTTCGAACAGGTCTCTTGCACAGGAATTTTCTCTATGCCTGATAGACATAGTTTTAATTTTACCTCTTAATCTTCAATTTAACTTTCATCTTGAATTTCCCATTTAAGTTATCTGACTAAATTGATTTGATGCTTAATGCTTGCCAAATAAATAATGAGGCTCTGAATGAGTCCATATGTAATAAGGCAAGGATTTCATTACTCCTAACATCACTATAATCAGGCAATGATTAAATTATTTCTAACATTCTTAATACCAATCTGAAAATATGCTAAAGACCCAGAACAATTTAAGCCTTCTCACCATGTTTTTCATCAAGCATTTCTACTTGCAGCAGTTTATCACAATGTTGCAGAAATTGGCCTGTAAGGGTTTATGCTAATGATAATGGAAGGAACTCATCCACAGGTGTCCCCGCCTTTATCTCAACTACATCTTTAAAATCATTTATAAGTTTCATGGTAACAACCCTAAGGACCACCAGCAGGAATGCTGATTGCCACTTACTAGGGAAAAAAAGACTTAAGTAATCAAACAATTTGCAAATTGTGGAAACCTAGACAGATGTTCAGCTCATGGTTGTGTTTTTTCTTTGGGGCTCTGAACTGAAGAGTGTCTGCTTGCTCTTCTTCATTTGGAGTTAGAGAGAGACTCAGGCATGCGTTCCCATCGAGGGTACTCAAATACATCTGTGGCATAACTGGCATTCCTTCCAGTTTGCAGAAGTCAGGGCATTTCCATTGTATCCAAGGGAGATGCTTAACTCACATCTCTGAGTTATGTATGTACTACATTTGGAGTCTGACAGTAACACCACCCAAGAAATGATTTGCAGCTTTAATGCACGCCTGCAGGTTGGTGATATTGATGAGAAATCTGTATTAGAGCACTGTGAATCATCATTAAAAGGCATTTAAAATTGGCTTGTAAAATACGGCTTTTGCCGCACTCAATGCACTCTCCTGGAAAGATAAAGTAGTATATTAAAATGATGATATGGGTATTATAAATATGAAGTCATGGCTACTCTATTAGATCAGAATATGGCACAAAGAACCCTGCCATTTACTCTCAAGGTTAGAGGTTCAGTTTTTATTATTGAATCTGTAGGAGGCATTTCATGATGGTTTGGAGCCAAAATATAACTTTTCTGGCCACTAAGCCAGCCAGTGGTCCAGAACTTTAGTTTAAAAGGACAAAATGCTCTATTATTGTTTCTGTTGCTTGTAAATTACATTTGTCGATTTATTACAGGCCATGGATCTAGACATCAAATAATTCCAGGCTGTCTGAATTCTTCATGTGAGGATTTGCTGAATGTCAAACAATCCTGGGTATAGTTTTCATGCAAAAACCGCCCACAGGAAGAGTGTGGGGAAGGTGAGTGGGACAAACCTCATTTTATTTTGGGAGATAAATTCCAGTGCCTTGAAATATACCTGACTCTCACTGCAGTCTTTGCATCTCAAAATAAAGTAATACTTAGTGATCAATCCAGTTCTTAGTATGTAGCATTTATCTTATCAGAGCTACTAATTTTATTACATTTGAAAACATTCAAATCAGCAGACACATGAAAGAAACGTTTGTGCATGGAAAAAGACAATCGTTATGCAATTTAAGACATTCCAGTTCTACCAAAGTATCTTGCTAATGTGTGTTAAAATGCCCATTTTTTTGTTATAGAAGTTGTGAGTTTATGGAAAAATCATGAATAAAATACAGGGGTCCCATATACCACCATATTATTAACATCTTGAAAATGCTCATGATTTTGGACCAGTTTCTGAACTCAATTCTCCTTTCTTTTCCATGGTTTGCCGTATACAATTTTCTCATTCACAGTGTCTAAATATTTTTTAACTTCTCCTAGAGTATCTATTTTGAAATTTTATCAGCTAAAATATATTGCTGACTGCCAATAAAATTTTTATTTTTTATTTTTCTGGACTAAATGACACTTGTAATATTTCTAAATAGTGTTATAGAATGATGGATGTCAACATCCTGTCTAATTATTAATATTATCTGCTTTCAACAAGCAGCTGAGCCTAAATCCATGTGGAATTTAGAGATTGGCCACACAGCTTCTATTTTATTATTTCTCCTCCTCCCGCCCCGCCCCCGCCGTTGTCTGCTCTCTTTGTCCATGTACTGTGTGTTCTTCTGTGACCACTTGCATTCTTGGTGGCACTGGGAATTTGTGTTTCTTTTTGTTGTGTCATCTTGCTGCATCAGCAATCCATGAGTGCAGTGCCACTCCTGAGCTGTACATTTTTCGCTTGGGGCAGCTCAATGCAGGGTGCACGGCTTGTGCACAGGGCTCTCCTATGTGGCACTGCACTCCTTGCATGCGGCAGCACCGCACATGTGTCGGCTCACCCCACAGGCCAGGAGGCACTGATTTTGAACCCTGGACCTCCTATATGTAGGCAGACGCTCTATCAGTTGAGCCACATTCACTTCCCAACACACACAGCTTTTCATGTAACATTATATATTGTGCCCCTTTTAAATTGTTTAGAGGTTTTTTTTTTTCCATCTTTAGAGAGTCTGGCTTATGTCACTCAACATGTTGTCTATCAACTGATTACTCTGGGGCTTTTACATATGTCATTAAAGAATCACACTCTGTCAAGGAACATTCCCAAAACTAAACCCTTAAAATTCTACCAGAGATACTTGCTTACCTATATCCTTTTCATAATTATATTTATATTAAATGATCCTCTAAAAGGATCAGTTAATTTGTTAATTCAAATCCTGTGTATTATAGGGGTATTAATTCTGTTCTTTGTAACTTCACACTGTTAATAACTAGAATAAGAACCAGATTTCCTGGAGATAATCAGGAGGAATAACCTGTTTCATTGAAGTTTTCTGCAACATTTGCTGTGGGTGCTCCTTTTCTTATTTCTCCTCATTAGGACCACCCTCTGTTCTCATACTTCTCCATTCCAGTGAGTGTTCCTTTAGGCATTCCTCCTCTCCCGTATAGGATGGTGTTCCCAGAATTGTCTCCTTGGTTCTCCTCTCTTTTCACTCTGCATACTCTCTTCACCCAAGGGGAAAACTGGTGAGTCCCCATCTGATCTCTCCTTCACTGATTTAATTTCTAAGCTAGACATCTTTTTTCTCCACTTAGTGATCTCCTTGGAACTCTTACTTGTTCCTCAAATTCAACAAATATCTAAATAGATTAACCACCTCTCTCCTCCCTGACTCTGCTTTATCCCTCATTCTACACCTCTAAGTTTTGTTATCTGTCATTCCCAAATATGTCCAAATCTGGCCCTTGCTAATAACACCATTACTACTGAAATATCCCAGATCTCATCAGCTTTTGCTTCAACAAGTTCATCAGTTGGCTAACTGATTTCCTCAGCTTTAGTCTTGATATTTTCTCAATGTATATCTACAGTTATCTATTCAAAATGAATTTTTTGAATTCTTATTTTAAATTAAAATTTTTCTAACTTATGATAGTAATGACTTCTTTCCTTTCCTATTCCTCTTTGCTTGGTTTGGTGGTTAACTTCACATGTCAACTTGGCTAGGTTATGGTGTCCAGTTGTTTGGTCAAGCTAGCACTGCCTGATTGTTAACAATGAGGGTATTTTTGTGGATGTAAATCATTAGTCACAGAACTCTGATGAATTCCCCAAGGGGAAGCTGGCTGGCAAAAGTAGAGACAGAAATTCTTTCTGACTGATGAAATCATCAGTTCTCCCTTTACGGTTTTCACCTGATTGGATAAGATGTCTCTTGTTGCTGAAGGCAATCCCCATTGTTTATTGGAGATGTAATTGGCCATACATGCAATCAAATGATGGATGATTTAAATCAACTGGACACCATAACCTAGCCAAGTTGACACATAAACTTAATCACATAGGTATAAATATGATTATGCTTGTTATCTGCAGAAAATTCGTTAGCAATCATCATCATGGTCAGGAGAAAAAATCCAAACTCCTTAGCCTGCCCTTGACACCCCTTCATGGAATGACTCCAGTCTCCGTCTCAATCCAGTCTGTTATTTCCCACTTTCCATTCTAAGCTCTAGACATACTGAACTACTTTTTTGCTGCTCTGAATTTCCATATGCTCTCTCTTGCCTCAGTACAATATCTATCTATTTATCTATCTCCCTATCATCTATCTATCTATCTATCTATCTAGAAAAATTGTGGTTTTACAGAACAATGGATAAAATATAGGATTCCCATATAACACACTATTATTAACAACTCGCATTGGTGTGGTACATTTCTTACAATTGAAGAAAGCACATTTTTATAATTGTACTATTACTTATGGTCCATGGTTTAACTTGGGGTTCACCATGTTGTGTAATTCCATGAATTTAAAACAAATTTTTATTCAAGTAACATATATAAAACCTAAAATTTTCCCTTTCAACTGGATTCTAATATATAATTTAGTACTGTTAATTACATCACAATGTTGTGCTAGTAACACCACCATCCATTGCTAAAATTTCTCCATTGTTCTAAATAGAAACTATACATTTTTATTTTTTCATTTTTATTTATTTATTTATTTATTTTGAAACTATACATTTTTAGACCTTAAATCCCTATTCCCTACCACACCCTATCTCCTGGTAGTCTATATTCTAGAATCTGACTCTATGAGTTTGCTTATTCTAATTATGTCATATCAGTGAGATCATATAATATTTATCCATTTGTGTCTGGCTTAATTTACTCAACATCATGTCTTCCTTGTTCATCCATGCTGGTGCATACGTCAGGACTTCATTCCTTTTTAGGTTGAATAATATTCCATTGTGTGTATAAAACACATTTTTAAATCCATTCTTTGGTGGATGGACCCTATTTGTGTGTACTACTTCCTCCCAGCTTAGTGTATTCTTCCAACCACACTCCCTTAATGTTTCACTGTGCTGATCTTTCAGGGCTTAGTTTAGAGAACACTTCTTCTGGAGCTCTTTCTTTGAATTCCCCAAGACTTGACTAAGTGCCTTTTCACTATTCTCACAAAGCGCCTTCTACTGTCTACATAATAGCACTTATGTATCATTGTGTGATTGCGTGTTTACCCACATGCCCGTTCATTTGACTGTGAGTCCTGTAATCGCCAGGGTTCTGCCTTTCATCAGGCATAGTACCTGGTATGAAATAAGTGTACAATAGGAGTTTGCGGGAAGCATGAGTGAGGTAGGTAGAAAATATGTTTGAGATTTCTAATTGTTTGAAACTTTACAGTTGCTCCCCATCACCTTTGAGAGAGGAGCCAAAGCCTTTAGTCCTAGGTGGCCACACTCGCAGCTCCTGTCACACTCGCAAAACCTCTAAGTCCTCAACCTTGGTAGGACCTTTCTTGTATCTTAAACCTTATCTTTCATTTCTTCATACTTACTTTCTTCAAATGATCCCACATTCCCTTAAATGCCACATCTTCTGCCTTTGCCAGGTGAAGTGCCTGCCGCTTAGTGCTTCGTGGAGTGACTTGCATAACCTCTACTATACTATCTTTATTCTTTTGTTATAATAATTTATTAATATGTCTATCACCCATTACACAATGAATTTCTGGGAGAGAGCATGGAACATAACACCCTGGAGATTGTTATGGTTAATAAATGCTTATTGGATCAATGAATGAGGAGGGCAATATTTTGATATTGATCAGTTATAAACTAGGTCCAATCTCAAACCACAGACCTTATCTTTAAGATAGAAAATAAAAAAGTAATCTAAGAAGATGTCCCTAAAAATAATGGAATAAACCTCCCAGAAAAAAGAAATTTTCCAGAATTAAAGATTAGCTAATATCTATATTAGATTTCTAATCTTCTAAACTGATCATTCAGGTACCATTTCTTAATTATGTACAAGACTGTGTGCTAATTGTTTTAAACAACTTATCTCATTTAATTCTCACAATCCTAAGAAGTTTTAAAATTAGACCTAGAGTGGTTAATTATCTTGCCCAAGATTCTGCTGCTCTTAGTTGCAGAACTGGGACCTAAACCCACTAAACCATACATGAGATTTCTTGGCTCAAAAGGATAACATGTTTTCTAAGAGACAGAAAAATATTTTCTGAAAAAAGAGTATGAAATATGATCCTTTGACCTAAGTCTCAGTCACCATTTGTAATTTTCTTTAAAACAGTTCAGAGAACTCTCTGTAGTTCGTACATGTTCCAAAGTCTGGTAGACAGCACTTATAATGATAAATAAAAGTGCGAACCAAGTAAATTGCAAATTCTTATCTCTTTTGTAGTGCCTGAATTGTGTGTCATATTCCCCAATTAAAATTTGTCAAATTAGTGAATTAATATCATAAAGAATAATCAAAAAAGTACTCAATAGTATCTCCCTAAGCAACCGTATTTCAAATGGGAAAAGAAAATCAAAAGTGGAGTAATAGATAAAATCCAGGCAATTTTTATTAAATCAAGAAAAGTGTTAACTAGAATTTCTGCCCACTATCAATATAATGGAGAGTCTGTACGGATTATAAATAAGACTTCTAGAGACCACAATTGGCCACCCACTATACCTAGGAGGACAGAAGTTAAATCCACTGATAAAGCAAGGATATAGCATAGAAATTTGAGCTAGCTAGAAAGGTGGCCATCCTGTGCAATTGCCTTCAGAGACTTGTTGACATGGTTGTCTTTGACTACATAGTACAAGGTACAAATCAGCTGTTGGTGACTCATATAGCACACAAAAGGGGAATTCAATATTTTCATTTTTAGGCCATTGTCAGGCAATTATATTTTGCCCACATCACCTCAATCTAGCACCAAAGGAATCATCATCAAAGCTCTGAAAGTTCCTATTGTAGGAAAAAAGTAGCAGTTGGAATAGTACTTAGTAAATAGGTTTGTATTAATTTCCCAGGAATTCTGTGACATTATCACGAATGGGGTGGTGCGGCGGCTTGCTCGGTCGGTAGAGGTGGGGTCTGGCTGCGGACGGGGGGTCGGTCCAGCTCTGGACGAGGGGTCGGTCCGGCAGCAGACGAGGGTTCGGTCTCACAGGGGTTGCGCGGTTCGGCTGATGGGGTCGCCCGGAGAAGCCGGCGACGAGGGGGTCGCCCGGAGAAGCAGGCGACGAACTGGGGACAAGGGAGGCCAGGCCCTTGTTGGGGGCTCTCAGGACTGGAGGGCGCACGGCAGAAGAACTACCGCGGAGACAAGGTAAACACGCAAGTCCAACTTTATTGAGGGAGAGGCAACAGTTTTTATAGGGGCTGGGGAAGGCTGATTGGTTGAAGCCACGCCCTGCTCTGATTGGTTGCCGGAGAAAGGTCAGTGGGAGGTGCTGGATGGGGGAGGGGTGGTGGTTAGGGATTGGCTGTCGCTGTTGCTGGGGGAAGTGGCAGGGTTTAGTGATTGGTGGCTGCTGTTGCTGGGGTAGAGGGCAGACTTGAGTTTCCCGCCCACGCCTGGCTGTTGCTGCTGTCGGGGGGAGGGAAAAGGGCAGACTGGATTTTTCCACCCACGCCTGGCTGTTGCTGCTGTCGGGGGAGGGGAAAAGGGCAGACTGGAATTTTCCGCCCTGCGCCTGCGCAGGGAGAAAGAAGAAGAAGGGTGCCGCCCCACAGGCATCATGTGGCGTCATCCGGGAGGAGGGGCGGCCGCGGAAGCATGGCTGCCGAGAAGGGGAGACCCGAGGGCACTCTGCGCCCATGCCGAGCTCCCTTCAGGGATGGCGGTGGGCCCGACCAACCACCCTATTATGGGGGCAGCGGTTTGGAATAGGCCTACTGTGGCCGCCGCCCCTCGCCAGGCCAGCAAACCACACTTCAGCCCGAGGGGTGACCGCAGGGTGGCTTAAAACAACAGAATTTTATTCTCTTATCATTCTGGAGACTAGAAGTTCAAAGATCAAGGTGTCTGAGGGCCATGCTCCCTCCAGAGAGTCTAGGAGAGAGTCTGTTTTTGCCTCTTCCGACTTCTGGTGGCTCCAGGTACTCCTTGCATCACTCCAAACTCTGTCCGTCTTCACATGACTTTGCTTTCTCTGTGTGTTGTCCTTTTCTGTCTCATATAAGAATGCTTTTCATTGAATTTAGAGCCCATTCAGATTATCCAAGATTATTTCATCTTGAGATCCTTAACAATTACCTCTGCAAAGATCTTTAAAAATAAGGTCACATTCTGTGACCTGGACATGTCTTTTTTATAGGGCCTGTGATAATGCACATGTCTTTTTTATAGGGTACCATTCAATACATTACAAGATCCTGATCTCAGTAAGAATTTACTGTGTGCCTGCCACCTGTTGCTAAGCATGTCTACCTGGACTACAAATTTTCAAAACAACCCTACATTAAATCACAACTGTTATTATTTCCATTTAACAGATGGGGTAACTGAGATTCAGGCTATGTCTCAAGGTCATACTATTAAGAGCTAAGATAAAGTCATATCATGAGTCCTGAGCCTGCCCTCAGCAATGCAACTCTGCTTTGACCTCACAGAATGTGTTGTGGGCCCAATTTCTGTCTTGTATTTGTTTTCCATCTTCCATCGTTCTGTTACGTTCTGTCATTATTATGGCAAGGCCCTCTTTCTTTTCTCTTTCTTCTGTTAAGGAATATCCTCCCATATGCTATACATTTGACTTTTCTCCAAGAGATAAAAATGTAGTTTTGGATAATCTCTCTTAAAAAGAGCATAAATGTCAGAAATTGAGATTCATAGAATATGTATAAACAGAACTAATTATACAATTCATGGGGACTTCTGTTAGAAAATCCTGAGCCAAGTATTAATCTTTCATTTCTTACTTCTGCCTTAAATTATATAGTACCTCCACTTCTCTAAAAAAGAAGTTTAAAACTAAATAAATCTAAGAGAACATTGTGGAAAAACAAATAACTGGATTGGGTACTCTTCTTTTTTCCTAAATCACTTTTATTAAGACAGCTTTTGAAAGCCATTTCTCTTAAAATTTACTGCAATTGAGAAACATGATACAACAATTACTGTATATAGAAGTCATCTTCAATCCTGAGAATAATACAGGATATTCAGGGTCCAGGACTACCACAATTTGGTTACTCCAAAGTGTCTTGTCACAAAAGATTAATGACGACTCCACTTATTGATAGAGCACTTAGGAGCTTAGTTACCACCACACTAATATCCAAAGGAACATTCCTTCATCCTGTGGTTTTGTATTGCCTCTGTGAGTTTCATTTCCTTGCCTTTTCAATTTTACTTTCTGACTGTCTAAGTTAATTTTCATTGCTTCCTCTGGTCTTTTCCAGTTTAAATCTCAATTTTATAATCTGTCTCTTATCACAGTCCACTGGAGCAGTATTTAGTAACTTTTCCCCCATAGTTCATGGGCACAGAACTGGTGACAAGATATATTACTTGCTCCCATGCACAACATAGCATGTTTGGCAACAGTACACTTTACTTACCAAATTGTAAAATACTTAAATACTTAGCTGGACATTCCATATGTAGAGCCATTGATTTCTTTCTTTGGCTTTAGAAAACTGTTACTTATGAAGAAAAAAATTGAGGAACAAATTTGTTTCAGAGTAATGATAAGTGATTAATGATTAAGGTATTAGAGCATTTGCTTTGGCAAACCTCCATATATAATCTAGAGGATTTGAGAATTTTCTAGGTAATCCATATCTTACTGATGAGATAATTCCCCCTTTTTAGAGCTTGAAAGGACTTCAGAAAATACATGATCTTTTCTCATGTTTTACAAAGAACACAATCTGGCAGAAAAATTTCTGATTTCAGGCTTCCGAAGACTGGTTGAATGCACTTATTGGAATTAACAAGGTGGCCAACTCACAGTGATAGTACCTCACATTTTTTCGTTAAAATGTGCTAGACCTTCTGATAAGTATTTTATGTATATTATTTCATTTTATCCTCCAAGGCAAGTTCTATCGATATTCCTTTTTGGGCGATGAAAATACTGAAGTGCAAAGAGTTGAGTATGTAACTTGCCTGAAGTTATACAGCCTATTGGTAATGAAGTAGAGATCAGAGCCTAATTCAGGTTCCTCAGTTTAGTATTTTGACCATTTAAAATAGTCCCTCCATAGTAGCTTGCATTTATCCAGACTACAGATAACATTATTTCAATGGGTATAATTAATAGGTTGCCAGTTACCTCCCTGAGTGGACTAGGTAGCTTTATTCTGTCCCTAGGTCCTTTAATGTCTCCCCCTTTATCTCTTTTACAGAGGAAGTCCTTTAACACTTTTCTATGACAATTTTGACAAAGTCACATTCCCTAACAGGACAAGAGAGATTAGTGTTTACAATGCCATGACTGGCAAATCCACTGTCATGAGACAAAACCAATAACTTTCTGCACAGCCCCCTTCCCCCCCTGGCTCCCTGGTAGACCTTCCTCAGGCTAAGCTCTAATTCACACACTAAAGTCAATTGGAATTTTGCCTGGATAAAAATGGTGACATCAGGCCTGCTGACAGCAAAGAATGAGTCTTGAATGACTAAAAAATCCTGCATCTTAGTAAGAGTCTTCTTGCCGACCTCAAAAGAGGATTTTGCCTCAAGTGAACTCTTTGCTGCCTAAGTCTCCAAGCTCCAAACAGTTTGGACTCCATTTCATGAAACTTTTCCCCAAGTTTTATTATTTTTTATGCTAAGAAAATCAGAAGAATATAGTTTCATTCTAGTGCCAGTGGTTGGCTGATCTACAAAGGGTGTTAAGAGTCATCTAGTAAATCCAATGGATGTGTCATGATGATGGGAACGAGTGTTGTTGGGGGGGGGAGAGGGGGGGTGGGGGGGTGGGGTTGAATGGGACCTCACATATATATTTTTAATGTAATATTATTACAAAGTCAATAAAAAATTAAAAAATTAAAAAAAAAAAAAAAAAAAAAAAGAGTCATCTAGTAATGAGATCTGCCTTAATAGGAAACAAGATGACAATTGTGTGGAGAAGAACTCACAAATCTAATCGAGTTATAAGGAAAACTGGGAAGCGGACTTGGCCCAGTGGTTAGGGTGTCCGTCTACCACATGGGAGGTCCGCGGTTCAAACCCCGGGCCTCCTTAACCCGTGTGGAGCTGGCCCATGAGCAGTGCTGATGCGCGCAAGGAGTGCCCTGCCACGCGGGGTGTCCCCTGCGTAGGGGAGCCCCAGTCGCAAGGAGTGTGCCCCGTAAGGAGAGCCACTCAGCGCAAAAGAAAGTGCAGCCTGCCCAGGAATGGCGCCGCACACACGGAGAGCTGACACACAAGATGATGCAACAAAAAAGAGACATAGATTCCCATGCCGCTGACAACAACAGAAGCGGACAAAAGAACACGCAGCAAATAGACACAGAGAACAGACAACTGGGGCTGGGAAGGAAGGGGAGAGAAATAAAATAAAAAATCTTAAAAAAAAAAATAAGTAAGGAAAACAATTTATTGCAGGGCTATTGCTGAAAGTGTTTATACTACATAGGTAATATAACTCAATGAATAAGAGATATTTGCTCCTTGGGCACTCTGATTTTTTCTAAGTGCCCAGAATAAGTGCCTGGCACATGGTAAATACTGAATGATTTTTGTTGAATGAGTGTTATTGAGTTTGGATTTTAGAAATTTATAAACTGGGTTTAAGTCCTTCCTCTATCAGTGTGAACTAGAGCAGTTTAAATAATTTCTTTAGGCCTTTGTCTTCTCATCTATAAAATGGATATTATAACACCTTCCTAATCAGGTGGATGTAAAATATGACAAAAGGAACACTCAGTACAATATCTGACATACAAGATGGTAATTCTTGTGCAGTGAGTAGCTGTCATCATGATCACCAGCACCGCCCCCATCATTACAATGGACTTTATGACCAGCAATACCACAATTATGCCCTCCTGTCTTCTATGCAGACAAAAGAACAAGGAAAGTATAATGACAGTGACTCAAAACCAGTAAACTGAATTTGTATCTCCTTTAAAATAAAGGAGTGGATGGCTAATTTATCCAGATATTGATACTTGATACATTCTTGGTACTCAAAGACCATTAAAGACTGGGAATGTAAGTATGCCCATTTCTGCCTACATACCACCCTTTCAGGCAGGTCTGGAAGGCCTCACACTTTTAGGTTTCTTTGTTTCACCAGGAGGAGTGAACAGGTTTCTAAGGGCAACTCCCATGTAGATTTCTACTTGAGAGAGCTTTTGCTCTCTGCAGTGGAATGGAATTGATATTCCTGAAAGAAATCAAGAAGAAACCTGTCCTAGGAGGATGAGATTTCATCAGTTCTTAAGGCCTGGGCCCTACTTATATCCTTAGTGCAGGGCCTTGCAACCTCAGCTCTAAGGCACTTGGGACCTGATAATTTCTGGTTGAGGGGCCATACTGTGTATTGTGGAGTGTTGGCAGCATTTCTGCCCTCTACCCCTAGATGCTCATAGGTCCCCAACTGTGACAAATAAAAGCATCTGCAAACACTGCCAAATATCCTTTGGAAGGCAAATCACCATAGTGCAAAAGAAGGAGAACTTTGGCAAAGGATTCTTTCAAGTGCGTGTATCTATGGAGGCTGGAATTTCAGGAGCTCAGGCAAAGATTTTTTGGCTTTCACAATCAGTCAAGTCCTTTTAGTAAATACCAGTCACCCTCAACAGTTAGAGTTCAGTGGAAACTATGTATCTTCATTCAGTTCAGCAATACTACCACGTGTTATGTTTCAGTGAAAGCCAGTCTTAAATCAAATTCTGGCACACAAGCCAATAGTGTTAATAAGCAGGTGCATAAACAGTCATACAACCTGTCCCTTATATTTAGTAAAGTTTCCACTATTCATTCTTTTAGCCTCTCTGAAAATCTCACTCTCTGAAAGGTTCACTTTCCTGGAGATGCAACAGTATTCCTAAGGCAATATCAGCGAGACTTGTGGTTGAATCAGGCCACACATTCCTCCATTTTTGTGGTGGACTCATTGTCAAAAGGATTTATAGACCTGGAATATGATTGTAAAGACATTAAAGTACTGGGTTTATCAATGACACTTTTCAACAAAGTGCTTTCCACAAAGTCACTTTTGTGGCTTATCAATAATCAAAACTCACCTCTAATGTCTAGTATGCTAATGAATCAACACTGTGGCAGATTTATATAGTGATGTTTGAAGCACTCACTACAACCACCTCTGGAGTGTAGATCATCAATTAAGAAGTTTTAGGTCCTATTGAAACATCCTGGACTGTGCACTCCTGATGAGGGTATTTTCAATATTATTATCCAAACACTTTTTAGTATAAAGTTATTTTACACAAAAGTTTATCCCACACTTGGTATTGATACTTTGGTAAGATACTTAAGATCCCTGGACCCAAGCTTGATATAAAAGAGGTAGGGCTGGGCTTTATTGGCCAGGAAGATCTGAAGACCAGAGGCCATTCTTAGAATTTTCTGGACAGAATAAACCCCGAGGTTCAAACAGACCTGTATTTCTTCACAAACATGAAAGGTAGAACCTAAGTTTTATTTGAAATAAGGAAGAAAAAGAGGCATGTTTGTACTGGGGGAAAGATATGGCATTTATCCTATCTCTCAGAATGGTACGACTCCACATGAATTTTTACATAGGTCTTCTCTGAGTTCTGTTTTGTTAAGTCAGGGTTCTTGGAGGACCTTGGGTAGCTTCCAACTTCATTCTCTCTTTATGATGATTATATTCTTTATGACTTTTTTTTTGAGATTTATTTTTTATTTTTAAATCAAAAAATTTTTTATTGATATCCGCCCTCTTTGTGGCTTGTTTTTGCTGTTCTGCTCTGTGTCCATTCACTGCGTGCTCTTCCGTGTCTGCTTGTCTCTCTTTGTTGCATCATCTCGCTGCACCAGCTCTCCGCGGGTATGGGCCGTCAGCTCTCTGTGGATGCGGGCCAGCCTGCTTTCACAAGGAGTCCCTGATGTGTGAGCCCAGGGCCTCCCATATGGTAGACGGGAGCCCAATCGATTGAGCCACAGCCACTTCCCTCTTTATGACTATTTTTTAATGGCAATTTAAATTCCAGCAGTAAAATCTGATTTTCATTGCAATGAATAACTTCTAGTGGAAAAGAATTGGAAAATTTCCTCCAAGATGACACCTGGCAATGATTTTCTTTTGTCTCTCAATTTCGCATCCAAGATTGCATCCAAATATGCCCAAGAAAGCCCTGAGTATGGAGGTTCTTGCACAGAGTGTGGAAGATTCACGCTGATTCAGTATGTAAGAGCCACAACATTTTCAGTACCAAAAGTTTTATTTGTTGCTTTCGCAGATATAAAGAAATTATAAAGCTTGTGTAACCATTGGTCAAATCTGTATGAGAATATGACCTGATGTGCTGGAAGCTTGTGCTTACTGAAGATTAAACATTGACCATTTTTATCTTAGCAGTATTAAATTAGGAACCTTAAATTTCATTTTGTTTTTAGAAATATTTGCACATTGGTGTGGAGTCCCAATCTTAGTGCCTTACCTGGATGTTAGACACAGTGAATTATTTTCTGTCCCCTAACATATTTTGCTTCTAAGTGTTTCTTTTTTTTTTTTTTTCCTGTTTGTTTACAGTGGCTTTACATCTACCTGATATGAGTTTCCTTTCTTCATTTTTCTGGTTCCCTTGACATTAACCCACAAGATCTCACTATCTTGTTGTCCTCTTTATCACCTTTTCCAGAAGCAGGACCTCCATGCATTGTCCTCTCATTGTCCATCATAAGCCCCTTAATTCAGTGAGGATGCTATCATGTAACCAACTGGTCCTTTTCATGACTCTTTTTCCACCCACTGCCAGTTCTTTGGAGGCAGGAAATATGCTTTATTCATTATTGTATTCTTAGAAACCAGCATAATCTTCAGCATAAAATGAGCATCAATAAATATACCCTGAATTGATTCAGAATAAAAATTCATTTTCTCATACTTTACATATTCTGTTACTTTGGAATTACTTAGTGCTTTTTAGTTTACAAAGGAAGACAAATTTTATTTGGTGGCAATGGAGGCCCATTAGAAAAGCATTTCAGCAAGGGTATTAGACCATCTTTCCCAGGCAGCTGTGGGAAGCAGGGAGGGTTGTACAGTGGGTATGGCACAGAACAAAAGGAGAGGCATTGCTAGACTAAGACTATGTTTGTGGTTTTCAGTTGAGCTCATGCATGCTCAAAGTAATGAGATTTCTTGGGAGAATAAAATGAGAGTCAAACTTTGGGTCTGGGTTCTTTGCAGGGAGTTCCAGGGAATGCCCCTGAAAACCTTAGCCTGCAGATGGGGCGGGGTGGGAGAGTGAGAGAGTAGGATGAGAAATTTGCAGAAACTGTGTGTGTGTGTGTGTGTGCATGCATAGGTGAACACTGGAAGCACACAAGTTGTGCAACTGATATTGTTCAAGCTAATTTTACTTAAAATCTCAGGGACAGAGAGGTCGCTAAATGACATCAAGTTACAGATGCTTTGCCTCCACTAGTACTTTTGATTCTCACATTAACACAATGAACTGGGCACAAAGTAGTTATCATTTTACAGATGAAGAAATGCAATTTCAAGAGATTAAATTAACCCAATAATAATAATAATAATAATAGATGCAGAATTATGTGTTAGTGCATGCTTTGCAGCATTAACTCATTTAATTCTCTCAAATAAAGTAGGAGGTTGCTACTACTGCTATACTACTTTACAGCTGAAAAAAAATGAGAGACTAAGTTATTTCTAACATCACAGAAGTCAAGACAAACAGCTCTAATTCTAAAGCGTCTGTAATTAGTCACTATGTTATTTCACCTGTCTAGCTTTTCAACTTGAAAATCCAGTTTTCTCAAACACTACTTTTTTCTAGTACATTATAAACAAACAAGTATTCCTACCCTCCCAGTCCCTCCCCAAAAAAGAAAAAAAGAAATCCAGGAGATGGTTTTACCCCCCTTTTTAACATTTGCTCATCCATTTTAAATCGGGCTCAATTACAACAAAGGAGTGAGGGGTTCCAAGTACAGCCCATAGCTTCCTCCATATTCAGAAGCAGCCCCTGCATTCCATCAACTAGCCACCTGCTCTGTTCATTCGGTGGGATCACAAACACAGCCAGAAACCCTACTGTTCCTTCACCTCCTCCTTCTTTGCATTTCAAGAGTTTCAGGACACCAGCAGACAGGAACTCATTCCTCCCACCATGTGCTGAGAAGGTCACCAGAGCTCCCAAATGGTGAATTGTGGCACATGGAGGAGGACTGCTTCTGCAAAGGTCACAGAGAGGTAGAAAGAAGACATGGTGAGCTACATACCCCTCCCACCAGGCCCAGCTCCTTCCACCTCATCTCTCCTATTGATTTTCTAGATAAGAGATGCAATCATCAGGCCCAGGAAAGATGAGTTGTTAGCATTTGATGATAATGGTTGGCACTGGGGAAAACTTTGAAAAGAAAATTTTATCCGCTAAACAATTCAGGACTAAAAATATTTCAGAATGATCGGGTTTTCTGCATTAGGTTACAAAGAATTCTTTCCTCCTTCAAAAGTGATCTGTAGCAAAAGAGGAAATGAAGAAATTTAGAATTAAAATAAATAAAAACCTAAATAGAACATAGCTAGTTTTCCATTTCAGAAACTGGTTTTCTGATGTAGAATTATCTTTATATTACTTAGAAAGATAGGATAAAATCCACATCCTACTTATCAATAGTTTCCCAAACTTCAGGTTTTTTCTTCTTTCCTCAGGTTTATCATATTCAATTCTGGCTTTTACTTTAATATTTTTAATTATTTAATATTTTTCTTTAAATTTTAGAGCTTAAATATTTCTTTAGCATTATTCTAAGTCATAATACCCATAAATTTGTATATCTGATATGCTTGTAATTTGATGTTTTAATATATGTTAAAATAAATACATAGCTATCAAAATAAAAATGATTTGATTATGTAACACTTAAAATCGTCTTACATATCACCAAGAGTACTTTTACCTCTTCTTAGACACACTATTCTAATTCTTGAACTAAGACAATAGGAATAATATTTCTACAACTCCTAAGGAACTATATTAAAGATCAATAGAATGGCCAGTCTCTGAAAGATGTTATTTATAAAGTAAATAATATAAGGATTTATGTGCATATTCCTTGATCTCTTGACTTCCATACTGATTGTTTTCACAGTGAGGCATCATCTTTCATGATCTCACCAAAGCAGCAAAGAGGGTTTAAGAATTAAATAGACTGGACTTAGAGACTAAGTGATCTTTTTCCACTCAAGGTCTTGAGCCTGAGAAGGAGAGTCATTTGTCACCTTTGATTTCCTTTCCATATGTATTCATTCTACAGAAGATATAGGCTGATTCTTGCAATAATTTCCTTGCATCAAATTATGTCATTTACTTAATTACCCCTTCTCTTCTGAAAATAGGCATCCATCTCCTTATTCATTCTCCTACTTCTCTACTGCTGGATGTGTTGTACAGGAAAGAAATTACCTTACCCAAAGAGAGGCCTTTGCCCTTGCTTCCTGGGAGGTGATCCATTGGCCTTTAGAATGTCCTGCTTGATCAGAGTGTCTTTGTTTACCTGACGGCCTTCGGCCACACTGGATCATCTAACAATGTGATCTATGATGTAGACTTGCCGCCACGTGCTGTACTCTGCTGGAGACAAAAGGTCAGCCACTTGGGCAGTCAATCGTCGACGTGATCAAGCCCCAGTAAAAGTTCTGGACAACAAGGATCACGTGGGCTTCCCTAGTTTGCAATATTTTGTGTATTGTCACTCATCATTGCTAAGAGATTAATGCTATCCCTGACTTCACTGGGATAGGACAATTGGAAGCTTCATGTTTGAACTCCACCTGAATTCTGCCCCATGCTGTTTTCCCTGAGTTGATTTTAATTTATATCCTCTCAGTGTAATAAGCATAAGTAAGAGTATAACAGCTTTCTCACTTCCACAAGCCTTCGTAGTGAATTACCAAATGTCAGGATAGGGATGGTACCACCTAATGTACATATAATCAGCACTTAGCAAAGATTAATAGGTGCTGAAGTATCATGGATGAAGAGTTCTGAAGATAAGTCACTTCTCTGAGATTCTGTTCATAAAATAGAAATAATACTATTACCTATGCCTAAGGTTATTATGAAGAATCAGTGCAGTGCTTTGCTGATCCATACTGGATCCTGAGGCAAAAGAAAAAGTCTGTAACACTGATCTAGTCTTTATTTAAAATTTTACTAAGTTCTTGGTGCCCCCTCAAATTTTGCACCCAAGGCGAGAGCCTCGTTTGTCTCACCCTGGTCCTGGTCCCAGTGAGAACGAAAAGAAAAAAAAAAAAAAAGAAATAATGAAGGCAAAATGCATAGCACAGTGTCAGTGCTGTAGGGAACAAGCAGTAAATAATATATAATTGTGCTGATATTGTTGTTGTTTGTAATTAGCCAAAGATGTTGGAAATTGAGTGCTATATTAATGATAAAAATAACAAAACAATGATCGCCAGGGATTAGGCAGTAATTTCATCTTAAAAGGAATCATCAGGAGTTTATTCCTGTACAGTCTGTGTGAGTGATAGTGTATTAGTTTTCTAATTTATTTTATGAGAAATGACAAATGAATAGGTTGGAGGCTCTTTGTGAGGGCTGGTATTTATAAAAAGATGTTGCATTTGCAAAGATTATCTCTAAACAGTTATCACATTTAACAGTCAATAAGTTGAAATGCTTAGATGTGTGATATTCTGGTTACATGGATTGAATGTTTTAGCTTCTACTGTTGAAAAGTCTCCATAAAAGTATTCATTATCTTCCCAATTGCATTAATTGGCCCAAGGGGCGCTGATGCAAAATACCAGAAATTGGTTGGTTTTTATAAAGGATATTTATTTGGAGTATGAGCTTACAGCTACCAGGCCATAAGCATAATTTACTTCCCTCACCAAAGTCTATTTTCATGTATTGGAACAAGATGGCTGCCAACATTTGTGGGGGTTCAGGCTTCCTGGGTTCCTCCCTTCCAGGGTCTTGCTTCTCTCTGGGTTCATGGTTCCCTCTTCCCAAGGTTTGCTTCCTGTGCTCAGCGTTTCCCTCCTCCTGGGGCTTGCTTCTGTTTCCTCTGTGAGCTTACTTCCTTGGGCTCCAACTTAAGGCTTCAGCATCAAACTCCAACATCAAAACTCCAACATCAAAAACCCTCAACTCTGTCCTTTGCCATGCCTTTTATCTGTGAGTCCCCAACCACTAAGGGGTAAGGGACTCAACACCCTAATGATGCAGCCCAATCAAAGCCATAATCATAACTTAATCACACCCAGGTACAGACCAGATTACAAACATAATCCAATTTTTGGAATTCAAAACCATATCAAACTGCAACACCTACCATAGTAACTAAAGTAGACATAATGTAATAAAATCTCTTGATGGTGGAGGTCCTGTTGGGACTTTTGGGTTTCATTCTGGACATCCATGATCTTCAGTTCAAACTGTTTAAAGAAGGTGTTGGAGTCAGAGCTGTGACTTTTGAAAATGAATCCCTGACCAAAAGTAGAATTTCTACCATGACTTCTATCGTAGGTTTTGATGGAGATAAAAGAAAAACAAATTCCTTGCTGGATTTCTTCAAATAGTTTGGGGTTATTCCAGTTTTACAACTGCAAATAACACATTGGCTCTGTTTCCCTATTTTTGTATTAATTCCTCAAGGTGAATTAGCATTTCAGTAAGGCTTTACAATCCAATAATTGATCAAAATTATGTAAATGAAATAGCCTTATCTTTTAAGGTTATATAAATAGCTAGTTTAATTGACAATTTTTCCATCAGTTATACTGTCATAATATATGCCAGGATGAGATATCTCTACTTCTAAGAGACCTATATCATCTCTTCTGAGGCTGTTAAAATGTCCAAATCAAAAGGCATCATCAGAGACATTTTCTCCCTGAGCTAAAGCTATTGGTGATCAGGCATATGATAGTGTCCTCTCTTCTTTCCTCTCTCCTCTGGGCCTCATTGCTTTCAGCTTCTGGCTAAAGTGGCTTCCTCAGCTTCTGTATTCCATTGATTCCAGCTTCTGGCTCCCAAGGTCTTCTCTCTCAGCTTCTGGGTTCCTCTCTGTCCCTGCAGCTTTTTTTCTGTGTCTGTGGCTTTTTATTCCTCCATTTAGAAAGGACTCCTACAAGATGATTAAGACCCACCCTAGGTCACACAATCTAATCAAGGGCACTTAACCAAAGTAATAGATCCCACCTAAAACAGAAATGGGATAGCTTTAAGAACAGGACTTTTGGGGGCCCACAAAAGACTCCAGATTTCCCAGGTGACTCTCATGCACAAGAAAGTTTGAGAAACACTGCTGTTTATACACTTTAGTAAAAAATAAGTTCAGTTGAGAAACTTGCAGTCTCTGTTACTAATGAGAAGCCCAGATTAAATAGTTTGGTGATCACCTGTTTTGGCTGCCTAGCTGTTAAAACAATACAATGGGTTGGCTTAAACATGGGGAATTTGTTGACTCATGGTTTTGAGGCTAGGGGACTACCAAAATCAAGGCATCAAGTCTGAGGCATTGTGGGACTGGCTGCTTTGATGCTTGGTCCTTGGCTTGTACTGTCACATGGTAATGCACATGGCAATGTCTTCTCCTTTCTTCTCTGGGTTCCACTGACTTCCAGCTTTTGACTGTTCCCCATGGCTTCTCTCTTTGTGTGTTTAATTTCCTTTGCTTATAAGGGCTTCAGCCATATTAGATTAAAGCATACCCTTAATCTTTGGCACCCTTTTCAATTTGGGCACAAGTTCACTAATAACATCTTCAAATGTCCTATTTTCACGTTCTTTTATACCTACAGGATCAGAGGTGGAGACTTAAATCTATCTTTTCTAGGGGACATGATTCAGTCCCCAATACCAACCCTCCCAGAGTGTCTAGAGCTGAGTGGTTTTCTAAGACACCACTTAGAAAACCTGGTTCTAAAACCAGGTAAGTCCCAAACAAACTGGGACAACATGCTCATCATGATAAAATGATTTTGTGCATATTTTTAAAGGTAGAATATTTTGCATTTCATTTTGTCTCTGTCTGATTTCCTTTATTTTCATACTGAATTCCTGAGGACCTGCACATTCGCAAATTAATGTGGCTATCTTGTAGGCCACAGATTTGAAGATTTAAATAAGGTAGTTAGTTGGATTTGACATTTTGTTCTGCTATAACTGCTGCAGTTTGATTACACTAGAGGGTGTGATCCATAACTTGCTTCTCTGTTTAATTCTTCCTCATCTCAAAATTATATGTGCAATAGGTCTCAAAAAAGGCAGAAGCTAGAAATGGCTTTGAAGTTCTTTAAAACCAGTTAAAATTATTTATATTTCTTTGTTGTCTTTTATTTTTTTAGGATAGGCTATTATTAGTCATTCTTTTTGTTACCTGCCTGAGCAAATATTCTCATCAATAGTATAAGTTGTACCCATGTAAATGAGTCACAACTTCTCTTATTAGATATTGCTTTCAATGGTAGAGATCATGGAAGTACTATAGTTGACACTAAGACTTGATTAATACAATAAACAGCTACTAGTAATATCTGTATTATGTTAACTTTATGTGTGCTTAATTTTAATGTATACTTTGAAACCTACTTCTAAGGAAGTAGAATAGAAAATATGCCAAAAAAAGAAAAGAAAAGAATTTGATCTTTTGTGAAATTCACAGCAGAAACAAAACAAAACATTTAACACTTTGTCTATCTCTTATGAAATCTAATGATTTGGTGGGTGGGTGTTTCTCCAAACATAGTAACTCTGTACAAATTATTTGTTTTTAATGTCATAAAAGCGCATGCTATGTTACTTGGGTTTCTTAAAGCTCTTACAATGAAGATTCAATTATGTTGCATTCACAAACAATTAGGTTTGACTATCTGGATGCAAACAATTGTTGCCAACATTTTGCAGCATTTCATTTTTAACCAGTAAAAGCATTCTGCTTTGTCTATTAAAATACTCATTTTGTAAATTGTTTTTCATGTGATTTAAGCTGTAACACAAATTTTTTTTGTCTCTCTTTGCAGCTAATTTTCCCCCTGTTAAACCACATTGTTTAATGGGTAAGTTCTATAAATTATCTCTGAAATATTGACTTTCTGTACTGGATCAATGATTTGACCTCAAGTTTGAAAGAACTTCAGAGCCCAGTGAAAAGAAAGAATCTTTTCCAAAGGATCTAATATCCCTTTGGTAGTCACTGAGTAATTTTAGTTCCCAGTGTATGCCAGATTGAATGCTCTGATCCATGAATGTCAAGTGCATAATCTACTTAGAGTTTGGTCTGCCCAGAAAGCAGGGTTCACTGTTACTCTTAATGAGGGTCTAAAGTCATTGCATATGATGAGATCTGTGCCAAATCAAAATTAACCACTGAAAATCTCTTCACAAGGTACCAGGTTGGAAACCAACATAATATTGTTTCAAGTATAACACATCTTCTCCCCTAATGATGAAAAAGATCACGTTTTTGACTGAGCACCTGATGAAATATTTGGAATGTGTTTGCTGGCTTTCAGGAACAAGCATTATATATATATATATATCCTCATATGTTAAAATTACACACAATCTAGTGAGCTGTGCCAAAAATATTAGAACCATCTACCGTGAGAACAGATCCAAGTCTCCCATCTTCCGTTTTCCATCCCACTCCCACTCCATGCTCCCTGCATCCCGTGCCCTAGAAGGCCATTCCCCCACCTATTTAACTCATCACTCAGACTCTCTCCTTCTTCCCTTTCCCCACCCCTTTCTCCCTCAATCAGTTCTCACCCTAAACCCTCGAGGAGTAGGAGTCATTTTCATTCCCAATTTACAAATAAGTCTACAAAAGAATAAGTGACTTCGTGATCATTCAGAAGGTAGCACTGCTAGTATTTAAATGCCTAACACTGAAGCTGCACCTTAGTCTTTGTGCTATGATGTAAAAAATGCCCATTAGCAGTCTGCCTTGGTGTTCAGTGAGCAATAAAGGCATTAAGCAGAAGGTGCCCTGAAATGTACATCCACGAGAATATTTTCATTCACACTCTTATGACTTTTGCTGCAATGGTCTTACATACATCTCCCTAATCATGCAACTTGACTGCTTTTCATTCTATATCCTAAACCCCTGCAACTAGGTTTCCAATGTCTCACATTTCTGGGTGAAAGCAAGGTTTTGATACTACTATTGGCTCTGAAATTGGTTGAAAGAAATTATTGGATAGCTCTTCTCAAGTTCAAATCATGAATTGAATGAAGGTCTTATCCATACAGGTTGCTCAGTCTAATATACTACACTCCATTTGTAATTTGAGAGTTAGAGGAACTAATTTACTGTAGTTTACATGAAGTTGCAAAAAAAATTTGAACAAGATTTTTAATTATGTCTATGTTAGCCACAGCCATTTTAAGGTTTCCTATTTTTTTTTAAAAACCAGTTTGAAATTTTCCACACCACAGCGTGTCTATATATTGTTCCTTATCTAAGGTCTGTTTTCCAAGTTAGACTCCAAATATATTGGGCTGTATATTAAATTTGGGTTAATGATGTAGAAGTACGAATACAATGATCTATATAAACTTGCAAGCCATCAAAGAGCTTTGAGGGCATTTCAATGGCAGGCCAGATAAAATCTCAGGACCTCGTCATATAGCAGTGTTTTGGTTCATTTCAAAATCATTTTTTTAAGAAATGAAAATTTACTAACCTTTCACTCAACACAAAATAATGACAGTATCCTAGTTCATTTATATTCAGCTGGGATAACGTATTTATTCAGGTGCCAGATGTAGTGTGTTAATGGATTAAAGTATATGGGCAAAGCGGGCAATTGTACAGTAAATGTTACTTAAGTGAATTTGGCCTGCAAGGGTATTATTGATTTTATTTTATCTAATTTGGTTTGTATTGCAATTCAAGCTCAAGATGAGGGTTGAAGTCATCTGTCTTCCATAGGTGAAATGACTTCAGGTCACAAGGGAACTAAACTAAGTGGATAGGAAGTCTCTTCTTTTGAGGAAGCAAAGAGAGTGGAAATATTTTCCAGTGGGGTGGGGGTGTGGAAAGGGAAGTGTTGTTCTCTTCCCAAGGACACTAGGAAATCATAGTCCACCCAGAGGAAAACATGTAACCACAACTCACTGAAACATTTGGCTTCCCTGTCCTTATTAAAACAATATACTCTTAATAGATGAAGAGTGCTACTTTGTGGAAGTAGGCAAGGAGATAAGGGATGTATTGATCACTTTGTAAAGCTATAGCTTGGGAGGAAGGGTCTCTTTATATCTGATATAAAAAGGATGCAACTGCATGCTTCATGTTCACACCCTCATTTCTCCAATTGTCAGGGTTATGAAGAAAAGAGAATGCCTGATGGGCCTGGGAGAGCAAAATTTCTCTTTTTTTTTTGTCATTTTTCCCCCATTGAAGTTGTTATGAAATTGTTAAGTCCTAAATTTGGTGTTGAATGAGTAAAACTGACTGGTTAAAATGTAAACTGCTTAGTGCCATTAAACTATTGTGAAAATATCATATCATGTGGCTCTAATCCCAGAGTTATTATAACCTGAATTTGTGAAGATTATAAAGAAAATGAGAGTAGCCAAGATTTTAAAAATAGGATTGTCAGAAAGCGAACAGCTTTGGTTCAGCTTATTAGTGTGGGTCCTGTGACCCATGCCTATCAAACAAGGAGGGATTCATATCCTCTCCAATTAAAGATGGGGAAACTGAGGCCTTGGGAAGCCCAGTGACTTTGTCCAAGGCCACCAGGGGTGCCCTAATAGGTTTCCAGGTGTTAGGGGGATCGGTGCTGCACACTAATATTAGTCCCTTGGCTCCTTTGCTTCTAGAGTTTTAAAGAGATCTATTAATTAAACAAAACAGTCAGACAGCTCCCCAGGAGGCTTTGGATATGAAGTCTCTAATGACTCCATGCAAAATGTCCCAAACCTGAAACATCTGTTCTGGTGATACAGTCAAGTTCCACTCCACAGTCCCAAGTTAACAACTTATTTCCTCTCCTTTTATTTTTATTTTTTTGAAATGCATAGCAGCTGTCCATGTATTTTAGAGGACAGACCTTGGTTTTAAAACTTAGCCAGAGAATGCTATATAGAAAACTCTTCACACGTCACTGTATGTGCTAATTAGAAACTTCTTACACAAGGACATAAATTCATTTAGACACTGATGGATTTTCAGCTGCCAAATAGCTCCTGTGAAAAGGCCAGAAAAGTAAAAATAGTCAGTCTAATGAATTTAACATTTATTTTTATGCAAGCCTGGGTAATTTTTAGAATTGCTTTGTTTTTAGAGGAATGATTTGCATGTGCAATACATATGCTTTTTGAGACTTTTGAAATATTATTTCCTGGAAAAGGAAAGTAAATTTTCTTGATAGAAAGGCATCCAGCCAGATACCTGGAGTTAAATCCAGAACACCAGAAATGAAAGGAAGAGAGTTAATTCCTAGCTCATGTTTTCACAAGGCCCTGGGGGAAAGAATGAAGAGGATCAGGAAAAAGATGACGGTGTCTTATGACTTCACCGCAACATGGGGTAAATTTGTCTTCCACATGTGCCCTACAGCTAACAAAGAGCAGTCACCCAGGTTCCTCTCTTCTGCATTTCTCCAATGAGGGACAGCAGGTAAATGTCAAAGTCTCATCTCTCTCACAGAAATGCAATTTCATGTGCTATTTCTTTTAAATGCCCCCCTTTCTTGTACTTTGCCCTCATTGCACACACACACACACACCAACATACACACACACATCCACCATTCGTCATTCACCATCCAGCCCACCCATCCATCTATCCATCCATCCATCCATCCATCCATCCTACAAATAAGTCCTGAGATGCTCCTATTGGCCTGGCACTGTTTTAGACTCTGAAACAAAACAGAGGATGACACTGCTCTTGTGCAGCAAATGCTCTGCAAGGAGAACCATATAGGTAAGACCTAAATAAATTCACAGTGAAAATAATTTTGAGTAGAAATAATTGTTGGAAACACTATAAATACGGTGTCATGATGAAGAATTAATGGGAGGAATGAGGTCCTGGAGAAGCAGGTTGTTTATGAAAAGGCCTTCTCAATGAAATGGTCTAGTGTTTGGAGCATAGTAATTGCAAAGGTACTCAGTGGAGTGCAGTACAAGATGAAGTCAGGTTGATGAGCAGGGGCAAAATCATAAGGAATCTTAGTCCATGAGCAAGTACTTGTATTTTCATTTTGATTTAAACTGCGATACAATTTTCTATAAAACATCTATGTGCTGGGTATTGTACTAAGTACTTTACAGATGCTATTTCTGGCTTTACAACATACCAGTGAGGAATACAACAATATTTCATTATGTGAATTAGAATAATAAAATTTAAAGAGATTAAATGAAATTTCCAATGTTATTTGGTTAGCTAATGGTAGAGCCAATATTCTAACTGAGATCTAACTCCACAATCTGAGCCCTAAAACTCTCCCCATGCACTCCACTTCTCCTTTATCCTAGTCTCCAGAATTATCTGGCATGTTGGGCATTAAACATAGATGAGGCATACACAACAGCAACGAATTTCTGAAATAAGAGGACTGAGGTCCTGTGGACCTAAGAAAATGCATATGAAAAAAAGCAGTCATTAAAACATCAGTTAATGGTAGCGAGGCTCTGAATAGTCTCTGGTAAATTGCCTCCCTTGTGAGAGTCTTCATCTTTAGCATCTAGATGAAGATTTTCATGATGTCAAAAAATCATCATATTCTCTCTCTATTATGAGTAGATATGAGTTATATTTATATGATCAAATGTATATAACTCATATATAATCTTATGTATGAGTTAAATATTGAGGCATATTATAATTTTTTTAATGACCTTAGAATTTTTCTGGGCCACATGCTGTTCCAGAACTTTGCAATTCCCCATCAAAAAGTAGAGACTGTTTCTCCTCTTCCTGAACCTGGCAAGGGCTTCCAGATACGCTCAGTGAATGTGGCAGAATGGTGCTCCAAGACTTCTGAAGCCAGGTTGTAAAGTGTGATGCAGCTTCCACCGGGCTCAATCTCTTGGGATGCTTCTCCTTGGAACTCAGCTGCTAGGTTGTGAGGAGCCCTAGGTCACATGGAAGAGCCTTGTTTATCTGTTTCTGCTAATAGCCCCACTTAAGGATGTGTCCCATAGATGGTCACCACAAAGGATTCCAGCCTCCAGCTTTCATCTGATGTTGAGTTTAACAAAAACAAGATATCCCCACTAAACCTTGTCCAATTTACAGATTTTTGAGAAAAATAAATGCTCCCATTGTTTTAAGCCACTAAATTTTAGGGAGAATTATTATGCAGCCAAAGCAATGACAATATATATTTGAAAAATCAGAGGACATAAAAACTAAAATGTGGCCTTTCAGGAAACCAGGAGACTGTCCAATCTAACCTGGGGGAGGTGATATAGTTATTTGTTTAAAAGAATTTGTGTTCCATGTGGAATCTGAGCCTCCTCTTGACATAGAGGTGCAATGGACACAACCAATCCAATGTCCACATAGAAGAGGTGGCATTGGATTGGGAAAAGTGGACATGGTGACTGATGGGTATGGGGAAAGGCAGGAAGAGATGAGAGGTGGAGGCGTCTTTGGGACATGGAGCTGCCCTGGATGGTGCTTCAGGGGCAATCACCGGACATTGTAAATCCTCACAGGGCCCACTGGATGGAATGGAGGAGAGTATGGGCCATGATGTGGACCATTGACTATGAGGTGCAGAGGTGCCCAAAGATGTACTTACCAAATCCAATGGATGTGTCATGATGATGGGAATGAGTGTTGCTGGGGGGGGGAGAGGTGGGGTGGGGGGGTGGAGTTGAATGGGACCTCACATATATATTTTTAATGTAATATTATTACAAAGTCAATAAAAAATAAATAAATTAAAAAAAACTTTTTGAATAATTGGGAAATTTAAATAAGGACTGGTATTAGATGATGACATTACAGAATTATTTTTAATTGTCTTAGGTCAAATAATTGTATTGGGTATAGGGTAATATTTTTACTTTTAGGAAATGCATATAGAGTTGTGAATTGTCATAAGGTTTGAAACTAAATTGCTTGAGAAAAATACATAATAGTGATTGTATTATTGTACTAATCTTATGATATTTCTATATTTTAAAAATCTAATAAAATTTTAGAGTATGAATTAAAATGCTATATGATGAAACAGTTGTAATTGTATGTAAAATTATATTATTGAGAGATTAAATAAGAACTTTTTAATTAGCAATTGAAGGTTTCAGAAACATTCTTACTATTTTAAAGTAAACATATTAAGAAACAATACATGGAAACACAATATACCTTTTGATTTTGAGGACCAGTATTGTAATAGAAATAAATAAGTACCAACATTCAAAAAAAAAAAAAAAGAATTTGTGTTGAATTTAGACCTTGATTCAAATCAGACTCCATTTCCTACTTGTGGTAGCCTTCAGGAGGCTACTTAACCTATATAATATTCATTTTCTAGGTCTAAGAAACAGAATTGATAATGGCACCTATTACATAGGATTATTGTGTAGAATAAAAAGGATAATGTTTACATATTTCTTAGCAAAATCCCTGGTACATAAAAGGTCCTGAGTAAATGTCACTATAATAATAACTTTCAAAATTATTATTATTTCTCTACCCTTGGGCATGCCCCCAATTTTATAACTTGCATTGTTTTCCCCAGGAGTTCATTTACAGGAGTTTCATATCTAAGTGTTACCCATGCAGTAAAATTATCTAGTTTCCAAAGAATGTGGGAAAATCAGAGCTTTACATAATTAGAGACTAGTTAATCGGACTCAAGAAAAACCCAATTGTCTAACAATATTTAGGGGTGAAAAAGGGTGAAAGGTTTAGAGACTATAAAATTGTCTTCAGGGCAGAGCAAATGTATATTTGTTCACGAACTTTATCCAGTTGTAAAATTCAATACAAAACCCTAGAAATATGAATGGCAATGGCATTTCTCACCAATTTAATTTTATCCCAACACAAATCAAGGACTTTGAGGGAAAGAAGGTCATTTTTCCGTGAAAATGTATCTCCCTCTGCCCCATATAAATGTCATCTTTTGGGGTTTTAACTATATTTTCTAACAATGGACCCAGACTGTGATGTGTCATAGCTTAGCCTTAGCCTTTTTTTTTTTTTTTCCGCACAGAACTGTTGCTGGTGATTCAATGCTATTTTTTCTCACTTGCACTGCTTTGACTTGTAAAATGTCATTTCTTGCAGAAATGAAGGTAAATCCAGGTGGTTCTGAAAACTGATTAGTTTACGGGCATCCTGTTGCGATGGGAAGACTCCTGAATATGTGGTGCTTGACAGCCTGCTCTCACCTGTCACTTGCTGAAAACATAAAATCCCCAAGAGGTGCCAACCTCCATGATTCCAAAATGCTCCATGTTTCAACCTTACACACTGCATCATCCCTCTATGGTAAGTAAAGGAAAATACCTCCGGGTCTTTTAACAAATCATTTATGCCAATTGCTGTCTACTTTTCATTCTGACATCCTGCTAAGGAAGCTGACCATAAAGACGGAAGGGGGAGGAAGGGCGAGGAAGGGCATTTGTCTCAAGGGACCCCAAGAAGCCACCTGTAAGTTAGTATTGGTACCGTGTGGCTACACACAGGTCTCTGTTACTGCCCTGTGCAATTCACTGCCACTTTCCACTGAGATGCCTTTGATAACATGAGTACCTAATTCACCACTTAGAAACTTCCTTGAGCAGCATCAGGGATTTGCTCAAATCCTCATCAGTGGATGCAGGAAAAATGACTGAAAGTCCATTAGATTTTCAGACTATGGGGAGATTTCTAAATTCTACTTACCTGATTCTTGAGAGACCCTTGGTCCTTTGTATGAATGCTTTTATTAATACCTACTCATTCATTCTCTAGGAAACTTTTTGCTCCTCCTTTTTTAAAATCTAAACTGCAATCAGATTAGATGAAAGACCATAGGACTCAGACACTGTGAGGAAACATAGCACTCTATTTCCTTATATTATCATAAATATCCCACTTTCACTGTTATTGTTAACTTTATATGTCTTCACCAGTAGACTGTCCCTCATAATGGAAAAGGCTATATACACACACACACACACACACACACACATATGTATGTATGTGGATATATCATGGCATCTACAATATCCCATAGCACAAGTCTTTCAAATGTTAAGTACCAACATAATGAGCATCAAAATGAAAAATGAATGAATGAATGAATCTACCAGATTCACAGTACCTTAATGTTTGTAATTGGAATAGCCAGTTCTATAGGTTGGAAAAGGAAATGACAATTTAACTGAAAGAGCAGTGTAAGTGCACAGGATAGTATTTAATGATGAGCCTTGAAAAACCCATGAAATAACATAATGGAGAGTACTAGTTGCAGTGTTGGTTGCCTTGTCTACAGTCTCTCAGCTTTCTCACTACTTCCTCAATACTGATAGAGATCTGGAATCCATAGGAGACAGGAAATAGTGTAGCAGTAATCTAAGTTATGTGGATTCAAATCCTAGTTGCCTCAGTCAGCTGTGAGCCTTTGTTTTCTCATCTCCAAATGCTAGTAAGTTGTACCATTCTACAAGGATTAGAAATAATGTATATAAAACACTTAGCAAAGGGGTCAGGATGTCTCAGGTAGGCTCTAGATAACACTGTTCTTGATAGTAGCATCTTCAAATAGTCTCAATAACTCCCCATTGCCTACCTAAACAGTCCCCAAATGGGGTCCTGCTTTTCTGACATCATATCTCACTACTTTCCTCCTATTGAGGATCATACATCAAGTTTTTCCAACTCCCTCTTCTCTAAACATGCTTGGAACTTTCAATCTTGGTGCTTTTCCTTATGCTGCATCAGCAGGCTGGATGATTATCTCTGACCTACTAGGAGAGGCCACATAGAGCCGGGTTTGTGAACATGGACTCTGGATCCAGTCTACCTGGGTTCAAATCCCAGCTCCCTCACATCCCACTTCTGTGACCTTGTCTAATGGGGATAGGAAAGTACTTACCTCCTAGGGTTATGAGGATTCTATGAGTTCACATTGGCTAAGTACCTGGAACAGTGCCTGGCATGAAATAAGCGCTACTTCAAAGATTAGTTGCTTTCCTCCTCCTCCTCCTTGTCATCATCAGCCTGGTTTTCAAGACATCTCCATAAATGCCTGAACCCATACTTTGTCAGACTATCTCCTCTTTCTTCAGCGTTCTGCCAACACTTTTCTTGTATCATTATTATAGAACTTAAGAAGTTATGATTTATCTTAGAGTAATACCTTGAAGGCTTGCCACCCCCATAAAATTCTGTTTCTTCAGGGCAATCACCAGAATGTCCTCTTCCTCGTCTGTTTTATCCTCTCAGGGCCTTAGAATAATGTGCGTCTTTTTTTCAAATATTTTACACAAGCTCTGTGTTTATGAAATGAATAAGAAAAAAATGTGTCTAACTTTTTATTGTTTATTTGGTCACTGTCTGTCCCCTTGCCTAAGAACATAAAACCCATGAGAGAAGTGACCTTTCTTGTCCTTGCTAAAGACCCAGATCTTAAAACAGTGCCTGGCACAAAACTGGCACCCAGTGAACATTTTCGAATGAAAGAAGAAATGAATGAATGAATGAATGAATGAATGAATTGATCAATCAAGTCATTTGTATTTGCGATTTCTTTAAAATCTCTCTTTTGTGAAGTAGAAACTGTATGTTTTGGCCCTTATGTTCTCTGTGTATTTCAACATGCTAACGTGCATATGTGTGTGAAGGCAAAATTGAAATCATTTCCAGAATCAGGATGTAATTGGACATGTGAGCAACTACTTGACTAGGTGGCAGGGAGACATTTCAACAAAAATATCTTGCCTAGAGAAAAGCAGGTGGAATTTGCCTTTTCAACATTTTAGTGCCAAGCCAGATAATTTACTGCTCACCTGGGAACAATTTCCTTCCTGCAGTCATAATGTGAGTTTCACCACAGCTGCGGAGCTAAAGTCAAAGTCAAAGTAGAGATTGCTGTGTCACTTGCTGGGAAATGACTTTTTAGTTTGGGTCTGTGTCCTTGTCTGGCAGCTTTCTTATTTGTATTTAAAAACATGGACTGCAGAGGGGTGCATATCTATTTCTGAGTGTGTAAGTGGAATATGGAAGGAATTTTCTTTAGTGGCTCTAAATTCTTGGACTCTAGCTGTCCCAATACATGCATTTTGACTTCTGTTTTTCTAGCCAAGAAGCAAGCAGCAGCTGCATCTGGATCTGTGAATTATACAACAGAAATGTGTATTTCTTTTTCCTTTTTAATACCATCTATCTACAACTCCAAGACAACCAGGCTTATCAGTAGCCTGCTGGTATCTATCATCTCCTCTAGTCCCTCTCTTCTATAGAATTTCCCATTTTTAGCATCACATAGCCAGACTGGAGAATAAAATAAATTACTCTCTATACTGCCTTCTCATCTTGCTATTTTTTCAGTTGGTATTGGTATTTCATAAGAGGAGTACAGCTTTGAAAGTCAGTGCCTTAGTGACAAAGATAAACTTTTTTTGCCAGATGCACAAAAAGAATTATAACGTTCCACAGTGCTGAGTCACAGCCTCCCACTTCCAAAGGTGATGGAGGCAGTGGCATGGCAGCATAGGGCATAGATGGAGAAGCTGCCTCAGGCACTGATGATTAGATTATGCCAGTTCCAGAAACTGAAATCTGATACAGAGCAAGGACTTGACTCTAAGTAGGTGAAAAAGGCCCATACAGTGTGATTGCACATGTATCCTTTTCCTAAAATCTCTTCCCTGCAGCCCAACATGTTGTAGTCAATATGCAATTAGAGAGTACTCCCCTGTATATTGAAGGCATTTCAGTCTGTGAGAATTACTTTTTCATGAGAAAATAATCCTCATATGTGTAACACCACCTAATTCTATCACCTGTTAAATCCTTCGGAGAAATTAGTTCTCCTTACTAAGGCTAGAACTGTTAACAATTGACCACCTAATAGACTGCCTGGAGTTACCCAAGTGCCAGTAACAAAGAGACAAGTTGTAGGAGCTCCAAAGATAAATTCCCCAAAGAAAGGACATGAGCCTTGAAGTCAGAGAAACATGCTTAGGATCTAGCAGTGCCTTTGGATAAGGCACTTTGCCATACTGAGCCTCAGATTCCTCAGGTGTGAAAGTGAGGGGAAAAGATAAGGTTTTACACAGTAATGCTTGAGAACCTCCTGCCTTCACCTGACTCGAGAAGGAAAGATCTGTGGGAGCTTGATAGATTAGTTCAGACACTGCTTTACTGTACAGAATCTGGGTTTTGAGCACAGCAGAAGGAAAACACAGATGAACAAATGAAAAACCAAATCATATTCTAAAGCAGGAGATGTTAATGTTACCTTTTTGTAAATAAAATTTTATTGGAACATGGGCATATTAATTGGTTTAAGTATTATCAATGGTTGTTTTCCCACTACAATGGGAGAGATGAATAGGAACAATAGAAATCATTTGGCTCATAAACTTAAAATATTTATAATCTAGTTCTTTTGTATTAGTCAACCAAAGGGGTACCCATGCAAAATACCAGAAATCTGTTGGTTTTTATAAAGGGTATTTATTTGAGGTAGAAGCTTTCACTTACCAGGCCATAAAGCATGTTGCCACGTGTTGGAGTAAGATGGCTGCCGACATCTGTAAGGGTTCAGGCTTCCTCAGTTCTTCTCTTCCTGGTGCTCATTTCTTTCTGGGCTTAGCTGCTCTGCTCTCTCCACAAGGTCAGCTGAAGACTCACAGATGAATGGCTTGTCTTTCTTCCCGGGCCTCTGTTGTGTCCTACTGATGTGGCCTAGTCAAAGCCTTAATCTTTATTTAATCAAGTAAAAGTGAAACCTCTGAATCCAATATAATCTAATATGCCCAGAGGAACAGACCAGTTTACAAACATAACCCAATATCTATTTCAGGAATTCATAAACAATATCAAACTGCTACACCTTTAAATAAAGTTTATTGACCCTGATTTAAAGGATCAGGTATTTTCCTAATGCATATATTCCATTAAACTTTGGGGTCAAGAGATGGGAGCTCACGGAAGACCTACAAGGAGTTGCTCTATTACCAGATAAATTAGTGTTATTCCTCATTGGCAACAATTCTGGAATCAAATGATATTTCTAGTTTCATTTTGTTCTAGGAATCACCCAACTAAATGTTGGTAAACTTTCCCCGACTCAATTAATGTTTAGTGAGATTGTTACTTATGCTTATACTTCTATCAATCTCTGTTTGCTCATTTCTATCATTTGTTCTTCCATCATTTTCTGGAAAATATTTTGAGCCAGGGCATCACAGTTCAAAATAACAAATGATATCCAGTCCTTTCTTTGTGTAGAGGGACCAACTCTATCACATACCTGTTGTTAATTCCTGAGTCAAAACTATTAACCAGAATTTAAAATGAAAGGCAAGAGGAATGGCCCTCATTGGCTCATTGGCTGAGGGAGAAGACACCCTGAGAACACGGAAATAATGTACTTTGATAAGTCTTGTGTGTATCTGTGTGTGTGCATGTGTTTGTACATGTGACAGAGGGAGAGAGACAGAAAAAGACAGAGAGAGAACAACAGTGAGATTATTTGTATTCAGGAAAAGTTGGGTTATAATTAGTCAAAAAACAGTGCATGGAATATCCTTAATGCACTGGGGTGTTGAAGGAAAGCAGTTATAAGAAGTTGTGCTTAACTTTATCAGTGGAATTATCCCTCTAACATTTCTCAAGGGTCCACAGATTTAAGTGGCTTTAATGGGCTGGGATGATTTTGAATGTGTTCCATCTACCAACTAGACAACAAGTTAGCTCAGCTTTCTCCAGATTGTCTGTGTCCATTGGGGGTAAGTTCTATATCTATAGTTCTGTTAGGAGAATCCCTTCAGGTGATATATGTGAATGGGGTAAACAAACTCTGATTTTTCATTTCAATAATGTCTGTTTTATCATGACTACATTTATTATCTTGTCAATATTCAGGGTTTCCAATACAACTCTGATTTAACCCGATGCATTTGGGTCTTATTTCAGTCATCCCTTCATGCAAAAGACACTTGATATTGTTCTGATCAAGTTTTATCACCCATGAGATTGGGACTAGAAAATCACACACTTTAGGCAAATAAAGGGAAAAGGAAAGCATTTTCCATTTCTGACTTGACTTCACATTGTCTTTTGAAAATTTAAGCCTCAGGATACATTATGTGCTTTCTTCTTTGCACCTGGTCATACACCTTTTAGTAAATGCCTGCTGTTAAAATGATAAATGGATGCTATTAAAATACTTTAATGCATAGTGCACCAAAAGTGCCTACTTAAAGGCTAGTTTCCCTTCAGAATTTTGAAGAAGATGCCTTCTCAGCTTTTTTTTTTTTCCCTTGGCACGATTCTTCAGAGAATGGGAATGTGTATATGTTTGTGTTCCTCTAAGAGTCCACCAGAGACAATGCTAGATTTCTGCGAGTGTCAAGTGGCTTTAATTAGATATTCTTTGCTAGTAAATAGCTCACCTCTTCCTCTTCCTCCTGTCTACCCAATGAGTTGCAGAAGGTGTTTGATGAAGGTGAAATGACGCAGATTATTTATATCACTAACTCCCAAATTTGACTTATTTCTGTTTATTGTCTTCAGAGATGAGATTCTGTAGTACATGTGGTTTCTGAGTGAAAGATGGCATATTTCACACATTTTTTTAACTTTTAAAACTTTATGTTAGAAAAAAAAACCCGATTTTGGGAAAAGCCAAGAAACAACCACAAAAAACTCAATAATTAACTCTAATTTTCTTTGTTTTGAAATACACGTTAAGCCCAGCTCTCTGGAATTAGATGAGGACAAAGGTGTTGTAAAGATACACCAATCTACTTGTGTCTTCTCCTTGATATCCCCATTTCCCCTTGATACTTTATATGCTTATATGTATTCATAATATAGTGTTAAAAGATAAAGAATTTTTGGAATTTTACATAATCATGGCCAATTTTGCTTGGAAATATAAGCTGTTTCCCCTTAAATAGTAGAGTAATTTTATCTATGTTAATAAAATACAATTTTTGAAGCACTGGATAAAGGAACCAAAATTCTAGGCTGAGTTATTACTATATAAAATGTATAGAGCAAAAGCTAATTACAAACACAACTATGTAATAGTCTTAATTAGGCATTTAAAAGCTGTTTAGTTTTTGTATCCAACATTTGCTCTTACTTGAATGTGGTTCCAGATTCCATATATAACCGTTGGACTACAATGATATAGTACTAAGAGAACTTGAGTCCAAAGTGATTACTCATGTATAAAATACATCTTTATTCATTGAAACAAAATTCTGTACTTCATTTCAATTATTTTTCTTGTATTCTGAAGAAAATTTACTGAGCATCCCTTAAAAATGGTGACAGTTTTCCTCACCAAAGGCCTGAATTTCATATTATTTTCACTTTTCAAATTTATACTTCTCAATTTCAGTTTTTAATTTGCTAGAATATTAAAGGAGCTGAATTCTCTACTTTTCACAAGCCCCTCCTGTGTGCTTGAATAGTAATGAGTTGGCATACTCTCCTTAACTTTCTGACAACTCCCAGTGTGTAGTGTAGACTATTTAGAAGTTGGTACCAAGTGAAAATAAATACCTAGTTTCCCACAGGCAGTCCTCTGAAACGCTGTCTATCATTTGTAATTTCTCTGACGTTATTTGGTGTTTATGATTTATCACCTTGCTACTGCATGAGTCAGCTATGAAATCTCCATGACTCAATGGCACATAACAAAAGCAATCAGGAAAGTGACATTTGAATGAAGTATTGGTGGATGGGCTTGAACAAGATTTCATTAAACTTAAAGAACTAAGGTAAAGGAAGGAACACTCCCAACTTTTCAAAACCTTATGAAGTTGGCATTTCAGCACTTTCTATTCATTGGTGATCATGTCTAAACTTGGGAAAGAATTACCATCAATTGCAGACAAACAACAAATAAGGCCATACAGAGGGTGACAGTATGGATTTATTCTTATCTCATACTTGCCCTTATATTTTATACTGTGTTCAGAATAACCTTCTCCTAATCTTATAGATCGCTTTCCTACTGACTTAAAATCTTTTTCTCCCCGCCTGTTTTTTTTTCCCCCAGGTGGCAAATTGGTAGCAAAATGGCTTTATCACTTCAACAAATATGTAGTGAGCCACAATTCTATGTCAGATATTGCGTAAGGCACAGAGGTTAAATCTGTGCGCAAGACAAGCATAGAGGAGATTGAGGTTTGGTAAAAGGAGTAAAATGAGCCATATTTACTTTTCTATGCTAAGTTCCATTTATCTTGAGTGGGAAAATGACCATTTGGAAGACTTAAAAATATTTCTTATATAAGCAAGTTGACATCTCAACTTTAAAATATTTAGTTCAAGTTATAGCCAATCTCATATGGAAGTTTGGGACAAAGATTGCCATGTTAACAGGAATAGGATTAGGCATATGTCTGGCTTGTTAACAAGAATGTGATTTGGACACCTGCCCCTTCTACACCGAGGAACTCTCTAGTTTGACTGTACATATTAGATGCCCATTTAGCAAATACAAGCTAAACTGCTCTGGGTTAAGAAGAAATATAAGGTATGAAGTTCTTAGAAACTTTTATCACTGGGGTTCAGTTCCTTGGTTGTAAGCATTATCCAAAATCATTAGCTGGAAATCTTGCTATTCTTTTCATTGCCACCCAAGAAGTTTAGTAAAGATAAGAGTTCTCAAGGAAAACTCACTCTCATTAAAGAAAACACAACTTAAACACAAATTCAAAAAGAAGCTGAACTCACGAAGGTTGGGAGCTGTACCATTACTCACTTTGGTTTTAGCAGCATTTAGGATAGTGTCTGGAACAGAATGGTAATAGTAATATTATCTATCATTTATTGAATTGTACTGGGTGCTAGACATTGTGCTAAATGTCAAGTGAGAAGTACTGCTCAGATGCCTGTCTTCTACGGAAGGGGGAGAAAGGCATCAGAATTAAGTTATAGACCCTGCAGAAGTAAATTAATAATTTCAGAAGAAATTGTGCCAGCTGCCACATCCTCAGGAGGGAAAAAATGCCAAAGAAGGGAATAAAGATAGGACTTTGCAATGCTTTGCACACTTCCAATACAAGGGAGAAATTCATGGTCCCACTAGTGGAACAGACTCGGCAAGACAAATAGGGAACTAGGATTTTTTGCTACTAGGCAACTGACTGGAGAATACAAAGAGCTCATATCCATAAAATCTTACATTTCTGCTGTGATCTCATTCAACATCATGAACCCTTTGCTGTTAAGGATGTCCTGCTAATGTAAATGTAAATGAAACTGAGAATTGGTTTCAGATATCGACCTCCAGATAAATTAACCCTTTTCCCTTCCACAGGACATTGTACTCAAGCCCAAGGGCCCGTTAATGGAACACGCAAATGGAGTTTCACACCCTCAAAATCTGCTCTGCATGCTGTGCACAGATGCTCACTGTGTTCTCCCCCTGTGCCCACGTGGAAAATCCTCCTGGCATTTAAGATCATCATCTCCCTCAAGCCTTCCTGTCAAAAAGAGAACAGCCCTAAGTGAACTGCTGCAGATCAGTGAGTTGGTAAACCAGCTACGGAAACAGTGTGCTACAGCCCATCAGACCACTGAAAATATTCCATTTGAGACTGTAAGAATGAGAGAGATACATCAGAATTAGGGTCCAGAGAAGCATTTGGTACGTGGGCAGGAGCAGATGACCTTTGTAAGTGAGAAGGATATTTCGCTTCTGGTTTTCACCTCAGAAACAGCTTTCACACTGAGTTTCTATAGTGAGGATATAGATTTTAATAATAAAATATAATCCAATCTCATTATGTGCCTGCTACTAAGTACATAATAGGCATGGTATAATTTAGTAACTAGAATAACCATCACATGTTGGTAATTTTTTTAATCTCATTTCACAGATGAGGAAAGAAGTTCAGAGGGTGAAATTTTTTGCCCAAGATTATAAACTAGTTTTACAGCCAGATTCAAATCCAGATCCATATGACTCCAAGGCCTATTTTTCCAAAGCTTCAAAATCACAATGCTTCAAAATCAAGGCCAGAAACCAACTCAGAGTGAATGGATTTTAAAGAAAGCAACACTTCTGAGTGCCTACAGTGTGCTGGGTGCTTTATCAAGAAAATCGTTCATGGTAGTAAAGGTATTCTATGTGTCTTTAAGGCAAGTCTAGGACATGGCTCATCATAGGACTTGATTTATGGAGGGACTTCAATCATGGGAAAGTCTGATGAACTTCTCACAGGTAAAACAGAGCTATGGGAGGCAGGATCTGACTCTCATTGTTTTGTAGAACTAAATTTATCCAGAGATAAAGCATTACACAAAAAGATGCTATGGGAAGTGTCGGTACAAGAAATGACAGCTGTTGCTTGAAGAAAGCAAGCAAGGGGATTACGTGTAATCTCCTGTGGGTTTTCAAATAAACCACTGAGCTAAGAGGAAACATGGAATGGATTTGATAGAGAAAAGCATCTTAGATTTTGGAAACCACTAAGCAAAAGTGGGCAATGGAAGTATGAATTAGTAGACTTGCATATTGAGTCGATACTTTGAAATACTTGTTATTGAACAGTAGACTAACCTTTTGCATTAAAAAATAAAACTACAATTGACTTTTGAGAAGTCTGATGACAGTGAAACAGGTATAAGCTGATGGTTGTTCTTATGAAGTTTAAATATTTGAAATGGTATAATTCAAGGCAATGTTTAGCCTTTTTTTCATTGTACAAGGGCAAAACCTTCCTAGGCTGATATTTACTTTTCTAATTAGAAAAGCTTGAGTGATGTGGACAATTAAGATAATACAATACCTTTACAAGATAATTAATCTTTTCTTTGTGATTCGTCCTACCACATCCCAAGCTGATAATGTTATTTACCTCCCAGTTAAGGGTATGTTAGAATGTAATTGGAACCATTTGCTTTGACTATCAGAGGAGAAAAGATCATGCAATTTGCATCTCATATATCTAGAAATTAAAACTGAAGGACTGACCACTTGACACCACTGAAGTTTCTGAAATGAAGCCTGCTGAGCTCAATTTGTTGTGGCGGCTAAATGATTCCTCTTTCCAATTTGAATTCATGATGAAACTCCTATTAGAACATAGCACTGTAATAATTGACAACATAATGAAACTGCCAAAGATGAAATGCAAATGCCTCTCAATTGACCCTTCAGAACTGCAGTCTAAACTTAGAAAGAAGAAAATTCCTTTGCCACACAAGCAACATTCCCCTTTATTTTACGTCCCCTCCTTCCAGAGGGACTGCCGAGATGTTGGATACCTGTCCCCTTAGAATCAAATATTTGAGAGGGAGCGGCAACTATAGGTTGCAGACTTTGGGATATCCTGACAAGTATGTAGATTTATCAAGCAATAATATTTGAAAACAACTACTGCCATCTTCTATCACCATCAGTTGATTTTAAAAATTGTTTTCAGTATGTAAAAAATCAGGAGCATATTATACCAGTATAACAATTTTATGGAGTAATTTAGCCTCTTTTGAGAAGTAAAAACACTAAAGTTTTAGTTGTGACAATTTGAATTTTGTGAATCCCAGAAAAAGATTTTCTTAAACTAATCCATTCCTGTGGGTATGGTGCCCTTTGATTACATTAAAATCTAATTAAAGGGCTTTTGATTAGATTGTTTGATAAGATCACTTTAGGACTGTTGATTGGACTACATCAGTGCATCAGTGAGGCCAGCTTAGGTCTCTACCTCCTGTCTGACATCAACAGAAACACATGAGAGAGAGAGAGAGAGAGAAAGCAAACTGCCATATTGATCCTGCCATGTGAGAGAGAGGACTGCAGAAAACCAGAGAGGCCCCCGGAGTTTAGAAGCAGCAGAACAGAGAGGCACAGAAAGAGGCCCCGGGGAACTGGGCTCATGGCACAACTCTGCCTTATGTCTGATTGCCACGTGGCAGGACACCAGGATCAATAGTAGCTGCCTTTGGTGAGAAAGCATCTCTGATGATGCCTTGAATTGGACATTTCATGGCCTCAGAACTATAAGCTTTCCCTCCAAAAAAATCCCCTTTATGAAAGCCAACACATTTCCGGTACTTTGCACCAGCAGCCCTGTGGCAAACTAAGACATTTGTTTTCTGTGTTTTGCCTGTCATCTATGAAAAGTAGATTGGGTATCAGCACTAAATTTCTGAAATCATTAACCAACATACATTGGCTCTACATCTTTGTTTTTAATTCATTTTTCAACCATTGCAATTTGTCCTCTAAATCTTTTAGGCTGCCTAACTAGTAACACCTTTGGTTGCTTACCCAATGGTCACTTGTCTCCTGTGGTAGAGGATGGTCCTAGAATGGCCTGCCACCTTTCCCTGGGACCGACAAATACTTCCTATGCTCAGGACTAGGTAGGTGTGTTGGCCTGGTTGGATAAAACACAATCCCCTAGTAGATAAGAGGACTGCAAGTTGCCCAAAGCATATTACAATCTAAATACAGTCTGACTCTGGTGGGCATGTTTTATGGCAGGCATCCTACTCATATCCTGGTGGTATATTTGCCCCTGGTGGAGAGGGAGCAGAGTTTGTCCACTACCATGCACAAATACAAGAGAAAGGTGCTGCATTTGGAATATCTCCCTCTGTTGGTCAGGATTGAGACTTGCTGGCTATGGGGAACTGAGGTCCACTAGTGAAGCTAGTATTGTCCCCTTCTCTTCTCTGTGCCTATTCCCTACATTACTAAGACTTTGTTCCATCCAGTGCAGTGTGAGTTGTGCATCTGTTGGTGACCCCAACACATATATTGAAGTGGGTTGACATATTTTTAAGTATCACTCCTTCCGAGCAACATATCCTTAGCTAACTGGAGTTCCTATCAGCACATGACGTTACCATTTTTTTTTGGATCTTAGAAAAAACTCTCTTCCTTTGATTTCAATTACTCCACACTATCTTGGCCTCTCCTTTCTAGAGCCATCCTTTCTCTTTCTCTACTGCAGTTTCCTCTTCCGTTGTTATTGCAGTCCTTCAGGGTTTTGTCGTAAGTTCCCTTGCTTTCTTATTCTATGCACTTGCCCTGGGTAATCTTTGTTGTTCCCATGTCTTTAATCAATCACAAATCCTGATTTTCAAGCCAGACCTTACTTCTAAGCCTCTGATGCATATGTTCAACCATTAGACATTTCCACTTGACTACTCTATAAGTGGGATTCCTATTCCCCTAGTGTTCAAGCCACAAACCTAGAAGTCATCTTGACTCAATCACCAAGGCCTAATATTTTTACCTCCTGAGTCAGGCTACCATTCCCGACACTTGGATCCTTCCATAGCTAGGTAAGTGGTGAGTCTGCCTCTACTTCACCAAATCATTCTCTTCACTGCAACCAGAGCATATTTTTAAAACAGGCATACATACATCTTCACTTGCTTATGATGTCAAGGGCTTCCCATTACCATCTGAGTAAGGTCCTGATTTCTGGACATGGCTTATATCCAGCATTCAAGCTATTTATCTTTATCATTTAATACTCTCCATAATCCTTCAAACTTATTCAACTTAATCTCTTCTCACATACTTTGTGAGCCTTATTATCTATCCTGGTGGATCTTGGGCCCCAAGTAGACAATATTAATTCCTTTATCTTTGGACTGATCCATCCATCTAGAATGTACTCTTTCCTCTTTCCCCTCTACTTGCTGATTGGAGTTCTCCTTATCTGCTAGTTTAGTTAGTGTAGGTTTCTCCTACTCCAGGAAGCCTTTCCAGATGTCTACTATTCATGGGAAACTCCTTTCTCCCATATCTTTTGCCACTTGGTGCTATAGTACACACATTGTCTTAGGAAGTTCTTAAACCAATTCAAGTGCATAAAATATTAAGTCCCTTCAGGTCTCTTGGTAGCACCACAGCACCATATGCCTGACTGAGTATATATTAGAATTGAATTATAGAGCACTTTCTACACTGACATTATACTCTTCCTCCTCTCCCATCTTTAGCAGGTATCTTAACTATTATTTCTTAGATCCTTATTTAAATGTTACTTGCTGTGATAGTTAATTTCCTGTGTTAAGCATACTTTTGATGTGAGTTCCCTAAAAGGAAATTCCATTTTGAATTTTTCAGATGAAATTACTTAAAATCAGGACTGAGTCTGCTATTCCTGTGGGTATTTCCTTTGTAGTTGGTTTAGTGATTTTTCTGTCACTTCATCTTTAATTTCTATCCTTTAATGAGGACGGACAAGTATGCCTATGGAATTTTCATATTAATGTCAGAGTGATTTAAGAATGAACCATAAATGAAAAAGAGAAAAAAAAATATCTCACTTCCAGACTCAGCCTTTTATTTAATTGTGCAGTTGGTGACAGAGCTGAGAACCAATTGATAGGGCAATTCAGCTTCTCCTCTGTGCAGTCTCCTCTGGGGCCTTTGGGATGGAACCAAACACAGTGGTCTATAAATCAGCTTGTCCATTTCTGGGCCACCCAGCATAATTGGAAGCACTGACTCTAGGCCATTTCACCCTTGGTAAGAATGATCAAGTCAGGGCTTCTGATAATTGCATCTGATTACTGTTTCCAGTTTGAAGTCAGAGAATGAAGCAAAGTGAATAAGCTTCTCCATTCTATGTGTGGTTATTTGGGATCAGTACTCAGGGAGGTGGGAACCTCTGATTTGGTTTGAGTTTCCTCTTTAATCTGTTTGGGAAAAGCTAAGTGAAATTTTATTTGGAATGTGGGAAAGCATACTTAGCATCCTTGGTATAGTGATCCCATGAACAAACATTGCAATGGTTAAGAGCCAGGTAAGTAAAGGTCTTCAAGCATCAGCATTTCCTTCTTCTAATCACAGGGAAGGGTTGCCTACTTTTATATTGATAAATATTAGGGGGAAGATCTCAGATGGATTATAGATTCCTATACAAATTACTCTAACGCCCAAATAAATGCTATGTTCCATTTGGGTTAAAATATATTTTAGTATTCCAAGAAGAAACAACAGTTAAGTTATACTTGGATTGAAACCATTTTCATGGAAGTCTGAACTATATGCCATAGTGATAATAGCATCCAATTAGCAAAAGAGTGAATTGTAGTTAAACAATAATTGCAGACAAATGACATGTAAATCAATATGTGAAAAAGCAGCAAGCTGCATACAGTATTGATTTTCTGTCATGTTTCTTCTCTGGGTTAATGCTCTGAAAATATGATTTATAGTATGATTTTAATGAGTCACATTCCTTGGATATGATAATATTTCATGGGAATTAAAAAGTTTTAATTCTAGTAGTACTGAACAACTTTAAAAGTATGATTATGAAATTAGCACAGAACTGAATTTTTTAGAAAAAATGATATAAGATGCATATGTAAGAAATTTATAAATATTCTGTGTTGTTTTAAAATAAGTATTGATTTATTTATTCAAAGTGATGCACTTTTATATGAGAAATAGGAAAGAATTTCCATATTTTTACAGTGGACAGTCCCAGAGACACTGAAGGGCCTTGATGTAGATGCAAAGCCTTTACCCTTGAGGAAGAGAAAAACAAAAAGAAATAGTTGTAGTATCAGCAAGTCAGTGGAAGTCAATGTGGAATTTGATGTGCTCTGAATCTATAAATCAATTTATTAAATGATTGGTGTGATGAAACCTCTTGTCCAGTCAGGAATGGAGGCTGAGCTTTGTGCTAATTGTCACATGGTGGTAGAACATAAATATCAAGTTCAGAGGCTGGAGCAGAACTGAACTGTGATTTAACAGAAAAGAGGAACAGAAATCTTCTGAGTTCTTGGGCAGTGCAATTTTAAGTGTTTTAATACTTTCTACCAAGATCTTAAGTTTCAGAAGTCACTAGCTGATACCTGGGTTAAATTGAGTTAAATTTTTTGTAATTCATTATATTAAGAGCTACAAACAGAAAAAAAGTTTTCCTCTTGCTCTGTGAATACTACATTGTACTCATTTAAGGTGTACTAATGAATATCCAAAGAAAAAAGAAGTCTATGAAGTCTAGATACATAAGAGTGCAAGAAGGTGATTAATATGGATTTACAATCATCTCAGTTACTGAGACCTGTTCTACCTGATAACAACTCTGATCATTAAACGTAAGAAGTACTAAGTCTGATCACTTGCCTCAAGGAAAAAACAGACTACAGTTAAAATCAATTTAAATTCCTCTAGCATTCTTTAAAGTGATGTACTGACTTTATAATCACCTACTCTAGGTGACCTTTATTACATTGACTAGAAACTGATATATTTTTCTTAAGCCAACTCTTAATGTTTCTAGAAGCATGCAGTGCATTTACATATAGTAAGACTAAGAGGAGAAAAATAAACTAGAATTAGTGAAAACCTTCATTACAGAACAATAAAATATAAGAGTCCTTTAAAGTCAGGGATAAGAAAAGATGCCCTGAGATCACCATTGTACAAGATATTCTAGGGAATGCTATCAGATAAGCAAAAGACATTAGAAGTAAGAAATTGGAAAAAAAGGGACATAGTACATGCTTGTAGATTATATGGCAATCCTCGTATCAACTCAAATAAAATATGCAGATAAAATATTAGCAGAGTATTCATCCAGGTTGCAAGAGATAAGATACATGTTCAAAGAATCAATAAAGTTCCTTTATACCAGGAATTACCAGAAACCAGCCAATAGCTTTTGTTAACTGCAGATATGTGTGTGTGTGATATAAAAGAATAAATCTAAGGAGATACATGCAAGGACTTTATAGTTCAAGTTATAAAGCTTTCTAAAGGACATAAAAGAAGAACTCTCTAAATAAATATTAAAATCTGTGATTTCAGTCAAAATCACTATTGGGTTTTTTACAGCACACAACCAATTATACAAGTCATATGAAAAACAAGCCCAGACAAGATGAAGTAAATGCACATTATCCTATTCCTCCCAAGAAGCACAGCTAAAAATCCCTGGATATTACATGGAAAATAAGCATAAAAGGATTTTGAAAAGTTAGAGAAAAGAAGGTACACCAGCTCAGGGCCTTGGGACCTGAGTAAGGATGAGTGGTTTGTGTACTTGGCTTTCTTTTTGCCTCATATATTCAAGATGGGTGCTGGAAAAATCTGAAATCCAGAAATGTCAATGAGAACAGACAAAAAAGGAAGGAGGGAGGGAAAGGGAAAGAAAACTAAGAAAAAGAAAGCAAGAGAGAAAGAAAAAGATAGAAAGAAGAGAAAGAAGTGGAGGAAAAGAAGAGAAAAAAGAAGAGAAGAAAAAGAAAAGAAAAGGAAAAAGAAAAGAAAAGGAGAGAAAAGAGAAACATACACTTCTTACCAAAAGGACCAGGAATGATCATGGACAGCTAAGCAAGTCAGAAAATGTTTTAGACAATAACTCCCTCCTCCAGCCAAATAGCACAGGAAAAAGACTACAGCTCTACCATACTTCCATCAACCATAAGAAATTAGAAAGACTGCCAAGATGGGCAAGGTTGTAGAACAACCAGAAATAACCATTGTTGATGAGAGTATAAATTGGTTCAGTCACTTTAGATAGCAATTTGGCAATACGTATAAAGCTTAAAATAGTCATATGTTTTCACAAGCAATTCTACTTTAAGTATATATCTAGAGAATATCTAATACTGTGCATAAGAATTCACATACAACAATAGTTTGCAGCGCTATTGGCATTATTTTTAAAGGGAGAGTATAACTATATAAATACACACTAAAACTTGATAAATTATAATATAGTTATACAAAATAATATTTATAATATCAATTACACTAAATATGAACTGTACAGAAATCACAAAGATATTTTGTGAAGAAAGATTATTGATTTGTTTAGGAGAATATAATTTATATATAAAAATAAAGTTGTATCTTTTAATGTATATACACACACACATATACGATATATAGAAAAACTCCAAGTATTCAGAAATCAGCTCAGTTGTAAATAAACTATAGATCACATAGGAAATCACAGTTGAAAATAGAAAATACTTTGAACAGAATGATTATGAAAATGCAACATATAAAATATTGTAAAATGCAGTTACAACAGTGCTTAGAGTTAAATTATAATATCATATTCTTTTATTAGACAAGAAGATTTAAAATCAATGATCTAGAGTTGGACCCAGATATAACCTTTCTACACATGCCTCTTCTGTCACTTTTACCGGACCTATGGTTGGTGTTTGTGTTGGTGTATACTCAGCAGACCTGAATCTCTGAACTGTCCATGTGACAGCCAGGCCCTGGCCCTCAGCAGATTTGTAGCTCCTATGCTCTGGTTTATTGGACTTACCCTGGCCAGCTGACAGGGAGGTGAACAGGGTCAACCACCACACCAGGGAGCCAAGAGTGCCTACAACTGCAAACAGGAGAATTGTATCCATCATCCATGTGGAATCTAAACCCCCCTTGATGTAGAGGGGGACTGGACATAGCCATCCCAGGTCCATAAGATGGAAGAATAGAGTACGGATTAGAGTGAACTTACTGGTGTTCTGCTGGGGAACTATTGTGATTAGTAAGGGAAGAAACTGTAATAGTGATGTGGAGAGGGTGGCCATGGTAGCTGCTGATGGTTGGGAGAGGGAAAAAGAGATATGATGTGGGGGCATTTGCAGGATTTGGAGTTGTCCTAGGTGGTGCTGCAGGGACGGATGCTGGACGTTTGTGCATCCTGTCGTTGCCCACTGGGTGGACTGGGGGAGTGTGGACTACAATGTGGACCATTGTCCATGTGCTGCAGCGGTTCTCCAGAATGTATTTGCCGGGTGCAGTGGATGTGCCACAATGATGGAAGAGTTTGTTGATGTGGAAGGGGTGGCGTGAGTGGGGTGGGGAGTATATGGGGACCTCATATTTTTTGAATGTAACATTTAAAAGAAAATAAAGAAGAATAAAATAAAATAAAATCAATGATCTACATTTCAACCTTAATAAACTAGTGAAAGCCAAGTAAATTTAAAAAAATCAACCAAAGTAAGGATATAATAGTAAGTATAATAATCAGTAAAATTAAAATACAAACAAGAATAAAAGAGAAAATATATGAAAACAAAAGCTAGATGCCATAAAAGAATGACTAAAATCAATAACCCCTTTCACTAGACATATAATAAAAAAGAAATAAGACACAAAGAACATAATCAATAGTAATAAGGAAACATCTCTCTATATGGTTCCTACAGCTATTATAAGATTTATAAAGGTACACTGTGGACAAAATTTATGGTAATATATTTGACAATCTAGATGAAAGGACAAATTATTGGAAAGACACTAATCACAAAACTGACCTTAGAGGAATTATAAACTTGTGTATTCTGATATCAACAAATGGAATTGAGTTTATAATTTTAAACCTTTCCTCAAAGAAAACTTTGGGCATTGATGACTTTACTGTTTCTTTGTTTATTTGTTTTTAATTTTTATCAAATATTTGATGAAAATAGAGAAAAAGGGACTATTTAACAACAGGTGTAAGTCCAATATTACTCTGATACAAAAACCAGACAAAAATATCATGAGAGAAAAATGGGACAATATTATTTATGAACATACCACAGAAATTCTTTTAAAAGTAGCATGTATAACCCAATATATAAAAAGTACAATACATCATGTCCAAGTAAGCTTAATCTCAGGAATGCAAGGATGGTTTAATATCCCAAAATCTGTCATTATAATTCACCATACTAATACACTTGAAAGAAAAACTAAATGATGTCTTGAATAAATGACCTTAGTGTAATAAATAAAGAAAAAGAAATTAAAGGCATACATATTAGAAGTGAAGAAGCAAAACAGTCTTTATCTTCAGCTTACATGATCTTATATGTAGAAAATTAAAAGAATCTACCAACAACCAATTGGAAATAATAAATAAATTCATCAAGGTTATAGGATAAAATATTAAGATTTATAGATGGATGGATAGATTAGATTAGGTAGATAGATACAGACACATGCATACATGGATATATTTCTATATGCTACCAATGGTAAATTAAAAACTAAAATTAAAAGCAAATTCATTGATTATAGCATCAGAAATTACTTAATAAATTTAACAAAAGATATGCAAAAACTCAATCTGAAAATACAAATCACTTCTGAATCAAATTGAAGAAGCCCTAATGAAATAGATATACCATGTTCAATATTAAGATATCTTTGCTCTACAAATTGATTCACCAATTCAGTGCAATCCAATAAAGTCCTAATAGCATTTTTTGCAGAAATTGATGTTGCTTTTAAAATTTTAATGAAATGGCAAAACATCTAGAAGATCTAAAGCAATTTTTTTGAAGTTGAAGTCTTATGCCAACAAATTTCAATACTTACTTTAAAGTTGCAGTTATCAAGGGACTGATGTATTGGTGATGAAGCAGAGTCCTTAAGTGGACCCACACTTCAAGCATAATCCTTTGTGAAAGAAATGCAAGGCAATTCACTGGGTAATATACTTTTACAAGAAGTGATGCTGGGCTTGCTGTATATATCTATCTATAAGAATGAACCTAACACAGTAAACATACATTAACCCTAAATGGACCAATAAGACTAAACCTGGGCAGTGTAATTATTAAACTTCTGGAATTTTCTATGTAAGAGAAATTTTTGTGACTTAATTTTAACTAATGATTTCTTAAATAGGACCCAAAGTGTCTTAAAAAGTGATAAAATGCACTTCATCACCTTAAAAACATTTACTTTTTCAATGCTTCAGTTAAGAAAATGAAAATGCAAGCCACAGATTTGGAAAAAATATAATTGACAAAAGACCTATATCTGGAAATTATGAAGAACTCTTGTAATTTTATAAGAAGACAACCCAATCTTTTTTTAAAAAAAGGACAAAATTTCTAAACAGACATTTTGCTAAAGAAGCAATGCTAATGGCCAATAAGTGGGTGAAAGATGTTCAACATCAGTTGTCATCAGGGAAATGCAAATGAAAACCTCACTGAAATATCATTACATGCTAACTAGGATGGTTACAATATAAAAGACCAGCGATATCAAGGACTGGCAAGGATGGGGAGCATGCTCATTAAGTGCTAGTGGACATTCCAAATAGCAAACACCCTTTGAAAACAGTTTGTCTTCTTAAAATGTAAAACATTATATATCCCAGTCATTCTACTACTAGGTATAGGCTGATGAAAATAAAAGCATATGTCTATAGTGGGTAAACAAATTATGGTATAATGATGTAATGGACTATTACAGAGCAATGAAAAGCAGCAACCTACTGATGTATGCAACAACATGTGTGACTCAGAAAAGCATTGCATTGTTAAAAAGCAGACTCAAAAGACTGCGTTCTACATTATTCTGTTTATATGAAATTCTAGACAAGACGAATCTATCAATGGTTGTGTAGGATTAGTGGCCAAGAAGTGGATCAACTTTTTAGGATGATGAACTTTCTATATCTCGATTGTGGTGATTAAATGAGTATATAACAAGTTCAAAAATCATACCCAACATTGATAATTTTTTGCATAGAAATCATATTTCAATAAAGCTGAGAAAATAATATAAAAATATTCTGAAAAAAGTTAAGATGTGATAAACCTAGCTGGTGAGTACATGTGTGTTCATTATAATACTCTCTATGTATTTATGTATGTTAATGATATTTCGTTAAAAGGCAGTATATAAAAGAAGGGACAATTGTTTTTTATTTTTGTTTTTTTTACCTCCAAAAGTATTTTGTAAATTAAATTGGGCAAAAGCCTAAGGGATAAAATTTATTTGGGACCTGCTTTATGAATACAATGATTTGTGTTAAAGTTAGCTTATAAGCATATATAATTAAGCCTTTGCCATATTATTTTTAATAGCTTAAAAATCCATTGAAGCATATGCACTAAAATTTATAACCCTTGTGTTCATAGAGTGAATGTAAAGTATCAACAACTCCCAAATACTCTAATATGAATCGTGAGATTGTACTGTATCTCTGAAACTAGTGACCATCTTCCTTCTTTCATATTCAGATGTAGTATCTTGTGATACCTTGTTGTCTATGATCCCTGACTCCTAAGTTGAATAAGTAAAACCTCAGGCAAGGAAATCCTGATAACTGAGCTCTGCAAACTGAATAGGGAGCAGGGCATCGTCTCTGAGGAGGTACACTGGCCCTTCTCCCACTCAGAAGTGCAGGACGTGGAAAACTGCCTTTAAGGGATTGGCTTTGAGCACTTGTCTTTCCACCATCATCTGGTCATAACTGCTGTGACTAAAGGGCTTTGTGCTGTTCTCTTAGGCATTTTTAGGCTATTCACTAAAAAATAGCTGAAAAGTTTAACACCATAAAGGTGGCCATGCTTTGGGAAAGATCAGAAGTTTTGCAAAGAGAATAAACAAGTAGTGAGGGTCAAATATATCCTTATGTGTCTTTTTTCTTCTTTTGGTAATTAATAGGATTGTTCAAACTTACACACCCATATAATAAAGAGGGAAAAAACTAACTGTATGTAAACTTTATATACTTGTCTAGTCATCCACAAATTTTTTGGGTTTTCTATTCCATTGTATATCCAATAATATGAAATCAACATAGTCTGCAGTGTTATTTGTGATTGGGCCTAGTAACCACCAATACAGACTAAGCAAGCAATATATATATATATATATATCATGAAGGAATACATGATCCTTCTCTGTGACTTTCAGTGTGAAATATTTGGTTTGAATTTAAGGAAACCCTGTTTCATCATTCATGCAATTTGACGACTGAGGAAATTTGGAAGGCTGGACAAGAACACAAAAGGTAATTGCCGAAACAGAAAATCCTGTAGCAAACCTTTTATCACCTTCTTTTCCAAGACTCTTCTTTTTTCCTTAATAAAAAAAAAACAAAGCAAAACATCAAGAATGCCTTTATCTATTGCCTAATGGCAAAGCTTGATACTAAAAACAGAAATAGTTAAAATACCAAGATGTCTTTTTATATTTGTATTAGTCATAGCAGGCTAGGTTATGCTGCAATAAAAAACAACTCCCTAATTACCATGACTTAAAGCCCAACAATTACTTCTCTTTCATGCAAAGTTCATTTTGAGTCCAGACAACTCTTCAAGGATTTGTTTCCCATAACATGTCCAACCCTGAGGATCCAAGTCCCTTATTTTCTGTGGTCACTAGAGTACCTTAGAATTACTGCTGAAATGCTGCTAACTTAAATTTGCAATACGTAACAGTACAACTGTACTGTTAAAGGGGCACCATATTAGGTAATATAATGCATAATAGCACAAGTAAGAGCTCTGTGAAATTATCTGCATAAGTGAGATTCAAACAGACTGGAGTTTTCAGGGAAAATACAATGAGAAGAGCTACAAATAAGACAAAAATTCCACAAAGTGGGTTTACTGGGATGAATAGTAGTAACACCCCCCAAGCCCCACCCCAATTCACTTGCATCTGGATCCTTGGAATGTAATCTTATTTAGAAATAGGATTTTTGCAGATGCAGTTAGTTAAGATAAAGTTATTCTTGGGAAGTGGATGTGGCTCTAGCAATTGGGCACCCACTTACCACATGGGAAATCCTGGGTTCAGTTCCCGGTGCACCCTAAAGAAGATGAGCAAGCTGATGTAACAGCCTGGTGCGGTGAGCTGATGCAATGAGGACACAATGAGGAAACATAAGGAGAGACACAATAAGTAGGGAAGTGATGAGGCTCAAGCAATTAGGTGCTTGTCTTCCACGTGGGAGGTCCTGGGTTGGGTTCCCAGTGCCTCCTAAAAAGAAGACAAGCAGACACAGAGCACACAATGAACAGATATGGAGAGCAGACAATAAGCAAAAACAATGAGAGGGAGGCAGAAATAAAATAAATCTTTAAAAATAAAAAGATGAGATCATTTTGGATTAGGGTGGACTCTAAACCCAGTAAGACTTGTGTCCTTATAAAAAGAGAGAAATTTATTTATTTATTTATTTTTATTTATTTATTTTTCTTTTAAATGTTACATTCAAAAAATATCCCCATATACCCCCCACCCCACCCACACCACCTTCCCACATCAACAAACTCTTCCAACATTGTGGCACATCCACTGCACCTGGCAAATACATTTTGGAGAACCGCTGCAGCACATGGACAGTGGTCCACATTGTAGTCCACACTCCCCCAGTCCACCCAGTGGGCCATGACAGGACACACAACGTCCAGCATCCGTCCCTGCAGCACCACCTGGGACAACTCCAAATCCTGAAAATGCCCCCACACCATATCTCTTCTTCCCTCTCCTAACCATCAGCCACCATGCCCACCCTCTCCACATCACTACTACAATTTCTTCCCTTACTAATCACAACAGGTCCCCAGCAGAACACCAGTAAGTCCACTCTAATCCATACTCTATTCCTCCATCTTGTGGACATGGTATGGTTATGTCCAGTCCCCTTCTACATCAAAAGGGGGTTTAGATTCCACATGGATGATGGATGCAATTCTCCTGCTTGCAGCTGTAGGCACTCTTGACTTCCTGGTGTAGTGGTTGACCCAAGATGGGAAATATAGTTACGACTGACATAGGTACACAAGAAAGGTGACCATGTGAAGAAAGAGGCAGAGATTGGAGTTATTCTGTACAAGCCAAAGAATACCCAGTTCTACCAGTGGCTGAAAGAGACAAGGAAGGATCCTTCCTTAGAGGTTTTGAAAGAAGCATGGGCTTGCAAGCACCTTGGTTTGGACTTCTTTCCTCCAGATGTGTGGGAGAATAAACTACTGTTATTATAAGCCATCCAGTATGGAACAATTTGTTATAGCAGCCTAGGAAACTAATATAAACAAGGTAACTAGCATGAAAGAATGCTTGTGTAGAATAGGAATAAACAATGGAAAGGAGGACTACACTTATATTAATGCAGATATAAAATTACATCCTCAGGGGCAGATGGATGGGATTATCTTGCTTTCAGTTGCGGAATCTCTCTGTTTGTTGGGATGGGCGTTGTCCATCATCATCCATTTGTTAGTTGTCTTGGGTGAATCCAATGAACTAGAGAGTAGGTGTTGAACTGTGCTGAGATTCAGGGCCCAACTGGCACATGGACAGACTAAAGATTTAACGCTCTTGGACATACACCTATCAGAGGATATGCTAGTGGAACTGAATGACTAAAAGAACAACTGGAGTTGTGTTTCATAATCAGCAAGAAGTCTCTGAGGAAAAGATGGGGGAAATATTGTACAAAAGAAATTCAGAAAGATTGAGGAATTTCCCTCAACTCTAATATCTGGAAAGTGAAGGAATTGAGATTTGAATGATTGGATCTAAATACAAGCATCTGTGCCCTTAATACTACTTTATGTTGTACTTCAGATTGGGGAAAGAAAGTCAAGTCTAAGAATATTCTGAGTGTGTTATGTAAAGGACCAGGAGGCTGGCCATATGAGTAAAAGTAAAAAAAGATACCCCAAAGGACTGCACAACTTGACATATTCAATCATTGCTGAGAAAGCAATAAAAGTTAACAAACTCTCCTTAGTAAATAAAATTTTAAATGAATTCCCTGAAATGAGCCTGCCATTAAGTGTTGGTAATAAATAGCTTTAAAAGTACACTAATTCATTTCTGGATACACCCACAGGCACCAAGAACAATTTAAAATATTTTTGCCTTTGAAACACCCTCCACAGACTCAATTAAAAACCGCCAATATGATTCCTACTAGCACCTGGGACAGATGCTTTGCAGGTTTCCATGGAAGTAGCTGCCAGTTAACAATTTTGTTTCTGGAGAACAAAAGTGTCTTATTACCCAAGCAACTGAAGTTTTCCTTTGGACTTCACTTTTTTGAGTTCTGTTTTGAGTATCGTATTTTGTCCTTTTATGATGATTACAATGAAAGTAACTGTATACATTTTACAAGAAGGAAAAAATGAGTAGGACTATATATATATATATAACTCTCATAATTCTAAAATTGTACCCTAAATGCTGCTTCCTAAAATGATATGATGAGAGCTGGGACACCAGGTTTGCTGCTAACATTTATTTGTCTAACATGGAGTAAGCTGGTTTGGGAGTTTTAGAAAACCCTTCAGAAAATCTGTTACTGGCAACTGGTTTGATCTTTACAACTCTTGATCTTAATCAAAGATTTTATAATATTCATGAGACAAGATTTTGAAGAATAGTAATTGTTAAAACACATTGAGATTTCATATGTGCCAGACCATATTCTAAAATCTTACTTTAATTGACACAGTTTATTTGAATAATCCTGTGAACTATATACTATTATTATACATTTCATATCTCAAAGACATTGCAGATTCTGTTCCAGACCACTGCAGTAAAGCAAACATTGCAATAAAGTGAGTAACACAAATTTTTTGACTTCCTAGTGCATATAAAAGTTATATTTACAACATATTTTGGTCTATTGCAGGTGCAATAGCATTGTGACTAAAAATGTACATACACTAATTAAAAATACTAACCATCATCTGCACCTTCAGCAAGTCATACTCTTTTTGTGGATAGAGAGTCTTGCCTCGATGTTGATGGCTGCTGTCTGTCCAGGATGGTGGTTGCTGATGTTTGGTGTAACTGTGGCAATTTCTTAAAATTAAACAACAAAGACAGTTGGCACATCAATTGACTCTTCCATTCATAAGATTTCGCTGTAGGATGTGATGTATTTGATAGCATTTTACCGACAGAACTCTCAAACTTGGTCAGTCCTCTTAAACCCTGCCACTGTCTTATCAACTAAGTTTATGTAGCATCCTAAATCCTTTTTTGTCATTTCAACAATGGCCACAACATCTTCTCTAGGAGTAGATTCCATCTCAGGAAACAACTATGTTTTTGCTCATCCGTAAGAAGAAATTCCTCATGCATTAAAATTTTATCATGAGATTGAAGCAATTCAGTCACATTCTCAGACTCCACTTCTAATTCTAGTTCTCTTACTATATCTACCACATCTGCAGTTACTTCCTCTACTAAAGTCTTGAACTCCTTAAAATCATCCAGGAGGTTTGGAACCAACTTCCTTCATACTCCTATTAATATTGATATTTTCACCTCTTCCTATGAAACACAAATGTTCTAAATTGCATCTAGAATAGTGAATCCTTTCCAGAAGATTTCAATTGACTTTACCCAGATCCATCAGAGGACTCAAGCTTTATGGAATGTATTTCTTAAGTAATAAGACTTGAAAGTCAAAATGATTCCTGATTCATGGGCTGCAGAATGTATGTGTTAGCAGGCCTGAAAACAACATTAATCTCATCATATGTCTCCATCATAGCTCTTGGGTGACCAAGTGCATTGTCAATGAGCAGTGATAGTTTGACAGGAATCTTTTATTATGAGGTGTAGGTATCAAAAGTGGACTTAATATATTCAGTAAACCATGTTGTAAACTGATGCACCATTATCCAGACTTAGTTGTTCTATTTATAGAACACAGACAGGGTAGAATAAGCATAATTCTTAAGGGTCCTGGATTTTCAGAATGGTAAATGAGTATTAGCTTTGACTTGACATTGTGTCACATTAGCCCCTAACAAGAGAGTCAGCCTGGTGTTTGAAGTTTGGAAGCCAAGCATTGACTTCTCCTCTTTAGGTATGAAAGTCCTTCCAATAGAAGATGCCATCCAATAGAAGGCTGTTTCAACTACACCAAAATTTTGTTGATTAGTGTAGCCACCTTCATCAATTATCTTAGCTAGATCTTCTGGAAAACTAGCTGCAGTTTCTACATCAGAACTTTCTGCTTTACCTTGAACTTTTGTGTTATGGAAATGACTTTTTCCTTAAACCTCATGAACCAACCTCTCCTAGTTTCGAACTGTCCTCTGCAGCTTCCTTACCTTTCTCAGCCTTCTGAGAATTGAAGAAAGTTGGGGTCTTGTTCAGGATTAGGTTTTGGTTTAAGGAATGTTTGATGGCTGGTGTGGTCTTCTATCCAGACCACTAAAACTTTCTCCACATCCACAATAAAGCTGTTTTGCTTTCTTTCTTATCATTCATTAGGTTCACTGTAACAGCACATTTAATTTCCTTCAACAAGCTTTCCTTTGCTTTCATAATTTGGCTGTTTGGCACAAGAGGCCTATCTCAGCTTTTGACATACCTTCTTCACTAAGCTTAATCATTTCTAGCTTTTGATTTAAAGTGAGAGACGTGCAACTCTTCTTTCACTTGAACACTTAGAGGCCATTGTAGGGTTGTCAGTTGGCCTGATATCAATATTGTTGTGTCTCAGGTAATAGGGAGGCCCATGGAGAGGAAGAGAGATGGGGAATAGCTGTTTGGTGGAATAATCAAAACACATACATTTATCAGTTAAGTTCCCTGTCTTACATAAGTGTGGTTTGTGATGTTCCAGAACAATTTCAATTGTAACATCAAGTATCAATGCTGACAGATCATCAATTAACAGTTTAAAAAAATAATGACAAAGTTTGAGTTATTGTGAGAATTACCAAAATGTGATGCAGAGACATGAAGTGAGCACATGATTTTGGAAAAAATGGCTCCAATAAACATGCTTGACACAGGGTTGCCACAAAACTTCAATTTATAAAAAATGCAATATCTGCAAAGCACAATAAAGTGAAGTGCAATAAAATGAAACATGTTTGTATTAATATAAGGATTTGGACACTGAGTCACAAAGAGCTTGAATAACTTAAGGTCATTGTTTTAGCTTTTTGGCTGATGAAGAAAATACCATGCAATAGGTTGATATAAACAATGGGAATTCATTGACTCACAAAGGTTTTGAGGATAAGAGAAGTTCAAATTCAAGGTGTCATCAAAGTGATCCTTTCTCCAAGAAGACTGTGGCTTTCTGTTTGGTTCTGGCTGATGGTGATCCTTGATCCTTGGCTTTTTTGTCACATGGCAATTCACATGGCAGCCTCTCTTGGCTTTTCAGATCAGTTGACTTAGCTACTGACTGCTCTTTGTAGTTTTTTCTCTCTCTCCAATTTTCCCTATAGGGCTTCAGTAATAGGATTATGACCCATTCTGAGTCAGCAAAAGGTCCTTTACACAATGAGTTCCCACCCACAAGAATGAATTAAGAACATGTTTTTTTTCTGGATACATAGCTCCAAGTCCACAGTGTCATCATATAGCTTGAAACAGCAGATCTTAGTGTAGTCAATTCTTTTAATTCTTTTGACAAAATGCTATAGTACCTCTCTAAAACTACTTTCTAGAAGATGTTCCAGATGGGGATATTATAGCCACTTCCCATTTATTTATCTTTTGTTACATAAGCAAACATAAAAAAAATAGTAATGAAGAAAAGTATAGGCTTACAAATATCAACTGATATAAGAGCAATTTTAAAATTGAATTGGTACAATTCATGATATGAGATTTATGAAGTTATTTTAAAACATGAATTTAAATTTGTAGAAGAATTATTTACTAAATATCAACAATAATAAATAACATGTCAGTACCTTTGGCTAGATGTGTTCAGCTTGCTCAGAGTGACCATACAACAAACGTTAGATTTTTGTATCTGAGGAGGTTTTGCTTTAGAGTAACTAAAATATCAGGAGTTGAACAAGAAGAGCCAGACTGAACGTTGAGGAGCATGATGAGAATGTTTTCTTAGAATGATTAAGGTGCTCTGTTTCTAATTTTCAGTCTTCAGAACAACTAAGGTTGTATAAGGGTGAAAATATTTTCCTAGGAGTTGCCTTCAGGATAGTTCTTTCACTGGTAAAAGAATATTAAAAATTAAGATTTGAGGCAGCGGACTTGGCCCAGTGGTCAGGGCATCCGCCTACCACATGGGAGGTCCATGGTTCAAACCCTGGGCCTCCTTGACCTGTGTGGAGCTGGCCCATGTGCAGTGCTGATGAGCACAAGGAATGCCCTGCCATACAGGGGTGTCCCCGTGTAGGGGAGCTCCACGTACAAGGAGTGCTCCCTGTAAGGAGAGCCGCCCAGTGGGAAAGAAAGTGCAGCCTGCCCAGGAATGGTGCCACACACACGGAGAGCTGATGCAAGAAGATGACGCAACAAAGAGAAACACAGATTCCTGTGCCGCTGACAACAGAAGCGGACAAAGAAGAAGACGCAGCAAATAGACACAGAGAACAGGGGTGGAGAGGGGGGAAGGGGAGAGAAATAAATAAATAAATCTTTAAAAAAAAAATTAAGATATGAAGGGACTTTACCAGACTAATCTGATGTAAATAAGAAAAGAGCAAGCATCTGAGAGTGGATACCTAATCTAATCACATCAGTAGAAGAGGCAAATTAGCTAGTTTAGAATTATGGATATAATTCCATATGATAAGAAACATCAAGGATGTTTTACTATTTGGGCTTTTTAAAAAATTGCTAAGTATAGGAAACATAATTAACCTATGGCAAAAGAAAAATATAGAAGCTTTTGTTAATAAATTTAGAAGCCAAAAAACAACAGCAAAAAAGACATGATAATAGAGCACATTTAACATCATGGTAAATTTAAAAGCAAATGCATTTCTATTTCAACAAGATCCTACTGGGGAGTTATAATTTCACTGGCATCTCTGAAGAGTATTTTTGTTCAACTTCTGCAATTGTTCTCTAACACTGCAATAGAATAATAATAAATAGGTTATTCTAATTTCATCTAATCAGGGTCAAAATAATACCAATATTAGCAATATGTGTTTGCTAGGGTCTCAGAAATACTCTTTCAAAAATATTCTTTTGCCTATGGTAGTTGACAGAAAATAGAAACTAAAATACATACTTAAAATTTATTAAAATAAATTAACTTCCTAAGCATGATATATAAGTATGGTTTACATACTTATGACCTGCATATAATAAGCTTTATAAAATGTACTTTAAAATTATGTCATAAAAGATGTATTATAAAAGGTCACATAATACATCAAATTTTCTTTCTGATCATTTGTGATATGATGAACCTTTAAATTGCTTATTCAGAAATCTACTAAGCTTTGTTTGGCATTGAAAAATCATGTGTTATGAGGTCTAATTGTTCTGTGATATGAATGAACTAGATCAGTTTAGATTTCAGCCTTAATTCTTTGGAAGATTTATAGAGACACTTAGTTTGTCTGTAAATTAATTCTTTGTTTTTGGTTAAATATATAAATCACATGTGATGAACAAATTAAAAATCCTTATAGCAAGGGAATTAATTTATTCACATCCTACTGTGTAAGAGCTTCTCTCAGCTAGATAGTATGTTCATGATCATTCTCTTTGGAAATTCACTTTCTAAATTAGAAAATTGTTTTTAAAGTACAGCTGATAACCTACATAGAAAACTCAGAATGGGTATTTCCTTTAAGCATGAAGATTAAAGAACTGAATTCAAGGCTTTGAGGGTTTTAGATATACTAAGGAGAGAGGGTACTCACTTAATCATGTACTTGAAGAGAAAGGTAAAGACTTTATATAAGAATCTGAGAAAGATCTTTGAATATTGGTGTATTGATTTTTCCTTAAGAAAAAAAATAGAGTTAATGTAATGTACATTTGGAAATGAGACAATGGAATAAAAGAATTTTGTTGACTGTATATTTTTCCCAAGAACTTGATTATGGCTTACCTGGAGAATATTAATCATGGCTACCAAGAATAAAACGTAATAAACCCCAAGTATTTGTTCAAGTGTTCTTACAAAAACAAATGTGCATATATGTGTATGTATGTGCATATATATTCCTAAAATCATCTACATCCCCTTATATATTAAAAAACTTATTTTAGAATTTCATATAAAGAATTTTAATTTAATCTTCCCCCAAAGCAATATAAACCAGTAGAATACAGTTCCAAAATATATAAAAGGAAGAGAGCATTTTTGAAAGGGACTTATCAAACAGATTGATTTCTCTTGCAAATCTTAATTGATAATTTTGAAAAAATTACAAGAAAGGATTTATGCTCACTGCACATTTTTCCATTATTCAAGTAAATTTAATAAGAATATAGTTAAGAATATAAAATAGACTAAATATCAAATCACCTGAATTCTCACATATATATTGAATATTGGAAGTACGGGATGAATCAAATGTGTGGCACCCTAAATCCATTTTCATGATATCCAGAGGGAGGAAACTGTTTTCAGAGCCAACAATAGAGGATGTGTTCCCAAAATCTGGGTGTGATGATGTCGTGGTGTCCTTTCAGAATCGCTGTGAGTTGTGGAGCCCTGGGGAGCTGCCTCAACCTGGGTGTGCCATTAATCCAGATGGCCATGTGCAAACACTACTTGGAGTAAGTACTTATTACTTAGCGGTGCAAACGCAATTCTAGTAATAAGCTTCACTAAAACCATTCTTGGAATATATTTAAACAACAAACGTATTTACAAACACACCATTCCCCTTTGAAAAGAGCCCTTGGGAGGGTATCAAGGAAAAGGGATGGGAATTCATAATCCTAACAGCAACAAAACAAAAATCAAAATAATTTAAACAAGTTTTCCTTTATTTTATTTTATTTTTTTTTAAAGATTTATTTATTTATTTAATTTCCCCCCCCTCCCCTGGTTGTCTGTTCTTGGTGTCTATTTGCTGCGTCTTGTTTCTTTGTCCGCTTCTGTTGTCGTCAGCGGCACGGGAAGTGTGGGCGGCGCCATTCCTGGGCAGGCTGCACTTTCTTTTCACGCTGGGCGGCTCTCCTCACGGGCGCACTCCTTGCGCGTGGGACTCCCCCACGCGGGGGACACCCTTGCGTGGCACGGCACTCCTTGCGCGCATCAGCACTGCGCATGGCCAGCTCCACACGGGTCAAGGAGGCCCGGGGTTTGAACTGCGGACCTCCCATATGGTAGACGGACGCCCTAACCACTGGGCCAAAGTCCGTTTCCCTAGTTTTCCTTTATTAATATGACTAAATGCTTTTGCTTCTCCTCAAAATAGTTTGGGTACATTTTTATTTCAAAAGCAAGAATTTAGCTTAGTTAAACCTGAGACGCTCTGCAAGTAGACTATGGAGATTAAAAAGAAACAATACATTTTATTGAGGTGCAACAATAGCTTTAAGGACTAGATTTTTAAAGAAGAAATCAGATATGCATAAAGACTGAGATGAAAGTATATGCAAAAGACTACTCATATGCATTATATGGAGGTGGAGGGAGGGATTCGAAAAGGAAAAGATATGGGAAAAGAGTTGAAAAACACAAAATAAGAAAACGCACATATTATAATGTTAGACATTAAGACAGAAATACAGACTAGTAATTCTATCGATAAAATCATTACAAACATGGTATAAGACATAAGTATTTACAAGAAAAGAGATTAGAAGCAAAATTGACAACAAAACCATTTTATAAATTATTAGATGACTATTGTAGATGACGACTGCCTTGAATTCGTTTGTTTCAATTTTGGGGGCAATAAAATAAAACAAAATTTAACATGACAATGACTTGTCTGGAATCACTTTGGTAAATGAATTATAAGTAATTCCCTTTGTTATCTGGCAAGTTTTATCATCAGTCATCCCACAGAGACAAATATATATAAAACCACCCCCTAACTGTTCTCCTGTTTCTACCCTTGTCACTCTGCAGTCTATTTTCCTTACAGGAGCCAGAGTGATCCTTTTAAAGCAAATGTCACAACATGTCATTCCTCTGTTCAAAACGCTAATGGCTTCTCATCTAACAGCAAAATCCCAAATCTTCCATATCCTCTATGCAACCTGCCTCTGCCCTCAATCTCACTTAAGTTCATTTTCTTTCTCCTCTCTCCTAACTCATTGTATGCTAGCCACATTGGTCTCTTGGCTGTTCTTTGCACACATAAAAAAGCATTCCAGCTTCAGATCTTTGGCTTTTATTCTTCTCTCGACCTGGATCACTCTTTCCCCAGGTAACCCCTGTTTTACTTTCCTAGCTGCTAAAACAAATACCATACAATGGGTTGGCATAACAACAGAAATTTATTGGCTCTTGGTTTCAGAGGCTAGAAGGCTTGCTAACTCCTGGATTAGTATCTTCTGGCTGACTAGCAATCTTTGAGGCCTCTTGACTTTTGCATCACACGGCAGTAGAAGTGGGAGAATCTCCTCCTCTCTCTTCAGGACTCTGTTGATTTCCAGCTTCTGGCTGTTCCCCGTGGCATCTCTTCCATTTACAATTTCCTTTGCTTATAAGGACTTCAGTGATGTTGGATTAATGCCCACCCTCATTCAGTCTTGGCACACCTTAACTAAAAAATTTTCGAAGGTCCTATTTGTAAATAGGTTCACACCTAGAAACCTGCACATGCCTTTTGTGGGGGGATGTCATTCAATTTCCAACAGCCAAAACTTTGCTCACTCATCTCATTCAGATCTCTTTTCATATGTCATTTCCTAATGGATGACTTTTCTAAATACCCTCCTTCCATAATCACTTTTATTTCTTAATTTGTCATACTCTTCTTCAAAGTACTTATCACCCAGTGACATATCTTACTCTTTGTTTACTAACTTTTCTTTCTACTGGAAACTAAGCTCTTTGAGGGCAAGGCTTTGGTGATTCTGTTCACTGATATATCCCTGAGACTATATAATTAGCCAAATACAAGGAATGAGTATATTTTCCCCACCAGATCTTTCCCAGCCTTAGCTACACATTTTGCAAACAAATCTCATACTTTGCCCATGAGCTCTTGTCCTCTTGCTTTTCATTGCATCAATCTTTTCAGTTGGATTCACATCATTTAAAGAAAAGATTTTCTCTTCCTGCCTCCCTTCTTCCCTCCCTTCTTCTCTCTTTCTCTCATTTTCTTTCTTTAGATTTCCTAAAATTATATTTTATTTCCTCTTCCCTAATTATCCACTTTCTTATGGCACAAATGCCAAGATGAGGTTATTTGTCATTTCTGTTACTCCAAATTTATGTCTATGGCCATATATATATATATAAAATAGGCAATATAATCCTTCTCTTCTCATTGGGGTACCAGCTTTATCAAGAATTATTATTTAATGCTAATAAATATTTACATGCTTATAATTTACAACTTATTTTTTTCTCTTTTTTTAAATGTTACATTAAAAAAATATAAGAGGTCTCCATATACCCTCCATCCCCCCTCATCCCACTCCTCCCACATCAAAAACCTCTTTCAACATCATGGGACATTCATTGCATTTGGTGAATACATTTTGGAGCACTGCTGCACCATATGAATAATGGTTTACATTGTAGTTTACACTCTCTCTCAGTCCACCCAGTGGGCCATGGCAGGACATACAATGTCCAATATCTGTCCCTGCAATACCACCCAGGACAACTCCAAGTCCTGAAAATGCCCCCACATCATATCTTTTCTTCCCTCTCTCTACCCTCAGCAGCTACCATGTCTACTTTCTCCACACTAATGCTACAATTTCTTTCATTACTAATCACAATAGTTCCATAGTAGAATGTCAGTAAGTCCACTCTAATCCATACTCTATTCCTCCATCCTGTGAATCCTGGGATGGTTATGTCCACTCCACCTCTATATCTAGGGGGGCTTAGATTCCACATGCATGATGGATGCAATTCTCCTACTTGCAGTTGAAGGCACTCTTGGCTCCCTGGTATGGTGGTTGACCTTCTTCACTTCCTTGTTAGCTGGCTGGGGTAAGTCAAATAAACCAGATGGTAGGAGTTGCAAGTCTGTGGAGGCTCAGGGCCTGGCTGTCACATGGACAGTCCAGAGATTCAGGTCTCCTGATTATACACTAACCCCAGCACCAACCACAGGTTCAGTAAAAGTGACAGAAGAGGCATGTGTAGAAAGGTCACATCTGAGTCCATCACACTCAGGAACACAAACTCCAAAGAAGGCCAAATGACATGACATTGAACTCCAGAGCCATATGCCATGACCATAGAACCTGTGGGTCTCTGTAGCCCTCAAGAGAACCAGTACCTGGGCTTGTACATACTTTGGCTGGCTCTGGGACCCTGCTGAGGTGTGGGTAAGCGTGACCCCTCTGATGACCTCCCAACTCTTTTTTGGAGACTCATAGCCACATAAACTCATTTGTCCTTTCCATCCCCCTTTTTATTCAAGGTCAAAAAACCAGTTTTTAACACCCGATATTACATGAAGCCTGAGATATTCTGCTGGTCTGAATTGACCCTTTTATTCAAGGTCTTTTTCTAGTTGCATGACCAGTTAGTGATTGGTAGTAATCCCTCAGTTCCAGGGAGGTTCATCCCCAGGAGTCATGTCCCACACTGGGGGGAAGGTAATGCATTTACATGCTGAGTTTTGCTTAGAGAGTGGCCACATTTGAGCAACATGGAGGCTCTCAGGAGATAACTCTTAGGCACCCTGCAGCTCTAGGCCTAGTTCATATTTCAGGCACCCAGGTTCATAAGCATAGTCATTGGTATCAAGGGCTCATTGTCTTTATTAGTCTTTGCCATTGCTCTTGGGGGATTGTTGCTGTTCCAGTGTGGATTGTGACTGAGCTCCCCTGGCGAGGAACTCAGCAACTCCCTCAGTTGACATTTTTAACTGTAACCACTATGAAAATATCCAAACATTTTTATGTACCCTGTATACATCCCTGGAGAACTCTCACCCCACACCAGTGTTCCTCCCCTGCCATAGTTGAGCCTCCCTGTGGTCCAAAACTTCTTCAAAAATGAAGCCTAATATATTGCCAAGTTCCATTAATAGTAAAATGGAATATAGTGATGGGTTTAAAGGTTAGATATAGAATACATACTAATTTAGAAAAATTAAATAAAGTAAAAATAAATTGGGGAATCAAAAAATGAAAAAAATAAAAGCTTTGTTTCTGACGTTTTGCCTTTCATCACTGCAATAGGTGTTGCCCTAGATGTACAGTGGCAAGGCAATTTGTTTCATTTCTTCCTCAGTGTCTACATCCTTTTTTCCCCCTAATTATTAGTTTTTCTTCACAAAAGTTTCCAATAACAGTAATTCACATATATAATATAGGGTTTTCCCACATATCCAACATCAAACACTTTGTCCCTTCCCCAGCAATGATATTTTTACATGTTCACATTATATTTGCTGCAGCTGATGTACAGATATTGAAACATAACTTTCAACCAAGGTTCCGTTTTGGTTTACATTATGGTTTATATTTTAGACCATACTATTTTCTAAATTTTTAGTTATGTTATGTTTTACATTATGGCTTACATTTTAGCCTATAGACTTTTATACATTTTTGGTGTAATTTAACATGCTTCTTTGTAGCTTATATTCATTAAAATTATTTGAAACAGATTGATATTTGAGGGTCTACTTGCTGACGTTAGCCTTTACTCCCCTTTAAACAGTAAAGAAATTTATAAATTTACTCAACTACAAAGTACATTTTTATCAGAGATTGATAATGACATTTAAGATTTGTGTACTGATTTTCTACTTACCTCTATAGAGAAGGTGTGGTGCATAAGCTGGTTGAGAAAGGAAAATATTACTTTTGGAAAAATTTCACTATTTTTAAAAAAGTCTCGTGTAGGAAACACAATTATCACTTCACACATGACCCTGTCCAGAACACTAACAAGTCTTCCTTCTCTAAATGATACAGCTTTTGCCTGGCAGAAGGGTGTATTGCAGAATTGGCAGGGATTTTGCTTTGTTTATATTTCTCATGCAAACACTACTTCCTTCAGACCTTTTTTCAGTTCACACCTACACTTCAATTAAGAAAATTATTTTATGTAAATTATCTTGTTCATTAACTTTATTTTCACCAAAATGAATAAATGTACATTTTAAAAAGTCAGATATTATGACTTCTACTTCTGGTAGTATGGTAGATTTGATATACAGACTAACAAATGAGTATTCGTGTGTGCTGGATAACCCACAGCAATCTTACTGTGGAGATAGTAAGAAAATATGAAATATTCTGATGCTAAAAATCAAGTGAAAGTAGAAACAAAGAGAGCTTTATATGATTTTGGTCCACTAGAGATGTTCAGTAATTTGAATGACAATTACAGTTATGAATGAAGGAAATATTAATGCTGATGTGTTTGAAGGGTAAGAGAAAATAGAATAGATCTAGATTATATCTCTTAATAAGATTCAAGAAGAGAAGTTTATACATGCTCTCATCTCTCGTCCATCTACCTGATCTTATTGAGGCCAAATTCTCATTTTTAACAAACCCTGCAGTCCTGTATACATACTGTAGGGCAGACCAATTCAGGTTATAAGTCTTAAAAATGGTTTTTCCCTCTTCCTAAGATAAATGAAGTATTCTAATCTTTTTCTCCCTGGCCTGTAACTCCTACTTGCATACATCATTCTAAAATCCGTATTCCCTTGAACCAACACAAGAAGCAGTCATTTTTTAAACTTGTTTCTGTTCTTCCCTGTACATTTCTGACATAATAACTTCCTCTTCAAAGCCATACTCTCTCCCCTCAGGAGAGTGCAGCACTTCAGAAGAAAAGTGGGTTTTCTAGAATGAGAAGCTATTGTTGGACTAGCCAAAGAGTACAAGTGTATTAAGTTCAATGGCAAGTTCTGAATGGACATACTTTAGAGTGATGTCACAGAACAGGATATTGATATAGATCCCACTGGGAATTGTAAACTGGGCACAGTTTCCTTTGCCTATTTTCTGTAACTGTCTTCTGTACTGTGAGCTCTGTAAATTAAAGCACATCATTTCATAAACTGAGGAAATATTTATGATATGCCCCATTTAACTGACATGGAACTATCTGGAAATTAGAGGTTTGGAGTCAGTTTTTGAATTGCCCAAAGCTATAGTCCTAGAGAAGCTAAATATAGCTTTAGGGATGATAACTTATCAGAGTATAGTAGTCAAATCATTTCTCAATTATAATATATTTAAATGCAATCCCATATCAACTGAAACGATGACAAATCATGGAACTGCAATTTATGTTCACTAATTTAGAACCATACATTTAAGCAAATTCATTTACAATAACAGTTCTACTTAAAATAATCTGCCATTAAGGGACAATCAGTCAAATAATAATGTACATAGAGGTTACTCCAGAGAGGCATAAAGTATTGGTTCCTTACTTATATAAACAGAGCATTTACAGAGATGGAAAAATGATTACTACTCAACAGAATTATTTTATTTCATTAGTTTAAGGTAATATTAAACATAATTTCACAAGCAGTTATTGGCCAGCTACTTATATTGAAATAGTTGATGCATTGCTTTTGTGAGACTTGGTTTTTATGTTAATTTTAAAATTGAGTGAAACTTTTGAAATGAGGTATGTTGAAGATATCTAAAACATGGTTCATAATTACATAATTATTTTAATAATTTTATTTTCATCTTTTTTCTGCACTTTTAAAAATAATGTTAGGTTTCTTTGGGGGTGATATTTAAACCAAATGCAACTCAAAAATCAAATCCATTAACCCTTTCTTTACAGAGGTAATATTTATTCCAATGAAAATAGTTTGTCAAATCAGTTTATTGATAACTAAAATATTTTATAAAAGATTTAATATTTTTAAAAACAGACTCTCTGGTATGTTTATAAAATTATTTAATCTTTAAGACAGGAATATTAGATGAATAATTGAACCTTCCATTAATGAGTATGTTTTTGACATTCTTGCTGTTTATGTATTTTTACGATGAGTAGATGTTTAATATTAATTTTTAATATGAAAAGGAAGCAGAAAGATAAGAGAAAATATAGTTTGATTTGTGTCTTTGTGGGCTGAATAACTGATTAAGGAGACTGGCTGTACTTGAGAACTTTGTCTTTCCATCTTTTAGTATGTAAAAGAGGCAGCTGTGATGCCTGCCAAAAAAAATGAAATCTCTGGATCTCAGCTTGTTTTCTAAAATGTGAACAGACACAATCTATGAATAAAGCTGGGGTGGGAGATACTGAGAAGGTTAAGGAGAATCAAAATCTGTGTGTAATTATTAATAAGTGGAAGAATATTGTGTGAAGATAGGGAGGGGTTGCTGAAACACTATTATAAGGTCATCTACTTCTTATCTTGGACTCCGTTCAATGGTAAAAGATTCCCAGATGCTGGAAATATAATAAAAGATGCCGCTGTCCCAGTTGGAGGAGATATGAATGGTGTGTTGGGGGTTTATAAGAACACACAGGCTCAATGATTCACTAGAAAGACTCATAGCACTCAGAAAAGCTTTTGTACACAGAGTTATGATTTACTACAGTGAAAAGACACCGATTAAAACCAACACAGGGAAAAGGGTGGAGTTCAGGAAAACCTGGCACAAGCTTCTGGTTATTGCCTCATGATTCAGTTGTATGGTCAGCACTTAATTCTCCCAGTAACGATGCGTGACAACACATGTGAGATGTTGCCTGCAGCTAGGGAAGCTCAGCCAAGCCTTGATGTCCAGGGCTTTTACTGGGGATCAGTCCTTCAGGCTTGTGGTGTTTGTGTTACTGAACTTAGTCTCATGCTTTCCAGACCTTCAGCATAAATCACACTATTAGAAAAAGCCATGTGGTGTGGTCTGAGGCCTCAAGCATGCAAAAATACTCTTATCAGACATGATGTTCAAGGGCTCTGAGGCTGTCTCCCTGGAGCTGGTCAGGGTCAATCCTGTCTTTGGAATGAGTTGTGTTTGAGTTACTCCTTTACTGCACGGTTGATGATACTCTGAAGGGGTAATCAGAGCCTGCCAGGTTTACCAAACACACTATACATGGCACAACTTTTTCAAGTGGCAATGAAAGGTAAGGCTAGAAGAAAGAAAAAAAGTTATCTACTACTTCTGAATCACTGGGGAGGGAATTTTTGAGGAAAAAAAGGATTTTTTTGTTGTTATTCCTTTCATTTTATTTTAAGTTTGGGAAAGGAAGGAATGTGAAAAGTTTCCAACTATAATAACATTATTAAAAAAACATTCCATTTTCTGGATGCCTTAAACTTCTATAATGATGGTTCTAATATATAACAAAGAATGTCTCAGATAAGAATATATATGAGCAAAATACTTTAGACAGAAATGAGAGAGGAAGACTGCAATATACAGAATGAACCTGAATTATGTTTCCTTCAATTATCTGCTTGGCTAACATCCTTACTCCTTTCAAGTCTTTGCTTAAATCTCTTTTCAAAGGTGACTATTTTGACTACCTATATAGACTGAACCATATAATATTTGCTATTTTTTAAGTCAAGAACAATTTCACATGGTTCAACTTTATACATGATTTCAACCTGTAACACCCCTCCCCCCAATTCTGTTCCCCAGCACTCTCGCTGTCCTCTTACCCTACACTACATTTATTATTATTTTTTTACTAAGCACTTAAACCCCATCTAAAAGTATGCATAAGGAGTACCCCCTGGTTTCTGCTCGCTTTTGCCCCTTCCTACCTACTCTTGAGTGGCCTCTAGTTCTTCTGCGGGAGGGCTGATTTTCGAGAGCTGAATACAGAAGTTCCAAGGCCAATTCCAACAGAGGAAGAAAGAAAGGTCTTCGCAGAATGCAATGATGAAAGCTTCTGGTTCAGATCTGTGCCCTTGGCTGCAACAAGTATGTTAATTACTCAAGGATTAATTAGTAAAGGAATCCTTTCAAGTCATCCCAAATATGGATCTATCCTTAAACTTATAATTGCTTATATCATGGAATACTTTGCTGGAAACCTTTTTTATGTGAAAACTAGCCAAGAAGTCCCCTCTTGGAGAAAATTTATGGTCAGGACACGCACAAGGACCTTTACCACCTGGACACTATTTTCAAAAGTCAAAATATGACTCAAATGTGGTGGGGAGTGGGGAATGGGTTATATGGGAACATCATGTTTTTTGCTTTTTTAAATTTTTTTTAATGTAACATTCTTTGTGTCCTATTAATTAAAATTTTTTTTAAAAAAAGAAAGAAAAAGATTGGGAAGAGTGGAAAAAAATATGACTCAAGTGTGGGTGGTCATTCATCTTTTGTGACATCCCCAGTAGCAGCCTACATAGAAAAAGAGATTCTTCCTCATTATGAGCCAATTCCATTCAGTTCTTCCATGAATGAATCTACTCCCACTGGTATTCTGATCATATTGCCCAAGGACCTGATTTCAAGCTTGAGGAAAGTCCCAAAAGAAAAAATATTACATATGAGATTTAAGGAATAAGAACAGTGAGTTATATGAAGTAGTTTTAACACAAATTCTGACCCATCAGTCAGGCCTATGTAGGAAAGAGTGCCCAAAAAAGAAGTGGATGGGTAGGGGAAGCAAGCATAATTTTAAGTGTTAAACTACACATCAAAAAGTTATTAAAAAAAGGCTTTCTCCAGTGTTTGTTGTATTATATTAACGTTTATGATAAATAAGATGTAAAGGAATCTGAAAAAAAATACTGTTAGTAGAATTCATTATATTTAATTTTTATTGTCTTTTGCTTCTGCTCCACAGATAGATCGTACAAATGTTTTTTCTCTTTTATTTAAATATGTATTCCAAGCACTTAGAAAAGTGCCTGGAATGAAGAAGTTACTGAATAACTATTTGTTCAAAGGGTGAATGAACAGGATTCTCTGACTAGAAAGCAGTAATGGAGACATTTACTCATCTATTTAATGAATAGTGGGAAATAGTTTGGAAACTGTTCTTAGGCATTCTATAAAAGAGTAACTTAATTGTTAAGTATAAAACTTCATAGTCTGAGAATACTTTGAATCTTATCTCTCCTTCTAACTAAACTTTGGATGTGGTTTTAACTTCTCTAATCATAGTTTCCCTATCTACATAGTATGAAGAACAATATTTATCCTGTTTTGTTGTTCTGTAAGACACAAATCTTCTTCTACATTGTGGACTGCATTTTTGTTTTGCTGCAACCCATCTCCCTTTTATAGAAGCTTCCGTTGCATCTTTATGAGAATTTAGGCTCACCTCTAGGAATCAGGCAAAGAACAGAGATGATATTTAGGTTTGGATAGTTGCTCCTAGAAGTGTATTTAAAACTTGAGCAATGAGTACATGATACAGACAGTTCTCTTTGTTTTCTCTTATCTTCCATGCTTGGCTGCCAGTTTACGGTTTCATGGACCTCAGAAAATCCTGTTCTTAAAGCCAGTCCTTTCCTGTGCTTGAGAACCCATTGTAGATATGACCTTTTGATTGGATTCAGTTAAGGGACCTTCCTTTTGATTAGATCACAGCAATAGGGCAAGACCCAGGGTGGGTCTTAATCCTCTTACTGGAGTCCTTTATAAGCAGAGGAATAAAATGCCACAGCTAAAGAAAAAAGCTGCAGAGACAGAGAGGAACGCAGAAGCTGAGAGAAAAGGCCTCCATGGGTCGAGGAAGCCACTTCAGCCAGAAGCCGCAAGGCCTGAGAGAGAAGAGACTAGCGACTCTGCCATGTGCCTGATGGCCCACAGCTGCTGCTCCATGGCATCTCTGATAATGCCTTGATTTGGACTCTTCCAGGGCCTCAGAACTATAAGTTTTTAACCTAATAAATCCCATTGTAAAAGCCAGCTCAATCTGGTATGTTGCTTTGGCAGCATTTAGCATACTAAAACATTGGGAATGTGTGATATCCCTCTAATAAATTCCTTTTTTTTGCTTAAGATAGTCAATGTCAGTTTCTGTTGCTTGCCACCAACAACCCTCACCACCAGATGTGATTACTTCTGAATCACACAACCTTCCCAGTTTGCCCAATTGTCAAAGACTGAGGGATTTTTCAAGACTTGTAAGTTTCAGTATTATAATCAGCCAGACCAGTATGATTTTTACCCTAAGTGGATGCTATATTTTAAAAACAATATTGTTTCCTGAATCAAGTTACTGGTTACTCCCGACGTGCATTTCTGTCAATATGATTGAGTGGATAGTCTGAAAACTCTCTCATTGTAAAATACCTAGAAATGCTTGAAAAAATGTATCAGCATGCTCTCAGATGCTGAGCTTGTAACAAAGTAAGGGAATGTCAAGACTGAAAATGAAGGGACAGCTCAAAACTCCAGAGTGGTCAGCTACACTAAAGTTGTGATTTACCGGAAGGTGGTTGCCAATTTTATTAACCAACGCCCTGTCTTTTATTTTTTTATTTTTTTCCTTAATCAGTCATTTTATTATTTTATTTATTTATTTTTTGTCTTTTTTTAAAAATGTTAAATTAAAAAAATATGAGGTCCCCATATACCCCTTCACCCCCCTCTCCCCACACCTCCCTTAACAACAACCTCCTCCATTATCATGGGACATTCATTGCACTTGGTGCATCTCTGAGCACTGCTCTGAGCACTGGTGCTCCACGTGGTCAATGGTCCACATTATAGTTTACACTCTCCCCCAGTCCACCCAGTGGACCATGGGAGGACATATACTGTCCAGTAACTGTCCCTGCAGCACCACCCAGGACAACTCCAAGTCCTGAAAATGCCCCCACATCACATCTCTTCTTCCCACTCCCTACCCTCAGCAGCTACCGTGGCTACTTTCTCCACATCAGTGCTATGTTTACTTCCATTACTAATCACAATAGTTCCAGAATAGAATATCAGTCTTTTAAAGGACATTTGGAGAGAAGAAAGTAAACCTTGGTAGTGCTAGTGTGCAACCCCTTGAAAGGTAGGAGCTGGAACTGACAAAGGCAGAAAGGACTGCATAAAAGGATGGACTAGAAAAAAATGCACTAAATTGCAAAAGAGAAATAAGATAATTTATCCATTTTAGTTTGAACTCTGGGTGGGGGAAAAATGTCTCCCCTAAAGATTTGTAACAACAAACCTTCCTCCATGCTAGCGTGCCATTTGAATTTATATTTCCTTTGTAGTACTGAAAACCCTTAAATGACTAATTAACATAAAGAAGTCTCAGTGTGGTAGAACACCATGATACCTGGCAAGAGCAAAAACAAATTCTCTTTGTGAAGATGCTCTCTCAATCCGGGATGAAAAGAATTGAGTCTGGGCGATCCCAAATCACAAAAATGAGAAGAAACAGGCCATCAAGAGCAAGAGTTAGCAGAGTCAGACCCCCAAGATCTTCCCTTATTGGAATTATACAATATGGATATAAAAAAGATATTCTTAAAAGGTTGAAAGAAATAAAGATTGAATTTAAAACATGAGAAATAAACAAGGACACTATACTTAAAAAAGGGAGTAAGCATATTTGAAGGAAATGAAAAGAACTTAATAATATTAAGTTTCCATAGTAGATAATAATATAATAATTTAAATTAAAAACTGAATGAATAGGCCTAATAACAAATTAAACAAAGATGATGACATTTAGAAAATTGAAAGAATATCTGAAGAAATAGCCCATGGTGCAAAGCAGAAAGACAACATGATGAAAAATGTGAAGGTAAGCAACAAAGAATGACAAGCAGTACTAACGTGTTTGATGAGAATTTAATGAGAAGGCAAAAATAAGGGAGAATGAGGAAGGAGTAATATTTTTGAGATGATAGTTGTTTTTATTTTCCAGATTTGTTCAATATCAATAATCCTGATTCATTATCACAATAACTTCCAGGTAGGTAAAATTTTAAAAATTAACAGTGAACTAATTTGCGTCTCTGCCTTTTTAAAAAAAGATTCTTCATGTTCTGGCTTCACCATACCTAGCCAGTAATAACATGCATGCCTGGTTCTAGTATTGAAAATCTGCTCACTATTCAACATCTATCTCAGTCTTTGCTGTAAATTTACTTCTTTCTTTTAGTCAATTTTTTTATTTTTAAAGAAGATTTAGATTACATAAATGTTACATCAAAAAAATAGGGGATTCCCATAAACCCTACCAGTTCCCCTTCCCACAATTTCCCCCATTAACAGCATCTTTCATTAGTGTAGTACAATTGTTACATTTGATGAACACATTGAAGCATTGTTATTAACCATGGACTATAGTTTGCATTAAAGTTTATACTTTGCACCACACGGTTTTATAGGTTTTGACAAAATGTATAATGGCCTGCATCCATCATTGCAATGTCGTGCAGAACATTTCCAATGTCCCCAGTGAACCCCATGTTACACCTATTCTTGCCTCTCCCTCCCCTCGGAATCTCTGGTGACCACTGCCTTTATATCAATGATACAAGTTCTTCCATTGTTAGAATAATCATGAGTTCACTTAAGTCCACAGTTGCATTCACCTTAGGTTCATTCATTCCTGAATCTTGAGGATTTGGGGATGGTGATGCCCACTCTTTCTGATTGAGAGGGGGTTTATATCCCATGGGGCAGATGGCTGGAACTGTCACGCTTGCAGTTGTAGATACTCTCTGTTTGTTTTGTTTTGTTTTTTTATGATGGGTGTTGTCATCATCCTTCTGTTAGTTGTCCTTGGCAAGTCCAATGAACTGGCGAGTAGGCATTGCAACTTTTGCTGAGATTTAGGGCTCAACCAGCATATGAACAGACCAAAGATTTAAAAACTCTGGGACATATATTTAATGAGTGTAGTGCTAATTATAGGTTCAAATCAAAGGGGCAGAAAAGTCATCTGTAGGGAGATTGTGAGTTACCTCTGTTGCATTGGGGAGTATATATTCCAAAGTAAGGCCCACTGACAGGGTGTCTAATTCTTGAGATTGTCTGCCCTGCCTATAGTGTCTAGATGTCTCTAGAGCCCTCAGGAACCCCACTGTTTGAGGCACTGCTTACTGTGGCAGTCAATGAGATCCTGCTGAAACGTGCATAAGCATAATGTCTGGAATGATTTCCCAATTCACTTTGAAATCTCTTCACCATAAAAACTCATTTGTATTTAATATATCCCCCTTTTGGTCAAGCTTTTTTTCCAGATACATTGCTAGTTGGTGCTTGGTAGTAATTCATCCCTGCCAGGGAGGCTCATCCCTGGTAGTGGGGGAGATAATATGCTGCTTTTGGCTTAGAAAGAGGCCACATTTGAGCAACAGGGAGGTTTTCAGGAGGAAATTATTAGGCAATATATAATACTAGGCTAAGTGTCACTTTCTTGAGAAAAGGTTCATAAGTCATACCCTCAATGTCAAATGCCTGGCATAATGGTCTGTCCTCCTTCTGTAGGCATTGCCCATATACTTTGCAGATTCTTGCTGACCTATTAGAGCATGTAACAGGACTTCCCAGGATTCTTTGGTTATTTTGTGGGGTTTCCACCCACTGAGACAATGCTCCATGACCACTTGAACATATTCAAATGCCAGAGAAGCATGCCCCAGGTGCTCCCCTCCCCAAATTTACTTCTGTTTAGTATGAAATGTTTTACTCTATTCTATTTTGCCAAACCCTATTTATTCATCAAACCCTATGTTTTTCACAGAGCTCCCTTTGATTATTATAGTCATACTCACCTATTTTTTAATTTCTGTCACTTATTTAGCTCATTCATTCATGCTATTTATTGAGAGTCTCTATGTACTAAGCACTCTTGTATATACTAGGTTCAGACATAAATTTGATTAAAAATATCCTCACTACCCTCAGGAACAATAATATTGAGCCAAGAGGTAGTTAAAAAAAAAAATTTAAATGCAGTGGTAGGGAAGCAGATTTGGCTCAATGAGTAGAGCATCTGCCTACCACATGGGAGGTCCAGGGTTCAAACCCAGGGTCTCCTGACCCATGTGATGAGTTGGCTCATGCACAGTGCTGATGCCTGCAAGGAGTGCCATGCCACGCAGTGTTGTCTCCCACATAGGGGAGCCCCACGTGCAAGGAGTGAGCCTTGTAAGGAGAGCCACCTAACGTGAAAAAAGTGCAGCTTGCCCAGGAGTGGTACCACACACATGGAGAGCTGATGCAGCAAGATGATGCAACAAAAAGAGACACAGATTCCTGGTGCTGCTGGCAAAATGCAAGCAAACACAGAAGAACGCAAAGTGAATGGACGCAGAGAGCAGACAACTGGGGGGAGGGGAGGGGAGAGAAATAAACAAAAAATCTTAAAAAAAATGCTGTGATAAGGTGTTTCCAACATTTCCAACAAAGTCTAAAATGAACACATATTGGGTGAGGTGGGGATAATAAAATATAAGAATCGGTGAAGGTATCGCAGGGTAGGTGATATTTCTGATTATACATGAAGATCAAGTAGAATTTATCTGGAAATAAAATATACGAGTAGTATGAGAAACAGGAGAAGATTGATTCCAGCAAAAGGATTAAAATGTTTCAAATTTTAGAGGTTTAAGATTATTTGGAGTTCTAGGGAATAACAGGGCTTTGTATGGTTATAATGTAGAGCATAAGGCAGGAGAAGTTTGGAAATAAGGCTGGAGTGATGGGCTGGGTAGGGTTTAAGTCTAGGTGGGCTTTACATGCCATGTTAAAGAATTTGTATTTTGCCCTAAGAGTATCAGAAAGACTTTGTAGGATGTGATGAATAGAGGCCATATTATTACATTTCTGCATTAGTAAGATGACTTTCATATCCATCAGGAAGATGGTTTGAAGGAAGGGAGAACAGTGAAGCTGCTGCTAAGTTGGTCTAGATGAAAGCTGGTGGTGACCAGAACTACCATGGTAGCAGTGAGGATGGCCAATACTGGACCATTCTCCTTACATTTCATTGGAATAGTTCATCACTTTTCTGTAATATTTAGCAATGCAGTATTTGTGGACTAAGTTTTCTAATAGAATTATTCAGTCGTTGACAGTTTGTAATCACTGAGCTTGTCAGCATAAGATCCAAGCCCAACCTCCATAGTTCAATTTCCGGTAGAACCCAAAAATGTACTGTGATGCAGAATACTCACACATTACTCCTTACAGTGGGCAGAGTAGTGAGCTATAAACCTGGTGATGAAGAATGAGACAGTAGTTACAGTGATAATCTTGGCTCTAGGGCAGGAAGTCAATGCCAGTGACAAATGGCCAATGCATGACAATTTAAAATCTAGTAAGTGAACTTAACCAAGTTGCTTTATAGCTCAGTGGACTCATGAGTAGGGCTGGAAGCCATTTTCATCCTGTTTCATCGGGTTGGCTGTCTTTTGGGCTATATAAATAGCAAACCTGGCAAGAAAAACTGTATCTCTTTAGAAAATAAATGATATGGGTGTATTGAGGTTATGTCCGTTATGTTCAATGGAACAAAATTAGAAATGTATAAAACTGATCATCCCTTTGAAAGAATGCACAGCAGGGACTGAATGGAATAGAGTATTTCTTTTAAGGATGTGAAATCTATCTCCTCATCCAAATAATTTTTCTCTTTGGCTTTGTAAAGTGGTCAACAGGTTTCCTTTTGAAATCCAACAACTGTATTATTTCTTTACTTTCCTTTGGATAATTGCTCACTATGAAACTGAGTATGTCTGTATTACATTTTGTGTGAAATTTTAATGTGAGAATTCCAAGGGAAAAAAAGTTTTCAAGTGACAATTTATTGTGAGAGATATCTATCTATCTGTCTATCTATCTATCTATCTATCTATCTATCTATCTATCTATCTATCTATCTATCTATCTATCATCTATCTATCTATCTATCTATTTATCTATCTATCTATCTATCTATCAATCATCTTAGTTTCCTAAGCTGCTGAAAGCAGATACCATGAAATGGGTTGTCTTAAACAATAGAAGTTTATTGGCTTGTAGTTTGAGACCAGGACAATGTCCAAATCAAGGCATCAACAAGGAGATGCCTTCTTCCTGAAGACCGGCAATTGGCAACCCTTGCTTCTCTGGCACATGGCAACATCTGCTAGTCTCTGCCTTTTCTTGTGGGTTTCACTGATTTCAGCTTTTTGCCTCTGTGGTGCTTTCTCTCTCTCTCTCTCTCCATTCTTTTTATAAAAGACTCCAGTAACAGGATTAAAACCCATCCTGAATAAAGTGAGTCATACTTTAACTGAAGCAGCCTCATCAGAAGTTCCTGTGAACAATGGATTTACACACACATGACTGGATTAGATTTAAGGGTGTGTTTTCAGGGGTACACACAGCTTCAAACCACACACGGCATCCGTCATATGAGGACCTTTCAAAATTAAAAATATTTTATCTAGTATGATATATTCAATATTAAAAAGTACTTTTCCTTTTATTATGTGCTCATAAACATAAACTGATACTAAAGAATTTTCTATATTAACATGACAAATTATTTAGTGATATACCAATATATATTCTAAGAAACTTATCACAAGTATTTTATAACAACAAATGTTTTTGAGCACATACAAATTCATGTTTTGTGTTAAAGTCATTAGCGTAATTATTATTTAATACTCACAAAAAACATGAAAGAGTTGCTAATATTATTATTTGTGTTTTATAAGTAAGGAATCAATAATTAAACTTTTCAAAAATCTGTTCAGCAAAATGGAATTTGAATACAGGTCTTTGAATCTATAATCCATATTTTTAACCACTACACTATTCATAATAATAATTAACATTTCCAAAGAAAGGTAGCACCACTTATCTTGTTCAGTAAGTTGGGTGGCACACACTTTGGTCCTCAGTGTACAAACATGATTGTTAGCCACCATTGTGTAGTGTAATCTGTCATCATTCCAAAGAGTTTTTATTCAGCTTTTAGGAATGTTCAGTTCAGAGTTTATAATTTAACCGGATGATGTGATACCTACCCTCTTATTTCATTTTCTGAACTGATTCCTCATGCTTTTATGGATTGGTATGGCGTATCCATCCCTCAGCTGCTTAAGGAAGTCCACTATGGGTCACACCTGTGAATTTCTCTGGGTGCTCCCTCTCCAGCCTCTAGAGCAATCACAGCCTCCTTTGCTATAGTCTCCTGGGTGTCATGTTGCCAATCCAATGACTTTGGGGAACTGGCAAGAAGTATGAAAGGCAAGGAAGCCTCTAGGCAGAACCGATTCTGAGGAAAGGTATACACTTCAGAGCTCCCTGCAGGTTAAGGGGTTATTAGATTTCTCCTGAAATCATACTCTTGCACAACTCTTTCCCTGCCCCATCCTGCCTCCCTCATTTTCTTACAGGTTTCCACCAAAAAACCTGTAGTAAATCACATGAACATGAATCCCCGCCTCAAGCTCTGCTTCTCAGGAACCCAACCTATAAAGTTAACTCATGTGTCTTTGACATTTAATTGCCAAATTCTATGGGAGGCTTCTAATCCTCTTCCCCCTGGGCAACTCTCAATAAATGATCACCATAACTTTTCTGGGACAGTGTAATGGTATTTAATTTTATATTATAAAAATTATAATGAGCATTGTAAAGTTCTAAATAATACAGAAAATATAGAAAGAACGTTTCTAAAGTAGCCTAAAAGCTACAATTAAGAAACCAAGAGAAGTGGATGTGGCTTAACTGATAGAGCATCTGTCTACCATATGGAGGGCCCAGGGTTCGAACCCCAGGGCCTCCTGACCCGTGTGGAGCTGGCCCATGCGCAGTGCTGCTGTGCGCAAGGAGTGCCATGCCATGCAGGGCCACCCCCACATAGGGATGCCCCATGCGCAGGGAGTGTGCCCTGCAAGGAGAGCCATTCTGTACGAAAAAACACGCAGCCTGCCCAGGAGTGGTACTGCACACGCAGAGAGCTGACACAGCAAGATGACGCAACAAAAGAGACGCAGTCTCCCAGTGTCGTGGATAATGCAAGTGGACGCAGAAGAACACACAGCGAATGGACACAGAGAGCAGACAATAGGGGTGAAGGGGAGAGAAATAAATAAAATAAATTTTTTTTTAAAAAAAGAAGAAACCAAGCCTCTATCCCATCTTAGGGAACTTCCTTCAAGTATTCATACATACACACACACACACTTTTACACAGATGAAAAGTTACTGTGCAGTTTATTTTGCAAGCTTCCTCTTTTTTAAATTATGTATTGTGAATGTGTTTCCTTATCAATAATCTTATATCATGTAATTTACTAAAATTCATTAAATTTATTCCCTATTGATGGGCATTTAATCTATAATATTTCACATTGCAAACAATACTGTAATAAACATTTCTCTATAATCTAAATATAATTTAAGTCAACTTTTGGCCTAGTATTTGTATAGCATTGTAATAAAATAAGCATCTATAAGCAAAGTAATTTGATTATTTACTGGAATTTTCTGAAAATCAAAAGAAGAAGTACACACTTTTGTAGATTATTTGAGATAAATTAAGAGTCATAGAAATTGATTTCAAAAATAGTATAGACTTCCATGTACCCTTCACCCCAGTACCCCTTCTGTTAAAATCTTACAATACCATAGAATATTTATCAAAGCTAATAAATTAACCTTGGTACAATACTATGAACTAAATTCCCAGCTTTATTCATTTTTCAACAGTCTTTTCAATAATGTACATTTTCTGCTCTAGCATACAATCCAGAATGCTACATTGCAATTAGTTGTCACATCTGGGATCTCCTCCAATCTGCAACAATTCCTCATCATTTTCTTTTCTATCATTAACTTGTCACTTTTGAAGGATACTGGTTTGATATTTTGTGCAATGTCTCTCAAGTTTGATTTGTCTTATGTTTTCTTATAATTAGATTGAGAGCATGCATATTGAGAAGGATAGTCCAGAGGTGATATGCATCAAATCAGGGAATATGCTGATATATCTTATTATTAGGTCTGTACTTGTTTTTTGTTGTTGTTTATTTTTTACTCTCTGTTTTCAAATGATCCAGAATCTTTGTTGTGAAGTTCATTATTTTATATCTCCAATTTTCCTCTCTCTAAGCTGTCCCAATTCCATGTCACATGCACACACACACACGCACACACACACACACACACAGGCCGTGCTGACAAAGGCTGGCTTCTCCCTGGAAGTCAAACTAGGAGAAGAGAGTGCACAGGGGCAAAGGCAGAAAACTCTGAATTTCTGGGAAGCGGATGTGGCTCAACTGATAGAGCATCCACTGACCATATAGGAGGTCCAGGGTTCAAACCCCGGGCCTCCTGACCCGTGTGGAGCTGGCCCATGCGCAGTGCTGATGCGTGTAAGGAGTGCCCTGCCATGCAGGGGTGTCCCCTAGGTAGGGGAGCCCCATGCACAAGGAGAGCCTCCCTGCATGAAAAAAGCACAGCCCGCCTAGGAGTGCTGCCGCACATGTGGAGAGCTGATGCAGCAAGATGATGCAACAAAAAGAGAGACAGTTTCCCAGGGCTGCCTGATAAAATAAGCGGACTCAGAAGAACACACAGTGAATGGACACAGGGCAGAAAACCAGGGGTGGGGAGGGGGTGCGGTGGAGGGGAAAGGGAAGAGAATTAAATAAAACAAATCTTAAAAAAAAACCTCTGAATTTCTTTCTGATTTTGTTATGTTTATATAATAATACTACCATTGAAATCTCTTGTGATTTTTGGAATATGTGATAAATTTTTATGCAGATAATATAATCATTTCTTCTCTGCTCTTTCATACTTAGTCTACTTAATTTTGATAAGTATTCCTAAAAACATCATATATATTGATGGTGGCATCCTTGGCTTTTTGTGTCTTTTTAATGGGAATATTTCCAAAATTGTGTGTGTGTGTGTTTATATAAGTATGTATTGCTAATTCCAATTTTGCTATACATTTTATCAGAATGAATGTTGAATTTTATAAAATACTCTTTTAAGTGAGATAAGCATAGATCTGGAATCTTAATACAAACATTTTTAAATGAAATGAGATATCTCAGCAACTTAAGGCTGGATCCTATTTCTTATTCTCTTAAAGAGCTCCTGAATTAACTTACTGATGTTTCACTAAGAATTTGGGTCTTGATATTACTAAGTGAGCTTTGCCTGTGTTTTTTTAGACTACCTCTATTATAGTTCAGCAACACAGTTACCCTGGTTCTGTAGAAAGATGTGAGAAGGCCCTTATGTTATTATTAGTTTTAATTTAATGTTCTGGGGAGGCTTAAACAACATAGCAATAACAATTATCTGTTTCCTGAAGGTTTGATAGATTTCACTTGGGAATCTGTCATGGCCCAATAACTTTGAGAGGTAGCTCTTTGACCACGTTTTCAATTATTTCCTTGTTAACTGTATAGTCTATTGCTATCTTCCGAGATGAATTCAGAAATCTATACTGTCCCTTAAAATACACAATTTCATCTGGCTTTCATTACGTGTGTGGAAATTTAGCATTTCTTTACCTTTATACAGTCGGCTGCTATCAGGGTCTTCCACGCATACCTCTTCCCTTTCTCTTTCCATGCTCTGGACCCCCTCCTTGTAACTGTGTGCATCTGGGCAGATATTCCTTCAGCCCTGTCTCCTAACAGGCAGAGGGAATAAAGTCCAGGCATATGCCCTCGGCTTATCCACTCACTCAGAGCTCTACTCTTCAAAGGAGGGGTTGTTGATTTGGTCCTTACCGGCTGTTCCACATAAAGGTGACCTCTGTTCTAAAAATTTCTTTTGTATCTATTTTCTGCCTTCATTTGGTATGAGTTTTACTCTAATCTTTATGTTTTGTGTTTTGGGGTTGTGGTTCTTTCCTAACTTCACAGAAGATGGAGTTTCCATCGCTGTTTTTTTGCTTTCCTTTTTACTTTAGCGTGGGAGAGGAAGAGAAGTAGAAATGTTTCTCCTTGTTCATTTTTAAGCAGATGGCCCACATTCACATTTTCTTTTTAGCACCACCATTACCTAGGCCAAAAATTTGGGATTACATTCCAAATTTCTGTCCTCTTCATATTGCATTAAAATCAGTTAATAACATTGCAAGTTTGCTATGTATAAGTTATTTTGTTAACTTCTGCATGGGACGTGATGTTTATTTAGTAACTCCCACCATGCCTTACCTCCTTAGTCTCCCACTCTCAGCACCAAGAAATATAATTTGTGGGTAAGATTTACATCGACACAATTAACCATGATATAAGGGAAAAAGTGAGCAATAATGAGATGGGTGTGCAAACAAATGGCAGAAATGTTGGGGAATGGGAGTTAGGGCCTGCATGAGCTGTTCTTTAGCAGGTGGGCCCAACTTCAACAGTCAGGAGAAACACTCCCAGGGTGGAAAGAGTTGGGGGAAAGGAAGAGAAGAGTATGATGTGACGGTAACTGGTCAATGAGAAGAACCACAGGGAAAGGGGAGGTGAGGCTGGCATGGGATCTAAGAAGAATTAAAAAAATAATTCTTTTAGAGCCCACCTCTTCAAGAAGCTGGGAGGTAATGCAAAGGAAATAAACTTTCCAGTGAATCACTTCCCACATTTTATCTCATCTTCTTTTGAAGTATCAAATGCAGCCAGCCCCTCCCTTTCTTCTCCACTGTTACTATCACCAACAGAAACTAGAAAAATCAGATCATCACATTTATTGAAGCCTCATTATCTGCCAGGTACTAAGTATATGCTTTACCTTTAGTATCTCATTTAATGTCTCATAAAACAAGGTTATAAAGGGGGCATTTTTCATTCTTTTTAAAAATATTTGTAATGGTTAGGTTCATGGGTCACCTTTCCCAGGTAATGGTGTCCAGTTATTTGGTCAAGCAAGCACTGGTCTAATGGTTACTGTGAACATTTCATGGACTTAAATAATCAGTCAGTTGATGGTGTCTATGGATGATTACAACTACAATCAACTGAGGAGATTGCCTTCCGCAAGGAGAGCAATGAGTACCATGCAGGCTTTGTGAAGAGAGGGTTGTATGAGTGAGGCAGTCCCCCACCCCAAAGTGGAAACAACCCACAGCCACCAGTAGAGGAATGTGAAAGGAACCGGTACACCCATTCTGCAGAATACCATGCAGCAGACAAAAAGCATGCAGTAGATGTAAACAGAGAGACCAAAAAAATATGAGCATATTAGCTAAAGTACTGCTAGCTGCTATAACAAATGAACCCAATGTTCTGGTACTTGACTTCACATAAGCTCAGTCTTGCTTCAGGGTGGTTTCTGAATGAGGGATCACTGTTTTTTGTATAGTGAGTTGAGACCCAACAGTCTTTCTAGCATGGGTTCCACCTTCCTGGGGGTGTCGCTCCTGCCAATGGAGGAGGAGAGAAGTGTTGAAGGTTCTCTCAGAAGAGAGAATTCCCATCTCTACTTCAGCCAGCCAGCTTCTCCTAGAGAATTCATTGGAAGTCCTAGCTTGCAGCCTACCCTAAAAAATTTGAACTCATTTATCCCCACAGTCACATGAAACAATTTTATAAAATCTCATAATATTTCCTGACATCTCCTGTTGGTTCTGTTTTCCTAGAGAAGACTAATACAATATTTTATTTATTTTTTATTAGAGAAATTGTGAGTTAACATAAAAATCATACAGAAAGTACAGAGTTAACTTATACCTCCCCACCCTACACACTCACAGTTTTCCCTATTAACATTTTGCATTAACATGGTACCTTTGTTATAATTGATAAAACAATATTATTATAATTATGCTATTAATTACAGTTCATAGTTTACGTTAGAATTTGCTATTTATACTATGCAGTTCTATGGTTTAAAAAATTTTTTTTATTCTGATAAAACACATACAACCTAAAATTTCCCTAAAAAGAGTATTTTTATGCTCATTTTGCAGTTGAAAACTTTGATACACAAAGAGGTGAAATAACAAGAAAAGTTGCAAGGCAAATAGAGCTGGATATGAATCTGAGTGGCCTGTCTCTGGAGAATGTCTTTGTATTGACCGCACAATTTTAAAACCATTTTGTTTTAAGAAAATATGTTTTGAAAATATGATTATTTTCTGACTATAAATGCAACTCATAGTCACTTGGGAAAATTTAGAATATGCAGAAGTATACCTGCACGTGCAGAGACACACACAAAGGAAAACCATAATGCAACTAAATTTTCTAAAGTATTAATAAAAATTCCCCCTTCCCTCTAATTTAGCTTTTCCTTGCTAGCTATTGTAATAGCCTATAACCAATTTTTACACACATTGCTTCCTTTAACCCTTTCATTCTTCCTGTAGATTTTATATTATCTGCATTTTAAAAATATTTTAGCTGAGGAGGATGAGATTAAAAACAACAGTCAAATCATACCTAGTAAGAGGCAGAGATAGATCTTTATGTTAAACCTATACACCTGCCCAACATTTGCTCTCTGTGCAAACCTGCCTTGTACTGGCTGTGGTGGGCAGGCTCAGGGACCTTTGAGAGTAACAGGATGGGCGAGGGTGTGGGATGGTGGCTTATTATATCAGAATCACCCAGTGACTTTAAAAAAGTTATCCATGCTGCTCAGATTTTCAAGATTCACTAAGTAAACTGATACCTTATGCCAAGATTTTCTAAACTCTCTGCTATACTTTTACCCTTCAGAAAGCATTACCAAGTCTAATCCTTGATAATTAAATACTGAGTGAAATGCCCAAGTAAGATGGCCTTCTCTTATTCAACTTATAGCAACTACAGATAACTTCCATCATTTCCTTTTTTTCAACTATAATGAAATGCTCACATCAAGCTTTAATATATACAAGATACATATCAAGGACATAATATATTAGGCAAGTATAACTCTTCAATTTCTTAACTTTTAAGATACATAATTGCTCCACCATGAAGACTTAAATGGGGATTGTCACATTTGTAATTAATTCTTTTTGTTTCATCCTTCTTACTAATTGAAAATAGGCTTTCAATATAGAATGCTTTGAAACTGGATGAAGAGACAGAATTGGAAATGAACTTAATTAACTACAAACTGTCCAAATCAATCAGAGTTTGACAGAGCCTCAGTAACACACAGAGTTCATAATTTACTTGAGATCTGCCGTAATGCATATGCCATAAATTGCACAGAAGCCATGCTCACTGTGCACAAAATTTAGTGTCAGGCTATGAGGTTGCACTGGAGGAAAATTGTTCTTTCAACAACAGACTATTTTGGGAGAATTTAGTTTACATTTTCACTTAGGCAATCAATGAATTTCTGAAAATAAATGCTTTACTTTTGCATCCTAATAGTATTTGGCATAGGAACAAGGTCATAGCTAGGTCTCTATCTTTTTTTCTACATTCTAAGAGATTCAGTCCTGGTATATATTAAATATTGTAGGTTATAAAGAAAAATTCAGATAATTTTCTGTCTATGCAATTCTATTTTCTCCCTCTTTATACATCAACAAATATTTGTTGTACATACAATTGGTTAATTGCACTTATAAACAATTTGTGAATCATATTATACTTATGTGTAATCACAAAATATGTATATAAACACTATTCTTTGTTGAAGAAAATAGGAGAATAGTTGATGAAAGGATTTGATACATACTTGGTTCAAATACATTATAGAACTTCTTAGATCTACAATTCAGACTAAGTAGTTAATTTTCACATGCAGAGATCCTGAGCATATACTCTCTTTCCTGTATTTTCCAACTACTTAAATGTAAATAGGGTCACGGTATTGTCTCAACATATTTCAACTCTTGAATATACAGAATGTTTAAAAGAGGAAGGGCTGTAATAATTGTGTGTCCCAATATGTCATCCATAAAACCTTACAAGTTTATTATTGTTTTCTAGGTCTATGCAAGTAATGCTGAAAATAGTGGATGACTATTTTATGTCAGTTGTTACATAAATGGGTAGCTCATACTAATGCATAGATTGTTTCTGGTTTCTAGAAGAAATGTTAGTTGGCTAAAGTATATCTTTCCTGGCTATGAGGTGATCCTGGAAACCTTATGTGATTGTGTCATATCTCAGATCAAAGGATTTTTCAAGTAGGTGTAAAAAACAATGTGGCATATCATCAACTTATTTTTAACCTATATGAATAATTAGGGAATTTTGGATGGGGGTGAGTGGTATGTTTTAGAGGGTGGGATCAACTTAGAAAAGCTATAAGAAACAATAGAACAGCAATATATATATATATAATATTGGGGGAAATCATAAAAATCCTTTAGGCCTTTCGGAATTAAGGGAAAAAAATCATTCTAGCCAAGATACCATTTACTCATTTTTTCACATAAGTCCCTCTCCTGAATGAAGCTATGATTTACCACCAGGTCAAGTCCACACAACAACAAAATAGCCAGTACATGCCTATGTGTTATTTTGGTTTTGCATTTTGTGGGATAATTTTGATCAACTCAGTTTTTCTCCTTTAAGTAGAATACAAAATTTAGGCAGACAGCTAGAAAAGACATTACAGCATTTTCCCCCTTTTTACAATATTTTGAAAAAGTTGCAACACTGAACACTGCTTGAACTGAACTGGTCTTCAGATATAAATTTGGGTTTGATAGACAAGGAAGGAATGGATACCCATCTGTGATACCATAGTCTAACTAAGATATAAGAGGTTGCTGATTTGGGGATTTGGAAAGACATACAACAGAAAGGAGACAAAACATTTCCTCTCAAAATACAGTTTATCAAGAATAAGAAGGGAAACTACAAATCAAATAAAATCAATTGAGGTTGTCTACTGTAAAGAAAATATTGGCCAGCAAATTAATGATGAATGATCACTATCATAGAGAACTTAGGCCCAAACTAAAAGAATACATATGATCATCTGTTCATTTCAAGTCCTCCAGCCATGTATTAAAGATCATATTGCTCTTGGTTATACAAATGTGCATAACTCATTTTGAAGACAAAAATTTTAAAAACAACAAAATGCTTTTGAATGTACAGACAATGTAGTGAGTGGGGATATATTACAACTAATAAAGCGAGAGGTTTGAGGTTGCAATTGACTTTTTTTAAACTGCCTTAGGCAAGAAAAGGCATTTGTGTCCTTACCTTAAAATGAAAAGTTAAAAAAAATAGGTAGGAATAAGGGAAGCTTTTAAAGTGGCTTGAGTGGGGCTTCTAGAGGGTTACTAAAACCTCTTCTAGAATTCTTCTGCATTGTCTTCTAGAATTCTTCTGTGCTTTAGGTTATTTGCAGGCTATAAATGCCAAATATCTTCAGGTTCAAAATTTGGAGGGAAAATTTCTAATAGCACAGTGCCTCTGTTAGAAACCTCTTAAACTTTAGCTCTGCCTGGGTTACATTGCATTCCTGACCAATTACTGTGGCCAAAGGACGGTCATGTGCTGAAGGCTTATGGGAAGCAGGACTCAGCTCTAGAGCCATTAGTGGTTACAGCCCTAACTAACTGCAAATATTCATTGGAATGGAAAGAGGAGAGGCTTCTACAAGAAAATCAGGGAACTGGTCTTCCTATGAAATGAATGGGTGCTGATTGTCAAAAAACACAGATGTCCATTTCAGGCTACTCAGATAGAATGTGGCACCTTGTCTTAGTCTGCCAAGGCTGCAATAACAAATACTACAGACTGGCTTAGCAATCTCACAGTTTTGGAGGCTGGACGACCAAAATCAAGGTGTTATCAGGCTATACTTACTCCTAAATCTGCAGTGTTCTGGTGGTGGGTTGCTAGCAATCCTTAACCCAGTCTCTGCCTCTGTCACAAGGCCATCTGTCTCCATCTGCCTCCTACCACTCCTACTGCTTACTAGGGCTCCAGTCATACTGAGTTAAGGCCCACCCTGATTCAAGTGGAGCTTCGCTTAATAGGATCTTTGAAGATACTATCTATAAGTGAGTCCACACTGACAAGGCCAGGCCTTTAGGATTTAAGCATGCCTTTGTGAGATACATAAGACAGCCCAAACTAGACTTATACCCCTATCAAATGCAACAAGGAAATGTGATAGGACTTAGAGGAGAAAACTTTATAGCTAGTCACTAGCAAACATTTGTGGATTTCTTGCTGAGTTACAGACAAAGCCCTAATCTCATGAAGATTATAGTCTGGCAGGGCCACTGCCACTTGGCTCACTTCCACCAATATTTTACCCCCCAAATAATTCTGATTGTGACAAATGCTTGATAAGCCTCTGTGTCACATAATAGCAGGGATCAAGCACCATGTAAGTGGTAAACACAGGCAGTGAATTGGAGGAAACTCATCTATACATGCATTCTCGACTACAACAAAATAATATGACATAGGAAGATGAAGAATGATATTGCATTATTTTTTATTTGTTTCAAAACTAATGCATGTGTATTGTGACAAACTAAAGGTAAATAGAAGGGGATAAAGTGAAAGGTAAAGGTCTGTCCATCACATGCTCACCCAGATTCTTATTCTCCAATAGTCAAACTAGTGAAATCCTAATCATCATTCAAGAACCAGAAAAGATGCTAGTATCTTCTGTGCTCTGCCTAGCACCTTTTTTTTTTTTTTTAAAGATTTATTTATTTATTTTAATTCCCCCCCCCCTCCCCTGGTTGTCTGTTCTTGGTGTCTATTTGCTGCGTCTTGTTTCTTTGTCCGCTTCTGTTGTTGTCAGCGGCACGGGAAGTGTGGGCGGCGCCATTCCTGGGCAGGCTGCACCTTCTTTTCACGCTGGGCGGCTCTCCTCACGGGCGCACTCCTTGCGCGTGGGGCTCCCCCACGCGGGGGACACCCTTGCGTGGCACGGCACTCCTTGCGTGCATCAGCGCTGCGCATGGCCAGCTCCACATGGGTCAAGGAGGCCCGGGGTTTGAACCTCGGACCTCCCATATGGTAGACGGATGCCCTAACCACTGGGCCAAAGTCCGTTTCCCTGCCTAGCACCTTTAACCATCTTATTATATCACTTCATGATTCCCCTGATTCAAGTATACAAGAATATTAGTCCTTCTGAACTATGAGTGCTTTAATTAGATGCCTGCCCCTTATTAATCTTTCTGTGCCTCAGAGTTATATGTTCAGGGTCAGCAAAACTAAAATCCACTGCCCAAATTTGGTCCCATTGCCTGTTCTTGTAAATAAAGTTTTATAGGCACACAGACGCAGCAGTCACTACTCATTATGGCTTCTTTTGTGTCACAGCAGCAGAATTGAGTAGCTGTGACAGAGACCATATGGCTCACACACCAAAAATATATACGATTCAGCCCTTTTCAGAAAAGTTTGCTGACCCCTGGTGTAAGGTTTTACACATAATGGTTGTCTAATAAAGACTTGCTGAAAATCATGCATGGGTAGTGTTTAGCTGGTACCACTCAATATAACAGCCTATTTTGAGAATTTTAATGACCCAACTGTTTCATTATCACAATGCCAAAACCCTGTCAGACCAATGTTTGCCCTTATTTGGATGTTTTATTTGACTTTGTGTAGGCAATCTGAGTCTGGGAAGTGGAGGTGAAATGGCAGAAAAATAAGAGACAGAATGATTTTCACCATGTCAGTTTATATTGACATGAAGTTACCTCTTCCTCCACAAACAAGTATTTTTAGAGGAAGTTTTATATACTATTTTATATAGATGCATCAAAAATATTTTACTGGTTGCTGTCACAACAGCCAAAAATATGCTTTGAGAAAAGTGCTTATACTGATATATTACCAAAATGAAAATCTTAGCAATAGCCGTTTTGGCTATAGAAAATATTTGGCTTACATCTGATACAGAACTTAAAGGTTCTAGAAATGTTTTTAGCCCACCTTTCAATGAAGAGGACACTCCCTCTTTAAAACATAAGAATAAAACTACTTGTGTAATATTTCAGCTGTCAAAAAATGACAATAGTTTTACATCTTGGAAATTTGCCTTTCAAATCTACCTTAAAGACATTTTTAAGACAAGTCAAGGTCCTGAACAAGATACTTTGCGCAAGCTGAAGGGGCTTCTAATGAGACGAGTTTTCATAGTTGAAGAAGTTAGCAATTTGCCTTCAGAATTTTCTATTACATTAGTTAATTTTCAATTATCCAAATATGGCCCTAACATATTTGATTTTTAGTAAATATATAATTGTAGTATAATAGAAAGCATAAAAGTTTTTGAAGAAAGATCACAGAATCATGTCAAGTTGGACTATTTGTGAGTATTTTGTTGTTGTGGTGGTGGTGGTGATTATCTGACTTAGCCAAAGTCACAGTGGCTCACAACGTCAATAAAAAGTAGAGATAATAATACTTATCTCATGCTTTTTCTGAAGGGATTAAATGAGGTAACATAAATGAAAATGGTTAACAGAACATCACCATAATAGGGATTCCATGACCTGTGATAAAATAAGGAACTAGGGCCTAGTTTACTGATCTAAACATTTCTCTTTAATATTTCAGAAATAATCCTGTGAAAAACCAAAAGGCAAAACTGTTGCATTTCTCCTTTTATTTCTAGATCTCAAAACTTGGCAATCATCTATCACCACAAAAAGTGCCATCACCATCAGCTTTTATGGATAACTATTTAATAGCCCTTGCAGTCTCTCAAATTAAGTTATGAAGAAACTTGCCCACTGAGAAATTGCAAAGTCTTCACCAACATAATTGTGTAAAGTTATCTTGCCAGCTTCAAGAGTTGACAACTTTTGAAATGAAAAATAACTGTAAATTCAAGAAGAAAGAGCGTCTCCTTTAATAACAAGCCCTTGAGTTACTGATGCTCTGTGTCCACATTCCTCATCCCTATATATATATGTAGATTACATATATATATATATAATATTATTCAATGCTGTCAATTGAGCCAGCTGGAAAAGCCCTTTATTTTGTTTTTATTCAGATGCAAAATGGTAAGTTTACTGGCCAACCAGGTTTTCTAGAATTCTCCCTCAACACCATAAACTAATTGAATGTTTTATTTAAATTGAAAAGTCATTACAATTACAATAAGATAAAATAGGAGTAGATTCTACCAGTATAAGTACTTAAATGTGCCACACTTCTGGGAAAGAGTTGAACACATTCAGATTTAAATCTTGATGCTGAAGGGAAAGTTTAGATTTCAGCACCAATGCCTCACATCTTTTAGATCATTAAAGAAATAGGTTGCTGGAAAGACCTCCCATGAAATGAGAGACTTCTTCACGTATTTTGGTCAGGGGTCAAACATGCCACTGTTTCTAGGTAGTAAATTTTCCATGTTTGGCTAGGTATAAAAGGAAGTGAATTATCAATCTCTGTTGAGTTCAATTGAGTAATTTCAATAGAAAACACATGAATTTCACCAAGATGAAAGCTAAATTACTTTTCTCTCTTAATCAATGTCTACATCCAATTGAACAATAGTGGCCTAAAAGTTTCTTTTCCATGCTCAACAATGGAGAGTAGTGCCTGAATTATTTGGGAAACTGATTTTGCTTCTTCAAATAATGAAGATTGCCTCTTCAAAGGAGCTCCTGTTTGTCAAGGTTAAACAAAAAACAAAAAACTTTGTACTTTTCATTTTGTTTTGTTATTTGATTATTTTTTTCCTTTTTAAGTTAAATATTTATCCAGATATTTTTGTTTTTCCTAAAAGTACAATTTATGCAACTTTGAAGTTAATCCATCAATAAATTATAAGTGAACACTTAGCACCCAATATCATATTAGTTTATGCAATGTGTTTGTGCAGGCCAAGATTTTGTTTGGACAAATAAGATCTGAAAACATGAAAACCAGAAATAAATTAATGAGAGTGTACTATAAAATGTTCTATCCTATGGAATAATCTCTGTGATAAAAGCAAGTCTGAGTAATTTGGATATGTAGGCATGAACAAGGCTTCACAGAGGCAAGACTTCAAAGGTGGGCAGGGTTTTTAAAAAACAGAATAGGTAAGGAGAGCAGATTTTAGGCAAAAGGACCAGCACAAGCAAAGGAGAGACAGTTTTGATGAGAGAAGACAACTGTCTGGAGTCAAGTATTCAGGCAGGGAACAGTAGAAGGTTACCAAGGAGACAGGGACATAATAGGAAAGAGCTTGAAAAAGTGGGCAGAGACTTAACAATGTGGGAAGAGGGATCCATTGTTGGTTATAAATCAAGGGAGTGACATGGTACATTGTGTGTTTCAGTTTTTCAGAGGCTTTTTTTAAAAGTAAATAAGAATGCACACTCTGAAATTAAACCTCCTTGGTTCAAAACAAATACCCTCCTCTTGCTATTGGTCTGTGGTCTGTGTGCGTGTGTTTGCCTTAATTTCTGCATCCACAAAATAAAAGTGGAAAGAAAAAAAACAATCTCCGAGGATTCTGGTGAAGCCTACATTGGTTAATGCACGGGAAGCAGCAAGATTGCATCTGGAACATAGTTAACACTTAATAAAAATAGGCTAGCCTTTTTATGCAGAGGATTCATCTTGCAGTGGCGGGGACAATGGGTTGCAAGGAGAAGAATAAAGTATAGAGATTGGTGGTAGACACTACACTTTGGGCTCTTTAAACCAAAGATCCTGTCAAATGCATTCTTACACCTCCAATATCCATCAGAGTGTCTGATACATAGAAGAAACTCTGGTATGTATTGATTATCATTATATAATGAAGTGATTGCAGTAAATATGGGGTGGGGGAAAGCACATATGGGAGATGTTTTAGATGTTTAAAGGAGGAACTGTGCTGGAGAAAGAGCTATAGTCCAATCCCAGTTCCATACATCAGTAGTCTTCAATATTATTAATTAGGTAACTCTACTATTTCTGAGATATTGTTTCAACAAATGAGGACAACAATAGTTAGGAGTATTGTGAGGATTAAGTGAGACAATGCTTGCAAAAATTACTTTGGAAACTACAAGTGCTCTACAGGTATGGGGTTTAATGTGAGAATAGGAAGCAAGTAAATTCTGAAATCTGGGCAAGTGTACTCACTTTGTGGGGAGCAAATATTTGGTTTAAGGTGATATTTCAACCCTCTCTGCCCCCAGATCATTTCAAATGAAACATAAAAAATAAAAATGAATTGTGGCCTACTTACTCAATATGCAATTTGCCAGTGTATATAAACTAAAACAGTCCTGAAATTAATGGAAAGAGTGGTACTGTCTTTGATTCAATTACTCAGGAGCTAATGTCTGATTTGCATGAAAAAGAATAAACAAATATTTTTTAAAATCCATGGGCTTTCTGATATCCACAGACTGTTTTGACAGACCTGTTGCTATATACAAATAAAGTGGCAAAATTAGATCAAAGGTGCTCTAATCCTTGATGCTATGGTATATTGGTATTCAGGCTGGCTTTGTTCGACTCCTGACCATGGATGAGAAAGTTATGTTTTCTGAGTCCATTTCATGTTTCTAAAGTGAGCTGAAAAAATGTGAGGAGCTCCTAGGCTGAACAACTTTACCACCATTAGTTCTACCTTTATAGCTTAGTTCTTCTGAAGATTTTTGGATCATCAGGTACTCTCTTCTGAAAATCAATTTTTCCTTGTGACTCTGGGCCCCAATAGGTAATATATTAGTTGTCAGACTCCACCTTAATTTTCAAACTGCAGGGAAAAGATTGGAGGAGGGGGCGGGTGGTGTTGGCATTGAACAATGACTCTGATACTCAACTATGCATTCAGTACATTAGTGAAAATGAATTTCACTTAGTTGTTCCCATTTCAGGGGATATTTTCCACAAAAGATATTAAATCACCAGAATAAGTTGGGACTTATTTAAACTCTGAATATAAGGAGATTGTTTATCCTGTAGTCCTTGTCACCTTGTAACAAAATATTTGTTAGAACAGAGTTGTTTCATAGAACTTTGTCTCTAATATGGCTCTCAAAGTGGTAAATTGTTTTCAAAGACGACTGCAACAATTACTTCTAACCCACGTTTCTTTACAATATGATGTTACCTTTCTCCCATCAAAAAGTGAAGTTTACTTCCCACCTCTGTAAATCTGGGTCAGTCCTATGACTTGTTTTGAACAGCATAATGAGAAAGAAGTGATGCTGAAGGACTTCCAAGGCTAGGCTTCTGGGTGCCTTCTTGGGACCCTAAGATAGACATTCCCATTGTGTTAAGGTACTATGATTTAGGGTGATTTGTTATACAGCAAAAGATAGCTGATATATTCAAACACATAATCCATATGTAATAAAAATGTATAAACATGCATGGATCAATGAATTAGTAAGGATACTCCTATGTTTTGAATAATGCATATATAAGTTTTCCTTATGAAAAACGCTTATTCTCTCATCAACAAATAATTCATCTCTTCTTGGAGTCATCTCTACAAAGATTTCAAAATAGCTTTAAAGTATACAGCATTTCATTGAGGGAATACTAGATATGTGTTATTGTCCCATAAATCTTGGGCCATTTTGCCTTTCTCTTGTGATCCAGTACTTTTTTATATTAAATGTAACTATACTAATTGTAACTATACTCATAATTCTGGCATTTCCATACAGATTTTATAGTCCTCAGGGAGAACGTTCTCTGCTGAAGGATCCTTGATTTCCCCTTTTAGTGGCCTCTGTATTGCAGAAGATAACACAGCTCTTTGGTCCACATGTGAGGCAACTGTGCAAACATTCTGAACCACTGAATGGGTAAGGAGGCAGAGGGGGAAAGGGCCAAACACAGTAACGTTACAAATAGTTAATACCACAATCTCTTTCTTTCTCTATTCCACTTATAAGCTATAGCTTACTCAAGGAGAATTTGGTCTTAGAGGGAGAGTATGATGTGATACAGGTAAACGATGGGTCTCCTTTCTTTGAAAGTCAATGTCCTCTCTAGTTTCTGTGAATTTTTTACTTCAGGCATGTCTCAATGCCAATTTATCTAGATAGATGAGATTGTTTTGTGGCTATTTCATGTGTTCTTTTTCTATTTGATTATAAAGGAAAAGATAATCTCTATTATAATTTTACATATTATGTGATTTATATAAATTCATTATTCATTTAAGAAATATCCCTAACTGATGAGTTGTTTTAGCAGCTGTGATAAAATGCTATGTTTGGGGACATTATCCAATATGACAGCTACTACTTTTGAAAAGTCAAAATAGCCATTAAATGATTTTCAAGTCTAGTGCACCAAATTTTATTGTTTTTGTCTCTTTTCTAATCTCAAAGAATTTAGATATATGAAAGCCCATTTAAATTTTTCTTTGAAGCATTTAAGTACAATATCATGGATGGAAAAGCCTCACTAATTAAATCTTAACATGACTATATTTAAATAAAATTAGAACTGCTATTACTATAGCTAACATCTACTAGGCACTATGGTAGAATATATGCAAATCTATTAATTTAAAATTATGTTAGGGGAGAGTAGAGCACCACAATATAATCCACGATGTGTATGGAAAAGAAATTATACAAACTATGATTTTGAAATAAAGTAAAATTATTCTTCTCATTGCTGGTTCTTTTATGTCTGAGCAGTTCCTTATAATGTTTCATCCAATCCTATTCAGAAGAATGTTCATTTTATGATTCATCTACCTCCTGAAGGCATACTCACTTACTCTATTATGTAATCCCTGAAGTGAAAATAAAATGTGTACCCTCCATCTCAATATATCTAAAATGGGAATAGTGAAGCATTTTGCGGCTGGTCATGGCAAATGGATTTGGAGTTCTGTGCCATGTCAGAGGGCCCTACTTTGGAATTTGTGCTCCTGAATGTGATGGAGCTGGACTCAGATGTGACCTTCTGACACATGCCTCTTCTGTCACTTTTAGTGAACTTGTGGTTGGTGCTAGGGATGGTGCATACTCAGGGGACTTGAACCTCTGGACTGCCCGTGTACCAGCTGGGCCCTGAGCCTCAGAAGAGTGGCAACTCCTACTCTCTGGTTCATTGGACTTACCCAAGTCAACTAACAGGGAGGTGAAGATGGTCAACCACCACACCAGGGAAACAAGAGTGCCTACAACTGCAAGCAGAGGAATTGCATTCATCATCCATGTGGAATCTAAGCCCCCTCTTGATCTAGAGGTGGAGTGGACATCACCATCCCAGGATCCACAGAATGGAGGAATAAAATATGGACTAGAGTGGACTTACTGATATTCTACTATAAAACTATCGTGACGAGTAATAGAAGAAATTGTAGTATTGAGGTGGAGAAAGTGGCCACAGTAGTTGCTGAGGGCAGGGAGAGGGAAGAAGAGATGTGATGTGGGGGCATTTTTGGGACTTTGAGTTGTCCTAAATGATATTGCAGGGTCAGATGCTGGACTTTATATATCCTCCCATAACCTACTGAATATACTGGGGGAAAGTGTGAACTACAGGGTAAACTATTATCTATGCGTTGCAGCAGTGCTCCAAAATGTGTTTACTGAATGTGTCGAGTGTGCCGCAGTGATAAGGGAGGTTGTTGGTGTGGGAGGAGTGGGGTGGGGAGGTGGGGAGTATACGGGAACCTCTTATATTTTTTAATGCAACGTTTTTTTTTGTGTGAATTGTATATCTTCCAAAAAATACAATTTACAAAAATGATGGGGTGGGGAAATGGGATAAATGGGAACCTCTTACATTTTTTTATGTTTTTTAATGTAACATTCTTTGTGATCTATTAACTTTAATTTTGAAAGTATATTTAAAAAGTTTGCATCCTCAAATCATTTAGCACATAGAAAACACAAGGAATGGTCATTTTCTATAAATAATTCAGTGACCCCTTTTTGGCGGCAGGACTCAGGTGCCAACATCTACTCCATATTGCCTTGATAGGGCTTTGACAGGGTGCCCTTGTTCACCCGACAACATGCTCCAGGGTAAGAATGCAATCCAGACCCATATTGCAAGTGTGTCTACTCTGCACCTTTGGTCACAGATAGTCTCTGATGAATGCATGAAATAAAGATAGTAAAATGTTGCCTAAGATTTTTTATGTCAATGAAAGGATAGAGTTCCTTGTCTTTGGGATCATGAACTGTAGCTGCCACAGCCCATCCTTCATGGCACACGGGGAAACCTGACTGCTTTAGTTTCTAAGGCTCCTCAAAGGTAATACCAGGAGATGGATAGGGTTTTAAAAAATGAGAATTTATTCTCTCATGATTGAGGCCAGGAATATATCCAAATCAAGTCATCACCAAGGCGATGCTCTCTTCCAGAAGACAGGCTACCAGTGATCCTTGGCTCCTCTACCACATGGCAAGGCACATGGCAACATCTGCTGGCCTCTCCTTTCTCTTCTGGGTTTCATTGCTTTCAGCTTCTTGCTTCTGTGGCTTTCTCTCTTTCTCTCTCTCTCTCTATTCATTCCATTTATAAAGGACTCCAGTAATAGGATTAAGATTGTCCTGAATGAGGTGGATCACACTTTAACTGAAGTAACTTCATCAAAAGGTCCTACTTACTATGGGTTTACACCCTCACAAATAGATTAGTTTTAAGAATATGTTATGTTTTTCTAGGGTACATGGAACTTCAAATTGCCACACTTAGGATGAAATCCTTATACATAGAGACCTAGCCTAGAGATAGGAAGACACCAACTGGCATCACTTGGGGCATTTAATTCTCACTTGTGTAAACTCAGCTCCATCTACTCATGGCCTTCTCAGTTAGGGGAACTAATCAATTCCATTTATGCTTAACTTTGTTTTAATTGGTTTTATGTCATTTAAAATTGAGCTCCTGGGGAGTGGATGTGACTCAAGGCATTGTATGCCCACCTCCCACATGAGAGGTCCTGGGTCTGGTTCCTGGTGCCTCCTATAAAAACAAAAACAAACAACAAGCAAAACTAAATGAAAAACCAACTCAGGGGAACCGATATGGTTCTGTGGTTGAGCGCCAGCTTCCCATATATGAGGTACTGGGTTCATTCCCTGGTCCCTGGTACCTTAAAAAACAACTCATCAAAGCAATAGGTTTATAAAACTCAAGTACTTCTTTAAATTTTTAAAATATACAAACATATTCCAGTCTTTTGAGATGCAATACAGACAATATTAAAAAACATCAGGCAGTAGACTTGGCCCAGTGATTAGGGCGTCTGTGTACCACATGGGAGGGCGACGGTTCAAACCCTGGGCCTCCTTGACCTGTGTGGAGCTGGCCCATGCGCAGTGCTGATGCGTGCAAGGAGTGCCCTGCCACACAGGGATGTCCCCACGTAGGGGAGCCCCATGCACAAGGAGTGCGCTCCAGGAGGAGAGCCGCCCAGCGCGAAAGAAAGTGCAACCTGCCCAGGAATGGTGCCGCACACACGGAGAGCTGACACAACAAGATGATGCAACAAAAAGAAACACAGATTCCCATGCCGCTGACAACAACAGAAGCAGGCAAAGAAGAACACGCAGCAAATAGACACAGAGAACAGACAACTGGGGCGGGGAGAAGGGGAGAGAAATAAATAAATAAATAAATCTTTAAAAATAAAAGGATTAAAAGAAAACAGTCATGTGTGATTTCACTAAAATGTAGATCATTGGTTTTCTCTATAGCACTTTCTTTAAGGGTTATGCTTGGGCCCTTACTAAGAAGACAGCATTGGATAATAAGGTCTATCCGAAATTTTTATGATTAATTCTCTTTGGATAAAGAACTTACAAAAACTGGTTTAGGAACCTTTGTTTCAGAGTACCAGGCAACTGCACTGTATTGTTTAGAACTCATTGTATAAGACAGAGAAAATGGAACTACTTTAAATAAATTTTTGGATTTAAATTGTATTATCAACTTTGAAACTTTGTATTATCAACTTTCAATGTGAGCACCTTGAAAAGTCTGAGAAGAGTTGGTAAATACATATAATTTTTGTGACTCCAAAAAGATGAAAAATAGTGTGATTAATAAAGACTATATATTTAATGGTATAATGTAATGCTTCTATGACTTTATAATAAAAAATACTTTTTATAAGGTACCCTTATCTCCCATTTCCTAAGTCTTTGCTGTATTTTCAAAGGTTTTGTTTCTATATACCACATATGTTTCAGGTATATTTACTTTGCCCATAATTTATTATCTATGGGGTTTCTAAGCTGCTAGGTACACAGAATTTGAAAAGTTACAATTCTTCAGTCTATGTTGTAAATTTTCCAAATTATATTAACTTTAGATGAATGGAATCCCCATTTTATTTTTGCACCATTTGATGGTAGCAAATTCTAAGCACCATGTGTCACATAAAGTGGATGACAGTAGGATGGTATCTAGATGCAGAAGCACAAATATAAATAATGGAACTGAAGAATCTATAATAAGGTACTGCAGGTGGTGACTCCAGAGGAAGACAGTTTCTGTGTAAAAACAGCACCAATTAATGACAGATGAAAAAACTGGAGAGAAAAAATTCCTTTGGCACATCTAACAACCTAACTCACCAGGGCTACAAAAATCTTGAGTATTTAAAAATGCATTATGAATTTTAATTTTTGTTCTAATACTCTGAGAATGTATTTTAGAACTTTTTTAGAACAAAGAATTTGCACACTGTGTAAAGGACTCTTCCATACTTTAAAAGTTAATCTCATTTTGGTCCATGATCTTATCCAATTCCATGGAGAGAAGCAAAGATAAGTTTGAATTGCTATAGAGTTTATCACACAGTGTGGAAGAAGAAAGAAAAGGCTCCAGGAGTGATCAAGTCTATCTATAGAGATATGATGTGTATTCTATGGTTAATTGCTGCAGCTGTGAAATGTGTACAAGGGTATAATATCCTATAAAAATGATAACAAAGTGTCACCCTGAGCTTTGCTTCCCCTTCAAAATTGAACCCAATTAGAACAACCTTCAGAACACAGATGCAAGTGAATTGTAGGTCTGTGGCAATGTGAACCAAACATACCTGACTGTAAAAGCAGAAGGACCCAGATTACTAACTATTGGAGCAATCATTTATCATGCTTCAATGATACACATGAGCATGCCATTATGCTGGTCATCTAACCAGTTTAAAAATAGCTTTCCTATACAGATAGGGTGCTTAAACTTCATTTGTTAAAACAGATACTGAAAGGTACTGAGTTAAGTATAATGGTCTGGCAAAGTACATGGAAAGATGTCTTTGAATTGTACTTGAAAACTGTGGAAAAATCATACTGTTACTTTTTAAAAAAAGAGCAACAGACTCTCTTTGAATAAAGCTAATTACATGTAAAAGGACTTTCTCAAGACAAAATAATAATAAAAAGTGTGTTTATAAAAATAATAATAGGGAAACGGACTTGGCCCAGTGGTTAGGGCGTCCGTCTACCACATGGGAGGTCCGTGGTTCAAACCTCGGGCCTCCTTGACCCGTGTGGAGCTGGCCCATGTGCAGTGCTGATGCGCGCAAGGAGTGCCCTGCCATGCAGGGGTGTCCCCACATAGGGGAGCCCCACGCGCAAGGAGTGTGCCCCGTAAAGGGAGCCTCCCAGCGCGAAAGAAAGTGCAGCCTGCCCAGGAATGGCACCGCCTACACGTCCCATGCCGCTGACAACAACAGAAGCGGACAAAGAAACAAGACGCAGCAAAATAGACACAACGAACGGACAATCAGGGGAGGGAGGGGGGGGGAATTAAAATAAATAAATAAACCTTAAAAAAAACTATAAATAATAATAATAATAAAATGACAACAACAATCCTTCCTTTTTCCCCATTCTGCATCAACTTTTCCTCAGATGTGACAGACTTTCTTCTGCTCACATTGCATTACTGAGAAAGAGTCACAGGTCCTCCACTTCATTGCAAGGAGGCCGGGAAATGCAGTCATTCTCGCTGGATGTCCAGGAAGAGAAAACAGGATGGCACAAACCGAGAGAGGCTCTGTTATACTGCCTATTAAAGAATGCTTCTCTCACCATGCTGCATAAAGAATATCAGGTGAAAAATATGTTTATTCCCTCCAATTTAAAAGGAACTCTAAGTTTTTTAGAGAAATTGAGAGTTAGTTGAAGGTCATTAAATTGGCTAGTAATTTCATGAGGAGGCTTTTGTTCAAGTCACTGTGCCTCAAAATATTTGGTCCCTATATACCCTTCTAGTTTGTGATGGGTTTCGTGGAATCCTCACAAGATGTGATTTGATGCAGAATCAATGGGTCTCTGTGTAAAAGTAAAAAATGATCAGATTTTGATATTCAAAACGCAAGGCAAACGATTCCAAGCAATCATGAGACCTGCCTTTGCTTTTCAAAATACTCAATACGAGTATTTTATGCTTCCTCCAGAATTCTAAAGAATGTTGTAACTCTTTACTGAAAGTTTTCCATAAAGGATGCTGTGGTAATTTTACCTATCGTTTCAAATGGGAAGTTTCCTAAAATTGTGCTTTGGTCACCATTTCCTATTTCCAGTTTTACTCGTGCATAAAGTAGAAATCTCTGCTGCTCTGTTTCTTCAGTGTCTTAGCCATCTTGCCAGTATCCCTCCTTATCTCCCAATCTTCTTCCCTTTCCCCGACAATACTCAACAGGTGAACCACCCTCATATTTTCCTGTATCATTAAACAACACTTAATTGACTAATTTTACAGCTATTTGGCAAGCTGGTACTGAAAAAATATGTTGTATCTTCAATGAAATAAATTGCTCTTTCAAGTGAAGTGTCACTGAGCAAGGTGTTAAACTTATTATCACATACCACACACTAAGTGTAAAATTGGTTTCACCTCTTTTTTTAAGACACCATCTTGCAAAAGATACTAGCAAATATTTTCGTATGATGAATTCTACCACTCTCTGGGCGTTTTTATTTTAGCCAAGATCACTGCTTTTGCTATTGACCTTTCAATAAAGTCTATCAAAGAGGATTTTTTTTTTTTCCCAAAGTGCATTCCATTAAAAAAGAAAAAGAGCAAAACTGTGTTTAAACATGTACTTGCATTTATGTGAGCTTTTTGCTAAAGATTTGTGCAAGCTGAGTTTTTCCTGTTTTGGGAATCACTTAATACTCCAGAAAAGTAGTCCTGCTAACTTTTTAATGTTTAAAATATATGTTTTCTTTTATGGATGATTCATAACTGATTTAGAAAACATGTTCAATTGTTTTCTTCTATTTCTGAACAGGTTCATGAGGTAATTACCTGACCTGGTATAGTCTGGCATACTGACTCTTTTTAAATAAGAGAATTATTGAAACTTATAATTTATCACCTGCTTCTTGGGCTTGAGAGTTTTTCACATATTCAGTAATAGGTTCATGAGAATGTTTTTAGTTGCATCTTTATTCTGAAATGTGAAAATAAAATAAAATGCATTAAAATAAATTAAAATGAAAGGCAGAAGAGGGCAATGGAAGGGCTCCCTTTTATTTCTTTTCCCTGCATCCCTGAATGGGTCAACGACTGGATCACAGATCACCAGAAATTTTGCTGTGAATCTGCAAGCATTAGAAATGTGTAACGACAGCCTGAAATGCTTCTACTTCCAGGGAAAATAAATGCCATTTACTGTAGACATCCCCTTCTTACCTATAACTGTATTGTGAAATTTGGCAGGGCACCCAGTACGGGTGAGTCTGGTTACATTGAGGAGTAGGAGTGGAATAAGGAGGGCGGTGAGTAGGCATCACCACATAGTGATCTCTGGTAGGAAATACTGAATTTTCAAAAAGGACTGTAAAAATATTAACACACCAAAACAATATTTTCTAAATCATATTGTATCCTATGCAATTAAATATTAATGATGAACACATTCATCCCAAAATGCTCAATCTTTGGTACTGTAACAGACTAAAAGGGACTAGTTGTGTGTGTGTTTGTTTAAGTATTCTATTGCTAAGAGTCTGCTTTCATTTCTGCACCTTCTGTGGTCACAAAACATCTATAGCATCCAAAGGAGAATGAAATAAAAAGTCCTTGAGGTCCTTCTAATTCACCAGCCCTAAATGAAACATCTTGAAAACATCTCTTTCACAGTTAGAGATTAATTCTAGCAACTATCTAGCAAATCAAAACTCACCTGTGAATGTGTCAAACACAATCAAGCCCCGTATTTGTGTTATTGCAACATCAATATGATATCTCTTTTGTCCTGGAAAACTTAAACCATCGTTGGGTTTATCAATACCAGCACTTTTGCTTTATTTAAGAAATTGATCACTTTAACATTGCAGAATGGAAAAATAAACTTCTCATAGATCAATAAAACACTACTCTCTCCTGTATGCTCTTTTCCCCCCGATAAATGTTCTTGATAAACACTTCTTTTGATTGCTTGCCTAGCTAACATTTTCCACATATTAGGTTTGAGCAGCTGTTGCTGACACACTATTCCGTCCTAAATGTCCTGTTTCCTTTTCAGCAGCTCAGCAACAGTCTGGGGACACAATCATGTGCTACAGACACACAAATTATTTTGATAGGAATTATAGAGAACACTAGCCAGCAATGATATAAGGCTTTCTGAACCATGCTCACATTTTGAATAAAAAAATGAAGATTTCTTCATGGAAATTGTTATCAAAGCCAGGGAAACTGAGCAGTGAGCATTGCTACGAAACCTCATTATCACTTAAAGATGACATGGTAGGAAGTAAAAATTCTAAAATTTTCACCCTGAAAGGCATCAATTCTTTGATTCTTAATGATGGCATGATATAAGGGTATTCCTATTTCTGGTTTTAGCCTCTGTATATGTATGTACAATGTATTTATGTATACATTCATTCATTCTATCAATGATGTAAAACCTACACTATTTAACTGCTTTAATGTCAATTGGTTAATGACTTGTATTCTTCCTACTGCAATATCTGCTTGTCCTTTAAAACTCTTGAGTCCATGAGAACAAAGACTTAGTAACACAAGTCCTCTTATTCGAATCACCATAGCAGTGCCTATTTGTAGAATGAATGAACAAGTGAATAAGAATGACGACAGAAAATTACCATAGTAGATACCCTAACTCCAGGAGGCAGAGTGTAATTCTTGGTCCTTTCTAAAAGTTTACAGCCGAGACAATGACAAAGCTGTAACAAGACAAATATTCTGTGCCAAGTGAGTGGCCAACTATCTTTATTATGAAGATTGAACCACCAGGGACTGGGCTGTTTTTAAAAGATTTAAGAACACGTAATCTGTCTTTAATCATTCAAAAAATATCAATTAAGTGCCTACCGTGTATCTGGCATTGTACTAAGTGTTTGATATGTATTATCCTGTTTAATTCTCACAACATTTCTAGGAAGTGGGTATTGCGATTATACTGTTTCACTGATAGGGAGGATAGTAATTTGCTCTGAGCTAGAGAACAATAAAGTCAGGATTCAAAATCTGGTAGTCAGACAGTTTCTTCCTGCTGCCCTGCATACTGTTCATAACTGAGTCTCAAGGAAAAGAAAAATATAGGTGAAAAAGGGCAGTATAATTCAAAGTGTAGAAATAACAAATCACATGACAAAGTCAAATGTTTAGGAAAACTTGAGTTGATAACCCTGATTATTCTCAAGCCAATCTATGTTGAAATAATGAAATGGTTAGAATGACTACAATTTCTTTTATTTTTTATTTTTCAGTTCTTTCAATGCGCCTGGCACTGTGCTAAGCACTTAATGTAAAAGTCCCACTGAGGCCTCACTTCAGTTCTGTGATCTTTTTAACAACCTGAGTGATGGTGGGTAGTGGAAGGTCCTTGGGTGCAGGTTAAGGGGCTTGCCTTTCCTCCTAAATGGAGAGACATTTAAGATTTTCAAATAATGGAATGGTATAGGAGAGTTAATCAATATTTTGATGTCAATGTTTTATTATGTATCATTTAGTGACTATCAGTGAGCTTTTCTAAAATGGTAGCAAGATTAATCTTGCTAAAATGAATCTGCTAAGACTGGGGATAATGGGTTTTCCACGTCTGAAAATGAGCCTGAACATGCTGTATATATTGGTGAGAGGAGTAATGCTCTCTGAGAATTTGAGGGCAGAAACAAATTTGGACACCAGAGCAGACAAATGTAAGATGATAATATCCTGAAAAACACAGGCAACACTGGGAATAGAAAGATTGGCTAGATTGCTTATGTGGAAGTAAAGTTTAGGAAAAAGTAGAAAGCTGAATAAATCGTAAGCCCAAGAAGACAAGTAAATCTGTAGTCTATACTGTGGGAAGGAAAGAGAGCTCAGATATGTCAGTTGGAAACTGGATGCTGGGCCAATAAGTGTCTTACCAGTTACCAACTCCTCTCACAGGTCCTATTGCTTGAATTTGGGGACCATGCCGGCCCTTTTGTAAAGCTATTGGTGGCAGGAGTAACAAACAATTTCCCCTTACTGACTATAGTACTTCCACACCAGTTTCTCATAGGAGCTGTGCTTGTTCAGGACCAGATGCAGCACATGTTCCAAACCCTGGCTGTTAGAAAGAGCTCTGGTTCTTTGTTTGTTTGAACCAATTACCTAGTCTGAATAGACTCCGCGAATGAAGTGAAATGCAGGTCTGTTTTCTCTATGGCTTCTCAGGATGCATTGTGGCACCTCGAGCAGCTGGCAGGGCGAGTGGAGAAGCATATATTCTCATACGGTTAACTTATTCTAATGAGCTGCGTTCTCTAAAATCGGACTTGCTGACGTTGGCAGGAAATAAATTTAACTCCCCCACACAAATAGATGCAAAGCTGGGTTCTCTGATACATTTTCTACAAGGTAATCAAGATTCATAAAATTCTGATTTAGGATCAGGACAGCAGGCAATCAATGTCCTTGAGGAAACAAAATCTTCTAATGAGAATTGTATTTCAATGGTCTCATCTCACAGGATCTGAGAAATGGACACAATGGAGATGAATTTCACTCTCTTATTTAGCTATATTCTCTCTCCTGCCATACATTTCATTCAAAAAGGGAATCAAATATGTCACATCTGCATTGTTTCTGGCCCAGAAAACACTACTAGTGTCCTGAAATCAAAAGACCAGGAGATGCAGCTGATAGAGCATTATTTTTAAAGGTTATCAACATCTTCATAATTACACCAAGTTCTTAAATATGCCCTTTGTGGCTAGGAATCAAATTAACACCTCTTTTTTTTTTACCAGTTACCCTAGAACTTTATAAACATCAAGTCAGAAGCTGATGAGACCACCCCAAATCTATTCTTTCCTCTTTTCCACCACCCAATCCCCGATGTGTTATCATTAATAGCTCACCAAATGTCAACCCATTAAGGGGAACTTTGGCAGCAAAACGAGTGCTAGTAGAGAAAAGGCTGAGAAGTATGAGCACGCATAATTTTAAACACTTGCTTATTTTAAAAACATGACACATTTTCAACTGTTCTAATGTAACTCATAAAAAGCTCTGACTGTATGTCTGGACTAAGAAGCACTCAGAACTTCCAGGCTAGCATTCCAAAAGAGAAGCGAAGACTGATGACATTCAATAAGTCTGATGCTTGGCATCAACTGCAGATAAATTTTCATCACTAATATCTAATTAACTAATGTCACATTAAAAATTCTGTTCCAATTGGGAGAGAAAACTTCTGCTCATAGGTCATCTCACCCTTTTTCCCAGAAGAAAGGGACCTAGAACTTTAAGGGATCTGCTGCTTATAAGCTTGGAATCACCAGTGCTTGTATTTATGATCAATAATTGATTATGATCGATCAAATGCAAAAAGAGAAAGGAAAAGACCATCATGGGAGTTAAAATGGTAACAGTAGTTTAATGAACACATAGGGAGTAATGAAAAGTAAAATGGTTATGGGGAGTACAATGTCATATGTTTTAGTATAAAAAGAGTTGATCTGTTGAGATGATGAAGTCTTTAGACATAAGCCAGTTGAAGACAGTCACAGAAGGTATGTTGCATTACACTTAGAATAAAATGCAAAATGTCTCCCATGATGTGTAAAGCACCATGTATTATTCAGGGTTCTCTAGGGAAATAGAACTGACAGGAAATTCAGTAAATATTATGAGATTTTATAAAATTGTCTCATGTGACCTTAGGGGTACAATTCCTTAGGGCAGGCTGCAAACCAGGAACTCCTGTGAAGGTCTTCCATGAGTTTCCCAGGAACAGCTGGCAGTCTGAAGTAGAGATGGGAATTCTCTCTTCTGACTGCTGAGATCACTTCTCCTTTTAAGGTCTTCAGCTAATTGCATGAGATGTCTCTCATTGCTGAAGGCAATCTCCTCAGTTGATTGTAGATGTAATCATCCACAGATGCAATCAACTTGCTGATGGTTTAAGTCCACAAAATGTCCTTGCAGTACAATTAGCCCAGTGTTTATTTGACCAAACCACTAGGCAGCATTAACTAGCCAACTTGACACACTATCCTAACCATTCACATCCCACGTGAGTGAATCTCAACTGATGCAGGGGTACGGCTCCTAGGGATTCTGATTGAGTTTGTCTCGGGTGAAGCCTAAGCATTGGTACTTTTAAAAGGCCCCCAGGTGATTGAAATGTGCAACAAGGATTGAGAAGCACTGCTTTTCATGAAATAACTCTTGATTTCTTCTCTCTAATCTCATTATATCATCATATCTACCATTATCCCACCCATTGTGAATCTACTTATTACTAGAATAGGCAAAGTTCAGTTATACTTTAGGGACTTTGTTGTTGTTGTTTTTAAAGATTTATTTATGTATTTTTTATTTATTTCTCTCCTCTTCCCCCCCCCCCCCTGTTGTCTGCTCTCTGTGTCCATTTTGCTGTGTGTTCTTCTGTGTCCGCTTGCATTATCCAGTGGCACTGGGAAACTGCATCTCTTTTTTGTTGCGTCATCTTTCTGTGCCAGCTCTTCGTGTTTGCGGCACCACTCCTGGGTGGGCTGCACTTTACTCACATGGGGTGGCTCTCCTTGCGGGGCACATTCCTTGCACATGGGAATCCCCTATGTGGGGATGCCCCTGCGTGGCATGGCACTCCTTGCGCACCGCAGCACTGTGCATGGGCCAGCTCACCACATGGGTCAGGATGTCCTGGGTACTGAACCCTGGGCCCTCCATATGGTAGCAGACGTTCTATCAGTTGAGCCACATCCACTTCCCAGGGACTTTGTATTTGCTGTTTTTCCTGGGAACCTTCTGCCATTGACCACTCCTTCCTTTCACCCTTCCCATCCCTACTAGATATCTGCATGACTGGATCTTTCAAATTCACCTCCTCAAAGAGGCCATTTGTGACCTATTTCTAAGAAGACTCCCTATCCCCATTATTCTTCAGGCTTAAAAATCTGCTCTAGTTTCTTTAGAGCATTAATCACTATCAGAAATCTGCTTTCAGCCATTCCTTTCTTTACTTACTGGATGCTAGCCCTTACTACAAACTAGAATGCAGTGTCCCTGTCATGATGTTTACTGATGCAGCCTTACACCAGCCTAAAATAAAGACTGGCACATAGGAGTGTTTCAGAAAATATTTGTTTGATGAGTGAATGAATGAATGAGTGAATGAATGAAATACCAATAGTGAAAAAAAGACAGTACTTCAGAAAATCTTTCTTGACCATGAATTACTGGTCATTGAATCCCAATACTTGCCTTATATTACAGAGGACATTTAATCTCCTTTCTATTTACAGGATTTTTCTTCTCTAGGACTTTTTTTTTTTTAACTTTCTCAAAGCAATAAATGAACCAGACTTTGGATCAAAGAATATGAGGCACATGTGCCAATGACCAAAACAATTTTTTTATCAGAAAATTCAATCAAGTCTTCTTTAATCAGGACATAAATCTTCAGACACACATCACAGACCATACCACATTAGATCATAATGGCCATTCTTTTTTTTTTTTTTTTGGTTTTTCCTCCATCCATTTTGCAATTACAACCTATCAGTGGAAAAGGAACAGCACCGAAGTATCAGAGAGAAAGCAATACCCTGAAAAAGCAGTTTTAAACATGATGAACTTGATACTTTTAGTTTACCTCAGTCTGCAATTTCAACTCTCATGGGACTCAATGAAATGGAATCAGGCAATGCCGATCAATAGTTTGAAAATCCATTGTAAAGAAGATAGTATAAAATAAGCATTAAGAGTTAGAAACTGTCTTACTCCTCTTTCTTCTAACAGCAATACCCTCATTTGTCCTAAGCCTATGGAATTTTTTTAATGGTAGTGAGAATGCTTTACCTGTATTGCATGCACTCCCTATTTTTTGTCCAAATGAGAACATTTAATGAGAAGACTCTGAGTTAATCCTAACCAATCTTGTTAGCAATTTCATACACTTGTTTTAAATAGTGGCCATTTGGGAACTGGCTGTATTTGGCAGTAGGCATATTCAAAACAAAGAAAAACTGGAAAGGGAAAAAACTTGTCAGATGTATTTTTTAGTACAAATGAATAAAATTCTACCATCCAAGGTGATTTTAATGGAACCATTTGGTTAGTTCATTTAAACTAATTAAATATTAAAAATGTACAAATTCACTTTGTGTTTTTAAAATCTAAAGACTTTAGGATAGCCAAATAAATATGTTATAAATACATTTAAACCCCATCCTCACTAACTTTCCCCTCTTTTCCCAAAGTTAATGATCTGTCTTCTAGGTCCCTTAATTAGTCTTTCATGCTTTTTATCTTTGTCTCTGTGACCATTGTGCTGGGTGAATTGTCACTTACTAGGTGTTTTTTTATTTTATTATTTCTCTTATATGAAATACTTAGAATAAGAGAATTCTTAGAGACAGAAAGCAGAACAGTGGTTATTGCAGTGGGGGTGGGGGAATTGGGAGTTATTGCTAAATGAGTATTAGTTTTAGTTTAGGATGATAAAATAGTTTGAGAAATAGTGCTAAAAGTAATACAGTATTTTCAATGTACTTAATGTCAAAGAATTGTCCATTGGAAATGGATAAAATGAAAATAAATGTCTGGGGCAGGGGTGAGGAGTTGAGATAGGCCTGGTCAGAGATGCCCAGTATGGGGAACCACTGAGGATGTGAGCAGATGGGGCGCGGGCAGTTGGGGGCCAGCTCTGTGAACCATCCTTCCATGTGGCCCAGCACACCAGCGAAAAGCAGACAAGCTGATAAGGGCAGTGTCCCAGCAGGTAATAAGGTTGGTGGTTTGGGGTGAGAGGGCCACCTTGCCTCTGAATCTGCCTCTGGTGTGGACTCAGGTGTGGAATAAGGTGTGAGCACTCACAAAAGGCTCCACACTCGCTAGGGCATCTCTTCAGAATGGAGTGGCTGACAGCTGCCCACGCTCCAGAGTGACAGAGCTGTGGAAGAAGGTGTTGCCGCAGGTCCACCCTCCCAGACTTCTCCCCAGTGTGAATCCTCTGGTGTTTAAGAGCATGTAACCTCTATCCGTCAGCATCTTCATTTGTAAAATGCAGACTATCCCTCATAGGATTGTTAGAGGGTTAAATGGGCCAACCTTTGTTAAGCACTTAGAAAAGAACCTGGCATGTAGTAACCATATATAACTGTTGGAGACATAAAATTCTTCAATAATATATTTCAATTCATTATATCTTTCTTTGTCTCTAGACAAGTGTTTATCCCATCTATTGTGGCTTTTTAAAATTAGCTCTTTTTCATACCTCCCTACTCTTTTATTTCTGCTTCTGTTTCACAAGTCTTGTCCTTTTTAAATGGATATTATCCTTTCATTTTCTCATTTTATAGATTTGTTCAGATGATTCTGTGAAATACATTTCATCTGGAATGACTTCCCACTCAGATTTTTATTTTGCTAGCTATCATTTAGGTTGACTCCTTTTTCTTACTTTTTTTTTTACTCCTTCTTCATCCCCTCCACCCCCAAATCGCTACTTGCCCCTAAAACCTATCTTAACAATCTAGTGTGTACCTTCCATATTTTGTTTTAAACACACACACATATGCACATAGATTTTGGGATTTTTTTTATAATGATAAGTATCATACAGTATGTTTTTTAGAACACATGTACAAAATATTAAGGTGTTATACAAAAAGAGTACCCTATAATCAAATAGACTTGGGAAACATTGGATCAAACAAAATTTAATGGTTCTCTGCTGCAGGACTCCTTAGTGAACTTATCATAGAAATGTGTGTAAACTATGTATCCCCCAAAATCACTTGACCATGGAATCTTTTCTTAAGAGGGAAAACCAGGCATTATTATTCTGAGTAACAGATTTTGGGAAACACTGTCCTGACCTTTACAAGGAGGATGTAAGTTCAGCTTTGGTTCATTTGGGGACCAGGTATATTCCAAATCAAGAGGCCAATAAGCCATTGCATTAGTTCTACTCTAATGTCTTATTTTGCATACAGACTCTGGGTTCTTATCTGCTAGCCTGGTAACCAAGCCCTTGCCTTATACCTAAGAATCTGCAACCAGGTATTTGCCTTGGTTTCCTGCTTTGACCTTGGTTTCTGGTCTTTGACCAGAATTGTTCTTCTAAGACCTGGGGCCTTGACCCTAAACATAAACTATCTACTCTGTGGTCTTACTAATAATTAACACTCTCCTTATCACATGAAACAACCCACAAGTCTCTGTGATGTCCTGGTCTTCATCCTTGGTTCACTTCTTATCATACTTAAGTTTAGAAGGGAATATAAAATAGATTACAGAAGAAAAATACAGGGGAATGAAAAGGAAAGATCACAGAGAAAGTGAGTTTTGTCCTGGACATTTATTGAAGCAGGGACATAGCATGAGTTGAAATGCTGTTCCTTTTTATCCATCTGGGCTTTCTCAAACACTTATTGCCAAATTAAATTAACATATGAAAATATCTAGTATTATGCTGACACAATGAAGACAATAAGTGTTCCCTTTCCTCTCCCATTCTTTAAGTAAGAATTTTTTGTTTATCCTATGCTGAATATCTAACAATCAGAATGGAGCAACATAAAAATGTATGATTCTTATGTGGATCGATTCATGTCTCTTAAGACATAATTACATTTGGCAGTGACCTACTATACCCCAAAATAGTATAAAATGAGAATGGTGAAGAGTTTCAGCTCTTATTAATCTCACATTATTATATACCAGTTACTACCATAGATCCTTCATGTATGTGCTATATAATAGACAAAAAACCCAGGTTACATAGCTAGTACATGTAAGTGACTGTATTCCACTTCCACAGTGAGTAAAAGAGCCATTATTCTATGCCCTATGTTATATTTCTCCATATCAACTCTAGCTTAGTGGGGAATATAAATATATATGTATTTTATATATATATATATAATAGAATATAAGAAGTTTACTGTCATTAAAATAAATGGAGTGCATCGCTGACAGAATTGGAGCAGTTAATGTCTGCTGCTAAGGTTTCCACTACAGATGCAAGAAAAAGAAGTTCCCCGCACTTTCTGTCTATCTGGTTGTGGCAGCCAAGTTTGAATGGAAGAATATAGGAAATTCTAAAAACATGGGGAAAGGGAAATAATCTTTGCAAATCAGAAATAAACTTGTAAACAGTGAAAAAAAATAGATGGAAGACCCAAATGAAGAGGACTGTCATATAAAAGTCTTGTCAGGCAAACTATACCTCATTGTTGTCACCAATCTCTCCAAGACTGACTTCATCAGAAATGTATTCAATTAATTTTTTCAGGAACATATCAATTCTGACTATATTTTAAGAGAACATGTTATAAGATTAACAATTGTGGCAAATTCCCTTTCACAGCATAGGAGATATGGAGATGCTGGAAAATTATCCAAGTGGAATGCAAACACTTTAAAAGTATTTCAGAAATTGAAGTCAGTGAATAAAAAAGAAAGAAGTTGTCAAAAAAAAAAAAAAAGGAGGGAGAATGACAATTACAGCAAAATCCTAGAAATAAAGGCTGATCAAATACAAACTGTATACTTCTGCCAAGAGTAGAATATTTCTGATTTATGAATATGAAGCATATTGGCTACAAGGAACCAAGAATACTAAAAAAATGTAAATAATAATTAACTAGTAGCAAAATAAACTTAATGATAGATAATTTACAAGCAAAAATTATCAGCCCTAGTTTTGCCACAAATGGGGAATGAATGATGACGCCTGCCATAACTGGAGGATGCTACATTCAATTTTCACTGTTACAGGATTGGGGATGAAGAAAGAGTGGAAAATGGAACATTGAAGGCTTTCATTTCACGTAATGGTAGAAAGTCATGTAATCCACAAGATTTTTACTCTTCCATGATTATACCCATAAATAAACCTATCTGAGCCATCTTCAAAATGATCAATGGATCTGACAGGAGAGCATTTGTCAATTAGTTTCAATCAATGCAAAGAAGCACATGTATTAGAGCAGAGCAAGCAAACAGTCAAAATGCCCTTCTCTCCTAAATACCACAATCATGTCTTATTTTTCAAAAACAGTTCTTAATCCTTTCCCAGCCTCCCATAAATTCCTTTCATTTTGTCATTCATCAATACAAATGTAATATGTTAAAGAATAGAATTTTAAAACTAGCAATTATCGGGAAACCACCTAGTGTTTAAATTCTAGATTGACATCCTCATGGGGAAACTGAGGCCTGTGCAGGCTGTAACACAAGCTCTTGAAGCTGTTATTAGTAGGTGGTCTTGTCTATTGTATTAGAAAGTAACCTCCCATTCACTTGGCACCTTCTGATCTCTCTGTCTTTAGTTCTCCCACAACACAGGAAATTAAGAAAAATAACTATGTAATGAAATGAAGTACAAATAATTTTCCCAATGCTATTATTTGTTTTTGTATATATGCAAATCCATCCCAGTCCTAGTTCTATTGGACTTATTCACACTGGAATAATATAATCTTGAGCTATATTCATACTGGAATAATACAATCACAAAATATAATTTACATAATGGTTATTTACAATTACTGGGATATTTATTTACCTTTACATTAAATCTGAATATAGTTTAGTTATCTTTAAAGTATGTCCATATAAACATGGCTTAAACCTGAAGCAGAAAAAAAAATAGGATCTGGATATGGTCTTATCAAGTGGGTTTCACCTTGCCAGTCAGTTAAGATTTAACACACAGAATTTGGAGAGGCTTCGTGGTTTATGATTACAATTTGGAAATCTGTAAGCCCTGGGCCTCACATGTTTATTGCTTTCTACTTAGCATAGCAATAAAAGTAATCCCTTGGAAGTATGTGACTATCCATTTGACCAATCTCGACCAGATATCTCTTTCTCTCTTTTGCTTCAGTTTAGCAGCCAATATAGTCTAAAATCATTTTGTAAGAAAACAGATTTCATTCTTTGGACTTTAATTATATAATGTTTTGGAAATTTTTCACACTCCTGTTCTGTGTTTACTTTCCAAATATCAGTTCTCCCATTCCTCTAAGCCAGGCATTCAGAAAGGCTCATTCTACTTACATGTCCTGCTTATGTTTTGGAGAGTGTTAGAAAGACACTTACATATTTGTGTCTATTGGTTGTGCACCAAGTTGTAGAAAATGAATAGGCCTTTGCTCTTTGGAATTTGGCAATGCTGTGTAAATTTAAAACATGAAAGCATGTTCAGTTGCTAATCCTTTCTTTCTCTTCCTTTCCAATACCCAATACATAAGTAAGCAAACAAACAAAGAGAAAATGTCTTGTCCAGAAATAGCAAGGTGACCTCATTTCTATGGTTACCCTCAAATTCAGCTATGTCATTGTTTCCTATAAGGGAGCAGACTGGATTTCCTGGTTTTTCAGTTGCCCAGTTTTTGCAGATATTTTTTGTCTCATTTTGGACTCAGCAGGGAAAACTCTGACTTTGTCATCTTTCATTATTTTTATTTTTATTTTTGTACCCATAATAAAAATAGATCAAAAGTTAGCCATCTGAACACGATGCTATTTAAAGAAATGAAATTAATCAAGAAAGTTTAAGGTTTTTTTGCCTAAAACATGTTCATAATAAACAGTTTTCATCTTGTCAATGTAATATCACTGATTCATTACAGATTCACCAACCTGAACGGTGAGGTATTTGGTATCAATAACCACCACAAGAAGTTTAGCCAAATTTTCACAACACCAGGACACAAAGTAAACACAGTAAAAAAACCAGTGTTCTTTCTCACTCCTGTGGAATATGAAACTCCAACAGCAATCTGTTTCTTGTTGCTGCTAAGCAATCCTTGAATTTACTCCCAGTGGATCCTCATTATATGCCTAACCTAAATTGTTTTAGATATTTTCTATTCTCCTAGATTCTAATATCAACTAAACCTTTTCAATGGGTGATCCCTCCCCGCATACACCTGGGAAAGCTGAGTACATGAGCCTCAACTTTAATTTTTGTCTTAAGTCAATGTATTTTTGTACCTACACTTTCATCTTTCTTTCAGATCTGAGAAAACCATCATCTTTTAGAGTCAGGTCTCAAGTTAAATCCTCTTCTCTGACCTCAGATTCCATCATATCCCAAAATCAGATTCACTCTTTTACCATTCTAACCAATCTGGTTTGGAGCTCATGTTCCTCCTTCTAATTGGATATCTTCCCTTGGCTTTAGACCTACTCACACTTCCCCTAATGGTTTCTTATCCTCATTTTCTTGGTCCCTGTTGAGTGTGGACAATCTAGAGGACACCATCCCTCTGGAAACTAGTTGATGACTTTCTTTTTTATTAATGTCATCCTTTCTTGCTCAAAATTCATCTAAAAACTGCACTTTAATCCTCTTTTTCTTTTTACATAGACTCTTCCTTAGATAATCAACTTTTTTCCTGATCCCCAAGTCAACTAAACCAAACCTGAATGTCTAGTTTTTTATTAGCCACTGGAGCTCTAGTTAATATCCTGATAAATCCCTTGGACATTTCTATTTGACATCATATCCAAGTCAACATACATGTGATGGTGCTATCATGTGTAACACTTAATTTAGTAATTGCAGTAGTAAATAGGCAGCTTCTTTTTTGTTGGTATTAACTGCACTGTTTTAATATGCTCTAGACAGGTGAGCCTTGGTTTCATAATCATGACACTGTGTTTTGAACTCCCAGGCTGACTGTGAGTATAATTATCTAAAAGAGATGACAGAATTTTCTATTTTATGTTCTAAAATTTACTTACTTTTAAAACAATAAAATGTTTTGGGATTTAATGAGGTTTCAGATCCCATCAACCTGATAATTTAATGATTCCATGTTTCCCAGCATGGTATACCTAGGTCAGAATATATACAATGTTTAATTTGGGGTAAAAAAGGAAGGTTAATTCCAAAGTTCTTAACTTGGAACTTTGGAGATGCTTTCTGGTAAGTTAATATAAATGTCAGTCATATTCTTTAGAAGCTACATTAGTCTCTAAAATAAACAGTTTGAGGTTAAATAGTTAAGACATCAAAGCTTATTCTTGAAATAAGAAAACTTCCATTGATAATTTCTAAAAGATCTATAACCATTAGCTCTATTTCCCTATAACATCATCACATACTTTTATTTAATATAAATTACCTCTTCTTAGTATGGTGATGCACAAGTCATATTTTGACTCCAAAGTTGATCGCATTTGACATGGGGGGGGTCCTCCTTCTGATACTTTTCATTCATAATTTCATTGAAAATCATATAAAAGGAGCACGCTTGATTCTAGAGTTCAAGGATCTCCATCTCACAGGATGTGGACAGGGAAATCTTCTTCATGCAGGGAATAGAGTCCTACTTTTACCACTTGCCTACTCACCTTCTTTTGAGAGCCACCCTGTCAGTGGAGGTCCCCCAGACCTCATCAGGCATTTCAAAACATGTACCAAATAGTTTCACATATATTTTCACAAAAGTGTTAATTTCTTCATTTCACAAAATATTCACAAAATATTTCACAAAATTTATAAATTAATTATGTTACAAGAGATGAAGAATTTTTTTAAAAATTCTTTTACAAAGAAAGCCTTGAATAAACATTGAAGTATAATCTTAACTTTTAGCAATTACAGTTTATCTTAACCTAATCCTTATCTTCTCAGCAGGTTTGAATTTGGCATATGTCTTAAAACTTTAATCTTATCTTTACCTCAGATTATTATATCTGGAGTAACATTTAAAAGGAATTTAGGATTTAAACAGTTATATAAAGTTTTCATCTTAGTGGTAAAAATGGCTGGTAAAACTTACCTTATCATCCATTTTTATCAATTTTTCTTTTCTCCCTCCCAGAACTGAGTCTTCATTCTTCGCAAATCTATGCATTTCATAACCTCTACCTCACAATTCAGGGCTTAAAAATGTGGCCTTTACTTTGATGAGAACTATTTTATAGGTGAGTCATGTTTCTCAGCAGAACTAATGTCTAACAGGTGATGGAGTTTATCTTATACTTTGATGTTCTCCAAGCATGAGCACATTATTGAGATCACATTAAATATTTGAACCCGTGTAAAACATCAACAACAGGCAACTCTACAGTTTATGATCAAGTACCATTTGTACAAATGTCCAATGCTATGAAAATTTGAATGGTACAGGTCACATTTTTTTTCACTCCAAACCAGGATAAATTTAGATCATATAAAAAAGAACTTAATTTGACAACAAATGAGTTTTTATATGTTTATGTTGACCTGATGGACCTAGAAAGTAAGAAATTAATATTTTGGGGCTGTGAAGAATTATATACTTAAGTCTCCTTCATGCTTTGAGTAGAAATACATCTCTCTTTTCATGTCTGTGTGAGTTCGAGACCTTGGCATTTATCCATCATCTGCACCTCTCCAAACTCATGGGTATGCTCAATCACACGAGATTTATTCAGGTCAGTCTGGGAGGGGAAGTGGGAATGCATCTGCTGAATGGAAGCAAAGCAGAAATGAACCAGATGGCAGAAATAATGAGGGTAAAGAGCAGAAAGGAAAATTCCCCAAAGATCTCCCAGTGACATTACTACATCTGCTGAAGGAAAAGGGGACTATAAAGGCAGCCAGTATGGTGCCTGGGCATCCGAATGAACTGACTCAGTCAGGAACTACTCTGCAGAAAGGGGAAAGGAAGAGAAACTGAAGGAATATATGGACAGTTTCCCTGATTCCTTTGATGAGGATATTTCCCCATTTTTGGAAGCCATCAAATACCTGTTAGTAATTAATGTGATTCTGGTTCCAATCAGCTTAAAACCTGTAACAAGAAAATTTCTTTAAAAACACTTGAGCAAATCACCACCACCAGCCATCACTGCCAACAAAAAACTCTTGCCTTCACTAAAACCATCTATGGTTTGCCACAAGAGTTTTGAAAAGGCTTTTTTGGCTTATATAAGGGAAGGAAATCATTCAGAGATTCTAAAGATATTTAAAGTGGTTTTTTTTGCATAATTTACTTGGTATGGGATTGAAAGGAACAAATACTTTTTTCGTCAATTTCTATATAAAATTTAGGTCACTGAAGTAAAAGTCATCATGTATCTTTTTTATACTAAGTTGTTTAGAACATGAATTTACTGGGCTGTAGTTACTGTAAAAACAAAATGGATATTTTTATTTATCATAAGGTAATTGGTAATATTTATGCCCAATGTCTATTTAAGCATGTATTTCTTTAAACGCATATATGTGGAAAGGAATACAATCCCCAGGAAAAAAGTGGGCTAGGAAGAAGTCAAAACAATAACCTCACTGCTCATCATCCTAAAAGTTGGATTGTAAAAATTTGGAGTGATGCAAACCTTTTTTTTTCTTGTATTTTATTTGATGGGAATGAAAATAAAATTACATTTTACATTGAGAAATATACTTATGAAGGAAGTTTGGGCCAGCATATATTACTGTAGAAACTACAAAGATTGGAAATGAACAAATTGAATGACAGGTGGGGATGGGGAGGTGGGAATTGGATAAAGTTTACAGGGCACCACTTGCTGGGGAAATGGGGTATCAGCAGGAAGACTGATTATCATCCTAACGATGGGTAATCTTTTCAGAAGCATAAATAATGGATAACAGTAAAAAAACAATGTGTGTATATGTGTGTATTTATATGCATATATACGTATGCATATACATATATAAACACACACACACATTCACACCAGTTGGCCCAAAGACCTCTTGAGACCAATTCAAATTAGCCTCTGACACTATTTATTTAAAGGTTTTCCTCACTTCAAAAAAAACCCACCAAAAACAAAAACAATTAACCATGAATTGTTATTCTTCTGTGACAACCTCTAATGTTATCCCCTACAGCAGAAAACAACTTTCAGAAGTGCCTGGTGCACTTCATAATTTATCTTAGGGCTTCCCTACAGTAAATATTAAATCTTTGGTGTAACCTGAAGTTTGATGGAAAGTACAACCGGACAACTTTTTTAATGTTGAAATTTTCTTAATTCCATTTGAAGGAAATGACAAAGGCAATTTGAGTAATTTCTCCAATATTCATTTTGCCTGATCTACATACATAACAGTTTTTTGGGGAGTTCTTAGAGAGTTTTTTCTAAAGGCAGGACTTCCTGCCAAACTTAAAATTATCCTACATCAAGATGATCCCGTGGGAACCAGAAATAATGATGAGAGTGATGCATGTTAGAAACACAATTTCCTTATTAAGAAGAGGAACTGATGTTTATTAAGTTTTGTGTACTTAAATAAATAGACCAAAGGCTTAGCCTGGATAGTCTAGGACTGAGATGAAGAGACAAAGATAACTCAAGTGTTCTGTATAATAAAGTAAGAGGAGTTTTGAATGTCCGAAGTCAGTCCTTCAGAGAAGGGGCCAGACAAAAATGGAAAGAAAAAGTGTAGGTTCTACCTGGATTAAGACTACTGAAAAAGTCCCGAAGACGTTTTATCTAAAGGACTACTAAAAATAGGAAGTTCAATTTAAAATTTTAATTTATCTTCCATAGTAATTTACCTCGCCCTCAACCTTTATTACTATAAAACAGTGATTCTCAAATTGATTCCCTCACCAGCAGCCTCAGCATCATTTGTCAGAAATACAAATTCTCAAGTGCTACCCTGGACCTACTGAATTAGAAACTCTGGGGGTGGGGCCTTGGGGGGGGGGCGGGGATCTATTAAGGTGGGTTTGACAAGCTCTCCAGGAGATTTTGAATGTGTGCCAAAGTTTGAGAACCTCTGACCTATAAAACCTTGGCAGAGGTCTTCTTGTCTCCTCAGCATTGTACAGGCAGTACCTCAAGAAATAAAGAAATTGGTCAATGCTGAGTAGAGACGACAGCAAGAAGAGACATGCGAAGTGAAGATTTTTTTAAAAAAAATCACCCAGGATTAAGAAAAGAGAGCCAACAGCAATGAGGTGAAACTCAATGGCAAAACTTGCCATTCCCAAGACTCTCCAAAGGTCTTGTGAGAGACACTGAGTTTACCAGATTCTGTAGGAATGGGATTTGAAACAAGTTTATGAAACTTAAATGATGGAATGACTAATGACAGAGGATAGTATGAAGCTTTGGGGTAACACATGATATCTGATTGCCACCCAGGAAATTTCCTGTTTGGAAAACCTTTTAGAGTTATTCATAAATAAAAATGAACAGTACCAATTTCCTTTTTTTTAAAATTTTCTTAAAAAGTTTAATGGGAGCGCAGATGTTGCTCAGTGGTTGAGTGCCTGCTTCCCATGAAGAAGTGCTGGGTTCAATCCCCGGTAATTCTGTCCACGCTGCAGCCTCTCACCCCAATTTCCTTTTCAGTTACATTTAAAAAAAAAAAAACATCTTACCCACTGGAGGACACTTTTGACCAAGAGGAGTGTTTAAAATTAGGTATCACTTTGAAAGCAGAAAAAATTCCTCTTCTTAGTTTAAATTCAAGGCAGCTTAATATTTATCAGATTATTGGTCTTTTTAAAAATGTATTGCCAATGAGGTGTCCCCTGCAGGGACAATTTCTAGATTGAGGACAGAGAAATGTTGAGAAGCTGGAATTGTTCTGCAGTGAGCTGCTGGGTTATAAGGCATCATATTGAGTTATTTATAAATGTTGATAAGTGCAGGAGAGGGGGAGCCAGAAAACTATCAAAATCATTACCAAACTATGTGGAAAGTAAGATGTGCTGTGTTGCAAAGGTTGGACATGCAATATACTGGTCAGAATTCATACTTTCTTCTTTCCATCAATCCCTTGATTTGTTCAAGAATCAAATGATGGCAATCAATTCAAACTGATCTTTGCCCCACTCTTAACCCATGATCCTCAGGAAGAGCTCTGCCGGTGCCCTCTACTATAACCCACCTCCACTCCCTGGGTGGCTGGTATCGCAGGTCTATATAGTCTGATCAACCTATTTTCCATGGATAGGATTCATTCAGGGAAACAAATGCAATCCAAATGGACCTCTGGGAGTCAGGCCCAAGATTTTATCCAAAATGTCAGTAGGCATAATTTTTCTCTTCTCCTGACTTGGAGCATGGAGAATGATGCCTGGTGCTGTTGGCAGCTAAGTTGGCCTCATAAGAAACTAGTCTATCTGAAAACAGAGCCTGGAGGCAGGGTAGCATAACTTGCAGATTGATAAAACCAATTGCTGTTGGATATTAAGTCCTTGGGTTCAGCCACACCTGAAGTTTGAACTCACTCAGCACATTTTGGTCGTATTAATAAAAAATATATGTACTTACTGCTTAAGTCAGTTCAAGTTGTAACCTCCAATAATTGAGATTAGAATCATCCAAACTGATATAGGAAATGTATCATTAGAGTGAGAAAAGAGAAGCAAAGTCATTGATACAGGTTGGTTAGGGAAACATATATTAATATGCAGCAATGGACTTAATATATAAATTATATTTGGCACCAAAAAATATGGGAAGAAGGCTGTTTTACTTGGAAGAGGCTATGTGAATAGAAAGCCATAGTGTTTGGAGAGCAGAATTCTGTGTTATCTGTGCAGGGATTCTTCAATAAATGGCTCACACTGGCATGACCATTGTTGGGCTAAGTGATAAATATCAATGTCCCAGCTCTGTAACATCCATATCTAAAAATCAATAAATTCTCCTACTTTCTGTAAGCCGGATCAATATTTGACATTTTATACTTTGCCCCCAAGACTTGAAGAACCGCAGCTGTTGAAAAGGGGATCCGAGTATTGGTAACTACAGTGAAACTGTCAGTATCTCCTGCCACACACCCTGTTTTCCTTGGCTTTCACGGTCCCTGTGCACACTGATGGCTTCCTACTCTCATAGCGACTCTTTACAGCAAGTACCTGGCATGCTCAGCCCAAACATGGGGGCTGTCTGAAGTGCCAGGAAAGTAATCCTTAGGCAACGATGGAGGGGAATAAGAACATGAATATCCCAGGTTCCTCGCCTTGAGGCATGTTCTTTACCATCTCCCAGAGGTCTCCAGCGGGATTTAGCCCTAGCTGTCAACAACACAAAAATCAGCTCATTAACTCCTGTCTTGGCTGCCTTCCCTTCTATGTCTCATTGCCCCATTCTCCTACCAGCACTCCTGGGATCACCCCCAAATGAACTTCTCACACTGTGCCTCAGAGTCCCATTCTGTTACTAGATTGAAGGCATAATGGCATAAATAGCGATGTTTAAGTCGAGGAAAGACTGAAAAAGGCATGATTGAAGTTGGGAAGTTCAGAACCTAGTTCTTAAGACAAACTGTATCTTTTATTTATTTATTTTAAAGATTCATCCATCCATTTTTCCACCCCCCCAACCCCGTTGTCTCTTCTCTGTGTCCATTCGCTGCATCCTTTTCCGTGTCTGCTTGTGTTCTCATCTGTCTGCTTGTATTCTCATCTGGTGACTCTAGGAACCAATGCTGGGACCCCCTCCCCCGGGGTGGGAGAGAGGCACTCACTCTCTTGCACTACCTCAGCTCCCTGGTCTGCTGCTTTGTGTCTCTTTTTGTTGTGTCATTTTGCTGCACCAGCTCTCCGTGTGGGCCAGCACTCCACGTGGGCCAGCTCTCTGTGCAGGCCAGCCCCCTCTTGGGCCAGCTTGCTGTGTGGTCCAGCTCATCCCCACCAGGAGGCCCTGGGCCTCCAACCCTGGACCTCCCATACGGCAGACAGGAGCCTAATCACTTGAGTCACATCTGCTTCCCAAAACTATATCTTTTAAATGAAAGTGTCTGCTTAAAGGAACTGAAATACACAACTGCACAAATTTAAATAAGCAAATTATTTTTTCAATCCTTAGGGCCAATAAGCTCGCTTTATCCCCCTATCCACCAAGCCTTGTTAGAATAGTCTGTGTCTTCTGGAGTTCTGCAACATGCCCAATTAGAAAAATTGACAAAGGCAGCTTGTATTTTGCAAAATCATTCAATAACTAATTTCTATAGTAGAACGATATACTTTTCCTAGTGGCCAATAGCAGAGGAGCTACAATAAACTTAGACAAACTTTGCTGTAAGAAATCTAGAAAGAAGCTGTCAGGAAACCTCAGCCTGAAGTTTTGTAACTTGTTAACATCCTACTTGTTTCCACTGACTAGTTCTGCTGGTAATGATCTGCTATAAGACCAAAAAGAGCAGGCCCCGCTAAATTCCAGATTTTTAGGAAGTCAAAAGACAAATCCCAGAGGAGAAAAAAAAAAAACCCAAAGATAACCATGCTTGAAATAAGCAGAGATTTGAATCCCTGTTCTCAGGAAGAGTAGGTTAAATCATGGTTGGAAAATATTCACCATAGGACAATAATAGAACTATAAGCAGGTAGAAGAAAATGCATCAGGAAGGCATACCTGGTCCGATAGACAATAATCTCTACTGGGCAATCGGACGTTAATCAGTAAAGTGCTCCTCACCCCCAACAATTTGTTAATATTTTATTTTAATTTTCAAGGTAAGGACAAACACTACATATTCTGTCTCCTGAAAAAAAAAAACCATAAACATAAAAATAAAATCTAATTTTAACGACCAATGACCATGATATTTTCCACTTACTTTGCAATCCCATTACATTCATTTTTAACTCCCTACTGTCTCCCTTGGCTGGCACATTGATTTGAAATTCAATGAAAATCTCATTAAAAATATTTTTGGAAGCAGTCCAGAGAGCAAAAAAGGAGAGAATGACCTGTGGATAGTCTAGAATTCACTAGATATGATGCTGACTCAGACTTGCTCTTTCTGATCATAGCTTCCCCATTATCTGTAGTCTATCTGCATCTTTATTCCTGTGACTCAGATGGGACATCTGTCCCCAAAAAGAGAAGAGAAATTCTCGCACTCCTGGAGGTCTACATGACCAATTCCTCCAGTGATAAGCAATCAACTCCCAAGACTTGTCATAGTGATTGGCCCCCGCTCCAGGAAGAAGCCAGGCAAGGTTCCGTTGAAATCCTTACGGTGACAACAGTGAAAACACAGTTTGTCTCTAATAGGTTGTTGGATCAGCCTCCTTCCATAGCATGCAATGTGTGTACACACGATAAAAAAGATGAAAGACCTCCAACCTAAGTTAGAAATAAAAACACAGAGGGATGTATTTCACCTAATTTATATTTGCTCAGTTGGAAAGTAAAAGGTAACTATTTCTGTTTTTTAATTCCATAAAATTTATTGCAGCACTAACTCAGTGCAGTACACACACACACACATACAAGAGGGAAGATGTTAATCCAAACTAAATTGTCTGGGGGGAAGAAGAGATTATATTGGCGTTTAGAAAAAAAATTTTTTTTTTTTTTTTTTGAAGGAGTTACAATAAAAATCTTTATTTAGGGGTTTGGTCAGTACAGGTAAGATATATTGGAGTCACAGAGCAATATGCATTAACAGGATACAACAGTTCATAAAAACTGAGTAACTATGCATACAAAGTTTTTAAACATTCAGTCACCTAAAGAGAAAATGCACATGTGTATGGTGGAAAAAACTGTATCTAACACTGAAACTACTATAGGAGTCCATCAAAAAGTCCAACTTTTAGTGATAAAACTACTGTACTGGGAAAACTTGGCAGTCATAAACCCACATCTACTATAACAAATCTGAATGTTGCCTAAGTGTAATAACAGTATAAGTAAGAATGCCCTTACACAACACGGGTTCTAAATATACACAGATTTATACAGACATCATTGTGTTATACTTTAAGGAAAGATCTCCATTTACAACTTCACATTAACTCATATATAAAAATAACTTGACCCTACACAAAATGTCCTTTTAGCAACATTCAAAGTAACTGTTACAAGTTCCAAAGTGGCAGAGGTATTGAAGCAAAAAAAGGAAAAATGGGAAAAAAAAAAAAAGAAAGAACAAAACACACACCCACGAAAAGGCAAACTGTGACAAAAAGTATGCGTTAATTTTCTGAACAGTATCCTCTCCCAAATTAAATGACACTGTATAAAAATTTGCTGGAAAAATATTACAAAACTGAGCCCTGTACATTTACATTTGAGTCCAAGCCATTCTGAACGTGGCGGGAACCCACAGTTCGGTTACCTTTCCCACTCACTGCTTTCTCCTCTTGAGGGTCATGATTGGAGTCTGTGTCATTTGAGTGGTGTGTGAGAGAGTTTTCACTGCCCGTGGGAGAGTCTACACTTTCATACCCCGCACTGAGTTGGTTTATGTAACTACTACCTCCTCTGCCAGTTCTCTCTTCAGAGCTGTTGGAGACCTTATTACCATTTCCTGGAGAAGAAGCAAAGTCATCTTCAGTTATGTTCCCCTCCCTATGAAATCCAGACCCAGACGTCCTCTGATGGGAGGAGCTGCCATTACTTGGTCCATTAGCCAGACGACTGCAGTCTTTACTTGTAGCCTCTGCTTGTTCTACAGGTTCAGAAGATGTAGTCCTGCTGGTGCTTGGGGCCAAGCTTTGTGACTGCTGCTGCTGATATTGCACCAACTGCTGGCGTGTCTCTTTCAGTTGCTGCTGAAGAACTAAAATGGTACTCTGCATACCCTCTACTTCTTCGTCAAGTTGAATGATGAAGTCATTGAGTTCATCCTGACTGCTTTTAAGCTCCTCACTATATTTCTTCTGTAAAGCCAACTCAGCTTCAAGTTGTGCAATACGTCCCTGGGACAGCTGCCTTCCAAGCTCTTGATTCTCCTGGATAAGCATTCGACACTTCGCCATTAACTTTTTGCCTGTTTGACTGATACACTACTTCAGAAGGCATCTGATCATATCAAGCCTCATTTGAGTTTTGACCCAGAAGTTCAAACAACAAGCATGAAGTCCACAGTCTTATTGGCAAAACCGATATACAGTGTCTCTAAGTCACTATGCTCAAGGTTAAGGGCGATGCATATTCCATTTTTACATTTTACTGGAATTTTACATGTTCAATTCATGATTTAAAATCTCTAGGTTTTCATTCCTCCAAATTGTCTGAAGACACAGTGTGCCACAGACTTTAAGACTTGTTTCTCCCTCTATTTTCTTCAAACAGAAACATTCTCAAGTGTCTACATGTTCTAGAAGGGGAATTTTCGGAGGTGGCCACTTCTTCGGAATAGTCCGACGCCATCAGGCCTCTGAAGCAAGGGGAGGGGGAAGAGAAAAAAGCTGAAACACAAGGTTCATCTGATAAGTTTTACATTAACCATTACAAGCTGGACAGTAGAAGAATGTGGCTTTTTTTTTTTTTTTTTGGCTCAAAAAGTCTGAGTCTTGGTGTGGAAACGAGTACTTGGCTGTCCCACCACAGCTTTCTCGTAGTGGGACTGTCAGGGAAGTCTTGACTGGGGAGTATGATTTGCTTACCTATCAGGCGTAAACTTCCAGGCACTCAGTTCATTTTGGGCTTGTTCCAGTTTGTCTTTAGTCTGTTCCAGTTCACCTTTCATTTTTAGGAAAAACAAGTTGATCGATCGCTGGGTCTACAATTGTTGATCTCAGCTGGGCAACGCTAGGCTGCTGGACTTGCTTCAGGTACTGGATTTGAGTAGTACATTCTTGCATCTCTTGTTGCTTGGTGGCTAGCCTCATTACAAGGATGTTTTCCCTGCGTGCAGACTCTTGCTGTTGTTGCTTTAATTTTTCTTCAGATTCCCTTAAGCCAGTTACATCATTAGAGTTAAGATCTGTGTACTTGCCCTCCAAAGCTTGCACATATGCTTCATATTGTTTCCATCTTAGAATTAACTCATCTCGTGCCATAACTTTGAAGTCTGTTTCACTCAGTCGAACCTTTTTGGGAAGAGGTTCTTCGTTGGTCATCTTGAATCTGGGAAGACGCCGCCCGCCGCCGGGCCCCGCCCGGGGAGGAGAAGGAGCAGGAGCGGCGGCCCCGACGCAGGGCCTGAGGCACCGTGGAGACGCCTTCCTCCCGGAGCTTCCCACGGGGCTGGGCGCGCGCCCGCAGCTGCCGATTCTGACCAGAAAAATTTTTTTTAAAAGTTTGCTGAAAAGCAATTATGGGACAATCACAAGCTATTATAAATTACTTTCTACCTCCCAGTCTGAAGAAATTCTTTACTATTTAATATGCACAATTCAATTTTTACTCCTAGAGTGTGCTTTATTTATTCAAAAGAGATCAGGTTTTTATTTCTCACTTTAGAGATGGAGAAATGGTCACAACAGATAGTCATCCCTGATACACCATTACCTATCATTGGGAGAAACCAAAGTAAAATTCTTGATGCAAACGAGGGAGCATGGAGTCAAAAGGTGTACAATCCTAGTTTATCATGGCTGCTAAAACAAATACCCCAACTTGGTTGGTTTAAACAATGGGAATTTACTGTCTCATAGTTTTGGAATCTGCAACTCCAACATCAGAGTTTCACTAGGCCAGGCTTTCTTCTGGAGTCTGTCGTGTTCTGGTTCTGGCTTGTCAGCAATCTTTGGGGTACCTTGGTTTATAAATACATCTCTGCCTTCATGGCACTGTGCTCTCTCTCTTCCTCTTTCTTCTACTTCTGTGTCCAATTTCCTTTGCTTATGAGGACCCTGGGCATGTTAGATTAAGGCCCACCTTCACTCAGTTTGGCCTCGTCTTAACTAATAAGCTATTCAAAATTTTATTTATTTATTTTCAAAGATTTATTTTTAAAATTTATTTCTCTCCCTTCCCCCCTGTTGTCTGCTGTCTGTGTCTGTTCACTGTGTGTTGTTCTGCATCCGCTTGCATTATCTGGCGGCACAGGGAATCTGTATCTCTTTTCTCATTGCATCATCTTGCCACGTCAGCTCTCCATGTGTGCGGTGCCCGCTCCTGGGCATGCTGTGCTTTTTTTTCACACATGGTGCCTCTCCTTACGAGGTGCACTCCTGGCTCGTGGGGGTCCCCTACACAGGGGCGCCCCTGCGTGGCAGGGCACTTCTTGCACGCAGCAGCACTGTGCATGGGCCAGCTCCACACGGGTCAGGAGGCCCTGGGGATTGAACCCTGGACCCTCCATGTGGTAGACAGACGTTCTATCAGTTGAGCCATGTCTGCTTCCCAAAATTTTATTTATTAATACAAAAGGTTCCCAATTACAGGCCACAGGTGAGGGATTGAACATGACTTTTGTGGGGGACATGATTCAATCTCTAACATATGAATTTATAATGAGGTAAATTTAAGTTCAAAGGTTGTCTTAAAACATAAACCATAACTTTGGTGCAAGGAACTACAAATCAGAAGGTGTTTGGAACTTTTAATGCAAGTTTTGGGATGTGAAATTGATGTATCACTCTCAGAATAACTAAGTTTTTTGGCCAAAACAAGATGCATCTGTATTCTTTCTGGATATGGTGAAAACTAACTGTTTTTCCCTTTAATATCATGCACAGTCTGGTTTTTAGGATATTTAGTTCAAGAAAACTCGAGATGCAACAGGAATTGGAACCTTAGTTATATAACTGATTCTACTAATCCTCATAGAAATGTTACCACAAATTGCTGATTTTTCATTTAGCACTCAAATTTTATCAGAAACAATGAAAGAAAGAGACATATGGGGAATATCAACTTTATGAAATTACCATCCATTAAGTCAGTTCAGGTTCCCTTTCACAGAGATCTGTGTCAAAATATTTATGCAAAGTTTAACTTATATACTTCCTCTGAGTGCATCATGTTCCCTTTTTAACGTGGGTATCAAAATGCTCGGTGATGTTCTTGATCAGTTATATTCTCAGCTTTCTATCTTGAGTTTGTACATTTTTCTGTCTGTCCCCCACCACAACTCAGATCTTTCCTATTTCCCTGTTTTATTAAGGATGTTCTTATTTCTCAATATTTTAATATAAAGTACCTCATAGCCTGTTGGAACAGATAGGAAATAGTCTATTTGCTATGGTTAAAATCATTGGTTATTTCCTAGTTTTCATAAAATGGATGTGATTCTTATTTATTTTTAATTTAAAAAAATTAATAGATCACAAGGAATGTTACATTAAAAAATATAAAAAACAAAAAAGGTTCCATATAACCCACTCTCCACTTCCCACCACATCATTTCTGTAAATTGTATTTTTTTGAAGATATATACATCACACAAAAAACTGTTACACTAAAAAATATGAGAGGTAACTGTATACGACCCCCCCACTCCTCCCACACCAACAACCTCCCTCATCATTGCAGCATATTCATCGCACTCAGTGAACACATTTTGGGGCACTGCTGCACTACACAGATAATTGTTTACGCTACAATTCGCACTCTCCCCCAGTCCACTCAGTGGGTTATGGCAGGATATATAAAGTCCAGCATCTGACCCTGTAATATCATTAAGGCAACTCTAAATCCCAAAAATGCCCCCTGGATGTGTTTCTTATTCTCTCTGCTATATTCCTCTTGCTCCCCACTCTGCAACTCTATTCTATCCTAGTTTCATTCTTAACTCTCCAGTTGCTGATACCTAGTCTTTCTCAGCAACTATTTTTTCTAGGCTTACTTTAAATATTGTTTTTTCCAAGTAGCCTAGTGTTCTGACTTCAGTTTTCTTTACATCCTACTCCATAGGCTCTAGAGAATATCACATATAATAATTGTGATGTTTGTATCAATTCTCCCATTCTGTAAATGAGAAAACTGATACACAGTGTAGTTAGCAAACTTTCCCAAGGTCATATAGTCAATAAGAATCAGAGGTTACATTTTAACAATGTTCAGGTGAGAGAAGTATATGGTCCTTTTCTCAAACCAAGTTATGTCTGTACTGTGCAGGGCAGGCCATGATTAACAAAACCCAAAAAACCCTCAGAGGCTTGGACAACACCAATTTATGTCTTGCTTTTGGTTCATGTCACTGCCTTTAAGGAGGGTCGACACTTGGTTCTGTTGTGGGACCCCAATTCACAGAGCCTCCACCACCTGTAAGATTGCTGGTTTTAGGAAAGATGGGGAGTTGATTACCAGGAATTCAAAACTCAGATGAAGATGTGAAGCATGCATCACTTTTGCTCACTCACCATTGTTCAAAGCAACTCACATGGCCATAATTCCAGAGGGTGGAAGTTGAGGAAAATCAGGTAACTGTGATCAGAAATGATGTCCACCACAATTTCCCTGTGAGGCAAAATGCTCATCATGTACTTTGTAATTGTAGGTAAGCCTTTTTCTAATGTTTTTACTACCAGCTCCATTACCCCTTTCTTAGATTCCCAGGTCTGCCATAACAAAGTACCACAGACAGAGAAGCTTAAAATGTAGAATATTATTATCTCCTAGTCCTAAAGGTGGGAAATCCAAAACCAAGGTGCTAACAGGACTGTGCTCCCTCTGAAACTTGTAGGTGAGAATCCTTCCTTCTTATAGGTTGGTAAGATTTCCTCTCCCCAATTTTGCATGCTTTTATTTACAGGATGGATGCTAAGGGGACAGATTCTTCTCATTACCCTGGCACAACAAGCAGCCAGGTATGGGACCAAAGCTGAGCTAACCAGATGCTCTCCCTAGACTTCAAGCCTGAGGAAATGACCCAAAGACAGGAAGAAGGATGGAAGCTCATCCATTCTGACAGGCGAGCCAGCCGAACTACTGCTGCTGGGATAATCATTCTTCTGGTCCCTCTTCCAGAGCCCTCTTAAAACCTTTTCTTCCTAGTTCTAAGTCACTTCCATGCATTTATAGCCTTTCAATCTGTTAATCTGCAGAAATTACTTTAGTAGATTCTGTTGCTTACAACAAAATAATCCAAGCTGATACACACTATTTATTAATTTTCTGAAGATATTCTTGGGGGAATTAGAGTAGCTAAACATGAAGTTGTAGGAAGTAAATGCCATCATATAAAATATATAAATTTGGAAATAAACTAATAATGGTGTTGACCTTAATTTACATGACTTTTATGAATAGCACAGTGACAGTTGTCAGGAAACCATACTAAATCCAATGAGAACTCTGAAGGGAGTATGGTAACTCCTTCACTCTAGGGAACTTCAACTTAGCACCTGGGTTAGAATCAGCTTAGTGATAATAGGATAAGCACTACACTAATGTGATGCTGAATGAGCAATTTTCATATTAATGGCTTTCTCACTGTATTAATGAAACACAATTTGCTACTATAATGGGGACATCACTTAAATTAGATCAAAATTGCTAACATGAGTGGGACTTTTAATAAAGCAATGCTATTGTATGTGCTAATGGTTCTCCTATTGTATTAACAATGTTCTTATATCCAAAATTTTGTATTAATTTAGAAAAAGCTGTGCCATTTTATTGACTGCTTGATAATATCACTTGCTATATATGCAAGTCATTGCCATCTCATTAACTTTGCATAGATCTGTCAGTAGCTGAGCAGAAGTCAAGCAGAAGGGAAATTTTTACACATTGGAACTAACAATGAGCATTATGTCAGCTAAAATTCCTTAATGTGAAATTGCTGTCCTCACTCATCTGGTAGAGATTACCAAAAATTGAAGAGGAAAAAAAACACTGAAAGAAAACGAAAAATTTGAACACAAGAGCTAAGTACATAATAACATATTTTCCATCCCCTTATTTTTAATTTCTCAGGTATGTATCACATATATTTGTGAAATATTTGCATATAAAATAAAGTTTAGCATGGGTAAGTCTAACAAGTCATTTATGATCAATTACAGGGCTTTGACTTATATTGTATACAAATATCCTTTGATTAATGTGTTGCATTAAAGAACTAATGGTAAACTACTTAGCTCCATGCTTAGCATATAATAAAGTGCAAATAAAAGTCATATAACAAAGTGTAAAAAAAAAGTAGAAGTAGCAGCCGTACTACATGCACACATAGGAAGGGGAAGCTCAAGAAGAAGAAACATTTCAATGACAGGAGGTGTCAACCCTGTGGGTTTTATAGATATTCTTGTTTACTGGAATAAAATTTTTTCTTAGGCTAAAAAAAAAACAAACCTTTCCAACATCAGTCACTAGGAATAAAAGATGGTATCAAAACTACTAGCTGAGATGAAGCATGGATTTTTGCCAATGTGTAATACGTGGCAGTATAGTACAGACCCAGCTTTAACTTCCACAGTAGATGCTTTCCCATGGTAGTTTTTAAGTCATGTCGGCTTGGCTGCAGTTATTTATTCATTCAATTAAATATTTAATGAGCACCTAGTATGGGCCAGATGCTGTTCTCAGGACTGGGCAACAGGTGTCAATAAAAACCAAGCCCATGTAGTAGGGTCTTTAAAATATTTTAAAATATTTTGAATGGCAGAGTTTCTTCACAGTGGTAAGATTCAAAAGGATCACCAGAGGAGTATTTATTTAATGTTTAATATTCAACTTGAAAGTACATTATAAGATGGTCTTAATCTAAAGAGATCATATGTCAAATATTCTGATTTTAAGGATTCTGTTCCACTGTATTCTAATAATCTCTTGAGTTATCTGAGACAAAATACACTGATGTTTAATATTTGAAAGATACTACACCAAGGCAAAGTGCCCTGATTTTTGCTTCAGAAAGAATGAGTGGTTGAATAGCCATCTCTTCCCAATATCCTTTTACTTGAAGCAATAAAAGATGAAATCAATAATTAAAGGTCTTTAAAATTTTTGTTTGAGCTCTTTTCCATCAGCTTTTTTTTGGTCCTAATGAAAGTAACAAATGAAAAAGCTTTTAACATTATTTCTTATCACTTATATTTCTTTATATTTTACACAATATTGGCACAAAACAACACCAGGGTTAAAAAAGAGAAATGAGAATTTTAGGTGATCTATAAACTAGAAAATCGGAACAATCACTGTAAATTATTTATACATTTATGTGTGTATATAATAATTTTTAGTTAAGTTGTATTTCCTATAAATCAATAGCCAATTTTTAAATGATTTTTTAAACAAATCAATTTTATTGATATATATTAATAAAACGTACAATTTATCCAAAGTGTACAATCAATGGTATTTGGTATAATCACAGGTTGTGCATTCAGTTGCTTCAATTTTTATATAAAGCATTTTCATTATTTCAAAAATAATAATAAACAAAAACAGACAAACAAATAAGAAAATTCCTCACCTCTCAGTCTGTTTCCCCTGCTGTCTACAGCTGCTATTTCTGGCTATTCTTGCACATTTACTTATTTATTTATTAAGCAGTTTTAATGAGATATATTCACATACCATATGATCTATCCAATGTGAATAATCAATGGCTTTCTTTTTTTTAGCTGTTAAAAAGTCCTTTCTTGTAAAATTGTAAAATAAATAGAAAAACCGATAGAAAGAAATTATGAATTTTAAAAGAGAGCGCAAGGCCAGATTAGATTTAATATAATCAATTATAAAAAATAGATAGCATAGCAACAAACCTTTATAAATGTAAATAATAATTCAGATATAATATAAATTATTATAACATAATTCTAATTTTTATATTACAGCTCTTAACTATTGGACAAAATAATCTCCAAGAACTTATTGGAATGAATTACAGCAGATAACAATTCGCTAACACATAATTTTATGAGGCAGAAAAAGTCAAAATCTTGTTCAAGAGTAGAGATGTTAAATCATTATTTATCCAGATAGATTCTTTTTTAAAGATTATGGATGAGAAAGGGTTAAAGAAAAATGAAGTATCCAAAAATTCATCTCTTCTCCAGTTCTCCTCAATTAAAAGCAAATGTTTATTTTGTATGAAAAAAATTACAGAATACTTATTATAGGAACAATTTTCCAGTTGCATTGAGTAATTATTGTCCATATACTATAATGTTATTTTATATTTATCTGATCTTCTCCAGCTCTGTTTTGGTTACTATTTGCATTGAATACGTATTTCCAATCTTTCATTTTTAACCTGGTTGTGTCCTTACATCTGAGCCACCTCTTGTAGACAAGTCTCTTGTAGACAACATATAGACAGCTCATTTTTTAAAATACATTCTCCACTAGCAGTGTTATTACTATAAAGGCATTACTTACTTCATCCATTTTGTCCTTCAGCTCTCCGTTGTCATATTGTTCTATTGTCTGTCTCCTTATCCTTTAATTTACCCTTCCTAATAATCTTCATTTTAAAATTTTTCTCCAATTCTCTCACCCTTGTTTTTTCATTTTGCTCTGCAGCACTCCCCTTAGTATCTCTTGCAAATCTGATCTTTTGGTAACATCTTCTATCAGTTTTTGTTTGTCTGTGAAGACTTTGAACTCACCCTCATTTTTGAAGGACATTTTTGCCAGATACAGAATTCTTGGCTGGCAGTTTTCTCTTTCAGTACCTTAAATACCTCATACCACTTGCTTCTCTCCCCCATGGTTTCTAATGAGAAGTCAGCACTTAATCTTATCGAGTTTCCCTGGTATGTGATGCTTTTCTTTTCTTTTGCTGCTTGCAGAATCCTCTTTTTTAGCTCTGGTATTTGTCATTCTAAATAGTAGTTGTCCTGGTGTAGGTCTTCTGGATTTATTCTGTTTGAGATGCCTTGTCCTTCTTGGATATTGATATTTATGTCCTTCATAAGGGTGGGAAGTTTTTAGTCATTATTTCCTTGAATATTCTTTCTGCCCCTTTTCCATTCTCTTCTCTTTCTGGGACATCAGTAAGGTGTATATTTGTGCATTTTGCATTGTCATTCAGTTCCCTGAGACTCTGTTCCATTTTTTCCCATTCTCTTCTCTTTCTGTTCTCCTGTCTGTTCCAGTTCAAATGTTCTGTCTTCAAAATCACTAATTTTCCCTTCAAGCAATTCAAATCTGCTCTTATATGCATCTAACATATTTTTAATTTTATCCGTCATGTCTTTCATTCCCATAAGGTCTGTTACTTTTCTTTGCAGTCTTTCAAATTGTGCTTTATGCTCTCCCACTGTCTTCTTAATAAACTTTAAAAAAAATCATATTTTCTTTAAATTCTTTGATGTAATTTAGGAGAGTTGTGTGATTATCACTGATTACTTATATTAAATCCTTTATCTCTTCAGGATATTTGGTTTGTTCTTTAGGCTGGGTCATCTCCTCCACTTTCCTACTATGACTTGTTAGTTTTTGCTGATATCTAGGCATCTGAATATGTTGATGAATTTACTCTGATGGCTAATTTATCTGTTATGCCTATTTTTTGTTTGTTTGTTTTTAATTTCACAGCTCTTTGATATTTGGTTCAACTTATTCCAAATCTTTAAAACTGCCCAACTTAAGTCTTCAAAACTGGGGCACAGATTTTTTCCCAGGGCTTGGATACAGAGGGGTTTTTGTCCATGCAATTTCCAGACAGAATGGCAGATGGCATTAGTCAGCACATCTTTCCACAGAAGTGTTTTAGTCTTGGTTTTCCTGTGCTCCTGTGTTGAATCTCCAGATCAGAGATTCAAAGTGGACTCTGCTAGCCAAATTCACTGAAAAAAAAATGCACCCCCACTTCCCCTCTCTTTTCCCTTGAAACAGCTGACAGTGAGGAAGACGTGTGTTCCTCTCTCAGTAACTGGCATAAGCCAGGTGTTTTATCCCTTAATATCTTGGGAGGAGGTAGTGGAACCCTTCCCAGCCACCACAGGGCATGGTAACTTATGTTTGTTGTTTCAGCTTCTTTGTCTTCCTGTCCCTCACCCTTCAGGGAGTTGTGTAGCACAGTCCTAGGCTGTTCCAGAGCAGGTCCCTCGGATAGCTTTTGACTCTTTCTCCATTGTTTTAGTGAGGGCATTCAGCTCTGCCTGTTAGGCCGTTGCTATCTTCCCACAATCCTCTTATTATAGTCATTAATTTTTAACACGTTTTTCATTTTTAATCATTAATACTGATGGAGAATCATTTCATTGTTTTCTTAGTTTAAAAGGCATCTTTTGGTTATAGACTTGACTCAGTAACTTGCACCAACTTATATGAAACATTTGTAACTTGAGAAAACTGGATGCAAGCTGTTTAATTGTAAAATGATATAATGTAGCATAATCCTCAAGCATGTACTTGAATATAGTGTATATGTATTTGCATAGTAATGAATCCACAAAATAAAGTGCAAGGAATTAGGTGAAAGCTAAAAATGAAATAAGATATTGCCAGCAAGAAAACATGTGGGTGCATCACATTAAATTTAAATGGAAATTCTTCCTTTGAAACTCATTCTAAATGTATTTTTGTACTTAAAATAGTATTTTGGGGAAAATATTTTCTAATCTTGAAGTATGACATATTGCATTATATTAATATTATATTCCTGACTGGAATAAGAATCAGTAAGTGCACCAAATAATAACACTTTTCATTAACAAAGTCCTTCATTTTATATAGCATTTCCATATATAAAACAAAAGAAAATAAGTACATCTATTGAACATTTATTATGTGCTAGGAACTACCTTAGCTTTTCATATACATTGCTTCGTTTAATTTTTACAACTCTGTAAAAAAGAAACAATTCTTAATTTCTAAATGAGAAATCTCAGGCATAAAGAGATTAAATAACTTCCCCAAGGTTACACAACTAAAAAATGTAGAGAAAAGGTTTAATCTTAGCCTTCTTACTCCAGAGCTGGAGCCCCCAACCGTCAAACCATGTTGTCTTTATGTTGTACCCATGTACCGCTTCTATGGGTCCTCAAAAATGTCTGTAAATTGGTATGGGTTAGTATGATGATAAACTCTTACAGAGAGGTTATGAAATTTCTCCTGTGTCATGCAATTAGTAAACAGGTATTAATTTGGTACCTTTGTGTCCTAAACCCTGCTGGCCCAGCTCCTTGAGTCACCTACTCAGTATGGCTCACCCTTCCTCCCTGCCCTGGGCTCAGCAGCACTTCCCTAGAACAGTCCCGAGGAGGCTCCAGGTCCTGACTCCTTTATCACAGAGCGATAAACACAGAATGCCCTTCCATCCCTCCAGACTCACCTCAAGGCACCTCGAATTTTATGTGAACATACAAGATACGAATGCTTTGTACTGCCTTAAGACATCTCACCCTGAAGCTAACCCTGCAAAGAACGTTTTAAGATCCTTTCCTTTGTCTCTGTAAGTTCCCCTTCACTCCCAAAGCTTTCAGAAACACACGTTTAAAAAGGATGAGCAGCAGTCTGAGCTATAACTAATGTATCAAAATATCTGACTATTGGCCATTTTGGCAGTTTCTCTCACAATTAAATACCATGCACCTATTCATTCATACAACTATTATTTAGCACATTATGTGAAGGCATTTTTCTAGATGCTGGATTTACAGGAGCCAATAAAATGGGCAGCAATCTCTGCATGGAACTAGCATTTTAATGAGGCTGCAATTTTAAATTGTGTAGTATATAAGTTTTCTATTGCTGCATAACAAATTACCACAAACGTAGTGGTTTCAAACAACATCCACTTAGCATCTCATCGTTTCCGTGGCTCAGAAGTATGTGCACAAGCAGACTGGGTCCTCTGCTCAGGGTCTCTGAAAGCTGAAGTCCAAGTACTGGCTGTGCTTCAGCCTCATCTGGCACCTGGACTAGGGAAGAATTCATTCCATGGGCCCTCATTTTGCTGGCAGAAATTATGTCTTTGTGACTGTAGATTTCATGGCAGTGTGTTTCATTGAAGCCTGCAGTGGAGATAGAAAGAGGCCCTGGAGTTTAGTCTCTGGAGTCAATGGAGACCTTAAGTTCTCTTTCTAAGAACTCACTTGATTAGGTCAGGTAGCCAAGGATAATTTCTAACTCAAAGTCAGCTGATTAGGGACTTTAGTTACATCTGCACAATCCCTTCGCCTTTGCTTTATAAGGTAATACAAACACAGGAGAGATAACTCATCACCTTTGCTAAATGCAACTGTTTAGAAGCAGTTCACAGACTCTACCCACATTTAAGAGAGGGGGTTTAGGCAAGGGTGGGACCCACTGTGGATCGCCCTGGGTGTGTCCACTAGGCCACCAGAGGAAGTCAGGGAAAGTCTCACTGAGAAGCAATGTTTGGGCTAATACTTGGAAAAGATGAGGCATTAAAGCATATGGAGATCTGCAGAAAGGAAATTAGACAACAGGAATAGCACACGCAAAGGTCCTGAGATCCTGAGACCAAGCCTTGCCTTGTGAGTTCAAAACAGGCAGAAGTTCAGGAGGGCTGGAGCAGGAGTGTGATAGGCAAGATAGAAGCAAATAAGTTGGAATTGATAACTCAGGACCAGTCACACAGGGCCTTTGTAAGGGCTTTGACTTTTACTGTAAGGGAAAGGAGTGACAAATCCAGCTTATAATTTTAGGAACACTCCTCTGGCTACTAGTGGAAGATACATAGTTGGGGTCAAGGGTGAAACCAACAAGGTGATATAAGGCTATTATCATAATGTAGGTATGGACCACCATAGTAGTAGTCGAGGTGATAAGAAAGATCAAACTCTGGTATAATCTGAAGGTGAAGACAACAGGATTTCCTAAAGGATTGTATGTAGGAGGTAAAAGAAAGACAGGAGACAGAGATGACATTGAGGGTTTGGCATAAAGCTTTGGTCACAATTCTGTTTACTAAATCTCATTCTAGAATCATTTTTTAAATTTACAGAAAGATGCAAAGATAGGACAGAGTTCTCACATACCCGTCTTCTAGTTTTCCCTATTGTTAACATCCTACACGGTACATTACTATTCATTAAACACCACGCTTAATTCGGATTAAACTAATTTTCCCTTGATATCATTTTTCTATGCCAGTTTACCACATTATATTTAGTTGACGTATCTTCTTAGGTTCCTTTATTGTGACAGTTTCTCAGACTTTCCTTATTTTTGATGACCTCGCTAGTCTTGAGGAGTACTGGGCATTTTAAAGTTTATACCTGAGTTTCATTTTTTGAGGTTTTTTCACAGTTAGACTAGTGTTTTATGCTTTGGGGAGGAAGGCTACAAAGGTGAAGTGTCATTCCAACACCTCATAGTACAAACTCAACATGAATTATCACTTAAGAGGTTAGTTTTGATCATCTGGCCCTGGTCAGGTAGCCTTTGCTAGATTTCTGTACTGTAAAGTTATCTCTTCCTCCTTTTCAGTCATACATTCAGTAAGTACCTCACAAAAACAGCCCAAACTCAAGGGGAAAGGGAAGGAGGAAGTAAAGCTTCACCTGGTTGAGGGAAGAATACATAAATTATTTGCAATTCTACTAAATTTGTTTTCCTCCTACAGTTATTTACTTGTTCAGTCATTTATATCTGTGTGGACTCATAGATATTTATTTTATACTTTATATTCTGTCTTAGTTTGCCACAGGACTGCTGATATAAAGTACCAGAAATGGATTGGTTTTTATAACAGGAATTTTATAAGGGGAAAATCTTACAATTCCGAGGCCATGAAATGTCCAGATCAAGACACCATCAGAGATGCTTTCTCACCAAAGGCAGCTACTGATAATCCTGTCATCCTGCCATGTGGCAAGGTAAGATGGAGGCTGATCATTGCCAAGGTCACTGCCTTCCCCTTTGGGCTCACCATCCGCCAGGGCTCAGCTGTGGATGATCAGGTATTTGGCTTGTCTTCTTCTGGGCCTCTTCTCTCAGCCTCCAATGCTCCACTTTCTTCCTGAGCCTAGCTATAGATGACCAAGTATATGGCCCATCTCTTCAGCCTTGAGCTACTCCACGGGCCCAGTCCCTTGGGGTCTCCTTCCATGCTTCTGTGCTTTGCTGATTCCAGACTCCAGGACCTCTGTCAGCCTCTCAGGACTTCTCTGTATTCCTGTAGTCCTCTCTCACATGGATCCAAATGGCAACTTCCTTTCTCTGTGTGTCTCTCTGTGTTCTCAGTTTATATAAGACGCAGCAAGAGGGTGGAGACCCAACCTGAGTCATGCCTCATCAATGTAGTCTAATCAAAAGTGATCTAATCAATGAATCTAATGCAATCAAAGGATACCACACCCATGGGAAGAGATTACTTTAAGAACATAATCTTTTGGGATTGAAAAAAGAACTTCAAATTGTCACACATACCTTGCATACTTCGTATATAAAATATATTAGATATTTTTTAACTCAATACTGTTATTGATTTTATTGCTCAAATTCCACAGCTTTGGCCAGCTTTTGCTTCCTTTTGACATAACCCCAATAATTTTGTTTATTGAACACTTCTTTATTTTTTGGCACTCCAAGATGCTCCAGGTTCATTTTATATGTCTCCTGCTCCAGCTCTAGAACCAGCTGTTTTTCCAAGGAATTCTGGCTCCTTTCATTGAAGAATAGTATTACAAATGAAGACCTCGGCATTGTGTGTGCCCGTTGCTAAACAGCATTATTTTAAATAGAAAACAAATTACAAACCACCTACATGTCTATCTACAGAGTAGTAAATAAATTTTGATGCACCCATCGACAGTGGAACACTTTACTATGCAATCATAAAAAATAACAAAATAACTTGTTGATGTGGTAGGGGACAGCCCAACACAACCTGCCACATTTTCCTGGGACCCACAAATACATGCTGTGCTCATGGCGAGGTGTACAGGCCTGGAAGGATACAACACAATCCCCTAGTACATTCTTTCCCTTATTGCCCTGAGCATATGTAAATATTCACTGGTGACAGTCTGATTCTCTTGAGCATGTTTTAGGACATTCAGCTCACACACTGGTGGTATGTCTGCCCCTGGTGGGGAGGAAGCAGTGTTCCTCCACTATGGCACAAACACAAGAGATGGTGTTGTGCATAGAACATCTCCTTGCATTGGGCATGGATTGAGACTCTCTGGCTATGGGGAACCAACATCCACTAGTGAAGCTGACCTTGCTCTGTCAATTCTCTATGTGAGTAAAACATCTTTTCATCAGAGTGTATGTGAGTTGTGCTTTGGCATCTTTTAGGTGTCTCGCCTGACTGATGGTCTTTAAAAAATAAACTTCAAGATATAGCATTATGTGAAAAGTATGTACATAATATATTATTATATATGTATATGTATGCTAACATTTATATATGAGAAAGTTTAAAAAATATTTAGGTATGTGTACATACACACATATCTCTATCAGAGTACACAAGAAAACTGCTAGAAAGAGTTGTTATGGAGAGGAAAATTGAAATACTGTGGCATGAGTTGAGATGACGAATTTTCACAATATATACATTTTTATACCTTTTGAATTTCAAACATTTTACCCATTCAAAAAAGTCCTGATAGTACTTCAAGCACACAACACATGTTCTAGATGTGGTTGTATGCTATTCAGAATTCCAAGATATTAGAAAAACAAGAGAGAACTAAATCATGGTCTACTAAACACCATTCTAGTTTATTTTTACTGTATCTCCAACTAGGTCATAGATTATTTTATGGCATGTACTGCATTAATTTGTTTTTTTATGTACATCTCAATTCCCTCCTCCCATATCACATCTTCTGAGAAGTCAGGCAGACTTAATTAGCTTGCCTAGAGTAGGCAATAAAATTGTTTTTTGATTTACCACTAAGAAGAAATATAAAGATTCCTTATGGAAAATTATGTCCTTTCAGTGGTATAATTTGCCATTTTAACTACTGAGAAGTATCTTGCCTTTAACAAACTTATCAAGCCGAATTATAGACACACAGATTTGAGGGTGCTTGAGAGATGTAAAGCTTATGGTAGGGAGAACTATATTGAATGTAGGAAGACAGATAATCCACAAGGGAACTGCGATTCATAGTAATGTTGTTTTGTGTTGGCAGCCAAATATCTGCTGAGAAGAAGGATCCCAGACCCAAATCCAGGAGGACATTGCAAATGTTTTATTTACAGAATCAGCCAGGCCTCCAAGAATGTATTACAGTGAATGAAAGCCAAGAAGAAAATAATTTTAAAAGCCGGAAGGCATCCAAGCCCTCTTACTAAAGTGCTTCTACTCAACCTTTCAAAATCTAGCCCACTGTTACCTGCCTCAAAGTTTTGTCAATGCTATATCACAGGTGTATGTTTATTGATTCCTTGGGCCCTGTGATTTATCGGTTTATAAGACTCTCACCACCGAAGTGTGAACTCCTCAAGGTCAGGGGCTATGCTAGATCTCCCCCTGTAGATTGACGGCTTAGCACATCCTCTAAAAATGGGAGAAGAAATCCAATGCATTATTTCAAATGCAAAGGTCAGCTTTGAGAAGAAAACTCAATAATGCACAAAAACAACTGCTGTGCTCAGTTCCACAGAAGAAAAGAGAAAAAAGCAAGAGGAAGAAGCAGAAGTATAGAAAAATAGGGAAAGTGTAAGGGAAAAAAGTAGAAAAGTAGCTAAGGGAAAAAGAAAGAATGAAAGCGAAAGCAACCATTGTGTGGAAAATGGTGAAATGTTACTGCCAATTATTTTGCAATTCCCTTGCTTATTTAAGAATAATCAAATCAGAAAGATAATACTTATGATAATAACAGTTAACATTTAAAATATTTTTTTAAATTAAAGATGTTTTGGTTTTACAGAATAACCATGCATAAAATTTCCATACAACACTCCACCACCACCACCTTGCTTTGATGTAGAATATTTGTTTCAATTGATGGTAGTATATTTTTATAATTGTACTATTAATTAAAATCCATGGTTTAATTTAAGGTTCACTGTTTGCGTAGCATAGTTCCATGGTTTTTAAAAAAAATTATTAAATTTTAATTGTTAACATTTTCTAATGCAACAGCCTTACCTGAAATAACTCATTTAAGTCTTTCAATAGTCTTTTGGGAGGAGAAATTAATATCTTATTTAACAAATGATTGAACCATAACCAAAGAAAGCAGAGCAGTTGCCCTCCAAATCTAGCACACTTAAACTTATGTTATTCTGGGTGGGGGGGAGGATTTTAATATTCAAATATGAAATCAGCAATTATACTGCTCCCCTGTTCCATTTCAAATCATCTATAGTTAATAGTTCCTCAGTTTTGAATACCAGGGACAACAAACATGCCACTTTACTTTCAGGCTTTTCTACCTAAGTATCATTTCCATATTTCTTACTGGGACCATTGGAATATCCAATTCTGGCCTAGGACTTACTTCAACCTAGTTGCATTGGTATAACCAGTGCTCATTTTGATGAGTTGTTGACTGAACTGTACTTATCAGTAAATAAGACATCAATTCGGATCTGGCCTAACACAATCTCCTCACTCTTATTCCTCTTCACTTGCCAATGCAAACCCTATTATCTCCTTACATAGCTCTCATAACTCTTATAACTTGCCTATACAATTTATGTTTATGACATCCCTGATCTAGAATGCAGTTCTATCCTTTTTTATAACTTTTTTTTATTAGAAAAACAGAAAGTCATGAGGAAAATAAAGAGTTCCTAAATACACACGTGGCATTTTCCCAATTATTAACATTTTGCATTAGCGTGGTATAATTGTTGCAAATGATGAAACAATATTGTTATAACTATATTATTAACTACAGTTTACATTAGGGTTCACTCCTCCTGCTCTACAGTTTTACAGTGTTTCCATTTTTATTCTAAAATTTCCCATGTTAACCACTTGGAAATATACAATTCTATGCTGTTAATTACATTTACAATATTGTATTACCATCATCACTATCCATTACCAAAATGTTTCCAACACCAAAAGGAGCAAAAGGAGAAACTCTGTACCAATTAAGCATTAACTCCTCATTCCTCACCCCACCCCAGCCCCTGGTTACCTGTCTTCTGATTTCTGAGCCTATGAATTTGCATATTTTAATTATTTAGTATTAGAGAGATTATACAATATTTGTCTTTTTTGTGTCTATAGCATTCCATTGTATCAAAATTACCTTGATAACAAAGCCAGACAAAGACATTACAATGAAAGAAAACTACAGACCAATATCCCTCATATACACACATGCAAACATTTTAAACAAAATGTTTTAGCAAATTGAAAATAACAGTATATAAAGGCATGCCACATCATCATTATCACAGAAATATATATTTGGTTTAATATTTGAAAATCAATCAATGTAATTCACCAAACATTAACAAATCAAAAGAAATCTCAATTTTTACAAAAATTGATCAAATCATCCGTACAACCTTCATAAAAATGCATAGGAAACCAAGAATATAAGGAAACATCTTCATAAACTTCCTCATAAACCTCGTCTTTCAATAACCTGTAGCTACACCATTGAAAAACTGAATGTGTCATCCCTAAAAGCAGGAGCAGTTCAAGGATTTATGGTGTCAACACTTCTACTCAAGATTGGTCTGAAGATTTTAAGCCAGATAATAAAATGAGAAAAAGAAAGAAAAGAATTCCAGAATTGAAAGGAAATATAATAGTAATACTCTCTTTATATACTGATCACATTAGTATCTATATACAAAATCTAAAGAAATATATTTTAAAAATCTACTAAGAGTAATAAGCAAATTGAGCAAGGTTGCAGGGTAGAGATCACTATACAAAAATAAATTTTATTTCTCTACCACCAATTGGAAACCAAAATATAAAAAACAATTATCTTTAAAGTAGCATTAAAATCATGGAATATTCAATAGATGCAAAAATCTTCAACAAAATATTTCCAAATTGAATCCAACAACCCATTTAAAAAAATTATACACCACAATCAAGTGGGTTTTACCCCATGAGGCAAGGGTAGTTCAATACAAGAAAATCAATAAATGTAATATATAACATTAAAAAGATGAAGGGAGAAAAACCATTTGATCAACTAGATAGATGCAGAAAAGGCATTTGACAAACTTTAGCATTCTTTCTTGAAAAATAAATTTTTGAAAAATAGGAATAAAAGGAAACTTCCTTAAATGATAAATGGCATATAGGAAAAACCCACAGCAAACATCATACTCAAGGATGAAAGATTGAAAACGTCCCCTCTAAGATCTGGAAGAAGACAAGGATGCCCACTGTATCACTTTTATTCAAGATTGTTCTGGAAGTCCTAGCCAGAGCAATTAGGCAGCAAAAGAAATAAAAGATACCTAAAGTAGAAAGGAAGAAACTGGTTTTTTTCTCTATTTGTGATGACATGATCCTATATACAGAAAATCAATTTTTTTTTTTTGGCTATCCTTTTTTCAATAACCTCATTTTTGCCCAATCATGTTATTTAAAAACAAAATAAAACCACAAAAACATCATGAGTTTTATTCAGTTTTGGGCACCATGCCAAGAACTTGACACATACATTATTTCTTTGTATACTTATACTGTCCTATAAAATAAATACAACTATTACACTGATTTTAGTAAGGGGAAAATTAGTCTTCGGAAAGTTTAAGACACTTCCTTATGTTCTCATGTAGTTATGCATAAATTCAAACTTATTTTATATCCAAATATGCCTAAAAAGCCAATTGAGAAGTATAAACTCTATAGGCTTTGGACATTCAGGGAGGATGAAAGCCAGATGTGTCAAATTTACCTGGAATGTAGGGGATATGTGTTAACTCAAACTTACCTGAATGTGGGGGATATGTGTTAATTCAAACTTACCTAGAATGTGGGGCATATGTGTTAAATCAAGCTTACCTAGAGGAAATAACCTATCTAATACTCAGATAAAACACTTGAAGAAACTAACAAAAAACTCTTTTGCATACAAGCACCGTTTGGCTCCCCACTCTTATATCCTCTGTATAAAAGGGACCCAAAAATTCTCTTCGGGGCTCGGTTTTTATCAGAACAAGATTCTGCGGAGTCAGGCCAGTTGAAATAAAACTTCCTTCTCAGAATTCTTAAGTCCTGGCCTTCAATACCACATACACTCGACTTCTCTCTGCTACTACATTTCAACTCTCTTGTCTGTGATTTTTTCCTAATCATTACAGATAATTAAGCATTTAATTATATAATCTCTTGTTTGTTTCTAAATATTTCTTCATATTATACCAGAGGAAATAACACCTAAAGCTTATTATTAAGCACTTGTTATGAGCCATGCAATTTATAATTACTCCTTCTAAATGTAATTCTCACATTTCCATGAAGAAAGTTCTGCTATTATTTTCAGTTCTCAGATAAGGAAACTTAGTCATGAATATCACACCACTAAGAAATTTCAGGGCCAGAATTCATACTGAGGCTGTGACCCCACTCCTAATTGCTACCTTGTATGAAATGTTTGAGAACAAGGACTGTGGTTCATCTTTCAGTTGATTTCTTCTAGGTCTGTCATAAAGGTGGAAAGAGATGTAAATTCTAAATAAAAATCATAAGCAGAATGTAAGATAACTCCAGAGAAATTATATCTGGAATTACTCCCATCAGTTCTGGAAGAAGGGTTGGGTTACTCACTACAAACAGATTCACAAGCACAGATTGTCTTTTCTTTCATTAGCAAGTCTTATCTAAACATATCGGGCAAATTTCAATATGTAATGCCACTTACTCAATATTGATAGTTGACAGTGTTTACCAAAATGTTGCTGATATTAGGAAAATCCTTTTCAAAAAAGGGATCATATTCACCTCCTAAATGCATCTAATACAACCATTAAATTGCTCTTTAAGAAGTTTCTACATGAGAATTCTACTGGGATAAATGAGAATATACCATGGACACTTTAGAAATGTAAGCACCTATAATAAATTTTGAATTGCCAAGCAACTGAACTTTCAAAGCTCCACAGGAGGTTGTGAATGTCCCCTATTAAGTATATGTATATACTTATACATATGTACATACATTTTTTTTTTTAGGAGGTACCAAGGATTGAAACCAGGATCTTGTGCATGGGCAGCAGGTGCTAAATCGCTGAGCTACATCTGCTCCCCTATGTGTATGTATGTGTATGTGTATATATATATATATATATATATATATATACACATATGTGTATATATATATATATATATTTAAACTGAGTTATGTAAGTATACAAGCCCAAGGAGCAACAAGTGTGATAACTATTAGCTAAAAGTCGAGGTGCATTTATTTTATCCACTTTTCTCCCAAGAAAACCTTTTTAACAATTATAGATGGGCCTTCCATGTTCTCTTTAATTTCATTTTTAAGTCAATGGAAAATATATTTCCGACTGTTATTATGAAACCTCCAAAGTTAATTACTGAAGATAGTTGGATTAGTTTTTGCTTATCTTTATTCTGTTGGGACTCTACACCATTTGCATATAGCAATGTAGGGTGAGTTCACTTCCGACACAGTCAATTATGTAAGTCTATCAACAGCTATTTTATTAAGGGAACAATAGAGACAGACGGCTCAGACTCTGTGATGAATGTAGATTAGAGAGAGGTCACCCTGACATACATAATTAGTTTTAGAATGCAAAATTAATAGGTAGATTGCCTGTAAGGCAACCATACATTTAGGCTGAAGTGGCAGGACTTGGAGTCCAGCTCCTGTCTGCTGTTGTCAGCACTGACATGGCTTAATGCACTGCTTGTGAAATGGCATAAGGTATTGTGGCAAAACTAAATGGCTGTAAAAACAAAATTTGCATAACACTATGGTCTTACTACATATGCTTCTTTTCAGAAACATTTGTGTAGCTAAATTATTATGCAAATTCTAATAGGGTGTTGGTTCGAAGAGATAAATCTTTGGGTACCTTATGAGAACTAAGTAGATATTGAAACAAGAGATTCATAAATAATCGATGATAAAACTCAGAAATATTAAATTATCGATCTGTCCTTGTTATAAATATTAGCTTTAAAAAATGAAGATAAAATAAAATATGTTTTCCAGTTGGAAATGTGTTCTTTTTTTTGCTCATGTGCAGGTGAAAAACAATATCTATGGCAGAGTTGACCTACAAAAGAGAGATGAAAGACAATATATAAGTTCCGCTTTGTTTCAATCAATGGGCTGATAATATTTGGGCTTATTACTAATGTTATTAACTTGTGTGAAAAAAGACTAGAATAATTTTTGCAAAGAACAGATAAAATTTGCTAGACACTTCTAGGGCAAAGTTGACACCATCTATAGGGATATGTGCAAAATAATTTGGTCTCTGCCATAAGCTATTTTATAGCAATACTATAAGTTCTTTGCTCACATTTTAACATTTACTCTATCACAGGCACTAAGCTAAGTAATCTTATGCATCTACTTGAATAAACAGTGTATATCTGTAATATACATATTATTATCCACATTTTACTGATGAGATAAATGAGATACCTGTTAGTTGTGAGTCCCTGATCACACAACCAGCTGATAAGAGAGAAAAGACTGACTGAATCTAAATTTCATATTCTAATGGCTTTATAGAATTTTCTCTTTACATCATTCAGGTCTCAAGTGATTGTGCTAGGCCATACACATTTAGATTTAGATTAAACAAACAATTAGCAATCATCTTATTTATTCATCTATAGCACCAAGTTTGATACTTTCCCAATAATACCATGAGCTACTTTACTTTCTCAATCAACAACTTAGAGAAGTAAGCAACTTTCTTAAGGTCATATGGTTAGAGTGCAAATGTCATGCTTAGTTTCCAAATTTCCATTTCAACTTCATCAAAACCTCTGAGAATTAAGTGGAAACTCATCCAGTGAAACTCATCCAGCTTCGATCTTTTCAAGGCTACTATAAAATATTTAGGATAGTGTGGTATATTATAGGATGCTTTGGAGTTCAAGTGACAGAGCTTCCAATAGAGTTAGTGGCTTAAACAATCAGGACATGCAGATTGCTCATGTCAAGAAGGTCAGAGATTGGGAATTTCCAGATTGCTTCAGAGGCTCAGTGAGAAAAAAGCTTAGTTAATTTCCATCGTTTCACTTCACCTTTCCAGCACCCTGGCAGTCACAAATGGTCACAAGATGCTGTCTGCATTCAGGTATCATAAGAAGACATCACCACACCCAGTGGCCATTCAGATCTTTGGAAAGGTACTAAAACATGAAACAGTTTTTAGGAAGAAATTGGGAAAGAGACTAACTGGCATTTTAAACCTCTTGAGGATGAGAAAGTCTCTGACAAGGAAGGTAGATGTGGTGGGTGGCAGTGGAGGGCGATGGCCACCTGGTAGGTAGACATCAAGTCTTCTCCACCTTTCTGTATGGACACTTATGAAGAAAAATACCTAATATTCCTATCTGCCAACAGCATAGAACTTTCCCAAGTAAGACACAGTCAGGTAGAGATTGTCATTTTACCAATAAACCTCAACCCAGGAAGTTTAAAAAAAAAAAGCTGGTCACTATTTTCTCAGAGATAATGATGTAGAATAAAATGTCACAGAATAACTATTCCCCACTGTTAGATAAAAAACAAGATAAAATCAATGATTTATTTTATAATCATTATTTTATAGAAAATAAATATAGGGAAAATGAGGTCTTGCAAAATCTGAAGACTAATCCTGTGACAACTAAGTATCATGGTAAAGCATTTTATCTAATACCAAATGATTGATAAATGATAGATTTAATTCCTCTATAATATATATGCATTTGAGCAGTCACAGTATTTATTTAAATACCTTCCTTGTTTGCCAAGTGTTTAGGCTAACTCCTAATTCTCTGAAGTCTTACTGACCTCTTCACAAAATCTAAGTGATTTCTAAACTAGCCATATTTTTCCTTAGCAGAGATGAGCTTTTGGTTCTATCTTTCTAAGGAGAAGATTTATGTAAATATTTCAATGAATAGGAAATTAAACATCAGTATTTTTGATGCCCTGATCTTTCCCCTAACCTACTGGGAGACATTTCACCAAAGAGCTACCACCCTCCACAAAAAAATCAAATAAAATATGCAAATCCACTTTATTTCCAAATACAGATGTGACAGATAAAGCACATGAAATGTTACCATGCAGGAGATTACACTCTTACCTAAATTTCAAATATGCATGCACAAATATTTGTTTTTTTTATTGATAAAGATAAAGTTGGCCCTTATTTTCTTCTTTAGCAAATTTCTGAATGCCCTTTTTAGACTAACAGTACTGAAGTGCTAAATCTATTTTCCATTTTCAGAGCTCAGCATAAAGGTGTAGCAGTACTGACCTCTAAGTTGCAAAAAGTTAACATGATCATTTAACAATATTTCCAAAGGTAAGATGGAACAAAGAAGCAAAGAGTTAATTTTGAAAGGCTAGAATCTTCAGAAAACCATTGTATGGAATAATGTATTAGGTTCTTAGGACTGCATTAACATCTTATGCGTAGCTTAAAGCAATAGAAATTTTATCTCTAAGTTTTAGAAACTAGAAATCTGAAGTCAAGGTATTGGCAAAGTCACATTCTATCCCAAATCTGTAAGAGAATCCTTCCTTTCCTCTTCAGCTTCTGGTCCTGCAGGCATTCCTGGGCTTGTCACAGCATCATCCACATCTCTCTGCCTCTGGCTCCACATGGCCTCTTCTCTTCTGTATTCTCTTCCTCTGTCTTTGTCTTATAAGGGCGCTTGTTATTTGATTTAGGGCCTGCCTGAATAATCCAGAATGCTCCATCTCTGGATCCTTAACTTAATTATGTCTGCAACAACCTTTTAGCCAACTGTGGTCACATTCACAGGTTCCTGGGGATAGGGTGTGGCCCTATCTTTTGGGGCCATTATTCAACCACTACAAGTTGGGAGAACTCCAGTGGAATCCTATGGCGATATCTTCATTCAATTAGCTGCACTACACAAGATTATTCTGAGATTAGAATTTGTAGAAGATCAACACAGTGTGGTGGACATTGAGTTAAATGTTTTAAATTTAAATGTGGTTAAATGTTCCTCTAGTGTGGTGTTTAACCAAACTTTAATTTTAGGGTCTACAGGCAGGGACTATACTCCATAGTTCACCACAGGCTCTACCTGGCTGCTTCCTACATTTCAGTAACAGGCTTCCATGGGAAACATTGGAGGTACCCCTTCTCATGTAGACATAGGGCTTCTGCTGGCCTATACAGAGTCAGTATTATGGCTTGATGAGTATGGAATGGATTTCAGCCTCAACTCACCCCGTATGTACAGTTTACAATCCTCACGATTATAGCCAGTGTCCTTCTTTTATCTCAATCCATGAACCATCAGGTAAAGGATTTGGTCAAACTCTATTTTCTGCAGTTGGTGTTATGAAAATAGTACGTCCTCCCCCTACTTCCACAAAATAAAATCATAACACTGAAAAATCTTTTCAAAGAGTGTAACATTCTTCTCCTTTCTCCATGAGATTCATATATGTCCAACCCCAACCCCATTAAGAATCACTAATATAGAAAACACATTAGGAAGATAACTCTGAATATATTGAATTCTCTTTTCTTGGTTTCCACAAATTTGTAGTTTATATCTAAATGTAGTTCTTAACATTAGGTACCATCCTCTCATTATGATATGTCCAGAGGACATCTGACCCTGTTCATCTAGTTGATAGACCCAGGGGCTCTCAATAACCACCCCACTGCTTCTTTTGGAAAGCCTGGCCTTCCTCCATTAGAGCATCATGCATTACTATAACATCTGGCAATATCTAGTAAATGTAATATTGTTTATAACATCCAGCTGTGCTTTATACCTAAATACACAAAAGTCATCATGAACAAGTTCAAACTACAAAGAATTTTTCTTACGACTACTAATAAAAATGCACCGATTATTCAATAGGAAATGATCCAATTGAGGGTTCATTTTTTGATTACTGAGCTCGTTTTCCATTTTATAGTTCTGAGAAACAAATGGAAATGCTCACAGAGCTATTATTTTTCCCTCTAAAATCCAGACATTGCTAAGATTCTCTCAAATCCAGTATGCTGATGACAGGTATAAGGAAATGGCAGACATTTAATTGATCCAAATTATAATGGGTAATTAACTCACAAATTATTTGTGTTTTTTTTCATTTGGAAAGAAGACACTTTTTATAGTTATGCATTTATCACAAAGAAATATATATATATACAATTAGAGCCTTATATTCTTGTGAAATATAATATCTGATAGCTAGGAATGTGTACTTGACTACATACAATAAAAATATAAATAGAAGGTATTTTAATAAATGGAAATGTTTATTTTAAAGTTAACCCATATAAATAAAGATTCTTAAAAGAGTCTAACATCTTAAGCATCATTATAAATTGCTTTGTAGTTTTATACAGAATATGCTAGGAAAATGTTTTTCTTTCCTTCTTCATGATTTCAGTTACTGTACATATTTTCATTTTAGTCACGATTTTTTGCTAATCAAAACTAGCAGTATATCTGGAAAGATCTAGGAAATTAATTATGTACAACTGATTTCTACTCTGCTAATCTTCTCTATGTCTTCAGCTAAGGGAAAAGGAACCCAACATTGACTGACAAACCAAGGAGATTCCATTTGTTTTATAGAAAGATTTACTATAAGGCTGGCTATGGTCAATAAATCTTTTAGTCTTGTCCTGACATGGCAACAATTGAATGCTGACCTTGAGATAGAAGCATAGCTCTCTGTGTGAAAATCAAGTAGAGGTATATTCATATTAGTTTATTTCACCAATATATTTTGACTAGTTTAAGAAGGGGGAGGGGGCGGGAAGGGGAGAGGGAAAGAGAAAGAGATTGAGAGAGATTTAAAGCTACATGGCTACTGGAACAGCAAGAGGTGACATAGAGCCTCAATGGACTTGGAGGGATGCTTCATGAGCATACCGTTTCTAATTGTAAACAACTTGAGAAAGGACAGTTTGGCAAACCCATCAGCTTGCTGGCTTCAATAAGATGCATCTAATTTACAAGAAAATTTGACCCCTAATCCAGGTTATTAACTTTTCAACTGAAGAAGAAAGTTATAAAAGGAAAAAGGCCACTTTTTCCTTCTGAGTAATCAAATACTCTAATAGTTAGAAGCATTGCTCCTCTTAAGTCTTATTAGAGAAGTGGGAGGTCATGTTACAATATATAGAAAGATACTCTACGCCCATCATGAATCCACGAAATAACAATGAGAGATGAATGTGATAATTCTCTTGAAGTTTGAATAATTGGGTTTAGTAATCTGGAAACTGATTGTATTTCACTGGTTGTGTCTACCCACAATATAGGAATCAGCATGTTTCTTTGATGTTTAAATACCAGGTGATAGCTGTGTCCTACTTGTATGCTTTTTGTTCTTAACCAAAATTTATGTTAGATTTGATTTGAATTCAGAGTATTTACTTAAGAAACTATAAAATGTGTATTTACAGTTTCAATGAAATGAAATTCTAGAAATAGAAAGAGAGCAATTTTGAAAATGTTTCTCAAAAACATCAAGACAAAGGGCTTACAATTAATAAAATTTAGAACATACTCCCATTAACTATCCTAAAATGTAGTTTAATATTTTGAAGAGGTTCCCAAATACTTCCCTTTTCTAACAATTATTAGGAGAACACTAATCACTCATGCATCAACATGCTAGAAATACATTTTGTAATTTAAGGTGAAAAATGTATCTTGTAATTTAAAGTGAAAGAAAAGGTATTGCAACATTCCAGGTGAGATACAAGTTTGACAAATTATTAGAATCAGTTGTTTATAATGGCTGATTTTTGAGAACTGTAGAATCCCCTTACACTGAAATGGTAATGATTATTTTTCAAAACTTATTTTCAAATTTCATATAGCAGTTTTCAGAAAACTGTTCTTCATGTTCTTTTGTTTCTGTTGTTACTTCCTATCCTGACAATACCAATTATATGGTAGAGGTAAATTGAGCATAGCTATAGTGAAGCACTGACAAGTTCATTTCAAGTTTTTTTTCTATAGTTCTAGCTTCTTAAATTGAATTTCCAATAGAAAATAATAAAATTGTCTCATGTCCCTACTGAAATTGGGAGTAACTTTGTTACTAGCCCTAGGAAATTCATTCTCTGTCTCGTAATGGACCAGGTTCACCACTCTAGTGTGAATGTGAGCAATGTCCCAATCTTTAGTCTGTTTTTCCTAGAGACTATTTTCACATTGCCAGAATAGAAATGGCCCCAAAGCAGTGAATTTATGCCACCATAGTGAATTTGGTTAGTCCACAATTGTATGCCAAATACATGTTCATATCATCTTTATGACCTGCATAATATATCATGGAGGTAAAGACTGAAAGGAAACTAATTAACCTTTAATGAGATGAGGACACTGTAGAATGGCTGGCACTTTGGAAGGGCTATAATTTCCAAGCCTGAGACATTCATCTGGGCTCTATGCCATGGTCGATCCACGACCTATGTTTGGCACCAGACTTCTTTACAGTAGCCACTGAGTCTTTATACACTCATACACACACACACACAAGGACAAAATGTTACCTGAGAGAAGCCCACTTGGTTGGGCTAATAAGGAGAATATGAAAATACATGACATTTCTAATACAGCTGTCTTCAACGTCTTCTCTAGTTAAAGGACATTATAGACTTTACAGGCTCATCGCAGACAATTCTGTTTTGAAGGACTTTAACCACGCAGGCATAAAACTAAAGGAACTCTATCAAGCCAAACAGTGGTATTAATATGCTCATTCTTGTCATGACAGAAGATGACACTCCTTCAATACTCCTTGATCTCTATTAAATTTCAACTGAAGGTAAAATTTAGTGAATTAATCTATATCCAGTTTCCAGTAATCACATAATTTCTGAAATTACAAAACCAGGATTGGTTAACTGACAAAATGTGCAAAAGAATAATATCCACAAAGTGTTTATTAATGTTCTAAAAGTTGAGAGAGAAATCTCTCTGGAATTGTTTGACCTTCATTCTTATCATATGCGTTGACAGTTATTCTAGAAAGAAAATATAGAGTCTGTAAAACATCTTTCTCTTCATATTGATCTTTCTGTTGAATCCGGACAAACATTTTTATCCGGTGGCACACTAATGTGGCAAACACTTAGACATTTATCTGGGAAAGAGTAATGATGTCATACAGGCTTCTTTGTAGTCACCTGTTCAATTTTTCACATTTGAGAGAACTGCATTTCCTTCTCTTAGCTTAAATCAGGCTGAAGCAAATTATAAATGACTAATTTCATTCCTTTTATTTATTATACTTAAATAAGACCAATTCCAATTGCCTTTGTTTGTAAAATACATATATATTATATGACAGCATTAAGATTATTAAGGCCTTAAATTTTATCAACTGTTTAATCTATAAAATGAAAGATGATACTTCACTACTAGTGACTAATATTTTTTCTTTTCTTTTTCTTCATTAGAGAAGTTGTGGGTTTACAAACAATCATTTGTAAAATGCAGGACACCCATTAACCATCCCACCAACAACTTGCACTGGTGTAAAGATTTGTTATAATTGATGTGGTGTAACGATAACCGAGGGTTAAGCATTATTATTATTTTTTAAAAGGAGAAATGCAGTTTATTTTGTTTTCCCTAAAGGGCAATCTGCAATAGTTTACTTTATATATGACAGAGATAATTTTTTAAAACTATATAAAAGTTGTATACAAATTACAAATAAAAATAAACGCCAGCTACATATGACTGAATGGCAGGCATGTGGAGTATTTCTGTGGTTGAAGGTCCTCAAAATAAGAAGACTCTGGGACCTTATATGTGGGAAGGTGGAATTATGGTTACTAAATCATTATATAGATGCCTTTATATTATAAAATAGCCAAAGGTTAATACCCGAAATGACTGAAGCTGGCTGGAGTGGTCTCACCCGTGTTTACTCTAGACTTAGCCTCACCCTTGTCTATGCTTTCCATTGTGATGGTAATGCTAGATTGACCTTACCCTTGTTTATCATAGGCTCACACTTGTGTATGCTTACTATAGGAATAGTAAGTATTCCATGATCTTCTGTTTAATATCCATATGAAAAACCTTGTAACCTACCTTTGCTCTGTATACCCCTGTCCTAGATCCCTGTGACAGATCCTGATTTGGTACCCTATGCACCTCCATACTGTTCAGTCCCTTAATGTTTAGTAATAATTGAACATGGGTCCAGCTCCACCCCGATTATTCATTACCACCTTGATGTTATAAATTCTTAGATTTTCTGCAGATCCAGGAGGCAGTTTTTGGGCCATCTCTGGTGACTGACTTCCTTTAACCAAACAAACTCTTTCTTTGAAATCTGGTGTTTCAGGAATTGGCTTACAGGGTACATTGGGAGAAGAAACCCACTTTTGCTCATTATCAATGGCATATTTTATAATTGTACTAATGTCCATGGTTTAATTTAGGGTTCACTGTGTATTCTATGGAATTATTAAACATTTTTATTCTGTTGCCATATATACAAGCTAAAATTTTCTCTTTTAGCTCCAGTCAGATATATATTTCAGTGCTGTTAATTATGTTCACAATGTGCTCCCATCAACACCATCCATTATCAAAATATTTCCTTCATTGCAAATGAGAACTCTGTAAATGTTAAGCCTTAGCTTTCCATTCCTTATCCCTACCCCATGCCCTAGTAAACTGTGTTCTGAATTCTGATTCTATTAGTTGGTTTATTCTTGTTATTACAAATGACTGAGATCATACAATATTTGACCTTTTGTGTCTGGCTTATTTCACTCAACATGGTATCTTGACGTTTCATTCATGTTCTCACATGTATCCAGACTTAATTCCTTTTTATGTCTGAAAAATATTCCATTGCGTATATATATATATACAACATTTTGATTATCCACTCACTGTTTTACTGACACTTGGGTAGCTTCCATCTTTTGGCAATTGTGAATAATGACTTTGTGACCATTGTTGTGCAAATATGTTTTTGTCCCTGCTTTGAAATCTTTTGTGTATAAACCTACTAGTGAGATCAACGGGTCATAAGGTAGTTCTATACTTGGCCAAACTGTATTCCTCAACAAGACACCATTTCACATTTGCCCCTAGGAATAAGTGTGTGCTCTTGTTTCTCCACATCTTCTTCAACATTTGTTATTTTCCATTTTTTAAAATAACAGTGGGAAATGGTATCTCATTCTGGTTTTGATTTGCATTTCCCTAATGGCTAATGATGTTGAACATATTTTCATGTGCTTTCTTTCTATATGTGTATCTTTTTTGGAGAGATGTCTGTTCAAGTCTTTTGCCCATTAAAAAAATTGGTTATTTTTTGTTGTTATGTTGAAGGATTTCTTTTTATATTCTGGATATTAAGAAGTTTATCAGATATGTGGTTTCCAAATATGTTCTCCCATTGTGTACATTGCTACTGACTCATATTTTTACAGAAAATTTTCTTCTATAAATCCAGGATCTTCTCATGTTTAGCTTTGAAGGCCATGTAACCAATACTTTGTTTTTTTCCCAAAATAGACTGCTTGGCTGATAAACAGAAGTATTGGCTTTGCTGAAGTTTATTTAAAAGATTAGAGAAGACTGACAGGACTGTTTCGTTGACAGTAGAGGAAAGCATCCCCATGATTTTAAACCATTTTTATCAATCCTTTAGTGACAAGCGAGTTATGTGTTGGGAGGAATTATGATCCCAGGATGAAATTGTTTGTAGGTTCCATATATTAACAGAAGAATCCAGGAAAATCCCCTCTTCTCACCACAGATACAGAATAATGTTTGTTCCTATTTAATGGAAGATGTCTACTAATGGGAAGGGAAAATTTACTATGTATTGTATTTATTTCTTAAGTATATGGACTTAGACCATTTTGTACAAGGTTCTGAGCAATGGTTTGATCCAGTGGATCTCAAACTTTAGACAAAAGAATTGCCCAGACAACATATGAAAATTAGTGAGGCTCTGGGGCCTACCTCAAGATCATGATTTAGAGGATCTGGGTTGAGACCTTGTGTATTTATTAGTCAGCTAGAAGAGGTGCTGATGCAAAGTACCAGAAATCTGTTGGCTTTTATAAAGTATATTTATTTGAGGTGGAAGCTTACAGATATAAGGCTCTAAAGAGTCCAACTCAAAGTTACTTCATCACCAAACTCTGTTGCCATGTGTTGAAGTAAGATGGTGGATGATGTCAGTGAGGGTTCAGACTTCCTTCTTCCTCTAAGGCTCTGTGGTCCCAGATTTTTCCAATCTCAGTTGTAGGCTGGCATAAGGCTTGTCTCTTTTCCCGGGGCTCATTTCTTTCCAGGCTCAGGTGCTCTGTTCTCTTCACAAGGTCACCTGTAGGCTATCAGGCTCACCTCTTCCTAGGGTCTCTGCTGTGTCTAATGAGCTGTCTTTCTTCCTCTGTGTTTTTCTTCTCTGTGTATCTACTTCCTTGTAAGAGTCTGTTTTATGGCCCATTAAAGGGGGTGGGGACTCAATGCTGAGTTGTACTCTAATGGCAAAGCCCTAATCTTAACGTAAGTCAGTAAGACATCTCAGCTAAATCTAATACAATCAAAGGGTTATCACATCCAGAGGAACAGACTAGTTTACAAGCAAAATCAATGTCTTTTGCTTTAGAATTCATAAATATTATCAAACTGCCACACCTTGGAATCTCTTTTATTATATAAGCACCGCGAGTTATTCTGGACTAATTCTGTGCCATGGGTGACTGTTTGAGAACACTAATTCACTCCCCATTAGAGAATATGGGTTCTGAATTCTAAAATGAATTTGGCATGAGGAAGTTCTTATAGTCTTGGAGTTAAGTTGTGGCAGAAGACTTTGTGATGAGGCTGCTACCAATCAAGGCTACTGATGGAAGATGCTGATTTCTGGGGAAGAGCCATAACAATTTGTATTAGAAACCCAGCAGTAATTTTGGCAGACAAAGGATGAAATTCAAATTTAGAGATACTTATCTGAATGAGAATCCTTGAAGCTTCACCAATTCTCCATAGCAGGAAAGGGCAAAGAACCCCTTGAATGAAAAACACCTGTGATGAGAATGGTTTGGTGACCTGGGCATAAAATAAGACTTAAAGAATTATGGCAGTTTGGCTGAAGTTGGATTCCATTTGGGGACCCACGTCGGTAGCAACCTCATGTAGTATTTCTCTTTTTCTCCTTTTCTCATTTTGAAGTAGCTCTAGTCCTTTTTTCCTTTTAGAGTCTAAGGTTTATGTACATTTATGGGAATGAAAGGAGACCTAAGAAAGAGAGAGAGAGAGAGAATGTTCTGCCTTCTCATTAGTGCAGATCAAGGATCAAGTGATTTTAAGGAAAGAAAATTTCTCCCCTAGTTGTTAAAATAAGCCAGACAAACTACAGAATCTTAAAGGAAAATAGGAATAAGCCCAAGGTTTATTTCATTCTTTTTCATGTGATAATTCACTAAAGAAAGAGACTGAGCATCAACTTTGTTTAACCTTTGGGTCAAGGGGAATGTCTGTATGAAACCTAGCAATCTGTATAATAAAATTTGATCATCACAGAATAATTCTGAATAAATTACATAGTTTTTTCTTATTCAGAGATTTTACTCTCTTGATTTTATTCTTATAACAAATTCATTCTTATAACATATTAGATGTTTGTTCGAATTTCATCTTCTCTTCAGTTTTCCAAATGTTTATGAAGAGTTACCCTACCAACTGATCATTTCTGCTGTTTTACTAACTTTCTTTCTCCAACAAACAAAAAACGCCAAGTCTTCTTTCTTATTACAATGTCTCTTTATCTTAAAACTTAGGCTATACTTATGCCATTTTTTTTCTGTATGATAAATCTCTACCTTATAATTTATCTTCCATAGCAAGAACACTGTTCTCTCTGTCAACATTTTCTTCTCAGTTACCCTTCTGCATATTTTGTATCCCTGGACTTACCACTGTCTATGTGACTATATTCCTTGTATGTGTGATGACTTTTTTAAAGACCAAGTTTGATTTATTATCTCCATAGGATTTATCTATCCCTGACTTTGACAAAGTAAATTAAACTCTTCCTTAAATTTGGAACTGTCAGAAACCCGTTTATTCACCTGGCTTATGAAAAGCTTCATAACTCCCCACTCCCTACCCCTGAGCCTCACACTAAGTAAGATGTTATATTTATCATTACTTTTTTGTTTTTATTATCATTACATATTGCTACATAACAAATAATCTCAAAACATAATGCACCAAACAAGAACCATTAAATTGCCTTTCATGGTAAGTTGACTATGTTCCCTGGACTGTAGGTCCAGGACATGTAGGTCTGCTCCCATGTGCTAATCAGCCAGGACTTTAATAAAGGGCTCAGTGACTTAATAGGCATTGAGTATTATCTATCAGCTGGGAATTCATCTAGAACCATAAGAATCTTTTCTTTCTCCTCCACGAGACCTTTTCATTTAACTTGGCTTCTCATAGCATGATGGCTGGGTTCTAAGATGTGGGAAATGGAAACTGCCAGTTCTCTTAAGGTCTTGGTTCAGAAGTCCCAGAACATCACTTTCTTCACATTTTATTGATCAAAATCAGTCATCTCTGTCAAAAATTAGTTGGCTGTAGATGTACAGGTTCATTTCTAAACTCAGTTCTATTCCATTATCTACTTTTATGCCAGTGCCATACCATTTAGATTACTATGGTTTTGTAGTAACTTCTGAAATCAATAAGTGAGACTATTTTTTTCCTCATTTTCAAGATTGTTTTGACTATTTGGGGACCTTTATAATTCTATATAAATTGGAGAATGGGCTTTTCTATTTCTGAAAAAAGGCACTGAATTACTAGATTACTTTGGGTAGTAAGGGCATCTTAACAATATTAAACCTTCCAATCTCTGAACACAGAACATCTCATCATTTATTTTCAACGTAAAAATCTCTCACCTTCTTGGTTAATTCCAGATATTTATAATTCCTTTAGATGATATTATAAATTGAATTGTCTTCTGAAATTTCGATTTTGGAGTTTTTGTTGATGCTGTATAGAAATGCAACTTATTTCCTGGGTGTTAATCCTACTTACTGAACTTTATTATTTCTAATCGCTTTCTTGTGGAGTCTTTGGGATTATTCTATATAAAGGATATATTTGCAAGTCATCTGAAAATAGTGATAGTTCTGCTTCTTTCTTTCCAATTTGGCTGTCTTTTATTTCTGATTTTTAAGAAGGGTGTCAAATATATTAAGTGGAGAAAGAATAATCTATCAAAAACTGGTGCTGGAAAAATTGGCTACCCACAAGTAAATGAATGAAGTTGGACCCCTAGTTCACACTGTATACAAAAAATAAATGAAAACGATCAAGGATATAAACATAAGCACTAAAACCATAAAACTTTTAGAAGAAAATATAAGGGAATATATTCATGACCTTGGATTTGGTACTGGTTTCTTAGATATAACAGCAAAAGCATGAACAATGAAAGAAAAAATGAATTTGACTTTATCAAAAATAAAAGCATTTGTGCATCAAATGGCTTCTTCATTGTTTCTTGTTTGTGGATCTGCTGGCAATGGATTCCATAAGATGTTGTTTGCCTGAAACGGCTTTATTTTATCTTCCTTTTTGAGGATATGTTTGCTTAGATAGAATTCTGTGTTGGCAGTTTTGTTTTTGTTTTTGCTTTCCTTTCAAAACTTATGCCATTACATTGTCTTCTAGCTTTCCTAGTTTCTGTTGAAAAGTCAATCATAAGTTTATTGTTGTTGCTCATTTAAAGGCCATATGCCTCTTACCCCAGTTGTTTTAATTATTTTTTCTTTATCTTAAGATCTGAGAATTGTGACTATTTTGTGACTATGTATGGTTTTCTTTTTATTTACCTTGCTTAGGGTTCCCTGATCTTATGGAAACCATATTTTGATGTCTTTTATCAGTTTGTGACTGTTCTCAATTGGAAGACTATCTCTTCAAATAATGCTTCTGTCCCTTTCTTTGGTCTGGGACTCCAGTTTCACATATACTAGTCAAATTGACTATAATTCACATGCCTCGTATGTACTCTTCTGTTCTATTCTCTTTTGCTTTTTTGTTTTTGTTTGGATATTTTCTTACTGTGTCTTCAATTTCACTAACCTTGTCTTCTGCAGTTTTCAATCTGCTATTAAAACCATCTAATAACCTCTTAATTTTAGGTATTCAGCTTATGAACCAACTATGACCTGTTTTAATTTGCCACAGAGTTGCAGAGCAAAGTACCAGAAATGGATTGGCTTTTATAATGGGGATTTTATTCAGGGTAAGAGCTTACAATTCTGAGGCCATCAAATGTCCAAATGAAGGCACCATCAAAGATGTCTTCTCTCCAAAGTCAGCTACTGGAGATCCTGGCATCCTGCCATATATGGCAATCAGACTTGTGGCAGGGCTTCTCTCCTCAGCTTTGAACTGCTTCTTGGGATCAGACCTTTGGAGTCCTCTTTCTGTGTCTCCATGCTTTGCTGAGGCCAGACTCCAGGACCTCTCTCAGCTTCTCATGGCTTCTCTGCCTTTCCGCAGGTGTAGATGAACCTGGAGTCCTCTCTCTCACATGGCTGGGTCAAACTTGCTGTGTCCTCTGTGTCTCCATTTATATAAGACCCAAGAAGAAGGTGGAAGTCCAACCTGTGTCATACCTCACTGACTTATTGGAAGGGCCCCACACCCATAGGAATGGATTAGTTTGAAAACACGATATCTTTTGGGGATTCACCGAATTCACCCTGTCACATAGGCTATCACCTGTTTATATAAATAAAGTTTTATTGGAATACAGCCTCATCTGTATGTTTATATGTTTATATGTTGTCTATGTCTCTTTGCACAGAACAGCAACAAAATTAGTACTTGTGATAGAAACAGTATGGATCACAAAGCCTAAACTATTAACTAATTGACCCTTTACAAGAAGTTTACCTTTCCTTCTTCTAGAATGCCAATTTGTTTCTTTTTATGGATTCTATTGAAATTTCCCATGCTTTAAATCTTTGCTTCAGTTCTTTTAACACATTTGTAATAATTTAAGTCCTTGCCTGCTAACTCCAATAACTTGATAATTTCTTGATCTGCTTCTATTATCTACTTTTTCCTCTTGATTTCTAGACAAAATTTCCTCTTTTTTTCCATCCTTTCATTCCATACATTGATTGTAAAAGAACCACAGAGTCTGAAGTAAGTGTTACTTGTATCTGGAGAGGACTAATCCTTTCATTTTTAAACAGATAGCTTGAAGGTCTCTTAGCACCAGTCCAATCAGAAATTTAGTTCTCGGGCCTGAGATGCTCCTTTAGATACAATCTACAAATGTCTCAAGGCCAAGTCCTAAAGTATGTTTGTCATAGTATCTACCCTTTTATGTCACTTTTACTCCTAAGACCCATGAAGTGCTAAAGATTTCATTCTCCTTTTCTGGACATCTCCTTGGGTATAGTCTTCTAAGGCTTTTGATTGACATTCTGGCATGGTGCTGCCTATGTTCTCCTGAAATATTTCCCTTTGGAGGTTTGTTTTTTGATTTTTTTTAGGTGCCAGAACTGGAGATTGAACTCAGGCCCTCGTATGTGGGAGGTGGGTGTCAACTGCTTGAGCCACCCATTTGCTCCCATCCCTTTGGAGGTTTCGAGACTATTTAGCTTCCCACCCCACACTGATTAAATTTCTGGAAAATGTTTGAGGGGGAGAACTTCAGTGTATTTTGGCAAGCCTCTTTCTTTAGAATGACTTTGATGCCAATCTTCTATGAGACTGGAAGCTATTTCACTCTGCCTTTCTGACCAACTCCCAGATTCTTGCACTATTCTAGCTCTCAGAAAATTTCCTATAGTGAAAGCCAGCTGTACATTTTGGGCTCCTCTAGATGTCAATCTATTGTGCCAGAAGATATGACCCAAAGCTCGTCTGGTTTAACTTTCCCCTACTAGAGTCCTTTAGCCTATAGTGAAGGGATCCTCAGACTCTGCAAACACTCAAGGGAAGAAGGAAAATAGCTGGTAACCTTAGTTCACCTAGGAACGCTCTTCTCTCTCTAGAATTTCATTCATATACTCTTCAATGATTTCACATCTCTACAATGATTTTTAAAAGCATGATATTTTAATTCACCCATTTCTTTCAATAGAATTCATTTCTGCAAACTACATCTTCCTTGGAAGCAGAAATCACACATGAAATATAATCTTAACTGATATGTTTAAGAGCCTCAACAATAGAAGCTCTAACTCAACTTTCTGTCTTTTTCTATTGCTTTTCCCCAGCAAACATGCTATTCTACAACAAAATTGGATTTTTTCATGTTTTTAAATAAGATAAAATTTTCCTGTCTCTAAGTCCATTTCTATGCTTATCTTATCAAGCTGTGCCCATTGAAATATCTACTGTATTTTCCTCAGTCTCTCTTCAAACACCACCCTTTTGTGCAGTTTTTCTTAAAACTACAACTGGAAATGGTCACTCCCTGAATTAATACATGTTCCAGAAGTATTTTATCTCACATATAATACATAATATCTTACCTTCTCTTAAAAAGACTAATCACCTTATACTCCTCAATAGACAAATCCTAAGTGCCTTACAAGTAAGATATAACCAATTCCTTATAATAAGGACTGCATTTAACTCACCTTATAGGTCCTTAAATATCTTGCACATAATTGGTTGAGACAGGGCATACAATCATTTGTCAGGTAACTACTCTGCCCTGTCTACCTTTACCTCTGTGCTAGGCATAGAACAGCCTTCTTTTTTAAAAATTTTATTGTAATAACAAATACACAACTCAAACTTCTCCACTCTGCTGTCAAGGGTAGAATCAATCATATTGATAACATTCACAGTCTTGTGCTACAAACACCTATATCCATTGCTCCAGCTTTTCTATCACCTCATACAGAAACTCTGATACATTAACCATTAATTCCCTCCCCCACCTACCACTTGAATCCTGGCAACCTATATTCTACTATCTGTCTCTGAAAAATTTTCTTCAAGGTATTTCATATTAACAATATCATATAATGTTTGACTTTTTGAGTTTGGCTTATTTCACTCAATATAGTATCTTTAAGGATCATCCATATTAAAGCAAGCATTAGAACTTCATTCTTTTCTATTGATAAATAGTATCCCATTGCATGTACCATATTTTATTTATCCATTTACCTACTGATGGACATTTGAGTTGCTTCAGTCTTTTGGCTGGTGTGAATAATGCTGCAATAAACATTGGCATACACATATATGTTTGACTCCCTCCTTTCTTTGGGGTATATTCTTTGGGGTATATTGCAGGCCGTATGGTAATAGAATGGTAACAAAAATATTAGCTAAGGTATAAACTGTACATATTAGAGGTGTAACATTTGATACATTTTGATACAAGTTGTCTTAGTTTCCTAATGGCTGAAACAAATACGGTACAGAAGGTTGGCTTAAACAACAGGAATTTATTGGCTCATGGTTTTGAGGTTAAGAGAAGTCAAAGGCTTCAGCAAGGAAATGCTTTCTCCCCAGAGACAGTGACATTAGGGGCTGATTGCTTGTGATCCTCAGTCCGTGGCTTTTTTGCCACATGGCAATACCATGGTGGCATCCTCTTCTTTCTCTTGTAGGTTCCATTAATTTCCAGCTCCTGGCTGAAAGTCCAGCCAGAAGTCCCTAGGACTTCTACTTCCATTTCCAATTTCCTTTGCTTATAAAGACTTCAGCCATATCAGATTAAGTTTGAGAACCTTTTTTTTTTTTCCCTGAAGTACATAAATTGATTTACTACAGCCCACACTCTGGATCCCAAAAATACATGTTCTTCCCACAAGCAAAATACGTTCATTCTATCCCAACATCCCAAAGCCTTAAGTCATTTTATTACAACGTTAAGTACAAAGTATCATCAAAATCAGTTCTGGGTGTGGTCTGTCTTGAGATAAAAATCACCATCCAAAGGACTTGCCAAATTTAGAAAAGAAGCTATCTGCTTCCAGTATACAATGGTGGGACTGGCATAGAATAAACATTCTCATCCTAGAAGGAAGAAATTGTAAGTAAAACAGAAGTTGTGAGTTCCAAGCAAGCCCAAAACTCATCAGGGCAAACTCCACTAGATCTCAAGTTCTGAAAACTATCTGTGACTCGATGGTTTGTCCTCCGAGCTTGATGGAGCAGTAGCCCCACTCTTTCTATGTACTTTCACAGAGACCATACTTTCCTAGAACCCTGGTAAAAGTCTCAGCATCTCCAAGCATTGGAACAGTGGCCTGGCTCTCTGTGAATATCTGGCACAGGCCTTCCCATCGCTGAGCATTGGGATGGAGTCTCTTTCTAAGCGATGGGATGTAAGCAGTGGGACAGACCCACACTTTCCACACACATGAGTGGCCCTGTTCTCTTGGCCATAGATCTCCTCAGTCTAGACCTCAGCTTTCATGGTTCTGATCTTGAAGTCATTCTTCCTTCAATTTCTCCTTTCTCTGTTCCTTTTAGGCATTGCTCCTGTTCATACAAATTCTGCAAAAACCTTGTTGGCTCTGTGTGTCCAGGGGGTTCACACCATGAGACAACAGAATTTTCTAGAGGTCATTTGTAGATAACTGCATTTCCAACCCTGACTTCCACAGAAATGGCTGCCTGGATCCATGCTAATCCACAGTCTCTTTAGCAAAAAGTTGTTCTGTTAATCTCTCAAATGGAACCCTGTCATCTAGGAACTTGGATCTCAAGGGGTCAGGGTACTAGTCCCTGATGAAGTCACTTCTGGGCCTAGTTTCAGAGTGCACTATCTGGATAGCTGAGAATTTTCTTAACCATCAATTTCTGGTTTCTTTATTCTTAAGAGTTCAATTCTCAGCTTATCTCTTTCTTCTTGCATTTTACTATAAGCTGTAAAGGGAAATCAGGCTGCACCTTTCACACTTAGCTTGCAAATCTCAACTAAAGATCTGAGTTCATCACTTGCCTTCCATCCAACATCAGAACACAATGTCACCAAGTTCTCTGTCACTTTATAACAAGGATGTCTTTCCTCTAGTTTCGAGTAACACAGTGATTATTTCCTTCTAAAGATAGGGGTTCTTGACCAGGGGTCCATAGACCCCCAAGGGGTCTGTGGAACAATTTCAGGAAGTCCATGAGCTTGAATTGAAAAAAATCAACTTATTATCTTTATATTCTCTGACAACTAACTGAAATCTAGCATTTCCTTCACTTATGAATATATGAAATATTACGGTAGTATTTATTTCATATGATATTACAGTTGTTGCACATCTCAAAAAATCATTTACTTTCATCCATACTTGGAAATTACAGTAGTTGTTAGACCTGATGCTAGTTTAGTGTCATAAAACCATCTGCTGCTACATCCTGAGACAAGGTCTGTGGTTTTCACCTGACTGGCAAATGGGTCCCTGGATCAAAAAAGTTTAAAAACCCTCTTCTAAGACCTTATCAGATGTACCTGAATGTCTATTATTCTACTGTCAATATCTTCAAAGTAATCTAGGCTTTTTCTTTCAAGCACCTCATAATTCTTCTAGCCTCTGTTCATTACCCAACTCCAAAGCCGTTTCTACTCTTTAGTTACTTTCTGGTAACAAAACCTTAGTTTCCCATCTGCTAAAAGAAGTATCATACAATGGATTGGCTTAAAAAATGGTAATTTTTTGGCTCATGGTTTTGAGGCTAAGAGAAATACAAAATCAAGAAGCCATCAAGGCAAAGTTTTCTCTCCAAAGACAGTGGCATTCTGGTACTGGCTGCAGGCAATCCTTAATCCTTGGCTTTTCTATAACATGGCAATGCATGTCATCCTTTCTCTTTCCAGCTTCTGGCTATTCCCTGTGGCTTCTCCTTTCATGTCCAATTTCCTTTGCTTATAAGGACTTCTGCCATATTGGATTAAGTTTAAAAACATGTTGGCTCTCTGGGATACATAATTCATTCTATAATATAAATACATACCATGAAAACAATAAAATAATGAACAAACATATTACTTAAAAGTTTCCTCATACCCCCTTTTGATTCTCTCCTTTTTACCACCAAACCCCAATAACCCCTCTTCTACTTTCTATCATTATAGATTAATTTGTGTTTTCTTGAATTTTATATAAATAAAATCATATAGTATATGCTCTTTTGCTTTGGCTTGTTTCACTAGCATAATTATTTTTCCATATTGGTGTATCTAAATGGACTTTTGGATTGCTTTCATATATTGGCAATACAAATAGTGCTTAATATGAATTTTCACATATAAATTTTATATGGGCATATGCTTTCATTTTCATTGTCTTTTAATCTGTATTTCCCTAGTGACAAATGATGCTTGGGGTACTTTTCAGGCTTATTTGCCATCCACTCTTTTATTTATTTATTTTATTAGAGACGTTGTGGGTATACAGAAAAATCAAGCATGAAATACAGGGCCCCATGTACCACCCTATTATTAACCCCTTGCATTGGTGTGTCACATTTGTTAAAACCGATGAAACTTAATTCTTATAACTTAGAGTGCACAGTTTGTTTTGCACAGTTTCATAGGTTTTTAAAATTTTTTTAATCTTTTAACTTACATACAACCTAAAATTTCCTCTTTCAACCACATTCAAATATGTAATTCTGTGGTGTTAATGATGTTCATAATGTTATGCTAGTATCACCACCATCCGTTACCAAAACATTTCCATCATCCCAATTAGAACTCTGTATATTTTAAGTTTTAATTCCCTTTGCTCTGCCCCATCCCATCCCCCGGTAACCTATATTCTATATTCTGACTCCTATGAATTTGCTTTTGCTAATTATTTCATAACAGCGTGATCATACAATATTGTCCTAGTTATGTCTGGCTTATTTCACTAAACACGATGTCTACAGGGTTCATTCATGTATCCATATTGTGGCATGTTTCAGAATTTCATTCATATATACATATATAGAGAGAGAGACAGAGAGAGAGAGGTACTGGGAATGAGCCTGGGACCTTGTACATAGGAAGCAGGTGCTCAACCACTGAACTATACCCATTCCCCTTCATTACTTTTTATGACTGAATAATATTCCATTTTATGTATATGCCATATTTTTATCATATTTTTCATCTCTTTATCTTTTGCTCCAATTTTCAACCTTTCTATTTTATCTTACATTTTGGTTATCATATTAATATATTAGCGCTTTTATTTCCTGAATGTTCTACTTTTATAGCAGTTTGATATTATTTCAGGTAACAAATATATTCACTTATCTTACACAAATATTAACGATTGAATGTGTAAATCACTCTGGGTACAATTGACATCTTAACAATATTTATAATTCCTATCCATGAACACAGAGTGTCCTTCCATTTATACAGGTCTTCAAATATTCTTTTAGAAATATAGCTTTTTGTATATATGTCCTGGATATACTTGGTTAGACTTGTTCCTAGGTATTTGATTCTTTTCGCTGTTACTGTACATGGAAATTTTTTTTTCTTGATTTCTTCTGCTGATTGCTCATTACTAGTATACAGAAATACTACTGATTTTTGGATGTTGACCTTGTAACCTGCTACTTCACAGAATTTATTTATTATCTCTAGGAGATATGTTGTGGATTTTTCAGGATGTTTTGGTGTATAAGATTATATCATCTTCAAATAGGGAAAGTTTTATTTCTTCCTTTCCAACTTGGATCCCTCCCTCCCTCCCTTCCTTCCTCCCTTTCTTCCCAGGCTATAACTGCCAGTATAATGTTGAATAACTGGTGATAGTGCACACCATTGTTTTGTTCCTGATCTTAGGGGGAAAGCATTCAGTCTTTCACCATTAAGTATGATGTTAGTTATGGGTTTTTCATATTTACCCTTTATCATGTTGAGGTAGTTCCTTTGTATTTCTGTTTCTAAATGTTTTTATCTAGAAGGAGTGCTGGATTTTGTCATGCACCTTTTCTGTATCAATTGACTTGATCATGTGCTTCTCCCCCTTCATTCTGTTAATATGGCGCATTACATTAAATGATTTTTTTATATTGAACTACTCTTGCATACTTGGGATAAATCCCACTTGATCATGGGATCCCACTTGATTATAATTCTTTTATGCACTATCCATTCCTTTTAACTAAGGTGTATACACACAGAGAGAAAGAGCGATCCCCTGTTGATTGAAGCTTAATTAGTTTTATGACCCAGTATGGGCCAGAGTTCCTACCTGAGGCACATGTACTTGGAATTGAGAAAGATTTATTTTCTTTGAGCAACTGAATGGTGAGATGTTTTCAAATACACTTTGGCAGCCTTATTTCTTCATATATCTTTGAAATAAAGAGAATAACTTGGAGAGAGAGAAGATGAAACAGGTATTTGGACAGAGGAAGAGGTGGAAAAGATTAAAAAACATGCTTGGATTCCACACTTCCTTCCAGAAATTACAGATTCCTTCCTTCTTGAGTACAGCTGCTTTCTTGACCTTAGGTCTTAGAGATGCAAATTTCTTCTTATTGACTTAATAAAAAGTAGTCCTCCATAATTTGCAACCAAAGGTACTCAAGAATTGCTTATTTAGTTTGTTAAAATATTTCTGCACTGTTGGCAATAGGTTTTAAAGGTTGAATGATTATTTTAGAGCAATTCAAACACTCTTTAATAAGGTGCCATATTTAACAAGCAGAGTTTCATCACATATAAATATACTATATTTCATTGTTTTCATTTCTAGCTTATAATAATAATGACCTCCGTATGTACTGTTTTCACAGGATTAATGGCTGGTTGGGGTTAATGGCTCTCAGTTATGCCATGGGCCATCAACTCCTCTCAGTTGACCATTAATCCCCAGGAAATGCCTTGTACCTCAATCATTATGGCTTAATTAGGTCATTAAGAAGCTGCTGGTTAATTGCCACATTACAAGCAACCAGAGATAAGCAGGTGGCTGCAAAGACCAGAAGAATCACAGCAATCACAAAAAAGGCAAAAGTAACTCATATTCTTATATATCTGTGTATGTGTGTATTTATAAATATAGAAGATTATATTTAGAAAATATTTTGATGCTTTAATCTGATATGTTTTAATTAAGAAAATGCTTATATTATTATAAATTGGTTTTGATTGTAAATATAATTGTATTAATAATCCCTCACTTGCGTAAAAAATGTTCTTAATGTGATAGAAATATTAGAACCTAGAATTGGAATTGTTTCAAACCTAGATCTTCCATATACTAGCTATCTTGCCTTGGTCAAATCTTTTGCTTTTTGTATGCCTCAGACTCCTTATCTGTAAATAGGGCCAATTTATTAAATTTGAGGTGATTTAAGATTTTGCTAAAACTTTAATTACTGAAAAACATATTTAATAAAAATGTTAATTTTGCATAAGAAATGTGAATTATATTAAACTTGTATTGGATACTATTTGTCCTACAACCTCAAATTTAGAATATAAAAGTATACTTTTCACAAATCACCAATATCAAAAAGAAAAGAGATATTTTCACTATAGAAACACTACAGATATTAAAAGGATAATAAGAAGAATGTGACCAAATTTATACCATCAATTTTAACAGATTATATGAAATAAACAAAGTCCTTGAAAGACATATATTCCAAATCTCTTGCAAGAATAAAGTAAAAGTTCCACATCTATTAAGGAAATCAAATTTGTGGTTAAAATTATTCCAACAAAATAAGCTCCAGAACTAGGTGGCTACATTAAACATTTAAGGAATTATACTAATTCTACACAAAATCTTCCAAAAATGTATAGCTAGACACATACTCTTCTAACTCCTTTCTCCTAGAAGAGAATTTATACTAGAAGAAGAGTTAACATCAGTGTGAATTTGGTAAGCAAGATACTTGAATTTTGACATTGAAACTGAACTTGATTAGAAAATAGCTTATGGTTCTTTTCAGGAACAAAAGTATTATTAAGTAAAGAGAAACACCTAATATCAACATTAATTTAAGGAAAACTGCATGAACTTCAGGATACAAACTGCTGACCATTCACAGAATGATAAAAGACTGTGAGAAGAAATATTTAATGTTGAATGAATATGAAGCATTTACTTTCTCATTATATGATACTATAGAAAATCACACATTGGCTAGGTTTTCTAAAAGACATTGTAAAATATGAGGATCAAATAAGTAACTAAACAAATATTTTAAGAACTGAGTCTCTTTTTTAATGTACAAACTAACATATCTCAAACTTAATTCAATTCAAAACATTTAATTAAATTCTCACTGTCTCATAGGCATGGTGAGAATTTATGCTCAAGAAACAAGTTGAAATCCAAAGAATTTTTTAAAAACTAAATTGCTTTCTCTGTGTGCATTTTATCAATGATGCAGTTCATCACATTCTTATTCATTAAACAGCACTGCTCTTTGGTTGTGTATAATATACTTGTAAACATTTTGTGCCTATGAGACCATTATTTAACACAAAGCTGTACAGCAGATAATAACTGACAATCTCAGGACGAGAGAGAGGGCAAATACATCGAAAGGTTTCTGTTAATTAGTTAACAAGGGCGTAGGGCAAGAGTCTATCTGAATTATAAACTGCATAAAACTCAAAGGAATATAAGTTCTACAGCTTAGAGAATCACATTGTATAGCCTAAAGAACAGTTCAGCCTAGACAAGAGCTCAGCTAGTTGGAAATCTGTCCTATGACACCAGAAGTCTATCCAGAGTACACAATTTCTAACATGAAAAATTTTAAGGCCAATAGAAGGACAATGTGTAGGGAAGGTGGGAGATGCTGTACCTTCTTACTAACCTTCCATGGATCATCATATGATCTTTTGTTGTTTCAGACTCCCCTCTACCAGAAAGCACTTGTGCATTCATTCAGCCAATAAATGGGGACACTCTGTGACAGTATGTGTTCTAAGTACTGGAAACACAGTGGCAACAAAAGATAGAGTAGATCCCAGCTCTAAATTTGCTGGTATAATATTATAGTGGGGGGAGGCATAAAAAAATAAGCAGATGTACCTTCAGAGAGTTGCAAATGTCATTCATTGAAATAAAGTAAGATGGTTAAATAATTTAGATTGTGTGGTCAAGGAGGACCTTTTAAGGGAGGTGCCATTTGACCTGAGATTTGAATGGGCAGAAAGTGAGGGAGAAGAACATACCACAGGCAGAAGAAACAGCTAGTGCACAGGTAGTGGAGTGGGAGGGAGAATGGGAGTGCGTCTAGAAAGCAGAGAGGAGCAAGATGAGGTCAGATGGAGGAGGCCTCTGTGAGCAACTGAGACTTTATGCTAAGCAATTGCAGCCCATTTTGAGCAGCTGAGAGTAAGAGTAAAAAATCTCAGGAAGGAGTCAAAGCAGGAGATAAAGATTTTAACATCCTTGGCATATAAATGGCACTTAAAATTACGGGATCGGATGAAATTTGGTAAATAGAGAAGAGAAGGGCACCCAAGACCGAGAACGAAAATACTCCGATTATGTGATGACATGTTCTGTGGCTCTATAAAATCTGATCATGCTTCCTTTATATTTCTGTCAAGTTTAGGGAGTGGAGTTTAGGCAAGATGGGGCAGATAGGTGGTGCTGGAGGCTTAATGAAGAAGGTATGGTCTAGTTTAGGAAGTTCAATAATTAATAACATCAAATTGGAGAACAAGGTTGAATTTGATACTTAGGTACACAGATTATTTGTTCTCCCTTATGTAATGTCTGCCTTCTTGGAAGCACAGCAAACAGCATTTGCTTGCAGGTAGCCACACTACATACAGGCTTAGAAGAGTCGATTCATGCCCAGGACATGATCCCAAGGGCTCGCCAACCTGTAATGATAGATTGCTTTCTTCACCTCTTGGAAACTATTCTTTGAGGGCAAATCCTCCATTATCTCCCTTGATGCACAGAGCACCATTAACGCCAATTGGCAGCTTGTGTTCAGATAAATTGTTCCTTGCTCCTTTGTGGAATTTTTTGCTTTAATTCTAGCATATTCCACTGCTTTATTTCAACTTTCTGAATGTTTACTTTTGTTGTCACAAGTGATTCTTCCCCTCTCTCAACCTTTTCTTCTTACTGGATGAGGACTAAACACAGCAAGCTTAAGAACTACACAGCATAGTCCACCAGTTCAGGAGCTTATACACTCCTGCCTAGTGTCTCTCCGTGGAGATTCCTCCAGCCTTTCAATACCTTCCATTGCAGTTCTAGAGAGTGCTTCTGCAGTTTAAAAAAATAGCCATCTGGCTAGAATGGACCTGGTCACACATAGAAATTGCTAATCCAGGCAATTCAGAAAAGTTTCAGTTTAAAAGGGTTTGAGAGCCAGCATTACCCCTGCTTCTTCCAAAGCAAACCAAAGAAATAAAAAATAAACTACATATCAGTCAAACAAGAAAACAGAAACCACTGTAAGTTTTCAGGAGAGACAGAATGTAATGGAGAGAATGTGTTAGGAATTGTTGAGAAGCCATGAAAGAAATGTCTGGATAAGCCACATTTAGTAACAAAAGGGAAGATTAGAGCCACAGGGCCAGAGGGCAGAGAGAGGGGTTAGTGTTGTGGAGCCCAGAAGTGACCTGTCCAGTGACTTCTGAGGCTGTCCAAAGCAGAGAGAGAGGACAGCTCCTCAGGCTTCCCCTTTTCTCCCTTTCTCCTATCTCCACCAGTGCCTTGCACTGGACAAATCCACATGGTAGCAAAGGGGGCTGCAGACCTCAGCTCTACCAGCCCTGACTTGCACCTTCCACCTCACATAGGGAGGAGAGTGGGAAAGCGAAAAGAATGATTTTAAGGGCAAATGGGCCTAGGACACCATACACCATCCTAGATTATGGCTCAAGAAAGTTAAAGGAACACTAGATCTATTTTATATAGATCTAGGTATATTTTATATATCATAAGGGTTAATGCAGTAAACAAGCAAAGGAGATATCTCTGTTTAATAAGACATATTCCCTTTAAACCTGTATATTTTCCAATTTCCTAAAAAAAGACTCAATAATGAGTACTGACTATGCATCAAAGTAAAAGCACAGTTTTGCACATAGTGGTTCTTCACAAAGTTTGCTGAAGTGCCTGACTAAAGTATAATTTGAGTAAATATCTGTTTTGTTGGCAGAGATATATGGAGTATAATTTATTTGCTAGAAAGTCTGTTCTTTCCTCCTGCTTTTCATGGATTCATAGAAACAGGATAAAATATCTCTGATAGTCAACTCCTTGAATTTGACTCATACCAGAAGAACTAAATTTAATTAGCAGGATAAAGAATCCAAAAAGGAAAAACAGATAAACCTTTATGTATTAAAGTGGGTATTTAAGTACTCATGCCCCAGTTTATTCATTTGCAAAATGGGATTAATAGCACCTGTACTAGGTAAGACAGAGGATTATTGTGAGGGTGAAATGAGGGTTAGAAAATGCTTTGAAAATGTATAATAAAGTACAAATGTGAAATATTATTGCTCATGTTAACTTCTTGCCAAATGAGTGCTATTTAAAACTTGACATTTTCCATAGCACAGTCACTTACAAGAGCTTAATAAATGATATTACTCTGTTTCTCGACCATGACCCCTAAGAAACGATATTTTAAAAATAATGAATAAAGGAATTTACCAATAGAAGAAATTGTGGCTACAAATGTCACCAGGTGCTGCAAATAGTCATAACAGATGACTGTAGCCCATGTGCTACATAAACAAAAAAAAATAAGTGATGTTCTATTTACCTAAAAGTTTATAGCTATGTAGCAGCAGCAATTTTAAAGAAATAAGCTCTCACAGGAATAGTCAAACAAGACATGCTTTACCTTAATTTTCTCTTATTCAGCAGGGAGATTTACTCATACTCATAATGAATGAGAATATTTCCAAGGTCAGATTGATTCCATCACTAAAATCACTACTCAGGTTATACAAGAAATTCATCTACCATGTGCATTTTTAGCCAAATTCAGTCAACTACTTTCTTAACTACATTTCTCAAGCTCTTCTAATCTGCTGTAAGTGATAGAAAAGTTTTATAGAGGCAAGGCCAACTATTAAATAGGTGATGATTTGCTAAACATTCTTTAACGAGTATTTAGTGCCTACTCTGTGCTAGCATATTGGGTCTCACCAGGGTTATTTGGCAATATCTGGGGGCATTTTTTGTTGTTTATGTCACTAATCTACCTGCTACAACTCTAGTAGTAGAGATCAGAGATGCTACATATAGAGAATGAAGCCTAAAATGTACAGGACAGCCTCCTACAGTAATGAATGATCATCATCGAGCCCAAGACATTGGTTAGTTCTGAGGTTGAAGATTTGTACTAGTCAAAGTCCTAGTTACAAGGCTAGCATGATAAGCAAAATAAGATCTACAAGTATCCCTCATTTATGGCTCTTCCAATTTATTTGGGAAGATAACTGTTATGCAGATAGCCTAAAATATGCTAAAATTTTAAAACTATGATAATTGCTAATACTAGAGGAATTTAACCTAGTCAGGGAAAGCAGTTACAGACTACTCTAAAGAAGTAGAAGTGACTAGGAATAACTAAAGTTTTGGAATTTTTGAGTAATTTACTTTTTTCCAAATTTACGAATGTATGATTATATTTACAATTATGTTGCTATTGCTCAGTTGGCTTCTGAATTATATTCTTTGATAGGAGTAACAATATTGTACATAACCAAAAGCTCATCTTATCTTTGCCATGGCCTGCAGTTGCATATCCTGAATTTAATATGTAGCAATGGAGGAAAAGTTGAAAATATTCTTTAGAGTGAAGCTACCTCTCTGTAAGTTAAATGGTGAGGATTTGTCACCATGTAAAAAGAAAAGTCACCTCACCGCATATAAGAGGTCTACACTGATGTAGGCTAACTTTTCAGGACCCAATCCTTTTATCCTTTCCTTATTCAGAAGACCAAACTAAAGAGATGATCTTTTGTGGGAATTAATAATTTTTCTTCAACATGAATTTACTATTCTTTGAAAGAACTTCTTACATTTTCTCTTTATCTACTCACCCCTTAAGCCTTTACAAACTGTTTTTTTTTCAGTCTCCACAGTTCTACTATAACTATTTTATGCAAGATCATTAACGTTCAGAACATACTCAGTTGTCATTCTTCTTAACTGTGGACAATACTGTTTGCTACATGAACTTCCTTCAGCTCTTCACAATTTCCTAACTGGTATACTCTGCAGCCCATTCCTTCCTTCCCTCTCTTCTTGGTTATGTTTCCTCTTCCTGCCCTAATACACATTGCAACTATGTACAAAGCTCTGTTGTCAACTGTACTCTTTTGTTTATACAGAGAATATACTCATGTCTGTGGCTCATACCATTTTCTTCTCATACTTCAGGAAACACATAGTGTTTGCTTCTGCTAAAGCTGCAGATGCAAAAATATCAGAAATGTGTTGGCTTTTATAATAGGGATTTATGAGGGTAAAAATGTCCAATCAAGGTATCATCTGAGATGCTTTCTCACCAAAGGTTGGGGTCTGCTCAGATCCTGGGCTCCTGCCAAGTGGTGAGGCAAAATGACACCTCTCTGTCTGGGTCTCTGCCTTCTTCTCTGGGTTTCTGCCTTCTCTTCCAGGTTGCTTTCTCTCAGAGTTCAGCTCTGTGTGAACAAGCACATGGAAGGACTCGTCTCTTCAGCTTCGAGTTTCTCTGTGGGTCTAACCTCTTGTGGGCCTCTTTCCATGCCTCTGTACTTTGCTGATATAGGGCGTACACAGCCTCCAACCTCGGGGACCCCTCTTAGCCTCTCAGGGTTTCTTTGTCTTTCTGCAAAGGCAGGTGATTTTCTCTCACACATGGCAGGATCAAAATGGCAGCTGCCTCTCTCTGTGTGTTTCTGCTTTCGGTTCTCCACTTATATAAGACCCCAGCAAGAGGGCAGAGACCTAACCTGGGTCACCCCTACTGTCTTAGTCCAATCAAAGACTCTAAATTGATCTAATAAAATGTGATGTAATTAAAGTTCCCTTAACTGAATGTAATCAAAAGGCCCCATCTACACTGTGTTTGCAGGCACAGGGATGGGTTAGCTTTATTTTCTGGGGTCCACAAAAGACAAACCAGGACACATAGGTATCAACAGACTCTGGATAAAAAATAGCTAATATCTGAATGCTTAAGTAATCTATTAATTATTAATATAAAAGCAATCTTGGATACAGAAGCAATCCAACCTGAACATCCTGATATAGTCTTATTTTGGCACCATCAAAATCTTCATCTCCAACTTGCCTTACCACCAGGATACTTCACATGCCTCAAACCCAAATTCAATTAGTCTTAAAACCCAGGAGAAAGGAAGGGAAAAAAAATTTCCTCCTAGTCCTTAGAAGGGGGTATTTCTGTCAATCAGACTTTCACACTCATTCATCAAAGTTCCCACATCAAACCAGTCATTCCTGTTCACTTTTGCTACTACTTCAGTGTTGGTCTCATAATTTCACATAAGAGCAACTGCATTATTCTCCTAACTGGTACACCCTATCTTTGTACATCCTGCAGCCTTCTCCCCATAATTCATTGCACACATTATTGACAAAGTAATCCAATATCCTCTAAACATCATATCATATCCAATAATTTTCCTCAATAATCCTTTGGTGAATTTTCTTTGCTTTCATGATAAAGTTAAATACTTTATTCTTTTTTCTACCTATTTCTTCACTCAAATCTTCTCCCTTGAAGTATTTTTTTAAACATATTTTCTTTTAATAGTCCTTCATGGAGAATCCTAAAATTCTTTTCTGAATACGTCAGGTTCTTTATGATCACTTCTTTCTTTATATCTATTATTATGTGTATCATGCATTTGAGATTTTATGTAAGCTACCTTATGCTGTAAATGGTCTTTGTTCTGTTCAATTCTTTTCTCCCAAATTGGGAGGTAAGAACCTATTGACAAGATCTAGGTCTAACACTTCTTTGTAACTCTAGCATCTAGCCAATACCTCAAATCTAGTGACTACTGAGTATATTTGGTATTATGTTATTAAGGCTCATTATTTGCTACAGAGAGGGAAAATACTGCAAATTACTTACTCTCATACAATAACATAGAGAGAGAGTATATATAAAGAGAATAAGAAAACACTTAAAAATGTAGAAAATTTCAGTCCTATATTAATAAAAATTCAAAGTATCTGCAGTTTGCATACTTTACTCAATTGTCTTCCAAGATGATCACAGTTGAGCAAGATCAACTATGTTCCACTGTCCTTCAGGGAAATAGGTTTCATCTCCTTGGTCAGTTTAGAATGTAGATGCAGATTTGTTTCATCTCTCATAGAAAACAACTCCATAAAATGCTTAAATTTTAAAAAGTGAAAAAAGAACAAATGGCTTTCAAGGATAATTTTTCCTCTACATATATTTTCCTTTCTTTAAATTCCACAACAAACTAGGACTGAGATATCAGTGGATTGATCTCAGCTACACAACTTATGATTTTGCCAATAGAATTCTATCCATTCTCCAGAAAGCCTCTGCATATTCACAATTAGGAGTTTACACTCATTGGTCTAGACCCAGGGATACAAACCTCTTACAAATGCCAGTGCACTTATTAAGCGACTGGCTCATCCTTTTCCACACTAAGAATGTAGTGGTTTTTTCTTCAGCCTAAAAATAATAGTTAGAAGGCGAACTGAGCTTACATGGTATAGATACAACCAAAAGTGACTGGATCTGAGGGGAGAAACAAGTAGGACACAGAACAACCTGAACTGGCTGGTTCAGTGTGTAGTAGAGAGAAGAGCTGATGGCCGGCCTCCTCTTTCCCTCTAGCTCTTCTCTTTGACAGCAAACAGTACACGGACATTATTTGTTAGACTGCTCTTCCCATGCACGTTTTCAATTTGATTCAAAGAAATGAAAATTGACATTGCCTTCTCCCTCATTGATTGGAAGAAATCAATTTGATAGTGAAAATATTGCTAATTCTAGGGATATGGAAGATCAAAAAGTCTCTAAATTTTAAGCCATCCTCAATAAGAAACTTAAGCTTGAGTTTTTACAAGTTACTGAAAACCTGTGGATGGAATTGTTTTTTATTCCTGTGTAGAATTACAGATTAGTAATAAATATGATTAGGTATCATTATATCATGTACCAAATTCAAATATGGCAAAAAAATTAAACATGATCCAAAATAATTGCATAATTGTGATACCAATATTCATGTCACCAACTGTGAATGCATCATTATGGTCTTTTGGATGCCCCAATTATGAAAATTTGGAAAAATACTAAATAAAAATAAATTTAGTTGGGCTAAGAAGGAAATTAAAAAGCAAGTTTTTCCAAAATTGTATGGGAACTGTGTACAGAACATTTTCATGTGAATTATGTAAAATAATGACATCAAATAAAATGTTTTAATTAAAACATTGATTATTTTCTCAATTAAAAAGTTATACTTTAGGGGAGTGGACACAGCTCAGTGGTTGAACACCTGCTTCCCATAGATGAGGTACTGGGTCAATCCCTAGTGCATCCTAAAATAAAAGTTCCACCTTAAAAATCAACACATACTTGTTATAGAAGTGTTATATAAAATGATGTAAGAAAGCAAAAGCTAAAAAAGAAAATTAATAAGCAATTTCCTCATGCAGGCAAAACCTCCATTTATCTTTGAGTTTGTGTTTTTCCATACCATTTAAAATCTGAATCTATCTTTTTTTTTTACAAATATGCATTCATACTACACATACAATCTTGTTATAGCTTTCTTCCAAATATACTGTACAGATTTCATGCCATTAAAAGTTCTTTATAGCTTTATTTTTGATTTCATATTTAATTAATGTTATCAAAACAATTTAACTATTGTGTGACATTCATATTTTTTCAAATTGTCCTCTATCATAAACAAGTAAGTGATGAATATCTTTGTAATTAGATCTTTTTAAAAATATATTTATTTATTTATTTCTCTCCCCTACCCCATCCCCCCCCCCCCCCCGTGTCTATTTGCTGTGTGTTCTTTGTCCGCTTCTGTTGTTGTCAGCAGCATGGGAATCTGTGTTTCTTTTTGTTGCGTCACCTTGCTGTGTCAGCTCTCCGTGTGGGTGGCACCATTCCTGGGCAGGCTGCACTTTCTTTCTTGCTGGGTGGCTCTCCTTCCGGGGCTCACTCCTTGCATGGGGGACTTCCCTACACGGGACACCCCTGCGTGGCAGGGCACTCCTTGTGTGCATCAGCACTGCATGGGCCAGCTCCACACGGGTCAAGGAGGCCCGGGGTTTGAACTGTGAACCTCCCATGTGGTAGATGGATGCCCTAACCACTGGGCCAAGTCCACTTCCCTATAATTAGATCTTTGTGCATACCCTTCACAAGTAAAATATTTTAATAACGATGGTAATTCACATAATTATGATTCAAAGTATCATTAAAAATATGAATCAAAATTAATTATTGTTTATCAAAATAAACAATAATTAATTTTGGGAACAGCAGCTTATAGCTATAAACAGGAAAATAATGTTTACTTAAAAAAATACATGGGAATGAACAAAGAAAATTAATTTCCCCACCAAAACTCTTTGGTTGCTAACTTCTCTTTCAAATTTCTAGCACACATATATGCTCACTCAACAAACATTAACTCATTGTCTGCCATGTGCCAGGTGCTGTTCAAGGAATAAGAAGTTGAGGACCACAGAGTTTCTATGCTTAAGCTGCTCATAGTTTCACAGAAGCAGGTTGATTTAAATGGAAATGAGATAAGATTACAGTTGGGAAGTAAAGACTAGTCTTATATTTGCAGCAGTCCCTACCAGTACAGATCAAACAAGGTGATAGTAATGAAAAAATTAAGTAATCATAAGTGAATAATAAAAAATAATAATACATAAAAATAAAACTAAGCTCATGATATGTTCTCAAAATTATTTAGGTAATTTGATTATTTCTGTATTACTAATCGATTGATTTTCACTATTACTAGCCACTGATGTTTTCCTGAGTTTCACCATTCTGTACCTTAACTTAAATATCAGTAAATGTAGAGTTGTGTATATGGAGTTTTCTATAAAGAGGAAATGAAAAGATTGTAAATGGATAGAGTGTTGATTGACCAAAAATAACACCATAAAGCAAAAACATAATTTAATATTTTCAAACTATCAATGATTGGTGAAAGTCTAGAATATAACTCCTTCTAATTTCCATGCTTATTCTGTCCTTTATCAGCTCTAAATCAAACTAAATCATAAGCTGTTGAATTTCTAAAGTTGAGTTCTCAAATACAATGTAAAATTTCCATCTGAAAATCAAATAAGTCCAAGAAAGTATACTTAGTGCCAATTATGCTCAAAACACAAAATTACACAGATGTATAAGGCACAGTCTCTTTCCTCAAAGGCTCACAATTAATAAGGAGTAAGAATAGTGCATTTAAAAGTAGATCAGAAGATCAAGAGTCATAAGAGAGAGATGATTTTAGATGTAACATTTTAAAGAATTTCTAAATGTTGGTCAAGAAACTCCTAAGATGCAACACACATGGATGTAACTCCCAAAGCATCAGAAGGCTAATATTATATAAAATTATATTATATTGACACCTCCAGCTTATTTCTTTTAGGATAATTATAAATAAATAAAATACATTCCATTTTGTTTGTTAGTTGAATGCTTTCCGCAGCTCCACTTCCTTTTAAACCACACTCGTGGCTATTAATGGATTATTCTTTCCAAGGCAATATCAATTAGAGGAGCGAATTGGACAAAGGCAGGATGTAAATCAATCCTTTTTCGAAGACAGAGGGCAAGTAGATAAACCAATATCTATCCCCTATAGTCTTAGCAACAAAATAGTTTCTGCCTCTAGGAAGAATATTTGAAATACAACAGCAGAGTCTTATTTTAATACTGACTTTTATTTGCTTTCATTTTTGTTTGTTTGTTTGTTTTATGATTTTGTTAAGATACATTCAAGACTTTAAGATCTATTTAAAAATAAAACAAATTTTGAGAATATAACAGTCATTTCTGAATGCTTATCTCCAAGCTAACAACGGCTATTCATATAAATTAAACTTGAGTAATCCATTAGCCTTATAGTAATTTTGACTATACCTCCTTCAGAATATATTATTCTAGTAACTCCAAAAATAAATGTTCAAGGGCAATACAAGTGGAAAATATTAAATCTTTTCCCTTGTAAATAAACCATATTTTAAAGGGACAATGAGAGATCATCAGGAATTTTTCATCAGTCAAGGAATATTAATGACTACATGTCTTCACTCCACATTGTCCTATTTATCCCTATATTTGTATAAAGCAATTTCTGCTTCCTAGTTGTATAATTGGAAATTATCCAGTTGGACAAAACCCAGAACGCGCTCAATGTGGTATTCATCACCTAGCGTACTGTTGGCCTTCAGTCAATGTTAAATATTAATAACAATAAAAGCTTCCGTAAGCAAAGCCAGACAAAGTGCAGCGGAATATGAGCAATCACTCATTCCAACGCCAACAACTTCACCCTGATCATGAAAGATCATCCACGAGAGAAGAAGATAGAGTTTCTCATCCTGTTCAGACCCAATCCCTCTGGAGTTAGTTAGGCTGAATTATGACAGTTTTGTGGTGAATGAGCAATAAGATCTAAATATCATGCAGGAAATGAATTAAGTCCATTGAATGTTAGACCTCTTAAAGTACTATATTTTAATGCTTTGCTGTTGTGAGAGACAACGGTAGATTTTAAGTTGGGCTGCAAATGTTACCCTGTCATGGTAAACTCTTACCATTGTCTCTATCGCTCTCAGACCAGCAAAGGAACAGAAATCAATTACATGAAAATTGCAAAAAAAATTTGGATTCTATAAAGAGTTCCATTTCCAGTCTGGCACTTACATTGTGTGTTCTAGGGTGGCCTTCTAACAACATATGGGAAAAACAACAAGTGCTCCCAAACAACCTTGGCAAAACCATGATTGCAGAAAACCTAGGACTGTATTTGGCAAACATTAAATAAATGGGTAGATTTTGGCAAGACCTATGTTCGCTTTCTTTACAATAAAAAAAAAAAACGAAAATTCAATAACTTCTTTATATGGTCTCAATCCATATAACAAAAAGTAATTTTTCCTGTAACTGAATTTGTCATTTTTTCCATTTATTTTCCTTAATATTATCCTTGTTATATTCTATTGTTATCTTCAGAATGATGAAAGCAAAACAGAGTGATTGCATTTATATCTGTGCTATAGGTGTCTTTTTCTCACATTACCTCAAAACATCAATATCTTGCATCTTAAAGGCTAAATTCATCCCACTCTTTGCTTCCTAGTTTATTAAAATTCCTATGAAAGCATGTGGCAACAAAACTCTAACTCTGAAACCCTGTAGTGTGTTAATTAAAGAATGCTGCAGGGAGGTAAAAGATTATTATTAAAGATCAATTGATTCAATTTTTGGTGGTCAACAGACATCAAGAGGTTATAATCCTTCAGAGACAACTCCCAAGTACATGGGAAACCTGGCACTAACGGAATGAACTGAATATAGGCTCAGAAAAAAAAATAGGTCTTAGCTAACAATTAGATAATAGCTACACGAAATATGCATTTATAGTTGAAAATGTTAATTGAATATTTCACACAGAGAGTATTCTTTCCCTTGGACTAGCTGACATACCAAATATGAAATGCTATCTTGTTTATGAAAGCATTCACATTTAGGTAGCTGTCCCTAGGGTCTGGCAAACTGGCATTGCTATCTGGGTCCCATCCTTTGTGCAGCCCCCCGCGCTTTCACAGGCTGTGGACGGCTGCTGTGCAGAGACCAAGTAGGCGGCATGGAGAGGAAAGGTGGTCTTTCTACCATCTGGTGATCAAAGACCCTTGGGGGGCTCATATTAGGTCACAAGCTTTTCTGCCACCATATGACAGGAACTTGGCCAAACACCCTCTTTCTGTTTCTCCCAGTCCTCTTGTGGCAGCATGTGGGATGTGTGGGTATGTCCCTATGTATGTGTAATTGGCCTTTCCAACCCATTCCCAGCAGAGCAGCCAGAATCATCTTTATAAAAGATAAATCAGATCATGCTCTCCCACTGCATTTAGAACAAAATCCACACTCCTTGGGTTATGAGACCCTGAATGAACTGGCTCCAGTCCAATATCAAATTCTTTCCACTTTCCCAATTATTCACTATGCTCTGACAACTCTGACTGACTTCCTTATTATCCTGAATAAACCAAGATTTTCCCCCACTTTTGATGCTTTACACTTCCTCTTCCCTGTTCAGGGAAAATGTTTCTCCAGTTTGGGGCATGGCTCCTACTTTCCATCCTTTAGACCTTGATACAAAGTTCACTTCTTCAGAGTGGCATTCCCTGACCACTCCTCTTTAAGCAGCCTCCTACAGTTATTTTCTTATCACACTATGTATGTACTCATACAGTCATCATAATCTATATTTATTTTGGCTCTTTACAGTATTTGTTTTTCTTATTATTTTTCAGGTGCTCCCACTAGAGAGAAGCTTCTTTGAACAACCATATCCCTTTACTTTACTGTTATATCCTCAATTCCTGAGCTTTAGTGGGACTAAGTAAATATTTGTTGTTAAACAAGATATGTATGGCTGTGGATGGATAGAGGGATTGAAAGGTAACTGCTAAGGGGTGGGGGGTTCTTTTCAGAGTAATGAAAATGCTCTAATATTGATTGTGGTGATGAACACAGAACTCTGATTATACCCAAACCCACTGAATGTACACTTTGGATGAACTGCATGGTATAAGAATATATCTCAATAAATTGCAAATAAATAAATTTATGAACAAATAATTGAGTGGCTGAATGATTAAGTGGGTATTGGGGACAAGTGGTTATTGAATACAACCAATTCAAATAAATTATTTGCTTATAATTTATTCTAAGCCTTGCTTTCAGACTAGGGATGACCTATAAAATAAAGTCTGTTTTGCCCTTTTATATTTATCTTTCCTAGAAATCATATGCATTAATTAAGGAATGAAATTATATATTCATATATCTCTGATGAGCACTTATACACTTATTATACACATAAATTAATTATCTTAACCCCATATAATGGGGGGACATCCAGCACTTCTACTAGTAACTGATAAAGCTAAGATTGAGACCTAAGTCAGTTTGACTCTGGTTTGATTTTATACTACAGTTCAGCTGCTTTTATTTTCAAGGATAAATAATATAAGGCATAATCTGGAGAAATACTTAAATTCATTTAAATATATCTGGCTACATGGATAAAAATGTCAGGCTCATACTCTGCATAATATCATGCCATGGCACTAACAAATTTACAGTGAGAAATAAAACCATTGGGCATTCTATTGTTATTTTTCAGCATGTTTTTTTGAGTTTTTCAAATTAGCTTATTGTTATATCAGGTAAATCCCTTAAAATAAGTGTTTACAGAAAGAATGGACTATATAAACTTAGCTTAATAAATCTTGCTTAAGTAAACAAATGAATGAATTCACTGAAGGGAATATACCAGATTATCAGGGGTTATTTTATTTATTGTAACCATCTCTCCAATTATGAAATCTATATCATTTCTTACTTTTATTGGTCATAACAATGAACAATATTTGTTTATAATTTAATATCTTATGTTATCATAGGTGAGAATGAAAGAAATTCCCTGGGGGAAAAACTGAAATTCTCTGTCTGTAAATACTTGTTTAACTACATGATAGAGGTTTAAATTTTAGAATAACAAAATGAAAAACTGGATTCTCAAAATAAATCACTGTTAGAAACATGGGGAAACAAGGTCAAAGCAAAGCCATGGAAAAGGTACCTTCTTTCCTACATATTTCAAAACCTGGGAACAGCCAAAAGAAGCAAGAGGAGGATTCCCACAGAAATAAAAAAAGATCCAAAGTGAGGGTAAATGAAGAACTCAATATTTTGTCATTTTGCAGATGTTGTAATATCAATTTCTATTTTTTTATCAGAAATAGTAAAGGGGAATAAAGCATTCCTGGAATGGTGGAATAAAGGATTTCCAAAACATAATTACTCTGTAAGAGCAATGAGAACACTGGTCACTACTGTCCAAATCTACTTTTTCAGAGCTCTGGGAAATTAACAAAGGCCTGAAACATACCAAGGAGCTCTCATTAAAAAAAAAAAAAAAGCTGCAAGTGGTCAGAACAGTGATCTATTTTGGTGTTCAAACTTGCCTATTCTTATTCTCTTCTCCACAGCTCTATAGTAGCCTTGGAAACCAGCCACACTGCAGTCAAGGTAGCTGTGGAAACCAGCAGTCTGCTTGCCATTGGGGAGTACAGAATGGCTTTGGAATTTTCCAGAAAGCTCCATGCACAAATAGTGGTCATTATATCGACCTTTCTGGGAGCTGCCTGGAAAAGCTCCATTGATGGACTTGTTTTATTTGAGGTGACCCACTGGGAACAGCCTATCCCTAGTAGCTATTATTTAATGTGGCAGCTGCCTAAATTTATGATTTCATTTGGGCAAACAAATGTTGGCCAAAAGATGAAAGGAAAGCCTGGGGAAGAAGGTATCCATAAGAGGGTTTGAAAATTGCCAACATTTTCTATTCAGTCTAGAGGGCTCTGCACAGTTATACACCCATGTGTGTGCACAGGAAAGACCTGTAAAGGTCCTAATCTCTCACCTCTGGCTGTCCTTGAGACTCTGCAAAAGCAGAAAGTAAAGCCTAAGCACAGCTGTAAATTGCTTACCATGGAAAGCATGACCCAACTTACATATGTGGAGTCCTTAGACAACAGGTGAGAGACTTTTTAGGTCAAGACATGTCAATACATCTCAGTGCAGTTTTAGCTGACCATGCAGCTAACCTAGCAGAGTTCCACTGCTCACATGTGACAAATAATTTTATAGAATTAGTTCATGAAAGTCACTAAAAAAATTAATAGCAAAAACAAAATAGAACAATAAACAGTATGGCAGCAACAATAAACTCTAAGCGAAAGGGAGTTGCCACATTACATTATTTTAATTCTCCGGTTTCCAACAAAAATTACGATATACTCAATGAAAGAGGAAATTCTGATGTATACACAGGAAGAAAGGCCAATAGAAATTTCCCTTGAGGAAGTCCAGATATTGATTTAAAAGACAAAGACTCTATAAATAAGCATCTACATGTATATTCAAAGACCATAAAAAATAATATACCAAGAATTAAGGAAAGTGTGACAACAGACGACCTCATAAATAGGGAATATCAAAAAAGAGGTAGAAAGTATGAGAAAAAAAAAAGAAATTCTAGAGTGGGAAAATCCAATAACTAAAATGAAAATTCCCTATAAGGAATCAACAGAAGAAGATTGGAGCAGGGAGAGGAATGAACCAGTGAATTTGGAGATAGGTCATTTGAAATTACCCAGTCTAAGGAATGGAAAGAAAGAAGAATGGAGGAAAAAAAAGAAAAGACCTGTAGGACCCCCTCAAGCATACCAACATATGTGTAATAGGAGTACCAGAAAGAGAGGAGAGAGGAAAATAAACAGAAAGAATATTTAAGTAAATAATGGCAGAGAACTTACAAACTGGATGAAAAACATCAATCTATATATACAAAAGTCTCAACAAACTCCAAGTGGTATAAACTCAAAGAGATCCACATCTAGGCATGCCAAAATAAAATTATCAAAAGACAAAGAATCTTGAAAACAGCAAGAAAAAGCCACTCATCACATAAACGGGATTCTCTGTAAGATTAAAGCTGGCTTCTCACCAGAAATCAGGGAGGCCAAAAGGTGGTGTGATGACATAGTCAGAGTGCTGAAAAAAAAAGAATGCCAACCAAGAATTCTATATGCAATAAAACCACTCTTCAAAAATGAAGGTGAAATGAAGACTTTCCAAAATAAAATAAAAAAAACAGAGAATTTGTTGCTAGCCTATCCACTTTACACAAAATATGAAAAGTGCCCTTTGAGCTGAAATGAAAAGACATTAGAGAGTAGCTTAAATCCACATGAAGAAATAAAGAACACCAGGAAAGAGAATTACATAGGTAAATGTAAAATACAGTAATGTAAGTTTATTTTTGTTTGTATCTCTTATCTGCATCTATCTGATTAAAGAGATAACAGCAGTAATAATAAAACTATGTTAATGAGTTTATAATATATAAGGATGCCATTTGACAATAAAAGCACAGGGAAAGGAGCTATTATGGATTAAACTTTTTTATACTAATGAAATGTACTTTGTATTAATTCAAAATAGATTATTTTAAGTTAAGATGGCAACCACTAGGCAACCACTAGGGCAACCACTGAGAAAATAACTAAAAATATAGTAAAACAACCAACATGAGAATTAAAAGATACACTATAAATTATTTAGTGGAAGACAAAAGTGGAGGAACTGAAGATAAAATATATGACATATAGAAAATGGCAGTTCTAAATCCTACCTTATTAATAATGAGAGTAAATGTAATAGATTAAATTGCTCAATCAAAAGGCAAGAATTGGCAAAAAGGATTTTTTAAAATGATCCAATTATGTGCTACCTACAAGAGACACATTTTGCCATTGACTAGTAGGGGCAACCTGATATTTAACACTAGAATTCTGTATCTCCATCTGTATGCTTCTTCACAGTGTTGTTAAGACCATTAAATTAAATAGTGTACATGTAACAACTGGTGTACCTACTATGTAGATGCTCTTTAAGTACGTGTGTGCACATGCACATGTGTATGAAATTTGCTTTCTTAACTGGGGTTTATAAATTTATAAATTCTAGGAAAGATAAATGTAAAAGGAAAAAACTGACCTTATGTTGCTTGAGAGTGGAAATCAATTATATTCAGCAACTACTGATCCCTAATACCCACTAAATCATTCAGCCACTCAGTTATTTGTTCATGTGTTTATTCAACAACCAGTATCTATTTATTTTCCACTAACGACTACACTAATATCAGAAAAACATTGTTACAAGAGACAAAGAAGACATATATTTAAATATCTTTTCATCTCTGTTGGTTACTTTTTGAATGGTGTATCTTCTTCCATCTTCTTACTTTCATCCTTTTTGTGTGTTGTTGTTGTTGTTTTAATAATATTCTTTTTTCTTAAAGACTTATTTGTTTATTTATTTCTCACCCCTTCCCCCCCTCACCCGGTTGTCTGTTCTCTGTCTATTTGCTGCGTCTTCTTTGTTTATTTCTGTTGTTGTCAGCAGCACAGGAATCGATGTTTCTTTTTGTTGTATCATCTTGTTGCATCAGTTCTCCGTGTGTGCGGCACCATTCCTGGGCAGGCTGCACTTTCTGTCATGCTGGGCGGCTCTCTTTCCGGGAGCGCACTCCTTGCCTACGTGGCAGGGCACTCCTTGCACACATCAGCACTGCACATGGACCAGCTGCACACCAGTCAAGGAGGCCCTGGGGTTTGAACCGTGGACCTCCCATGTGGTAGACGGATGCCCTAACCACTGGGTCAAGCCCACCACCTTAACAACACTTTTAACCATCACACTGTACTGATACTTGAAGATTCGGCTCAAGCATCACCACAATTGGAGGCCTTTTTTTTCCCATCTGAGTTTCTTAGCACATCTATCTCAGAGCACGTATGGAACAATTACCATTGTGGACTTCTTTTACTTTAAAATTTTTGTCACCCTCAATGTACTGAACTCCCTAAGGATAGAGGTTGTATTTTGTTTGTATGTTTCTATGATGTGCAATACTTAGACTGCTTATTGTATGACTAAATGTGTGGATGAATTAATTCTAACTAGCTTTTGGGGAACCAATTATGTGAGGAAGGCTGTCCTATCAGGAACCCCTAGCAGAGAGAACGAGGTGATCCAAATTGAACCTAAGACAAACACTAACATAGCACATCTCATATCTGAAAAAACTAATGTTGAAAAGATAAATGTAATGTTTTACATATTCTTGGAGCCCTCCTGACATATGATTGCCTCTGTAACTTCTGTTTCTCATTCCTCATCTCAATAATAACACAAAGGAGAACTTATTCTATGAATTTTAAGCCTTGTAGAAGATCAAGAATCCAATTACACTATACATAAAAAGTAGATATTTGTCCAGGAGGCTTTTCCCTGGAAAAATAGGTCAGGACCTGAAGGATCACTTTTTGTTTACTCTGCTGATTGCAATAATTAAAGGGGTATGGGGGGATCGATTATTAAATACATACAAAACATGCACAATTACTGATCCATCATTTTGGGCTAATTTTTTCCTATCAAATTGTATATTCATGCATACCATATATTCCACTGGGTCTTTACCTTTAAAACAAAGTAGATGTGGTTAGTAGCAATGCTTCAATATTTGTTCATCAATTGTAACAAATGTACCACACAAATGAAAGATGTTATTAATTGGGGAAAATGTGAGAGGGGGAGGGAGTGGGGTATATAGGAATTGACTATATTTTCAGTGCAACTTTTCCGTAATCTAAAACTTCTTTAAAAACAAAGTTTAAAAAATAGAGCATTGGACAATTTGAAAAAATAAGGAAAAGGGGGAAAAAAAAAAAAACCACAGTGGCCACAAGAGGTTCTGAGGGGGGGGGGAGAAGGAAAAATAGGTATAACATGGGGCATTTTCAGGACATTGGAATTGTCCTGAATGACATTGCAATGATGGCAACAGGCCATTATACATTTTGCCATAACCTATAAAATTGTGCAGGGGACAGTGTAAACTATATTGTAAACTATAGTCCACAGTTAGCAGCAGTGGGTCAATATGTATTCATCAATTGTAATGAATATACCGCACTAATGAAAGATGTTGTTAATGTGGGAGAGTGTGGAAGAGGGAGGGGGTATGGCATATGGGAATCATCTTTATTTTTTACGTAACATTTATATAATCTAAAGCTTCTTTTAAAATTATTTTTCAAAAAGAAAAAAAATGGAGCTTTATTCTTGTTTTTGGTAAACATTGAAGAGAAAAATGCCAGATGAACCCAACCTAGCCGGCTTGGTGACTTCCAAGATTGAGGCTTAGAATCTAGTCAAGAACCCTTTGAGCCATGCTTCATATAAATGCATTCCAGGACAGAGGTATGGGTGACCTGCTATGTAAAACTTTCCTGCTGAATTCCACTGTAGATTAAATGATTTAATAATAGATAACTTTTGGAATGAATTGACTTTTAAAGTCTGTGTCAATTTCTGACTGCTCAGAATTAGCTGTTAATTTGAAAATGTATTCATATAAATTTTCAATAATAATAAAAGTACCAGTCGTTAACATTTCTGAGTGATTATTCTATACCAGGCTCCATATAGCTTATCTCATTAAGTCCTCTATTGGGTAGTACTTGTATTTCACTTTACAGAGGAGGATATAGAGGCTCTGAATGTGTAAATAAATTCTGTGAGGCCAATATGGTGCTGGAACTCTTACCTAGTACACAATTCTGCCAGTATTCATCAGACTTCCCAATAATTTTGGATGATATGTCAGAATTGAATAACACTTTTAATTTTCACATTATTTAAATCTCTGCTACTTCAAAAATTGAAGTTTAGGGAAAATACCCTGACAAATGATCCTCAGCTTTTTTACCTATTTTATTTGATGGATTAGCACAGTATTTTAAAAAAGATTTTTAATGCTTTGAGGTCAGGAGGTATTTGTCATTTCTATACAAATACTCCCTGCTTCCATATATCCCTGTAGATCATACAGCCTTGTAAGACATTTTAATTTCTTAAGAAATTTTTCTTTCCTGACAGACACACAATGAACAGTTTGTTTCCCTCTTTGAACTCAATTTAGCCTCCAACATAATACTTATTTCATTGGCAGAGCCCATAACATTTTTCTTTTTTGTAAGTTACATTGTGAATTTTTAATCAATTTTATTGATATATATTAATAAAGCATAAACCCATCCAAAGTGTACAATCAATTGTATTTGGTATAATCACATAGTTGTGCATTCATCACTTCAATCATTTCTAGAGCATTATTCATTTTCATTATTCCAATAATAATAACAGTTACATTGTGATTTTAATAGAAAAATTATATTAAAAAAAGAGTCATAGAAAGCTGATCCCACAGGATTAGTATTAGGTATTTGGGGGTCTATGGAGCTTTTAGTGAGTGCCTCAAATCATATCTTCTTGTTCTCCATTTCTGTGTAAAGTAGAGCCTGGAAATGCCCACAGTTCCATTGCTGAACTTTCCCTGTTAGCCATTTTTGTCTTTTAATTGAATCATGGACATTCTTTCCCTCAGCTAAATTGGAAACAGGAATTACATGGAGTGATTTTTCTTTTCATTTTTATAATATGAGAAGAATTAGTGCTTTCTTTTTGCCTCTTCTAAGAACTTTGACCAGTCCTTTATGATGTTATGCATATTTTTGTATGTTTGTAACTTTTATTGTATACTTATCATTTACGTTCATGTATGAATGATATACTTCAATAATTTTTTTTAAATAAAGATACTCATTTAAGCAATGCAAGGTAATATTTTTTAGAAATAAAGTTGTATGTATAGTAATCTATGTGCTATAATATACTTACATATAATTGACCTTGTTTTGAGGGTTCTGAAATTTGCTCAGCTGTTTTTTTTTAAAGATTTATTTATTTATTCATTTATTTCTCTCCCCCCAACCCCTGCCAGCCCCAGTCGTCTGTTCTTTGTGTCTCTTTGCTGCGTCTTCTTCTTTTGTCCGCTTCTGTTGTTTTCAGCGGCATGGGAATCTGTATTTCTTTTTGTTGCATCATCTTGTTGTGTCAGCTCTCCATGCATGTGGTGACATTCCTGGGCAGGCTGCACTTTCTTTCACGCTGGGTGGCTCTCCTTATGGGACACACTCCTTGCACGTGGGGCTCCCCTATGTGGGGGACACCCCTGCATGGCACGACTCCCCTGCGTGGCACGGCACTTCTTGCAAGCATCAGCACTGCGCATGGGCCAGCTGCACACGGGTCAAGGAGGCCTGGGGTTTGAACCACAGACCTCCCATGTGGTAGACGGACACCCTAACCACTGGGCCAAGTCTGCTTCCCTGAAATTTGCTCAGTTTTAGTTTTATATATCTAACTTCCCATAAAATCATGCCAGATATTTATCAATGCATGATTTCTTGTTTCTTTGATTTTTAAAAATGTAATGTGAAGGGTGAGGGAGCATTTTCTTTCTAACTACTTTAATAAAATTTCTTGCTATATTTTTCTAACCTGCAAAAGAAATATATCTTCCATGCAAGAGAATATGTATATCATAATTAAAACATTCGCTTTCCTGTCCAGTTTCAACTTTTAAATCTTTTAGAATTTACATCAAATTCACTGCCTAAATTGACAATCCCTGCCTAATCCCTCCAAATTCTGGGAACTTTATACATTATCTTCTTAATATTGAATGGAATATAACTACACACAGTGCAGACACAAATCTAAAATGCCAATAGTTAAAAAGAATAAACCCACTTTTAGTTATGTGTAGTCATACCCATGACTTTATCCAAATCAGTTAAGGAATTTCCTAAAATGTAATGAACTGCTGTTTGTGGTGCATTTTTTCCCTTTGTTTCTCTCAACTACCTAAGGTACCTAGTTTGAGGGGCATTTGCATATGATATGTTTACCCTCTTTGTAATCACTTTTTCAGCTAAGTAAAAACATATTACTTGTAATAAAATAAACTGAAGCTAAATAAATGCTCCCAACTACTTTGACAAATTTACTTAGAAGAGTGGCTTTTTAAAATTAACCTAGTAGTAGCAGTAAAACAGCCTAAAATTTGCTAGAGATTATTAATGCATCATTGTAAGACATAAAGGGCTTGATTCATCAGGAAGGCATAGCTTTATAAGAAAAGTCTCTGCCCACCAAAGATCCAGTCATTATGATGTAATAAAAATATTGATTGGACTTAGAATATCAGGGATTTTAGTGTTAGAAAAGGGTGCTGACTACAACGGTCTGTGTTCCATAGAATCAATGTCCCTTCCACTTCTGAATTGCATTAGCTTACAAGGAACACAGGGGTACTCAGCTTTATAGGGTATGATTTAGATATTTAATAAGGTGTGAATGAGATATCAGCTCAGCTGCGGAAACATAAGGATCTCCTTTAGTCTAGCTGCCCATTTGGTTTCTTAGTGGGTTGATATAACAACTAAAATCCTCACACTGTTATTTTCTAAATTTCCATTCAACTTTTCTAAAGCTTAGAGAAAAATTCATGTGATTTTAGACTAAGGTAGTTAAATAGAAATATTTCTAATGATGTTTCTTCAGAAGATATTTCTACTTTATTTTATACCACAGAAAGCAAATAAATGCTTCCTGGTCCTTCATAGCCAAAGTCTCCTAAATATTTGAATGGACAAAGTGTGAAAACAGAGAAAGAATACACACACACAGATATACATACATCTTAGTAAAATGTCCATGCCAGCAAGCTGAAAGAAAATTGCAATAGTCAAAAAGCATGATGATAACAAGCAAATTAATTTTTAAAAATATTTCTAATCATGTCCTTGCTTTGTCCTAAACCATTCATAGATTTCATTTGGTTAAATAAAAATGGACCAGCTCCTTACCCAGACATTCAAAGCTTTCCAGAATTCATGCCTAGCTCCCCTTAGCAAGTACTTCTCTCTCTGCCCCACTTATACAATATACACATATTGTTTCACCATAGAAATTTTTGCTCACTCTATTCAGCCTTCTCAAAATGCCCACCCCTGGATTTTTGTACGTTTAAGTTGTACACATCCTCTAAGGGCCACTTTGCCCAAGAAGTCTTCCTTAGTTTCATCTGAAGACATTTATTTCTCATGATTCCAAAATTTCCAAGGACTTCATTTGTACCTCTCACTACACTACTTTTGCATTGTCCGTATTTCCATTATTTGTGTTGAATTTACTCAAGCAAAGTCAATTAGTCCTTCAAAAGCTGTGCATATTAGGTACTCAAACAATTGCTGACTGAAGCAAGGCTACAGTAGCAGAAGAGTCACCATGACAATAACAGTAACAATTGAGTTATTAACTGTCAAACATTGGGTTAAGCACTTTATAGGCAACAGGGTGGAACTAAAGTATGCAAACTATAAATTTAATTTCCTTGAATCTAAGTGTGTAGGGTATAGGTCTCTCCAAAAATACCATTAAATAATTTTAAGAATAAAAGGATAAAGTGAATAGCATAACAATATTTACTGCTCCTATGATAGCTTAAAGCTCCAAATCATCCCTAAATTCTTATACTTGGGGAAGATTCTAGAAATGATTGAAGTCTTTAAAGAAAAGATTATCAAATTATGATGCTGTTCAGAACCAAAAAGCCTGAGAAGGTGAAGGGTAGGACATTAAATGCCACTGAAGCCTAGAAAAAGTATTTCTAGACCTAATTCATTTCCACTGTCAGTAAGGAATTATTGAGTTCAGACAATAGGAAAAGAAACTAGTAATCGAATTTGCTGCAAATTCTGTTTGTGTTGATCCTTCAAGTTCAAACTTCTCATTTAATAATGCTGCAGTGTTTAGGAAGAGAGCTGGGGAAGCTGGACTATTCATTTCTATAATTAAAGAGATACCCAGTCACTGAAATATAATGCCCTTCTCCATGATTGACAGCCACTATGATTGGATGTTAGTAGTGGACCACATGTAAGATGAATTCAGGTAATCTCTAATTTTTTTTTTTACTCCTTCTCTCAGAAATGCCTCAAATTGACACTAATTTGATAGTCTCAAATCCCAGAGCCCGTTGGATTCTGAGAACAGAATGCAAAGAAATTCTCCTTGGTGTCAGTCAGTAAGTTTCTCTTTTCTTCAGGTTTCAAACGGTGATTGACAGGAAGAAAAGAACTCTCACTGCTACAACAGAGATGAACTTGAAACTTGAATTGGAAGTATCTGCTCTAGATTTTTTTTAATTGTGATACCAACGATGATAAAGAATGGAGGATAAAGAGTTCCTGGGAAGATAGAAACCTCCAACAACCATTGTCAACATCAGATGGCACGAGCTCAACTAAAGGAAAGTCAATGTTCACTGAACACATTTTCCCTCCTTTATCCATTTGTGTAGCACAAAATTAAGGTTTAGAGATCAAAATAAAGGGTCCCTACTCTGTATGCTCTTTATCCATGACTTTCCCAGAAAATAGAGTACAATGAGTGCTTAGCCAAAGGCACTGTGTGAATGAGGTGTAAATATGAGATGAGTAAAATAGACTATAAAAAACAGAAATACATTCTTTCTCAAAAAAAAAAAAACAAAAAACACACTAAAGCAAGTTACCTAGTTTCTGTGTTTTAGATGACCTATGGTTTCCAGAAAGAGGCCACACACATACACACTGAAGTTACCAGGGATGAAGATCCTGGGTGGACCAGAAGGAGTCATTTGGCAGGATTAGATGCAGCACATCCCAGAGCTTTCCTTTGCTCTGGTCAAGTGAGTTTTTCCAAACCAGCTTAGCTCTAACCAGGTCTCAGGAGACTGATTCTGTGTTGCCTTACAAATCATTTCTACTTCTATTGCTATATGGAAAAAGCTTGCACAACCTGGACAATTTTTGCTTCCACTTCTGGAATGCTAGGTATGCAATATAAGATTTGGGATTAGGTATTGCATGAACAGGGCTACCTCCTCACCTAATGGAAAAAGAGAGTATGTTCACAACCATTAGGGATTGCTATATCCAGTGTCCCAAAAATCAGTTTACCCACAGTATTACACTTTCCAAGGACAAGAAAATCAAAGCAGAAAAATAATTGTATCATATTTCTAGGTATCTTTTTTTGTCAGGTTGCTCGGAAAAATACCACACAATCTTTTTGATTTTTGCTTTTTTCTCGTGCTGTACTGTAGCCCTTCTGGGTCTCACATTTCACTTATCCACTCTCCTAAAGCGGACATTCAGCTTGTCTCCAACTCCCTGTGACCACAGACGTCACCATGAATGATGACCTCGTTTGTATCCTCTTACAGATGAGTGAGAGACCTTCTTTGGGACATACATTCAGGAATAAGATTTATGGGTCATGGGGCACATACAAGAATACTTACTGTAACAAAAGTAGCGCCATATTGCTGTCAAGAATGGCACCAACACACAATACTCCCACCAGTGTAGGAGGGTTAGCACAGTTCCACGTACAGCTTTCCAGTTTTTGACTGCAGAAAAATATAAGCTGACATCACATTGTTCTTTTCCTTCTTTGGTAGGTTATTCTCTTTGAGAAGAAAACAATAAATTTATACCATTTTTATGGGAAATACAAGACAGAGGCTTACTTTAGAAAGCCAAGGGAAAACCCATTTCATTGTGCTCTGAATATTTTATCAGAGATAAACCAATTTACAGCGAATGAGGGGTGAAAGATGGGTGAGTGTCTAAACTGACAATTTGTTCCAAGTACTGCTACCCTTTAGAAGAACATAGAATGTTCAAGACTTACTTCTTCTAAGTACCTAAGACAGTGAATTACAGTTCCTTAAATGTAAAGAAAAAAGAATAATTTGTCAAATAGGGACATACTTACATACTTAGATTTTTGACATGCTTACATAAAATAAAACAGAAAATTCAGCTTGACTTAGAAATTATGAAAAAAATTATTGATAAATTCTATTAATTATAAATATACACTTACTACTGTAAAATTAGCTGTTCAAAGAGGACAAAACATATATCAATAAATGTGAAGAGTTTTTAAATTTCAAATCTGTCTGAAAGTGATATATTAGTGGCAGTTCTAAAATATATCTACATTATTCTTTTGGAAAAATAACAATAGTGATTTTGAACTGCCTGATTTCCTTCTCGAAAACAAATTTGTATAAGTCTAGCTCTAAGTTATTAATGCATTCCATAGATAAATATATAAAATTATTTCATTATTAATATATTTATATGCCTGGTTTTTAAATGGGTATAATTTATTCTTGGCCAGAAAAATGATCATATTTGTGTCTCAACCTTTTATAATAATAAATTATCCTTTTCTCCACTGATAATATAATTACATATGATATATAAGCAGAAATCTCAGTCTCAGCTCTGCATCCCAGTGTTTATAACACCGCTTGGTACAGGATTGATGCTTAACAAATACATATTAAAAGGATATATTTCACTGTGTATTTATGCTATCAAAAATGTGATGAATTTAGAATTAGGATACATGAATTTTAGTTTAGAATCATTCACTTTTGGAATCACTGAAATAAATACTCAAATTCTGCATGATTAACCTAACTTGTGCTGGGCATTGAGTTCATTTGGAAGCTGCTCTGTTTTCATAAGAGAAATGATCTGACGCCTTTAGTAAGGCATATTTTAAATGAAAGAGACATTCAAAAGAAAGGCAGCTTCATGAAAAAGTTCCATGCATGGACATAATAAGATTTCTTTTGAAAGGAATAATCCTAAGGAATAGGATAGAGGAAAGGAACATGAAAACTTTAGACAGTAGGTAATAAATAGTCTTGGAAACCTATGAAACCAATCTGAAACAGGCTCAGAAATGAGAAGATAATGTCATTTCTCTAGGTACAACTTTAGTTACAAGTGTAATTTAAGAGACTTAAAAAGTAGCACTACAGTTAAGAGGTCGATTTCTGAAGTCACTGCTGGGTCAGAGTTAAGTTCTATCTCTTCCTTTCTGTGTGATCTTGGGCCAACCTTTTAAAACTTTCCTCATCTGCTTGGAGACAATCATATCAATAATATAAACTACTTTGGGTTGTTGTGAAGATTAACAACTTAATCATGTAAATTGCATGACATAATAGCACTCCATGAATATTAACTGTTATTGCTGCCATATTTAAGTTGCCTTTTTAGGAGATTTGCCCCATCAGTGCATAACAATTTTCTTTTCCTGAGATTTGATTCCAACTTTTGGAAGAGCCAATGACAGTCATTTATCTTTTGTCATTGGGATCCTGATTCTTGGTTGATTAGATCAAGTACATCCTGGGATGGCGGTGGGGGGTGGGAGGAGATAAGATATCTGATCCAAGCTTGACTAGGTTATCTCTCACAGTAATTTGGAATTGGTTCTGTAAGAAACAAAGTTTCTCAGAGAATTTAAGTGTAAGGAGGAAAAAAACACTTCAATGCTAGGTGGGGTCAGATCACCAAAAGAATAGAGGAGAGAAAGTGCAAGAAGAGTGGAACAGATTCTCAAAGAGATAAAAAATAAGCAGTAAAAGATGAATAATGGTGTTTTCTCCATCATTTTTTTAGTTTCTGGTTCATTAAAATTCAAAGGACTTGTTACCCTTGTCTCTAAAAACTATTCAACCATATTTCCTTTTTAGAATAGCTTATGTTGACTTCTGTTATTCGCAACCGAAAGAACTTTGAATTAGGTTCTAATATGTAATAAAACCAGTGTGTTTTGGCTTTCTATTAATTTTAATCCTAATTCTCAATCAGTAAAACACAATGGCCTTTGTATTTTAAAGATGCAGCATCAAAATTGTGTGTGGATGTGTGGTTATATTCATCAGCTTCCCGTGAGTTAAGAAAGCGTAAGATTGGGATAAGGTACAGTACAAGGATTCCCCTGGTGGCAGCTGCTCCAAGTGCATGGATTACTTTAAAATCCTTGTACCACTTGTGTCATATTCCAAAAACAAAGATCATATGCTCTGGGTCATTCTATATTCTGGAAGCCAGTATAATAGAAAATTCAAAGCAATACTTTAAGGAAACCACTGATCCCTTCATAAGGAAAAAATATTTATTTTTTATCATCTCTTTTCATAAATTATTTTTGGCTATCTATCCATGCATACAATGTCCAAAAAGGAATTATTTACCTGACTCTAAAGCCGATATATGCATTTTTCAGGAAGTAGCAAATACCACATTTATATTTTCTTTTCCTTTACCAAGTGCTATCTGACACATCTTCTTCTATTTAAAAATCAAAGACTCACATAGAAACTGTATCATTCCCTTGGGCATGAATATCTGTAATAAATATACCAGTACTTTGGTTGCAAAGAGAATTAAGAATGCTTTAGCTATTTAGCATTTCATGAATGACAGTCATACCCATGCGTCACATGTAGAACAGAATAGAAACTGTAGCATTTGTAGCATATATAGGCTTTAGGATGAACTGCTTTGGTAATTTGACATTGATAGCATATTGCAGTGTTCTTGAGAAATAGAACTCTTCTGTTAAAAGATATTTATCTGGGTTAAAAGATAAAAGAAACTTCTCAAAACAAAGTAATACATATCACAATCTTTCTGGGGCAGTGTTTGGCAATATATATCAAAAGACAAACATCTGCATGATATCGGATTTGTATCACCATTTATAAAATTTATCCTAATGTATAAGAGAAAAATGAAAAGTGATACTCCTTATCATGTAATCACAATCCTTAAAAAAAAAGAGGTAATATAATTATATTCTATAAATAAGGCCAGATTTTATAAACTAGGGTAATCCATAATAGAAATACTATATAATCAACAAAAGTATTTGTGGAAATACATGTATGTAATGCGACTATGTTGACAATACTTATAGACACACAGAAGTGTATATGTATTTGCGTGTATTTTGAATTGCAAAGGTATTTACAACATATAATGCAAGGCACTTTTTTCAGCTGTCTGTACTGCTTTATTTCATCTAAAGTCCAGATGCAATGTTTCTAGAGTCCAGATGATCTACTGGGGAAAATTATAAGTGCCACCACTTCTCTGTCAAAGGCCATTCATTGTTTTGTTCTCTAGTATTTTGGAAAAGAAGGAGTAGGTTCAATTTGCTTCTGGATCAGTCTATACTGCTGCTTTTAAAATTTTATTCATTTAATTTTTGAGTAGTTAATATATTCATGAGCTTCAAATGTCAAAACTATAACAAAACATACAGAAAAACCTCCCTTTTCTTCTTCTTTTCCATTAATTAAAAAAAAAAAAAACTGCCATACATCCTGATCCTAAGCTGAAAACTATTAGATTTTTTCCCTATATTTATCCAGAGTTTCCTTATGGAGGTACAAGTAAATAAAGGTGTAGATTTTTACCCTTCCTAATTTAAAACAAAAGGTAGTATAAGACACAAGCTATTCAATTGTTGTTAGGCAGAGTGTTCTGTATATATCAATTATATCCTGTTGGTTGATAGTATACAGCATCTAATGCTATTCTTCTATAACCTTTTTCATTTTCTGTCTGGGAGTTTTCATCAATTTCTGATAGTGGCATGCTAAAATTCCCAACCATAAAGCTATATTGTGGATTTGTATGTTTATCCTTTCAGCTGTATTAGTTTGTCTTCATGCATTTTGAGGCTCTGTTGTTTGGTGCATACATATTTAGAGTTGTTATTTCTTCCTCATAGGTTGATATTTTTCTCATTATGTAATATCTTCTTTGTCTCCAGAATTTTCATTGCTCAGAAGTCTACTTTCTCTGTGTTTAATGTAGTCATTCTTTTTTTTTTTGATTGTTTGCATGGTAAATATCCTTTACCTTTGTTTTTTAAAATTTATTGAAGTATGTCACTCATACATAAACATATGTAAACAATAAGTGTGTAGTAATAGTTGTGAAATTACTAAACTAGCATATATAACATCATACAGGGCTCTCATACCTCACCCTACCACCATTATCTTGCATTGTTGTGAGACATTTTTAACTAATAATTTAAGAGCATCCTCAAAATATTACTATTAACTGAAGTATCTTACATTTGGTGTATTTTTCCCCCAACCCACCCTATTATTATTTTTTATATCATTTATATATGAACATACATAAACAATAAGTGTATAGTAAAAGTTGTAAACATGCATAACATAATACAGGGGTCCCATACATCACCCCTCCACCAACACCTTGCATTGTTGTGATATGTTTGTTACAAACTATGTAAGAGCATCATCAAAATATTACTACTAACTATAGTCCATGTCTTACATTTGATATATTTCCCCCCCAACCCACCCAATTATTATTTTTTAAAGTATATTTTTATTATAGAAGTTTGGAAGTACAAAACAGCACATGTGCAGAATTCCCATACAACAAACAGCCCTCTATCAACACACCACACCATGGTGGAATATTTGTTATAGATTATAAGATAATATCATCAGATTACAAACACTAACCATGGTCCATAGCATACATTTGGCACACTTTTTCCATACTCCCCCAATGTCAACGCAGTATATCTTTGGCATAGATGCATGAATATTACAATATTGCTGTTAACCACAGTCCACATGTTACTCCACTTGTAGTTTTCCCATGCTTCTCCACATTCCCACCACCCTGCAATAGTGATGTATATCTATTCTAGTTCAAAAAGGACACTCTTGCATTTGTATCATCAACCACAATTCTCATTCACCTCTGGGTTTGCTGTATTATTAAGTTTCTAGATTATTCTCTAGTTCTCTTTCAATTGGCATTTACATCCTTAGACTACCATTTCCAGCCACATTCCCATTTAAATACCAGCTGTTATAAAGTGTTACCATCAGCTCTATACATTTCCACACTTTTACAGTAAAGGTAATTAAAACTTCTACACACATTAAGCATCAGGAACATCCTTTACTCAAACCTACATGTGTCATTGTAGTTAAATGAGTTTCTTGTAGTTAGCATATTGTACTCAATGCATGTTATGATAGAAAAATTTACATTGCTTTTTTAAAATGCTGATGTTGGGGTTCTAACCCTATAGATTCTGATTTAATTTGTTTGTGGGGGTTCCAAACTTTGTATTGTACTATTCACCAGGGTCAAAACCTCAAGTACTCATTGATTCCTCTTGTGTCTTCATTTCTTACATAACTAAAGCCTATATATTCTTCTGTGGAAATTTATTTCAACCTCTCTTTTTTTCTTTCTGCCTACCACTGTGCTAATTCAGGCCTTTATTAATGTTACTAGGATTAGCATAATAATAACCTCCTAAATATCCTCTAGTTTTCCTTCTGGAAATGGATAGTTTCTGTTTAGTGAGGATGTCTAATGTGCCAGGTAGAGTGCTATGTGTATCATTTAGATCTGACAGTGATGTTGAAATAGAAATTTTACCTTCTTTGCCATATTATGAAGGTGGAAGCTGAAGCAACTAGAGATTAAATATCATGTCTAAAAGTGACAGAATTGTGAACAAAAGCCAAACCTATCTAATTTTTAATATCTTCTATTAAAACATTTTCTCTCCGTTTCTCTTATTCTGGATGAGATGTTTCCTTGTGTCAAAATTAAATGCTTTCTGTGGCATCTCTACTTCATGTTCCTTGAGGGTAGGAAATTTATGTACCTTTCACACAAATGTTGTTTTATAAAATTTACTCATTTTAAATTACTTAGAGAAATTCGATTGATAGAATTATTTAAAATACATGATACAGTTTATTTGAAACTTGAGATACTGATTTTCTATCTTCCTGAGATTTTTTTCTGTTTAGTAAAGCATAATTCTTCATTTTCATATTATGAATTTACTCCCAAAATCCATTATTCAAATATAGTGTAAAGATAAACATGAGCTCTTTCATAATGATACTGCAACAATTCCAAGTTAGTGAGAGAAAGATTTAGCTGCAAAAATTGACTTTTTGAAATTAAAAATTATCTTATGAAGAGACCCGCTAGCGATGGTAGAGTGTGAGTGAAAAATTGTGCTTAATCAAAATTATCCTTGAAAATTCCTTAGAATAACATAGCAATATATAACATATCAATATATCTAGCAAGATCAGATTAAATAGGGTCACAAATGCTTTGCAGCAACCATTTTTCCTCCCCTTGCATCTAGACTGGTATTGCAACTAGCTGCAGCCAAGAGACGACAGTTAAAGTTACCCTGTAAGACTTCTAAGGATGTTGGAAAAAGCCTTACAATTTTGCAATTTTAACTTTCTTCCCCCTGAGATCTTGAGACCATCTTGCTTTGAACTCCAGATTGAGAAACCATGTGCGAGAGAAGCCGTGGTAGAAGAACTGAGGTGGCACAGCTGAAAAAAATCACCAGTTCGTAGTCATGTGACTAAGGCCATCATGGATCTTTCATTCTAGCTGAGCTACCCCATCTTTGCAGGGATATGGAAGTAGAGGCGATCATTCCTTCTGACCAGCAGCGCCCTTTACAATGAAATGGCTGCTATTTTAAATCATTTGCATTGTGATGGCTTGTTAACCAAAAATAGATAACTGAAGAAGCCTGTGTTAAACTGGTGTTAATCTAATCTTTCTTTCTTTGGTTTGATGTCTTGTAATAAGAATGCATGTGATATAAAATAATTTGTATCTTTGAACACTAGAATCACAGTTAGTCTAGTGAGTTGCTCATGAGTATTAGTCAGGGTTCTCCAGGGAAATGGAATCAACAGGATATATCTGTCAATAGTATGCGATTTTGTAAGAGTCTCTCACATGACCGTGGGCATGCACAAGTCCAGGTTCTGCAGTCAGGCTGCAAACCAGGGCCTTTATGAAAGTCCCATGAAGGTCCTTGATGAGGTTCTGGGAAATGCTGGCTGTCCAAAGATGAGCTGGGAAATTCTCTCGAAATGCTGGAATCACTTCCCCTTTTAAGGCATTCAACTGATTGAATGAAGTGTCCTTCATTGCTGATGGCAATCTCCCTGATTGAAGTAAATATAATCAGTTGTCTATGCAGTAAAGTCACTGGAGACTAAAGTCCATAAATGTCCTTGCACAATTAACCCAGTGCTTACTTGACCAAACAACTGGGCACAATTACCTGGATGAGTTGACACATTAGCTTAACCATCACATCATGCTATCAGGAGCATGAAGGAACTGATTCAATTGGAGATCGGACAATTCCTATTCCCCATCTCAGAATCTTGGACAGACTTCTACTGCTTATCTGGCAGATAAAATGAATTGATATAGAAAATCTCAAACTTTCACACAAGAGGTTCATGAAGTCACAACTCCCAAAAAGATGTCCAAATTTCCTCTAATTATAAGGACACCAGTCATATTGGAATAAGGCCCACTCTTAACCAGTTTAATCTCATCTTAAAATCAAAGATCCTGTTTCCAAATAGGGTCACAGTAATAGGACTGGAAATTAGGGCTCGACCATACCTTCTTGGGGGATACAATTTGATCCATAACATCTATTTTGTAGGCTCATTCATCACTTGATCAACAAATATGTATTGAATACCTAGTATTCAAATATCTTCTCATTATGTTGTGAGGGTAAAGTATGTAAAGCATGAAGGTCATAACTTGCCTTGTATTAGTTGTTCAATAAATAACATTATTATTGAAAAAAAAAAACTCCCAAAATGATAAAGTTAAACTTTGTCCTCTCTTTGGACTATTTCCTAACTCAGGGAACTAAAGTCTATAACAACCAAAAGTTGTGTCTTAAACTTACAATGTTTAGATGCTTAATTGGCGTCATATATCTGTCAGTTCCCCCAATTACCACCCCCATCTTTCTCTTGTCCCACTTGACATATTTCTTTACTCATTCGACCCCATATAACATACTAAAAAGTACATATATACTGGGCAGAATTTATGGGTGTAGCTAGAAGGACCCATGATACAACACATTGCAATACCAGGTGACAAGATACATACCATAAAATGAAGAACCCCAGATAGGCATAGGGTTTGGAAATTCAATTTGCATGTATGCTATCTTTTCAGCGCATTCAACAATCAAACAGGGATGGTAAGACAAGAGGACACTTCAGTAGAGAAAAGTGGAAGCCAATAATTACATCCTAGAAATATGGAAACTGATTTTGGATATAAATATCAACCTCGCCTTAAGTGGTATAACTGGACAGGAAATTTAACCATTGAGTAAGTGGAGAAGTTCTAGGTGATTGCATCAATATCTACCACCTCTGTTGGAAAGCAACAAAATAAAATAAATCCTACATCATATGAAGATGTAAAAAGGAGTTAAAATGAATGGACGTTAAAATTACTGTAGTACTAAAGAAAGTCTCAAAGGAAAATTGTACCTTTGATTTAGAAAAATGTAAGGAAATTCATAACTAAATAAAATTCAGGAAGACCAGGTCTCCAGGAAAACTGGAAGAAAAGGATACAAGGAACAAATTGGAGATATAAAAAAATACAAATAATGAAAAAGGAGATGGTTATTATAAGAGATTATTACAGATTAATACAAGAATAGGATTAAAATGCATGGGAAATTACACTGAGAAACAGAATGAATACTGGGAGAAAATGAACTACTCACCTAAAGGACAAAATTGAGAAAGGCCTCTGAAAAAGAAGAAAACCTCTAAAAGGTGAAAATGTTCAAAGTGTTCATGATAAATATGGATAATAATGAATAGTAATATATGGATTGTTGTTGATCCTGAAAAACCAGAACAAATATAAGAAGCAAAATGATGAAAGATATTACTGAAGAATATTTTCCCATTCTGTAAAAAAAGATGTGTATGCAAAATGAAATTCCTTGCCAACTGAAGAAAAAATGTCTAGATATAACCCCCAATTTTTGAATGATAAGTGTAAATATAAATATCTCATTAGATATCAAGACAGAACAATCAGTTTCCAAAGAAATAAAGGAAATTAGATTAGTCCCAGGCTTTTCCTCTGCAATACTAATTTTATTAAGAGATAATGGAAAAGCATTTATACAGATTTGAGGTAGACAGGCTATGATCCCACAATGTCATCCCCAACATAGTTGTTTTTTAGTTGGAATGCAATAGACAGACTTTCTCAAATATGAAGTGGCTCAGTATATGTAACTATTACTTACTTTAAAAATCACATGATCAATAGATAAATAAAAATTTTCATGTCAAAGTTGGGGAAGTTACGATATAAATGACTTAGTAAGATTTACATTATTTGATTTAGATATGACACTGAAAACTGTGGCTGAATTGTATATTTTCCAGTAGACTCCACAGCTTTTTTATGATGTTCTGTCCTGAGGATCCCTTAGTTGTTCTCCTATTGTATTTCACTCCTTCCTCAAACCTATAAAAAGGGTTTATTTTGCAATATTCTTTACTACACAGGAGAGATGACACTGTTCTCTATGTTTGAGGTCTGGTTAAGACAATATTTAGTACTGTTCTCATCAAAGCCTAAATAAACTTTTTCATTTTTGGACCATTGTATTCAGAGATTCAATAAGCATACTGTTTTAATGTCTCTTATTAAAAAGCAGAACTACACTGAAAAACATATTACCAATATTCATTGCCAAGAAAATTAAGCAATAATTTTCACTCTTTTAAAGCTCATATTGAATGACCTATGTAATTGGATGTTCTTTATTTGGGAGAGACTAATACAGCACTCTGTGGAAAGGATTATTTGTAACTAAGCTCCCTTTATATCATCTTCCACCTATGACTTATGAATGTTACTGTTTTAACTTGTTTAAAATCCATTTATATAATAGATTAAAATTATGTAAAAAGGTTTAGAATGTACAGAATGACTATGATCCAGAATTATATTAAAAAATTTAGTATTTCTCTAATGGTGATTTTATTTTCCTTACTTTTTTTGTATTTTTCAAATTGCTAAGATAATAATTTATTATTTTTTAAGCATAAAATGATATTGCTTTAAAAATTGGAAAATATAAATTTTCATATACTCTATTATCCTAATTATATATAAAATATGCAAAGCAAAAGAACTGGCAGGATATTGCACTGAAGTGTTAAGTGTTTGTGGGATGACAAGTGATATTTTCCTACCTTCTGCCTTTCTGCATTTTTATTTTTTTATGATAAACATATTTTACACTTGAATGAAAAATAGAGAGTTTATTTTAAAAAGAGAAATATAATTAAAATAAGTACAGACTCCCAGTAAAAGTCAAAGGTAAATATTCCAGGAAAAATAAAAGAAGTTTGTGACCTTACTTTTTCAAGGATCACAACTAAACAATGATGAGGTGTAAGAGTCAAATAAATTTTATCAGTGACTGAAGAAATATTTGGATTTTGGCCAATATGTGGAAAGTTTCAAAATATTACAAATATCAAAACAAGGGACTGATAGGGAAAAAATGGTAGTAATAGGACTTGTGGCAGTTCGAGTTTATGAATTCCAAAAAGAGCCATTATGTTTGCAAACTGGTCTATTCTTCTGGGTGTGATCCCCTTTGGTTGTATTAAATTCAGCCAAATGTTTTTGATTAAATTATGTTAAAATTAGGCTTTATGCTTAAATTATGTTAAAATTATGTTAAAATTAGGGGATAACTCATGTTAAGTCCTCACCCCCTTCGTAGGCTGATACAAACAGGCACTCACTCAAGAAGACACAGAAGATATATGGGAAGAGAGAGCTCCGTAGATGCCAGAGGAGAGAATTTTGTCATGACATGAAAGAGGAGAGAACTTTGATCCTGCGGCCCTGGGAAGAGAGATAAGCCCTATGCCAGCCTGTCCCTGAGAAAGAGGAAGGCTGAACCCTCACAGAGATCAGCAACCTCTTGCTTCAAGATGTGGCAACTGACTTTGGTGAGAAACCAGCCTTGAGCTGGACTATTTAGGGCCTTGTAACTGTAAGCTTTTTTCCCTAATGAATACCCTTTACAAAAGCCAACTGATTTCTGGTACTTTGCATTAGCACCTCTTTGGCTGAGTAATACAGGACTGAAGAAATATCTCTCACCATGTTACCTGAACAAAAGGTTACTAAAGCAATCACAGCCCCAGGCCCTAATGTCAGAGTAGTTTTTTTGGAGGAAACTACTACAACACAAAAAGCCAGATGGAAAAAAATGTCACTAAATCTGTTGTGTGAGTCAGAGGAGCAACATCTAAACTATAATAGAACAATTTTGGTTTATTAAACATCTACACTATAAAAATGAGTTTAACCATCTTAATAGAAATGAAGGCATAGTTTCATTATTTTGAGGAAAACATTATTAGTGTAGAATAGATAAATAGCCTAAAAAGAAATTTAAAAAATCAGTTCACTAAATATTCCTTGATAATCTAGCAACAAAAAATAGAACATGAGCTTGTCAAAGACAAAATGTCTATTAAGTAATTTTGCAAATACTACCTGAAGCCCTAGTATGGGTAGGGAAGATACATGCTCCTGGCAGAGGATAAAGTATGGATTTACTAACATCCTAGTGCAGAAATCTGTCATTCTGTCTGATGAATAACAGGAGGATAGAGTACAGCATGAATGAAAAAGGAAAGCTCAGTGAGGTAGAGCTCTATAAATTATATCCAGTAGTAAAGTTACAGGATTCAATTTCTATTTTAAATGACATATTATAGGAGTATTGAGACATACAGATGCAGTGTAGTGGGGGGTGAGAGGTGCATCAGTCAGGGTCTAGTAGAAAATAAATGACACACAAAGGGAAAATTGAAGAGTGATTAATGAAGTGTCATCATACAAAGGTGTGGACAGGGTTAAAAGAAACCAACAAGGATTTCTGAAATACTGCAGGGCTAGCAACAGCCTGAAGGGGCAAGTGAGACCATTTATAGGAATCCAGAGAAAACTATAGCTGCAAAAGAAAGCTCCCTGAAATGGAAGGGCCTGGTAAGGAGGAAACATGTGACTAAAAACTCCAAATTCCTGCAGGTGCCTTCAAAGTGTCAAACCCAGTGGAAGCCAGAACCTGTGAATGATGGACATGGTGGTTAGCCTCCAGGGTCCCAGAGCAGGATAAGGAAGGGTAGAGAATAGATCTGGAGGGGAAAATTGAAAATATCTAGTATAGGAAGCAAGGGCCTCAGTGAGGGGAACAGTGAGGCATCTGAAGCAGTGGTCAGGTAGGAGATGATGCTTAAACTAGGGAGATGGTTGGTTATGGAGGTGGTGAGAAGAAGGGAGCTGCCAGAGTCCTTGTGGATGTGGAACTTTAGGGGCAGAGTTCTATTTCTAAACCACTCCCTTTGCTAGCTCCTATCTAGCTGTATTATCTCTACATCTGCAATAGTTCCACCTCTTGTGTATTTTTAACAATAACTCAGATTTTACCTGACCTATTTCTGGGCACCTACTCCCTGCCTTCTATTGATACATTGCCTGAAAACGTCAACTTATGTTTATTCCAAAATTGTCCTTTTTATTCCAAATATCAAGAAGAAAGGGGGAGCTGGAAAAGTATTTGTCCACTATTGCCTTGTATTTTCTAGGTGCTTCCTGTTATCGCCAGCTGGAAGCCTGGCCCATCACTATCTAATACATAGTTTTCAACTCTGTGATGATGCTCTTGTTGGTCTGTTTCTTGCCCAAACCAAAGTAGTGCCCTATGTTTGGGAAGCACTCTGGCAGGTACTTTCTTTCATAATCAGAAACTAAGTCATTGTTCCCCAAAGCAGAAAAGCTTTGTAGGGTTTCTGGGAGCTGAGTGGTTGGGGCCTAACCTCGATCAGGAATGCTGTCACTCTTCTGTCAGGCAAGGTTTCTAGTGCAGATTCCCCCACCTTCCTAAAGAGTCTCCTTTTGTTTTTTTTCCTCTTGCAAAAAATAAAAATAAAAAATAGTCTACCTCATCTCAAGAAAGCATCTCTGTACACCAAGGGAGTGTGGCAATACTTTCTAATCTACTGAGATCAGTAAGGACCTATTGTTCTTTATTTGCATGTCTTAGAAGGGTATGCAAATGATTCTTCACAGGATTTTAAAAGCATAATAATTTTAATTAAAAAGTACATTAAATTTTAAATATATTTTTTAATTGTTCATAATTTTAAAATATTAAAAACCTGCCCTATGATTATATGAACATGCATATGAATATGGTACTTGTGACAACTTTACATGGTATTAAAAATTATCCAGAAATACACTGTTAATACATAGGAGTTAATGCAGATCATGGGACAATAACTTGCTGTATCAAATGGGACATTATTTTTCTAGCTTATTTTTAATTTAGACACTTTTTTAAAACACTACGGGAAATCCAAGCAACAGGACTAACCAACAGGGATTAACAAGTAGTTAACTTAATTAATGCAAGTATAATTAATACAAGTAATTAACAATGTAATTAACAAGGGTAATTAAGAAAAGATGTTGGAAATTTTCAGTTCTCCTGTGGGAATTACTAAAAACAACATATTTCAATAGAGATAAGGTGGCTGAGGGACTCTACCTATTTGTAAAATGAAGAGTCCATATGAGATTTTGAGGATACTGGATAGTGTGTTGAATCAAAATGGTAGCAAAAGTAATGAATCTAGAGTCTGGAATTCTAAGAAATCAAAAAGAATTAAAGACAAGGAATTTAAAGAACAGAAAAAGTGGTAAACATTTAGTGACTAAGAAGAATAAATGCAAAAATATGTTTCAGCACTAATAGAAATTAGATGGCTTGGACCTTTTAATAATCAATTGCTGAGCACGTTTTTGGGGAGGTGGTTTTTGGCAGATGTGATAGACAATCCTGAATAAGTCTGAGTCAGGACTACATATCAAGATGCCAACTGTCCTAGATAATGGGTTTTCACACCAAAAAAAGTGAAAAAACAAAACCAAAATGCATACGCCTTCAGCAGCAATAATGCAAATCTAATATATCTACACTGCTATACTGGTTTCTACTGAAAAGCAGCCACACCACTAAATAATAATTATAGTCCATTTACATTTATAATGTATCTTATCTGTTATGTAAAGGTACTTGGAAGTATTTTTATTTGCCATGTTAATCAACTGCCTGATGCTACTGTTTTAGTTTGTTAGGCTGCTGAAATGGCTTCACTTAATAATGGGAATTTAGTAGAATACAGTTTTGAGGCTGAAAAAAATGTCTAAATCAAGGCAATGCTTTCTTCTCCAAAACTGGCTGCCAGTGATCTTTGGCTCTACTTCCTCATGGCAAGGCAGATGGTGGCATCTGCTGGTCTCTGCCTTCTCTTTCAGGTAGTGTTGCTTTCAGCTTGTTGCTTCCATACCTTTCTCTTTCTCTGTATTCATTCCAGTTTATATAAGATTCCAGTATGAGGATTACGACCCATCCCGACTGAGGTGGGTCACACCTTCACTGAAGTAGCCTCATCAAAAGGTCCTACTTACAGTGGGTTCACACACACAGGAAAGGGTTACCTTCAAGAACATTTTCTGGGATTCATATAGCTCCAAACCACCACAGCTACTTTTCACTCAACTTAAAAGCATAATAAAGATTGGTATTTAGTGAAATTTAGGTGGTCTTTATATGTGGGTTGATGGAAAAATCATTGGGCTAAAGAAATAATTTAGCATTGCCCAACATGATAAGTGATATCAATAAAATCTTAAAATCTCCATATTATCCTCTGGAAAACCTATATTGTTAGTGTTATGGGCTCAACAGATAAGTAAATGAAAATATTCAAATTACAGGCTATGGAATTTAGTAAACTGAACATCGAAGCCTTTCCTTTGGTAAAATTTGATGACGGAAAAGAGACAAAATATAAAACAAGCATAGATGTCATTGACACTGAAATTATATTATCTGCCTGATGGGCATATTAAGTACATGCTTGTACATACATATATACACACATACATAGGCAACTTTTGGGATAAGATTCCTTACTTGCTTGTTTATATTTTGGACAGTTTCATTATTTATTTTTTGCCTCTGCATTTTGCAGCATGCTCCTGTTGTGGCTACTGCTGTGTTAATGTCACCAAAAGTAAGTTGTAACTAAGCCAAATTTCTTTAAAATATCTTTTAGTGTTAGCTGCAATGTCACCATCTTCAGAATTGGCTTATGAATTTTATTCAGAGGGGGGCAAAAACAAACCTGAGATATAAGAGAAAGAAAAACAATTCATGGTGCATCACACAGAGCCCTAACTAGGGCAGAAGCCTCAGATTAGAAGGTTCTGTCTTTAGAAAGCAAACTCGACAAAAATTACGAAAGAGTGTCAAAAGCCTGAGAACAACAAAAATGTTCTATTGGAAAACAGATATTGAACCATAGGTAAAATCAGTCTTCCTTTCTTATTTATTACTAGATTATTCCTTGAAATTGTAGAGGGAGAGAGTCTGAATGCATTTTCATTCAGGTATTCATTAAATATCTATTAAATATCTTTAAAAATTGTAGCTAGTGAGTAGGGGTGGAAAATGAGAAGAAATCACTGCTTTTAAGAAGTACACAGTTCTGTTGAAAAGTTAAGACCTTAGACACATAACTCACTATGTATTGTGGAAGAAACAGTAAATAGGTACCAAAAATTAAAAAAAAAAAAATAACACCCAGAAAATAAGCACTAAAGGAGATTAGAAGAGGGAACAAAAAATATAAATTAGGGTTGGAGCAATATGTTGTACAAGTGGGGTCATGAATTAGGTAAGCAAAGATGATCTGAGGAGGTCCCTCAAGGCAGGAAACCAGCACATGTAAGCATGGAGACAGGGCCAGTGCTCAGGGAATAAGGAGCAATTGGTCAAAATTAAAGGGTGAGCTTTATTAGGGAGTGTGAAAGATAATAATAGGATGAAATACCTATTTGGCATTTATTGATCATTACTCTATACCAGGTGCTTTACTAATTTTCACAATAATTACTTGATGTAAGTACCTTTATCTCCATTTTATAGAAAGAAAAGGAAATATGAGCGACAACTTCAGGAAGATAGGCATAAAAGCAGATTCTATGTTCTGTGTGCTAAGTGAAAGAAAATTTGCAGGAGGACATGCAGATAGCTAAGAAAATACATATAAATTGGAAAGTAGGGACAATATACATTTTGTGAATTAAATTTCATTTTCTGTAGACCACTGTCTTTTTTAAAAACTAATTTGTGATGTGAATTAAAGAATGTCAGTCTAGGAAAATTCTTAGCTTCAGTGGAATAAATTCAAGGTATTAGCACTGAATGGAGAAGAAGCAAAATTGCTTCTCAGGTAATGGCGGATTTCATTTGAGATTATACACACACACACACATACATACACACACACACACACACATATATATATATTTAATTTCATCTACCCGTACCATGGAGCTGCAAAATCCTGCCATATGGATTCTACTATCTATCAGTAGCTAAATAGGTACTGTGCTCATGTGAAGTTATTTAATTATCCTTGGAGATCAGGTGGGAGAAGTATAGAGGACAGAAGAATAGCTGCATGTACCTTATAGACAATCAGAGAACGTGGTCATGCTTTTCTTCTTTGCTCCAAGTTTGTAGAGCTCTTGCATCCCTCAATATATTTTCTTTCTTTTTATTTCTATTTTATGATTTAGATGTTGGTAAATAAAACACTAGGAACTATGAGGAATAGGAAAATGAATATTCAGTTATGAAAATAAGTGTATAAAACCTGGTAACATTTGAAGCAGATAAAGGTGAAGCTCCAATTAGTATACACAGTTTCCACATTTAAATGTATTAGTGAACAAATGCAAACGTTAGAAACAAGGATAGCTCACTTTAGCAAAATTTGCTGTCATATTGGTAACTCTTGCAAATGAAGAAGTTGAAGGATTTTCTAGAATTTGAATAAATGATTCAGTATTTTTGTTTGGTGGCATTACTTTTTTTTTTTAAGGTTTATTTATTTATTTATGCCCCCCCGCCCCCCGCCCCATTGTCTGTTCTCTGTGCCTATTTGCTGTGTGTTCTTCTTTGTCTGCTTCTATTGTTGTCAGTGGCACTGGAAACTGTGTTTCTTTTTGTTGTGTCATCTTGTTGTGTCAGCTCTCTGTGTGTGCCGCTCCATTCCTGGGCAGGCTGCACTTTCTTTCACGCTGGGCGACTCTCCTTACGGGGTGCACTCCTGCGCTTGGGGCTCCCCTACACGGGGACACCGTGGCACAGCACTCCTTGCGCACATTAGCACTGCGCATGGGCCAGCCCCACACGGGTCAAGGAAGCCCGGGGTTTGAACCGTGGACTTCCCATGTGGTAGATGGACGCCCTAACCACTGGGCCAAGTCTGCTTCCCAGGTGGCATTACTTTTGAAATTGGACAGCTTTCACTTAGAATTGCAGACATGCTGAGGAGATTCACTTATTACATAACGTGGAAGAGGTTGACAATCTCAGCCCTGTATATAATTGTTGTAAAAAATTGTAGTCATATTAATTGCACACAAAAAGACTCATCTGGGACTATCAACTTCTGTACACAGTCATCTGCCATTTGACAGTTGTCAATGGCACCTTTTGGTAACCACTAAAATATTTTTAATCTAAAGGCAAAGGTGTCCTTTCTGTGTTATCCTCTTTTAACTCCTAAATTGTAATATAAACTATGTAGTGCCAGTTTTAAAAAATGGTGCCTGTGAATTAAGGAATATGAGTAAAGGAATCAATATTCAGCACATAGAATAAAACACTGTGATGATCTGAAAGTATCCAGAAAAATATTTATAATAGGTTAATTGAGCAATCCTTACTTTAAATATAAAAACTATATTAGGTTGAGAAATATTAAACTACAATGTTTGTGGTTCAAAATAGTACACTACAGACTGCTACTTCTGAAATTCAAGGACTAACAGGAACCAAATTTGCTTTCCCACCTGGAGCAATTAAACAAAATGATATAATATATGTAATAATAGTTTCCAGGACACTGGGGCATCAGACAGTCAAGGACTGTGTTCCTTGTGAGATGGAAAACAGTTAGATGAGCCCTATGATTATCCCAGCTTAGTACCTTGAGAGAGGTACCAGGCCATGGAATAGGGAATGTAAACCCAGTGGAGCCTGGAAGACTCTGAGTTGAGATGGAAATTTGAATCCAGAAAGACTAATGTAGCTAAATTTCATTGGACAGAGGACTGAAGGGGATTTACCCAGAGAACAAATTTTTGAGCTCTCTGAGGATTTCCTCCTAATACTCAGCTGAATAGTGGTCAGTCCATGTACCTGATGAAACTACCCAAGGCAGAGAAAGAACCACTAGAAAGGATTAGTGAGCAGAGTCCCTGTTCCACACACAGAGATGAGAATAGATCCTGTTCCCAGCAGCCAGACGGGAGAATAGTATAATTCAGGGAGCACTGGATAGAGTGCACTAAGTTTTGTCTCACTAAAAGGGAATAATTAGACTAAAGGATGCCCAGTGCAACCTAAAAAAAACCTTATAAGCCAGAATAAGAAGGATCTAATAGCTTCCAAGTAATTTAACTGCATTCTAGAACACAGCCCAAAAATATGCATAAGAATTTTAAAATACCCAGTACCCAACAAGGTAAATATCAAATTTTCTGGCATCCAAGCAAAGATTACCAACCATAAAACAATTTTGAGAAATTTAAAAGGATTTGAGTCATACATTGTGTGCTTTCTGACTAAATTAACTAAATGTGTTCTCTGGAATTAAATTAGAAATCATTAAGAAAAAGATCTCTGGAAATATTTGGAAGCCACATAATCCTCTTCTGTATAACCCATAAGTCAAAGAAGAAATCAAAAGGGAAATTAAAAATTAATTTAAATAGAATAAAAATAAAAACAGCATATTAAATTTTGTGGATACCCTCTAAGTATTTAGAGGGAAATTTAGAGGAATAAACACCTGCATTAGAAAAGAAGAAGAGTCTCAGATAAGTGATCTTATTTTCTGCATTAAGAAACCAGAAAAAGAACAAATGAAACCCAAAAATGAAAGAAGAAATAAAGATTAGGACAGAAAACAATGAAATAGAAAACAGAAAAACAATACAGAAAAATTAATGAAATCAAAAGCTGGTTCTTTTAGAAGATCAACAAAATTGCAAAAACCTCCTAGCCAAATTGATAATGAAAAAAAGAATAAAGCAAGACATTATCAATTTCAGGAACGAGACAGATGACATCATGACAGATTCTACAAATATTAAATGGGTAATAAACAAATATTATGAATATTTTCATGCCTATAAAATTGGCAACTTTGATCACATTCCTTTAAAGATACAAACTACCAAAGCTTAGTCAGGATGACAAACTGAATGGACCTAAGACCAATGCCCTTTAAATAACCTGAATGTGTACTTAAAAATCTTCCTACAAAGAAAACCACAGGCCTAATGTCTTCACTGATGAATTTTACCAAACATTTAAGGAAGAAGTAATACCAATTTACACCAACTCTCTCAGACAATGAAAGAGGAGGAACTCCTTCCAATGCATTTTATGATACCAAAATTACCCTGATAACAAATCCAAAGGCATTACAATGAAAGAAAACTACAGACCAGTATCATCTATATACACATGGGAACATTTTAAACAAAATGTTACAGCAAATTGAATCTTACAGTATATAAAAACCATGCTACATCATGATCAAGTAGGGAGTATCACAGGAGTGTAAGGTTGATTTAACATTTGAAAATCGATCAACATAATTCACCAAATATTAACAAACTAAAAGAAAGCTCAATTTATGCAAAAAATTGACCAAATCATCCATACCTCATAAAAATGTACAAAAACTAGGAATATAAGGAAACTTCATAAACTTCCTGATAAAGTACATCTATCCATAAACTACAGTTAACACCTTGTAAAAACTTTGTGTTTACATGATGGAATATTATATAGAATAAGAAGAAATGAAGTCATGATGCATGTGACAACATGAATGAACCTGGAGGACATTAGGTTGAGTGAAGCAAGCCAGACACAAAAAGACAAATACTGTATGATTGCACTATTATGTAAACTCATGGAGTTAATAAATATAATATAGGTCACCAGAAAATAAAATAAGTGTAGAGAATGGAAAGGTGAGGTTTAATCTGTGCAGAACTGGTAAAAAAGGTTGTTTGTAAATCTTTGAAAATGAATAGAAATGGTGAAAGCGCATTATAGTGTTTGTAACTAGCAGAGCTATTATATGGGCATGACAGTGGTTGAAAGGGAAAGTCCAAGGCCATGTGTATTACTAGAAGGAAAGCTAAAAACTGTAATATGTGACTGCATAACATAGAAAAACCACATGTAAAATATGAATATGGGTGATATTGCATATATGACTGGTTTTACAAAATATAAACACAAATATACATATAGAAAGAAACAGAGTAGCAGCTATATATGGCAGAGGAAGCATAGAGGGATTGAGAGGTAATGAGTTTTTTTTTATTTTTTTGTTGATTATCATTGATATTGGAATAACGAAAATGCTCTAAAAATGATTGAAGTGATAAATGCACAACTGTGATATATCGAATACCATTGATTGTACACTTTGAATAGATTTATTTTATTAATATGTATCAATAAAATTGATTTTTTTAAAAATCTATGTTTCGTCCCTAAGATCAGGAGCAATTCAAGGACTTATGGTGTCAATGCTTTTATTCAATATTAGTCTGGAGGTTTTAAGACAGATCAATAAAGTGAGAACAAGAAATAAAAGAATTCCAGAATTGAGAGTAAGTAGCAATATTTTCTTTATATACTGATGATTTAGCATCAATATACAAAATCTTAAGAAATCTATAAAAACAGATGCTACCAAAAAGTAGTAAGCAAATTTAGCAAGGCTGCAGGGTACATATCACTATATAAACATAAATTATATTTCTATATACCAGCAATTTGAAAATAAAATTTAAAAAACAATAGCATGTAAAGTAGCATTAAAATTATAAAATAGTCAATAGATGCAAAAATCCTCAACAAAATACTTCCAAATCGAATCCAACAGCACATTAAAAAAAATTATAGACCATGATCAGGTAGTTTTATCCCAGGTAGGCAAGTGTAGTTCAATACAAGAAAATCGATTAATGTAATACACCACATTAACAAACTAAGGGGAAACCCTGATTATCTAGATTGATGCAGAAAAGCGATTTGACAAAATCTAGCATCCTTTCTTAAAAACACATTTTGAAAAATAGGAATAGAAGAAACTCCTCAAATGATAAAGGGTATATATGAAAAACCCACAGCAAACATCATACTCAACGGTGGAAGATTGAAAATTTTCTTACCAAGGTCTTGAACAAGACAAGTATGCCCACTGTCACCACCGATATTCAACTATGTGCTAGAGGTTCTAGCCAGAGCAGTTAGGCAAGGAAAAGATATAAAAACCATCCAAATTGGAAAGGAAGAAGTAAAATTTTCACTATTTGGAGATGACACGATCCTTTATACAGAAAGTCACTTGAATTCTACAACAAAGTTTCTAGAGCTAATAATTGGGTTCAGCAAAGTGGGAGGACAAAAGATCAAGTCACAAAATTCAGTAGTGAGTCTATACACTAGTAATGAACAATCTAAGGGGGATATCAAGAACAAATTTCCATTTACACAATAGTGAAGAAAAGAATCAAATATCTAGGATTAAATTTAGCCAAGAAGGCAAAGGAATTGTACACAGAAAACTATAAAACATTGCTTAAAAAAATCAGAGAAGACCTAAACAAATGGAAGGACATTCATGTTCATGGACTGGAAGACAAAATATTACTAGCATGTCAATTGTACACAAATTGATTTATAGATTCAACACAATCGCAATTAAAATTCCAAGGCTATTTTGCAGAAATGGAAAAGCCAATATCAAACTTATTTGGAGGAATAAGGAGCCGTGAATAGCCAAAAACATCTTGGAAAAGAAGTACAAAGTTGGAGGACACACACTCCTGACCTTAAAGCATATTTCAAAGCTACAGTGGTCAAAATAGCATGCTACTGGCATAAAGACAGGTATATTGACCAAATGAAATTGAATTTAGAGTTCATAAATTGTCCCTCAGATCTATGGTCAACTGATATTTGACAAAGCTGCCAAGTTCACTCAACTAGGAAGCAATAGTTTCTTCAAAAATGGTACAGGGAGAACTGAATATCAAATGTGAAAGAATGAAAGAGGATCCCTGTCTTACACACTAAACAAAAAACAAAACTCAAAATGAATAAAAAACCTAAATATAAGAACTAGAAATATAAAACCCCTAGGAGAAAATGTAAGGAAGCATTTTCAAGATTTTTGATAAGCAATACTTTCTTAGACTTTACACCCAAAGCACAAGTTACAAAAGAAAAAATAGATAAATGAGACATTCTGAAAATTAAAAACTTTTTCACATCAAAGGATTTTGTCAAGGTAGTGAAAAAGCAGCCTACTCAATGGGAGAAAATATTTGGAAACTACCTATTTGATAAGGGTTTAATATCCAGAATATATAAAGAAGTCCTACAACTCAACAATAAAAAGACAAATAACCTATATTAGTCAGGGTTCTCTAGGGAAAAATAACTGACAGGAGATATCAGTAAATATTATGAGATTTTATAAAATAAGCTCATGTGGGTGTCATGAGTACAAATTCTGTAGGGCAGAATGCAAGACAAGATCTCAAATGAAGCTCATTTTGAGTTCCCCAGAGGAAGCTGGCTGTCCGAAACAGAGATGGGAATTCTCTCTGAAAGCTCAAATCATGTTTCCTTTTAAAGGTCTTCAACAGACTGGGTGAGATGTCTCTCATTTGCTGAAGGCGATATCCTCAGTTGATTGTAGATATAGTCAGCCATAGATGCAATCAACTCACTGATGATTTAAGTCCCTGAAATGTCTTTGATTTACAGTTATCCCAGTGCTTTCTTGACCCAAAACTGGGCACTTTTACATGACTAAATTGACATATTAGCCTAACTATTATGCAACCAATTAAAAGTGCAAAAGATGTGAATAGACACTTCTCCAAAGAGAAAATACAAATGGCTAAAAAGCACATGAAGAGAAGCTTAACCTCACTAGCTCTTAGGGAAATGCAAATCAAAACCACGAGCTATCGTTTCACACCTACTAGAATGGTCAATATTTAAAAACAAAAACAAAAAAGAAAACTACAAATGTTGGAGAGGATGTGGAGAAATAAGAACACCCATTGCTGGAAGCAGTGTAAAAGGGTGCACCTGTTATGGAAGACAGTTTGGCAGTTCCTCAGGAACCCAAGTATAGAATTACTGTAGGATCTGGCAATCCCACTACTAGGTATATACCCAGAGGAGCTGAAAGCAGGGATTTGAACAGATATTTTTACACTGATGGTTACAATTGTCAAAAGATGGAAGGCAACACAAGTGTCTATCAAATGATGAATGGATAAGTAAAATATGGTAGAAACATATGATGGAATATTATTCTCCTGTAAAAAGGAATGAAGTCCTGATGCATGTGACATTAATAAACCTTGAGGACATTATATTGAGTGAAATTAACTATACACAAAAGGACAAATATGTATGATTTCACTATTATGATCTAACAATAATAGGCAAATTTATAGAGTTAGGTGTGAGGTGTGACTCAAGTTGAGTCTCTCAGGTTATTTCTGCCCCAGTGCTGGGTCTGACATAAATGGAAATAGAGAGAGAGAAAAACAGAAACACACAGATCCAGATAAAGGAGAAGCTATATTTGATCCGGCCATGTGAGAAAAAGGACAACAGTTTCGCCCACAACTGAGCTGCAAGGAGAGAAGCCCCCAAGAGGTTCAAAGAACCAAGGTCCCGGGGGAAATGAACTAGATGCCTAATAGTTTAGAGCTGAACTTGGAAGAAAGCAGAGCTGCCAAGACTGAGAGAGGAGGCCTAGTAAGAGACAAGCCCCATGCCTTGTTGCTGACAGCTGAGTTCCAGGAGCTGGAGTCCAAGAAGGTGAGCCCTGTTGGGAAGGTGGGGGGAGGGGAGGCATCTTTGCCAAGTGGCAGCTGACTTTGGTGAGAAAGCTTCCCTGCTAATGTTTTCATTTGGACATTTCAGAGACCTCAGAACTGTAAGCTTTTACCCCATATAAGTCCCCTTTATAAAAGCCAACCTATTTCTGGTACTTTGCATCAGCAGCCCTTTGGCAAACTAAAACAGCTATCATCAATAGTAACAAATGCTCCACACCAATGCAAAGCATTGGCGGTGGAGTGGTATACAGGAATCCTGTATTTTATGCATGATTATTTTGTGAACTCACAAGTTTGCTAATTAAAAAAGTAGATTGAGGAAGGCAGGGAATGAACAGCATTTTGGCAGAAAAGAGCAAATATGTGTGGAGTTCATAAATGATCAAAGGAAAGATGTACAGAGATACTACTGTCAAATGGGGTTTCGTGATATGCATAAGTGTGTGTGAGAATGCATGGTATTTTCCCACCCTATGTGTTTTTATCATTTATCGAATTTGTCCACTTCCATTGCATTGAAAGTTCTATGTTTAGACAAAACTCCACAAATATTGGGAATTGTACATTTCAGTTAAGGTATTCTTTTGTGAGCAACCCCTTTAGAAGTTTGTCACTTGACCAGAAACAGTGCTTTATTAGATGCTAACGTGTAGTTAGCAAAGTAATTTATAGAAAACATTATATTTCATCAGAATTAATAAAATATTTTATTAAGACCAAAAAATTTTGAGATATTTCACATTAAATATGACAGAAGATATGAAAGACGCATCCAATTCAAACTAAAAACATTGAGGGGAAATATGAACTTTTTACTATTTGTTTGGAAAACAAACAAAAATTCAAGGAGGCAAATGAAATAACAAGATATTTCCTTATGATAGAATTTAATTTGCTCAGCAGAATTTTGAGTGACATGAACTGTGCTCACCCTATACTCTAGGCATGACTAATGTTCCTTTACTATGCTCGTCTGTTGTTCTAATTATCTGTTTATAGGTCATGATTCACTAATTTGACTGGTGGAGGAGTTTTGAGTGTAGGAGGACTGGGATAGGTCAGCAAATTCAAACTCAGTATTTGCAGTCTTTGAGTCTTCAAAATTAAAAGCAATCTTGTTTATTTGTGCATCAAGAACCCTACTTCAATAGAAAAAAATCTTCAGAAAGAGTAGTCTATATTATTCTCTGTGACACATAGGAGGAATCAATCTTTTATGTTTGAGTACACTCACATATACATAGATGGATAAATGCATAAATATTCTTAAAATTCAAGAGGCAATTTAAGGAAAAAAGGATAGAATTGGGCATAGGGGAAGGAAACAACATGAGGGCTTTACCTTGACTAAAACTATAAAATCATAAGGATCTGTGCCATCCAAAAGAAATAAACGTCTTTATATATGTGCATTCATGAATGTGTGCATATGTTTATATATATATACAAATGGACAGATTACTTTCACAAATATTGGCAAGGATTTCAGAGGAAACAGAAAGATCATACTAGATATGCCAAGAATGGATTTGCTGTGCTCGTAATTTCATCCAAGCAATCATTTTTCTTAAACCACATAGACCTCTTCTCACATGCCACACCTGTCTGCCAAAGGGGTACCAATGAAAAGTGCCAGAAATCTGTTGGCTTTTATAAAGGGTATTTATTTGGGGTAAAAGCTTATAGTTACAAGACCATAAAAAGCCCAACTCATGATTGCTTTCTCACCAAAGTCAGTTGCCACGTGTTGAAGCAAGATGGCTACTGATCTCTGCAGGGTCTTTCCTTCCTAGGCTTCCCCTTCCTCTTTTTTTTTTTTTTTTTAAAGATTTATTTTATTTGTTTCTCTCCCTTTCCCCCTGTTGTCTGCTCTCTGTGTCCATTTGCTGTGTATTCTTCTGTGTCCACTTGCATTCTTGTCATGCAGCACCAGGAAACTGTTGCTTTTTTTGTTGCGTCATCTTGCTGCATCAGGTCTCCATGTATGCAGCACCACTCTGAGTGGGCGTGCTTTTTTTTTGCATGGGACAGCTCTCCTTGTGGGGTGCACTCCTTGCGCATGGGGGACACCCCTATGTGACACGGCACTCCTTGCATGGCAGCACTGCACATGGGCCAGTTCACCACACGGGTTAGGAGGCCCTGGGTATCAAACCCTGGACCCTCCACATGGTAGGTGGATGCTCTATCCATTGAATCAGAGCTGCTTCCCCGCCTTCCTCTTGAGGCTCCATGGGCCCAGTTTCTTCCTGATCTTAGCTGCAGGCTGGCATAGGGCTTGTCTCTCAGGGCTTCCTGTATCATTCTTGACCCTCTTCCCAAGTTCAGCTGCAAACTATCAGGCAAATGGTTCATCTCTCTTCCCAGGGACTTAGTTGTTTGAACCTTCTCCTTTCTGTCACATGGCAGGATCAAAATGACCAAGTTCTCTCCTCTGGCATATGTTTTTTTGAGTGAGTGTCCATTTAGATGGACTCACCAAGGGGGTGGGGACTCAACATGAGTTGCACCTTACTGACGTAATCCAATCAGAAGCCCTAAATTGATTTTATTGAGTAAACTTAATCAGAGGCCTCTCACCGAATTCAATACAATCAAAGGGTATCATACTCAGAGGAATAGATTAGTTCACAAACATGATCTTTCTCTTTTGGAGATTCATAAATAATCTCAAACTGTCACAAAACCTGATTCATCTAAGGTGGCCACCACACCCAAGGAAAGTCAGTATATAGGTGAACTATAATAAGATTATTGCAAATCAGCCCAAATTTACAGGGCCAATCAAAATTTCCTGTCTTAGGATTTTGAACCTGAGAAAGGGGAAAATATTAAGCAGAGAGAACTCTGTAAGGAGTTCTTCATGAGGGATTAGGGCAAACTGAAGATTTCATAGAGATGGCTGAGATCAATCAGTAGAAACTCAGAAAGTATGAAGTGGAATAAATTTATAGAGAACAGAATAAGAATCCAAATAGTCAATGACAAGTTATACATTGGGTAGCTCATCCCTGGAATTGCCTCACATTCTGATGGTATTCTAGTTCTAGTTCAGGAGATTGCCTACCATTCTCTCTTTATCCCTTTTCTTCTATTATCCTTTATCTTAAATTCTTCATTCTTACAAACAAAACATTTTCTAAACTTATCAAGACTCAACTCAGGGAGTGGATAGCTAAAGTGGTTAAGCGCCTGTTTCCCATGTTTGAGGTCCTGGGTTTGATACCTGGTACCTCCTAAAAACAAACCAATGAAAAAACCAATTCTCATAGGGGAGTGGATGTAGCACCTGCTTCTCATGTATGAGGTCCTGGGTTTATTCCCCAGTACCTCCTTAAAAAAAAAGGTCAACATAAAGAAGTAGTTAGGAGAAAAAATTAAAGCTTAGGCTTCAAATCCCAATGCTGCTATTTCTAACTGGGTAATCCTCGACTGGTTACTTAATGATCAGTGGCTCAGTTTCTCCTTCTTTTTATCATTTTAAGTCAATTTTATTGAGATATAATTTGTATAAAGTAAAATGCATGCTTTACCATTTTAAGTATACAATTACGTGAGTTTGGACAAATGCCTCTATCTGTTTTAACCACCATGACAATCAAGGTGTAAAATAGCTCCTTTCTTCAAAAATGTTCACTCACATAAATTTGTGGTCAGTATTGCCCTGCCCCATATTCCCCATAGACACAGAAACCCTGGCCTCATGCAAACACCATTCTGTGTTCTGTCACTTTGGCTAATATGCGTTTTTCTAAAATTGTACCTGAATGGAGTCTTGTAGCATATGCTCTTTGTATCTATCTCTTTCACTCTATTATCTTTCAGTTTTAAAATTCATGAATAGTGTTTTATGTATTAGTAGTTTACTCCTTTTTGATGCTGTGTAGTTTGGAGCTGTGTGTACCCCAGAAAAAAATGGTCTTAAACATGACCCGTTTATGTGGAAGTGAACCCACTATAAATAGGACATTTTGGTAAGGTTACTTTAGTTAATGTTTGGCCCAACCCAATCAGGATAATAACGCTATTACTGGAATCTCTTATAAACCAAATCAAACTTGAACAGAGATAGAAAAGGCCACAGAGTGAGCAGCCAGAAGCTGACCATCAACAAAACCCAGAAGAAAAGGGAGAAACCAGGAGACGCCACCATGTGTCTTGCCATGTGACAAGCTGTTTTGGTTTTCTAAAAGCTGCTGGGAGCAAGATACCAGAAATGGGTGGACTTCTACAATGGGGATTCATTCAGTGAAAAACCTACAGTTTTGAGACCATGAAAGTGTCCAAATTAAGGCATTATCAGGAGATCCTTTCTGTTCAAGCTGTAGCTGTTGGCAATCAGGTACATGACAATGTCCACTCATCTCTCCCCTCTTCTCTTGGTCTTGCTTCCAGCTTCTGGCTAACATGGCTTCCTCTCAGCTTCTGTGTTCTTCTCTGTCCCTGCAGCTTTTTTCTGTGTCCATGGCTTTTTATTTCTCCATTTATAAAATACTCCAGTAAGAAGATTAAGACTCACCCTGGGTCACACAATCTGATCAAAGGCCCTTAACTGAAGTAATTTAATCAAACAACCCCACCTACAATAGGTTTACATGCACAGGAATGGGTTAGCTTTAAGAACAGAATTTTCTAGGGTCCACAAACAACTCAAACTGCCACATAAGCCAAGGTTCAGGGATCACAGGCAGTCAGCCCTAGAATGCCGTCTTTGGAAAGAAAACATCACCTTGATGATACATTGATTTGGACTTTGTCTTAAAAACCATGAGCAAATAAATTCCCATTTTACCCTGATCCATTTCATGGTATTTGCTTCAGCAGACAAGGAAACCAAAACACTTACAGAATATTATTCCATTATATGGGTATACCACAAATTTGTTTATCTAGTCATATGTTTGTGGAAATTTATTTTCCTGTTTGTTTTTTACAGTTGTTATTAATAAACTGCTATGAAGCCCCCTCTCAATTAGAGGTGAAGTGGACATCACCATCCCAGAGTACTTAGGATTGGGGAATCAACTATGGACTCAAGTAGATTTACTGGCATTCTACTATAGACTTATTGTGATTCTACAAATGGGAGAAATTACATCATTGATGGGGAGGCAGTGGCCACTGGAGGTTCTGAGGGCAGGGAGAGGAAAAAACAGGTGTAAAGTGGGGACATTTTTGAGACTTGGAAATCATACTGAATGACATTGCAATGACAGATACAAGTCATTATAAATCTTGCCATAACCTACAGAATTGGGTGGGAGAGAAAGTGCAAAATACTAGGTAAACTTTAATCCATGCTTAGTGGCAATGCTCCAAAATGTGTTGATCAATTGCAATGAATGTCCCACACTAATGAAGGATATTGTTAATGTGGGAAAATGTGGGAGATATGGGGAGCGGGACATATGGGAATCCCCTGTATTTTTTATGTAGCAGTTATGTAATCTAAGTATCTTTAAAAAAAAAAACTGCTATGAATACTTGTGCACAAACTTTATGCTGACTTATTTTTTCATTTACCTTGAGTGTTATACTTTATAATGGAATAGTTGAATCATGTAAGTTTAATTTTATAGGAAGATTCTAAACTCTCCAAGATGGCAGTCTATGAAAGATTCAATTTTTCCACTATCCTCACCAGTTTTTTAGAAATATCAGTCTTTCTCATTTTAACTATTCTAGTGTGTATGTACTCTTACCTCCTTATACTGTTATTATATTTTGAGTTCCCTTCACAACTATTGTTTTTAGGTACTTTTTATGTGTATATTACCCATCTGCATATCTTCTTTTGTGAGGTACCTATTCAACTCTTTGCCCATTTTAAAATTATATTGTTATTCTTACAGCTATGAATTTGTAAGCTCTCTCTGTATATATTCTGGATACAAGTCTTTGGTCAGATATGAATTAAAAGTATTTTCTTACAGTCTCTGACTTGCCTTTTCATTTTCTTAATGGTATTTTGCAAATACCAGAAGTTTTAATTTTGATAAAGCCTAATTTATAAAATTTCTATTTTATGATTTTTTTCTTTTTGATCCTGTATAAAAAATCTTTGTCTAACCCCAAGATTATGGAGATTTTCTTTTCAGCCTTATTGAGAAGAGTATCCTTTCACTGCTGTATTACCTTGTCAACTTTGTGCAAAATGAATTGACCATTCATGTGCAAGACTATGTCTCAACACTCTTCTCTGTTCCATTAATCTTTATATTTATACTTACATAAATACCACTGTGTCTTGAGTCTTGTAGCTTTATTTATATCTTGAGATAAGCTGGGGTAAGCCCTTCAGTTTCCTTTGCAAGATTATTTGGATTATTTTGTGTTTTTTTCTAGGTTCTTTTCTGTACATATATTTTTAAATAGCCTTTTCCATTTCTCAAAAATCCAACTAGGACTCTAATAGGGGCAATGTTTACTTTATAGGCCAATTTTGGAGACAATTGGCATCTTAAAAATGGTTTTTCCAAAAAATAAATGTGGATTTTGCCTTCCTTGAATTTTCTCATAAATCTTTTTCAGTTTTTAGTGTGCATACATTGCAGATATATGTTTGTTAAATATAGCCTTAAACATTTCAATTTTTGTCTTGCTAGGTTAAATTAGATACATATATATGTGTGTGTGTATGTATGTGTATATTTGGAATACTGACTTGCATCTTATGATATTGCTAAATTCAATGATTAATTCTGATACTTTTTATTTTTAATATTCCTTAGGATAGTCTATATATGCCCATATTCACTAAGAATATAGATAGTTTTACTTCTTTTTGTCCAAGCTGGATGATTTTCTTCTTTATCTTATCTTATTGCCATGACTAGATAGACAGTTCAAATTTGAAAAGAAGGGGAAAGGGTGGACCATGTGAATTATCATGGATTGATGTTGCATTTTATTAAATGTTTTTTCTATGTCTATTGAAATGATATAACCTCTCCCTTTAATTCTGTTAACATGGTGGATTCCATTGTTTTGTTTTTGAATGTCAACCCAAATTTGAAATTTTGAGATAAAGCTCTATTGACCATAATATATTATCTTTTTCACATATTCCTGGATTTTCTCTGCAATATTCTATTAAGTATTCCCATGTCTTTGTTCATGAGGAACATTTATTTATCTTTTTCTTTTTTGTGATGTCTTTATCTGGTTTTGGTATCAAGGTAATTCTGACCTCCTAAATTAAGTCAGGGACTCTTCCCTCTTAGTCTGTTTTCTGAAAGGGTGTATGAGGTTTTGGTTCAGTTGGTGTGCTTTCTTCCTTGACTATTTAATCAACAGGTATAGTCATCTAGACCTCAAGTGTTTTGTTTTATTTTGTTTGTGAGATGGTTTTTTAATTGTCATCAATTTCCTTAATAGATACTGGACTATTTAGATTTTCTGTTTCCTTTTGTACCATTTCTTTTGGATATGTGTGTCATTCCATTTCTTCAATCATAAATCAGAATAATAATAGGTTACTCTTCATAAAGCTGTTGTGAAGATTACATGAGTTCATACATTATAAGTATTAAAGCAGGGTCTGGCATAAGAAAAATATGCTCATGAGTAAATATTAACTATTAAAATATTAATAGTAGTTATTGTGTGGTGAAGTGAGAACAAAAGCACAAGGGGTAGTTTATTACTCTAGTTAAAACCTGAGATATAATAAATGTAACAAAAAAAGCAATTGTTTAAATCTAATGAGCTATGACACTGGATATGTCCCAGGTTCATCAGCAAATTATCTTTACATAATCTCAATGTATTGCCAATGGAAATTAAATTCTTAGAAACCATTGCAGATAAATAGTTTTAAAGCCGATACAGGTAGGAATTTAAAATGTCCTTCATAGTTCCTATTCTGAATTATATATATATACATATCACTGAACCATGGAGTTTCATCAACATAAAAGTAAGACTGGGGACTAGGAATTATACACCAAATGATTAATAACATCCATCTAGTGTTGGATTCATATAAAATTATTTGGTTACTAACAGAAAATCATATACAAGTAGCTAAAAATGAATAAATAAAGCCTCATATTGGTGCACATACTTGGAAGTTCAGAGTTAGAACTAGCTTCAGTTAATCCCAAAGTTTATTTATGTCTTCAAGTACCCAGTTTCTTTCTCTTTCTACAAATTATCAGTTTTATTTAAGTCTGAATCTTGAGTCCCCTCTTCTACTTTGAACAGTTCTCCTTCCCTTCTATTTGACTGGGCCAGTCTTAAAATACATGCCACCCTTGAACCAATAACTGCCACAAAGTTAATACCATGCCTGGATTGGCTGAGGTCTGGGTTACTTAACCTATCCCTAGGTAAGGTCATGCTGTTACCATCACCCCCTTAGACTAAACAGGGTCATCTGCTGGAGAAGGAGTCAGTTCCCTAAATTATATTGCAGTTATAAAATGGGATAAAGGTGGAATAGATATTGTGATTTCATGTACATTAGCAAATTATCCACACCATGGCAGATTCTACTATCTTCCCCCACATTTTCCCCCCTTAATTAAAGAGCCCTGGGATGCAGCTGTGGCTCAATCAGTTGGGCTCCCGTCTGCCATATAGGACGCCCTGGGTTCGCGTGCCAGGGCCTCCTTGTGAAGGCAGGCTCGCCCACACACTGTGGACAGCCGCCCGCCTGGGTGCCGCAGAGTGCCGCCAGCCCGCTCAGCAAGCTGACGCAACAAAAAGGGAGACAAGTAAGAAAAAAAAAAACACAGAAGAACATACAGCAAGTGGACACAGAGAGCAGAGAACAAGCAAGCCACAAGGAGGTGGGTGGGGATAAATAAATAAAAATAAATACAGACACAGAAGAATGCACAGCAAATGGACACTGAAAGCAGACAGCAAGCATAAAAAGCCTGGGGGAGGGGGGAGATAAAAGGAATTTAAAAAGTAAAAAGAGCCCTCAGGTTTTAGCCATGAACATTACATAGAAACCATATGCTCAGGCCTAACTTGCAGCCAGCTCTGTCCATGTGGTTAATTTCTAGCCAAATAAATGTTATGTATAACTTCCAGGATGTGTCCTTCGTAGGGAGCATGCTCTCCTCTTGTTTCCCTTTTCCTGAAATTTGGAATATCAATCTGATGGCTACATCCTGAGTGAGCACCTTGGATCATATGGAGGCTGGGAAGAGCAATGTAAAAGACGGGAACGCTGATGATCATGGTGTCTCCATCCAGTCCTGACTTTCTTGGTTCCAGACTTCGTTTTTATAACAGATAAATTTATATTTTATTTCAGCCACTATTTATGTTAAGTGTTTTGTCATTTATAGATAAATCTACTCTAACCTAATAATTTTCCAAATCTGAGGTCTGAATTAGATTATTGTACTTTCTAAAAATCCCATCATAATAGTATAAAATATGGGGACCAACATTGGGGTCCACGGTTCAATAACTTCCTGTAGCTTCTTTAATATGGAAAAAAAAAAATTCTGACTTTCCTTAAGCAAACACCTGCAGATTCCCTACTAAGTCTTTCCTGAATTCAGTATATATGCTAGCATATGATTATTCTATATGGATATAGTAAAAATCACAACAAAACATCTGCTATATAAGTAGGATCACTTTCTGTGGTTGAAACTGAGTTATAGGAAGTGAAGTGAGTCCAATTTATTTACTCTGTTCATTTCATTGCACTGTATTTTTCCAGATTCGTTTATCAATTTCAGTTTAGTTTATCTCAGTTTCTATTTTTGGCACCTGTGAAATACTGATGTTTTTCCTTTGTTTGTCTGTCCATCTGTCCCTCAACCCTCTTTACTCAGTCCCTAAGGAATGCTCAGACTAGAGAAATTCGTTTCCACTCATGAACACATTTATTTAAGGCATACCACAAGGGATCTTTATCATTATCTTCTAAAGTTAGAGAATCTAGTACTTTGGCAACAATTGAGGGGTTAGCTAGGTGCTCCGAGTTTAACACAGAAAAAAAAAAAACTACCTAAAACACTGTTGCTCAAGGTGTTCAGACTGTTACTAACAGAACTTCTACCCACAGAAAACATGGTCCCCTAGAGGAGAGTCAAGGTCCTGAGCCAAACTTTATGATGCACACTCCTAGGACGCAGAGCGAGGGGAGCGCAGTCCACCTCTTGGCCCGCCTGCCCGCCTGCCGCCTGCGGAGGAGCAGTGCACAGTGTCATTGCAGCGCTTTTCCAGGGAGTAATGTGCTGCGCTGCTTGCGAGCTTTGTCTTTATTCACAACACATTCACACTCAGCAGGGGGGCGGAAGGGGGGCTGCACAGTTGCCTGCCAGCCCATCCTCTTTGAATGTCTGCGGAATAAGCCAAATGATAACTCTCCATTAGAGAGAGAGAGAGAGAGGGAGGGAGGGAGAAAGAGAGAGAGACAGGCACACTGAGATACAGAGGAAGAAAGACCACGCATAACGGAGGCGGGGGGGATGCTCTCAGACACACTCCTAGGAGGTCTCTGCAAAGGCAGAAGGCTGCGGGAGCAGCACCAGCAAGCCTTCGGGCAGTGATTCTCACTACTACTGCCCTTTAGCCCCGTGGTCAGGACGACTTTGGAGAGACGATTTATTACTTATGCATAGAACACTCTAGCTCTGCTGAAACTGGGAGTGTAAACACCCCGTTTTCTAATTTAGAGACTTGCGTCTTTTCCAGACTCAACACTATCAAGACACTCTGCTGCTACAGGTAAGACACAGTTAAGATTTATCTATTTGTGACATCGCTACACTATGAAACACTTTAAACCATGAATATAATGCCTAGTTGATGCTGAACTGCTGTGCTTTCTTTCTCATATTAGTGTCCCTTCAAGTAAATAATTTCTTAAGGAAAACTGCAATTAAATGAGGAACGACTACTAAATCTTTCCCAAGAGAAATCTACATAATTGTTGGTAATTCCATGAGCTTCCATTCACAGTTGGGAACTTGATTTCAAACTGTGATCTGAGATGCATTTCATAATATATATTATTTCTAAATGTGCTGAATTATTAACTATTATTTGTATAAGCCATAATCCTTCCCTGGCTGTGGTGTTGTGCTGTGTGCATGCTTAGACTTTAAAAAAAAAAAAAACTTTTATAGTTTGGGGAATCCAATGATGATCTACGTAACTTGTAGAGTTTGATCAGTTCATTACCGTATGCTGTACCATCTACGCATGAGTACAATTGACTCATTCAGAAACATGTGCTGTGACGGTCTACTGGAGGTTTTATCATAAGCGTGCATGTATATTATTAACAGACAACACGAACTTGAAATGTTTATGGGATCAAAAGAAAACGTAAGCATCATTCATATTAAGTATGACACCTTCGAATCACAAGTTTGTTTTTAAATAAGCAGATGTTTTGTTTGTATAACTCAGTTCTATCTTCACCTGTCATTACTTTTTTATGTTAATCAGGTTAGCATTTAAGTGAGGTCACTCAATGTTGCTGATATTTCTGGGAAAGCTGCAATCATGAAACAGTTTAAGAATGTATTATATGGGTCTTTATAAAATATAAGAGTGAGATTGTCAACAGGTTTGTAAAATTTTGCTCTGATGAGTTTTCAGAAGAACATCTGTTTAGTGGTAGACACTAGTATCTTGGATTGCATTCTGCTGTCCGATTCAGGGTCCCCATAACTTGGATGTCCAATTAAATTGTATATGAGCAGGGCTAAAAGCACTGGACAGACTTAATAACAAAGCCATTTTTTACTACACATTTTAACTTAAATGAATTGAAATTAACATTTATGCACTCTGCCTTTTCACACCTGTGATGTTCTTTCTATTAACCATATTTTATGTAAGAGTTGCTCCTAAATGAATTCCCTCACATCAAATATTTAAATACTAGTTAACTGGAAACATTAGAGTTACACTTAGGTGGTTATTGCATTTAACTCTGACATACAATTAAATATGTAGCAAAAGATTAAAGCAAATCCTAGCAGAGCACATGTTTAACAGGGAAGTATTGTGAAAATAGAAGCATTTATATGCAAAAATACATAATTCATTAGAAGACTTGTGATTCTTGTTCCTGTGCATGACTTATTTCATTTTCCAATTTCACTTACAAAAGGTTTAAATCCCTGAGGAATGTAGGTAAAATATTCAGTTGACTGAGGATGTAAAAATTAAAGGAGGAAAGAATTATTACTGCAGTGGTTCTTTTTAGGACTGCTGGGAACTTGGCAACTGGAATGAATGTAGAGTAAAGAATTCATTTCAGGGTTTCTCCTGGAGTACAATAAAATTTTTTTTAAAAGTTGGACAGAAATAATGTCAATATGTAAAATTATTGAGAAAAATAAAGTGATTGAAGATGGAGTAGAGAGGTTTAGAGTAGTCTATAAAGGGTAGACTATTTTTAGTAAACATAGTGGATGATTAAAGGTCTATATTCATGACTGGCAGGAAAAAAGAAGGTATATTCAAGAATACAATTCTCAGGCGTGAATGAAATCCCCGTGGCCCAATATCAGATTGAAAAAATAAATGTTCTTTGACTTCTTATTATCATATTTGAATATGCAATTATCAAATTTCTATCCTGCATGGAAGATTTCTTGGCATTATAAAGCTAGAAAAGTTACTTCCAAGATATTTAGATTTTTAAGAGTTTATTAATGTTCATATTTTAAAAATTTCATACAACTTATATAAGTATTCCTTTCTTTCTAGTATGGCACATATTCTACAAAATGGTATCCATACTTTGTTTTGAAACTTTTCAATATTTGTTCAAAATTATTTGTTCAGTCCATCATCTCTTCTCTTCCAGAAAGAGACCTTTTCTAGATTTTCTTCTTTAATACAATACAAAGTCATAATCTTTGTATTTATGCACACCAAAGAAATATGCATAACTTAATTTATAAATTTTCAACATGCCCATTTTGTCTTCGTTTCTTCAAACTCATCGGTTTTTTCTTACTGTATATGAGCTTTTATATGTCTGATAAGAGTAAATTCATAATTAACTTGATTTCTAGGTTCTTGGAGCTTTAAATTATTTCAGAGAGGAAGTTTTTCAAAATGACTGGGAATATTCATCCTATTCATAATACTCTTGTGTAATTATCCCAAAGTCTCTCAAACTTTTTAATGGCAGGAATATATCCCTGCACTCAATTTCTTTAAAGAACTTCAACTACTTTTGATGAAGAAAGTTGGGAAAAGTTTCCTTTCAATATCATTTAATATATGAACTTTTGAGCGAGATCATAAATTTGAAACTTATCTGGATTTTCAGTAATGAGAGAGATATATGTGATACAGTCATATTACAGTACCTGTAATATTTGTTAAATTTTAACGTGGCATACAGCATAGTAGCTAAGACAACTTTTGAAAGTTTGAAGTGAGGCTTTGGCTGATGTTCTAAAAACAGAGAGCAGACACCAGGGATGGGGGTGGCGAGAAGGGGAGAGATAAAAATAAATAAAAGGAATGAATTAAAAAAACCCAACTGGTTTAATTTTTTTGTTATCTGAGAGGGATTTAAGCTATGTGGGCTGTTTGTGCATTATATCAACTATTTATAAACTTGTTGAAATATAGTCTCTTTTTACTGATTGTGCATTGGTCCACTGAAATGTTTCTTCTTGATAATATACTGGTAATTATCTACAGGAATTTTGTACTGGGATCACATGTGTCTCTCATTTGGAACCATGGGCAGATTCTCTGAAATTAGAAAAAAAAAATCATTCCAAGCCCTTAGCATGATGACATTAATATTGAAGCATGAGTAGAAATGGCTAAAACTTTAAAAGTCTGAAATAGCAAGTAAGAATAAGTAATGAGGAACCTCCAGCTAGTTTTCTGGTTCAGTTATTTCACTTAAAAATATTCTTAGACTTTGGTGTGGATCCTGGAAATCAAAGCCCCTTGCTGATTTCATTGACTTAATAGAGTAGCAAGTAGCAGCTTCCTCACTCTACCCACAGGCATAAGACAATGCTCACCCTTAGGAAGAATTTCTTGGATGAAATAACTGTGGTATTTTAAATCATATGAAGGTAAAATACAAGAGTTGTCAAAATATGTTAAGAATAATCATAATTGTAAAATGCTGAGTGGGTGTTTGAAGTTAATTGCAGTCTACATTTTAAAGGTCATATTACAGAAGACTGAAATAGTCATAAACTTCCAATTGCAAAAATATGTGATCTCTCTATTCTTTTTACCAAATAATTAATAGTATTCTATACAGAGATTGCACAAACATTTTTAAAAATATAGTAACAGGTATATGCTGCTTCAAGGAGAGCTGATAGAGGAAAACCTGTTCATTGAACAAAATGTTACAGTGAAAGTTGATTATTTTAAAAATGTATTTTACCAAAAAGCTAGCCAAACAGTTTTTAAGCAGCAAACGTATTTAAGTTCATTAAAGAATATTAACTTTACTATAACAGTAGGCAAAGTAAGGTAGAGGTGCAACCACAATTACAGGAGTGTATGTATGAATTCACAAGTGGAGACAATCCTAATTTTAAAACAAAGTACCCATGCATTTACCTCTCTAAAATTGTGTACATGCAAAAATCACAGAACTTCCTTATATTATACAATAGTTCAAATTTATGTCATAGCCATATACCAACACAGCAGATGAACATGCATGTATGTAGAAAGCTTAAAATTATTTAGTTCGGTAGTGTATGAAAAGTCAGAGATTAAAGAGTCCTTCCTTACATAAACTTTCTTTATTAGATTAAAAGGTTTGTGACATTTCAGAAAAGTTCTGTTCAAATTAGCTCCCAGTGTTTTTCTTTAATCTGTGCAGGCAAATATTACATGCTTTAAGGTTATTCTTAGAAGGCAACAGTTTCCAATTAATTAGTTTCTGCTGACAGATACGTACATTATAAGTACAAACCATAGGGTTCCAATAAAGAGGTTAATTCAATTCCTACAAGAGAGGACTGGGATCAATATTCTCTTTTAAGTATTATAAGAAAACATACTAGACATTAGGCATTTATTTAATGAAGGCAAAACTTCTAATTGTGATTAAAAGATACTATATTAGCACTTCAAAAGAGAATGTGTAATGCTCAATGCATCTTTAATAAACACAAAGATGACTTGAGTTTGCTTGGAAATTAATATTATCCCAAAGATTCTTTTATTTTTTTATGATGCAAATAATCATTAATTTTCACAGGAAATATTGTAAAAATCTAGATTTTCATGTCATTTAATTTTTTTCCTTCAAAAACTAACATGTACATCTATTATGTGAATGAAGGAAAAGAAAGATGATAAGCAATTTAGTAAAATGACTTTAGTTTAATATATCATCATTTTTACACCCTTGTTTGATACAATAAATCCCAAATCATATTTGCAGAATTCATTTTCCATCCTCCAGAAAACCTATGGAATGTCACTGTCGTGTCTTCCACTTTTAATATACAGGTCTTCTAAATGATGTTTCATTTCCAACTGAAAACATGTGGTGAGTCCAGATGTTCAAACACAATCACTCCCCAAAGGCTTACAGTTACAGGTTGATTCAAGTATGGCTATGTATAAATATAAACATCAGAACCCTAATTTAAAAGTAGAACACAGGCTGTAAAGTACATAAAATAGTAAGAAACCACAGCTTGCTGTTTAAATTCCTTATTTAAGTGAAAATGCATTCTCTCCCCCATCAGGATAGCACATCTGATAGTCAATAAATTCTCAAAAAATCTTCGTATACACTTAAAAAGATAGATATTAGATAAAACATATTATCTGAGCAAAAAATATAATTTGCCTGGTACCCATATTTTAAATAAATATTGAGTGGCATCTTTGGTCCTGTTGTAACATTCCAGGGTTCAGAGCATTTAGAATGATTCATCACCCTTTTTTGTAATTTACAGTGACTAGGGCAAAAAAAGAGAGAAGTTGATTATAAAAATAAGAACTTAATGGTTTTCATTTTCTAACAATTTATTCAAACCTCAAACCAACAAGAAAGTCAGAGAGAGAACTCATTTCCCTAAGGAAAAGTAGCACTTGCTAACTAAAGATATTTATGATGCTTTGCTGGCTAATTTATCGAAGCAGATAAAACAAAAGCAAGTGGTACATGATGGAACAATAGTGAAAACAGCAGACAGATTTATCTACCACAGGGCATCTCTTCTGGGACTCCCTCCAATTATGTATTTCAATGCTTTATATTTTCCTTTTTCTTTCTATGCTCCTTTTATAGTCACATTTTCAAGATTCTGAACAACGGTAAGAAAGATCATCTTCAGCATTTTTCTAAGTTTCACAATTGATTATACAAATTGTAATCAGATACCCCAAACTACCCAATAAACTTCCTCGTGGTCAAAGCCAAAATTGTAGGGTTGAAATAACCAGAAGGAAAGTCCCCTATCAGTGACCAGTAAATGTTGTTTGTTTTTACTTATAAGTCTGGACGTGGGCCTTTTTAAAAGTAGCAAAATCTTACAATCTAGTTAGTTGCCTGATTTATAATACATCCATTCACTGTCAATCTAAAGCGAACTCTACTTAAGATAATGCAGGACTGCTTTGTATGAGTAAAAAAACAAGATAGGTCTCCTGCAAAGCTCCAGACAAAGGCTAGAAGCATGTATCCAATATAATATATCTAATATAATAGATATAGTATTCTTGTTTTTTGCCTTCTAGTATGGGCATCTGGAGAAGAAACTTAACATTTAATTAATTGTTCCTACTTTCTAAATATTTGAGTTGAATAAGCTCCTGGTCAAGGTGTAACCGGAGAAATATTGCCTGATCTAAGGGAACTTTTATAATGACGGGTAATTACTACTGCTTCTGACACTGATACTATTAGTGCTGCTGTTTTACCATGAACCATTTTAGACACTTTATAAGCTCATCTCATTACAAAAACTATATGAGGTTGAAATTACTATCCCTATTTGACAATGACAAAATAGATCTGTTTAGGTTTAAATATCTTGCTCAAGTGTCCTACTTTACGAAAAGCAGAGTTCGGAAAACGAGTTCTGCATATCCCCAAAACTTACAACCACTAAGATTTCATATTTACCATTTTATTCTAAGAATCTGCCTACTGTTCAGTAAGAGTGAACATGATACACAATAGCCAGTAGAACAAAAAAGGAATCCATCATAAAAACATAAGATTTAATGTGTTTTAAAAATTTATGACTAATCAGCTTCGGAAATCAATCCTTGCTGGCAACTATACTGCTTTTCTTTTCTTTTCTTTTTTCTATTTATTTCACAAATCTGTGATAGATATAGCTTCTTTAAAATGCTTACACTGACAGTGCAACTTTTCCTTTCACTCTCAGAATGTATGAGGTAGTTATTGTCAACCAAATTGTCTAAATCATGAAAATGTCAAAACATTAGTGTTTGTCCCGTCATAAAGATGCTAATAGTAGATTCTCCTTGTTTTAACTTAGTGCCTGTAGCCAAAAAGCAAGGATCTGCTTGCTATATTTTTGTCAGGATGGTTCATTAACAGAAGAGTTACTGCTTGCTCAGTCACAAGATTTTGAAACTGGTGCCATCTGTGCAATGTAGATTGCACATTGTATAATATTTGTTGCATTTCTTCATTTGGGGCCAAAATAACACAGGCAATTCCAATTTTCACTTAAGATGTTCCAACTTGAATCCTTTGGAAATCAAGGACACCTATCATATTATTAGCTGAATTGCCCCAATTAATTTCATAAAGTAATTTTTTAACAATTATAGATACCTCAAAGTATATCGTCCATGTGTACTCAGATTATTTTTTCAAAAACTCTATGAATTTTTTTATGGGAGAGTCCCCAAACACTAATCTTTCATTCCAGATACCCATACCCTAGGCCTTAGCCTAGAAACACGCTTGCAATTTTTTAAAATTAAAAATAAATAGGTAGGTAGAGGAAGATATAAGCTACCAAACATCTCAATGGGAATCCCAGGCCTAAATGATCTGCCTCCTCAGAGACTTCAAAGACCATCATAAATGTCTACATCTCTCAAAATTCAAAAGGTTTTTCTACATCTAGACAAATCCAACATTTTAAGAAGAATTATTAAAAAGGTCACAAAGGAGAGTTGATTTTAAAAAAATTCCTAACTTTCTAAAATTTGCTGAAACTATATAGTGAGCTAATCAGTTCCCTAGAAAAGTATGTAAGCTTGCACTAAATTGTTTTAAATCCTATCACACAATAATTGCTTGTAGTTCTCAGGGATTGTCAACATTTGGTTCATCTTTCAATGTGCAGGTTTAGGTTTCTTTGCTCTTTTTGATGAGGAAAAATATTATAGTTCTGCCCTTCTTGATCATTGTTATCAGAATCCTTTGAGTGAAAAAAATGTTTAAAGAATATTGTTGGAGAAAAATGGCGTTCACTGGGACACGGAGACTGATTGACCACGGGCAGAGAAAGAATTTACTGGGAAGTTCTCCCAAAAGAGGGGGTCTGAAGAACAGACTTTAGGCCCCCCACCATCATGGTGGGGGTCTGAAGAGAGACTTCAGCCCACTCCTGGAAGGGGTTGGGGGGAGACTTGAATTTATACAGAACTGTCCTAGGCAGGGAAATGATATGTGGTGGGAGGGGATTGAGGGTCCAAGTGAGGGGCAGGGGCCAATAGGAAGCCCTAGAGGTGAAAACTTTCCCTGGTAGTGACTAAAAGATAGTGGGTTAGGGAGTTATCGTTTCTTGGAAGGCTGCAGGAGCAGATGTTTCTTTGTTCTGTAGGAATTTTATCTCCGATATGCAGGTAGGGAAGGTTTCCATTTCCCTTTACTCCCTTCTCTTTGTGGTTTCTTTGTTTAACCTGTGGGGCAGTGCTGTGCTCTTAGACACTTAGGCTTATGGGGGATGGGGTTAGCCTTTCCCCAGTGCATATCAGGGGAAACTGAGCTATACAGCTTGTTATTTATTGTAAGCCTCTAACAAATATGTTGACTGGATTAGTAAGTGACTATTTAATAACAATGCTTTCTTTGAATATAGATGAAATACTGCTTACCTCCTAAACTTAGATGCAGTGTTTTTTGTTTTGTTTTGTTTTGTTTTCGTTTTTATTTTAATCAAGGTAACGGTAACTAGGAAGTAACTACGAACTAAGAAACAGGAACCAGCTGGTATGTATGGATTTCCCACACCATAACATTAGTTTTCAAGACAAGCATAGAGGCATGCACCTGGGTTGCAGATCCCATCCAGGTTCATAAAATGTGCAGATCAATGATATAGTAAGAGCATGTGTCTAAGATTCAAGTTTGTTAACTCAAAATGTGGGTTTTTAAATGATTTTTAAAAATCAATGACAGAGCAATGAAATAAAGTGGTATTGAATTATAACCCAAAATGCAAGGACAAATCCATGATTCCATACTGATATTATGAGATGATTGGAAAAATAAATACACTGGAGAGAATAAATACATTTCCAGAGTGGAATTCCAGATAATGTATATAGATGCTCTGCCTTCCTGGAGGGGGAGCATAAATACCTACTCAGGTGTTGGATGCTCACAGTGACTACTTTCCCTAGGGTACATTGTGGAAAGGGGGAAAAAGAGGAAACCTACAGTGTATGAACCTGATAAACTCTATCTGAGCCAGGTAGTCAACATTTACATCAACAGTGATGTCATATGGACACTGTGTATCCTTGATATGATGTGAAGAGAACGCGGTCTTCCTTTCCAAGGCCTTACCTCTACGTTCATGGGAAAAATATCAGACAAATCCCCAATGAAGAATATTCTACAAAATACCTGACCAATACTCCTTAAAACTGTCAAGGTCATCAAACACAAGAAAAGAAATTGTCACAGCCATAAAGGGATATGACAACTAAATATGGTATCTTGTCTGGAATCCTGCAACAAAAAAAGGGTAAAATGAAGTAATTCTGAACAACGAATGACTTCAGTTAATAGTACTGTACCAATTTTGGTTCATTAATTGAGACAAAAATACCATAGTAATATAAGATGTTAGTAATAGGGGAAACTGGGTGTGGGATATATGGGAACACCCTATATTATCTGCACAATTTTTCTATGAATCTAAATCTATACTAAAATAAAATTTTTACTTAAAATCAATAGTGATAAATAAAAAGCAAAGTATCTCAACTGTAGTATATTTCGAATAACAAATAGCACAAATTCATCACTGAAAAGTTTAAATCAGCTTTGAAAAATTACTATACCTGATAATAAAGCATAATTCAGCTGCCACTTTGGGGGAGCATGGCTTTGCGGGAAATTGAAGTATATCTGCGGTTGCCAAGTTTTATAAAAATAATATTCGTTGGTTTATGCAATGTGCCCATGTAAGTGGGTAGAGATTAAAATGCTAACTCAACATGTGTTTACTTCTAGACCATTTTTCCCCATCTCCATATATAACTTTCATTTGCCCTGGAAGAATTCATGCCAGCACTCATGCCCTTCACAGATTCCCGTCAAGGATCACAGTTTTCAGAGATTGATACAGCATGGCCCCTTGCTGCCCTCATTGCCAAGTCTCCCTCTATATCCAGCTTCAAATTGATTCACCTGTTAGTATACTAATTTGGAAGATTTTTTTTTTTGCATTTTTATGGTATAAACAACAGTAAATGCAATCCATCTAATAAGTGTCCTACCTTTTCCACCATATAAAATTGTAGTAGTAGCATAATTACAAAGTCTATTCCATGGAACTTTTTTCCCCTTTTCTATCACTGGTAGTTTTCACTACATGTCCAAAGAAAGAAACGCTGGCTTTTTTTTCCCCAAGTGTAAAGCATTGCCCATTGTATTGTTTCCATTCATGAAAATACTTTCATGACCCATTGTCAAATCAGAGCTATCTCCCACTTAAAGAAAATCACTATGCAAGGATACTGTTGAAATAGCTTTTGGGCCTATAGACTTGAAATATTATCACACTCTTCATTGGGCATTTATATTTAATTATGTTTTGCTTTGATTTTAAAAAATCATTTCTGCTCTTTTTAAGGATAGTCAGAAAGAGGGAGCAAGAAGAAAGCTGATTGGGCAAGAGATGGTCATTTGATTTTACTGGCTATTTGTCATATTTCCTGCTCACTTTAAAATTAAAATCTGACTGCTACAGGAAAATAACCTCCTAAGAATAACAATGTTATTATTTGATATTTTTATTCTTTGAAAATGGGATCAAACTGGTAAGTTTGAGTTATTACAGTTATACAATTTTATTTTTTCTAGGTTTAATAATTTAATGTGAAGAAGAGCCTTTTGGAAAATGGAAGTAATATTTCAGGAGCTCAAAAACATGATCCATTTGTATTTATTACACATACAATTTAATTAGGAAACTAATGAGGTGCGATTGGCAATGTGATTGGTAAGGAACTGGTACAGTAAATTTCTATTAGCAGACTTGAATTTTTCTTTTCCAGCTCAGTATTTACCCAGCCTCAGAATGCAGGAATTATTACTTTGGCCACCTGTCATCCTGGCCATTGGAAACCATCCTCTTGTAAAACCAGCAAATTAATTATTTCTCATAGTAAGGGAGTACTGGTATTGGGAAAATCAACTATTTGTGAGTTTACTCCAGAATAGCTAACTATGGAAGAGGTTTTGTGTCTATTAATTAGACGTAAGTGAACTAATTAATGGAAATAAAATTTAATAGATGCCGAAAATAATATCGTTCATTTAGCAAGTGTTTATATATTTACATAAGGTGATTATGTATAAATAACATATACATCATATGTTTATAATATATTATGGAGTATAGATGTATGAAATACATACATTTTTCAAGGACATTGACTTGGCTTTGGAAATCAGAAGTATTTGACAACTTTCTAAGCCATTCACAAATTTGTAGTTGTAATTATGCTGTAACACATATTGTTTTCATTCAGCAACAGTCCCCTTCTTGCGATGTATAACAAATTCATATTTTAAAGCATTTTCCATACACTCTCTAACTGTCTGCGTTCCCACAAACATCATAAATTCTAATGATAATCATATCAAATGAAGAACTCGAGTTGACAGAGCAAATCTCAGTTGCTGTGCATAAAACCAACATTTCATTGCTAGATTTCATTTTGGTATTATTGAGACAAGTTCCATTTTTTACAAAAGACATTGCACTTTAAATCCAGTCAATAGAAGACTTAAGGCAGATATTTATTTTCTTACTGAAAGGAGCAAACTTCCTTAATCATAAATACCAGTAAATAACCAGTATTTATTTACTAATGAAACTAGCAAGGAGAAAAACAATATTAATAAGTACAATACTGTGTACTAGGCATTATGTTGAGGGGATTACACATATCAATGTATTTCATCTTCTTAAAAAAATGTTTTGACTCCATTTTTATAAATAAATGTTAGAGGACAAGAGATGTAATAATTCACCCAAGATACAAATTTAGTGAGTGCTGATGTTGGATATGAAGCTAGGTCAGCCTGTCTACAAAGCCATACCTTTTATAATTTTACTGAACTACGACTTAATTATCCATTAATGAACAATGCTTTTCATGGAAAAATATTGTAAAAAGTATGAAAATTAATTTGATATGAAATGAAATTCCTCAGTAAGAACAATGTTGAATCATAATTTATATCCTGATAGCCCAATACTGTGATTATTGTATATTAAACAGCTTTTCCCCAAATGTCTACTATGATAGAAAAGGAAGTATCTCTCTTCTTTAAAAAAATGACATGGGAGATTGAAATACTATTTTTGTTAGAAAAAAGAAGTGGTCATTTTTTCCCATAAGACACTGTATTTTACAAACATATATGTATTGTGGAATTCATTTTTTGGAATGGTTGCTAGCATCATTAACTACTGGAGAGGGAGGCTGGCAAAATAGAAGGTGAAGGAACAGAGAAGTTCAATTAAAGGAAAATTGAGCCAAATGAGGATCAATCCAAAACGAAGCCTAAGAGCTCTGAGCAGATAATGAAATCAATAGAAAACATGATCATACTTTGAAAGGTGTGTTCTTTCAAGCAGATTTTCAGGAAACTATTATATAAATAATATTCCAGAGTTTCTTTCTGAGAAGTTTGCAAGTGGCATGTTCCTGACCTGTCCAATGATTTTGCCAATTCCAATGCCATGTGTCCCAAAGAGTATGTTTCATAAACTGTCATTTCAAGTTCTAGATTTCAATAAACATTTGAGCACCTACTTGTACAAGGTAAAATGTGAAATGTTGATGATACAATGACAGACAATCATTTAGCATGATGGGTACTCATCTACAGCCAGCCAGCCCACAGTCATCCATCACTCAGTTTTGAGTGAATGATTGGGAACCTGAAAAACAGATGGTGTCAATACATTGATAAGTGCTACAGACAGGGAAAGCTTAAGTTATATCTTAGCTATAACCTGAAAGAAGGTAAAGCATCCTTCATTTCTAATCCATGCCTGGGCCTCTTGTGGAATTCATTTTAGATCCCACAGCCGTTACTTAAGAAAACTATCTCTCTCTTATATTTTTTACTGTGACATTTTTGTGATCTATGTATCTTCAAAAAATACAATTAAAAAAAGAATAAAACTCCCTTAGTTATTAAAAAAGAAAAAGAAAACTGTCTCTCAAAAACCCTCTTAGAAAATGGAACATAATATTTAGGACTTCGGCTTGGAGTTCTGGGTTTGACCCACTCTGTTTCTCACCTTTGTACATCGTTCAGTTTCCTCCTCTTTAACATGGGAATAATAGTAGTGCTTACCTGATAAATGGATAGGAGAATTAAATGGGATGGGCAGGCAGTTCTTGTAGAACATAGTGACAAACATACATGTTCACAAGTATTATTATTAGTTTGTATATACATAGTGTGACTGGTTTTCAACATTTAATAGAATAGACAATTAGCTAATAGTTCAATGATTCATGAAGAAATAAAAGATGACCTCAAAATAGGAGGATCACTCACGAACACACACATACACTGATTAATCTCATTTTGGATGGGAATTCTTTAGGATATTTAATGAACAAAGCTCACACAAGACTTCAATCTGACAACCCTTAAAGAAACTGAGATCACCTTATTTTTCATAAGTAAAACTTTTGTAATTATGTCTTGGAAAGAGTATTGTAGGAGGAATTTTGTCATTGTTATTTACTAGGGTTTTTGGAAAATGTAGCAACATCTATCATTTCCTTTTGACTATAGTTAAGGCATTCAGGGAAACAGTGTGGGTATATGAACATAATTTATTCCAAATATCAGGGTCCTAAAATGGTCAGAACTCTAAGTAACTAATTTAACAAAATGAAAAACACTATAAATATTCCTCCCATTTAAAGTCCCTTTATATTTTATAGTAGTAATAAGTATTTGTTTTCATGCTAATCTATGCTATTCAAAAAACTGACTTCCACAAAAGAATGTGCATTAGGAACACTATTATCTAGAAGAGGATTTTAACCTGAAATAGGGTCTTAATTGGGTTTCTTGTCCATGGATTAACCAAAATGTCTGTGAATTACTGTAAATTGTATGCAATAATTTATGGATATGTACACATATGTATTTTATGATTTACAGCTTAGATCAGATTCTAAGAGCGCATGACAGAAATATGGTAAAGAATAAGACTTTTAAGCGGTATCTTTAAAATCATATCAAAGTAAATGAGATTGTTTACCATAATGCTTTCTCTTTTGCCTACATTTCTTTATGTCTACAATATCCTTCAGCAGTCTCTTTCAAATTCAGAGTTTCAAGATCATTTGACTGTAAAAGTTCACAAATATCTCTCACAAGTCCCAAATTTTCTCTCAGCGGCACGGGAAGTGTGGGCAGCGCCATTCCTCAGCAGGCTGCGCTGCTCTTTTGCGCTGGGGTGGCTCTCCTTACGGGTGCACTCCTTGCGCGTGGGGCTCCCCTACGCGGGGGACACCCTTGGGTGGGGCAGCACTCCTTGGGTGGGGCGGTTCTCCTTGTGCGCATCAGCACTGCGCATGGGCCAGCTCCACATGGGTCAAGGAGGCCCAGGGTTTGAACCGCGGACCTCCCATGTGGTAGACGGACGCCCTAACCACTGGGCCAAAGTTCGTTTCCCCCTTTTTTATCACTTGAAAACTCCTAAATGATATAGCACAGTGATTCTTACACATTTGTTGAAATAAATAGTTTTTATTTAGTTGTGATGATTGTTCATTTATCCCATAATGAAATGGATTGATGGCATAATAATGAAACTATGTTGGCAATACTGAAATTACATGGACTAGATTCATCCTGATGAAGGTCTTATTAAAAAGTAAATTTATTTTTTGAGGTTAGGAACTCTTTTTTAACAAAAGGAATACACATTTGTTTCACACGTTTCTAAAGAATTTGAGGAATATAATAATTAATATGAGTAAGGAGGAAATAGAAGAGGTTATTTAAATGAAGTAGGAATTATTTAATCTATTAGTCTGAATGAGTTATGCAACAGTTAACACTTACTGCATAACAAACCACCATAAACTAGGTGGCCTTTTTTTTTTTTCTTACTGGTCTGTAAACTGGTTGGTTGGTTCTGCTGCTTTGTGCAAAACGTTGCTGGGAAACTTGGGCTTGTTCATGCATTTGTGGTCACCTGGTCAGTCAGCCAGGAACTAACTGATTTAGGGTGATGTCAATTGGAATGACTCACTCAGCTTTTCTTCACATGGTTTCCAGTCCTCTTGCAAGTTAAACCAGACATGTTCTCATGGCAGCTGCAGATGTCCAAAGGAAGAAAAAGAAATGTCCAAGTGTTTTATGAAGGCTCTGCTGTCATCAACATTTTAATTGCCCAATTAACCAGAGAAGTCACATGTTCAAGCCCAGATTTAATGTGGTAGGGCTCTACCAAAGGATATGAATAGAGAGTCATTAGGTGGGGTCATCACTTCAATTAAACTAACATAAGCCAAGTTATGCTGTGGTAACAGATCACTCCAGTTCTTGATGAATTGAAACAAGGGAGGCTTATATCTCTGCTATTATAGTCACCCCTGAATATAACATGATGGAGGCTCTATCTCTAGGGAAGGTGATATTTATTTAATCCACTGCAACACTGGTTTTAAAAGAAAATGGTTGGGGAAAAACCTAAATTCCCAGCACAATGAACTGGTTAAAAAAATCATACCTTATCTAATCCATATATATGCAGCTATAAAAAATATGCAGCTATAAAAAATAATTATGTAGCTATAAAAAATAATTAGGAAACAATGTGCCAATGTGCAAATGTATGTAGGATATATGTGTAAGGAATATGCATGAAAGTTTATTCTTTCTTTATTGAATGTGTTAGCAATGGTATAAGAAAGGAGAAAAAAATATATACATACATACGCACACATACACAAATGCTTGGATATGCGTAAGTTTCTGAAAGTACAGACCAAAAGGGAAAGAATACTGATATGGGACTAAGCTGGAAGAGAAACAGGAATCAAAGAATGTCTTTTCAGAGAATTTTTTTTTCATGCTTTTATTTGCAATCATAATTAATTAATTAAAACAAGAGCAATCATGTAAAGGAAAAACAGAAGAGCATAGGTTGTTGCCAGATGCTGTATTTCCAATCCTGGACTACCTTTTACTAGTTGTGAGAACTCAGTCAATTTATATAACCTCATAAATTTATATAATTTCTAAGAAACAGAGGAAACAAACCCAGTCACCCTAAGTAATTGTTGTGTAATTTTAATAGAGTAATCCATGTAAAACACTGAGTTGGTGTCTGATACATAGTAAATGCTGAATAAAAGTTAAATAAAAGTTCATTTCATTATTTAATCATAAGAAGTACACTGCACAGGGGCCAAGGTACAAGTTGGATTTCCACTGGTTATGTTTTTTCTAGGTTTTTCCATCTTTCTCCTCTCTCTAATGCCTTATTTGGAATATATCCTTTGCTCTCTTTCTAGTCCCTTCCCATCTTTCTTTTTTTGCAAGGTCGAAAGCAACAATGGAAACATGGCATGTAAAGTAACCATGTTTTTAAATACCATTCCAGAAGTCATAGTTATTCCTTCCTTAGGTTAGCTTCATGAAAGAAATGAAATTAGAACAGCAGATGTGAAATATCTCCTTGTAGAAAATTAGGGAGATAAGTAAGTTCTCCAGTGGAGAGAGACTGGGTCTTTTGTTTGTTTGTTTGTTTTCCTGTTTGTCTGTTTTTTAACCTCCTTGATTTCAGATGTAGTAGCATTAGGTAATTATATGGTGCTCTTCACAGAAGAGAAGTCCTTAATTTGTTATTATATATTTGAAGCTATATTGACTTTTCATTTTAAAGTTTGTGTTTGGGAATCTTTAATTATTCTGGGAAGGTTTTTTTTCCCCAGCAATAGAAGCATATTTCCCCATAATCAATGCAATTGAACAAAGTTGAGTGTTCAATGATATCAAGGAATCAACATTAATTTTGTTGATGTTGTGAATATTTAAGAACACATTCATATTTTTAGAAATGCCCCCTGAAGTTTTATTGAAGACGGGGCAATGACACAGTGATTAGGATTTGCTTATGTTATTTCTAGCTCAACCACACACGCAAAAGAGAAAAATAAGCGTCTTCTACTCAACAGATCTTCTAAAACCAGTAATACTTCTTGATCCTCAATATATTCTTTCATGTTGAGTGTCCATGTCTTACAAAGGACAACTCTGGGTCAGATCATATTAATTATTCTGGCTCTTTCTGGCTAATCATTGACAAAAGGAAAGGATAGGCAATAAACCAATACTTGCAGCTAAGAAGTTTCACATATAAGCGTCTCTAGTCTCATTGCTATTTATTTTAAGAGCAAATGAACATGGATGTAAACAAGGAAGAGAGGTTTTATAGTCACTCTGTAAAAGCGAAGAAGGTGCTATGTAGAGCGTAAACTAAGGAACTTCAATAAATAACCAACAGTGCATGTCTGTCAGGGGAGAATTCATTGCTTATTAATCACAAACCAGGCTTTAAAATGGTTTATACTTGTTTCAAAGTCCAATTTTTCAAACCCCCAAGTTAGCAGTGTTTTTTCCTAATTAAATTGGATTTCTTCCAGTATGCCTTAGAATAGTCACTAAGATTTATACTTCTTTTTTTTTTTTTCATGTGGTGAGAGTCATATAATTAGCAGGTATAAAGATTTTCCTTCAGCCATCCTTAAAGTTTTAGCTGAAGGGTTCCTCCCTGTATTAATGTATTCCAGCCCCTTGACAAGATAATGCTTCTCTAATGTTGTATATCTGATTTAACCTTTTGTCTTTGCCAGGAAAAAAAAGGAAGATTTTTTTCATGGAGATATCTGAATTTTTAAAAAAATGTAGTTCATCACTTTAATAGTAGGTCAGGGAGTTGTGGTGCAGTATGTGCTATATTTTGGCACAGGCATATGCCACTTAAAGTGAAGTGGTTCATTTATAAAGTATTAAGAACACTAGCTAAATTTGTGTTCCTAAATGTGAACGGAGAAGTCAAATAAAGGTTTTAATTCAAACATAAAAATCCCAACTTGAAGTGTTGCTGGGTGTTTGACAGTTGCTGGTTTGATTGACCATGTTTCATTAGTCACTGGGAGAATTAAAACCTTTCTGGAAGTTAATTCCATCAGTGATAGAATCCGCTGTTATTTGCCCTTAAGTATGCTCAGCTTGCTCCTCTGATTAGTATTAATTCTTAATACTTTATTCTTATTAAAGTCTTACTTTAATAGGAAATTACTTACAAATTCACTCATAATTTCAAGAGAACCACTTTTATTTTCATTCTTCACAGTTTCTCAGAAAAAAAAAAGCCCTTTTAAACTTACTGGGAATTAATGGCACAAACGTCAGTGAACTCTTGAAAAAATTGTTTCCTAAAGAACGAATCCTAAAAATTTACTATTTTTTTCATAATTGTATTGTGCACACTACTTTGGTTCCTCATTTACTTCATCATATCCATATATGTATTTGACTTATTTATTTATCAACTCTGTAAAGGTAAATTACTGTTGTAGAAATGTAATATTGTTTAAACAGAGTTAGCAGCATTTTAGAGTATTTTTCTTGAATTATTCCCCTAAGAGAATGTGGCTCATATTGTGTCTTGAAATTATATCATTTATTTTATGATGATTAGTCATTTTCCAGTTATTCACTGAAAATTAAGTCAAAGACATTTTTTTGTTTAACCTGCCCCCTCCACCCCCCCCCCCACAGCTTCTTTTTGCTGTCTGTTTTGTGTCCATTCACTGTACGTTCTTCTGTGTCTGCTTGTCTCCCTTTCATGTGTCATCTTGCTGTGCCACCTCTCCACGGGGCATGGACCGTCAGCTCCACGGTCACTGGCTAGCCTGCCTTCACAAGGAGGCCCTGGGATGTGAACCCAGGACCTCCCATATGGTAGACAGGAGCCCAATTGTTTGAGCCATAGCAGCTCTCCAGTCAAAGACATTTTTAACAAGCAGAAAAATTTCTTGACATGGCTTATATCCCTTATTCTAAAAAAAGTCTATGTAATTGTTTGAACCATAAACATTTCAATCACCATTAGTTATCCTCTGTAGCACACCTGGGTAGGTAATAGCATATGGAATTCTAGTAATTCTAGCTTTACATTGTTACATGTGTTTTAAAAATGATTATATTATATGATAAGTTCTTTCAGTAATTTGACTCTCTGCTTTATCTTTTACTTTTTCAGGCATGGAAGCTAAAACTTAGAACTATAAAACAGTGATTTTATTATAAAAGAAAAATGGAAAATGTCATTGTTCTTTAAGTGAGGTAATTATTTAGGAATGTTTATAAAGTATTTTACCCAACGAAAGCATTTTTTTTTGTCAAAGTTCAGAGTCAAATGTTGTTATTGAAGATAAACCACCACAATTGGATAAATTAGAAGAACTACCACAACTGAATAAATCAGAGCAGTAAATTTATGAAAACAGATGATCTAAAATCAAATTGAGATCATCATGTAATCAGCTTTGAAACACACATCATCTTGTAAGATTTTAACGTCTAAAATATGAATATCAGGAATCTTTATGTAAGGACTGAATTCTTGCTAACCCAGAATTGGAGGAGAGGGGACTTCTCCATCCATTTGAGTAGCCTGGTTAAAATGGAATTATTCTTCTAATAATTAGAATATTATAAAATAGAAAGTATGCCACATCTCTTTTCATCTTTCTTTGATAATTCAAAATAGAATTTTAGGTTCATCTTCCAGAAAGTACTGCTGGTAAGCTTTCCAGTTGTTGGTATGCTAGAAAGGACCTTAATTTTGGCATAACTATTCCATGTAAGATTAATGCAGGTACTACAAACTGGTGCAATAGTACGGTCTCAAGGATTGGTCTAGAAATTATGAATTATCTTATGCACTAATTCTCTGATTACGTGAACAACTTTAAAATATCACCAAAGGTCTGTAAACCAAAACCCCAATACTTCAAGTGATGGATGCTGGTAGCATGAGGCAGCACTCTCCATCTTGGGCAGCACGTTTTGCTGGAAGTTTCTGCCTTATGGAACATGAAAATCCTCTTGTGGCTTCCACAGAGCTGTTTTATTCTCCATCCTCCTTCTTTACGGACTACTGCCTGCCTCTCCACATGGCAGAGCTTCCTGCATGCCGTTTCATGTATTCACCTCACCATACTGAGGCAGATGTTTGACCTTCACCATTCTGAGGATGGGGATATCTAGAAACAGAGATGTTAGGTTAATTGGTCAAAGTCACACAGCTAGGATTATAATCCAAATCAGTTTCATTTCAAATGCAAGACTTTTCCCCCAAAACTTCTATTTTCCTGTTGTCTTATTTACATAGAGTCACCATGTCCCCACTGAGATTTCTATACTTGGGGTTAAACAAGTTTTATGGCATTATTTGGGTCTCTTCATCATCATGGCCAATTTCCACTGAAAAAATCTTATTGGTCTTGTGAATAAACTGTATCCCCTTCTATCCTCCCTCCCTACCTGTTCCTTTCTCTTACCCACCTATAAATATTGGTAGAGCACCTACTCTTTGCTGGGTTGTGAAGAAAACATAGTGCCAGGAGTAACAGGGGGAGTTTACACATTTGGGCAAAAGAGATTTAGGGAAGCCTTTCGTGAATAAGTGACGTTTCTTCACACTTCAGTACTTTTTCAATAAGGCTGTCCCTCGCATCTATTCTTTAAATTTCCTTTTGGAGGCTCTGTCCTAATTTCCAGTCACCTGCTCTTTATCCCCACAGCCATCGCTATTAGCCCACCTGAGTTAGGTTGGGCTTAATGAATTTGTTGCATTCATGGGAACTATATCATAGCTTTGACAAAAATAGTTTTCATTTGCTTTCCTGGTGAAGCACAAGGACCTTGAGAACAGAGGCTACATTTTCTCATTCATTTTTTAAATTTAGGTTTTGGTATGGTGCTCAGAATATAGCACAGGCTCATAAATACTTTGCCGAACTGAAGAACTACCCTTTAAGCGTAGTCCTTCAAGTCTACCTAAGCGAATTGTCTTCCATCCTGTATTTTGTCATGTCTACATCCATTTTTTCAGTCATTTTTACTGACCATCTACTATAAGTGGAACATAGTTGGCAGGCACTGAACAAGGCTGGCATAGTGACAGACATCTTTGAACTTACTTATTTTCTGAGTCTTCTACTCTATAAATATTAGAACTTCCTCCACTGGCATGTAATTTTTAGGACACAATACCATTTTCATCATATTATTTTGAATAACTGTTTATATTACATTGTTCAGAGTTTTGCAATGCCTGATTTTGTTTTGATTTTCCATAGTAACTTTTTTTATAGAGCATGGATATAAATAGGGAGAGAGAAAAAAAGGGAGAATGAAAGAAGAATAAACTTGAAGGTAAGGAGGGAAAATATATGTATTTCTCACAGGCACACACAAAATGGCTGTAATGCATCACTTTCCTTTTGGCTTTCTTTACTACATATAGGATTATATTTTATGATTATAAATGTACAGAACAACTAACTCATGGAGACTCGTGTTCTTTCCTAAGTCTCACCAAAGCAACTCTAGTGCTTCCCTGTCAAAACTTACCCTGCTGAAAGCATGGTTTTGGTGACATTAAGAAGCCCTAACAGCAAAACAAAAAAGAACTCCTACCACCAGTGCACTGAGTGTACTTGCTGTACATAACTTTGGAAAATTAATCAGGAAACCCCTAATGAGGGACTTTATGCTATGGCCAAATCAGGTAACTATTGTGATTAGTAAGGGAAGAAATTGTAGTAGGGATGTGGAGAGGGTGGCCACGGTGGCTGCTGATGGTCAGGAGAGGGAAGAAGAGATATGGTGTGGGGGCATTTTCAGGATTTGTAGCTGTCTTGGGTGCTGCTGCAGGGACAGATGCTGGATGTTGTATGTCCTGCTATGGGCCACTGGGTGGACTGGGGGAGAGTATGGACTACAATGTGGACCTCTGTCCATGTGCTGCAGCGGTTCTCCAGAATGTATTCACTGGGTGCAGTGGATGTGCCACAGTGATGGAAGAGTTTGTTGATGTGGGAGGGGTGGGGTGGGTGGGGTGGGGGTATATGGGGACCTCATATTTTTTTAATGTAACATTTAAAAGAAAATAAAGAAGGAAAAAAATATGTCATGATAGGCATTAGCATGTCAGTCTGGCTGGCCCTGATGGACTGGGCTTGCCAGTTCCTACGTTGGGGTTTCAAATATTTGCATAATCTATCCTTGCCTCCTGGTCCTTCCTCAGCAACAGGCTGTTTCCTCCCCCTCAAACTTCACTTTTAAAAGACATGTTACAGGAGGTTGTGCACCCATTATTAGGCACAAATGATGTGATAAGCATTGGTCATTCTCTCTCTTTCGCATACCTCATTAAGAAGAGGATATTAAAACTAGTAGGACAGGAGTATGTAGGTTTTTAAGTTGTGAGAGCCAGTGCATCTCCACATAATTATTTTATGGAAGTCAAATCTTGATCTTTCTTAGGCCACAGTCAGGTGAGCTTCTATTACATACAAAAAAAAAAAAAACCTTTATTCACAAAAGCTACTCTTAGAAAATAATATTGTTTAATGGAAGGCCTATGTAGTAAACCCCTGCATTCCTAAATACTTATTAGGAAACAGAAGATTTCCTAATTAAATTAGGAATTAAATGGATTCCCCAGTAGCAAACAGAAGAATTGAATTTTCCAACACTGAAGTAAGTTGTTTATTTACTTATTTATTTGGCTTGGTTTCTTTGACAACGTTTTTCAAATGATTATCTAAATAAAAATGGCCAGGGATGATTTATGTGATAAATTTATAAAAGCATCATTCATTATTATGGAATAGAATTAATGGAAGATTTTCTGAGCAAGACAATATGTGTTTGAGTTTAATATGTATAAATTAAATCTTCTGCTTGGAAATATACTAATAAAAGCAATGAATTAAACATTAGGACCAGAAGTTTTGAGCTTATTAATATGGTATAACTCTATTTACCATACTCTAATTTGCTGAACACTGAGGCTACCAGTAAAATTAATAAGCAGAAAAAGTACATCCAGCAAAATCCAAATGTATAAAATATTAAACTTTAAAATTTAATAAAGATAAAAGTTAGAAGTAAAATAAATTTGGCCATTTATACAAGTGCCATGACATTTTAATTATATGAACTATAGAAAAGCATGTTACTATTGGCTGATAAATTTCAGGCCGAGCTGAAAAACAACAGTGTTTATTTGGGGTTTTAGAATTGCAATTCGGGGAGCACATATTTAGCTGCCAACCCCGACTGTGTCCTATCTTGAGGCTTCCAAGCAAGGATGTTTAAGGAAAAAGAAGATTATTTAAGGAGCTTTATTGTTTTGTTTGCTCTTTTTATTGTTGTTATCAGTGGTGGTGGTAAGAGTGAGAATGACTTTCATTTTACAAATATTGGATTTGGAATGAAAATATGCCATTCAAAAGAGTTAAAGTGGTGGGCAGGATAAGCTAAATAGGGCCAGACAAGGAGTAGGCTAACGTTTGAGTTTAAATTTGGAAGTTATATACATCAATTGAAAAAAAGGCTTAGCTTTTTTAGTGTGTGGGCATTGGTAACCAGTAAAAGAGAGATCTAAGTGATAGGAGCCAGATTTCAGGGGAATTACTGATGAGTAAATTACTTGAAGAGCAAGTGTGTCCATGGAAATCCCTTTGTAGAGAAGTGTGATGGTAGAGAGTAGGAATACTGGATAGAATGTGCATACAGTATTGCATCTGTTTTAGACATGCATTTTTAAACATCTTGACATCACTAAAATTGGGATACAGAGTAAAACTGATGGGATCTTGCAATTCTAAAAATTTTTTTTTCTTGGTGATATTTAAAATTATTGTAAGTCCCATCTTGATGGTCTTTTAGCTTTGATTAAATGGTTAAGAATTGGGAAGCCTTGGGCAAGATAATTAACTTCCAAGATGCCGAGCATCTCTGTTTTCAAAACGGGAATAACATGAAAGTAACATCATGGAGTTATGGAGGCCAAATAAAATCAGTTATATAAAAATGCTTTGTAAAATGCAAAGTGTTACACACATGTAGAGATATAATCATTATTACTATTAGTTTTCTACTAGAGAGGCCTTGTTTTTTGGCTAGAGAACAATGTTTACTGAAAGAAAGAAATTTGGATTGATCTGGAGTTATATTAAAGCATCTACTAGCTACAGTTTATCTTACAAGATATAACAAAAGTAGGGAAAAAGCAAAATAACATACAAGGATTTTTTCTAACATTGAGATTTTAATGTTAACTCTTAAATATAACTCACTGATAACAGAGCAAGTAAAGTCTGAGCATATTTGGTTATTTGTATTATTTGATTGGACCCAATTTTACAAAATAATAATAAAAAAACAACAACAACCGAAGTTTAATCAAACATTTTTGCTATGTAGTACTTACTGGATAATTGACCATGACCCTGACATCTAATGGAAATTCCACTTATTTTCTGCATTTTGCTCTCTGGAAGGAAGAGAGCTATCACTTCAAATATAGACTTGTCACCTGTCAGAAACTCATACTGCCTGAAGATGTAGTGGAGGAGATAAAGAATCTGACTCCACAGTTTCCAACATCAAAATGGATTGAATGATTGCAGGAACAAAAGGCATAATTAAGAAACCTCACTAGGAGACAGCTTTAGCTTATGACCTTAGGCAGTCCACTTAATCTCTTGCTTCTCTATTGCTCTTAGACACCCAATCTGTAAAATAAGATTTATGATTTCTGCCAGCACATGTGGTTATGACTCACAATGCATATATTTTTATTGGTCAGAACATAATTTGCATACATACTTGAATAAAGGATTTAATATTGGGCTAAAATTAAATCATATAAAAAGAAAAAGGTTGAATATTTGTCAGTGTAACAGAGTTTTTTGCAATGGCATTGTAGTGACCTATATAATCTGTCATGTTTCAAATAACACCCCATTGACAGAGGAAAAAAAGGACGAAATTGAGGTAGGCAACAACAGACCAAGTAAATGGCTCCTGAGAACTGAAACCGTGGCTTTAGCCAGACTTGTCTGATCCAGAAAGAGTACCCGCTACTTTTGGAATACTTTATGTGTATGTACTCTGCACATACCCCTATGAAGTAATTATCTCCATTTTAAATATGAACTGAACTGAAGTTCAGAAAAAAATGAGGTAATTTTTCCCAGAGGTTCAAGCTATTGATTGGTAGAACCAAAAATTAAATGCAGATCTGAACCAAAATCCGTATTTCTCTCTTCCAAGTTAAGCACAATCAATAGAATGCCATGTATGTTTCTATTTTCCATGCTTTGTGCATCAAATATTGTTTTTCCTCATTCCCACTGCCCAACCAAATCTTACCCTTTCCTATTGGTTCCAGTTACAACACACCATAGAGAGCCAAAGCTAAGCAGCTCTGCCACTTAATGGTCGGTTCCTTTTTGTCTTAAAACATATACTGACAAAGCCACTCATAGGAAATATAATCCCACATGGCAATATCTCTGATTTAGGGTCTTTGTTTCCTTTTTGTACATGACGCCTTTTTTGGTCTCCTCCTATCCCTTGTCCTATTTCTGACAGAAATACTCTAATTTTCTTCTGAGAATCTAACCACCTTCTGACTATATCCATGTTCTCAAATGGAGTAGACTCCACCCACCAGATGTTACATGATACTCAGACCTGTTCAATGAAAGCATAAATTTTCCATGTAATTGGTTTAGTGATACACATGCAGCTTAATGAGAGCCAACAAAACTCTTTGAGACTTCTATCTGGAGAGAGAGGTTCTCTCATATTGGATCTATGACAGCAGGGATGATATGAGCCTGGAACCTACCTGGGACCACTGCCTGAGATTGAAAATAATGTAACAGAAGTCATAGCTGAGATATAAAAGAACATTCCTTTTGAAAACAGCTTAAACCTCTGGATCAAGCTTCACTTGAAGCTAGTATTTCAAATGTTACTAGACTTAATAAATTTCCTCTTTTGTTTAGACCTGTATATGCTGGGTTTTCTGTCACCTGCAACTGAAGACCTAGATCAAAGTTCAGCAAACTATAGTCCTTTTGTTTTTGTAAATAAGTTTTATTAGAATGTTGCGCATTTGTTTACTTGTATTCTATGACTGCTTTTACACTATAGTGGTTGAGCTATGGCACAGACCATGTGACTCCCAAAGCGTAAAATATTTACTGTTTGGCTCTTTATAGAAAAAATTTGTATACTCATTAGACTTGAATCTTGGACTGCCCATGTGCCAACTGGGCTCTGAGACTCAGCAGAGTTTGCATCTCCTACTCTCTGGTTTGTTAGACTTACCCAGGTCAGTTAACAAGGAGGTAAAGATGGTCACCCACCATACCAGGGAACTGAGAGTGCCTACAACTCCAAGCAGGAGAAGTGCATCCATCAGCCATGTGGGATCTAAGCTCCCTCTCAATATAGAGGTGGAGTGGACATCACCATCCCAGGGTCCTCAGGATGGAGGAATAAAATATGGATAAGAGTGGACTTACTGGTATTCTACTATAGAACTATTGTGACTAGTAATAGAAGAAACTGTAGCACTGACGTGGAGAAAGTGGCCACAGTAGGTGCTGAGGGCAGGGAGAGGGAAGAAGAGATGTGATGTGGGGGCATTTTCGGGACTTGAAGTTGTCCTAAATAATATTGCAGGGACAGATGCTGGACATTATATATCCTGCCATAACCCACTGAATGTACTGGGGGAAGAGTGTAAACTACAATGTAAACTATAATCCATGCAGAGCAGCAGTGCTCCAAATTTATTCACCAAATGCAATGAATGTGCCACAATAATGAAACAAGTTGATGTGGGAGGAGTGGGAGGTGGGGTATATGAAAGGCTCATGTTTTTTAATGTAACATTTTTTTGTCATCTATGTGTCTTAAAAAAATAAAATAATTTTTTTTTAAAAAAGAGAAAAACTTTGCTGACCTTTGACCATTACTTTGTAAATAATTAATATTTTTTTTGTTTTCTTTTCCCAAATGAACTGTAAGCCTTTTAAGACAGAGATCAAAATATCGTTCTATTATTTGAGTATACCCCTCATACTTTTTACCCCCTTCCCACCATTATCACAATGCTTAGCATATTAATGAACACCTGAACATGATGTGAATTTAATACATATTTATAAACCTGTACCTCTGGAAGTGTGACCAGCATATAGGAGCCAGTTTGTGAATTTTTTGTTCCTGGGTTACTTTAAGATAAGTTTAAATTAAGAGTAAGCATTTGGACATTCTAACAGCAATATGATATTGTTATGTCACCAAGTATGTTACCTTTTTTTCTGCTAATTTATTTTGTTGCATTTTATATAAAAGTATGATTGATTCTGTTATAGAATGAAGGAAAATAACTAGTTCTTCAACATAGTTTGAGAATCACTGTATTAAATGCACCAATTATGATTAACTTGAATATGTACATGTGTGTATAACATAGATATATAACATATATGTAAATGTATCTTTCACTATGTTTATTTTACTAGTGATAGAATTATACTTTATTAATATTTAGCTTTTTCAAAACATCTACTTCAGTGTCAACCTAAAGTATGGACTCCATTCATATTGTGAACTACAGGGAAAGGATTATGCCTCTGGGATCTTCTTTATTTAATATTGTATTAGAAGTATATCTATACCCACACAAAGGTCCAATTTTCCTGTAAAGATTCATCCTTTCTCCTTATAACAGCCTCAGTTTTAATTTGGCGATACACAGTTCCCCCACACTGATTCACATGGTTTGGGTAGGGCAATATGCTCTGTGTCATGGATAGATAACAGAAATTGGGCTACAGCAATCAGCATTTTCAATTTCCTTTTCCATAGTGATTGGTTCAGGTATGGGCTGGTGAGTGAAACCTGTACAATAAGAGCCTCTGTGGGGTTGCTTGCACTGAATCTGAATTTTTAATGCTGGGTGTGATGTATTTTCTGTTGTATTGGTTGAATCCCAAATGATATGGCCCCAGGAAATGCTGATGGTCTTCTTTTAACCATGAGCAGAGAGGCCTTCCAAGAATGAAACATGTGGGAGAGAGCCAGATTTAGTTGGGAAAGAGATTGAGTCTTGGAGATGTTGTCTAAGTTTCTGTGTAAAAATCCACCTGAAGCCATCACAGCCACTTTCTAAATAAATTGAAAATAAATCCTATTTGGGTGTTTGTTTACCTTCCTTAGCCACCTTCTCTTGTACATTCTAATGCTCTCAAGGGGAATTTAATATCACATTCAACCTACTTTTGTAGTTTTATAATTGATAATCTTGATAATGAACTACTTCTGAAATAAAATTATATAAGCAACCTTGGATTTAAATCTTTCTCATATTATTGAGTTGTTAAAGATGAAAGAATAGAACTTTCACCTCAAAAAGAAAACTTATACATAAAACAAGTTTTTATAAAACACATAAATTAACATGTAATAAGCTCTAAAGGATCTAAAGAATGCCTGAAAGGACCTTGGAAAAATGGAGCAGCATCTTAAGTACTTCTTTTGCCTCTTCTAATTCAATCCTATGTATTTCTAAAATGTTAGCTAATCTTCTCTTTTAATCTAACCTGCAATATTCAGAGTCTACCATTAATCTTGAAAACTCAGGTTAATGGATAAAATTATTGGTAGGTTTTTCCAGAAAGAGCTTTGAGGGAGACAAGAATTCTCTCTGTAATGATACAAGTGAACAACTACTGAACAAGATTTTATTTTAGCTCATAAACTCTTTGTATTCATACTTCCATTTAACAAAAATATAGATACACAATTATGCATAGCTGCTTATATGCTAGGCATGCTGCTGTTTTCTAAGTAATTATATTCATATATCTGTATATCTTTATGTGTCTAAAGAGACATCCCCTAATGGTTCTTATAACAGCCCTTTGAGGTAGGCACTCTTATTCATCCTGTATTGTAGATGTAGGAAATAAATATTAACCAAAGAAGTAACTTAAATGTTTCAGGTCACGTAGCTAGTAAGTAATCTGAATCCAAACAGTATGATTTGTGAGTTATTGCTTCTAAGAACCTCACTCTCCTGCCTGTACCATTTGTTTGAAAAGAATGGCAAATTTTACTTTCTTAGAAAAAATGTACTCAGATTGTTTGGAGGATCAGTCCTTGTCTTCCCACCAGCCTATATAAGTCTACAGTGTAAGAGGAATGGCTTCTTCTGGCTTCCTCTCCAAATTTAATTTTAAGCTACTTAAAGACAGCAACTTGGTTATATATATTTTTGTATTCCACACTATGCTGGATAAGTGGCAGGTATTTGGAAAATAGTTGGGAATGAAATAGAGAATCTCATTGGCTGTTTGGTTGTGTTTACTATTATAATTTTTATTTTAGTAGTATTTGTATAATTGAGTTACATTTAATCGTTTCAGAAAGAGGGAGACTGAAGGACATTTAAAGGTCAATAACTAGTGTTAGGAGATAATGAGTTTCTAGTAGTGGACGAATTTTCAAGTCAGAGCATTTTTTGCAAGCTTTTTTTGTAAATTCAAAGCAATATGTTCAGTGGGAAAAAAAATTTCCAAATGCTTAACAAATGAATTTTGGAATGTATTGCACAATTATCTGGTGGCTGATATTAAAGATTTTCGTGCAAATGTGTATTGAGGACCATAAAAAAGCTTTTTCTATATTACAGGTTACCAGAGGTTTGAAGGTGAGGAGAATAGGGAGTTATTGCTTAAGGGGTACAGAGTTTTTTAAGTTTGGGTAATGGATGTTGGTGATGGTAGCACAACATATTGCATGAAATTAATACCTCTGAATTGTAGACTTGAAAGAGGTTAAAATGGGAAATTGAGTTGTATATATGTTATTACAATAAGAAGTTTTTTTTAAAGAAAGCTATTGTTACATATCTTCTCTAAGCGAACCAGGTATTCATAGAAGCAGAGAACAGAAACACTGCCAGCCTACATGATATTAATCATTGTGAGTAACCCAGTGTCTCTGGTATTGACAAGTCTGCTCTGGAAAATAGCACTCTGAGCAATGTTACCTACAAACAGAATGAACAATACGCTTTTTGATTCTCCTACAGAAATCTGCCCTAGCACTGTGGGGAAAATTGATAATCTTCTAACAATTTCTAATTCTGCAGTGGTGTGGGACTTAATACTGTAATTGCACTCTAAACCTCAATTCATTTCTAATTTGATCCTCAGAAAGGTTGAAATCCTTGTTTTACAGGTGTTTGCTTAGTCATCCCAAAGCAAAATTGTTAGCTCAGCATTATGGTTTAGAACGCCAAGTCTACAAATCCAGAAAACTCAGTATCACTGCTCCCAGAGCAATTATAACTTAGCCCCTTCCACTTAAACAGCTGTTTATTTGATTAGGTATTATCTGACCTGGGTCTTTTCTCAGCCTTTACATTACATAAATATATTCAAATGAAAAAAAATGTGGACAGTTTTTAATTTAGTTTTTTAACAATTATTTGCTCAAAGATTTTAAAAGCAATGCGTTTGAAGAGGAAGGTTTAAATTCAATCTCTAGTAAAGGACAAAGTAGAAGAAAAAGCAGAACCAAATGATTATAATTCTGTAGGAAATGAAAAGTACATACTTTTCTTGGGTCCCAATCCAACAATAAATCCACTAACTGGTATTCTTCAAATTTTTGTGGGCATAAAAAAGCTGTAAAAAATGAAGAACCTCTCACTGCATGCCCAGAAATTCTGATACATTTCATCTAGAATGTGGTCAACAACTTGCGTTTCTTACAAAACCCTTTAAATGATTGTGATACTGGTGGATTAAGCAACATTCCCATAACTCTTCCTTGGTAGATCCTAGATTAATTACTCCTCTTGCCAAAATGCTTATGGAATATATGAAAACAGCCTGCAATCTATATATGGAACTACTGTTGGGTATTGAGTTACATTCGGGTCCCAGACCCTGATCTTGCGGGTGTGAACCCTTTTGTAAACAAGACCTTTGATGATGTTATTAGTTTAATGTGTGCCCAAACTGAACGAGGGCAGGCTTTAATCCAATATAGCTTAAGTCTTACATGCAAAGGAAATAGGATGCCAGAGAAACTGTGGGGAGCAGCCAGAAGCTGGAGGTCAAGGGAACCCAGAAAAGAAAGACGACTCTACCGTGTGCACTGGCATGTGGCAGAACAGCTAAGGAATTCAAAAGTTTGCCAGCCAGCCTGAAGATACCCTGGGAGAAAGGAAGCCCTCTAGCTACTGAAACTGTGAGGCAATAAATAACCTGTCGTTAAGCCAGCCCACCGAATGGTATTTATTTTAGTAGCTAGGAAACTAAAGCTGCTACGAATTGCTGTCTATGAATATTCTGGAAGTCAGAAATTGTATATTTAAATTTATTGTATTAATATATTGTATATACTCACAAATAAGGAGTGTTAGGTACTCCTAAAGCTTTTGTACAACTAAGATGTCATTTCTGGTTTTGAACATGGAGCTTTTGTGCAAAGGTATACACAGTTTTTCAAAGGTTAATATCTCAGTGTAAGAATTTGGTTATAAGTACTGTTCCTTGGCTTTACCTATTTAAAAACATAAATTAATTTGCAAATCCCCTTGTAGGATAAAACATTAAATGTCCTTAACTCTTAAGAGCAAATAAAATTTGTGGTTCAATAGATCCATGAAGATATTGTCCAGAAAAGCTTGAGATTTTTCCTTAAAAATGATTGCTCGTGGAATAAAATACTTGGAATTTCTTTTCTTAAAGAATGTAGATGGTAGAATTTCACTGATTGTCAAAGAGATTTATAGTTTTTGAAAATGAATTTGTACTCTCATTAGGCATTATACATCATTATACATACAAATTGAGCAAGAAAGGCCAGATTGGATAATATTCTTTTGAAAATTGCGGTATAAGTTCTATGAAGACATTATAGTTTAGAATAAATATTCCACAATATTAACGCATTTTTCTGCCTGTACTTAGAGCACTGTTTACTTAGAGAAAAAATAACTATAAGTAATAATTAGAATACATGCCTCTTAATTGTCAGAATATATATCCAGAGTCTTGGTTTAAAAAAAAAAAAAAGAAATATACACAGACACATGTATACATACTTGAAAGAAAGCACAAAATATTTTTAGATGGAATACTAGCCTCGGGTACCTGACTTTATCTTCATTTGAATAAACGTGATTTGTACAACTTAAGTAAGCTTCATATCTGAACATGCAACTAGAAATCTACCATTAGGACAAGAAAATACTTTAACCAATGTCCAAAGTATGTGCAAAATTCTTAGAAAATTGTGTTTTTTTAAAAAATTTAAGCCTTGAAGTGAACAAGTTGGTCAGTCCTCTGCTTTCAGAAAGGAGTGTTGGGACTTCTGTGAACATTTTTAATATATTTCTGAGTCATGCAGGCAGTAAATTTTTTCTAGTGGAATGTTTAGACCAGTTTTGAGGCTTTCACCACTGTGTGTACTTCACAAATTTTTTGTGTTTTTTTTTTCCTTTTGGGGTAGAGAATTGGTCAATATAAGATAAAATATTTAAATTAAGCCACTGCTTATTTTCATTCAAAGCAAATGAATGTTAATTATTCAATGGTCAAATGCTAGTCTTTTCTGAGAAAACTAAGATGCACTAGTAAAATGCTTAGTGCCCTTGAGCTATGCTGTAATTTTCTTTGTACCACCAATATGTTATAATCTGTGGGGGGAAAGAAAAGCAGAAATCATATTTGATATATTCAACAGGTCCATAAGTAATGAAATGTGAAGGCTGCTGTGAGATTTTTTAAATTTCAAATTCTCTCTTTCAGAAAGGAAAATGAAAATAAATTAAATTCAGAGTTAAACTACTCAATTCAAGAATTAGAACTTCATCTCTTTGGGGTTTAACTTTCCTTTCTCTTGCAAATGCAAAATTATTACCCATATTTACATCATCATCATTATATAATCTTACATTCTTTTTCTTCTAATGGTTTCCTAGGACTTCCACCTCTACCAACTAATGTTATACTAATTCATAATGCAATTGAACAGCACTTTACAGGTTATAGTTTTTTATTTTTCCCAATATAAAATTAGCTCAATTTGGAAAATTCTATAAAGTATATGGATAGTAAATTTTCCCAGTATTTGTACTGAAGCAGACTAGTTTAGGGAATGAGAAGACGAGTCTGGCACCTGGAAGAAAAACCTGCCTGGAAGCCACTTGAGGGAAAGACATCCCCACAGAAAGGCAGCTGGAAGAACATCTCGAGAATTCCCCATTTGGAATGGGATTTGCTCTGGAGTCAAGGAAAATCCCGAATATTCTCAAGTGGCTTTATCATTGCCTCCCCCCACCCCCCAGGGGGAACTGACAGGTGGGGTAACCAATCGAAACAGCAAACAGCTGGGACTCCTCCCCCAAACATTAATAAGGGGAGGGGTGTGTAATTAATGGTTTAAAAAGCAACTGCCCAGGCTCTCTCTGGTTGACTGGCCAGCGAGTATACCTGGGACCTGTAATCTCTTGTTTTCTCCTCTTCTCTCATTTCCTTAATAAACTACTGGTCTAACTAAACTGGCATGTTCTTAAATTCTTTTATATAACAGCCAAGAACCTAGAGGATTCCAGTTACAATACCACCTAGCAATTGGTAATTTAAAACTTTTTTCCGTTTATCGCTAAATTGATCCTCTTGATTATCCTACCAAGTACTTTTCAAAAGTAAATTTGCCACTAATTGATAGATGATAAAGTGAGGTCAAGGACTGTTTAGTAACAACTTTGGTTTCAAAATAAAAAGTGTATTTGGGTGGTCAAAATTGTATTTAAAACAGGTCCAATGGCTTCAGAAGATAGAAGTTTAGTTCTATCTTTAAAGGTTAGATGATACTGGATGTACTATATTACTTTTAGTCACAGTAATGATGGCTTTGGATGATGTGATAGATTTGTGTTCTTCAGAATAAAACACTGTGAGTGTGAACCCATTGTAAATAGGACCTTTTGAAGATGTTATTTTCAGTGAAGGTGTGACCGACTGAAGCAGGGTGGGTCTTAGTGCTATTACTGGAGGTCTTACAGAGGAAGAGCCACAGGGAGAAGCCAGAAGCGGAAGTCAGCAGAACCCAGAGGACAAAGGAGAGGACATTTTCATGTGACAGGAAAGCCACATCAACCTAAAAGATTGCTGATCAGCCAAGACACTAGTGACCCTGGGAGGAAGCAAGCCTTCCAGACCATGAAACCCTGAGCCAAAAATTGCATTTTATTAAGCAAAACCAGTTTGTGGTACCTGTCACAGCATCTGGGAAACTAAGACAGATAAGGAACGCAGTATGTATCTGAGGAGTTGCATGTAATTTCTAAAACTCAATTTTAATCACTGAACTGTGGAAGAAGAGAAAATGAAAAAATTGGAGAAGGAAGAAGGAGAAATGCAAGAATTACAGGGTAGGCCAAAAAAAGATTCTTGAGTATTCCATACATTGCATTTGATTTATATAGGGTAACTTGAGTAGTATTTAGACCTTACTAGGACATATTTTGCTATTATGACACATTAGGTTCTATATGTCTTGCATTTGGTGAACTTTGAGATTAGAGCCCGTGAAGTCTCTAAATGACCGCTCACCAAAATGTAATGAGATAATCTTGTCTTCTGAGAGACCTGAGAGTTGTCTTTTACCATGTTTGAAATGTCAGAGTCTATTAGAAAATTTAAGGTAGGGGAAAGAAAGCAAGGAGTTTTTCTCTGTGCACTTTAATAAATGTTAATAATAATAATACTTTTTTAAAAAGAGAAATATATTTACCTACAACTTCAAAGGGGCAACCAAAAGACAGCACTGGGTATCCCATGCTAGTCTAGAGACAGTTTTAGGCCTGGAATTTAGCCAAATTGCCAAGAAGTGTGTTTGCGCCCGGTAACCTGACATGACGACCACCAGACGAAGACCCGTTGACCTGGAAACCATGTCAGCAGGACCTCGTCGTGCTTTGCCAAAAGAAAACAATGAACCACTTAACCTCAGAGACACAAAACCTCCTTTTAAATTTAATTCCACGTTAGCTAAGGTCTTTGACATAAAGTAAACCACTTTGTGGGCTTTGAGCAACAACGCTCATTTCCCAGGTTTGCTTTAATCACAATTCTCCATAAGAACCTAACGAGCTTAAAAATTATTTCCAAATCTTTCCTGGAGGAATAGGCTATTCTCTATGTTCATTCTGGACAAGTGCATGTAGGCTCTAGTTGGTTTGCATTTGAAAGTAGTAAAGTCAGGCCTATATTTTTTTTTTGTTTTTGTTTTTTAACCTTTTATCCTTGTCTTTTAAAAAATGAATAATGCTTACCTTTCTTTCCACAATTTAAAGAATACAATTATTTCATTTTATCTCTAAACAAAACCAAATTGTGGTGCTCTAGAATTTAAATATCTTTTTATGTATTGGGGAAATATGCAAATAATGGGATTGGTGGCCTTGCATTATGACAAAAGTGAAATAAAGTCACCAGCCATGAAAACCCATGATAAACAACAAAGAGAGGCAGTGGCATTGCAACAAAGAGAAAAACTGGAGGAGATTGTGATTATTTACCCTGGCAGGGAGGACAGAGCTATGGATAGCGGATGGAATGCTGAAGTGTGAAGGGGAAAAAGAATCCTGATAGAATGTGGGTAAAAAAAAAATATGTTCTGACAGAAAGAATTGGATTCAGAAGTACTGTCCCAAGGGAAATGGTGGAAAATCCATTACTCAGTACATGTGTAACTGGACAGGACCCAGCCCTGAAAACTGGGTTGTAGATGGAGATTCTATGTCAGTTCCCTCAGGAATGGAGTAAAGAAACTTTTGGAGCCATCTTATTTCTTTCATTATTTTGAAGCATTCCAAATAACCGTTTTTGAACTGGTGATCCTGGAAAAAGTGAAACCTAAGAGACTTTCTGACCAAAATAAAGGATGTATTCATTGCATTTACCATGTTTGGTGGACCCTGGGACAATTGTCAGGGGGATGGGAAGTAGGATGCAATCATTAACTGAGTTCCAGTGAAATGGATAATGCGCTGGCATCCGAGAGTTGTGTCCAGATGACTTTAATGAGGTTGTCTCACTCTGCTGGATGGGAATTATCTCAGAAACAGATACAGGCTTTTCAACTGGCTGAGGTTGCCCTGATAAAAAGGTGATATTATCATAAATAATAGGAAATAAAGACCAAGAACCAATTTTCTTATATATCTATTCCCCATAGACTTATAGGACTAATGTTTCTGTTGAATGAGTTGGCACATTATAGTCAAATTGAGTATTTATCTTAATAAATGTAATTGGAAACTCCATTCTGATTTACATACTGTAGCTGCAAAGTGCAACAGAGTGTTCACCTAAAATGTCTAATAAGTTCCATGTAGACCAGGGTAGAGAAGGCATGAGAGGTTGGGAACACCAGTTCTAGCTATATGACAGCCATCAAGTGTATTATTTCTCTGAGCCAATGTGATAAATTTTAAAATGGTGTTAGTGACTGTCTTAGAGGATTTTGGAAAAGATTAAGAGTGAATAATTGTCTCGTATCATGATTAGCCTTTAGTAGGAGCTCAATAATGGATATTTCCTACCATTGAAACCTGCCTTCACAGGGTCATTGTGGGCTTTGAATGTATTTTGTAAGCTAGGTCCCATGAGTAGTTCCCTCTCTGGTCCTTGGCTTTATCCAAGTGTAATAAAATATGTAATATTGGATAAATTCCAAATTGTTATAAGATCATATGCCTACACTTTGAATAGCAATGCAAATTAATGTGTTTGTCTGGAAGGTAATTTGATGATGATAAAAATAAAAATGCATGTATCCTTAGTCCCAGCAGTTCCGTTCAACCATTATTCATCTTTTTTTGGCAATCTTTATCATGCCTAACTACACTAGAAAGAAACAAGAAAGGGATGGTATAGGTGACATTCCCCAAACCTGGTTGACTATGGAGCAATTTTTTTGTCAAGGTATCTTCTGTAACAACTTATCTGGGGAATAGGCAAAATTCATGCATGGAATTGGAGGAACTCAAACTTATTAAATTCTACATGCCAGGCTTCCTGGTAGGTGGGAGAAGCTAGTACATTGGCATTCAATAAGTAACAAATAAATGGATGAATGATATTTTCTCATTTAACTTCATAACAACCTTATGAAGTAGATAGTATCATCCCATTTTTAAAAACTGAAGCTGACAGCAGGTTAGTCATGACTCCAAAATGAGACAGATCTAAATGCTAGATCCTGACTTTAGCCCTGGTCTGCCCTCAATAATGCCCAAGAAGGAGGTCAGATTGGGGTAGTAGGAGGCAGGAGAGAAAATGATTTTACACTCTTGAATGACTATCTAAAGACAATTAAGAGAGGAACTTATAAAGTCATAGTGGAGTAAAGAGAGTGACATAGTTATTCTTTAGTTTTTAGTATATGTTGTGAACAGTTAAATTTTTTTTAATGAACAGAGGAAAAATATTACATCATAAAGCACTTGATAAACACATGGCAGTTATGTGCAGGCTGAAAAAGTCTAAATGGAAAGCATTAAACATTCCAAACTTATTAAATGCAATTAGTAAATAAATGGATAACGTAAAGTAGTGACTATTTACTCAGCGTCCATGCCACACCAGACACTACACTCACATATGCCACTGAGTTCTCAAACAACTCAAATAGTTATGTGTCTGCTTTACAGATAAGCTAACTGAGATGCAGAGAAGTTGAGCAACTTGCCCAAGGTTGCTCGGTGATGAAATAGTAAGTAGTGCTGTGATTTGAATTCAGATCCAGTGAGTTACAAATTCTCAGTACTTTTATGATATTGTGCTGTACTACAGGGATAAGGGCCTGTAAAGTGAAAGTCGAGTGCCACTATGATGTTATTACAAATTGAACTTTTGTGTTCTCAGCTTAAAGGACTTAAAGTGTGACTTGGGTGTGCAATGTGTGTGCTGGACCTTGGTGAGTGCCTACAGGGAGGATGTATATGAGTGAGACAGAGAGAGAAGGGGGAGAAAGCAGAGTGTGGAGAGGAGAGAAGATGGCTTCATTTTCTAAGAGTAGATTTATCATGCACTGTTAATGCTAATTTTGAAGGAAGATGGCCAATAATCCACACTGTGAAGGGTAGTAAATTAATGGTGGTAGATTTTCAAAGCTGAAATCTTTCTTTTGTAATTGTGAGCATTTCATCCAGAAGTACATCATGCATCTCAGTTCCCACATTTTAAATTAAATTTCCTTATTACTTTTTAAGTAGCTTGTCATGGATTATTGAGTATTTACTGTATGTTTATACTGTAATTCTCTGAAATGACATACAGTAATTGCTTTAGCTACTGCATCTGATATCTAATTATTGTAAATGCATGTAAAGAAGTAATTAAAATGGAAAAAAAAAGAAACTTTCCCCCCTAACTTCATAGTACAGATTTAACGCATGATGTTAGTTCTTTCTCTGTTTTTAGTAAAAAATAAATAAACTCATGTGCAAGCAGAATGATAAACAAGCTGCAGGGTTAAATGTGATCTAAGATGTAACTTGTTCCCCTGTCCCTGCTAATCTGGAGATGGCAGAATGACTCTGAACCTGAACATGAGCTGTGAACTCAAGTTATAAACCCTAAAGTCAAGCCAAGGCTTTCTCTTTTCCTACCTGTTACTCCTGTGCCTCAATATCCAGAATCCAACAGGACATCTCAAAATTTTTTGCATAAAGTAGGCCTCTGGAAGTTTCTGATCCAGTCAAACAGAAAATAATAAACAAAACTGTCACAAAAATCCATTTTAACAAATATTTCAATTTTGTAGCAGTAGGTCATTTTTTAGGTGATGCAAAACTAACAGTCCTTCAAAGTTGTGTTAGTGATGTAAATTATTAAGAGTATGATGATGATAAAAACTGGTTGTATAAACAATAGTAATAGTGGCAGGGATGAGGTTCTTTTTAACATCAAAAAACAACAGCACTATACTGGTTAGGCAATGCCAAAAATCATCAAATGGCAATTTTTCCATAGGAAAAAGCATCACAGCAGGATGGACTTAAAGCAAGATCCAAAATTAAAGGCTGCATTATTTCTCTCATCCTTCCAAAGGCAGGTGAACACAGAGGGGCATTTTCAACCCCTGGGATAATAATAAAGGCAGACACAAAAAACCCATTGCAATCTTGCTGCGGTAAAGTTTAAGTTGATCCAATCTTTTTTTGACCTTTTGAGTTGCCAATTGGAAAAACACACACAAATGGCTCTCAGCTGAGAAGCCACTCAGTGAGAGTTCTAGACAACCTGTGGTCATTCCCTTGAGCAAAAGTTAGAAAAGGGACAAGATCTGTATTTTACTTTTTAGACTGTGTTACTTACCACTCAGTGGTTTGGTCTGGCACCATGTCCCATCATGACTTCATGTCTAACTGCACTCCATTATTTACCTCCCTTTGAGTGCAATATAAATATTTTGTTACTGCCCCCAGGCTGGCAAATCTGACACTGCAAGAAGTCAGTAGTCCAAATTTAGCAATCAACTTGATAAATGTGAACGAAGTTGTCTTGGCAGTTTGCTCCGTGAGAACTGGGTAGAATTAGTGCTAAATTATCAAAGGAAGGTATCTCTTTGCTAAACTAAAAAATTGGAGGGAAAAAAGTCCTTGGGATTCTATAGTAGTACTTGGCAAACTTAAATTTATGACACTTTTTTCTTTTTCAGAATCTTAATACATAAAATTTAAAAGCAGCCAGCCTCTAGTTATTCATATTTCCTTCACCAATTCTCTGAGATAACCCTTTGAGACACATTTTTGAGAATCTCTGGAACTAAAAACCATTGCGTTTTTCATTAATTTGTTCATTTGTTTATTTGTCTGTTAGTATGGTTAGGGCGGCAGACTTGGCCCAGTGGTTGGGGCATCCGTCTACCACATGGGAGGTCCGCGGTTCAAACCCCGGGCCTCCTTGACCCGTGGGGGGCTGGCCCATGCGCAGTGCTGATGCGCGTGGGGAGTGCCGTGCAACGCAGGGGTGTCCCACGCGTGGGGGAGCCCCGAATGCAGGGGCTGTGCCCCGTAAGGAGAGCCGCCCAGAGCAAAAGAGAGTGCAGCCTGCCCGGAGTGGTGCCACGGTGCACCAGGAGCTGACACGGTGGTGGGATGACTCAACAAAAGGAGACACAGATTCCCGTGAGGCTGATAACAACAGGAGCAGACAAAGAGGGCACAGCAGGTGGACACAGAGAACAGACAACAGGGGTGGAGGGGAGGGGGAAATAAATAAATAAATGAATCTAAAAAAAGTATGTTTATTTGTTCAATCAACATTTTTTTTTAATATGCCAGTGTGATGGTTAATTTTATGTGTCATCTTGGCTAGGTTATAATGCCTAGTTGTTTGATCAAACACTGGATTAGTTGCTCCATGGAGATATTTCATAGATGAGATTAACACCTACAATTAGATGACTTTAAAGGAGATTGCCCTCAATAAAGTTGGTGGACCTCATCCAATCTGTTACAGGTCTTAAGAGTAAGAACTGAGGGTTCCTAGGGCCTGTTCAAGCCCACTCTTGTGTACACCACTTCCTTTTGATGATGGAGTACTGCTGTGCCTGGTGGGTCAGCAATATGCAGTCCATGTTGGACAGCGAAGCTAGCATAGTAACTTGCCCATAGTTAAGCACTGAATCTCTACTAAGGCCCAATCATAAGCCAAAAGCTATTTCTGAATAGGAGAGTGGTTATCCACAGAGGATGGCAGGACTCCCAAATTCTAAGGTCTTCTTTGTGATATACCTATAGTGGCCTCTTAAAGGCTTCAAGCAACATCTGTGTCTGCTACTGACACTTTTAAACATCATTAGATCTGCTGGATCATATAGCTCAAGTGGCAGAGCGGCTTGGACAGCAGCCTGGACCTGCTGCAGGGCCTCTTCTTTGACTGGTCCCGACTCAAAACTAGGAGTTTTTTGGGTCACTTGGTAAATGGGCCAGAGCAGCACACCCAAACAAGGAGTATGTTGTTTCTGAAATCCTAAATAGGTGGTGTCCTTCTTTTTTGACTGTAGGAACCACCTGGTCCTATTTACAACCTGCCCCTCACTACTGGATCCACAGATATTTCACTAAGGTGCAAGGCCCCTGAATTTTTGTTGGATTTAATTGTACCCTCTGACATGCAAATGTCTTAATAAGTCTGGAATAGTTGTTACTTCTTGCTCTCTAGGTCCAATCATTATAATATCATCAATGTGATGGACCTGTATGTTGTCTTATAGAAGGGAAAGACAGTTAAGGTCCCTGGACATAGGGCTGGGGAATGGGTATAACCTTAAGGTAGGACAGTGACACACCAGGTATCAGAGGGTAAGTTAATTTGCTCAAGCAATGATACCACATCCAAACATCAACTGCAATAGGATTTGTCATCTGGATAAGCTCTGGTAATACAGTCATTCTTTAAGATCCATCTGTTTTCTGCACAGGTCAAATAGAAGAGTTTAACAGGCTATGGTAGGAATCATCACGTCTGCATCCTTCAAGTCCTTAATAGTGGTACTAATCTTTTCATTCTCTCCAGGAATGTGATATTGCTTTTAGTTTACTCCTTTCCCAGGTTGAGGCAATTCTAGCAGCTTCCACTTGGTATTTCCTACCATAATATCCCCTACTCCATAAGTCAGTTCTGAGTGTGCCTATTTCAATCGTACATTTGGGATTCTGCCAGTTTCTGAGTATGCCCATTTCAATCATACATTTTGCAACTGAGTAATAACCACAGGATGGATCTGAGGACCCTCTGGGCCCACTGTGAGACAGATCTGAGCTTAAACTCCATTGATCACCTGACTTCCATAAGCCATTCTTCTGACTGGTGGACCACAATAATGCCTGTTTCTCCTTGAATAAGTGTCAGTTCAGAGCCAGTGTCCAGTAATTCCCTGCAAAATCTACTTATTTCCTTTTCTGCAAAACACAGTTATCCTGGAAAAAAGAAAAAAACTTTAAGTCTCTGGGAAAAGCTAGGAGAAAGATTAATAGTATAAATTTTTGGCAATGTAGCAGGGTCCTTTGACAAAGGGTCTCAGTCACCCCTTCATTCAGGGGGTCCTTGAGGAGTTCACTATGGTTTGTTGAGTGAAGAAGAGGACACTTTGGCCTTGCTTACACACAGTTCAGCACAATATGCAAGCACACCCAGAAGTGGACATCTGCAGCACTACAGCCCTTTTCTGGGATGTCCCTAAAGGACAGTGGTGAAGGCAAATCCTCCCAGGGGGTAGAACCTTGAGCAGTGTACCTGGTTGTTCATTTTGCTTGGAAGGAGAAGTGGCCAGATATGTGTTTGTATACCAACTCATGGGTTATTACGGCCATTGATGACTAGGTTGTCTGGGACTTGGAAGGAACTTAATTGGAAAATTGATGACAAGGAAGCCTGGGAGAGAGATAGGTGGATAGACCTTTCTGAATGGGCAAAAAAAAACACCAAAAAACAAGACAATATTTGAATTTCATGTGAATACTTTCACCAAAGGGTGATCTCAGCAGACAAGGATTTTAATAATTGATTGGATAGGGTGGCCTTTTCTGTGGATACCTATTGCTCATTGGGCAATGAGCCAGAGGTGTGGACTTGGAGAGAGAATAATGTGGCAGGAGTGGGTGCCATGGACATTTGAGCCACATCTTTGTGTAGGAAATTATTCTTTTATTATTTATGGTCAAAATGGGACAGACCATTTGATCAAGATACCTGTCAAAAAAGGACTTCCTGGATAAATTGGCTAGATAGACTTATCCACATATTACTCTGCTTCCGTTTGTTATAACTTACATGTTTAATCCCAAAAAAGGACCAGCCAGCATTAGGAGAGTCAACAATCTTGCTCATTTTTATGTATAACTTCTACAATATTTCTATATCTTGAGTTTGGTAAAGCTATGTGATGGAACTTAATGCATTCATCTCCATGTCAGAAAAGAAGCCATCATTAGATAAACAATAATAAAAACTAACATATTCCATGCTTTCTGTTACACTTTGTGATATGTGATTACATAAGTATTGTCCTTAGTGCCATTTTACAGACAAGTAATGTGAAACATGGAATGGCTAAATGACTTCCCCAAGGTCACTGAATGGTAGAAAATGGTAAAGATGAGAACCAAAACCAGGCAGACTAGCTATACTGCCTGGATTTATAACCACTACTCTGGAGGGCCTCTGAGGATACGACCTATTAAAGATAGACTAACCCAATGGAAACAGCAGTGGAAAGGCTAGTATTTGAAGTCAATAAAGGTAATCACAATAGATTTAAATGGATTTGAGAGGCTAGAAGATAGTTACTTTATTCTTTCTCTCCTTTGAACATCCCTACTTCTCCAAATGTCCACAGAGATCCACACCAAAAAATACCTTCTCCATTTAAACTAAAACTTAACTCCCAGCATTAAAGATGAATTTCTGTACTTTAAGTTGTAACAGGCTATAGCTAAGGGTGACATGTTCTGTATTATCTTTTAAGATAAACTAATTTTGAATTATACTCCTGTTAAACCAACATTTATTAAGCATATATTGTGTAAAAGCCATTGTTTTAGGATCTGCGTGTGCACATAATGGCTTGGATGCATCCATGAACAACACACACAAAGACAAACAAGATACAGTTCCAGCCCTTGATTAGTCCACAGCCTCTCAAGTATCTATAATAAACAAAATGCATGGTAAATGGGAAATGTGCTCAAAATAAAACCAATATATTATTTCCCTTGCTTGTAGATGTTAATTTATGGAGGTGGGGTGGTAGGGTAGGCTCTATAGAGAAGATGAAATTTCAATTGAGCCCTAAAATATGGTCAGATCTTGTCAGGTGTGAAGTAATATTATAGGGGTAGTAAGCCTAGAGTCATGATTAGGATGAGAGTAAGACTGGAAAAACTTTTATAGTTGATTAATTCTCTGTATGTCTCATGGTTTTGTTTTCATAATACTTTCATGTGTTTCTGTCTATATCGATCAGGGTCCATTTGCAAAGAACAGGCACCATTTTGGCCCATTCAACACAATTACTTAGGTACCTATAGAATTGGTTAGAAGCCTGGAGGAACAAGGTCCAGACTGGATCTCCAAGAATGACTCCCCTCACATGCCATAGTACTGGCCTGCCCACAAACTGCTTCCCCTGCCACCATCAAAACACTGGGGGAACATGACAGGGTGGCTCCACCTGAGTTGTGATCCAGGAGTCAGGAAGCTGCTTCCAAATTGTTGGCTTCAAAACCACACCTTGCCAGCCATTGTCCATACAAGCCAATGTGACTTGATCCAACACTACTTTTCCACCTACATAACGCAGTTCTGAAACCAAGTTTCACTATAGTCAACTGAACTGGTAGAACCCACTAACATCTAGAACATTTCCTTTAAGGCGTAACAGTTAATGTGATTTTTTAAAAACCATTTTAGCCTCCATAGCATAGGAAGGCACATTCAAAGGAAATTGGAATAGTAAATTAAGCAAGCCAAACTATCCTGTCTGCCACATCTTCATTGACTGAGAATTCATCATGTTAACGTATTGCCTTAAATATAGTGGAAAAAGAACCTCATTTGGAAAATCTCCTCCAAATAGTGGGGGTTGGAGAGTACTGAAGAGTTTATAAAATAGAGATGTCATATGCCATAGAAGACATTACTAACTGACCCTTGCACTATTCCCATAGAACCTATCTAAGTAACTTCCAAATACTTTTCAACTCCCCTTACAAAGAGTTGCTCTGAATTAAAGTTGGCACACTAGATAAAAATCTATTTGCCATCCCAGGTTCCTTTTCTATTCACAGAATATAGAAAGACAAGCCAGAACAAGTCAAATTATGATGCAGGCGAATTGGGGGGACCACAAAATACAAAGAGCTAGGATGCACTTCTTCACAATTTTAGTTAGGGCCATCTCCAGATACAAGAGTTATTGTTTAAATCAGTAAAATTATTTATACCTTCCTCAACCAAGGCACATTATTTATGACATCCTGGCTAGAATTTCATACAGCAAGAGAAAAAAGTGGCATTGTGACCTAGCAGAACAAATGCATCTAACTCTAACTCTGCCAGCATAATTGCTGGCAGTAAGCTGCATTCCTGCAATGAGGGCTCATCAGTCAGGATGGCAGCCTGCCAGCACAGTTCCAGTGTACTCCGCTGAGCCTGGAGAGAGGCAGGGCGCAGGGGCTGAGCGACATTGTCAGCCCGCTTTCATTTGAGTTGCAAGAGGAGTGATATCTGGACTATGTGGATAATCATTCGTTTGCTGTTTGTCACATTGGGAATCCATGTAAATAAACCCAGTCTGTAAAAGAGAAAGCAAAAGCCCAAAGCACCTGGAGTGTTTGATGGAACTCAGTAAACTGAAAGCTTGTTGGCAGCCATGATGGGGAGAATGACAAATGCTGCACTAGTGGGAGTGGGGAAAAAATGGATTGAATGGTCACTCCCGGATGGTGCTTCATTTTGCAATTTTCTTGAAAGATAATGAGGACCCATTAAGACATAGTCCCTGGAATGGAAGGAAAGGCCATCCACATTTGGAATGTTATTTAATTGCTCCATGTGAAATAAAAATTTCTACCTTAAAAAAATGAGTTGGCATTAAGTAGTTAGTTAAGAAAAGGAAATAAATCGAGGTGTTGGTGTGGACACAGAATGCAAATTTATGATCAAAAGCAACAGCAACAACAACCAAAACTCCCCTTGAGAGAAAGTGGCATAGTCTGTCAATTATAGAATGGTGGCTGAAAAGGGCATACAGAGGAGGTACTGGGCTCAAGAGCAGGGGTACAGCTTCAGGAGAGCTTAACAGAGTTATCTTTATATAGCCTTTGCTGAGCTTTCACATTAAGTCTGGGGTGTTAAAAACATGCAAAATAATAGTTGTCCATATCAAAAAGGTAGAGGAGGGGCCTTAGATGAGCCAATTCTCTCCCCTCTTCCTTCATCACCAAGCATTCTTTTGATACTGGCACTGCAAAAACTTTCTGGTTCTACGTAGCTTGAGCATTTGATAAAATTGTGGAGTGTACCAAGTTTATCTCCATAAGGCACAGCCTTGAGTTTTGTTAACCTTTATCCTCACCGTAAGGTCTATGTCCCTGTGTCTTTCCTCTTCAGAAATACGGTATCTTGTTTCTATCTTTAACTCTCAAAATATTGTTTTCTGGAAATAATCATATATCACTTTTTTTGTACCTTGTTGAACATTTTTAAGTACAGTATTTCTCCCAGATGTATCTATACTTGCAGAAAGTATGAATCAGTTTTAACTCTTTTCATATTATCAGTATTTCCTTTTCCACCTTTCCCTTGCACAAGTAGTTTTGAGCATATATGGTGTGCCACACTCTGCAATTACAGAAAAAATAAGACAGACACTGCCTTCAAGAAGACCATAGTCTAGTGTGAGAAAGAAAGACAAGAGAAAATCACAGTATAGGGTGACAGCTGCTACAATTCAGTGGGATGTTTAGAAAGAGAGAGCAGAGGAAAAAACGCTTTACCCTGCCTGAGGGGACCTTCGAGGAAGCGATCTTAGATTGAGCAAAGTTAAGGCAGTGAAGGAGAAAAGGTGGTTCTTTCAAGAGGAGTTTCAGGTGCAAAGGCGAAGAAGCCAGTGGGCAAGTCACATGACAAACAGTGAGTATTTCCATCCAGCCATAGTCCTCCTGGATTCCTGTCAGGGAGAAAGAGGGACGTTTAGGTACATAGACAAAGGGTGAATTGGAAAGGATTTTGAGACATTCTCACTATTCTAAAGGTAATGGGAAACCGTTGAAGAGTTTGGAGCAGGGAGAATGAAGAACTCACCTCAGTGTCTGAACACTGGCCCCTGTGTCTGAAATTCCTACCATCATACCCCCTTGCTTGTGTAGAGGCGGTTCTTCCTGTGGAACAGCTGTCACCAGACCAAAAGTGGTTGATGACCTATGAGAAATCCTGTGTAAATCAGTTAAATCAGTTTCTTTACTACAGAACTATTCAGAGCCTTTATTATGCTAATGTACATGGACTTTCTCCAAATGGAGAGAATTACAATGAAATGGAATTAGAAGAATTAATTTTCTGAAAAAAAAGTTAAAAGTCATTATCTTTAGGAAGCAAGCCTCTTTAGAAACTCAAGTTCTTTATCCTGGATTTTTAACTCCTTAGTTCTGAAAGAAAGGAGATTCCAAGGGGGAACTTTGGTGCTTTAAACTTCTGATTTTTAGAATTTTTATAAAAAGCCAAGGATAGATAGATTAATATAATGAATCACTGTATACCTATCTCCAGATTCATAAGTTTCAACATTTTCCTACATTTTCTTAATTTATCACTCCCTTTCTGCATTTCTTCTTGCTATATACTTGAAAGCAATTTGCTCCTTAGTAAGCATATAATGTCTGGTTGTCTCACTTTTAGTGACGTAAAAACTGATGCTTGGTTCAGGTGGTGATTGATCCTTCTATTGAGAAGTGATAATCTTTAGCACCAATAGTTCATTTGGTTTTACCACTATTTCATTAGTGGGTGAAAAACAGTGATTTTCTTCTTATTTCATTTTTTCCGTATTTGTTATGGTTTCTATAATTGGAATTCTTCTGTGAAGGCTTGTCTTTATCATGCAGGACCATTTAATTAACTTGAAATAAAATTCATACAAGAAAAATTAATTTGCCAATTTCTTAGAAAAGGCAATTGGTATCTTAGTTATCTCTAGTTATGGACGAATAATTTCTGTTTGGTTAAGTTTGCTTGTACCTTGTGCTTTCTCACTCTCTCCCCCTCTCTCTGAGAGTATACTGTGAACTTCTGTATTTTTATACATTCAGTATGTTTCCTTCAGTTGTAGTCATTCTTTTGTTCTCAAATTGACCTATCCAAAGCCACTTTTAAACTGATTCCTGTGCACTTTAACACTAGCCCATTAATCTTTGAAACATTTTAACTTTTGGGCCCACAACATATCCAAGCTAATCTTGTGCATTCCCTGCCACAGACCGAATCATTCATTATTCTCAGGAGTCCAGGCTACATTATTGGAGAAGGATATTTACATCCTCCTTCTAGGCACAAGAGGATGCTCATTGCTTGTAGTGTTCTATTCTAAGCAAACTTTTATTATTGATTTTGGCTTATCCTTTTACATTTTGCAAAAATAAGGAAATGTGACTATACATTTGTATTTTCTGCCTGTCTTACACAAAAGTAGCATTCACCTAATGATATACCCCTGAGATCATTCCATATCAATATGTGGATCCCGTCCTCATCCATTTTTGCAGTTCATGGTACTCCACTCTGTGGGTAGATCATAGCTCATTCTGTCTGATTCCTGTGGATGGAAATTTGGTATTATTTCTGTTTTTTTTTTTTACTTTTCTTAATAATGCCACGATGGATAATCTTGTATATAAATAATTTGAATCTTTTTCATTATATCTTTGGTTAGATTCTTAGAAGTAAGTCATTGAGTCAAAAGGTATAGTCATGCACACTTTTGCTAGATATTCCCAGATCACCCTCCTAGGGATTTTACTACCTTGCATTACCACCATCAAAGTCTGAGCAAGTTTGTTTGGTCACAGTCTCAACAACAGGATATCTTGTCAAACTTCTAAAAATTTGATGACCTGATAGGAGAGAAATGGTATTTCAAAAGGAATTGTGGTTTAGGACCGTGAATTTTAAATCATTATAACTAGGCTCAAACACATCTTTATTAATAAGAATAGGAACCATTACAATCAATGCATTTTTGCCAATGAGAAATAAGTTTATTTATTCCTGTAGCATAAAAATCTGTGCTTCGGGATTCAACAAACTCCTGGAAAGCATTTTTTGCACCTGATTGTTGTGGAAGCATTTTCCCTGCAAAAAGTTGTTGAGATGCTGAAGAAGTGGTAGTCGGTTGGCAAAGGGTCAAGTGAATATGGTGGATGAGGCAAAATGTACCCCAATTTGTTTGACTTTTGACGCATTGTTTGTGCGAAGTGCAGACAGGTGTTGTTGTGGAAAAGAATTGGGTCTGTTCTAAGTTGACCAATGTCGGCTGCAGGCATTGTGGTTTTTAGTACATCTCATCAATTTGCTGAGTATATTTCTCAGGTGTAATTCTTTCGCTGGGATTCAGAGAGCTGTAGTGGATCAAACCAGGAGTAGACTACCAACCAGTGACCAAGACCTTCTTTGGTGCAAGTTTGGCTTTGGGAATTGCTTTGGAGTTCCTCAGTCCAATCACTGAACTGGTCGTTGCTGGTTCTTATATAAAATCCACTTTTTGTCACACGTCATAATCGGATTGAGAAATGCTTTGTTGTTGCATAGAATAAGAGAAGACACTTCAAAACGCACAATTTTTTAAAATTTTAGGTCAGCTCATGAGGCCCCCATTTATTGAGCTTCTTCATCTTTCCAATTTGCTTCAAATGCTGCACAACTGTAGAACAGTCAACATTGAGTTCTTTGGCAACTTCTCATATAGTTGTAAGAGGATCACCTTTGATGATTACTCTCATTTGGTCATTGTCAACTTCCAGTGGCTGGCCACTATGCTCCTCATCTTCAAGGCTCTCATCTCCTTTGCAAAATGTCTTGAACCACCACTGCACTGTACATTCGTTAGCAGTTCCTCGCCAAATGCATTGTTGATGTTGTAAGTTGTCTTCACTGTTTTACGACACATTTTGACCTCAAAAAAGAAAATCACTTGAATTTGCTTTTTGTCTAACATCATTTCCATAGTCTAAAATAAATACAAAATAAACAGCAAGTAGTAAGTCATTAGCAAAAAGACAAAAAGTGAGAAACGCACAATAAAATGATATATAATATAACCACATTTATTTAAGAACGTTTTCCAATAATAAAAGACAAATTCCAACAATGCAAAATCGCAATTATTTTGTACCAACCTAATAATTGGCATCTTTATTTTGATCTTGAGAACCTTTTTAGTGGGTCAAGGACCATTTGCATATCTTTCTCTTTTTCTTGTGAAAAACTGCCTAGTCATAAATTTTGGGAAAGAGGACTTTTAATTAAGGAGAAAGAGACAAGTTCCACAGCATAGCAACTTCAAAACTTCCACTGACCTTCTTCCCCACTGCCCTTCCCCACCCTTTAAAATAGAGAGAAGGGCCCCCGCCTCTTGCCAAGAAGATCTGTAGACCCATGTGGGCCTGGGAGTGGTCGTCAAGATTTTGGGGAACCCTCCACACCCCAGGCTGGGCCAGCATCCCACTCCTACCTGCGAGCTGCGGACTGGCACAGCATAATTCCTTACAGGAGATATGGTCGCTGTCGCCATCTTTTGGCTGTGGCAGAAGATGGACACACCCCGCGCTCCTGCCCCCTCTGTGGTCTTGCATGACCTGGGCACTGGCGGAGGTTCCGGGAAGCATGCAGGCATGGTGATAATAGGCCTTTCTTCTAACGACCCTTTCCGGGTTGAATAGCCACTAAACTAACAAGATGAGAAAAGTGATGAAAGAACTTCCAGGTATTGATTTTTTTTTTTTTTAGGAGATGCTGGGGATTGAACCCAGGACCTTGTGCATGGGAATCAGGCTCTCAATCACTGCTCCTCTATTTCATCGATTTTAAGGTGTATTTTCTTTGCATTTCAACATCTCAAAAAAGTTAGGCAGTGACTACCAATGAATAGTGTGTTCTTGTTGAATTGGCAGCATTTTCTCTTTCCTAGTGATGCATGAAACAATAGTGCTTCTCAAAACTGACAGCTTTGTAGAGTTGGTGAAATACAGGATGTGGAACTCAATCCAAGAGAGGGGGCACCTGAAGCCTCCCACCATGAAGAACATGAGGCAGAGACCCCTTTGTCTCTGAAGTACTTTTAAAAGGCTCAGCCTGGCCATCCATGCTGTTGGAAGAACTGCTGTGGACAACTGCCATGTGCTGCACCCAGTCTTGAGCCCCGAATTTAGCTTTCCAACCCAGAAGAAACAACCTCCATCAGCTCAGACACCTGAGATTGTTGGCTTGGCTTACCTGAGACAACAAAGTGGCTTCCCCAGCTGGGCAGGTCTCTTTCAACCCTGGCAAGGCTCATATTTTAACACGGACCACTTCTTGCTGAATAAGGCAGATTTATCACCTCTTCCTCCTGGGACCCTTCTAGGATGATAGAAAAGGGTTTTTAAAGGCAAAACCCCACAAGGGCAAGAAGGCACAAGCCTTGAAGAGCTGGAGTTAGGTGGACAGTGGTCGCAGGGGCATGGAGCTGGAAGAGGAAGAGACCCCAGACCTCTCTCCCTTCCTATGCTACTGGCATGCATGACCCTCTTGTCCCAGCAGACACCCAGCTGATTAGGGCAAAGTCCTGTTCTGAGTCTCCTTGCAGAGGGCTCCTCTCTGCAGCAGCTCCCAGCTCAAAAGAAGACTGGTCCCCCAGAAGAATGGCCCAGCCAGATCCTGGTCTCAAAGCTCAGCAGCCCCAGGTGCTAGAAGCACCTCACTGGTTATGTGACTGAAAATCCCAGGGTCCATAGACATTGGAGAAAAGGGGGAAATAACAAAGGAAGAGGGACTCAGAAGACATAGCGATCATAAGGGAAACAGAGAAGAAAATGAAAACAATATCCACAAAGATATTAGAGAAGAAGTTGCATCCAAAAAACAAGAACAGGAGGCTATAAAGGAACATTTGCTACATGAAGAAGTAGAGCTCTTACAAATGAAAATCACAAGAGGAAGAAGAATACTTCAATAGAAGTATGGAAAGATAAAGTCAAAATCCTCGAAAATGTACCATCAACAAAACCAGAGAGCTAAAAATCAGAAAATGTAAAAGTAATCTCTCCAGTGCTTAAAGCCAGCCAGGCACACCGATGGCCTCCACAATACCAGAGGGTGGGGGTTGGGCCGGGACTGCTGTCACCACCAGGTGCAGCCTCAAGCACCAGCCTCTGACCACAACTTCCCCTGCGGAATCTGACATTGATGTGTAAGTAAGGCCTGCCTGCGAGTACTTGTGTACACATTAATTTATGCCTATTAACTTGCCTAACCCTTACATCAATTCAGGGGAGTGAGGACTGTCACTAGCTCCATTTTTACAGGTGAGGAAATGGGAGCCGAGACCTGCATCACACAGCAGGGAGTGGAGGTACACAGGCCAAATGGCTCCAGAGCTTGTGCCTTTGTCACCTTTCGCCATGGCATCATTACCCCTCGGTCCAACAGCTGGTCATGATATTTCCAGAAAATAAGGAGAGGAGAGAAATACGCAAAGAAATAAAAATAAAATTCCGAAAACTGAAGAGCAGGAGTTTCTGGACTGAAAAGACCCATAGAGAGCCCAAGACCAAAGAGAAAAGAGATCTGTGCCATGACACATTGTTGAGAATTTCCACAGTACTGGAGCAAAGAGAAGATACTAAAAGTTTCCAGAGGAAAAAAGAGATCACAGATAAATGGTCAGAATTCAGAAACGCACAAGACTGCCTGGTACTAGAAGATGACACATTCGAAGAGAGAATGATTTTCAACCTAGCCAGACTTTTGTACCAAGTTATACTTTCAAGCAAATGTGAGGGTAGAATAAAGACAAACACGCACCATACCCACTAGGATGGCTACTATTGAAAAAACAAAAAATAGCAAGTGTTGCAGAGGTTATGGAGAAATAGAAAAGCTTGTTCATTGTTCAAGGGAAGGTAAAATGGTGCAGCCACTTTGGAAGACAGTTTTGTGGTTCTTCAGAGAGTAGAGTTTAGAACTACTATATGTCTTGGCAATTCCACATCTAGGTGTATACCCAAAAGAATAGAAAGCAGGGACTCAAATAGATATTTGCACACTGACAACTATAGAAGCATTATTCCCATTGCTAAGAGACAGAAGCAACCCAAGTTGCCATCAGCAGATGAATGGATAAGCAAAATATAGTTTATATATATAATGGAATATTACATAATACTACATAAAAAGGAATGACATTCTGATACATGTGACAACATGGATGAAACTTGAAGACTTTATGTTCAGTGGAAAGGACAATATTGTATAGATCTCATTGACATGGAATAATTAGAATAAACAAATTCAGTGAGTCAGAACTAGAATATAGGGGCCATGGTGGGAGTAGGGAATTGGGGAGTTAATACTTAATTGGTACATTTTCTAGAAAAGCTTTGGTAATGGATGGTGTGATGCTAGCACAATATTGTGACTATGATTAACAGCACTGAATTATATATTGAACATGATTAAAAGGGGAATTTTGGGGGTGTATATATGTTGGATAAAAATTATAAAAACACACACACTTAGGACTGTACAACACAGTGAACCCTAAAGTAAACCATGCCCTATAGTTAATAGTATAATTAGAAAGATAATTGTTTCATCACTTGTAACAAAGATGCCACATTACAGCAAAGTGTTGATGATGGAGAAAATTGTGTGTGTGTATTGTATGATTATATGGGAACTCTGTATTTTCTGCACGACTTTTTGATAAACCTATGAGTACTCTAATAAAAATCAATTAAAAAGCCAGAAAATAAAAGTAAATTGAAGAGAAGGAGAAATAGGGCACCCTTGAGTCAGACTGTTAGTAACCAGGAGACAGAGGTAGGTTTCAAAGCTGAAAGAACGAGATTCCCTAGGCAAAACTACCCAACTTCTCCTCTTTTCTTATTCTTAATTGTTCTTTCTTTCATAGAAAAGTAGAATTTGAATGCAGGATAGGCCACTTAAATCCTTAAAATTCAATCCCTTTATTTTACAGATAGACAAAGAGTGGCACAAGCCTCGTAGTCTCAGGGTCAGTTTCTTGTCTGTGTTTGCCCAGTGCCACCCCCCTCTCTTCCACAACTAGGGCCACTGTTTGTAATGACCATTAATAACTTAGCTCTCCTTGGCATAGAAAAGAAATAAGAAAGGTAAACTTACTTCATTACTGGGATGGTAAGATTTCACATCCATACTGTTTTATAAAATTCTTATACTTTAATGTATATAAACTGTTAAAAATACTTCCCCTCCTAATTCTGAAGACCTAGATATTCCTGCTGTCCTCTTCTGTGTCTCATCTTATAATTTGCCCTTTATTCAAGGGGAGTGGGTAAATGAAATCTGCTTATTGCTTTTCAATGTGCTAATCATCTCATGTTATTAAATGCTAGGAATAACAAAGAACATCTCAATTTAAGCAGCTTTATGAATATAACAGATATAACATTAACCACTTAAGCAATCCACAGAGCCACATATTTGGGGAAATTAAAAAATATGTTCATTGCAATCTCAGAGATGATATTTTAGTTGGGAAGATGCGATATCTGAAAGGAAAGTTTAGCAAAGAAATGTGGAGGATGACCAAGTATCATCATGAATGCTGCCAAGTTAATAGACATTAATAGCGACTACCAAGTTGACATTGTAGGGCTCAAGATGCAGGTGCACGAAATCTTTTCCCTTTCTGTAAATGGACATTAAGTAGACTATCTACTCTGTAGTGTTCTCTATGAGGCTTCAATGAGAAGAGCTTACAAATGCTTCGTAGCGAATATTCAATAAATGTTAGCCATAACTATTAAGATGACTTATAGAAGTTAAGAATAAAAGGGGGTATGGGAGCCTGGGAAAAATTGTTGTATTGAGTCATTAGTAAGTCTCAGGTTTCTGCCAAATGGAAAGGCAGGAAGGCAAAGTGCAGTGGGTTAAGGGGTAAATAGGTAATAAATACTTGCCATCGAGACATCAATAAAAGTGGAAATCAATAGAGCCAAGGAAGTTCATCATTTGAGATATTGGAGAGTGAAGTAAAATAATGAAATAAAAGGGAAATGATAATATGATAAAACAGGTCTTTTCTTTTATAGAAAGGAAAATGCTTGAAAGCAGAAGGCATTCAACTGACAGGAGAGAGAGTCCCTTTTGGTGAGACTGAAGGTGCTTTAAGTTAATGCCATAAAAAGCTTGAGTAAAATGAGAGGAAGACTTGTTCTTAAGTACAGTGTGCCATCAGATTTATCTGCCACCAGATCAAGGACATTTTCTTATTAGACAGAGTAGCTTTCCACTGTATGTAAAGGTGAAGGACCACAGAGAATTATATGACCCAGACTAAAAGTTGCAGTAAGTTGTGGCATTAATGAATTAGGTGTAGGACCTTAAATTATGTTTAGCTGTCATTTGAACAAATGGTCTTAAGTACAGATTAGACCCCTTATGGGCTCCAGGAGGGAATGTAATAGACATCACTCTGTTCATTGACGATTTAAGTAGGGAAGAACAGAGTAAGGCAAGTACCAAATAGGGCTATTTACATCGATATAAAAATAATTATCTCTTTTGTTTCCGGCTTCAAACAAAAGTTGGCCTAGAATATAAATTTTCGTTTACTCTTCAGAAACATTCTCCTTACAAAGAATGTGAGAGCCTGGGTTATCATTTTCTTTAATGTTAAAGTCCTATTTTAAAAGCAATTGTATAATGCAGTGGCAAACAGATGTCCATTCTACCAGGCTGTTGGGATGAGTCAAAACAAATCTATCATAACAATTGTATTAAACTGTGTAATCTGCTCAGTGAAGCAAGTAAAACACACAGAACACTATAGGTAAAGGGTCATGATTACAGAAGTTGTAACAGCAGAGTTAAAATAGCCTCGCATGGCTGAAAATGTGAGGTATTTGGAACCAGATTATAGGTATAATTCCGGTTTACCTCTGGGGAATTTTCTCTGATTCTCAGTTTCCTAATATCTGAGATGAAATAATAATCCCTAACCTTCAGGATTTAGTGAGATAATTAAAGATGGATCTAAAATGCCTAATACAGTATTAGTAATTTACTTTTTAAGAATAGCTATGGAACCCTACTATTTCCACTACTTACTACTTCAGTTACTTATTCTGTAACTTTTAACCCTCAGTTCAATCAAAGGATTTAAATTGAGTGGAGTGCCATTCATAACCACTTTTGCAAAATGCTTTAGAGGGTGACTCATTGAGGGCAGACATTATGCTTCCCAGCAAACACAAAGCTTGTTTTCTCTCCAGCTCTGGGATACATGACTATTCCTCTGGTTGAGAACTAGACATTTTGAGGGAAGTAGCTGCCTTAGTTATAATATGAAAAATGTCAGGTTTTAAAGAAACATCATGTTCAGGAAGCTGCAATTAGGAACTGAGACTGAAGAAAGGGCAATTTAGGTACCCCAGTTTTTTCAGACACTGGAATATGGGCCATTAATGAATTGACATAGGTAGTCACATACATGACTTAGAGTGTGACTTTAAATTTTTTATTTATTTATTTTTTTTAGCATATGTATTTGAACTGGCACATAATCATGAGAAAATACCCATCTCAGGTGCCTCAGCCAGTTAAAATAAACAGGACCGGTAAAACCTGGCAATTTGGTACATAGATCTAGGTCATTTTGTCCGTGCTCCTGCTTTAAATCAAAATTGTGTTTAAATTATTATAGACAGGTACATCTACTGAAAGAATTAAAAAAAAAAAAAAAAACAAGATTAGATTTAAAATTATCTTGTAGGCCTCTTTTCAAGTATGCCTGAATGTCTAATCTAAATTCCTTCTGTTATAATTGAAGCCTTCACTTCAAATGTTTTCTCTGATTTCCTAAAATGGCTTTGCTCAATTTCCCTGACTCCCTGAGTAGATCCTGGCATTAGAAAACTCATCTGCCAAAAGACATTCCTGTGGAGATATACTGCCAAGCTTGAAACAAAAAATAGTAAACATTAGAGACATTTTTAGTGCTACAGCCCCAGAGGCAGCAATCTTATATCTAAGTCTGTAACACAAACAAATTAATCTGATTTGCATGTCATCTGAAAGGAGAATGGGTTTGGATAGCTCTGAATCATCTCAAGTGAAAATTAGACTAGCAATGTGGTTAATGTTGGCCAATAAAAGAGAGACGAAAGTATGTTTAAATAATTTTAAATTTGGAAGAGTAAAAGGAATGGAATATGCAAAGATCTTTAAATAAAACGTAGCTACTATACTATCACAGTTATATAATACATTATGAAAGTGTACAGCCTAACTTGAAAAATTAATAGAAGTTAAGAGTCTATTTTTTTCTAAAACAGAAGATCATTTGGATCTTAAACACTCTCATGGATCTATAAAGCTATGAAAATATTCATTGGTCACTGTACCTAGAGCTTAAAGTAAGTCACAGAGGTATGTGGCTGATGAAATCCCTACACATTTCACCTTGTGCTATGCTTTCCTACATGTTTAATTTATGTGCAGCCCTTTGGGGAATATTGACTGTGTTTGCCAAAGAAACATTTTTTAGTTCATCATTTCTTTTTATCAATGTTATCACTTAAAGTTCTGTGACTCTTATATCAATATTTTATATAAACATAGGCCATTGCTAGTGACAAAAAGAACTTTAGTCGTGGAATCTGAACTTCATTTTTATTTTATTTATCTGAGGAAAGCTCAATATTCCATCAGATTTGAAACTGGATTTTTCACATATAAGTATCTCTCAAAAACTGATTACTTTTCACCATATTCTAGATTGACTTACCAACAAAACTACAGCCCTTCCCTCCCCACCCCACCACCACAAAAGAGGTGCAGCATACAAACTGAATTGCAATCTGTCTTAGAAAACAAAAATAAATATCTATTTTTTTAAATTTCATTCATTCTTTAAATTTTAGGATCCTTATTTTCAGGTGAGTCATTTTCTACCGCCACTATGTCCCTTTATGTATTATTGTTTATCAAATGCTGAACTGTTAAAAAGCTTAAATACCAAAAACTGTACACACATTTCTATGAAGACAAAATTCAATCAATTTGTTTCTGGAAACAGAAAGGAATGAATGAATACTCAGAAACTAAAACCACACCCTTCCTACATAGAGAGATATATCTAACATTTGAAAACAGGGCATGTCTTAAAAAAGACAAATATTTTCTAATTTTAGAAATGAATATAGAAGTGAAGCTACCAGTCTATATAGCCTAATGAAAATTCTGGTTCATTGTGAAGCAAAAAGCATGAGTACACATACAAAATTATTTACCAGCCTGTAAACAGATATTTCTATTTTTTAACACTGCTTCAAAGAATCAGGGTCAAGTATAAGTATGTTTGTAGCCTAGCTTTATTTCAGGAGGTTGAAAAGGATGATTACAACACAGACAATTACAGACCTACCCCAGCAGTCCCAGGTGAAAGGCCTGCACAGGCCTTGCAATTTGGGCAGGGAATTCTGGGGTTCCCAGATCAATGTCTAGAAATAAGGTTTCGGTGTACAGTCTCTGAGGAAGCTGGAACATTTGTCTCTTAAAATTCCTCATCCTTCCTGGAGGCGTATGACCACTGCAGGGCCAGAGTGGTGGGGCCCTGGGCAGGAGGTAGGGTTGGTCCTGTCTAATGGTGATACTGGGATATCATTTATACCATAAAACTTCATCTAGCTCTTCACGATTGATACTTACAATGGGCACACGACAGAAAGCTGACCCCTGTGAAGATGAGCATAACACAAGGCATACATAATAGAACACATATCAAATCCAACATTTATTCAACACTTGCAGCCATTCTGAGTACCTCATATATATTTTATCATTACAATAATCCCATGAGGTAGATGCGATTATTACCTCTCCATTTTATAAATAAGGAATAGGCATGTTTTGAGATTTTGTAACTTTTCCAAAGTCAGTAGAACTGGAGTTCAGTCTGAGGTGGCTAACTCTGTACTTTTATGGCGAATGGGTGTCATCTCAACTTCCAGCTGCAGTCCACTGACAATGAGTTTATTGTACACTCTCTTGAGAAAAATTCTTAGATCCCATCTGGGTTCAGGAAGAAAGAGTATCACAACAAGCGAGGAGTGTAAAGGTGGAAGGGGTAACATAAATCCCGTGTATTTGCCATTGGATTAAGGGCATTTCTATCAAATCCTCATGTGAGTTCCCCTTCCTGCATGGGTATATTAGTCAGTTGAAGGGGTGCTGATGCAAAATACCAGAAATTGATTGTTGTTTATAAAGGGTATTTATTTGGGTAGAAGCTTACAGTCACAAGTCCCCAAAGAGTCCAACACAAAGTACCATAAGAGGTACTTTCTCACCCAGAGTCTGTTGCCATGTGTTAACACAAGATGGCGGGCGATGTCTGTGAGGGTTCAGTCTTCCTCCTTCTCCCAAGGCTCCATGGTCCCAGCTTTTTCCAATCTCAGCAGCAGGCTGGGACAAGTCTTGTCTCTCTCCTGGGGCTCATTTCTCTCTGGGCTCAGTTGCTCTGCTCTCTCCACAAGGCCAGCTGTAAACTGTCAGGTGAATGGCTCATTTATCTTCCCAGGGCCTCTGCCATGTCTAAGGGGCCTTCTCTCTTTCCTCACATATCTGCTTCTCTGTGTGCTTACTTTTGGGCTCCAGGATCAAAACTCCCTTGTGTCCTCCTTCTCCATGTCTTTACTTCCCCAGGCTCCACATCAAAACTCTAATAACATTCCTTCTCTGCAGTGTGGTTTCTTTGTGAGTCCCCCTCTGCAATGTGGTTTCTTTGTGAGTCCCGACCCACCAAGGAAGCGGGAACTCAACGTCCTACTGACAGGGCCCAGTCAAAGCTTTAATCATTATTTAATGAAGTAAAAGTGAATCTTCTGAATCTAATATGCCCAGAGGACCAGACTAGTTTATAAACATAATCCAATATCTATTTTTGGAATTCATAAATAATACCAAACTGCTACAATAGGTAATTCTTTAGTCTCTTTTTCCTTATACTACAGGTGAATGATGGAATGTAGTCCAACTGCTTACACAGGTGATTATAGTGGATGAAAATCTAAAACCCTGGATCAGTACTTCTCAAACTTTAATGTTCATGTGAATTTTCCTGAGGGTCCTGTTAAAATGCCAAGGTGTGAATGAGATCTGAGATCCTGCTGGTCTAACAAACTCTCAGGTATTGTGAATTCTCCACAGACCACTCTTTGAGGAGCAAGGGCCTAGATGGCTCTTGAGAAGCTAAACTCCATTACTTACAGATTTTGAGTCCTTAAGAATGTTTGGGATTTTAGGAGGAGTGGATTAGTGTGAGGAGAGTGAGACACCTTAGTCCAAAATTGAAGGAGGTATTTACTCTCAGGTCTTGTACTTGTACTGACATGAGCCTGAGAGGAATTACCTCTTACGTTTTGCACCCTCAGTGCCTCACTTACCTTACCATAGTCCTGGGCAGCCTATTATATAGGTTGTAGTGCATCTGTAAATGGGGAAGTAACATAATTTTACAAGTAATTTTGTCAGACCCTTATATAAATCTACCTCTTTCGACACGAAACAGTAACAATTCATTAGAAAATATTTTACAACCAGCAATTATGTCCAAGTAACCATGTCTTTCAGACACAAGAAACTATTCTTGGTCATCAGGTTGATAATAGTATGATTGAGAGCTAGTGGTTTTTTGTTTGTTTTTTTTTAATCAAGAGACCTAATGTAAGTTTGCCTGTATATAACAAGCTTGATATAGTGGACAGGGAAAGGATGAAAAGATGAGGCTGCTGCTTTCTAGGTGTATGACTTGGTAAAAATTAGAAAAAAGGTGTCCCTTCCTTTTGATAAAACAGAATCCTTTGTCAGGTGTTCCAGTTATAGTGATCGTGTAAAACTTTACCCCAGAAGTTATTATCCACACCAATGCTTTAGGTTAGGATTTTGCCCAGAACAAAACAGGATCAACTTTTCTCCATTCCATGATATCTGGGCCTTAGCTAGAAGACTGGAAGACTGATTCCAGTTGGTGTAACTTGTATAATTCAGAGACAATGGACTAGAATCATCTGATTCACTGGATTAGAAAACTCAAAGACCTGGTCTTCTTGGCCTCTCTCTACAGATTTGCGAGGTATTTCCAAAAAATCTCTCTAGCATGGTGGCTTTAGGGGAGCTGGAATTTTTACATGTCAACTCAGGCCTAAAAGGTACTTGTTTCAAGTGATAGATCACTAAGTAAAGGACAAACTTCTTTTGATGACCTAGCCTTGGAAGTCATGTGATGTCACATCCACTTCATTCTTTTGTTGGAGGCAATGATAAAGCTCTGTCCAGTTTGAAGGGGAGGGAAGATAGATTCCACCTCTTAATGGAGGAGGGTCAGTGTCACATTGCAAGAAGGGCATGTGAGATGGCTAAATATTACTTCACCTTCTGTAGTATGCCACCCCAGGGTTGCCAGTTTGTTAGGTAGATCATAGGCTAAATTTAAGTCTCTTCTTCTTGGTATTATGCTTGTGTAGTGAACAACCTCTATAATATGGGTGGTGACCTTTCCTGGGAGATCAAAAAGACCTTTGATACCTGTCATGCCACTTTTTAGCTTTGTGACTTGGGATAGTTACTTGAACTCCCCAAATCTCAACTTCAGTAACAGTATTGTAGTGGAGATTAAATGAGAGAATATATGTAATGTGAATAGCACAATACTTATTACAGGTTTCATTTTATCCATGTACCTACAAAGCTATTATTGAACCATATGGTCACATTGAAGGTAAAAAATGGCCGAATGTTGGAAGTTCCATACGTTCAACTTATTACTTTTTTGTGGACAAATAATTGGGAAAAATCTTTCGTTCTAAATCAAAAATATCCTTAAATTGCACAGAAAATATATCTTAAACTATTCTGATTTTAACCATGATTATTTATGGACTTAATAAAAAATAAAATAAAATTTAATAAGTGGGTGAATTACCCATTTGGTCTTTTTCTATTTGCCTTGTAGTCCTCCAAATTCATTCATAGTATCCAGGATGATCCATGCTTTGTAAGCAAAGAGAGCCTTTTCTGTTATCATGTTTAACTGAGCTAGGATTGATAGGTCATATATTGACTGAATAAAGGGAAACCCTAAATTTGCTCCTTTTTTCTTTGTTTTTCCACAAACTTAAGAAGTTTCCAAACAGCTTACTCTTTTTCTATTAAAGCCTTTGCCTTTTCTATGTTCTTTTAAGATCTGCCCCTCAATGCCTAAAAGGCCAAATCGAGGTGACTTCCTCCCCGCTCTGGGCATCATAATTTGAACTCATCTCTCCAGCAGTGACAGACTGGTCCATTAATCCATCGCACCTCCCTGGCTCTCTGCCCAGGTTGAGCATTCAGAGTGATGAACGGTATTGAAATTTTCTGCATTATTCAGCATTAACAATCCATCATCTCAGCAAATTATACATCTAGCCTCCCATCAGTCTAAGTGTGTTCAGATAATGAAGCTCCTCCAACACTTCAGGCATCTCAGAACAGTGTTACAGAAAGGTGCAGACCTCACAAAGGCGTATTGATAACATATTATAAAGCAGGATGTTTCTCCTCAAAGTTTTTTCTCCCAAGAGTCATTTTAAGTCAGTCAAGTCACTACTTAAAAGCAGGAATAAGTAAGAAAAAAATGGAAAAATGGAAAAAAACTGAAAAATACTGTGTATTTTAATCTTACTTATACTTTGGCATGTTTCTGTTTACATTGGGACATTTTTAATTACTGCAAGGATCATTTTCTGTTTTTGTACTGATATGGCAACCAATTATCAATTAACAAAATAAAAATCCAAAAGAATCACATTAATGTATTTTTAAAGAATGAATATCACCTGAAAGATCAGAGCCCATAATGGCCAGTTCTGGGGGAAAGATTGGCACATCTGTGGTTTTGTCAGCACTATTTTCTCCCAAAGCATTCTTCTCAATGATGAGATAAAAACCTTACCATTAATCATTTTAGTTATTATATTTAGGGTGATCGTACATTCCAGTTTTCCCAGAATGTTCTGGTTTATACTTATTATCTAGCAGCCTATCCTCTTATTGTCATTTTTCACTATCAAAATTATTTTGGGGAACAGATGTGGCACAAGTGGTTGAGCGCCACAAACGAGGCCCTGGGTTCATTCTCCTGGCTCCCAGTATCTAAAAAAAAGTATTTTGGTATGGATGTTAATGAATAAAATCATCCTGTGCTTGAAAATTATATTCTTATTGCTTTGGATCAGGAATTTTTGTATTATTGGATGTAAATACTATGCATAATTCAGCACATTCAACAGAAAATCATGAGAACAAATTTACAAGAGGCAAAAGAGAGATTGAGAGGGAGGGAGGGAAAGGGAGCTAGAGAGTGAGAATCCACTCATAATCTGAAGCAGATGCTTCCAATTAAATGGCTCTCTATGTTGCTAACGTGGAATCATAAAATAAGGTCATTATAAGGAGAAAGGATTGGTAATAATATTTTAACAATTTGTTCAAAAATTAGTCATGAAGGGGACTAGAGGTAGTGTTCATTCCTTTGATGCTAAGATACAATTAATAAGTAAGGCAAATAACAAATTAATCACTAAAACCAAATTTAAATTTTTCCTCTTTTTGAACCACCCATTTAGTGTTTCCATCTTCTCTTTAAAAAACAGCAGCAAGTAACCTCCAACCTCTGAATATTATCAGTAATATGAAACTTACACTACTTCTGGAATTCTGCTAGACAGCTGTACTTGTTATTACGTCTTTTGTTGTACTGAGTAGAAATCTATCTCCCCACCACTTCTATTTATTATTTCCAAATTCTATATTCTATTTCCTCCCCTACAAAGCAGTCTTAGAAGTTTGAAGAACTCTGTCAACTGTCAGGAGCTACTCCTCCTGTTTAAATACCTCCAGATCTTCCTTATGATTTTTTTTGTTCCCCATCTCTCTAGATTGGGGGAGGGGGTTGGAGGCTCTGGATGAGATTCAGTTTGTTAATATTTCCCCTGAAATGTGGTACAAGACCTGTAAATGGTTCTCTAGGTATGTATAGTAGCAGAGAGACTAGTAGTACTATCATAGTCCTCATTCTGATGACTTTTCAGTAATTTTGCCAAAATTAGCATTATAGTATTTGGCAGCCATATCATACTAATGACTTATATGGAACTTATATTAATAGTTAATGAAATATACCAAGTATTTATCACAGAAATGGTTGAAAATTCTAATATCCCTTCCCTATTTTATTTTTATTAATAAACTATATTATTGGAAATCTTATTCCAAGGTACATGCTTATGAAACTTAGGTAGTATGTTTGCTCCCTCCACATAGCAAAATTGGTATGATATTTAAAAAATATATCAGATAACATTGACTTTATATTTACTATATTCTAGTCTGTGTGCTGAAAAATTCATATTAATTCTCAATTAACACTAATTCTATGAGGTACTTAGAGTAATTTCCCTATTTCACAAAGGAGGAAATTGAGCTCAGGGAAATTAGGTGAGTTGCCAAATATTACTCATATAAGAAGTAAGTAGAATGTATGGCTCAAATCTAGATCTAGCCCCAAAGGCCAGATTCTTAGACGTCTATCTATACTTATACAAATGCTTTTTTTAGACTAAGAATATTCTCATTAAATTCCTCATTATTAGAAACATCAAGTTTTTAAAAATCCATTAGGCTCTTAGGAGTTAAATTCTCTCATTCTGTATATGGGGCATTTATTGTAGATTTTTATTACCTATACTTATGTTTAACTCAATGTCAATGACCTTATCCAAATGCCCCATTAAACTATGCAACAACACAGGGCTGGAGAAAAGGGATCAGAGTCCAATCACAGGAGATTTCAGTGCATGTTGGTATTGATAAATGTTTTCATATATATACCCTCTTGTACTTCATAAAATAGCCTTAACAGTAATATTATGATCTGGTCTATGTTTTCCCTTATTTCAAAAATATTCTTTTTTAAAATAAAACATAAAATTGTTTTAAAAAGAGTCAAATACAAATACATTATTTTTGCTGAATTTTGATGATCATACCAGTATAATTTTCAATCCTCCATTCATCTACTCTCTGGAGGAAACAAACTAACAAACTGATGATTATTGTTTGGTGATTGTATGTCTCTGTGGTTTGCTAATTGTTTGTCTTTGGGCAGCTATTTAATCTCTGTCAATCTCAGGTTTCTTATAAAATGGGGATAATAAAATTTGGTGTTACTGAAATGTAGGGCTATGGAGGGAGTTAGGTAAGATGATGGTGAAATGCTGTCATCTGGTGTGATAAGAAGTCATTATATGATTTACTCAAACAACTTATATAACATCTGCATTTCTCAAAGTTAGCTCTCTACCAGTGTTTCTCGTTCTTGAACATGATCAGAAACACCTGGAAGGTTTGCGAAACTGCAGATGGTGTTTCCAGCCCACAGAGTGCCTGATTCAGTAGGTCTGTTATAGGACCCAAGAATTTGCATTTCTAACAAATTCCTAGCTGTTTCTGATACAGTTGATTGGGATACCTTACTTGGAAAACTGGAGAAAGTTTAGAAGACCATTAGAATAATGAGAGTTGATGTGTACCTGAACTAAGACAGTGGCAGTAGGAATGGATTTGAGATAGCCATTGGCTTTCAGAAATGGCAAGTGAGAGAGTCAGAGGAGTCAAAACTATGATCAAGGTTTATGTTATAAATTGCATGAATTGACACTGATGTTAGAAGCAAGGGTTAGGGGCTTGCAATTGCTATAGAAGTTCAGGTCTGGAAAAGCTGAGGGTCAATGCTTACAGTACCTCTAGATGGGCATAAATAGAAAGGCGTCGGCCATGTGCAGTGACGTCAGTCTGATTAAGGACTAATGTCCTAGATCTAGGTGTGGAACTGGAAACAAGTTCTTTTTTTCTTCAAATAAGTAAGTCTTTATACATAGAATGCAGACTCTTTAGGTATGGATCCAACACAAACAAGCTTTAATGCCTCTGCCTTTCCTTCATGGACACCAGGGAACAAGCAGTTAAAAGTTACTCAATATTGAAACAGAATGATGAAAACCTATTGCAGAATTGAGGACCATGTTGGTTGTGGGAGATGGCAGAGTGGCTACATGCTGCCCAGTCTTTCTTGCTTCTGGCCAGGAAAGTAAGAGTTTTTCTTTTTGGGTCACATCAAGCATTATGTGAGTGCATCTCCTGTTTGTTCCAGCTTCCTTGAATAGGGGACCATTGGATCTTGTCTTCTACGCAGGCACTGGATCCAGTCCTATCTTTATTAAGAGTAATCAGGCTTTCCAGGTCCAAGAAATGAAATGATGTAACCAATAACAACAAAGTCACAATTTCACATTTTAAATTTAGCATTTCCTATACTAACATATGTTACAACAGCCAGACCTCAACTACCTTGAGTGCACAAAGGAAAACATCTCATGCAAAGGGATATTTATTTCCCTCAGAAGAAATTGTTCTAATGTTCTTATACCAAAACTGAAACTGAGGCTCAAGAGAATGCCATAGTTAGAGATAAAATTGTGGATATATTTGAGAATAATTGGAGCCATGAGAAAGAAAGAATAAAGTAGGAAGAAAAGATGACTGACAATGTAACTCTGGAAGAGATACAAAATATTAGTAATGAGCAGAAAAATGGGAATCGTAAAAATGAAAAAAGAAAAGCATCAGAGAGGTTGAGGCATCATAAAAGAAAACTTATTACTCACTTTGGACAAGTCCTTTTAATCATTGCTTTCCTAAATATCTCCATAACTTCTTTCTCCCATTTTTTGAAGTAATGAATAATTTTAAATCTCACTACTTCAATTCTTTTTCCTCTACAGTACTTATAAGGACAAACATAAATTAGAAGGGATTATACTTGAAGTCATATTTTTGATACATTCTTACATTTTCAGTACTAACTATTGGCACTTTTAGGTATATACTTGCCCACATTGAAAACATTAATGAAAACACAGTAAAGGCTTCTAATTCATTTTGGTAGATCCTTATTCTTTTTAAGGCACTTCTACTGAAATTCTAAGAAAATCCATTTGGGTTCTGGTAGAGATCTCCATCATAATAGATTACTGACAGATCTGAAATTCCAGCTTCTGAAGTCATGGCTGATTTTATTGTTACAAACACAAGACACTCATCCAATGCTAAGAGTTCAATTTTTCATGTCTGGAAACATTTTAATTATTATAAATTATATATCAGTCCATAACAGAAACAGTTAAAACTTGCTGTGTCCCATACAGGCTGAAAGATGAATGCTACAGTAAAATGCTGAGATTTGAATGCTGCAGGTGTTGTTGGCATTGCATTTGGGTGTTGTCATGTCCACCGGCGATTCTTGAACTGCCAAAAATGAGGGAATAACAAATGACCAGAGTGCAATGCTTCAGCATTTCAGGGTCATCATGGAAATGATGCTACTAATTAGAGTCCCGAAGCTCACAACTTCCTCAGTGGAATGAGGCAGGAGACAAAGGCGATGGGGATTGAGAAGAAGAGAAAGAAAAAAAAAAAAAGAAAAGGAAAAAAGTCCTTAAGTTTTGATTTGTGCTGTTTGTTTGCAATGTCCATTTCTTTCCCTTTTCCATCTGGCATTTCTAGTTGGTGAGGAACTGGATAGCACAAGTCTCTCAAATAAAGTCTTTCAGTAGCTATGAAGAAATCACCCAGTTAACTCTCAGGGGACATAAAACTTTTCTGAAATGTTACATTAAAATGTAGCCATCATAATATGAAGAAAGCAGTCACATAAGATATTCTAAGTAAACTAAATGATATTTAACTGTAGTAATAACTATCTCATTGGGTTATGACTTGGAGAATAATTATGCAATATGGGCAGAAAATTAGTTTAATAAAAAACAGAAACAATTACTATAATGTCTAGAACATTATAGACATATATAAAGGGTAAGTAATATCATTGTGGTCAGTCATTTTGACTCATGGCTGATAATATTGTACAAGATTGTTGGGAATATTAGAAAGGAATGTATATGAAATGCCTAGTGCATTATTTGGTAAGTAGTAGGGTTCTAGTAAATGAGAGGGAGATTGAAGAGAGAAAGAAGGGAGGAATGGGGAGAGATGTAATCCCTATATGGCTAAGTAATTTTTATGCCTAAGAATAAGAAGAGGGTTTTATGTATTTTTAAAATATATTGTTATTGAAGTATATCATTCATACATGAATATACATAAACAGTAAGTATATAGTAAAAGTTGTGAACTTAAAAATAAACATGCATAACATCATACAGGGGTCCCAATATATCACCCCTCCACCAACACCTTCCATTGTTGTGAAACATTTTGTTAAAAATCTTACTACTAACTATAGTCCATATCTTACATTTGGTGTATTTTCCCCCCAACTCACCCTATTTTTAAAAATATATTTTTATTACAGAGGTTGTGAACTTACAAACCAATCATGTACTTGTGTAGAATTCCCATACAACAACCCTTCATCAACATCCACACCATGGTGGAATATTTGTTACATATTATGAGATAATATCATCAGACTATTACCACCAACCATGGCCCATAGCACACATTTGGCAGATTTTTTCCATATCCCTCCCCATTATCAACCTGCACATCTTTGGCTGGTTAACCACAGTCCATAGATCACACCAATTGTATTTTTCCTCTTCTCCACATTCTCACCACCCTGTAATAGTAACATACCTCTGCTCTAGCTCACGGAAGGACATTCTTATATCTGAATCATCAAATATTTATATTCACCTCTGGGTTCACTGTTGTTTGTTATTCCATCCCTAGATTATTTTCTAGCTTTCTTTCAATTGACATTTACATCCCCAGACTACCCTTTTCAGCCACAATCCCATTTATAAACCAGCTGCGTTACTATCAACTCTACATTTCCACACTTTTACAATCAAGTTAATTAAAACTTCTCCATACATTAAGCATCAGTAGTTCTTCTCAACCCTCCTCTTATCTCCTAAATAACCTGTACTCTAGGTTTTAACTCCATGCATTTATTCATGTTTAGTTCGTATTAATGAAATCATGTAGTATTTGTCTTTTTGTGTCTGGCTTACTTCATTTAGCATAATGTGTCCGAGATTCATCCATGTTATCATATGTGTCCCAATTTCTTTTCTTCTTACTGCAGCATAGTATCTCATCATATATATATATATATATATATATAGCACATTTTGTTTATCCATTCCTCAGTTGATGGACACTTGGGTTGTTTCCATCATTTGGCAATTGTGAATAACACTGCTGTGAACATCAGTGTGCAGATGTCTGTTCATGTCATAGTTTTTAGTTCTTCTGGAAATATTCCTAGTAGAGGAATTGCTGGATCATGTGACAATTCTATATTTAGCTTCCTGAGGAACCACCAAACTGTCTTCCATAGAGGCTGTACCATTTTACAATCCCACAAACAGTGAAGGAGTGTTCCTATTTCTCCACATCCTCTAAAGGACTTACTGTTTTCTGTTTTTTGTTTTGTTTTGTTTTTTTGTTTTTTTAATAGCAGCCATTCTATGTGATATGAGGTGATATCTCGTTGTTTTGATTTGCATTTCCCTAAAACCTAGTGATTTGGAACATTTTTTTCATATGCTTTTTGGCTATTTGTATTTCCTCTCTGGAGAAATGTCTATTTAAATCTATGGCCCATTTTTAAAAATTGGATTGCTTGTTTTTTTATTGTTGCATTATATGATCTCTTTATATAGAAGAGAAATCAAACCCTTATTGGATCTGTGGTTTCCAAATATTTTCTCCCATTGAGTGGACTGCCTTTTCACCTTCTTGATGAAGTCCTTTGAATCACAGAAGTGTTTAAGTTTGAGGAGGTTCCATTTATCCACGTTTTCTCTCATTGTGCTTTCAGTGTAAGGTTTAAGAATCCACTACCTACCACCAGGTCTTAAAGATATTTCCCTACATTTTCTTCTGGGGGCTTTATCATTTTTGCTTTCATATTTAGGTCTTTAATCCAATTTGAGTTCGTTTTTATATAAGGTGTGAGATAAGGGTCCTCTTTCTTTCTTTTGTCTATGGATATCAGTTCTCCCAGCACCACTTGTTGAATAGATGGTTCTGCCCCAGCTGGGTGGGTTTGACAGGTTTGTCAAAAGTCACTTGACCATAGATGTGAGGGTCTGTTTCTGAAACATCAATTTGGTTCCATTGGTCTATGTGTCTGTCTTTATGCCAATACCATGCTGTTTTTACCACTGTAGCTAGATAATATGATTTAAAGTCCAGAATTAAGCATCCTCCAACTTCATTTCTCCTTTTTAATATGTTTCTGCCTGTTTTGGGCTCCTTACCCTTCCAAATAAATTTGATAATTGGGTTTTCCAATTATTTTTTTTTAATGCTCATGGATTTTTTATTGGGATTGCAATTGAATCTGCATATCAATTTGGGTAAAATTGACATCTTAATGTTATTTAGTGTTCCAATCCATGAGCATGGAATATTCTTCCAATTATTTAGGTCTTTGAAAATTTCTTTTAGCTATGTATTGTAGTTTTCTGAATACAAGTGCTTTACGTACTTGGTTAATTTATTCCTAAATAGTTGATTATTTAATTGCTATAGTAAATGGAATTTTATTTCCTAACTTCCTCCTCAGATTGTGCAATACAATTGTACAGAAACACCACTGATTTTTGCATATTGGTTTTGTATCCTGACAATCTACTGAAATTGTTTATTACCTCTTGTAGTTTTGTTGTAGATTTTTGCAGCTTTCTAGATATAGGTCATATCATCTGCAAACAGTGAAAGTTTTACTTCTTCCTTTTCAATTTGGATGCCTTTTATTTCTTTTTCTTGCCTGATTGCTCTAGCTAGAACCTCTAGCGCTATATTGAACAACACTGATGACAGGGTCATCCTATCTTGTTCTTGATCTCAATCAAGAAAGTTTTCTGTCTTTCACCATTGAATTAATGTTGGCTGTGGGTTTTCATATATAGCTTTTACCATGCTGAGAAAGTTTCCTTCAATTCCAATCTTTTATAGGATTTTTATCAAGAGAGGATGCTGTATTTTGTCAAATGCCTTTTCTGCATCAATTGATAAGATCATGTGACTTTTCTTCTTTGATTTACTAATACACTAATGTGCTGTATTATGCTGTAACTTTTCTTCTTTGATTTACTAATACATTAATGTGGTGTATTATGCTGATTGATTTTCTTTTGTTGAACCACCCTTGCATGCCTAGTATAAAACCCACTTGTTCACGATGAATAATTCTTTTAATGTGTTGTTGGATTTAATAAGCAAGGATTTTTTTGAGGATTTTTGTGTCCATATTCATTAGAGAAATTGGTATGTGATGTTCTTTTTCATAATGTCTTTATTTGGCTTGGTATTAGGGTGATATTGGCTTCATAAAATGAGTTTGGTAGCATCCCTTGTTCAATTTTTTGGAAGAGCTTGAGTAAGATTGGTATTAAATCTTCTTTGAATGCTTGGTAGAACTCACCTGTGAAATCATCTGGTCCTGGGCTTTTCATTTTGGGGAGTTGTTTGAGGACTGTTTCAGTCTCTTTGTGATTCATTTGTTGAGGTCTTCTATTTCTTCCAGGGTCAGTGTAGATTGTTTGTCCATTCCCAGGAATTTTTCCATTTTGTCTCCATTTTCTATTTTTTTTGGCATAGAATTGTTATTAGTATCCTCTTATGATCTCTTTTATTTCTGTGGGGTCCATAGTAATGCCCCCATTTTCATTTTTTATTTCATTTATTTACATCTTCCCTCTTTTTTTCCTTGTCAGTCTAGCTAATGGTTTGTCGATTTTGTTAATCTTCTCAAAGAACCAACTTTTGGGTTTGTTAATTCTCTTCATTGTTTTTTTTGTTGTTGTTGTTTTTCTCAAGTTCATTTGTTTCTGCTTTGACCTTTGTTATTTGATTCTTTATACTTGCTTTGGGATTAATTTGCTATTCTTTTTCTAGTTCCTCTAGCTGTGTAGTTAGGTCATTGATTTTAGCTCTTTCTTTTTTTATAATGTAAGCATTGAGGGCCCATAAATTTCCTTCCCAGTACTACGTTCACTGCATCCCATAGATTCTGATATGTTGTATTCTCATTGTCATTTATCTCAAAATATTTATTGCTTTCTCTTGAAATTTCTTCTTTGACCCACTGATTATTTAAGTTTGTATTATTTACTCCCAATAAATATGTGTATTTTTCCCTTTTTCTTCCTCGTGCTGATTTCCAACTTTATTCCATTATGATCAGAGAAAGTGCCTTGTATAATTTTGATCTAGTTGAATTTATTGAGAATTTGTGACCCAAATTCTGGTCTATCCTGGAGAAAGATCCATAAGTAATGTATATCCTGCTGTTTTGGGGTACAGTGTTCTGTATATGCCACTAGGTTATCCATTTATTATTTAAATTCTCTGTTTCTTTGTTGAACCTCTGCCCAGATGCTCTATCCAATGCTGAGAGTGGTGTGTTGAAGTCTCCAACTATTACTGTAGAGATGTCTGTTTCTCCCTTCAGTTTTGCCAATGTTTGCCACATGTATTTTGGGACATCCTGGTTAGATGCATATACATTTATGATTGTTATTTCTTCCTGGAAAATCACCCCTTTTATTAATATGTAATATCCTTTCTTGTCTCTAATAACAGTTTTACTTTTAAAGACTATTTTATCCAATATAAATATAGCTACCCCAGCTTTTTTTTTTTTTTTTTTTTTTTTTTTTGGTTACTGCATGCATGGAATATCTTTTTCCATTCTTTCAATTCCAATCTATTGTATCCTTGGGTCTAAGGTGAGTCTCTTGCAGACAGCACCACCTTTATCTACTAAATCTCTTATGATTCGCAAAGCTAACAAATGGCCTTCATTATCCTCCTATTGATCAAGAACAGTTGCAGTGATTTCCACTAGTATTGTAGGCAAATTGTGACCAACATCAGAATCACAAACTTCTTTTAAGAGTGCTTCAGAGAGAAAATGAATCATTTTTCAAATTAGAGCAAAACTTGCTTTCCTCATTGATGGCAGCATAATTTGCTATAATGTTTGTGCAAACACTGGCAATAACTTTTTCATGTATATGGGTGCCATTTCCAGATCTCCTTTGGGCTCATTACATTCTTCTTCATTTTTGCTTGTATTTTTTTCTTGTCATCTCCTTTATTAATTGGACACATCCAATAACCTGGAAGCTATAAAATAGATACTACTTAACTATGGCCCTTTTCTCAAACTTCATCTAGTGGAGTTTTTCCATTTTCATCTCTCAGATAGGGATTTGCCCCATGCTATAACAGAGTCTTTCCTGAGGGCTTTCCAAAATGAACAACATAATGAAATGATGATGACCTTTGACCTCTATTAACATCAGTACCTCTCTCATAAAGAAATTCTACCATTTCCTAAGTTCCAAAAGCAGAGGCCCAATTAATAGTCTGACCCATATCATCCTTAAAATTAACTTCAAAGGCTCCTGTGTCAGTTGCATCTATAAGTGCATAAGTGTTTTTATTCAGAATACAGTCTATAAACTGATGTGATGTGTGCACTTCCCAGAACTATCCAGTCCCCAAAGTCCTGGGATCCTGCCTGTAGATCCACCAGTAGACTTTGGCAAAGCCTTTCATCCTTCAAATAATAACACTGAGAGGTTAACAAAATGCATAGTATCAAGCACACATCTTTCCTCACCTTGCAATGCCCTTTCAATTGAATCTGGAAGCTCTGACCTTAGGAGATCATGAGTTACGACTGGAGAGCCTCTGCAAAGTGTTGATAGCAGACTTACAATTGTTGACACCTGGTTACTCAATTTGGACTCTGCAGCTGTGGAAGGTGTACCTGTGGTGCTGCCACCTGGTTTGCATGCTGACGATGGCCCTGATGCAGTACCACCAGCAGCAGCCATTCAAGATAACAGCTCCTCAGTTAATCCATGTTTGGCTAATGGAATTGGGTCAACACCATGGCAGGTAAATTGGTCAGCTAGTGATGCAAAACATCACAGAGATCCATCTGAAACCTGATAATCTTCATGTTTTAATAAGCCAGAGAGTCTACACAAATTTCTAAAGAAGAATCTTGAGGTTCCATTTTGCCAGTCTTGATACCACAGCCATGACTGAGGGCTATGTATCTTTGTGGACCAGGTGTCCACTGTCATGAATGATGTTCAGTATACAATTCAAACCACCAGCCTCAAAGACTGCCCCTGATTCATGAGTACATATCAGCTCTAACACCTTTACACTACGTTCAGCTATGTCTCTGCTAGTCCTGTTAAGTACAACTACAAACAAATGATTACAAAGTGCTTTCATAGCTCCATCTACCCCAGCAATCCTTCCAGGACATTCTGCAGATACATGCAGATACTATGTTATGGCATAAGCTGTCACCTTTAAGACATTGTCTGGAGCACTTTCATCAAGAAAAATTATGCAGAGAGCTGGTAAGAATGTGCATGGAGGACATGTTTCAAAACAACGAAACGTATTGTCAGACATCAAAAGTGGCACACATAGCTGTTCAAGGGCTATTAGTTGCATGTCTCTTTTTATCTTCCTTTCCCATCTGTAGCCTTTCCAGCAATGTATCTGGATCCACATTTGCCATGGTTTTCTTTTTTTTTTTTTTAAAGATTTATTTTTTATTTCTTTCTTTCCCCTTTCCCTTCGCTCCCCACTTGTCTGCTCTCTGCCCATTCGCTGTGTGTTCTTCGGTGTCTGCTTGTATTCTTGTCAGTGGCACCCAGAATCTTTGCTTCTTTTTGTTGTGTCACCTTGCTGTGACAGCTCTCCGTGTGTGCAGCGGCATTCCTGGGCAGGCTGCACTTTCATTTCGCGCTGGGCGGCTCTCCTTACAGGGTGCACTCCTTGTGCATGGGGCTCCCCTGTGCGGGGGACACCCCTGTGTGGCAGGGCACTCCTTGCGCATCAGCACTGCACATGGGCCAGCTCCACACCAGTCAGGAGGCCCTGGGTTTGAACCTTGGACCTCCCGTGTGGTAGGCAGAAGCCCTATCTATTGGGCCAAATCCACTTCCCTGCCACAGTTTTTAAAATCCTTTTTGCCAGGTTTGTCCCAGATTGCTCCGGGCCAGCTCCATGCAGCTGCGGGCAGAGCCGGGAGGTGCCACAGCCCTGGAGTTCCCAGGAAGCCGACGGGAAGGCCGTGTAGGAAAAGCCGCGCCTCGTCCCTCCCCTTCCTCCACCGGGACCCTGGTGACGGGGGAGCCAGAGGTTCCCCCAGCGAAGGCAGCCAACGCAGGGTCTGCACCTGACAGGCCGCTCTTCAGGCCTGGAGCTCAGGGGCCACGCGATGCTGCAGGGGAAGCCGCGTCCATCGTGATCCTGGAGGGATAAAGGGGGCGTCGAGCAAGAGCGAGGGAAGTTGCTGTTCGTTTTTGTTTTCTATTTTTGCTCTTTTTTTAATATCAGAAAATTTCTTAAGATACAGAACTATTTTCAGGTAGATTGTCATGAAAAAGGTACTTCAGATGAAATTTTGAAGCTGATAGCCAGCAGAGACTGAGGTGAAGTATTTCAGATGAGAAAAGGACAAAAGCCACGCAACAGACTGAGAAAATTCCAGGCAAAGAAGGGAAAGACTGGTAACCCTGTGGGGCAAGAGCAAATAATTGGTCAGGAAGGAGAGAGATAGAAAACTGTGAAGAGAGGTCAGAAGATGAAGGAAGCCACTGAGTGTACACTTGGAATGGATTGTGCAAAGCATGGGGCTGTACTACGCAAGGAATCCAGTGGTGAAGATGGATTGTGGTTAACAGAATACCAGAACATTCTTTCATGAACTATAACAAGTATATAATACTAATCAGGGTGTCATTAACCCAGTGATTTGGAGGAAAAAGGCACCAAATGTAAGATATTGGCTATAGTCAGTAGTAGTGTTTTTTTTTTAAAGAATCAATCCCAAACTTTTTTTTTTTAAGATTTATTTTTATTTTTTTATTTTTCTCCACCCCCCCCCCCCCCAGTTGTATGCTCTCTGTGTCCATTTGCTGTATGTTCTTCTGTAACTGCTTCTATCCTTATCAGCGGCACCAGGAATCTGTTTCTTTTTGTTGCGTCATCTTGTTGCATCAGCTCTCCAAGTGATGTTTTGATGGTGCTCTTTCACAGCTTGTAGCAGATGTTTCACAACAATGTAAGGTGTTAGTGATGGGTTGACGTATGGAAGCCCTGTATGATGATATACATGTTTGTTTTATAAATCCACATCTTATAATATACACTTATTGTTAATGGATATTCACATATGAATGATAAACTTCAATAAAAAGTTAAAAAAATAGATGAAGGAAAGAGTTTGAATGTCTTTTGGTAGGTGAAAAATGAGACAGAAAAGGTTTTGAGATAAGAAAAATCAAAATGATACCATATGGTAATACAACATTGTAAACCTAATTAAAAGCACTGAATTATATATGTGTATGTGTTTAAAAGGGGGAATTTTAAGTTGTATATATATATTACTAGAATAAAAAAATGTTAAAAAAATCCATGAAACTGCACAACATCGGAACTCTACATTAAATCATGGACTACAGTTAATAGTGCAATTATAAAAATGTGCTTTCATCAATTGTAACAAATGTGCCATACCAATGTAAGGTGTTAATAGTAGGGTGATATATGGGAACCTTGAATTTTATGCATGATTATTCTGTAAACTCACAACTTCTCTAATAATAATAAAAAATGAAACCATAGCAAAAATGTTTGGTCACAATGTGAAGAATGCATTACAAGAAAATCTGAAAGCAGGCAAGGCCATTTATAATAGATCACATCAAGGTTAAAAGTCCATTGTGATGCCTTTTCCAAACACTTGGACACATACTCATAAAGAAAGAAAAGTAAATGCAAATATTTATGCTAGTAACTGAAAGTTAACATTTTCTGGTTATAAAAAAGCATATAGAAATGAAATGTATTGAGGTCTTTTAAATATGAAGAAAACAGTTTTTTTTTCATTTTTCTTTCAGTTAAAATTCTCAGATGGCTCTGTCTTGTCCATTTATACTAAATATATAGTAACAATTTAAGAGAACATTCAGAAGACACACATTATTAAGTGTGTTTAACTGTAAGCTGCTGTGCTACATGATGCTGTTTTCATTCTTTGTCTTTTTTGTCATTTATTGGATTATTAAACTGAGGTGATACAAGTAAAAACAAAAAAACAAAAAACAAAAAACCAATAAGCATATTCACTAACAGGTATCAAGCTAATAAAAAAGAATTCTGTAGAATTTTAAAAGATTTCAGTTGGCTTAGGTTTCAGTTTTGTTTTGTGGTACAAAAATTAAACGCGGACATCATCTCATAGGCAATTTTTTCCCCCTGTATCTTATTTCAGTGATTATCAAACCTTAGAATTACCATATAGAGTTTACACAAAATCCAGTGTGTATTTTATGGGCGATTTAGGGAATTATAGAGGATAATTTTGACTATCAGGATTTTCAGCACTGTAACTTGACACCTTAACCTGGAATAAGCTGCAACTCCTCTGAGATGTGGAAAGACTAGCAGGAGTCCAGAAAATATTTGAAAATTCTATGCATACTTTGTATGATAACATGTAGGTTAGAGACCGTTCTGTATTTCAGTATTCTTAGTGAGCAATGCCCATTACTCCATAAGTGTTATTTGAAAAAAGACCTTGTCCAAATGGGGGACATATTAAATACAAGTGAGATTTGATGGCTAAGCGATTTCAAAGTGGGTCAGGAGGTCATTCCGGAGGTTACGTTTATGCAGGTGTCAGGAGGAGTTCATTGACGGCCAGAGTGAACAGTGACTCAAACGGGGGTGGAGGTGGTGGGTGTCTTGAGGGTTCTAGAGACATCTAGACACTTTTGGCAGGGCAGACAATCTCAGGAATTTGGCACCCTGGCAGTGGAACTTACTTTGGAATATATCCTCCCCAATGTAACAGAGTTAGACACATTTATAATTTCCCTACACATGGCTCTTCTGCCCTTTCATTTGAATCTCTAGTTAGCCCTATAGTCATTAAATATACATCCCAGAGACTTAAATCTTCGGTCCGTTCATATGCCTGTTGAGCCCTGAATTTCAGCAGTTACACCTACTTTCCCATTCTTTGGACTCACCTGGGATGACTAACAAAAGGATGATGATGGGCAATGCCCATCATCAAAACAGAGAACATCTACAGTTAACTGCAAGGAAAACAGGTCCATCCATCTGCCCCATGGGATTTAAGCCCTCTGTCAATTAGATTGAGGAAGGAAAAAACTTAAGGGGGGAATGCAGCTATGGACTAAAGTAGGCATATTTTTCTAGCAATGGAAGAACTTGTGACATCGATATAAAGGCAGTGGCCACCAGAGGTTCTGAGGGGAGGGAGAGGGAAGAATAGGTATAACATGGGGCATTTTGGGAACATTGGAATTGTCCTGCATGACATTGCAATGATGGATATAGGTTATAATACATTGAAATTGTGAAGTGCAAGTGTAGAACATAATGTAAACTACAGACCATGGTTAGTAGCAGTGCTTCAATATGTGTTCATCAATTGTAACAAATGTACCACACTAGTGAAAGATGTTGTTAATGGGGGAAAGTGGGAGGAAAGAAGGAGTGTGATATATATGGGATCCCCCTATATGTTTGATGTAACATTTATGTAATCACAAGCATCTTTCAAAATAAAAAAACTTAAAAAAAAAGTAAAATAAAATAAACACTGTTTGTGAATGATGTGATATAAAGGCCAAGAAGAGCTATCAGTTTGTGAAAGCAACATTATGGAAAAACACAATGTCACCGAAAATGCAGAAATTTAAATTAATTGACTCTGCCCTAGAAGGAAAAAAGAAAAGAATTCACATGACAGCTCTGCTATGTGTTTTTGGTCACATGAATATTAGATTTCCTGCTTGAACCTGAAACTCCTCATTTAACATGAATGTATATCAAATCAAGGTAGTGTAGATGGACATGAGGCTTTTTAAAAGGAGACCGGTAAAGGACTCAACCTAGCATAGCAAGTTTGAAAACACTAGCTATTTTGTTAGAGCCTGTTGTTTTTGTGTATTTCAGTGACAGTTTAGCATTGATACCCACTGCTGGCCTTATGTTCCTGCATCTGCTGTGCGAAGAAAACATTTTCCCCTTAAAGTAGCATCTACCATACTAATTGTTTTCACTTTCAGTTCATGTTAAGCATTAGATGAGCAATTTGTCTTTCAAGGCATCACATGGCATCATTTGACTAAAGCAATCGCTTCTTTTTCAATAGGGCTCAACTAAAGATTTTGTTTGTAGCGCTAGGACATTAAGATCACCTTCGCATCTGTAGTACTCCCCTCTAGTAAATCTAACCTAGACTGAATTTATCCAGTGCCAAATGAAGCAACTGAAATGTGAAAGACTCCATCAATTGACTCTTCCGACTAAATATCACCAATGTCATGGGTTAGAATGAAGATTATTTATTGTTTGTTGTTAGGTAGGCACTGCTATTGGGATACGTCTTTGACATTCCTTCAAACACATTCATATTTTAGTCTTTTGTGAACATATATGTAGGATATTTATGAACTATTTCTATTGTGATTTTTCATTCGAATCACAGTGTTTTAAGTGCCTTACTTCACTTTTTCCATATATTTGAGAATGTTCTCATTATCTTATTGTTATTGATTTCTAAATTAATTTGATTATGTTCAGAGACTACACCAGTTATGACTTCAGTCCTTTGAAATATTTTGAGACTTTCTTTATGACACAAAATATGGTCAGTTTTGGTAAATGTTCCATGTGATCTAGAAAAAAATTGTATGTGGAGTAATTGTTGGGTGCAGTGTGCTGTATTTGTCTAATAGGACTAGTTTGCTAATTTTGCTGTGCAAATCTTCTATATGTCTATTTCTCACTTTTCTTTTTTTCTTTTTTTTGGTCAACCTGTTCTACTAGAACAGAGGTATTCTCGATGAGTTAATATCCATAGCTCTAATTATGATATTTTAAAAATTTTAATACCATTTTTATTCCCTCCTGCCCTCAAGCATTGGTCTCTTGTTTATATATGTATTTAAATTCTTATTTCTTTTCAACTCAGCAAAAAAGTTTTATTATTGTTTTTTCCAACCAGTAATCATTTAGATTTATATATATATTTGCTCTAGTTATCCTTTTATGTTCTTTTCGTCTCCATTTTCCGCTTAACTTCTAGGATCATTTTCCTGAAGATGAACTCCTTTTAGCGTTTCTTTTGATTTAGGTTTGCAGTTGACAAATTCTCTGCTTTTTGTTTCTCTAAGAACATCTTTATTATACCTTCGTTATTTGAAACATAACAACATTAGTTTTTTTCAGCACTCTAAATATGTCATTGATTTGTCTTCTGGAGTATATTTCTATTGATAAGGCAGCTGTGACTCTTATCATTTGCACTTTTAAAGCTATGTCTTTTTTCTTTTGGCTGCTTTTAGAATTTTCTTTTATATTCCTTGCTTTTCACCAATTTATAAATGATATGGTTATGTATGGGTTTCTTTACAGTTAAACTGCTTTGGTTTATAGAACTTTTGATATCTTGGCTTGATCTCATCAGTGGGAGATTCTTGGTCAATATTTCTGAAATTTTATTGCTTTGGCCATATTCTTTTTCTGAGACTCTAATTATACTGTATTGGGCCCTTTTACATGCTCAAATGTCTCATGTTCTTTATAAATATTTCTCTATTTCTTCAATCTGAATATCTTCTATTGACATATATTCCAGTTCACCAATGCTTTCTTGTTATACCCATCTATCAAAGTTATGATTTCAGTTACTCTTTTTATATAGAATTTTAATTTCATTTTTGTAGATAATCATTTACCAGTAAAACTCTTAACTTGTAATTTATTTTCTCCTTAATCACAGTTATTTTAAAATATGTGTCTAATTATGTAATATCTGGATCACCTGGGGATCTGATTCTATCGATCTCTTTCTCTTCATTTTTTATCAGTTGTTTCACTCTGCTGGCATAGATGGTAATTTTTTATTGAACATATGGAAAATTGTAGAAGTTCTGAATTTTCTTTTCCTTCAGAGATGTACTTTCTTTTTGACAGGCTGTTGAAGGAGGGGCAGGTGATCTTGATCCAAGTAAGATTTGAGATTCTTCAGGTCTGAGTTTTATCCTTTGTGTGGTATGGTCTACTTCTGTTTGACTTTACTCTCAAGGGTCTTCACTAAAAGCCTTCTTCTTTTTTTTTTTTTTTTTTTACCATAACACCTCCTCTGTTGCAGTCTCTGAGTTCCAATTTTGCTCCAGGTACTGCTTTAGCTTTCTAGCTGCTCAGCAGCCACTTTTTACTTTGTTTGTTAATTTCTTGCCTCATAAATCTTGGGAATCAGCAAATTATTTGAGAGTAAAAGCAATAGGGAATTCCACTGTTTTCAGATCTGCTAGTCCTATGACATGGCCAAACACTCTGAGCTACCATTTTCTGCTTGGTTTCTAGGCCCCCCCTTAACATCTTCCTCCCTCCATTCTCACAAACACAAATGCAGAAGAGATCATGTTTATTGCAATACAATCCCTGCTTTCTAAGATTGGCATCTTAAGGCAAACTGCCTTGACTGCACTCTAATACCGAATTAATCTACTTCATAGTACCTGGATGTGGAAATCTCCTGAATCCTGAACAGAATATTGGTTCATAAGAATGATTTTTTAAAATATATTTTTGTTTATTTTTAAAAGATAATTAGATTACACAAAAAATGCCATGCAAAAAAATAAGGGATTCCCATATGTCCCACTCCCCATACTTCCCACTCTACCACCCCACATTAACAACCTCTGTCACTATCGTGACACATTCATTGCAATCGATGAACACATTTTGGAACATTGTCACTAATAATGGATTATAGTTTACATTGTTTACACTCTCCCCCTCTCAACTCTATAGGCCTTGGCCATATATATAATGACCTGTATCTGTTGTTGCAGTGCCACTCAGGACAATTCCAAGTCCTGAAATTGCCCACATATTACACTTCTTTGTCCCCCTCCCTGACTTCAGCACCTCCAGTGGCCATTGTCTCCAAATCAATGACATAATTTCTTCCATTGCTAGAATCACAGTAATTCTATAGCAGAATACAAGTGAGTCCACTCTAGTCCATATGCCATTCCCCAATCCAAAGGTCTCTGGAATGCTGATGCACACTCTACCTCTAAATGAGACAGGGATTCAGTACCATATGGCTGATGGATGGGACTCTCTTGCACGTGGTTGTAGACTCTTGGTTCCTTGGTGTCATGGTTGTTGATACTCACCTCCTTACCAGTTGTCCTAGGTAAATCCAATGAAGAGTAGGTATTGCAACTCCACTGAGACTCAGGGCCCAGCTGTCACTTAGACAGCCCAGAGATTCAAGTCTCCTGGATGTACACCTACCAACTTCAGCACCACTATAGGTTCAAATAAAGGGGACAGAAGAGGCACGTGTAGAGAAGTCACAACTCAGTCCAACTCTGTCATTCTTGGGAGCAAAATCCCAAAGCAGAGCCCACTGGCAAAGCAACAACCACCAGAGCTATCTGTCACCACCATAGGACCTGGGTGTCTTCAGAGCCCTCAGGAGCCCCACTTTTTTGGGTAGTATCTACTTTGGCTGTCTATGAGATCCTGCATAAAGATCATGCATAAGTGCTATCTCTGGAAAGACTTCCCGACTCATTTCAAAGTCTCTTAGCCATATAAAGTCATTTGTCTTTACCTTTTCCCTCTTTTATTCAAGGTCTTTTTCCAATTGCATTGCTCATGGGTGTTTGGTAGTAATCCCTCAGTGCCAGGGAGGCTCATCCCCAAGAGTCATGTCTCACTCTAGGGAGAAGGTAATGCCTTTATATACTGAGTTTGGCTCAGAGAGAGGTCACATTAGAGCAACAGGGAGGCTTTCAGGAGGTAATTCTTAGGCACCTTACAACACTAGGCTGTGTTGCAACTTCAAGGACAAAGGCACATAAGGATAGTAATAAATATCAAGGGCCCATCAATGGGCACTGATCATTGCCCTTGCACTTGGGTGGTTGTTGCTGTTCCATTAGAGAGTGTGGCAGCTCTCCAGGATGGGAATTCAATATTCTTTCAGTTATTGTGTGAATCTCTACCCATGGTGGCAATGTGCCCTGAACACTTAAATACATTTATCTACCTTATATGTAATGCCCAGGTAAACTTCCTCCCATGTATCCTCCCTCACTGACACCCCACACCAATGATCCTCCCCTGCCATAGTTTTAACTCTTCTGTGATCCAAAATGTCTTCAAAAATGAAGCCCGGAATATTGCCAAATACAATTATAAGGAAAATGAAATAATAATGATAGGTTTAAGCATAAGAAATGAAATAGATAATAATTTAGAAAAACAAACTAAAATAAAGTAAAAAATTGAAATATTAAAAAATAAAGAAAAATATTAAAAAATTTTTTTTGATGTTTTGCCTCCCATTGCTGTAATATCTGTCATCCTGTATGTATGGTGGGATTTTCTTCCATTTCTTCCCCAGTGTCTTACTTTTTTTTTCATTTTGTCTTCAAAGAAGTTTTAGGTCACAGTAAAGTCTCATACAGAATATAGGGGACTCCCATACACCCAACATCCTTTCCCCTTTCCCCCCTTGTGTATCAATAACCTTTTTACATGTGGATGGTACATTTGCCACAACTGGTGTACAAATATTGACACATAGCTACCAAGCATGGTCAATGGTTCACATTATGGTTTATACTTTAGACCATACAGTTTTATAAAAATTTTAATAAAATTTAATGTGTCCTGTATCCATCATGCAGAACACTTCCATTGCCCTCTAAATACTCCCTCTTCGATCTGTTCTATTCCTCTCCCCCCAAGCCCCCAAGGGCCCACAGTGACCACCAGGTTTCACTCCTTGAAGGCCAAGATTTATAGATACTAGCAACAATGCTGAGGGCTTGACACACTAGTCTGCCCTCCTCTATTAGGAACTGTCTATGCTCTGGAGAGACACCCTCCCCTCTGTGTGAGAATATCAGGCCTCCCCAGGATGGGAATCCAACACCTTCCCACTCATTATGTGGTTCTCCATCCAGTGATATAACACTACGACAAAATAATCACTCTCATTCTCTAGAGAACTGCCCCAGGGGCACTCTGTCCCAAATGCCCCCCACCCAACACCCTAAACCAGTAACCTTTCCTAGTCATATTGCCGAGAGAGTTTTCTCAACCTTGTAATTTCAACCACGTACACACCAATCTTCAGTGTGCACCTTCTCTCTCCCCCAGCCCTCCCTCCAGTTCCATGGACTGTCCAGCCAATCCTCCCCAACCTACCCCCCTGTCAAGATTGCACCACCCAACCCAATGTACCACTACACTCTGTCATATCTCTTCATTGCACAACTACTCACTTCCACCTTATCAAAGATTTCACTCATATAGGCATTTGCTCACAACCTTCTTCTCTCTTTCTGTTTCCTATAAACCTGTCTTCCAGACTCTAGCGCTCTAGGTCAGCTTGATTTGCATAGTTCATATCAGAGAGACCATGTAATATTAGTCCTTCATTGCCTGGCTTGCTTCACTCAACATAAGGTCCTCCAGATTCATCCATGTTATCCCATATGTTATTACTGCATTCCTTCTTACAGCTGAGTAATATTCCATTGTATGCATAAACCACATTTTGTTTATTCATACATCAGTTGATGAGCATTTGGGTTGATTCCAACTTTTGGCAATAGTGAATAATGTCACTCTGAACATTGGTGTGCATATATCTGTTCATGAAGGCTCTCAGGAGGTAACTCTTAGACACCCTGAAGCTCTAGGCTTAGTTCATATTTCAGGCACACATGCTCATAAGTATAGTCATCAGTATCAAGGGCTCATCTTGGACCATCTTTCCTTGTTGGTCTTTGCCATTGCACTTGAGGGATTATTGCTGTTCCATTGGGGATTGTGACAGAGCTCTCCTGAGTAGGAACTCAGCACTCCCTCAGTTGTTGTTTGTAACTGTAACTAATATGAAAGTACCCAACTTGTATCAGAACATTTTTTTGTCATGCCCTAGAGAACTCCCTCCCAACCATATGCCCCCATCAATAACACCCACACCAGTGTTCCTCCCCTGCCATAGTTGAACCTCTCTGTGGTCCAAAACTTCTTCAACAATGAAGCCTAATATAGTGCCAAATCCAATTAATAGCAAAATGAAATATAGTGATGGCTTTAAAGATTAGAAATATACCTACTAATTTAGAAATACTAAAATAAAGTAAAAATAAATTTGTGTATTAAAAAAATAAAAAATATTATAAAGCTTTGTTTTTAACATTTTGCCTTTCATCACTGTGAGTGGAGAGTGGCAAGGCACTTTCTTTCCTTGTTTCCTCAGTGTCTACATCCTTTCTTTTTTTTCTAATTTTTAATTTTGTCTTCAAAAAAGTTTTAGATCACGGTAATTTACATATACAATATAGGGGACTCCTGTATATCCAACATCAAACCCTTTTCCCCCTTTCCCAGCAATGATCTTTTTCATGTTCATGCTCTATTTGCTGCAGCTGATGTACAGATTTTGAAACATGGCTTTCAAACATGGTTCCATTTGTTTTACATTATGGTTTATATTTTAGACTGTATAAATTTCTAAATTTTCAGTTTCCTTATGTTTTACATTATGGTTTACATTTTAGCTTACAGACTTTTATACATTTTTGATGTAAGTTAACATGTCCTATATCCATCATTACATCATCTTGTGGAGCACTTCCATTACCCCCCAGTTACCCTGCTTCCATCTATTCTATACATCTCTCTCCCTCCCCTCAGGGCCCACAGTGACAATCAATCTTCACTACTTAAGGGACCAGATTTACAGATACTTGCAACAATGCTGAGGACTTGACATACTAGACTGCCTTAACCCCTTGGGAGCCACTGATTCTCTCAAGGGACACAATTCCCTCTGTTTGAGAACAGCAGGTCTCCCCAGGATGTGGGTACACCTTCACACTCATTGTATGGTCTCCACCCAATGATTTAACACACTATGAGAAAATGATCACTCACATACTCCCTGTGCCAGACGCCCCACCTTAAGCACCTTAAACATGTAATCTTTCCTTATTATATTTTCTAGAGTTTTCGTAACAGTGTAGTTTCAACCATATACCTGACATTCTCCCATATTCAACATTTCCCCCCAGCCCTCCCCCCAATTCCTTAGGCCATATGACCCATCCTTCCAAACCTAGCCCCCCTCAAGCCTGCAAAGCCCCACCCATGCTCCCATCTTATCCCTTCCCTGTACAAATATTTACCAGCCGCTTATCATAGACTTGACCCATGTAGGCATCAGCTCACAACCTTCCTTGCCCCCCCACCCCCCAATTCCTTTAAGCCTATCTTCCAGTCTCTAGCTCTCTGACATAGCTTGGTTTGCTTGTTTCATATCAGAGAGGTCTTGTAGTATTTGTCCTTCAGTGCCTGGCTTGCTTCACTCAACCTAAGGTCCTCAAGATTCATCTATTTAACATGCAGTTTTGACCACTGTAGCTTTGTAATATGTTTTAAAGTCAGGTAGTGTGATTCCTCCAATTTCGTTTTTCCTTTCAATACGTCTTTGGCTATTCAGGGCCTCCTACTCTTCCAAATAAATTTCATACTTTTTCCAATTCAGTAAAAAATCTTGTACTGATTTTTATTGGGATTGCATTAAATCTGTAGATCAGTTTGGGTAGGATAAACATCTTAATTACATTAGGCTTCCTATACAAGAAGAGGGAATATTCTTCCAATTATTTAAGTCTTCTTTATTTTATTTAAGAGTGTTGTGTAGTTTTCTGTGTATGTCATTTATTTCTTTAGTTAAATTTATTCCTAGGTATTTGATATTTTTAGTTACTATTGTAAATTGTGTTTTTTATTTTATTTCACCCTCAGATTGCTCATTATTTGTGTAAATGCTATTGATTTTTGCATGTTGATGAGATCAACTGTGACTTTACTGAACTCATAAGTTCTAGAAGCTTTGTTGTAGATTTCTCAGGGCTTTCTGTGTATAGAATCATCTGCAAATAGTGAAATTTTTACTTCATAAGAATAATATTTAGTCCATATATGGGAGGGAGGTTAAAATACATAAATAAATGAATAAATAATAAGTAAATGTTAGGAAAGAGGAAAAAAAATAGAAAAATAGGGAAAGAAGACTTAGACATGTATTTGCAATAGAAAAATTTTATCCAAGTTAGTTTTTTTGTCCCTATGATGGTTATTATGTATCACCTTTTCAAATTAAATTTCAGTCTATTATAGTTTCATTCAGCAATAGAAATTCAAAGCATTATATGGAATGAGATGAAAAGGGAGGTTGTGCCAAATCAAGAAAGAATTTCCAGTTTCTAATTCCCAAAGTTCTATAAAATAACTCCCCACATATATTTGTAATTCTTAAACCATTTGAATGAAATGAAACATCGATTTTTCCTACATTCTCAAGCTGTAGAAAATGAAAAGTCAATTGTTAATTTTAGTTTGACATACTTTTGAGTCAGACAAATTTATTACTTTTCTTATAAATCTTAAAAATCCCATATTTATATTATACAATAATGTAAAATTAATTAATTTGACAAAACAGGAAACAGTTAAAAGTTATCACAAATTGCAATAAAGGTGACAAAAATTGGAATCACCTGAAACTGCATTTACTTGAGTAAGGATGGAGAAAACATTTATTCTCTCTCCTGCAGTGTGTTTTGAAAGCAGTAGAATACTTTAGCACCCACACTGTGGGATTTAAGTGCCCTTTCCTACTATAAGGAATCAGAGCTCCTCAGAGAAGTGGCTGATTTAAGACTAGAGCAGAAAACAGCAAAATGAACCTGGAACATATTATTATACCAGAAAGCATGGGAGCTTGATAGACACTTAGGGTCTCTTTAAATGGCTGAGGAATCAACCTGAGAGATTCCACTTGTCAAAGATTCAACAATTTGAGCATCCGTAAGAAGAGTAACTGCAATGGATTGAAAGCTAACATGTATGTTTAAATCCATAAATTCATAATCGTGCTAAGGACAAAAACAAATATCCACCATTGTTCCTTTGTGTAAGATTCTAAAGGACACACTCATTATTTTGAAACTGGCAAATAAAAGGAAAGTGTCACACATTTTTGCTGTATTTGGTATATAACCTGTATCTCAGGGCAACCAAACAGTTGACAAGGGAAGAAATTTCTCATTGCTGATGTATTTTGGCTAATAAGTAAAGAAGGAATGGTAGGATTAGAATATTACTATTTTGCAGCCTAAAATGAAATAATTGATCTAGGCAATGATAATGATATTCAAATTTCAAAGAGATAAACACACATTATATAATTCCCAATAGGAAAGCATATACGTAATTTTTCATGACAGAAAACAATACCTGTGACATAGTCTTGCCCTCCAAAATTAAACCTGAATGATATAACTTAACCACCAGCTTAGAGAAAGCATAGAGGACAGAGTAACTGCCTAAATTGCATCAAGAGATTGTGGCAACAATAACCTCAAGGTGGATTAACTAAAAGTTATAGGACAAACGTCTTATTTTTTCAACAGAAGTTTATAGGAAAAAGAGGGTGTGATAGTTTACATATTGAGAAATACTTAAATAAACCTCGTGTATAGATGGACCTTATTTATATGCTAAATGAAGCAAAAAAGTATTAAAGTACCTTTATAAGAAAATTGGGGGAAGCAAATATTGACCTGATATTTGATGATATTAAGAAATTATTGTTAAATTATTTTAAGTATAATATTGGCATGTAGTTATATATATTTGATGAGTTCCTATCTCTTATGTAGATAAGCTGACAAAATTGCTTATAAAATGACATATTTGGGCTTTTCTTAAAAATAATCTATTATGGGATAAATTGGTAGAAATATAAATAAACCAAGACTGACCAGGACCTCATAATTGTTAAAACTGAATGATGGGCAAATGTGGCTTCATTAAACTCGTCCCTACAGTGTAGGGGCATGTGGAGAAACGGCAGAAATCTGACACTGTATTATTTTAAGCAAAGTAAAATAAATAAGGGACATTTAAGAAAACAATTTCAATAGCCCCGATTTTTATAGGAAAGGAGAAGATCTTGCAAGTAAATCCTTTTTTTGAGAGCCCAAAATTTGTCCCTTCTGAGATGGCTTTCATGAAACAATATTTTATGTTGACTTGAGTAATCAAATTCAATAAGCCTGGGCAATTTTTAATCAGAGAGAGGGAGAACCACTTAGGCTACTTGATTACCCACAAATATTCTAATGGGGATCAATCACACCCAATTAAAACTCAAGGAATTATGAATCTTTAATAAGCTTATCATGAGATAATTCAGCTCTTAAGTCCTCTTTAGGATCATGCTGGGAGATTCTCATCCTCATGAAATCATTTTCAGAGAACCTTTCTAATTTTTGTTTGAAATGAACACAAATGGGCTTTGCAATTTGCACCAGAATTAAATTTCCAATTTATTTACTTAATTTTCCAAGCTCTACAAGACTCCTGTGACCCTATGTTTATACTGAATAGAATAGTTTTGATGGCACTAATTAGTTTTGATTATTCTAAATACACTTAACCACCTAAATAGACTTTTGACTTTTATGTATTTCTCTCCAATAACTTAGCCTGGTCTTTCTCCTTGACCCTCATGTAATCCATGGTACATAGTAGATACTGCTATTTGTTTTGTTACAAGTGAAACAAAAACAGCATAAGAGACTTGAGTCTTGTTGCCTCCATCTCTGTATCGTAATTCTCAAGATAGCAGACTAGAACATTAGACTATTTGGTTTGACACTTACTTGGTGAGTAGCATCAGCAACCCTCCCTAACTACTTTTCTTCCTGTATCAAATCATATTCACATTTTTCTTGTATATTTATTGCTAGCATTTAGTGAACTATTACTTATGAAGCATTTTAAATGGTGGCTTGATGGCTCTTTACTAATTGCAGATAAACAGATATCTTTTCTTCTGTGACTGAAACACATAATTTACAAAGATCATGCTGGAGTGAGGCTAGCATTTTTTATACTCCCCCAGGGCAAGTCAGTGCAGGCATGTGCATGCACGTGTTTTTTTGGTGGGAAGGATCACATGTAGTGATACAATATATTTGTTGGTTTTCCATTTTGAAATATTCTTAGAAAATGTATTAAGTGAAAAGAAGATTCTCTTCTTAAGAATGCTTTGGGCAAGAGTGTTTACGTCTATTTAATTTTAGATATGATAAAAATTTAAGAGCAACTTTTTTTTCAGTGTCAAGAACAAAGAGCCCTGTTCGAAACATTTGGCAGAAACCCAACCAGCCGCCTCATCCTCATTGAAATCTTCTCTTCAATTGCCAATTTTGTCCATAAATATTCATTTAGAAAATATGTTTTCCCCTAGCTTTTCTTTTAGCTCTTATTATGGCATGTATTTTTTGTAATGTAACTATGTTTATAAATGAGTATAAATAAGTCGTTAATATATAAAAACATAATGCATAATTAATTGATACTATTACAATAAGGAGTGAGCACACAGACTACATATTTGTACAGAATCCTATTCAACTACTTAGACACTGCATGCGTTAGAGTTTAGTTAACAGTGTACCAACCCCACTTATCAATGCCTTCAACCAGATACAAGATGTTACTAATAAAGAAATCCCTCATTTTGTCTCTGCAAGTATAAAAAAAAAATGAGCAGTTTTATAGATGCCTAACAGGTTAGAAACTTAAACAAATGAGATGGTTTCCCAAATATTAAAAGGTTTATTGAAGGCGTCAAGGCTGTGCTTTTTTTTTTAATTGCCCCTGCCCTTGCTGCTTGCTTGCTGTCTGCTCTCTGTGTCCATTCGCTGTGCATTCTTCTGTGTGTCTGTATTTATTTGTTTTTTCTTTATTCCCCCCATTCCCTTGTGGCTTGCTTCTTGTCTGTTCTATGTGTTCATTTGCTGCACCCTCCTCTGTGTTTTTACTTGTCTCCCTTTTTTGTTGCATCACCTTGCTGAGTCGGCTCTCCACGGTGCTTGGGAGCCAGGCGGCACTTGGTGGTGCTTTCGGGCTGGCAGCTCTCCGTGGCATGTGGCGAGCCTGCCTTCACAAGGAGGCCCCGGGACGTGAACCCAAGGCCTTCCACATGGTAGACGGGAGCCCAGCTGATTGAGCCACAGCCGCTTGCCAAGGCTATGCTTTTTTGCACCTTATGTTACTGGGTTTAACATATGTGAGAATGAGACAGCTTCTCATCCAAAATGTTGTGTGCTTAAGCTTCTCCAAATCTCAGTCAAAGTGCCCTGACTCTTTTCCCTCTTCCTGTGGGAGAAGGGTTTTGCTGTACTGATAACAGCTCTACAAAGTTAAGTTTATTTGTTGGGTGTTTCTATTGTGGCTCGAATACTGGCCTTTTTTACCTGGCCCCATTACTGGACATCTGACACCTCCTAAGCCAAAGGCCTAAGCAGTCTTCACCCCCCCCTTTTTTTTTTTTTTTGCCAATGGCCTTACCACACTTGCTAAAATAATTCCCTAGATCCATTACGACACTTCTCTTGCCTGTTACCAGAAAGGGGACATTCACTCTGCCTAACTAGACACCTTTCTAAATGAACTTTAAACTATCTCTGCCACCCGGAAGAGCTAGTCCCCTTTCTCAACCTTAGCTGAGACCCTAGTTTTAACAACCATTATCAATAAATTAGTTAGTTTTCAAAAAAACCAACCCTAGAAGCAGAGTTAAAAGGTGAACATGTATTATTTAATTCTATTTTACATTTATTGAGGTAATATTAAGGACTGGGCTATAGTGTCAGACTACCAGTTCCTAGCCTTGTGACCTTGGGAAAATTACTTCAATGTTCTGCATTTCAGTTTTCTCATATGTAAAACAGAGATGGATAATGGTAATAATACTTACCTGATAGGATTAAATGTGCATAACATAGCACCTAACTCATAATTTATAATGGCTCAGTAACTCTTGGTGAGAGTATTACCTCCAGGGATGATATCCAAAATATTTCACAACTAAAAAGGATTCCTAGGCATTTGCTCGCAAGGTTTCCAAGGTCACTGCCAAGGGTACCATCTCGATCTCTGAGGTCCGTATTGCTGCTTGCACCAGGAGAACATGTGGGATAGGAGCTAACAGGCAAGGCTTAGAGTGAGTTGTCAGGCCGGTGGCCCCATGGCAGGGCCTACAAGCCAGGTGGAATAGGGACCACGGCTGAGGCTCAGAGAGAGGCTTTCTGAAGTTCCTTGGGGGAATCAAAGGACAGTTCAGGGAATGCAAGAGCTTAAAGGGACTGACTGAAACAGGCACTCCCAATCAGGATGGACCCAGGCCAGAGGAATGACTCCTGATGTAACTGCAGTTTCTGGGCTGAGAGGACATCTAAAGATGAGGGTATTTACTACCCAGCATGACCACATCTGAATACCCACAGTATAACAGCTCTAATAATTTCTTAAGTTATATTTATTAAGGCCATTGCTACTTCCAAGCAGACTTTGGGTATCCAACTGTAGAATCAAAATTGGATGCGTAATATGGCAACACTTCACAGTGTATTAAACTTTAGTAATTTTTTTATGTGGCACCCCATTCGGATATATGTGCTTTTAATCATTTGTTTTTCTTTTTGCCTTGAATAAAATAACAATCCTACAATATCATTTTAAGTTAAATAATTTCTTTTTAAGTATTAAAATGAGAGCACTTAATCTTGAAGAGAACTGTGTGATGTTCAGCTAAGAAAACACATACACACGGTCACTTACTACCAGATATGTAGTCTTAGAACAAGCCTTCATTCATAGCCTCAGACAGTGATAAGAGCTAATCTAGGAAAAAAAGCTCTGAATGAAAATGCATTGTTTTCTGCTTCAATGAATTTGTGCCCTGGGATAACCAGGAATAATTATTGAAACAAGCCTCTTGTTAATAGTAATTACACTTTGTTTTAGGAAAACAAGAACAAACATCAATTATCTATAATTTCTGATTTATGAAATGCTCTCATTATGCCAAGTCTCCTTGTCTGGTTTGATAATACTATATTACGTGTGTTAGAAAAACTCTGCAGCTCTTTGTTTTGTTTCAATGTTTCAAAACATACTGGGCAATACTTGATTGATATAATGCAAGCTTAATTGTTCCCTATTCCAAAACAGCATAGCTTCTTTGGGCAGCGTAAATTCCAGAGAAATAGTCTATTTCAGATTCCTTCATAAAAAAAAACATACTTGTTAACAAGGAAGGGAAGGACGGAAGAAGGAAGAGAAGGAATAATACGCATTGTTTCTGTATTGGCAAAAATTGATTCAGGAAAAGAGAAATTAGTCAAGCAGTCATTATAAAAAGATTCTTAAGAAAACTTAATATACATGAAAAATATGAAGCATTTCCACTTTAATATCCTTTTAACAAACTAATATATTATCCTACCATCCCTGCTTTGAATAATCTTTAGTTTCTATTACATCAATATTATGTGCTTGATTTGAACATAATAATTTTATATTTTTCTCAATTCCTTCATCCGCATTATTACACTCATCTTGATAGATCATAAGCTCTTTGAGGGAAGGAATAATTTAACTCCTTTTTGTTCAGTTCTCTTTTGTATTATTCAAATTAATGATATGAATAACAGCTTTATATTTTATAATGTGAGTATCTATTAATCAACTGGTTCAATGGGTTGACAACTTTACCATTAGTTTCCTCAGCTTTAAAAATAGAGATGATAATAGTACCCAATTCTTAGGGTTTCTTTGAAACTGAAGTGAAATCATGCAAACAAAGCATTTAGCACAGTGTCTGGCACAAAATTAAGCTCTAAACCCTTGCAAATATTTGCTGATTTCATTATCATGACTATAGAGTGAACCTAAGTCATATTCAATAATTTCACTTTTCTAGAAGTCCAAATTGAATTCATTCTACTTGATTCAATCCAAGGCTAATAGGACCCAATAAAAAACCCTCTTAAATGAGCTTTGGTTGCCCAAGTAGCACTCTCTACACACATAGCCTAGTAAGTCAGTGACTTTGGATTTGAGCAAATGGAATTTCCATATACTACTGGAAATATCAGTCAGGATTTCTTTCTTATAGCTATATTCTTTCTTTAAAGAATGATTTATTTTAAGTTTTGGGCTATGTTGCATGGCCAACACATGGTAAATATTAAATCTTGAAAGCTATCGAAGTAAGAAGTTTGCGTATTTGAGTTTTAAATGGATCATATTTATCTTCTCCCTGGAATTGGCTCCCAAAGCCAAATAAACACAAGCAATTTTTCAACTGTTTGAAATAATTTTCAGTAGTGTTGGCATGCAAGCTAACTTCAAAGGGGTGTTACTATCTAAAATAAAACTATTAATATTTAATCCATTTAGTCAGCTAAATAATTCATGAAATGCAAAATGGTCTTTAAAATTCTCTACGTAACACTTTCTTAAGGAAAATAAAAGTTTAATTTAAGACTGTATGACTGTATCCTTTGGTCTTACTACTTGCTTTTTTTCTCAGTGATTTTAATGCTGTGTCAAGATTTGTAATTCCCAAAAAAGGCATAGTCACACTAAGAATACTTTAAAACACATCTATCTAGAATATGGACATAAGGTACCCATAAATAACAAGAGATGGTTCAATTATAGTGAAAACCTTGCTAATTCAAATGATCTGGTGGGGACTGCTCTGAATTACAGGATTTTTTTTTTTAATGCAGGTATCTTTATTTCAAATATAACTAGCAGATCAAAATAATGATTAAAATGTAATTGATTTGTCTGCTTAAATAAAGATTTGACTATTACATGCTTTATAATAATGATATTTTGCCTTCAGTAAGTTCTAAATAAGTTATATATAACTTGTTTACAGTAATCATTAAGTCAGAATTCCCTTCATAAGAAAGTTGATAACTGTAATCAACTCCTATTTTTATAAATCCTGAGTTTATAGAGATGATATTTACATACTTGTCAATATGGGGCTTAGTGCTACATCTTACTGAAAAACTCCAGAATTCATACACACTGATCTCCACATTCAGAAGCACTAAATTTATGCATTAGAATAAATATTGCATTGTGTGCATTGCAATTATATTATATAACAATTATACTTGCATTCAGAAATAAGAATAATAACTGCAAGTCCCCATCAAATCAAGGCAATGAATAACAAAACATATCAATAGGTTTTATAGCGTATTTTCTTAGTGAGGAGCCAAAGAGTCAGATGAGCATGAGGGAGCAAGACAGAAGCTAGAAGATGGGTAAATAACAAAGAAATGCAGAGAAGTACCAATAAATTAACTGGGAGTGTGAAAGAGCATGAGATACAGGAATAAATAGAAACATAGTAAAGCTCTTGGCCAGAAATGTGTATGGGATCTGGGGTTGTACATTATAATGGTTTTCATTATTTCTGAAAACAAAACAAAACAAAACAAACCCTTAAGATGAAAACCAGGGGGTAAATTTGATAAAAGTAGAATTATTTGGTGTTGAAATGGAGTCCAAAATTTTAGAATTCAATCCCTTTTCCCTTTTTTTCTTCCATCCCAGACTACAAGGGAGTCTGGAAAGCCCCTTGTGCTCCCAGGAATATAATTAAAAGACTGCTGGGATTAAAATCATAGGAAAATCCTGCACACATTTTAATTAATATGAAATGTATTTAAGGTATGGGAACATAATTTACTCTTCTTATATTCTTTAATGTAAGAAAATGTGCAATGAGTTGAGATGACAAGATTAAGACAAATGATTTTCCTTTTCAAATAATGTCTAGGCTTAAAAATAAACACAAATGAGTTTGAAAACTCCTATGCCAGTACTCATAATTACTAGGGGTGCAGAATTTTGCTTTAATAACTGTTAATTATAGACAGATTTGGAGAATGTTATTATGTAGCAGCATTTCTGTCATGTGACCTTATGGGATATGGTTTTTAAAGATAGCATTGTGTGCTGTTGTATTTATACAGTTCCAGGCATATGTACATTACCAGTCTACTTGCCCCAAGAGCTGGAAGAATCGAGAGCAAGCACCAACCTAAGGAAATGAGGATTTCTATTTCTGTTTTCAGCGTTCTCCCTGTTGGCTTTGTTTACTGTCCCAGACCTTAAACTGTCAAAATAAATCTTGACAGTTTGGAAAATAGAAGGCAATATTAAAGCTGGAGATCAGTTTAAAATTTATGAAAAGTAACCAACTTGTCTATAAATTGAAGTTAAATATCTAGTTCTAAGTCATTATTTTATAGTAGTCACCTAGGAAACGAAGTTAAAAATTGGGAGAAAATGGATTCAATCAAATCAATAATCCTCTTAATGACATATTCAGTAAACTTCAAACTTGTTCTCTGGTGAAGAGTGGGAAATTTTGTAAATGTTTTGAGGAATGACCTATTTTCCAGGTCTCACCTTCATTTTTTCTTCCATCCCTTGATCATAACTCAGCCTAATATTTGATGACCAACCATTACTAGGCCTGCAGTAAAGTAGCCCTATGAAATGATGATGGTAAGAATGGTGATGATAAATACTGAGCACTCTGCTAAGTTCTTAAATGAAGTTTGCCATTAACAAAAAGCCCTCAATAAATTTATAAAGGTAGTGGCTTTTTGTTTTTGTTTTTCAAAATAAAGTTAAAATAACCTTTATAAAGTAAATTAATAGATGCAGGATTTGGATTCAAACCCAGGCATACTGACTCCAGAGCAGATGATCGTACAATTATGCTACCTCTCTGAGTGGGGGATGTGACCTATCGTGGGAAAAAGGATTTATCCTCCCTTTGAAGCCTATCGAGGGAATTCCTAATCCCATGTGAGGAGCAGCCCTTACTCTTGTATTCCTGAAGACATTCCATTCTTCAGTTTCATTCCACATATGCTATTCAGATGTCCATCAAGCAAACATATATGTATATGCATTTATATTCACCATACATATGTCATATATATATACCATAAATTGTGGATATCTCTATTTAAATATCTATCTTTCTCACATAGGGCTTAAAATATATTACTCATTTAATACTCATTTATAAAAAGCACACAGTAGTTATATTTTCTACCCTAACTTTAAAGATAAGTAACAATGGAAGCACAGAGAGGATAAGTAATTTGCCCATCCATTTCTCAAAATTGCATTGTCAAATGGCCTGTTTTCCTTTAATAAAATACACATGTAGGGGACTGGATCTAGCTCAGTGACTGAATGCCGGCTTTCCATGTACAAAGTCCTGGGTTATATCTCTACTACCTCCTTAAAAACAAAAAAAAACCCAGCCTACCCAATGGGAGGAAATATTTGGTAACCATATATGTGACAGGAACCTAATATCCAGCATTTTAAAAAGATATCCTATATCTCAAAAATAAAAAGACAAACAACCCATTTGAAAATGAGCAAGAGATTTGAATAAACATTTCTCCAAAGAAGAAATAGAAATGGCTGAAAAGCACATGAAAAAATGCTTAACATCACTAGCTATTAGGGAAATGCAAATCAAAACTACAATGAGATACCATCTTACACCCATTAGACTGGTGTCTATTAAAAAAACAGAGGACTACAAGTGTTGGAGAGGATGTGGAGGAAAGGGAACCCTCATCCATTGCTGGTGGGAATGTAGAATAGTCCAGCCATTGTGGAGGACAGTTTGGCAGTTCCTCAAAAACCTAGCTATAGACTTGCCATATGACCCAACAATTCCACTGCTGGGTATAAACCCAGAAGAACTGAAAACAAGGACACAAACCAATATATGCACACCAATGTTCATAGCAGCACCCCTTATTCACTATTGCCAAAAGTTATAATCAAACCAAAAGCCCATCAACAAATGAATGGATAAACAAAATGTGGTATATATGTACGATGGAATACTACTCAGCTGTAAAAAGGAATACAGTACTAACACGTGGGATAATATGGACCTTATGTTGAACAAAGCAAGCCAGGCATTGAAGGACAAGCACTAAATGACCTCTCTGATATGAATTAAGTAAATCAAGCTGGCTCAGAGAGCCAGAGACTAGAAGATAGGCTTACAGGAAATAGAGCAGGAAGAGTGAAAGGAAGTGAACCAACGCCCACATGGGCGAATTCTGTGATAAAGTGGAGGTAAGTAGTTGTGCAGGGAAGGGAGAAGACGGGGGCATACGGATACTATTGGGTTGGGCTTTGCAGGCTTAAGGGGGGCTAGGGTTGGGAGGATGGGTCAGATGGTCCACAGAATTGGGGGAAGAGTTGAGGGGGAGCAGATGAACATAGGAGATTGTTGGGTATGTAGCTGAAACTATAATGTTGAGAAAACTCTTTAGAAAATATAATAAGGAAAGGTTATTTTTTTAAGGTGTTTGACGGGGGTGGGGGGTGCATCTGGCACAGGTTGCACATGGGGCAGACTTCTAAGGAGTGTGTGAGTGAGTGCTCATCATGTCATAGTGTATTACATAAGTGGATGGAGACCCATACAATGAGTTGAAAGTTGTTATACCCCCATCTGGGGGAGACCTGATATTCTCAAACAGAGGGAAAGGTGTCTCTTGAGAGCATAGGTGGCTCCCAATTGGGAAGGACAGACTAGTGTGCTAAGCCCTCAGCTTTGTTGCAAGTATCTAGCAATCTTGTCCTTCACTGTGAGGCATGGTCATCACTGTGGGCGCTGAGTGGAGGGGGTGAGCGGAATAAAATAGTTGGAAGAGGGGGTAACTGGGGACAATGAAGGTGTTCTACATGATCCTGCGATGATGGATACAGGCCATGTTAAACTTCACCAAAAATGTATAAAAGTGTATAGTCTTAAATGTAAACCATAATGTAAACCATAATGGAACCATGGTTAGTAGCTATGTTTCAATATCTGTGCATCAGTTGTAGCAAATGTAAGACCCACATGTAAAAATATCATTGCTGGGGAAGGGAGAAAAGGGTTTGATGTTGGGTATATGGGAGTCCCCTATTTTCTATATGTGACTTTACTGTGACCTAAAACTTTTTCGAAGGCATGAAAAAAAAGAATGTAGACACTGAAGAAGAGATGGAAGAAATTGCCTTGCCACTGTACATACAGGGCAACAGCTATTACAGTGATGAAAGGCAAAACATCAAAAATTTTATTATGATATTTTTCATTTTTTAAATACCCCACTTATTTTTTACTTTAGTTTTTCTAAATATTATGTATTCTATTTCTAATCTTTAACCCTATCATTACTATTTCATTTTCCTATCAATTGAACTCAGCAATATATTAGACTTCATTTTTGAAGAAGTTTTGGATCACAGAAGGGCTCAACTATGGCAGGGGAGGGGCACTGATGGGGGTTGTTACTGATGGGGGAGGTATGGGTGGGAGGGTGTTCTTCAAGGCATGCGTATAGGGTGTATAGATATGTTTGGATGTTCTTTGGGTATCGACATAATGGCTAGAGTTTCACATGACAACTGAGGAAGTGAGTTCCCATTCTGGGGAACACAGTTGCACTCCCTATTGGAGCAACAACAATCCCCTAAGTGCATGGGCAAAGGCCAGTGAAGAAGGATGGTTCAGTGATGGACCCTTGATACTGATGAGTATGCTTAGGAGTCTGTGTGCTTGAAATTTCAACTAGGCCTAGAGCTTCAGGGTGCCTAAGAGTTACCTCCTGAGAACCTCCATGTTGCTCAAATGTGGCCACTCTCTAAGCCAAACTCAGCATGTACATGCATTACCTTCCCCTCAGCATGGGTCATGACTCCTAGGGATGAGCCTCCCTGGTGCTGAAGGATTTCTGCCAAGCATTAGCTGGTGATGCAACTAGAAAAAGAGATTGAATAGAAGGGGAAAACAGCAAAGACAAATTAATTTATATGGCTAAGAGACTTCAAAATTAGTTGGGAGGTCATCGGTGGGGTTGCACTTACACACATCTCAGCAGGATCTCAGAGCCTGCCAAAATAGATACAATCCCACACAGTGGTGCTCCTGAGGGCTACAGAGACACACAAGTCCTATGGTTATGACAGATGGCTCTGGAGTTCAGTGCCTTGCCAGTGGGCCCTACTTTGGAATTTGTGCTTCTGAGTGCAATGGAGTTGGACTCAGATGTGACCTCTCCTCATATGCCTCTTCTGTCACTTTTACTGAACCTATGGTGGGCACTGGGGTTGGTGTATGCTCAGGAGACTTGACTCTTTGGACTGATTGTGTACCAGCAGGGCCCCAAGCCTCAGCAGAGTTGCAGCACCTACTCTCCTGTTCGTTGGTCTTACCCATTTTGGTAACAGGGAGGTTGGGATGGTCAACCACCACACCATGGAACTGAGAAAGTCTATTACTGCAAGCAGGAGAATTCCAGCCATCAGCCAAGTGGGAACTAAGCCCACTCTTGAGTTAGAGGTGGAGTGGACATCACCATCCCAGGGTACTCAGGATGGAGGAATAAAATATGGATTAGAGTGGACTTGCTGGTATTCTACTATAGAGTTATTGTGACTCTAGCAATGGAAGAAACTGTATTATTGATGTGGAGACAGTGGCCAAGGGAGTTGCTGAGGGCAGGGAGAGGGAAGAAGAGATGTGATGTGGGGGCATTTTCAGGACTTGGAGTTGTCCTGAATGATATTGCAGGGACAGATGCAGGACATCATATATCCTGCCATAACCCACTGAATGGACTGCATTAGAATGTAAACTACAATATAAACTATAATCCATGCTGTGTAGCAGTGCTTATATTCATCAAATGCAATGAATGTGCCACACCGATGAAAGAATTTGGTGATGTGGGAGGAGTGGGAGGGTGGAGAGTGGGGGTTATGGGATCCTCATATTTTTTAATATAACATTTTGTATGATTTATGTATCTTTAAAAAATATGAAAAATCTATTAAAAACATACAAATGCAAAATTTTGGGGCCTCTCAGAATGTTTTCTAATTTCTAATTTTCTTAACCAGATAACATTTCTTTGTACTTCTTTTAAAAATTATGGGTGGGATTAGCCAAAGAAGGTAGTGGCTACCCTATATAAAACATGGGTTAGTGTCCTTGGGGTCGGTTGGGGGGTGGTATTATTTCAATTACTTTATAGTGCAGGAATTCTAAAATGCCACGTGTTGTTTAGAGAGGTGTAAAAGCTAACAATTGCATATTGTGAAATTAATGGTATTCACCAATGATTGTTACCATATCAACCAGCATTCTATAAACTTGTCTTTAGTCCTTCACCAGGATATAGATGATTAGGATGAGTTTATGCCAAACATCTAAAATTCATCTCCTGTGTGATCATAAAATGTACTCACAGACCAACTCAGCTGAAACCATCATCTAAGGTTTCAACTCAATTAAAAAACAAAACAAAACTGAGCATCTTATTACTGATTCAAAAAGGAACCATTTGAAATATTTCAGATTCCTGAGATGAGGTTCAGAACTATAGCAACATCTCTTGAGAGTAAAAACAAAGCAATTTGCCCTGCTGAGATATGGTAGCATATTAATTTATAGAGTGTGAATCTGGGGAAAATTAGAGTTTGGGGGTTTCTCTTTAAAACAGAGAGTCTAACTCCTTTACTCCTTAACATCCAGAGATGTTTCCTTTAAAATATTTTGTATTGATAGAAATACCTCCTACCAATTGATGTTATTGATTGTACCAGCTCTTTTTACAAATTAAATACATGTACATTTCATCATCTGTCAGTCTTCATCTGCCTCATTTGCCTTCTTTTTTTTTTTTTTACTTCATCTTTGTATCTTTCAATCTGGCCATTGCTCGCCCATACTTACGTTGATGCCTTCGCTTTTACTTGTTGATATTCACAAAAGAGAAAAAATCTCATTTTTAATGGTTATTTTCACAAACTCAAGACTCCTCTTTTCATTAGCTCATTTTCTTAATCTTAGCACTCTCCTATTTTCAGAGAAGAGGGAAAGACAGTAGCAATAACAGTGTCCTGGTGTATATCTGGAAATAAAGGACCTTTATGCTTTATCTATGCTATAAAATCCTTGTAAAGATGGCGACATTAAAGCTTATTTTGAAATATACAATAGTGTTTGCACATGAGAAAATATTTTTCACAACAGCAATTATCCTGCAACTAATTTGCTTTTAGAGCTTCATGCCTTTAGGCTAACAAACAATCTAAGTTTGTTTAATCTTAATTAAACTTTTCTCTCAAAATTAGTTTGCTCTACCGGCAAATGAAAAATGTTTTCCCTTTGGACTCCTGCGTACATGAATGAAAATGCAGCATACTCTGAATCCCTAAAGAATAAAATGGTTAAGTTTCCTCTCTGGAAGCAGACAGCTTACATGCAGAATGATGTCCACTCATTTATATAATCCTTAGAGTAGGTCATTCCTATTACTTGGAGTTTTTGATTGCAGAGATCATAGCAGACTGTTAGTGGTGCTAAGAAGGAAATAAATGTATGGGTTGCAATATGCAAACATTTTATGGACTTTATGTTAATTTAGACTTTTGGTTTAGTTCTTTTAATATATATGGCTTAACTTTACTGTTGTCAAAATCTTAGTTGTGAAAGGGGACAGGACAGAGCAATAGAAAAACAATAAGTGTTTAATGCCTTTGACTGAAACTGGAAAGTTGTACTACTCTTCACTTTCTTTGAAACTGTGACTGTAACTGCTAGAATTACATTGGATGAGTTTCTCTTACAGACCCACCATTAAGTATCAATTCAGTGTGATGCTCTCACTCTGACGTATTCCCAGTGACATCGTCATACTTTTAAAGCATAACTCGGGTTACAAAGTCAGTGTTAAATATTTATTTAATTGAGTCAATAAATGAACTAATTAGCCGGACAATTTTGCAGAACTTATAAAAGCTACACATGCTGATTTTGTCCCTCATGGTTTTGCCATTATATAGGTTACCTAAGCAAGTTATAGAAACACAGTGAAACAAAGGAAGATAAAAGATGCTGATGATGCTATCTGTGACTTACTGTGGATGATTTTTCTTTGTTTCTGCAAAATCCGTAGAACAAGAAACAGTACTACTCGTTGATATTCCAGCAATATTTCTAAAGGTACCACAGAGAGTCTAATGAAATGATTTTAAAGTCCATTTGGGGATAAACGTAGATAAGAGACAAACTATATATTATTAACATTGTATCAAGTATATTAATCAGCTTCTCAGGAATGATTTTGTGGCAATATCAAGTTTGACTATCCAGGAAATTGCATGTTATGCATGATTCTAGGATCCTTTGGTAAAACTATATGGTTACTTCCATACAGGCCTTGAATACCTCCTGATTTAGTTAAAGGCATGTCACGTAAAATTTTCTGCTATTATTGATTGTCTTCATGTATTTTCTAATATACTGCTTCTGGTATGGTAGAAAGCAAATTATTTGGGGACTATTTTGTAGATAGATATTAGTAAAGTCTTATCCATGTATGTCTTTTAGATAGTTTAGGTATTCAGGAATAAGTACAAGTCCAGGTTTTGTTTTCTTCTTTTCCCTGATTCTACCTTATAACTTTGGTTAGAAATTTTTAAACATTTTTAAATAATAAAGGTGAAAAGGAGCATTCCTGTCTATTCCTGGGCCTTAATGAAATACTTCTAGTGTTTCAAAGTTATTTGTGATATTGGATATGGATTTGGGTAGATATTCTTTATTGTGGTTAGAGTATAAATACTAAGAATTTTTTTAATAGGAAATTTTATTAAATGCTTTTAAAATAATTTCAACTAGTCTGACAATGTTTTCCCCTAAAATATACAGAGATCAATCTTATTAAAAGTACAGAAATTAAAATACTCATGACTTTTAATGCAAATTCCTCTTGGTCAGGTTACATTCCTCTTTTAATAAATTGGCTCATTCAATTTGATAGAATTTTTCTTAACATTTTTGTTTCTGTGTTTATAATTGGTGTTGGTCTGAACTTTTCTGCTTTTATACTTCCTCAGATATTCCTATCAGTATTATATTCAGTGTATAAAACAGATTGGGAATTTCTTTTTTTTAATGCTCCAGAGGGTGTGTATATGTATGTATATGTATACATATATATATATGCACATACACATACACATATACACATATATATGACATTATTTGTTTCTGAAATATTGAAAGATCTTGGCTATAAAACTGCCTTGACTTAGGGCTATTTTGGGAGACAATTCTTTGACTACTTGTTTCAATTCCTTCTCTACTTACTAGTCTATTCCATTTTCTACTTCTTGAATACAGTTTAATTATTTATATGTTTGAGATGTTCACATTCACTAGCCCGCTATGTTCCCTAACCATTCTCAAAATTAAGAAATGTATTTTGCATTCTGATATCTCTTCTGCTTTCTCTTCTTTCTCCTCCTGTTCTCTCTCCTCACCATCATAGGAGAGAACACTGATATTAAAATTACCTTTTCTTCATCACCACTACTGTCAGCAGAAAATAACTTTGGGATCTCTGCCAGGCACTGTGCACCATAAGGAAATGTTTCAAATCTAGAAATCACCAATATACAAACCCATCGCATATGCATGATAAGATGCCAGTTACAAAGTTATTAATTTAGCCAACGCTTGGAGAATTTTTTGCATATCTGTAAACATCTGGCTGTTTCAAAACATCTTTAATTGATTGAATATTTATCATTATATGTAGGTGTTCCACATCACAGACACAGCCATTGAAGTACATGTTGATGATTAAGAATTCCAAATACACTCGGGAATTATGCAGCAATTGAAATGATTGAAATAATCGGCACTTAGAGAAAATTAAGGTGTTTTTTTGTTTGTTTGTTTGTTAATATGTAGAAAGTTAATGGACGCCTCTGATACAGTTTATCCTAAATAGTTTCATAAAATATCTATATTGTATTAAGGGATTGTGTTGACGGTTGCTAAGAGTCCTCTTTCGAAAGTATCACTCCCCCTCCTTCACTGTGCCGGGACCTGTCCTTGGTGCTGAAAATAAATGGGCTGCAATACAAAACAAATTCTCACTTTCAAGTTTATATTAAGGTAAGGAAATTGACAATAAATAAACCTACAAAACTCAACCAAAATGTAAGGGGACACAGTCATGGGGTGGAGGGAGCTCTGTTTTTGAAAAGATGGCAAAAGAAGTCTTTTCTAGTGAAAAGAAAATTAAGGGGAAACCTGAATAAAGAAGATGAAAGTCATACATATTTGGAGGTGACATTTTCTAGGCAGAAAAAGGGAGAAAAAAACTTAAAACATCAAGTTGGAGAGAACATGTGGTGTGCTTAAGGACCAACATGGAAGGCGGCTGTTGTGCCTGGAGAGGAATGAGTGAAGATGGGAAAGAAGTCAGGGAGCTGTGTGGGCAGAAGTGGAGATCATGGTGGGGCTCATAGACCAAGATGAAGAGAGAAGACTTGAGGTTTATATCTGAGTTATATGCGAAGTTATTGAACAATTTTGAAGTCATTCCAGTGTTCAAAACCATAATTAATGTGCGCATGCTTTAAGAAGAATCATCCACCATTAGACATTTCCCACATTGATGCAAATAACAACAACAAAAAAAGTTTCTTTTCTCTCTATAGAGGTAATCATAAAAGGTGGATTATCCTCCTCCAAGGAGAGAAGACGAGTATGACAATTCTTTGATTTAGTCAGACTCAAAGGGTATTTCCTACTCTAAGATCTTGTATGAACCTGTGGGATATACACCACACACCTCTCTAATGAAATTTGCCTTCTAATTCTTATGGAATTTTGCAAGTAGAAAGTAAGGCAACATAGTATACTGTAGCTCAGATTCTGAAGACCTGGATTCTAGTCCAAATTTTGCTTCACATCAGCAGTGGGACATTGTGCATGAGTTTTGTTTAATTTTCCAGGCTTCCACTTTCAAAGAAGGGGGTTTGAAGTAGGTAAACTTTAGGATTTTTAGTGACATCAAAATTCTATTACGAAATATAATGCTATCTGCATCCATATTTGCCTATTTCTTATTCAATTTTCCTTGCAGAATTTATGTCTTCTGCTTGTCCTACCTATGAACTTGAGAAAAACCTGACTTCTAAGAAAGATTATTTATTTAAAGAGTGGCTAGCAATGCATACTAATTTTCATATGACACTTAAAACATTAAAATTGTATTATCTCATTTCTACATTAAAATAAGTCCATGCCATAATAGTATAGTTGTTACAATAACTTTTAAATAGATAAACAATTTAAAATCCATTGTTAAATAGTTTGTTGACCATCACATAGCTAAGTCTAACAAGTAAGGAATAAAACCCAAGGCTTTTAAAAATTTTTTATTAACTCCAGCTCTTGATGATATAGAATAAAAGTAACAGTCAACATTAAACAGTCTCCTCTAGGCCACCTGGCCAAGGATGTAAGTGGACAAAGGATGGGTCTTATAAACCTTATCATTTTAGGATATTTATTTTTGGAGTCTCTGTGGTTGTATTTAGTAAACATGGTGGAATGAGTTCAGGGAAAGAGATCCCTCAGGTTACCTTATGTTATTAAATACTAATAATGTCAGTTTGTCAGTCCTATTGAACTAGATTTCTTCTACATGAAAATTTGCTTTTTTCTACTGGTACATTTTTTACTCTAGGTTTCTTTCCCTCCAATCAAATATTTTAGCCAGAGTGAACAACACTTGACTCTGGTGCATAGGTAAGTTGTGGGAGCTAAATATTTAACTACTAATTATGACATCAAGAACTTATATTATCTATGTCTAACTTATATTATCATGTTGTTTTCTGTTTCCTAAAGCATAGCATTCTGATTGTTTCCTATCGAAAGCAGATTCCTTGTTCTTCATCAGCATGATTGTTAAAGCACTGTCTTTGTCTGATAACACAAAATCATTCAAGAGCAGGAGAAGCTGTAATTACAATCAGAGTTCATACTTGCAGGAGATGAAATAAAAATTAAAAGTACTAAATCTGACATTTTGATTATCTGGAAATTTTCCCAGTCTGGCAGATGACTCTAATAGCACATGACTACATTTAAATGTGGAGAGAAGAGGCTCCTTCCAAATCAAACAAAATTGTTCAGGGCTAGGTGTCAGAAGCATTTGTCAATTCTCCAGTTCTTGTGGAATTTGGGGCTTTTATTAAGGATTTAAATATGAATAATGCACATTGTTCCTTACAATATGATTTGATAAAATGGAAAGAATTAATACTCATAAGTTTTAATAAAAAAAGAAACAAATGTTTTCTAAGGAAAAAGGATTGTAGTATAAGTTTCCAGATTAAAAAAATATTACCTGTTCTTTTACATTTTAAAAATGGAAAAGGGAAGCCTAATAGCAAAGTTCTTCTGCTACACAGGTGGCCCTTCAATTAAGACAGCATTGTGTTCAACAATAAATCAGTATTCATGGAGTCGAGTTCACTTTGTTCACGTCTTCCAACTTGCACAGCAGGATCTTCCTACATTTTTCAAACACAAATGATACAGCCACCAGTTCAATAACTTCAAACAATCAACAATATCCAAACTTAAAAAAAAACACACACACACAGAGAATGTAATCAAACTTCTATTCTCAGCCTTCTCATCCTCAAGTCAGCTTTTAGTGACTGGCTGTTAACACAGCTTAGGAGAAAGGGCCAGGAAATCTAAGAACTTGTTCCCCTTTGCTGCTCTGTTAGAGAATGGGGGAGTCAAACTAAATTTTCACTAGTTCAGCATCTTCTAAATGGCCATTTTTGTCCTGATTTGTGATAGAAAATAATTAAGTGATAATCTGGAAGATAAATTAAATATTTTATAACTGAACTATATAACTATAAAGTGGAGCTTAAACTTACAATCAATACTGGTTTAAACAGAACCTTCTATAATATTCCCATTATTTAGCAGATGAAAGACTGAAAGCAGAAGTGCAATTCTTTTCTATTGAGCTCAGAATATAAAATAACATTTACAGACAGAGATATATTTTTTTGTGCTATTTTATTCTTCTTATTTTAGATAACATGATTTACTAAATTGAGTATCTCTTGGGAAATTAGACTCTAGCTTCAGTTCAACCACTTCTCATTTAGGCACTTAGGACATATATCTAATCTTTAATGGCCTCATTTTCCTCACCTTTAAAATGGGGAAAATAATATCTGCTTCATGAACCCCTCTTCCCCAGGGAAAATGTGACTAGAACATAAAATATGTGACAAAACTGAAAGAAAGAAAGAAGGAAAGGAAGAAAGAAAAGAAGAAAGAAAGAAAGAAAGAAAGAAAGAAAGAAAGAAAGAAAGAAAGAAAGAAAGAAAGAAAGAAAGAAAGAAAGAAAGAAAGAAAGAAAGAAAGAAAAAGAAAGAAGAAAGAGGGAGGGAGAGGGAGGGAGAGGGAGAAGAGAGGAAAGGAAAGGAAAAGAAAAGAAAGGAAAGGAAAATTTGTTATAGCTATCTATGGAGTGATAAAATAGCTCTGGTGAAAGGATGATATCTAGCACCCTGAAACTCAGACTTACACTAAGTGGCTGCATACATTTTCCACAATTACTCTATAAAACTTGAAGTGGTTAAATAACTTAATGAATGTTTATATGTCTTAAAACCAAGTTCGTTTCTCTTTGGAATCCTTTAAATCACCTTCATTAACTTCTTTAGTGTTTGCTGGCTCTGTTCCTCCAGCCCTTGAGAGTGATCAGTATTTGACAAGAGTGGGCTGCTATGGTGGGATCCTCATTTGTCTCTGTGCATCACCTACAGAAAATCAGAATTACTGAACATTTGTGTATGTTTGAAAAGATGGACTAGAACTTAGATGACTAAAATCAAATAGAGTATTGTTTAAGTCAAACTATAGCCTATCTTTAAATTGAGCAGAATTGGGAAGGTTACATTTTTATATATCAATCAAAACAATTGCTACATCAGAAATAATACTTTGGATTTTCCCATGGTCATTTGTATTCGGGATAGGTCAGTACTCTAACCCGTAAAACTGTGCAAGACAAGCCTCTTGTGTGAAACCAGAAGCCTTACTTTTCTATTTTTTAAATATACTTTAAAAATTTCTTTTAAAAAGGTACTTAGATTACATAAATGTCACATAAAAAATGTAGGGGATTCCCATATGCCCCACTCCTTACCCCTCCCACACTTAATAGCATTCTTCATTAGTGTGGTACTTTTGTTACAATTGATGAAGGCATTGCCACTAAGTGTGGATTTCAGTTTACATTGTAGTTTACCCTCTCTCCCACACAATTTTGTAAGTTATGGCAAGATATATAATGGCCTGTATCTGTCATTTTAACACCATTCAGGACTATTCCAATGTCCTGAAATGCCCCCATATTGCACTTATTTCTCCCTTTCCCTCCCCTCAGAACCTTTAGAGGGCAGTTTATTTCAGTCCATTTGCCTTCCTGACTGTGAGCAGCTTGCCCCGTAATAGCAGGGCTTGGGTGAGGTGTTTCCTCTTCTACATTTTCAGGTTCAACTGGACCAGCTGACGCTCGGGAGTCAAGATGTCACTATTACTATTTGAGACTTTCTGATCCACACAACTGTGGAAACAGGACTCCCTCACAGGCTCTCAGCTTCCTTAGGAAAGTGAACAAGTCAGTGTCTCCTGTAGTCTGAAGACTTGAGCAAAGATGTCATGGCTACGTTTTCAAAGAGCTGAAATTATTTTTTGCCTTTTGGCAGAGAGCAACCCAGCTTTTTTTTTTCTTTTCTTTTTAAGTCCTTTCTTTGTAGTAATTGGATACAACAGTGTACTTTGGTGCATACTTTTTAACAATAGCTGTGAATTAATAGAAAAAAAAAAAGAGAAAAGAATATTATAACTCATTTACCAGCCCTCAGTGTATTTGCATGAGGCCCTTGAACTAGAGGAAGAGGTTTTGTTGGGTAATTTTGCCCTCTGTGCCGAGCCTCCAAGAGCTGCCTGTGCCACCTTCCTGTTGAAGATCTGACCCCCAGCATGGCTATACTTCTTTTTTTCTTCCAATCAAACCTGTAATTCAATTTCCAGAGAATTTGACAGTCTGTAATGTCAAAAGGATAAAAAGCTGTATTTCACAGTTGTGCGAGTAAAGGCTTTAGTTAAAATAAAATTGAGAAAAAAATTGAAAAAATTAAAAATTAAAAAAAACATAGTTACTTGTAGCACTTGCAGAGATGGGTAAATGATAGAAGCATAAAGAAGTAGTAGTGTTTTTTAGGAACAAAATAGTCCTGATTTTGTTACATTGATCAGTTGTCTAAGTTAATTTTTTACACATTGATCTAAAAAATACTTATGGGATGTAATCTCAAAAACTTGCAATTTTCTTCATGTCAAGAATTCAATACCCAATGTTCGATTTAAGGTCTAGGCACCTTTTTTAAAAAAACTAAATTAGTGAGAAATTTATCTTCTCTTCTTTCATTAAGGAAAACAAAAAAGGCTTTGAGAGAAATGTTGTAGAGGTTTGTAATTGACTTGATGGATTGCACTTAATTGATTTAAGGCTTATACTCATAGTTGGGCTACAAAGGCTCACCAGACACCATTTTGGGAGCTAAGCGAATAGCAAACAGCTTTGTCTGCGAGGCTAAGTATTTAAATGCAAAGCTTGAGGAGTTGCTTTTAAAGGAAGAATTAGCTAACTTTTCTAGGAATGTCTTTTATAAATGAATCACTATTGGAAGTACTTTGTTTTATAGTAAAGCAACTTCTGAGAGAAATTTGCAAATTAATTCAGATCCTAGGAAAAAATAAATTAACTTCATTGGACTTCAAATTTATTTTTTACAATTAAGATTTTGTTCTTGGCCCCCTTTTATTTCAATTACTCTTTATATGGCCTCTTAATGAAGTCTTCCATCACACAACTTTATGCTATTCCCTTTACGACAATGAGTCAGACATTTACAAGTTTTTGGAAGACTTTTTCTCTGTATAAGTCCCCTATGCCAAAAAGCCAACATAGTGAACTTAGACTGTTTCACACACACCTTTTTCTCCTGACTCTGTTCTCTTGGACGTAAACAATAGTGTCAACTGATAACAGTTCCACTAAACCCCACATCCAGTCAGTCATACATTTCTTCATCTCTTCTTCTCAGCAACAAATTAAGGGCATTATAACCTTTCATTACAAACTCTTTTGAGATCATTTCTCTTAGAAGAACAACTGAATATATCTTCCCAAAGTGGAGCTGTGATCAAGTCACTACCATATTAAAATTAACTCTCTGTAGTTCTATTTCTGCTAAGTGTACAAGCATTGTTATTCAATGTCATCTACAATTAACTGTATTCTTATGCTTTTCTTATCCAGACTTCCTTCCCGCTCTCTCTTCACATACTTCACATACGTACCACATACTCACATACCCCTTACTCAAAAGGAGTGCTTGGGATCAATCCTCAACAGCCTGGAGGGAGGTGGTGGAAGCTGAGGTAGAGCGGGTGACAGCAGACAGGAGTAAACAGAGTCTGACTGAATTCGACCAGAATGGCTTTGTGTTTATCAGACTTATAAACTGGGCTGACATTTAAGCTTTTGTTTGGAGAACTGACATTTTAAGGTTGCTGCCCCTGACAAACACTGATACCCAGCATTTCCAAACCCATCCATTGTTTCTTGGCCATAAGTCTTGGCTTGCCCTGTTTCATCTCCCTGAAATCATTTCCACTCCAGTAGCTTCCTACATAAACGGTGGGTGGCATCCTTCCAGGCCAGGCTCAACAGACTCCAGTGGCATTTCTTCCAAGAACTTTTCTTGTTTCTTTTTTCCAGTGACCTATGAATACTCCCTGCTCTGAGCTTTCAAAGTACTTTGGACATATCCCATTTGCCCCTGTATTTTAGATTCTTATTTTGGTCTTATTTGTGTGCTTTTGGACTAGGAGCTCTTTGAGGGCAAAGATAGGATCTTATTCATTATCATAATCAGCCACTAAGCTTAACAAACCTTGTTACATACTCAAATTTATTGACTGAGTCTATAATAGAAAGAACATTATGACACTAGCACGTATTTTTCAGGGAAGTCACATTCCCTGGGAACATTTCAGCATGTGACACCACCCTGTAAGTAATTTATGAATAATAAGCTTGGGGAATCAGGAAAATTCCTATATCATGTTTACATTTCAAAAAATCCTGTTTTATTATTAAAAAATTATAAAATTAGGCATTTGTAATAGTATCTTAATATTTTAGAATCTTTTAAAAAATAAAGATAAAGACAATGAAAATCTAACCTAATATTAGAGTCAATAAGAAGCTTTAAAAACTATATTTTCTAACTCAGTATTTTATTCCATATAAATTAGAAACCTGGAATACACATAATATACAGATCAAAAATTTCTTTTAATAATCCACTTCCTTTCTTAAATTGGAGTTACATTACCTTTTTTCTTCTGATTTGGTGTCTCAAACAGCATATACCCTCTACATTGAATGGATCAGCATATCCTCCAAATGTTTTATGGAATTGTTCCTTCCTTTTGAAATTCTTGAACAATTCTTGTTACTTTGTGTTGTAATCAATTCACACTGGCCAAAACTGCAATTACAATTAATCGATGTTCATATCGACAGAGACAGAGCATTAATGAGAAACTGCTGATCAGTAATAAACATGTTTGGGACACATTTTCAAAATAGCTTGCAATATCAGAGGGCTAGTCTTATTGACTAACTCATAAATAACATACAATCTATTTTCAAATCTTAACCCAGCAAGGGTACTTCAAAACAAAGAGTAGGTAGTTATATTGACAGTGAGAAAAGTGAAGCTTTTCACTTATTATTAGGGTGTGAATGGATAGGGTTCAGGTGGGGTGCAGGGAATGGGTATAAGGGTAATTCAAGGTTTATGCAACAAAAACACAGTGGCATTTTTACTGAAACTTGTAATTCAAAACCACTCTCTAAATTGGGCCTAACTTTCATTTTCTATCCAGCAATTTGTTCTCATTTATTCCCAAGATAAACTGTGTTTTTAAAAATTTTAACTGGATAACTTTTACTTACTCCTCCAACTCGTTTGTCCTTAAAATTAGTCTTAAGTCTGCAACTTTTAACATATTCTTGTCCTTTCTTCCTATATGTCAAATCCAGCGTTTAAGTGTTAAGTTCTACCCATGTGAAGTCACTTTCTGTTTATTTAATGCATGTACTACCCATATAGTGCAATTAATACATTATGATATATAAACCTGCTCTCCAAATCCATCATGAGTATTTTAATATCCCCAGCTAAATAAAAACCTACCTGGGGACAGGAACTGGGTCTTATACTTCATTTTCATTCACACAGTCCTCCACAAAATACTAAACAAAGTTACTTACAGAGTGTTAGGTTTTATAGCTGGGATTCTAAAGCCCAGGATTTAGGGAGGCCAAGTAGGTTAACATAAACAAGCAAAGTTGACAGATATAAACTGATAGATGGTAATTCATCTTCACAATTGGAGAGACTTTCTAAATGAATGCAGCTGTGGTTACATGGAGGCTATAGATCTCTCCTAGGCAGTAGCTACTGTTCAGCTCTAACTGGGTATTGCCAAAAAAATCTTCTAGTTTTTCCAGAAAAGCTATTGCCAAAATTCTGTAAGAATTATCTGAATTTTAGATTTAGCAATTATTTCCATTTCAAACTGCCATAAAGGCAAATAAGTAAATAATCTGTGGAATGCTTCCATCCATATGTTACCAGTTTCCAAAACTCACCTTGTAGGATATTAATTTAAATATATTGGTAATATTAGAAAATTTAAGTTCTGGAAGTTTTTATATCAATATAAGTGATGGTTCAGTGGATAAAAGTGCAAATTTGTTAGGTGAAAATAAATCAGTCTATGTGCATTCTACTTTTATATTAAGACATAGGTCTTGACATATACATACGTTTCAGTAGATTTTTCTGTAGACCTACAACTTCTCTAACAACAACAAAAATGAGTTAAAATGATAGTTTTAATACAAAATTTCTATGGGATTTATTATAAAGAATCTCTTCCACTGAGAAGACCGTTCTGAATTAAAATATATGTAGGTATATTATTTTCAAAGAATTAAACTTAAAAACTATTTCCTAATACAAAATTGGAGGAAACTCTTTTCTATTTAGTTCTTCAAGTAACTTTGGAATTACAAAGATTTTCTTGCTGTATTTTTCAACTACCATTTTTAATGTCTCATCACTCTGCCATAGCCTCAGGATAGAAAGGGAGTGGTAAAGAATGGAGGAAATCTTAAATCTGTATGTGTTTATAAAATGGGGAAAAGAGTACCAGAAAGATTACTCCTACTCCCTATTTCTAGCACTTTATCAACCTAAAAAAGGATAACAAGAACCAAAAAACTATCTCACTTACTATAATAGAAGAAAAAATGAGGTGAAATTAACAAATTGCTAGCATATTTGAGCTATTTAAGAGTGCAATCTTATTTTAAGCATCCTCATACACTTCCTTCTTATTTGGATATTATTTGTTAGAAAATATATTTTAAATATATTTAAAAAGAATATAAATGATAAGATTTTAATCACTTTAAAGCATTTCCTTTTTGGTTATTATTTGCTTAGAAAACATATTTTTAATGACAATAAAAAAGGGAGTGTAAGTGAATAAGTTTTTACCGTGTCAAAAGGAACACATTTGAAAGAATTAGGTGGTAAAAGACAACTTTCTCTTAATAAATGATACCTTTACTATGATATATGCTGTCTGGTGAAGCACTATATTTACTTTAAATGAAATTCTTTGATGCAATATTGCTTTGATTTATTGGGTAGTTTTTTTTAGTTAGTAGGAGACAGTTTTGAATCAGATGGTGAGGTTGATTTACTAGAGAAGGTATTTGAATTGATAGATGATGTATCTTCTTCAGTATTCAATAAGTAATGATTCAATACTGGATGTCTGATTTGGTAAGTGAACTATTAAATTTGATTTTGATCTATTTTCTCAGTAAGAGATACATTTATTTCAATAGTTGATGTATCTATTTTAATGTAAAATGTGTCAAATGTATAACTCCACGGAGTTGTTTTTTGCACTTGTGATTTATGAATTTTACTACTAATATATATGTTTCAATTAAAGATTATATGGAATATTCATTACATTCTACCACACAGTTAAAGTGTTCCAAACCCTATCTGAAAATTTTACTCTTTCTCTGCTAAAATGTTTGCAGTTAGTAAGGTGATAAAATAAATCTCAGCTCAAGGAAATGCAGCATATCTTTGGCAGAAAAAGTTGTGCGTGTTTGCACACATATATTGAAATCAAAGATAAATTTGTTCTGAAACAGAACAAATGTATGTTCATGCTCAACAGGTTAATATCAGAGTGATATTTGGGCAAAAATACAACTAAAACAAACAATGGGCAGTAGGGTATAGTAATATATTAATCTTACATCCATGGTAAAATAAAAAAGCATGCTAAGTAAAGAAACTGGACTAAAAGTTCTATGTATTGTTTGACTCCATGTATACAAAATGCAAATACAAATAAATTACAGAGACAGAAATAGATTAGCAGTTATGCATGGTAGAGAAGGATAGAGAGATTAAAGAATAACTACTCGGGGGTAGGGTTTTTTGGTATTTGTTTTTTGTTGTTTCTTTTTTCTTTTCTTTTTTCTTTTTGAATTAATGAAAATGCTCTAATATTGACTGAAGTGGTGTATGCACAACTCTGTGATTATACCAAATACCATTGCTTTTATACTTTAGATAAGGGATTTTTAACCTTTTTTGTTCCATAGACCCCTCTGCCAGTCAGGTGAAAACCATGGACTCCTTACTAAGTCCACTATACTGTGAATTATTTAAGAAATACATCACACTTGCACCAACACGTCCCCACAAGAATAATGCTTCTTTTAAATTTCGATACCAGTTCACGGACCCCTCGTTAAGAACCCCTGCTTTAGATGAAATGCATTGTTTATGAATATGTTTTAATAAAATTGATTATTAAAAAAAGTTAAATTGCATTACAAATTTTAGGTTAACCAATATCACTTTTTCCCTTTTCTCTTTCTTGCCTTGAAAATGGCTAATCAAGCAGCTCTTCTCTTTCTATCAACTCTAATAAAGTTAAGCTTGCTGATGATTTTCTTGTTATTTAGAGATATTGATTAGCCTACCTACTGTGTTTGGTTGGGTTTACTTTAAGTTTTTCTTATCATCATGGCCCGCTTGTTTGAACTTTAGAGATTGATAAATGAATTACTATAAACTTTAGACAATAAATATGCTTGACAAATTTTTGAAACAATATTCATAATATTCCCTTAAGATGTAGCTCACTAGATCTGTGATTTGAAAAACCACACATGTTACTATTTAAATAGAAATATAAAATGTGACCGACATTTAAAAAAGTAAATGCCTGGCATATGCCATCTTAGAAAATTTTACAACATTTAAGAAACTGCAGTTAAAGTAAGGATTAAACACAAATTAGAAACAAAAATTACTATCTCCTTGTTTAATTATGTGGTCTGTTACTTTTGTAACTGTGTTTGACTTTCATTTGTTTCATAATAAAGATAAATATAAATGTACTTATTTGCACAACAGGAGAACAAGAAGCAGCTAATGGGTAAAAGCATAGACTCAGGGTCCTGGGTTCAAATTCTATTCTGTCCTGACTAATTCTGTCCTCTTGGGGAGTAACTTAAAATCATATTTCCTTACTACTGTTTTAATTTTAAAAGCATAGATAAAGCTTTATAATGGCTATGAGAATTAATATTTGTAAAGGACCTAGGATAGTGTCTGGCACATAACAAGTACTATGAAAATGTATGCTAAATAAAAATCAAACAAACCTAAATTTGGTTTTCAGAAAACTGGAATGAAGACTACTTACTAATGGAAATGAAAACCACAGATATATTAAAAAGTTATATTGTATGATCTCATCTTTTATTGACACTCTGAAATTATCCTAATGTTTCCAGTGAATTGCTAGATTATTTTAGGCATTGACAGTCTACCGGAGTCTTTGACTGATAAACTTGAAGCTATTAACCTGAATGTCTGTGAATAAGAGGAAGGACTAAATAAAATTTTGGTAGTTCCTAACACAGATTGAAAAATGAAGTTCAAAAGAATAAACAAGCTCCCTATGTATGTGTGTGGATGTAACACATAAGCACTATTGAATTAAAAAAAGAAAGTTAAAGGTGATAAAGTTTTGATATTCATGTAAAAAGAAGCACAAAATCTTCTCTCACACACACACACGTGTACTTATATAAAGTGTTAAAATAAAATAATATGAAAGGACATTAACTATAATAGGGCCTTGAAGGGCCTAAGAGGACCAGAACAGACAGTGATAATCAAAGGGGATTTTAGCTTTATTTATGATGTTGTAAATTTTTTAAAAATCATATGTGTTCCAATTATTACATCGATATTTAACATTAATTTAAAAACAATATTTCATAAAAATTATCTAGTCGATATTAAAAAAATGATACAACTAAGATGATTAGATCAAGTACTATCTTTTGCTACCATACTCTTCAAAAAGCCTAAAATAAGAACTCCATATGACTATTCACATTCTGACATAAAAAGAAAATTCAATTATTTTTTCCATATGTTCAGTTTATAGAATTTCCTTTAAGTTTATCCTTGTAAATTTTCTATATAAGTGGAAATCTAGCTAAACCTGATAACATCAAGGGACTAAGTCTTCTGCTTTTTTTTAAAAAAGGATAACCAAAAAATTTATTTTAGGAAACATCTAGGGCATGCATCCTCAACCTGGGTGATATCATCCCCAAGTGGTTGAAAATTGGTTCTTGAGATTTGGTGGTAGGGGGTTGTGTTCCTGCTCTTTCTTGCTCTTTTTTATGTATAAAGTGCGCACACACACGGAGTACAAAAATATTCAGTGTATCTGTGATATTCAAATTTCAAAGGGGGTGATAACTAGGAAAAAGATGTCTAAAAACCTCCTTGAAAGAGAATGATGAACAAAAGTTTGAGAGACACTGCTCTACGGAATTGAAAATTACATTTATTTTTAAACAGTCTATGATGTGCTATTTGTTCAAATACTAGATTGTGCCAAGTAACCTGGGTAGGGCATGACAGTATAAAGAAGATTTTTGATACTGATGAGAGAAGAAAACTTTTGCAGCCTCCAGATTTATTCATGGAATTTCAGTGCCATTAGAAGCTAGCTGAAATCTCATGGGAATTCTACAAGGAAGTCAGAGCCTTCCTTCCAATCACATAGGTCAAATTTTCCTTGACAACCCAAGCCTAGAGCAAGGAAACCTAATTATTCATTATTTAGAAAAACTAGCTTCATCTTTAAAATAAAAATCCATGTTTTCTTTTCAATAATAAGAAACTTACTACAATAATTAATATAATACATTCTATTCCTGGGAGAAATTGGATTTTCTCTTAAAAATAAAAAAAACAACATAAAAAAATCAAATGTACTTCTTGTTTAGTAAGTAGAGTAGAAGAAGTAGTAGCTGCACATCAAGAGCTGACCATATGCCAGGCATCATGCTAAACACTTACAAGCAAACTCTTTATCCATACATTAGATAAGCACTGTCTACCTCCCTGAGGAAGACACAAAAGCATGGAGGGTTGACAAAAAGACTGCACAACTATTTCTTAGGGCTAACACAGAAAGCTTTACTGTTTTGGAGGGAAGATTGTAATAAATGATCTCAAAGATTCCACTAAACTCTGACATTCTAAAATGCACACTATTTTGTTTCACTATTTTTGTAAGTACAATTTTTGGTTATGCTGAGACAGACAGACACCCCTGCCCACAATCTTATAACCTGGAAACAGAGCAAGCATTTAACTCTGCTCCTCAACTCTGTTTTTAACCATATGCTTACAACCATTATATTACCCTCTCTCTTTCCATTCCCTGTGATACTCTCTTTTCTAAGTAGTTGTATTAATAGTAGGCAAAGAGGAAATCATAATATAGGAAATAGCTAGCAATATCTTCTACTTACTCTGTGTCATGCCCTAGCTCATTTAATTCTCCCAGCAATCCCACCACAGTGACCTTTGAAAGAGATGCTGTCATTATCTCCATTTTAGGGATGAGGACACTGATGCACAGAGAAGTTAAGTTACTCTCAAGATCCAGCTAGAAAGTGATGAATATGAAGTAAGAACTCCAAACAGTTGGCTGCAGAGTATTACTGAAGGCGTTGATGATAGAACAGATATGGGGGAGATTAGAGGCAGAATACACAGCTACATTTCTTCAAAATTCCCTCCAGTCATTTCTTGTTCCCCAAAATAAGCTCATTGTGTGGTCTGCTCCCTAAAATGACTATTAATAAGCTTATATATCTGCAGCATCTTTCTCTAGCCATGCAGGTCTACTCTTTCCATCACCCACGTAGCTATAGCTCATCACCATATTAGTCTATTAGTTTTGCTCTGTCATTTGCAGTCTTCCATTCTGCTGCTCTACCCATTATGCTGATCACACAGGTGTGAGCAAAACCTAAAATGGTGCAGAACAAAAACAGAATGTGCCTCAGGAAGCTAAAGATAAGGCAGTAGATATTTTTACTTTAAAAAATTTGTTAATGACACAAACATACTTGTAGTCCATGAAATAGAGTAAAAGCAATCATCACGGGCAGTTATTCCAAATACTTTTGAGCATGCCCTGACTATTCCCTAATCACCCTAAAACCTTTGCTTAGTCTGTGACAGAGTCCTCAGAGAGGCACTTACAACTGTCCAAAGCATACCTGACTATTGAGGATTCAAACAGGTCCACCACAATGTCGGAGTCACGGACCCAAAGGGTATCGGGAATGAAAGACAAAGAAAGATTGGGATCAGGGGATCTGCGAGCATTGAAGCCTCAAGCTCATCAGACAAATTTATTAATATCAGGGGCTTCTTTATATACCCCAAGCAATCGTGAGAACCAGCAACTATCCTAGCTAACTATTCCCATTACCTCATTCTTGAAAACACAGTGCACAGTGGATAAGATAGTAACCAAACCCCAAGATGTTCTATTATGTTATTGAAACAAATATACTCATAAATCTTGTTGCCCAGGTTACTTTTACTATCAAGTCCGGGTTCTGCTGGAATGTTATGTTTCCCAGAGAGATTAGCCACCTGCACGAATATCTCTAAGGAGAGCATGACCCAGTGGTCAGAAAGTAACTTGCTACTCTGGAAACAGCATGTCTTTGTTTCCCACACCACAAAAGGCATATTCAGGTTCCAACCCCCAGTCTTGGGTATAAACCTATTTGAAAATAGGACTTTGAAGATGCTATTAGTTAAGGTGTGCCTAAACTGAATGAGGGGGGCATTAACCTAATATAACTGAAATCCTTATAAGCAAATGATTTGGCCATAGAAAAACAACCAGTAGCAGCCAGAAGCTGAAAGTTGATGGAATCTTGACGAAAAAGGAGAAGAAGCTGGATTGTGCATTGCTATGTCACAGAAGAGCCAAGGAACCTCAGAGATTGCCAGACAGCCAGAAGATAGTAATCCAGGAGGAAGCAAGCCTTCTAGTGTCTGAAACCAAGAGTCAATAAATTCCTGCTGTCAAGACAACCCATTGTATGGTATTTGTTTCAGCAGCTGGGAAACTAATACCTTAGAAGATCTCCCCAATTTTAAGCTCCAGAAGGAAGCTTTTGGAGACCTCTCTTGCTTTTTAATTACCTTCCACTTTGAACTTATATACTATCCTTACGTAGAATCCCATAAAAATAAATATTCAACTGACTTCTAGCTTTTTTGAGTATGCTAGATTTTTGTCCATATTATATACTGTGTATTTCTCAAGAGAAGATCATGCTAAAGGTATGTTAATTTCACAAAGGGAACAAAAAGTGGAAACAAATATTAGGAGATTCTTAGGAAAGATGAAATGCAGCTAAATATGACATGATATATTTATCCACACTATTCTAAGCTGCTCTCTAGAGTAAAATAGGAAGATAAAGAAAACTGTGTAAAAAATTAAGTCTGAAAAAGGCATGTTTGAAACACAAAAGAGGTAAGATCTTTAAAACAAATGAAGTTGAAACTCAGACTAAATTACATAGAGGCTTGCTATGGTTTGACATAACTTCCTGCCCTTACTTTTTAATCGTATGACAATTTAACCAGCTTCAAGATTAGTATTAAAATGTTGTACCCCTGAAATGCAGCCACAAATGTGGCCTTGAAGTTACATTTTGAATTGTCAGATAGTACATGGATCATTAACCATTTTCAGGAAGAAAGGGTGCAAAAATGGATTTTGACATAAGTAAAGTCAAGAACATGATTCATGAGCTTGTTCTAAAGACTCTCTGGGTTAAAGTACTCAGATGGAAGAGATTTTACCGGTTCATTTCTCTAAGCAAAGTCATTTTTCTTGATGGGCAGGAATGGTAAAGGGGTACAAAAAGACAAATGCCAGTTTTACATTACAGTGCATTATTAAGGAATGTGACCATTAAAGAAGACCTAGAGAAAGAATTCTTTTATATTAGAAGGCTGTTCTAAATAATAAATCCGAATTTTCTAAGGAAAATTATTCTACCTTTGAATTATTTTACATTTAAAGTGATACGGTTAAAAGATGCTTTTACATACAACTAATTAAAAAGTCTTTATATCTGTCTTCAATGTGAGAATATTTACCTTGGAATCAATTTAAAATGTCTAAGTTCAGTAATTTCCTAGCCACATCTACATCCTCACCATAATGGGGATGATTTAAATCATGAAGCAATGAAGTTTCAGGCAATGAAGAATAAACCAGAAAAGTTTATTTGTATTTACAGAGTGAGAGGGAGAGAGAGAGTTTTCTTTAAAAAAAAGTCACTTTATGTAGAACCAGAAGCTTTAGGTTAGGAGTAGAAAAATAGACTCATTTTTTTTTCTTTTCATGAAATGTGCTTATCTTTCTGGGACTGTTACTTCATCAGTGAATGAAAAATATATAAACTTAGATCTATTTTTCCAAAATTGACTTTTCAAAGAAAAGAGATTCTCTAATTTGCTGTTTCCAAAAGTCTAGCTTTTTTTGAAGGCATAATTGCAATTGCATAAATTAATACATAACATTTATTATGTCCATCATGTGTATCGTGGATACCAAAGTAGGTACTATCATTATCCCCATATTACAGGTAAGGAATTAAGGCAATAAGAAATAAATTAGCTTAACCACTTTCACAATTAGTAAGTGACAGAGATAGGCTTTGACGACAAAGGATCAGATTCCAGAAACAAACACTTAGCCTCTATCATTTATTGAATATAATTAGAGTCTTGTTTAAATTTTTAGAAAATCAATTTAAACAGTTCATTTGCACACAGACATAGATATGCTGCAGATCAGACTTATCCCTTGAAATTCTAGAAACAACATATTATAAAATCCAGGTCTGTCTAGGCTACAAGTCTGAAATAAGCACCTAAAGAAATTACTCTCATAAATAACATTAATGAGAAATATTACATTTAGTATTTGCTTCAGATTTCTTTATCTTTTCATGTTGTCTTTCTTCACCTTCCTATACAATTAAAGTAACTTCTGATATTCATTAGCTCAGAAGTATAATTCTCTACCTCTTTTAAACTGATTCATATGAGTTCCAAAGTTTGTTGAACTTGTTTCTATTTATGCTAATTTCATTGGATTCTTTCATTCTAACTGTGGCAGTTTGAAGCTCTATGCACCCCAGAAAACAGGTTCTTAAATCTAATCTATTCTCATGGTTGTAAACTATTGTAAGTACGAACTTTTGATGACACTACTTCAGTTCAAGTGTGAACCAAGTCATTCAGGATGGTTCTTAATCCAATTAGTGAAGTCCTATATAAATGGAATGAGATTCAAAGAGAGAGAAAGCCACAGGACAAGAAGCTGAAAGTGACAAAACCCAGAAGAGAAGGAAAAGACTAACAGACACCATCATATGTCTTGCCATGTGGCAGGGGAGCCAAGGAAGGCTCACAGCCAGCCAGTCTTTGGGAAGAAAGCATCGCCTTGATGAAGTCTGGATTTCAGCATTTTCTCAACCTCAAACTGTAAGCTAATAAATTCCCATTGTTTAAACCAGCCTATTTCATGGTACCTGCCTTGAGCATCCTAGGAAACTAATACAGATTTTGATGCCAGAGGAGTCAGTACTGCTATTATAAATACCAAAAATGTGGAAATGTCTTTGGAATTGATTATTGGGTGGAGTCTGGAAGAATTGTGAGGCAGTTGATAGGCAGAAAAGGCCTAGATTGCTTTGAAGAGACTGTTATTACAAATATAGATGCTAAAGTTACTTCCAATGAGGCGGCGGAGTTGGCCCAGTGGTTAGAGCATCCGCCTACCACATTGGAGGTCCGTGGTTCAAACCCTGGGCCTCCTTGACCCATGTGGAGCTGGCCCATGCCCAGTGCTGATGTGTGCAAGGAGTGCCATGCAGTGCCACACAGGGGTTTCTCTCGTAGGGGAGCCTCATGGGCAAGGAGTGCACCCCGTAAGGAGAGTGCCCAGTGCAAAAGAAAGTGCAGCCTGCCCAGGAATGGTGTCGCCCACACGGAATGCTGACACAGCAAGATGACGCAACAAAAAGAGACACAGATTCCTTGTGCCACTGACAACAACAGAAGCGGACAAAGAAGAAGACGCAGCAAATAGACACAGAGAACAGACAACCGGGGTGGGGGGGAAAGGGAGAGAAATAAATAAAAATAAATAAATAAATCTTAAAAAAAAATAAAGTTACTTCCAATGAAATATTAGATGGAAATAATAGTGTTATTGGAAACTGGAAGAAAGGTGATCCTTGTTTTAAAGTGTTAGGGAACTTGGTGAAGTTGAGGTCTGATGGTAGATGGCAGAATTTGAAAGTGATGAGCTTGGATATTTACCTAAGGAGATTTCCATGCTAACTGTGGAATATGCAGCCTGGTTTCTAATTGCAGCCTCGAGTAAAATGTGACAGGAAAGGAATACACAGAGAACTGAACTTCTGGGTACAAAGAAACCAGAAATTAATGGTTTGAAAAATTATGAGCTTCCAGGAAGTGAGTCCCCAGAGAATAGTGCTCCATGTGAGGATTTAATTGAACAAAGATCCAGTCAGCCATTTCAGTGCAGGTCAGGACTGGCAGTGCAGTTATCCAGGAATTATCTATGGAAAATCCTATTGTCTGATGGATGGGAATCCTGCCTACTACAGGCAAAACCAACAAGTTTTTTCAGAGATTTGTGTGAATGGAACCACTGCCAGTATCGACTAAAAGGGATAGAAAGGGGATGGATTGAGAGAAAAATGATTTTAAAGGCAGAACCATGGAAGCTGAGATCTGACCTGAAGACGTCTTCTCAGGCCAAGAGAGTGGACCCACCCATAGGTGTGGAAAGCTTGAGTCTGCCCCAGTGCTTGGAAAGGGCGGACCTTCCTCCCCATTGTTGAAGAAGAGTGCTATCACCAATTTTCTCAGATGCCAGGGGGATTGCAGACAGTCTGGCCATCACTCTATTGCTTGACAAGGGTGGCGCTTAGAGCATGGCTGCCATCCTGATGTTTGAAGAGGGTGGAAACTTCACCCCAGTGTTTTGGGAGAGCATGATCACCTCACAATCACTTGGAAAAGGTTGGGCTGCCTCTCCTTCAGGCCCCGAGGACAAAACATCATTCCATAGATGACTCTCAGACCTTGAAATCTACCAGTGTATGCCCTGCAGGGTTTTGTAATTGTTTGGGACCGATCACCCTTGTTTCCTTCCAATTACTCCCTGTGGTAATGGGAATGTTCATATTATGCCTGTCCCTCCTCAGTATAGGAGGAGCAGATAACTTGTTCTTTAGTTTCCACAAGTCCATTACAGACAGGAGTTGTACTCCAGGACAGACCATACCTATAACCAATTTTGATGAGACTTTGTACTTAGCATTGCTACTGAAATAACTCAAAGCTTTTGGGAGGTCGTGATGTAATGAGTGTATTTTGTCAGTGGATGGAACATGAATTTTTGGGATCCAGAGGATGGAGTGTGGTGGTTTGAAGTTGTATGGACCCCAGAAAAGCATGTTTTTAAATCTAATCCATTGCCGTGGGTGTAAACCCATTGTAAGTAGACCTTTTTTTTTTTTAAAGATTTATTTATTAATTTTTTTTATTTCTCTCCCCTTCTCCCCCAACCCCCCCCCCCATTGTCTGCTTTCTGTGTCCATTTGCTGCATGTGTGTTCTCCTTTGTCCGCTTCTGTTGTTGTCAACAGCATGGGAATATGTTTCTTTTAGTTGCGTCATCTTGTGTGTCAGCTCTCCATGTGTACGGCGCCATTCTTGGGCAGGTTGAACTTTTCTTTCATGCTGGGTGGCTCTCCTTACGCATGGGTTTCCCCTACGCGGGGGACACCCCTGCGTGGCTGGGCACTCCTTGCATGCATCAGCACTGCTTGTGGGCCAATTCCACACAGGTCAAGGAGGTCTGGAGTTTGAACCATGGACCTCCCATGTGGTAGACGGATGCCCTATCCATTGGGCCAAGTCCGCTTCCCGTAAGTGGATGAAGCTACTTTTGATGAAGCTACTTCGGTTAAGGTGTGACCCACTTCATTCAGGATAGGAATATATCCTGTTACTGGAGTACTTTATAAATGGAATGAATAAAGACAGACACAGATTGAAAGTCATGGAAGTAAGAAGTTGAAGGCAACAAAACCTGGAAGAGAAGGAAGAGACCAGCAGATGCCGCCATGTGCCTTGCTGTGTGATAGAGGAGCCAAGGATTGCTGGCAGCCCGTCTTCAGAAAGAAAGCATTGCCTTGATGCTGCCTTAATTTGGATATTTTCCTGATCTTAAACCATAAGCTAATAAACACCCATTGTTTAATGAATCCATTTCATGTTATCTGCTTCAGTCTAGGAAACTAAAAGACTTAAAATTCTGAAATATATTTTCTGCTTGTTTTTCCTGCAGTTCCCAGCAACAATTTCCACAAGCATGGGATACCAATTATGCAGCATTTTAGCCCTCCATGTTTCTGCTTCCTTGGTCAACCTTTATTCTCTATCACTTCCTTCATTTTCAATCTTTGCAATCTGACTTGAATGTTGACAATCCTCTTCTCCAGAGTCATTAAGGGAACCTGTTGCTAATTATTCAAATTTTGCCACTCACCATAAATTATGAAATTCCTTCCTATGTGTCTCTTGAATTGTACAATCTATACCCAAGAATGCTTAAAAAATATAAAATATATGTATGCTGAAATGCATCATTCTGTATACCGAAACCATGATTCAATAATGGTGGTTCTAGAGAAAAATCTAGCATCTCCTTTATCTCAGCATGACTTTGTCATATTCCATGCTTATTTATCTCTGAAAACATGGCATACTCTTAAATCCAAATGTGACCTTCTGAACTTTGGGGGCTTATAATGTCATTTTGTCATTAATATGCATTTTATTAACAAGTTTTGTATTTGCAATTTTTGATGATCATTTGGTCTATAAAAAATCAACCACTGTCTCCAACAACCTTATACATAAGGAGACAATTTATATCAATATTGATGCTGCTTCCTGCCCTCTCTAAATCAGAAAGTTATTCAGTATAAATCCACTCAATACTTCTCACAAAATCAATTTCTGTTGTTTTAAAGCAGATGTTTTCTTAATGAAATAGAGCTTTCCCTGAAATTAGCATAATTAGAATCATACAACTTTGCAATGATTTATCCTACATCCTTCTGTTTTCTGAAGGAAAATATATTTTTTTCTGTCATTTAGCTGGTGCTGTCATTCACATCGAAAAAGCCAACAGCTCACATAAATTACAAAAAAAAATCACAGCATGGGATAACACCCACCCTCCTAGCCTACTCTCTTTTATTCATTCAACAAATATTTTTTTTGAGGCAACATTTTTTGAGACAGGTCTACTATTTGCCAGTTACAGAATTTAAAAGTATTTGGGCTATATCGGTAAACAAAAAGAAACAAAGATGTCTGCTCTCAAGGAGCTCACCTTCTAGGAAGAGGATATATAACTAAAAAAATAAGTTATATATACATTATACTATGTTAGAAAGTGATAAGGACTATGCAAAAAATATAAAAGGCAGAATAGAAGGAAAGGAGGTTGAGAGCATAGGCAGTTTGCAAATTTAGAGTGGTCAAGGTAGACCATATTAAAGTAGTGAAATTTGAATAAAGACTTAACAGAAGTGAAGAAATTAGCTAAGTGGATATCTAGAGCAAGAAATTATTGGCAGAGGGAACAGCCAATGCAAGCATTCTGTGCTGGGAAGAAGCTTGAAGTGTTTGAGAACAAACAAGGGATACAACATGGCTAGAATGAAGTGAACCAAAGAGGCAGAGGAGAAGTAAGGGGTAGGGTTGGGGTAGGCAGAACACGTAGGGCCTTCTAGGCTTTAGCTCAGAGTGAAACGGAGAAGACGCTGAAGAGCACTGAATGTAGGGGTAAATGATCTTTCTTACTTAGGCCACCAGATCTGCTTTCACAAATACCACACAATGAGTTGATTTAATCAATGGGAATTTGTTTTCTCATGGTTTTGAGTCTACAAATCTAAATATCAGCCAGGTTTTTTTTCCCCCAAAGACTATAGCATTATGGTGCTGGCTGTAGGCAAGGGTTGGGGCTCGTTGGCTTTCCTGTCACTTGGTGATGTCCTCTCTTCTCACTTCTGGGTTCCCACTGACCTGCTTCCGCTTGTGGCCTTCTCTGACCCTGGCCTCGGTTTTTCTCCTCTTTATAAGGCCTCAAGAATCCAGAGGAAAGTCTATCCTGGTTCCGGTGGCCACATCTTAATTAAAAACAACATCTTCAAGAGATCCTGTTTACGAATGCCTCCAGGTTTCTCCATTTGGAAGTCTAATAGACAGCATTAACCCGACAATGTCCAAAATGGCAATCTTGATCCCTTGACCTGAACTTTCTTATAACCATAACCTTCCCCATCCACCTCACGGCAGCTTCATCTTTCTAGTTGCTGAGTACAAAAATCTGGGCATCATACTTGATTTCTCTGTTTTTCTTTCCCCACATGCCAAATCTGATCTGTCAGGAAGCTAAGTTAGCTCTAATTTCAAAACACATCCTGAAACCAAGTTAAAAAAAGGGACTGAAAAGAACAGACAGTTCACCCAAATAGAATAGCAAATGGTCCTTCAATGTAATGTTACTCATAAAAAGGTAAATGAAAATTAAAACTATATTTAGATATATTTCTCACATAACCAAATGGCAAATGTTAAAAAGCCTAACAACACATTCTGTCGGCAAGGCTATGGGAAAAACAAGCACTCTCCTATATTTCATATTGGGAGTGCAAAATGGCAGAGTCCATGTGAACAGGAAGTTGGCAATAGTAAACAAATTTATGGATACGTTTCCCTTTTGTCTCAAAAATTATATTTCTAGGAGGTGGGAATTATTACTGATATAAACTGAGAATAGCTTCCTGCCATATCCTTTTTTTTTTTTCCTAACATATCTGAACTTAAGAGAATCTTATTTACTCTGAGTTTTGGAGGCATCATGGATTAGATCAAGTTTTAGCTTCCTCCCTTCTATTAAAACTGTCCTTTTCAAGGTAACTAAAAACAAACACATTTTAAAATAAAATGGTAAATTATCTGCCCTCATCTTTCTTGACTTGTTTCCAATAAGTCTCCTTTCCAGAAATATTTAACATGAATCCAACCAAGACATTGTCCCAACTTCCAATTTATAGGAAATACAGAAAAGTTAAATTACACCATAATAAATAATCAGGCAAATGCAATATTGGCAACTTTCTGCAAGAATATTAGATTTCACTCTCCTACAGTTAATGACTGGTGTTTGCTATATAGACATACCTTAGAAAGTTGTAAATATGAATAATATATAATTTCCTCACTCTCAAGAAAACTATAACCTTCGTGAGTAAAATAAAGTAAAAAGTGAGAAATTAAAATATGTAAATGTCACTGAAAGTCTTGAGTGGGAGAGGTTCACAATGTGTAGTGCATGACTGGTAAATAAATTGTATAGATAATCATTATGATTTTTTTTCTTTTTTTTTCTTTTTTTTAAAATTTTCTTTTAAATGTTACATTAAAAAATACGAGGTCCCTGTATAACCCTCACCCCACCCACGCCACCCCTCCCACATCAACAAACTCTTCCATCATTGTAGCACATCCACTGCACCAGGCAAATACATTCTGGAGAAACGCTGCAGCACATGAACAGTGGTCCACGTTGTAGTCCGCACTGGAAAATTACAGGAAATTCACTTCGAACTGAATTATCTTCTGCTTCTGCAAGGACAGTGTTGACTTTCAAAATCTATAGAACCATTGTAAATCACTAGAGATACAAATTTGAAATTGCTAATGTGTTCTAGTGGAGGTTACCATTAAGGTTCTCGTCTTCCTATTTTTCAGTGCTACTTTAGAATCAAAAAGCGTTTAAGCCAATGATAGATAGAGCTGTTTCTATCCTGCAACAAATTACTGAGTGTCCACTCTGCACCAGGCATTTGTCCCAGCTGATGGAAATATGATCAGTGGTGCAGCTTGGGAGTTCTTTCCCCTGAATCTCACTCCAGAGTCCCAAGTAAGAATCTTCATCCTCTACTTCCAATTTTGCCTGGCTAGATGCTTCTCTCCCTTAAAATGTATTTCTTCAGGAAAACCTTGTCTAGACTCCCAGGCAAGGGTATGCTCTGTCTTTGCTGTCTCTACCCCGAGAATTCTCCTTTATAGAATTTACTGGTCTCTTTTAAAATGCTATAATCTTGATCAAGAATGAGAATATAAATTCCCTGAGGTTAGGAGCAATGCCTGTGTATTTGCTGCTGAATTCTGAGGTGTCTTATAGGCAGAAAATGCCCAATGAATATTTGTTCAGTAAGTGAAAGAATAATTATTGGCATTTTATATCCCATTATACATCTGTCCTTTTTGCATGGCATCCACACACTTGTAAGTAATTTAAGTGCCTATTCTGACTTTGTTCACTTAGTACTTTTAAGACCTACTTTTCATAAATAAAAATAACAGGAACCATATATTTTAATTGTCAATGTGATGCCATTTTGGAATGAGTTGTCATTGAGAGACATTGGTAGCTAAGTAGCACAAATTAAAAATAATTTTATAAATAAAAGAGTGTCAGAAAATAAAGGAAAAGCTCTGAACAATTCATTTTGAGTTTAAATAAGCATATGTCTAGGAAAAATCCACATACATATCTCTGAAAAAAAATTGCTCCATTGTCTAAAATAACTATTAGTGAAAAGGTCAGACACATAGACTTTGAAAATCAGATCTGTTACCTGAAAAAGCATTGCCCTTTTTGTAAATAGGAACGGAATGGCACCAGGACCATTTAGGTGATAAAATCAGATCCATTAAGGGTTGCAACATACCCCCCATTTACAAAAAATTATTGGAACAGTGTAGGTTTACAGAAAGGTCATGCAGATAGTACTTTGTTCCCTTATACCTCCTCCCTGCTCTCACCTTTCACGCAGTTTCCTCATTATTAACATTTTAATTAGTGTGGTACCTTTGTTACAAATGATGAAACAATATTACTATAATTATACTATTGACTGTAGTCCAGAGTTTACATTAGGGTTGTTTACTCACTCTTTGTGTATACAGTCCTAGTTTTGTTTTTTGGTTTTTTTTAGTAAAAGAAGTTGTTGATTTACAGAACAATCATGTAAAATACAACATTCCCATACACTACTTTAGCATCAACACCTTGCATTGATGTCAAAAACTGTTAAAATTGATGATAGTACAGTTTTATAATCTTACTATTAATTATAGTCCACGATTTTACTTAGGGTTCACTGTGTAGTGTAATTTCATGCATTTTTAAAAAAAATTGTATTGTTACCATATATACAACCTAACATTTCCCCTTTTAATCATATTCAGAGATATATTTCAGTAATGTTGATTGCATTCACAGTGTTGTGCTTCCATCAACACCTAAGCATTGCCATCATTCCAAATAGGAGCCCTGTACATTTTAAGCCTTAACTTCCCATTCTCTATCCCCACCCCATCCTCTAGTAATGTTGTTGCCTATCTTAGAATGTCATTTTTTTTTTGGCTAAATCATATTCTATTGTATGTATATACCACATTTTGTTTATCCATTCATATTTAATGGACACTTGGGCTGCTTCCACTTTATGGCTATTGTGAATGATACTGCTATGCACATTGGTGTGCAAATATTTGTTTGAACCCCTGCTTTTCATTCTTTTGGGTATATACCTAGAAATGTGATTGCCAGGTAATAACATCCATTTTTAACTTAAAAACCACATTATCCTAAAGTTCTGTCATTTTGAGTGTTGGGGGAGTTATCATTTTAGTGGTTTTTGGGGGAGGCAGAGGTGAAGGAGTATATCAAAGCTGGAGATATAATGCATTAATATGCCCCAAGGCTTAGAGTAAGGAGCTATTTAATATTGACTAGAGTAGAAAAGTATAAATTATTTAATCTTGCAGTTTGTTTATGACAGATAGTGCCAGCTTCTTGGGCGTACGACCTTTGCAGCCGCCCAGGGCCCAGAACTTAGAGAGACTGCATGCTTAGTTTAATGCTCTGCTTTTGCCATCTTGAAATTCTTAATAATTCTTGAACAAGAGGCCCTGCATTTTCATTTTGTACTGGGCCTCACAAGTTATGTAGTTAACCACGAGACTAGATCATTTTGGGGTGAATGATTGTGAGAAAGTTACAAAAATAATACAAGCAAAAAGATATTAGGGACTGTAAATTCAATTTTGTTGGCATGAAAGGTTCATAGAGAAACAAAAGAGCTTTATAGAAGGAAAGTAAGAATATTGAAACTTGAACTCCAATAGCCCAGACTCACTTCTCTTTACACTCACCTGTTACCTATCCTTCCAAGTGCTAACTCATTAGTTCTAAAATCGTACTGAGTTTGTGAACCTGCAATTCATACCATCTAATCTATCTATATGCGTTTCAATCACTGGAATCTGATTTACATGGCTTGATCAAGGCTGCCATGCTAATATCTCAGGGGCTCCCAATTCATTTCATCATGAGCTAGTTATGCAAATGAAATCAAATGACACAGGAAGAGAAAGGGAAAAGGAGAAAGAATGCTAACAAGGCCTCAGTAACTTGTATTGCTTGTTTGCTGTACTCTTTCCTGTGATTTCCTACCCAAACAGCCTCCTGACTTCCTGATTCTCCAAGGTAATACCTTCGATGTCCTCACCTAATCTTCTAAGCATTCATTAGTGACTGCGCATGGTCAGAATTATCATTATGTGGATAAAATCCACAGTCAGAATGTATTCAACTACTACATAGGTTGCACACTAATGGAAAACACTGAAGAAGCAATAAATGGATAGGGCATGTTACACTTACATTGAAAATGACAGATATCACTCATTTTGATAAGAATTGAGCAGTATGGTTATGTCAGGGTCATTGTTCATTTGCAGTTCATTTTAAAATTTAAATGATTTCAAGTAGCTTGCATTAACTTCAAATAATTATTCTCAGTAATAGTAGCACAGTCTACAATAGATTCATGCAGATAATCATTTGCACAGTTAAATGACACAAACTCTGGCCCTTTTCTTGCTAGAAATAAATGGTGACAGTCCTTCTAAGAATGAATACTCCTTCAGATCGATTATAAAAACTAAACCTCATGAATTTGAGTGGATATAATAAGACAGTTAATTTTTTAAAATGATAATTTTAAACTTTGGAAATGTATAAAGAAGGGAATACATATCTCAGGCATTGTGGTAAAATGGAAAACCAACAAACTGGAGTCAGAAACCGGAGCTTATTAACGTTTTATATTAGCCGAGTCTATTAACTTCTCTGAGCCTTACTTTCCATTTGGATTAAAATGAAATGATACCGAAGATAGCAGTAGTGCAACAAAAAGATGCAGAACAATGCAGAGAAAATGGCCAGGAGGCATTTTCACAAAAGCTTCGTGGTAAGCTGGTCTAGCCTAGGAACTTGTGCCCTGCCTTACAGGCCCAGAAAACTATTTTAGTGAAGATGTAAAGAATGGCTCCTCTTAAAGTGACTGCAGACAGCCTCTTTATTATTTAGAGAACAATACAACCATTTAGATGATGGGACTCTCAATGCCCTTCTACCAGTTCATTTTCTTCTTATAAACTGACCTACAGAAATTTAAGTCATTATCAGAAGGTTCCTTGAAAGATAGGAACTCAGTCAGATCATAGGGAGTTCAATGAATTGAGAGTTAAGTGGAGGCAGGATAAAATGTCCTCACAATTCCACCTCACATTAGGGAGAGCCTTTCTGTGAGAATGGGTACTGAAGGCGATCAGTAGGGATGCTCCCCAATAATTTATAGTGGTCCCTATGTTTGCTCTGCAGTCATCTTATCCTTACTTTCAGGGCTTCCAAATTTTCTGAGTGATATAATGCTTCTTCAGATTGGGCCATATAGTTAATCAGATAAGGAGAGCCTGCCTATCTAAGGAACCTTTGATAAGAAGCCTCTGATAGATTTCATGTTGATAGAGTAGTGTATTAAGTATGGGTTCCTCTATTTGACTGTGAGCATTCAAATATTGGTTATACTACTCCACCTCTTAGCTCTCTTATCTGTTTGACCTTAGGCAAGTTAATTATCCTTCTAAATCTCAGTTTTGTTTTTTGTCTTTTTGCATTTAAATGGTGATAGTAGCAATGTAGTGTCTTTCAAAAAAGTACCTATTTCAGTGCCTGACCTCAAGTAAACAATAAATATTGTCTACTTTTATTATGTAAAAGCAAGCTTATATCCAAGTTTTGTCTTTAAGTAATGAAACAAATAAATACCTGCTTTAGTTTGTTAGGCTGCTTAAAGCAGATATCATGAAATGGGGTGGCTTAAGAATGGAAATTTATTAGCTTACAGTTTTGAGGCTGAGAAAAATGTCTGAATTCAAGGCATCATCAAGGTGATGATTTCTTTCCAAAGACTGGCTTCTGGTTATCCTTGGCTCCTCCGCCACGTGGTGGTGTCTGCTTGTCTCTCCCTTCTCTTCTGTGTTTTGTTGCTTTTAGGCTCTTGCTTCTGTGGCTTTTTCTCTTATCTGAATTTCGTTCTCTTGTAAAGGACTCCAGTAAGAGGATTAAGACTCACCCCAGGCTACTCCTTAACTAAAGGTCATATGATTTTCTGTAGTACTTACAACTCCAAACCACAACAATAACTTTACTCCTTTCCAGGTAGAAGTGTTTTGGCCAACATTCTTTCTTTCTTTGGAATTAGCATCTAGAATTGGAGTGTTGCAACTTGCCCTTGTAGTATCTATGGATCAGGTGGAGTTCAAACCCAGTTTCAGGATAGAATATGTTATTCAGGCCAGTCAGTCAATACACCTAAATGCCTGTGGCTAGAGTGGGTAGATATACCATGCTACAATAACGAGATGTGCAAATTGACTGAATCTCCATGAACTTAGAAATGGGAGGATGATCTAAGGCTGCAAAGCCACAATGTAGGCCTGAGAATGAAGCCAATGAAAGATAGAAGTGAATGTTGAACAGCATCTGAAGCCCTGGGTCAAGCCATGCCTGAAACTAGCAAAGCTTTTCACTTAGATAAATCTTTTTTTTTTCTTTTCTTAAAAGAGTTTGAATTGAATTTACTGTTACTTGAAAGCTAAAGCTTCATAACTGATTCAGCCAATGGCAAGCGCTGTTTACTTAGAAAATTGGTAAAAATGGAGTGAAATGTATAAATATGTGACACTTTCGCTATACGTTTTTATGCTGTGGTCATTTTAAAGTATAATCCTTTACAACAGGAAGTTATTTATTCAGTGAAGTGGAAGATATGTGATTTTATTGTTTCTTACACAGCAACTGCTGTGCTCTTGTTCTACTTCCTTGCCAGGAGACTATAGATATGCAAAGTTCCTGTAGCAAACATTGCAGCTTTGCCTCCTCCCTGCTTTGCTCTACTTGTGGCTCTCATATACCTAGTGATGATGGGTAGAAGACCATATGCAGAACTTGGGAGAATGAGCTTGACTCTTGAGTTTGAGAAAAAGCACAACCAACTGAGTAGCATTATGCATTTTTTAAAACAAGGTCTGGCTCAGTCCCTATTACATAAGGAGAGTGTATTGATGTTTAAATAAACAAACTTAAAACAAAACTTCTTTGGTATTACATATGACTCCTAAGAATTATTTTATGGTTTTGACTAAATCTATATGGAAATTTCAAATACTCATAGATGCTTATAAATAATATTAAGGGAATGTCCGTATATGTAAGTACATAAAATTTCTAGTATATTCATTTCTGGTCTCTTAAAGGAATTTCTAGAGGTTTTTCTTCTCTAATTGAAGGTGAGTTTTTTGTTTAATTGGTATACTTTTTAATCTATAGTGCTATCTTCTATGTTTTTGGTCTATAAAGGTGAAATAGTTCAAAAGCCAATGTGAATCTATGTAGTGGAATTTCATGGTTCATTTTCACTTTGCTATTCCAAAGTCCCAATTCACATGTTTTGGAGCAGGGTAATGGTTACAACCTAACAGCTTTCCCTTATAACAGCTAGTTGTTCAATAATTAAATATAAAATATACATATATATTCATTTCATCACTTTTATCTACAACATTACAAGAACTTTCTGTATGAACCCCAGTTAAACAAGGAAGGAATGAGAGGGAGGGAGGGAGGAAGAGAGGAAGGAAAAGAGAAGAAAGGGAGGAAATGGAATGCAAACAGATGCGTCTTTCTTAGAATTCGTTGCTCAGATGCAGGGTCACCGAGATTTCAAATCTGGAACATTAGTAACAGCACAAGATGAACGAAATACAAAATGGACATGACAAATTTGATTTATTCCAGGCCTAGATTCACCAAGCAAGGGATAGCTATTGTTATATGAAATTATAAATGCTACTATCACATGCTGGAGAAGATAAACAATCTCTTATTCACTTTGATTTTCCATGTCCAGATTTAAAGTGGAAAAATGCTTTCCATTTATGTGCATTTAAAGATTAAATCCTATGACCAGAGAAAAAAATAAAATCCCAAATGGAGTTTGATCTAAGTAGTGCTGCTAAACCTCCTCCTTATCATTCCAGTAGACATGATTCATTGCTTGGTTATGAGTCAAGACATTTGATCATTATCAGAATATTTATTTAGTTAGTTTTTGGTCAGACTGTTTTCTGACTTAGGGAAATCCAAGGTCATTTAAATGAGGTCACGATTTTAGTTGATCTCTGTGCCTGTTAAACAAATTTCCTTCTTCCAGTTCCTTTTTACTTTCAGCTGCCTTCCCTTGGGGAAATGCTTGCACATTCCCCAAGAAAATGGTAGGAGGGACTTGCTTATTAAAAGGTTAAGTTAGTGGATGAATCAGTAGTTAAATTATCCTCAAATATTTTATAGGTCTCTGAGGTATTAAAGTTCAGTGTGGATCTGTTTGACTGCTATTATCAATCTTTGGGAGCTAATTTACTTCATTAAAAAAAAAAGGAATTTCTTCTGGCCTATGCAAAATATACTTAAACTTTCATTGTTGACACTTCCTCTGGTAGAATAACCAATGTAATTATTGCGACTAGCCTTGGGTATGGCTAAATGGAATGAAAGTTCATAAAATAACCAGGACATTCTTCAAAAGTTAAAGCCTTTTAAAGAAAGTTTAAACTTCTCACTTAAAATGCTTGTAGGCACTACTCTCAGTTAATTAATCAATAATATTGTGTACATAGCTAATGAAGAAAAGAAACTCAAATAATCTATTTTAATTTAGGCATTTATAAAAATATCAACAGTAAAAAACCTCCTCAGACAAATATGTTTCAGTCATGAAATATGTGTAACTTGAACATTAGGCAATTATGGTATACATATGTCCCTTTTCCGCAGGGAGCTGGATGGAGTTGGCAAAATACATTGCCTTGGTTATGATTCTGGTGGTCAAAATGATAGCAGCAAAACTCTGATGAGTTTAAAAGCAGGAAGTGAAATTTACTGCTTGATACAGTCCAGAGAAATGTTGAAGAGCCAACCCAAAGGAAACGCATATGTGTCCGTATGTGTCTGGTGCCAGGTAGACTTGGAACCTGGAAACCAGATGTCATTAGTGTTCTCCCAACCTTTTATCTCTGTTCCTCTTTCTCACTTCAGGTTAGCTTTGTGCAGGAGTCAATGTTGGAAAAGAAACCACTCTCACTACTTTCGAGAGAAAAACATTTATTACACTTACCCAAAAGCCTGTGAACCATATGGAAGGCTATAAAAATAGAAACTAGGTGAAACTTCCAGAAACAACCTGCACAGGTACACTGCAGAGCTTCAACACCAAGGGAACTCTGGCCTCTGCCCTGATTGAGGAGATAGGAACAAAACAGGCAAGTCACCACTACTATTGCTGGCTCCAGAAACTTCCACCCCTTTCCCAGTCTGCACTAGTAAAACCCTTGCTGCATACCCTGCCTCTTTCCCAAAGAATTCAATTTTGAATTCATTTCTCTTACAAGTACACTGACTGGCAGAGCCCAAAGCCCATTCAGAGCAGAGCCCAAACGCATTTAGAACTCTAGCTGAAAAGAAGTCTAATCCTTGGCTTCAGCAATATTAAAAGGTACTCCAGAAGGATTGCAATGAGTAAAGCAATGTAGAGCTAATCCATAGGACAGTCAACAGTCATGGAATATGCATGGGAATTACCGTATTTGCATTTTGGAGAATCAACCATTGGAGTGAGAGCGACTCAATATTCTTTCAAATCTCAAGTTTTAAAATTCCTAGGACAGGGCCTAAGAATCAACCTCTTATTCATTGGCTCTGAGCTCTAGGCCCATGAGCTCAGGTCCACAGGAAGGGTCACCTTGTATAAAAAGCGTGTTCCTGTGATGGTGCTGCTGATAGGGACCACACTTGCTGGAAATGAAGTGCTGGGTCAACAGCCTCAGGTTTTCACTGTGTGAATGTTCGTACGGATGTGTGTATCCTTCTATATGCACACGGACACCTGATAATCTAGATGAAGATATACTGTATTAAATAGTAAATGCCAAGTCTGTGATAGTATTGTTAAAAAAATTTGGAGTTCAGAGTTGGTATAAAGGGTACAGAGAGAATGTTAGCTGCAACTTGGCCTTCAAGTTTCATATTACCAGGCAAGGATCAGAATATAAGCAAAGTTACAATTTGGGAACCTGAACAAATATTTTCCAGAGACAGAGAAGAGTGGGAGAAATTTTGGAAAAGAAAACCTACAGCCAGATTTCACTAGCCCTTGCATTACTAGAAGAACTTGTTAGATATTCTAAGTAATGTATTGTTCTTGATGGTTAATCTGGGAGTTTGTATGAAAGAAAAGTATGAAAGAGAACACATGCAGAAGGACCAGAATAGAGAATAATGCTAATATTCTACTGAAGAATTGATGCAACTGAACTAGGATGGTGGAAAGAACAATATAAAGATGAGACAAATGTACTATGGTGATACTTATGGGGAAAAAAAGCTTCAAAATGATACCATTTTTTATTTATGTCACATTTTGGAAAATGTATAAAACTACTTGAAATAATAATAAAATGATACATTTGAATTTGGGAAGCCACAGAGAGTTAGATAAACCTAATTTTCCAAAGCAAAATTATTGAAATTAAATTATTGAACAGAAGCTAACAGAGCTTCCAGTTAGAGAAAGCATGAGTTGCTAGAAATTGGTTAGATAATCAGTATTCCAATGTTCCATTGCCAAGAAAAGCAGGCTGAGAAGATGCATGAAATATCATACTTTGTGACAAAGTATTTCACCTAACATCTGAAGGAAGATATGAAAGGTTCACAGTTTCCTAGAGAGAAAAAGGTTAAACTAATTAAATAAGGAAGGCACAGAAGTTAAAACAATGCTCTAAAAATCTTGGCAATCGCTCCCCATTACATCTTTTCCCGTTCTGCCCTAAATGGACCCACTTGAAGATGCTTTCACCCTCACTTAAGTCACATATGTATTTTTTCCCCTCCAGGAGAATTGATCCATTGCTATTCACTATCTCTCTGGTTTTGTATGTTTTAGGGAGAGTTTGATAGGCAAGAACTAGAGATGGCAAGCAGAGAAACAATTCTCTTTTTTTGCTTGGCTAGCTTAAGTTTACCTTCCTGATTATAGGAATTGAAATTCTGAATGATTTTTAACAGTCATTTTAATTGTATTTTACCACTCCTGCTAAACTAGAGTATCAATTCAAAATAAGAGGATTTGTAACAGCCATGTTTCTGTTTTCTTAGAAGGATACACACGAACAATCAATACACAGTAATGAAATGGAACATTTGAGTCGTGGATTTTTCAGATTAAATTTCACTGGGAGTAAACACAAGAAAAGTTTTCTATCCGAGCCTTCTCTCTAAACCAGGCATAGTAGTATACTATATAGCAATCTTTCTAAATTCCCATGAGTTAAGACAGACTTTGGCATGCTTTCAACATGTTGTTCTCCAAGTTAATTCTATAGCTATATTCTATGTCATTCACTTGACCTTTATTGGAAATTGTGCTTTATTCCAAGTTTGATTATTTCCAATTTGAAATTTTTAAGAACTTGATTAGTTTTATCCCATTCCTTAAAAGAGTATCTGGGAAAGTCACATGTCAATCTTTTCCATATTACCCCATAAGAAAATATGCCTGATAGCTAAAGCTTTTCAATAAAGGATTGAGTCACATTTATGTGAAATGTCAATTAGTGCCTATAAAACAGTAGTCCCATATGCTTATGTTTTACTACTTTAAAGCATTCAGTGATAATGAATGGCCCTTTATTTGTGCCAAAAGCTATTCTTTTTCTTTGTTTCCCCCCAAACAAAAAGAAATATAATCATGGCCTACATTATTAAATGTAATTCAACAACTGAAAGGATAAGTCTAATTTTTTTCTTTTACTTTTGCTTGTTTAAAATATAAATTGGAAGAGGCTTATAGCCTCTCTTTCAATGGGCCTTGCTTATTCTCAGTGCAACCTTGAAGTAAATTTATTGTTTTCATTTATATTTGAGGTCAGATGAAAGATAAGTTAGGATCTATTGCACAGGCTGTAATAACCAATAAAATATTTCACCATAATCTGGGGAATACTTAGCACATAATCAGAAATAGTGTGAAACATAGCTTCTTTCAGAGGTTACCATTCTGCACTGTATATATATGTCCTATATTAGAAAATAACATATTTTTATATGCCCAGTTAAAGGTCAAATGGTACAAGATAGTAGTACGATAAAACAGTTTAGAAATTCCATTAGCTGGGTTGCCTGGCAAGTTGGATAACAGCAACACTTTAATGAATAATATTAATTAAATGAATATTTATGTTAAAAATAACACTTTCACTAATCCTCATCACATATAAATATTTTAGACAAAAATGTCTATAATGAATGAAGCAAAATCAATGGCTATTTTCCTCCAACCCAATACTATTTTAACATTACTCTGTAGCTTAAGGATCATCTAATAAAATAAATTTCATTTTATTAAAAAAATTCTGATCCTTAAAATCATGATTTGCTATATATTTTATTACAATAAAATTCACTGATTTAAGTTGTAGAATTTTTTTAACAAATGTATACGTGGTGTAACTATGATCATAATTGTGAAATAAATATTTTCATTGACCCAAAAGTTTCCTTCTGCTCTTATACAGTCAATCCTCTCTTCTCATTTCCTATTCCTGGCATCCACTTACTTTATGGCCTTAGAATTTCATGTTTCTTAGAATGTCATATATAAATAGAATCATACATTTTGTTCCTGGCTTCATTTAATTAACATGATGCTTTTAGATTTATTCATGCTGTTGTGTGTGTCAGTATCTGTGGTTCCCTCCCCCCACTCCTTTTTTCCCCTGGAGTGGTATTCTGTTATAGGGGCATATGTTTTCGTTTCAATGTTGATAGCAGTGATGAAGCAGACATTATTGCTTTTTTTTTCCTGATCTTAGTACAATTTTAGCTGTAGATGTTTACATATCCTTTATTAAGTTGAAGAAATTTCCTTGTATTTATACTGTGCCAAGAATTTTCATCATGAGTGGATGTTTAATTTTGAAAAATGCTTTTTCTGTCAATGAGATAATAAGAATAAATATTTTCTTTGTTCTTTTGATAAGGTGAACTACATTCATTCCCAGCATAAACCCTACTTGGTTATGTTTTTGTATTCTTTTTATATATTGCTGGATTTCATTTGCTAAAAAATTGTAAATGATTTTTATGTCTATGCTCATGAAGGATATTTGTCTGCAATTTTTCTTTATTGTTATATCTTTGGTTTTGTTATCAGGGTAATGCTGGTATTCAGATTTTAATTTGGACTATAACAATTATTCTTTGGATTTCCTAAGTTCCATTTTTATTTCCTTATTGAACATAGGTGGAGTAGAAAGAAGTGACCTCCTCTTCTAGGTTATGGAAGAATTTGTGAAAAATTGATATTTCTAGTCTTGTGCAAATTATTTTAATTAATAAGTAAATTTCTGGAGTGAGCTTTTGAAGTTTGTGCTTGCAAAGAATTTTTTTTTTAAGATTTATTTATTTATTTATTTCACCTTCCCCCCAGTTGTCTCCTCTCTGTGTCCATTCACTGTGTGTTCTTCTGTGCCCGCTTGCATTCTTGTCAATGGCCCTGGGAATCTGTGTCTCTTTGTTGTGTCATCTTGCTGCGTCAGCTCTCCATGTGTGCGGTGCCACTCCTGGACAGGCTGCACATTTTTTCGCATGGGGCGGCTCTCATTATGGGGCACACTCCTTGTGTGTGTGGCTCCCCTATGCAGGGGACACCCCTGTGTGGCTCGGCAGTCTTTGCACACATCAGCACAGCATGTGTGCCAGCTCACCACATAGGTCAGGAGGCCCTGGGTTTGAACCCTGGACCTCTCATGTGGTAGGTGGACACTATTAGTTGAGCCAAATCTGCTTCCCTGCTTGCAAAGAATTTGACCATTTTATCTAAGTTGTAGAAGCTATTGGCATAAAGTGGTCTATACCGTTCCTTATATATCTGTGGATTCTGTCTCTCTGTCCCTCTTTTATTTTTAATATTGGCAATTTGTATCTTCTCATTTTTTGTTTTAATCAGTCAGGCTGATGGTTTTTAAATTTTGTCTGTCTTTCAATGAACCAGCTTTTGATTTCATTGATTTTCTTTATTGTCCTTACTGTTTTCTACTTCATTGTTTTTTGCTTTTATCCTTATTATGTCTTTTGTTTTGTTAACTGTGTTTAATTTGTTCTTTTGCCTGGCTTAATTCTCCTGTTTGCCTTAAGCTTTTTAGTTGGAAATTTAAATTATTAATTGAGACTTTCCATTGGCTCTAGGGTAATTCATGCTATAAAATTTCCATTACACACAGTTTTTGCTACATTCCACAAATTCTGATATGTTATATTTTCATTTTTGTTTATTTTAAAATATATTATTTCACTATCTTCTTTGACCAATGAGTTATTTGGAATGTGTTATTTGATTTCCAAATATTTGGTTCCAAAGATATCTTTGTTATTGATTTCTCATTTAACTCCCTTATGGACAGAAAATATATTTTCTTTGTTTTTAATCTTTTTAAATGTGTTAAGACTTGTTTGATGAGCCAGAATATGGTCTATTTTGGTAAAGATGTTCTGTGTCCTTGAAAGGAATGTGTATTCTTCTTTAGTTGAATGCAGTGTTCTAAGATGACATTAGTGCTCTTTTAGTCTTTCATATGCTTAGCGATTTCCTACCTACTTTTCCATCAGTTACTAAGAGTAGTGAAATTTCCAAATATCATGGTACGAATTTTTGATTTGCACATTTTTCCTCGAATCCTATCAATTTCTGCTTCATTTATTTTGAGGTGCTGATATTAGGAGTGTGTGTGTGTATTTAAGAGTAGGAGTGCTGTGTCCTCTTGATTAATGGATGGTTTATCATTATTAAATGCCCCTAGTTATTCCTGAAAATGTTCCTTGCTCAGAACTCTATTTTTCTCAATGATCCATTTCTATGCTTTTAATATACTTATGTCCTTACAGTAGATTTCTTGAAGCAGAATCATCTGGATCTTGCTACTGCACCTATTTCATAATCTCTTTCTTTTATAGGAGTGTTTAGACCATTTACAATTAATATAATTTTCTACAGTTTGGATTTAAAATTTCTATCTGGTCATAGTTTTTTCCCCCTTATCTATTTTCATTCTTTCCCCCCTCTTTTCCTGCTTTCTTTTGGATTAAATATTTTTATGATTCCAACTTCATCTAATTGATTGGCTACTAGCTCCATATCTTCTTATTGTTTTAATGACATAAAATATACATATTTCCATAGTATTACTCTCCATAAGGTGTCTATCTTCTTGTGGATGAATTAGTGTGACAATTTGAAGCTGGGTGGACCCCAGAAGATTATGTCTTGAGAAGTAATCCATTCCTGTGAATGTAAACAAATTGTATGTGGAATCTTTTTAAATTGCCTCAATTAAAGGCCTTTGATAAATTCCATGATCCAGGGTGGGTATTAATCCTCTTACTGGAATTCTTTGTAAATGAGGGAACAAAAAGCTACAGACATAGGAAAAAACAAACAAACAACAGAGACAGAAAGGAACCCACTAAGCAAAGAGACTACCATGACAGCTTGAACCTGGAAGCAATGCAGGCTAGAGCTGAAGGCAGGGACTTGGCAGAGCCACTTTTGTGCCCTGCCATGAGGCAAGAATCCAGGATTGCTGGCAGCCAAACTTCAGGGAGAAAGTTTTGCCTGAAAACTTGATTTGGACATTTTTCTCAGCCTCATAACTCTAAGTTTATAAGTTAATAAATCCCATTGTAAAAGCCAACTCATTTCTGGTATTTTGCATTGGCAGCCTTTAGCAAACTAGAAGAAACAGGTATATAAATAAATAATCTTAATGAAATATGAAAATTTCTATAATAGCTCAACTCTGCACAGGGAATACTGCAGAGAAACATGGACAGGGAAAATAATGTCCCAGGCAAATCAAGGAAGGTTTCACATTGAATGCTATAGACAATAGAACTAGGTCCTTCAAGATATGAATGATAATTCAACATGATGTCAGGAGTAGAATGGGAATCCTAGAGTAAAATGTATGTGTTTTAAAGCATTAGCAAAAGAAAATTATAAAAATGTATCTATTTTCCAACTACAACTATCTTAAAAACACTTTTGATCCTGGATAAGAATAAGAAGAAATTAGATATTAATTGGGATTGTGGGTATGTAGGCAAGTATCTTATTTTATTGTTGTGTAATGCTGGTTTTTCATTTTTAAAACTTTATTTTAGAAGAATTTTGGATTAATTTATTAATTTTAGAAGAGTTACATCAAAAATACAGGGATTCCCATGTAATCCACCTCCCCCCTTCACATTTTCCCTTATAAATAACATCTTATATCTGTGTGGTGCATTTGTTACAATTAATGAACAAACATTGAAGCACTGCTACAGCTTACAGTACGGTTTATACTTCACACTGAATATTTTATAGGTTTTGATGAAAAAATACAATGGCCTGTATCTGTCATTGCAATATCATGCAAAACTATTTCCATGCCCCCAAAATGCCTTATGTTCACCCACTTTTCCTCCCCCCCCGCCCCCAGAACCTCTGGCAACCACTATCTTTATATCAATGTTACAAGTTACTCTGATACTACAATAATAATTTGACTCTGGTCCATGGTTGCTTTTCCCCCTTACACTTGCTCATTCCTGAATCTTGAGGACTTTGGGATGGTGTATTAGTCAGTCAAAAAGGTGTGGATGCCAAGTACCAGAAATTTGTTGACTTTCATAAAGAGTTTTTATTTGGGGTAAAAGCTTACAGTTACAAGGCTCTAAAGAGTCCAACTCAAGGTTGATTTCTCACCCAGAAATAGTTGCCACGTGTTGAAGCAAGATGGCAGGAGATATCTGCCTGGTCTGTCCTTCCTTCTTCCTCTTAAGGCTCCATAGGCCAAGATTCTTCTGATCTCAGTTGTAGGCTGGCATAGGGCTCAGCTGCTTTATTCTCTGCAGCTGCAAACTATCAGGTGAATAGTTCATCTCTCTTCCTGCAGCTGTAGGATCAAATTTCTCTACTCTTCTGTGTCTATAGAGTTCCCTTCCTCTGTGTATGTTCTTCTGTGTGTCTTCTTGAGTGAGTGTGACGGCTTGCTCGGTCGGTAGAGGTGGGGTCTGGCTGCGGACGAGGGGTCGGTCCCACTTGGGACAAGGGGTCGGTCCCGCTTGGGACGAGGGGTCGGTCCCACTTGGGACGAGGGGTCGGTCCGGCAGCAGACGAGGGGTCGGTCTCACAGGGGTTGCGCGGTTCGGCTGACGGGGTCGCCCGGCGAAGCCGGCGACAAGGGGGTCGCCCAGAGAAGCAGGCGACGAACTGGGGACAAGGGAGGCCAGGCCCTTGTCGGGGGCTCTCAGGACTGGAGGGCGCACGGCAGAAGAACTACCGCGGAGACAAGGTAAACACGCAAGTCCACTTTATTGAGGGAGAGGCAACAGTTTTATAGGGGCTGGGGAAGGCTGATTGGTTGAAGCCACGCCCTGTTCTGATTGGTTGCCGGAGAAAGGTCAGTGGGAGGTACTGGACAGGGGAGGGGTGGTGATTAGGGATTGGCTGTTGCTGTTGCTGGAGGAAGTGGCAGGGTTTAGTGATTGGTGGCTGCTGTTGCTGGGGTAGAGGGCAGACTTGAGTTTCCCGCCCACACCTGGCTGTTGCTGCTGTTGAGGGGAGGGAAAAGGGCAGACTGAATTTTTCCTCCCTGCGCCTACGCAGGGAGAAAGAAGAAGAAGGGTGCCGCCCCACAAGGCATCGTGTGGCGCCATCTGGGAGGAGGGGCAGCCGCGGAAGCATGGCTGCCGAGAAGGGGAGGCCCGAGGGCACTCTGCGCCCATGCCGAGCTTCCTTCAGGGGTGGCGGTGGGTCCGACCAACCACCCTATTATGGGGGCAGCAGTTTGGAATAGGCCTACCACGGCCACCACCCCTCGCCAGGCCAGCAAACCACACTTCAGCCCGAGGGGTGACCGCATTTCCCCCTTCTTTTCAAATAAGGGCCAGGATGGCAGCAGTAACAAGTAGCCGAGGCCCAAGGGCAGTAAGCAAATGAGGGAAGTGGGCTGAAGGGGGAGGTGGGTATGACGGGGATACAAATGTACAATTAGGGGGGCGGTATCTTGCCGTTGCAAACAAGGGTGGCCAATGTCCAATTCTCGTTGATCTCGGCGGCTATAAGGTCCATCTGCTGTTAAAAGTCCAGAATGACATATATATTTTTAATGTAATATTATTACAAAGTCAATAAAAAATAAAAAAATTAAAAAAAAAAAAAAAAAAAAAAAAAAGTCCAGAATGACAGCGCGTTACAGGTAGTTGATCTCTTCTTGGTGGCGAAGAGCGGTAGAGGCAGACTGTGTGATGGTCTGGAGGATTGCAGCTGTGAGGACAAGTCGCGTCAGGGCACCAGCAGCGGTGGTGGCGGCAGCATTGGGAGTGGTGGTGAGACGTAGGCGAGGACAACAAGAAGGCCAAAGTCTCCACGGGCACGAGAGAGGCCGATGTCAACGGGGCGGGTCGACATGGGGCAGCCAATCTGCAACGCAATGGGGGTTCAAGCAAAAAAAAAGGAGGGGGGCGGGGGACGAGAAAGGACGCTTTGGATGGCTGAGAAGAGGAGTGAGGTCGAGACAGGAGGAAGCTCCGCAGAAGTATGAGGAGGCAAAAGCAGAAACGTTATTAGATGCTAGAACGTTATTAGATGCTAGAAAGCAGGCCGCGGGCCGGGTAAAGTGGGTTGCGGGCCGTTCAGTGGGGCTGGAGCTGCTTGAGCGCGATGGTGGCATGGGGGGCCGCGGTTACAGAAGATTTGGGGCACCTGCGGGAAGAGTGAGCAGGAAGAGATTGGGTAGGAGGAGGCCGAGAAGATGAAGTGGGGGGGGTGTCCTCGGCAGTGGTGAGTCGCTGATAGTTGCCAGAGAGCGAGTGTCCAATTGAAGGGCTGGTGAGAGGGGTTAGCTTGGCCAGAGGTGGTGAGGGAGAGCATAAGGAGAAGGAGAGAGACTATGTTAATTGGCTCGCCAGCATGGCGAAGGTTGCGGCGTCTGCACTGACGGTAGAGTGCGAGACGCGCTGCCGCCGCTGCTATTTATTTGTGGTTTCCGCCCCTCTCGGCGCCTTTGCAGCTTTTCTCCGGGTATCGGGGGGTACGTGGGAGCAGAGCGAGGCCGAGTGTGGCCGGTACGGGCTGGCTGCAGCTGCAGCCGAGCCCCAGCTGCCTTCCGCGCTCCCTCGCGCGTGGTTGGGACCAGGGTGCCCCAGCGGCCTCGAGCCGCCCCACCAGTTCCCTGCACCCTCCCTTAGGCTTCCGCCTCCCTCGCAGCACTTTGAGCTGCCCGGGCCCAGGCGGCGGGAGGAATACGGGTCCAAAAATAGGCTAGAGGGGGCCGCGCGTGCGGCAGCTTGCCACGGATCGGATGGAGGGGGCTGCCAGGGGGAGACGGAGCCGGGGAGGGCCACTGGCGCGGAGGGCATGAGAGGAGCCATTGCCCATGCGGTGTTACAAAATGGCTGCGGGCCATCCCCAGCAGTACTACAAAATGGTGGCAGGCCACAAAATGGCCGTGGGCTACAAGATGGCCGTGGACCGCCCTGCGCGGAGGGGTAAAATGGCGGGAAGGGAGCTTCCGGCCCACCCAGGCAGGAAGTCGTCGGGGAGAGGGAGAGGCAAAGGGACCTCCCCTTTTCGAGCGAGGAAGAAGGCGGAAGTCCGCCATCTTCACCGGCACTCGGCACTGCAAGATTACACTGTTTAGGGGGACAATTTTCGAGCGCATTATTAAGGTGCTTGGCAAGCGACTCAGAGTCGGAGTCGGAGCCGGCATCAGGATCCCGATCAGGATCCCGGTTAAAGTCGCCGTCCTGTGAATCACGGCGGCGGCGGTGGTGCAGCCGGGGGAAGCCAATGGTAGGGGCGCCTTGAAGGCAGGAGTGGATGGTAAAAAGCGCCAGTAATAAGCCAGGGGGGAATCTTTTACCTTCCTGCTCCACAGCAGAAGTGACCCTATCTATAAGGCGAGTGTAGGTATCCGGGTCACAGAGCTGACAGGTGGTAAGCCACAGATTAAAGGGGAGAAGAAGGTCCCAATATACTTGGAGCTGTTTCAAAGAGATCTTACACCGGTGAGTGTCTAGGAGACCTGCGAGGGCCCGAACTTGCGGGGCTTGCTTAGCAGAAAGGATGTTACCCATTGCTAATGGCCTTTTGGAGCCAATAAGAAAAGGGGCCCTTACCTTGAGAGCGCGGCAATGGGAGCCGAGGTGCGCGGTGAGACGAGGGGTCGGAGCCGATGGGACTCCGACAGTGGTCGTGGGCCAAAGGAAGGCCCCGATGAGGGGAAGGCAGAACGACGAGCAGTGGAGCAAGGCAAAGGGGAGCAAGCGCGGAGGGGAGGAGGCAGAGGTGAAGGCAGGGGTGGAGGTGCTCAGGCATGCGCTCCTAAGAGTTTTATTGGCGCCTCTTAATCATAGCAGGTCGGTATAAGCCCCCGACATGGAAGGAGAAAGCCATCCAGCGATTCTCCCAGACCGCCATGGATCGTATGAGGTCACCAAGTTTCAGGAGCAGCAATGCAGAGCGAAAAGATAGGGGTGAGAAGAGAGGAGGGTGTAGGGCTGTGGTAGGGTTACTTCAGACGTGCAAGCATGCGCTCCCGAGAAATCCAAGGCTCCTCTTAATCATAGCGGGTCGGTATAAGCCCCCGACATGGAAGGAGAAAGCCATCCAGTGATTCTCCCAGACCGCCGTGGATCATATGAGGTAGCCAAGGCTCAGGTAGCAGCAATGTTGCACGAGAGAAGCCCCACGGTGAGAAGAGAGGAGGGGGGGGCCACCAGGTTAGGGAGTGAGGCTGTGGTGGGGTTGCCTTGCCCCACGTTGTGCTGTGGTGGGGTTGCTTTGCCCCACGTTGGGCACCAGCTGCGACGGCTTGCTCGGTCAGTAGAGGTGGGGTCTGGCTGCGGACGAGGGGTCGGTCCCACTTGGGACGAGGGGTTGGTCCCGCTTGGGACGAGGGGTTGGTCCCACTTGGGACGAGGGGTCGGTCCGGCAGCAGACAAGGGGTCGGTCTCACAGGGGTTGCGCAGTTCGGCTGACGGGGTCGCCCGGCGAAGCCGGCGACAAGGGGGTCGCCCAGAGAAGCAGGCGATGAACTGGGGACAAGGGAGGCCAGGCCCTTGTCGGGGGCTCTCAGGACTGGAGGGCGCATGGCAGAAGAACTACCGCGGAGACAAGGTAAACACGCAAGTCCACTTTATTGAGGGAGAGGCAACAGTTTTATAGGGGCTGGGGAAGGCTGATTGGTTGAAGCCACGCCCTGTTCTGATTGGTTGCCGGAGAAAGGTCAGTGGGAGGTACTGGACAGGGGAGGGGTGGTGATTAGGGATTGGCTGTTGCTGTTGCTGGAGGAAGTGGCAGGGTTTAGTGATTGGTGGCTGCTGTTGCTGGGGTAGAGTGCAGACTTGAGTTTCCCGCCCACACCTGGCTGTTGCTGCTTTTGAGGGGAGGGAAAAGGGCAGACTGAATTTTTCCTCCCTGCGCCTACGCAGGGAGAAAGAAGAAGAAGGGTGCCGCCCCACAAGGCATCGTGTGGCGCCATCTGGGAGGAGGGGCAGCCGCGGAAGCATGGCTGCCGAGAAGGGGAGGCCCGAGGGCACTCTGCGCCCATGCTGAGCTTCCTTCAGGGGTGGCGGTGGGCCCGACCAACCACCCTATTATGGGGGCAGTGGTGTGGAATAGGCCTACCGCGGCCACCGCCCCTCGCCAGGCCAGCAAACCACACTTCAGCCCGAGGGGTGACCGCAAGTGAGTGTCCATTTATATAGCTCACCGAGGGGGCAGGGAATCAACCCTGAGTTATACCCTAGTGACAGAGTCAAATCAAAGCCCTAATCTTAACATAATTTAAATCAAAGATATCTCAGTTGAATCTAATATGATCAAAGGGGATCATGTCCAGAGAAAGAGAACAGTTTACAAACATAATTTCTCCTTTTGGAATTCATGAATACTCTCAAACTGCCACAGATTGTGATATTCACTCTGCTTCAGATTAAGAGGGGGCTTAGATTTTATGGGGCAGATGTAAGGAACTGTTTTGCCTGCAGCTGTAGACATTCTTTGCTTTTTGGGATTGGGTTTGTCCATCTTCATAATTTTGTTATTTGTTCTGGATGAGTCTGATGAACTGGAGAGTAAATGTTGGCTGCAACTCTGCTGAAATTCAGGGCTCAACTGGCATATGACTAGATCAAAGATTTAAGTCTCTGGGACACATATTTTATGGGTATAGTATTAATTATAGAGTCAAATAAAAGAAGTAGAAGAATCATGTGTAGGAAAATTAAAAATGAGACTAGCTCTCTTACAGAGGGAAATAGGTTATCATATATTCCAAGGTAAGGCTCACCAATGTAGTGCAGATTTTATGAGGTTGTTACTTTTCCTATAATGTATGGATGTCTCTAGAGCCTGTGGGAGCACCCCTGTTTGAGGTTTGTTTACTGCGGAGTTAGTGAGATCTGCCTGAGATGTACATGAGTGGAACCTCTGTAAAACTCTTTTGTGTTTAAGGTTTCCCTTGGTCAAGGTCTTTTTCCAAATGCATCACTGGCTGGCACTAGGTATTACTTTGTGCCAGGGAGGCTCATTCCTGTAAATCATGTCCCACTCTGGGGGGATGGCAGTGAGTTTATTTGCTGAGTTTGGCTTACAGAGAGGCCACATTTGAATAACGAGGTTTTATGGAGGTAACTCTTAGGCAACAGCTATTATTAGGCTAGGTTTAGATTTTGCAAGAATAAGGCTCATAATTCAAACAATTAAAATTGAGGGCTTGGTGTATTGGTTCATTTTCTTACATTAAGTACTGCCTATGTATTCTAGAGATTCGGGTCTCCACCTACTGAGATAACACCCTCTAACAACAAAACACATTCATATTCTATAGAGACATGCCCCAGGTGCACCCTTCCCCACATATTCCCCCACCACCACCACCAAACCTGCATCAGTGACATTCCCCTGCCATAGTTTCCAAAAGAACACTCCTACAATTGTAGTCTCAACCAGTCCACAACCTTCCCAGAATTCTCCTACTCATTCCTCCAGTCCTCCCACCAGCTCTGTGGAGAGCCCAACCCATACACCCCCTTCAACCCTGCTCACATTCACCCTCCAGCACCATTGACTGTCGACTCCACTTGCATCACTGTACCACTGTCACACCCATCTACTGCCAAACCTCCCCATCCACCTTATCATAGATTCTATCCATGATAGAATTGGCTTACTACTCTCTACCCCCTTTCTGTCTCCAAGTAACCTATCTTTCAGACTCTACCTGTCTGAGTCTGTTCAATATCCTTTGTTCATATCAGTGAGATAGTGCAATATTTGTCCTTTAATGCCTGGCTTACTTCACATAACATAAGGTGTTCAAGATTCATCCATGTTGTCACATGTGTCAATACTTCATTCCTTCTTGCAGCTGAGTAATATTCCATCATATGTATGAACCACATTTTGTTTATCCATTCATTTCTTGATGGATACATGGGTTGCTTCCTACTTTTGTCATATTTGAATAATGTTGCAATGAACATTGGTGTGCCTATACCTATTTGCGGCCCTGCTTTCAATTCTTCTGGGTATATTCCCAGTAGTGGAATTGCCAGATCACATGATAATTCTATACTTAGTTTCCTGAAGAACTGCCAAACCGTCCCCCACAGTGGCTGCACCATTCTTCATTCTCACCTGCAGTGGATGAGTGTTCCTATTCCTCCACATCTCCAACACTTGTAGTTTTCCATTTTATAAATAGCATCCAGTCTAATAGGTGTAAGATGATATCTCATTGTAGTTTTGATACACATTTCCCTACCAGCTTGTGATGTTGATTATCTTTTCAAGTACTTTTTAGCCATTTGTATTTCCTCTTTGGAAAAGTGTCTATTCAACTCTCTTGCCCATTTTTTAAAATGTGTTGTCTTTTTATTTTTAGATGTAAGAATTCTTTATGTATGCTGAATATTAGGCCTTTATCATATAAGTAGATCCCAAATTATTTCTCCCATTGAATAGGCTGCCTTTCCACCTTCTTGACAAACTCCTTTGAAGCACAAAATTTTTAATTTTGAGGAGGTCCTGTTTATCTATTTTTTCTTTCACTGCTTATGCTTTGGCTGTAAAGTTTATGAAATCATCTCCTACTCCAAGATCTTAAAGCTGCTTCCCTACATTTCTTCTAGGACCTTTATGGTCTTGGCTCTTATATTTAGGTCTTTTATCCATCTTTAGTTAATTATGAATAGGGTGTGAAATGGTGATCCTCTTTTATTCTTTTGGACATGGATCCCCAATTCTCTAAGCATCATTTGTTATAAAGACTATTCTGTCGCAGTTGAGTGGGCTTGGCGGCCTTGCGAAATATCAGTTGACTATATGCATTAAGGCTCTTTAAATGCATGTTGTGTAATTGAAGAAGAATTTTTAAAAAATTAGATTATGCTATGTTGAGGTAATGACAAGTAGCTTGAAGCGGTCAGAATTCAAGAACAAAACAGAAACAAAAAGTTTTCTGTGAGATGGGAGATGTGTTTCACGAAGGAAGAAATGGGGAGATTTGTCAGTTCACAAAGGGCATTGTGGTTCATGCTTTATCCTGATGATAAAAGGAATCACTGAAGGATTTCAGGGAGTGAATGATAAGATAACAGGAAATTTTTCAAAACCACTTTAGCAGGAAAGCAGAAGTTTTAAGGCAGAGAGAAGGAATTAAGCATCTAGAAATTCATTTAATTTTGCTGAAAGTCAATGAAAATCTAAATGGGAGGTAGTGTATTCAGAGAGAGGGAGAGGGAGACAGAATTCAGGGAAAGATTTCTGAAGAAAATACAATAGAATTGGTTACCTTTTTTTAGGTGAATATTAGGGAGGACGATTCCAAAAAATTTAAGCTTGGTGAAAAATTGCATTAGAAATCATGCTATAAAAACATGGGAGGATCCTGACTGGCAGATAGGTAGATGCTTTGCTAGTTTTTAAATGTGATGTTTGAGCTTCCTAATGAACTAGGTGCGTTTCAGGAGATATCTGGAAATAGACCTGTAGGGCGTAGCATTAAATCTTGGGAATTGGTGAAATTTTTCAAAGAGGGAGAGGAGGGTTAAGGTAGTAATCTGGAGAATAGGATAGAGAAAAAATGAAAAGAAGTGGCTTAGGCAGAAGATATAAATCTACGCAAAACTTGGCCAGATCATGGTGTTTATCTTGTAAGTTAGCTGGTTCTGCTTAATGAAAAGCAAAAATTTACCTAATTTATCTCATGTTCTTTTTGACCCAGATGAAATAAAATGAGAAATCCTGGGCTTACATTTCTGGAATCATTTCCAGTGTGAAATGGTTTCAAAGAGGGGTTTTTTTTCCCCCATTTCTAATTACAGGGCATGATAAAATACAATTTTCTCTAAATTAAACCTATTTATCTTGATTCCCAAGTCCTCTTCTCTCCCACCTACCCCACCTAAAAAACAAAACAAAATAAAACAAAAAAAACACCAGACAAGTTTATAACAAAAGTAGTATGAACTGGAGGATTTTGCTTGTTTGGGGATTGAATGGTTTAATTGTATAGGCATCATCGAGTTTCAGAATTCATGATTGTTGTGACTTCTTTTTTTTCAAAGCCCTGTTACAGAACCTAAATTCATTCTCATATCTAATGATCTCCATTACCACAACAGCATTTTTGAAAGTGCTAGAGTCAAGAGCACATTGATCTTTCATAGTAGAAGCAATTTCCTGTTTTCAAAATCTTATAAAGAGATTTTTAAAAAAAACCACCACACAAATCTAATATATCCACAGCGGAGGTTACAGAGTTGGATAAATGCAAATAAACGGATGTTTAAGTTGTTGTAACCTTCTTTAGCATTCTATTGTTAATTTGCCAGCAGAGTTCTTCTCAAGTAGAGGAGGAAGAGGATCTGGGTATAAATAGTTGTATTTCCTAAAATATGTGGCAGAAAGCTGAAATTGATACATAGTTTATAGTCATTTGGAAAGGAAGCCCCTTTCTTTTTATAGCACCAACTATCCTAGAGATTAATTTTGATTTCAAATTATGTGAAAGAGAAATTTATTTCTATGGGCCTACTTTCTAATGTTATGTGTTATGACCAATACACATACCATCGAGACAATTTTCCCCCAAATAGGAGACATTTATTATTATTTACTTATTGAAAAACTCTTGATATCCTAAATCCTTAAGTGATATCTTATATTTTCAAGTTTGAAGTTCTCCTTTTAGAAATTCAGCAACTTCCCAACCTCTACCCAGAATAATTTAGCTACGATCACATTAGAAATGGTAAAGCATATCATTTGTACTTCATCACATGCTTTCCAATTAACCATGAAAGAAAATGAGGAGTCATGTTTCTACTAACCTTTTACAATGTTTACCTACAGCCCCCCACTCCCACTGCCACAATTTTTTTCCAGTGTGGCCATCAGCCTTCCTAAGGCCTTTTCCACGTAAGCACTGGCTAATTAAATTGTTTTCTTCAGAGTCTTCCATCTTCCTTCCAATCTGTTCATTCTATCTAACATACCACTGTTTGATTGAAAGTCCTAAAAAATATTGCTCATAATTTTATGAGAAAAACGTGGTCCACTTTCATGTGTTTTGTATCCAGAATCTCAGATAGAGAAGATACTAAACCAGCCCATGACTAACATGTTAAGATGATTATTGATAATCCAAGGTGTAATGGGTTTCCTTTGTAACCTTTCATTTTTCATTCAAACTTTTTAAACTCCTCCTTCAAACATGAAAATTAAATTTTAATTTATTTAATAGAGTAATCCAGAAAGCTCTTATTACTTAACAATGAAAATTAACTGCATTTCTAACCCCTTCTGCTACTCCCTCTCCTTTCCTTCCCCTACCACATTTTTTTATGTAACCTTTGTCAGCTCTGTTCATGGAGTATTATTTCCACATGCTTTCTGCCCTGCAAAACCTGTGCATCTGATAAGGTAAAATATTTACCATGTATACGTACCTGGTACCTTCAGACAGAAATGGGCATTCATCTTTTGGAACCTTACTTTTCAGCTCATCAATTTATATAAACCAGTAAATTATAGAAGATTGTAGTTTTAAGTTGTTAATTGATAAAAGTCAAGTGGGAACATTAAACACGCTTACTGCTTTTTATTCAATAAAACTTTACTAAAGGTTGACTATTTCTTAGGCATTACAGTAAAGGTGCAATACTAAAATTTATTGAGCTCCTAATTTCTTTAAGCCACAGTATTCAGAACATTACTTGCATTACAACACTTTCAATTATCTTCAAAAAACTTTTAAAGGTAAGTGTTATCTCCTGCACTGGCAAGATGGAGAAACTGAGGGACATCGAGGTTAAAAAGTTTGCCAGTGCCCTCAGCTAAGAACTAGAGGCACCATCAAACACAAAGCAATATGGCCTTCTTTTTATATACACCTCCCTTGTCTTGACCCTCCAGACCTATCTAGATGCCTATTACCTAAAACCTTATGGGGACCATGAGTACCCTGTGATGAGATTCCTCCACCACCCAATTTACATGGAAGTCAGAGTCCTGAACAGGAATGACCCTGACATCCATCTCGTCTTAGGTAACTGTTGTGCCATAGCTCCCATGGTCCCACCAGTGGAATATTGTTGTGAATGGCTGTGAATATTACCTGGACAAATACCAAACCATCTTCCATCTGATTTGCTCCTCGGTGACCCATTCTGATCACTATCAGAGATTTGATGTGAGAACAACCCCCTTGCCTCAGGGACCCAAGCTTTCCATAACCTGGTTTACTTCCTCTGCAGTTGATGAACTTCTGATTCCCCTCTGTGTTCTGTGACCTGTCCTGAGTCATCTAGGGCAAGGCAGGTTACAGGGCCTGCTGATGAGGGGAAACTTTTTGTCAAATGACTTCTTGTCAGAAGCCTTGAGGACACTAAAGGGCTTGAGACTACCAAAGATGTCAATTTTTTTAAAATGTATTTTTTATTTATTTTTAAAAGATAGATCACATAAAATGTTACATTAAAAAATATAGGAGATTCCCATATCCCCCAGCTCCCACATCCCCCACTTTTCCCACATCAACAACCTCTTTCATTAGTGTGGTACCTTTATTGTGATTGATGACTACATTTTGGAGCACTGCTACACAGCATGGATTATAGTTAACATTGTAGTTAATACTCTCTCCCAGTTCACATCAATGATATAATTTCTTCCATTGCTGGAGTCACAATCATTCTATAGTAGAATACCAGTAAGTCCACTCAAATCCACATTTTATTTCTCCATCCTGAGGACCCTGGAATGGCGATACCTACTCCACCTCTCATTTGAGAGGGTGAGAGGGGGCTTCTATTCCACAAGGCTGGTGGGTGGGACTCCCATGCCTGCAGCTGTAGACTCTCTCAGTACCTTGGTGCGGTGGTTGTCCATCCTTACCTCCCTGTCAGCTGACCTAATATCTCTTTGAAAGCTGGTTGCTGAGGCTTCCTCAGCTACCTAGGCAAGGAAAGAACTATGTTAATTCAGTGATTAAATTTTCAAATAAAGTGATTGAAGTAAGGGGAAAAAAAAGTCTGAATATTCATGAGTCTGAAATAGCAAGGACTGATCAAACTATCCACAGGTCCTGAGGGATTCCACAGCCGCCTAGGGTTTAAGGCATAGGTAAGATCAAGTAACAGATCTGAGACAAAGCAGCTCTGCCCCCTTCGCAGCCCCTTAGTGTCTCACAGTGATTTCCTTCTTCAGTGATACTGACTTTCCAGTGATAACGTTTTATCAAAAAGAAGCATGTGCGAATTTGCCTGTTTTTAAAAATCATTGTCTCTTGATTTTATAACTTCACTCCAAATTGTAAGGGCATTAAATTCCCCATTAGAAGTCAAGAAAAATTGTCAAATCACTAACGTTTTATAATGTAATGTTACAAAAATCTGTGTCTACAACTCCATTTGTCCAAAGGAAGTAACTTTGTCTAAGCTTTATTATAGGTTTTTAAGCTAAATGAAATGCAGAAAGCAATGATTTAGTGTGAACATGGGTTTGCCAACACTAGCTCAAATTAGACCTGCCAGCTAACCCCTATTTCTCACCTGTGAGTCCAACAAATAAATTATAAATGTTGGCACAATATTTGTATTATTATTTTTATAGCCCTCGATTTACAACTCTGGCTGTCCTTGAGAGGCTGTGCATTTGTTACAGTCTCCTCCAGGGAGGATTCATTGAATGGAGAGTCAACATCTGTGCTCAGGGAAAATTCAGGTTCAATCTACCACATTCCATTTCTCAAGAAACATTACTATTCCTCATTGATTGTGTATAGAGGATTAATTATGCTGTCACTTAGTGTATTTACGTCCTTGGTGGTGTATTGGCTGGCTGACTTTAAAATGGTCAGTATGAGCCCTGCAGGGGGATGTATTTGTTTTGTAAGCTGTTACACTGCAGCATGCTGCTACCAAACGGGCCACTGTGTGTATTTCAAAACAACGAATGGAACAGGAAAAGTCTTAATCAGCTGGTTATTTTTAACTCTTCAAGAGAAAATGGGTTGGTATAGTTTTTCCACTAAACTATCTACCACTATTTTAAAGTGATTGAAAGTAAAACTCCCTTGGTGTGATCCCAGCTTTACCATTTATTTGCTCGATGACTTAGGGCAAGTTAGTTAAACATTCTGTGCCTGAATGTCCACAGTTTTCACAACATGGATGCTCTTAGTGGCCACCTTACACAGTGTGGAGGGGGAAAGTGAAATAAAGCAAATCATTCAACAGGGTGTCTCAAAACTGACACTACAAAATGTAGCCATCATTTTTACGTCATTATTAATACACAGATGGGCTGTTTGGGGAGTCCATAGTTTCTATAGGACAGTGATTACAAACATTCTTTTTTGTTTTCTTTTATGATTATGTAGTTTATCAAAACTTCTATCACTCCCACAACACAGCTTTTGACACCACCTGTAAAAGATACAGAAGTTCAATCAGCAAACAGCAAATCCTACAGCAACTCAATCCAATTCAAGTCTAACTCCGACTGCTTGGATTAATTCAGACCCTGTAGGTTAAGGGCAACTCTTTGCAAGATTGTCCTTCAGGCACCAGTCACAAATTTGTGGGCCTAGGCCAATTGGTGATGAAACCAAGGATTTCCACCATACCCCTAAGTGTTCCACAATATCCTAGAACAACTTACAGAAGTCACTGCAAGCATGATGCTTATGATTATAACTTTGCTATAGGAAAGGATATGAGTAAGAAGCAGCCAAAAGAAGAGAGATGCATATGTCCAGGTCTGGAAGGGTTGCAAGCATTAGCCTGCATTTTCTCTCCATGAGTTTACATCACCTTTCAGACACAAATATCTACCCTATCAATCATGAACTCTTGGGAGCTTCAAGTGTCCCATGTTTACATGGGGTCTCATTATGTAGGCATGATTGAAAGAACCAATGTCCACATGGTTGAACTAAGTCTCAGAGGGTGGGGAGATGTGTTGCTATGCCAGCACTGAGTCGCATTCCCCTAATCACATGCTTGGTCTTTCCTGTGTAGCCATTCCCCGTGGGAAGGCTGCAGATGTGGCTGGTCCCAACCTGCAACTATTAGGTGTGGACTTGACCCCTCCAGAAAGAAAAAAGACACACCTGTCGCGGGAAATTCCATTGAAGCAGAGATTGCTTCCTGGGACCTGAGGACAAAGACCAGCAATGTTTTTCATTACACGGCAGGGATATATGGTGGGTTCTTATTATTCGCAGTAGGTGTGGTCTATAAAGTTGCTACGAATTCTGAATTAGCAAATACTGAAACATTGCTCCTAGGGGAAATACCGAGTTATGTTCTGCAGGTCTCTGTTCACATTCATCAACCAGTCAATGTATAACCTTGTTTAATATAATTGTTGATTTATTAACATTTAACTCACCATCAGCAGCACTATAAAAGCCAGGACAAAGCTTATCTAACCCACATATTTTCTCTGTAAGGCAAAGCATAGCCTTCTTGTGCTTAGAAACACCAGACAGCACTTGAGCACTATACCTGCGGGCCATTTTAAGCACTGAGATCACCAATAAAAAGCTAAAAAATGTAAAAAATGTAGCATTGCCTATACCACAAAGAGGACACATGTATGTATGACCCCTGAAACAAAAAGGCAGATTATCACCTTGTTCAATCTCTGCTGGGAATGCCATGAGTATTGATTTGGGGATTACAAATAATATTTTAGCAAGTGGGTGAATTCACAAATACCAAATCAATTAATAATGAGGATTGACTATATAGGAGCTTTATGTCTGCTTATCTACTTCGGTATGTAAAGCAAAAGAAATACATGACCACTAGTCAAAATATTTCTTCTTGAACATTTTTTCCTTCCTAGCACCTGATGTAAAGTCTCTGCTGAAATAACTGTGAGTATTCCAACTGTCTAAAATTGGCCTGTGATTAATCTTGATATATGATTGTTTCCTTCCATTCATGTCATTTAGTGAGTTTCTTTGGATGTAATCAACATCACCAAACAAATTTGTCTCCCTCTCTCTATTCCGAAACAACACTCAGATACCTAAAGAACACAACAATGTAGTACATTTTACCTGTTGCACTGTTAGCACTGTAAGTAATATGATACATGCTACTTCATCACTTGCCTTCAGTCCAAGAGCAATCTTCTTCGATCCTTGCCTTGCAGACATCATTGTGCTCTTTTTAAACTATAAATCAAACCACATCACTTTTTTTACTCAACACTGACTGCTTTAGTTTGCTAAGGGCCGCCAAGGCAATATACCAGAAATGGGCTGGCTTTTACAGTGGAGATTTATTAACTTATAAGCTTACAGTTCTGAGGCCATGAAAGTGTCCAAATCAAAGCATCATCAGGAGATGCTTTCTCCCAGGCTTCAGCTGTGGATGATCAGACACATGGAGGCATCTGCTAGTCTATCCCTTCTTCTCCAGGCTCTTTGCTTTTAGCTTCTGGTTTCAGTGACTCCTCTCAGTCTGTGTTCCATTGATTTCAACTTCTTGCTCTCATGGCATTCTCTCTGCTCCTGTGACTTTCTCTCAGTCTCTGCAGCTCTTTTCTGTATATATTCATTGCATTTATAAAGGACTCCAGTAAGAGGATTAAGATCCACCCTTGGCTATGCCTCACTAGAATAATCTAATCAAATAGCTCCAAATGAATCTAATCTAATCAAAAGTTCACAATAAGTTCACAGCCACAGGAATGGACCAATTTAAGAACATAATTTTCTGGGTTCCACAAAAGATTCAACCTACCACACTGACCAATAGCTCTCTATCACACTGGGAATAAAACCCAAACTCCTTACCACAGCCTACATGTTCTTCCACGAATTGAAACCTTCCTTCTCCTCTGAACTCATCTCTGCTCCTTTCTTCCTCAAAAAGTAGACTCTAGTCATTCTGATCTCACTTTCAAACACACAGGGTATTTATACTTATTCCTTCATTCTAGAAGGATTTTCCTCATTGATATCATGTCCTTTGGTTCTCTACCAATGACATGTACTCTAGGTCTTTGCCAATGTATCATTTTTGCTGAAATGCTCTCTTTGATCTCCTTGCCTAAAATTGCCCCTTTTTTCACTATTCCAGTATCCATTCCCTGTTTCTCTTTATGGTAACTGTCACTACTTACAAGTATAATAATGTATATATTTGTCTGCCTTTCACTAGAATGTAAGCTATCGGAAGACGAAGACTTTCACCATAATGCTCATGACTATATCCCTAAAGCCCAGAGGCTAGAACAGTAACTTGCTCATGGAAAGTAGATAATCAAAATGCTTTTTAAAAATGAATTTAAAATTCTGACTGAGCCTACTATGTATTAATAAGTCATATATGTCATTTGATCTCAGAAGTAGCCAAACATTTATTATTTCAGAAACAGAAAAAAAATATTTTTCCTTATATTTACCTTGCTTTTTATTCATCAAAATGCCATCTACTTTTTGTGTGATCTATGTATCTTTAAAAAAAAGATAATAAAATTTTTAAAAAATGTCATCTACTGCTATTAAAAAAAAAAAAGAACAAACCAGAAAACTACGAGTTTTGGAGAAGATGTGGAGGAATAGGAACACTCATCCACGGCTGGTAGGAAAGAAAGGCGCAGCCCTTGTGGAGGACAGTTTGGTGGTACCTCTGGAAGTTAAGTATAGAATTGGCATATGATCTGGAAATCCCACTATTGGGAATATACCTGGAAGAATTGAAACCAGATGCAGACAGATATATACACACCATGTTCATCACGGCATTATTCACAATTACCAAAAGTTGGAAGAAAACCGAGTGTCCCTCAAGGATGAATGGATAAACAAAATGTGGAACACATATATGATGAAATATTACTTAGCTGTAAGAGGGAATGAAATATTGACACATGTGACAACCTATATGAATCCTGAAGACCTCATTTTGAGTGAAGTAAGCCAGTCACTTAAGAACAAGTGTTGCATTATCTCACTGATAGGAACTAAGGATGTTGAGCCGCTCACAGAGGTAGAGGCTGGAAGATAGGTTACCAGGAAGTAAAAAAGGAGTAGAAAATGGTAAGCCAGTGCTCAGTCTGGGGAGAATCTATGACAAGGTTTGGTAGTGGATGGGTGTGATGGTGGTGCAGTGATGTGAATAGGGTTGACGGTGTTAGAGTGTGAGTGTGAGCAGGGTTAGGGGGTGTGGGTTGGGCTTTCCATAGAGCGGGGGGAGGGCTGGAGGAAAAAGAGAATTCTGGGAAGGTTGTGGACTGTGGTTGATAATACAATTATGGAAGTCTTCTTTTGGCAACTATGGCAAGGGGGTTTCACTGATGCAGGTTTGGTGGTAGTGGGATGTGTGAGGAAGGTTCACCTGGGGCATGCCTCTATGAATATGAATGTGTTCATGTGGCCATTGGATGCTCTTTCAGTGAGTGGAGACCCACACAATAACCAACAAAATACGAAATTCCTATCCTGGAGAACCTTGCTACATTCTCTAATACAGTGGCAGGAATCTCTTAAATTCATAGGCAGTGTCTAAAAGAAGAAAACAGACCAATAGGCCAAGCCCTCAATATTAATGCTTGTACTTATGAACCTTATTCTTGCAAAATTGAAACTTAGCCTAATAATATCTATTGTCTAAGAGTTACCTCTTGAAAACCTACTTGTTACTCAAATGTGGCCTCTCTGTAAGCCAAACTCAACAAATAAACTCACCAACTTGCCCCCTGGCATGGGACATGACTCCCAGGAATAAGCCTCACTGTCAGTGAGGGATTAATACCAAGCACCAATCAGTGATGCATTTGGAAAAAGACCTTGACCAAAAGTAGGAAACCTTAAACACAAAAGAATTTTTACAGCTAAGAGATTTCCAGAGATTACTCTTAAGCATGTCTCAGGAGGATCTCACAAACTGCCACAGCAAACAAAGCCTCAGACAGGGGTGCTCCTGAGGGCTCTGGAGACAGCCACACACTATAGGCAATGTACACAACCGCATGAAATCAGCAGCCCATTGGTGGGACTTTCCTTGGAATATATGATAACCTATTTCCCCGATATAACATAAACTCGTTTATAATTTCCTTACCATGTTCTCCTACCTTTTTTATTTGAACCTGTAATTAACACTATACCCATTAAATATATGTCCCAGAGATTTAAATCTTTGTTCCGTTCACATACTGGTTGAGCCCTGAATCTCAGCAGGGTTGCGGCCAACACCTACCCTCCAGTTCATTGGACTCCCCCAGGAAACTAACAAAATGATGAAAATAGACAACTTCATCCCAAAAGCAAAGAGTTTGTACAACTGCAAGCAAAACAGTTCCTTCCACCTGCCCTATAAGATCTAATTCTCCTCTCAATCTGAAGCAGAGTGGGCATCATCATCTCAAAGTCTTCAAGGCTGAGGAATGAAGAAACATATGTGGGGACTGCAACCCTGGACCAAAGTATAACTATTTTTATTATATAATGGAAGAACTTGTTACATTGATATAAAGCTAGTTGTTGCCAGAGAGTATAAAAAGTATGGAGCAAAGTATAAGCCATAATGTAAACTATTGACCATTGTTAATAGCAGCGCTTCAGTATTTGTCCCCCTATTGTAACAAATGTACCACATTGATATAAGATGTTATTAATAGGGGAAAATGTGAGAGGGGAATGGGGAAACTATTTGGGAATCCCCTATACTTTTGATGTAACTTTTCTATAAAGTAACATTTCTTTAAAAATAAAGTTTAAAAATTGTAAAAATAAAAGCCATCTGCTTCATTTATCCTAGTTTACTTAATCATGCAAATAATATTTAATGAATAAGCCTATTATCACAAAAATATATATTACCACGTATTACTATAAACAGACCTGTGGAAAGAGCCAAGATTCATTTAAATATTTCAAGATCATGTTATTCATCTAAACACTAACAAAATTTTGACCTACAATTTTAGCAATAGGAAATGAAAGGAATCACATAGATTACTTTTACTCTAATTTTTAATATAAAATTGTGAAAAAGTAAAGTATTGTAGCTACAAAATCTTCTTTATGTGGCTGAATTTTAATCAAAACTTGAAGTTAGGGCGGCGGACTTGGCCCAGTGGTTAGGGCGTCCGTCTACCACATGGGAGGTCTGCGGTTCAAACCCTGGGCCTCCTTGACCCATGTGGAGCTGGCCCATGCGCAGTGCTGATGTGCGCAAGGAGGGCCGTGCCACGCAGGGGTGTCCCCCGCGTAGGGGAGCCCCACACGCAAGGAGTTTGCCCCATAAGGAGAGCCACCCAGCGTGAAAGAAAGTGCAGCCTGCCCAGGAATGGCGCTGCCCACATGGAGAGCTGACACAACAAGATGATGCAATAAAAAGAAACACAGATTCCAGTGCCATGACAACAACAGAAGCGGACAAAGAAGAAGACACAACAAATAGACACAGAGAACAGACAACCTGGGTGGGGGTGGAAGGGGAGAGAAATAAATAAATAAATAAATAAATAAATAAATAAATCTTTAAAAAAAACAAAAACTTGAAGTTATGTGGGAGTAAAAGAAACAATATGTATCTGACTCCTCATTCAGCAACTGTACTCATACTCAGATCATAATAGTTAAATGTGGCAAGTCAGTATGAGTAAACATGAGGCAATTTTTTAGAACATATCAGTAAAACAAAATGAAATTTGTACTCTGGATATGAGAACAATTATTAATTGTGACCCTTAAGCTGTGGATATTAGAACAATTACTCTCTACTGTCCTGCTTATGCTGCAACCATTCTGAAATGCAGAACAAAATACTCTTTCTGGAAGTTATTTTCTTCCAAGTTTAAATTACATGTTTGTCCTTTTATAATACATGCATTATAGTACATTCCAACAGGAAACAATGCAGTCCAAAGCAAAACTTTAAAGGAAAACCTCCTTTCATTAAAGAAAATTTTGAATAATGTCCCTAATAATCTGGGAGTATGTAGATATAGATTTGGAAATATATGAACAGAATTTTATAGAAATAACATAATATGTAGAAATAATTATTGTCTGCTTAACAATAAGCTTCATTTCCTTATAAAAGTTCTGCTATCCCATGAAAGATGGATTGAAGGAATAGAGGCATCTTTCCTTCATCCTATAATCCTTTGTTGGTTATCTTATATGTGCCACATCATAAGATAGGTTTAGGGCATCAAAGATAAGCAATTCCTAGAGGTACTCAGTGTTCATGAGGTGAGCCAGACGTACACCTGCATAATTACAAGATATCTCTTTCCCTAACTTTAGGAAGAGATGAACCTTCCAGAACCTTCTAGGAATTTCCTATGTTCTCCCAACAAGGTTTTCATTTATATCTGAACCGTACAATTTAGTGCTTAATGTAATACCTTGTTCAATATCTTCAGAATTTTTGTTCTTACTCTCAAACCAGTTAGTGCACATCTTGTAATGTGGGACCATGATTTTGGAATGCCTAACATCGTGAAGGACACACAGTATAAAATATCATGACTATATCACAGTGAAGGATGATGATGAGTCACTATTTAAATGAATATGAAAGGAAGGACTCTATGTTATATACTCTTTGACCACTTGTTTTTAAAATCTAAAATTTCCAAATTTCCTATCTCCCTTTCCTTATTGTTTAAATATTTATCTGTTATCTTGTCATTATCATATTTACTTTTATCCTTTACTTATTGATTTTGTTAATTGAAAATCTTTTCCACTAAAATGTAAGCTTGCTAGGGATAGGACTTTTTGTCCATTTTATTTACTTTCTTAATTTCCAGTGACTAAAATGAAGTCTGGTATATAGAAAGTGATCAGTGAATATTTGTGGAATGAATTATTAAAGGAAGGAATAAAAATTATCTTTTAAGTCATGAAAATCTTATCAATACACTACACATATAGAAAATGAACATATGTGTGTAGGTATATATATATATATATATACACACATGCATATACATATACATTTAAACACATATAAATGAACAGACTTTTGTGATGAAATCATAAATTTCAATTTAGTTTTCCAATATACTTCTTTGGTATTACTGTGCACATAAAATATTTTTGAAATCAGACTGTATCTTAAAATTCATGTGTATATATCATATAGTGGTATTTTATTTTTATCTTCATCTATTCAATTTATGGTATGTGTACTACAACAAATTTTTATTTGACTTGATGGAGTGTGATCATTTGCTGGGTATTGAGGATGGGCATCATGTTATAATTTTAGCTATAACTCTGACTTGGTAATTTTAGTGCTCAGTATCTCTGACATAGTAATGTGAAATAAGTATGATGCCCTGGGGAAAGAGCTTCATTTTAAAATGTAACAACTCAGACAGTTGACCCTAGTGAGTTGCTTATTCTGTTATAAGACACATTCCTGGCTAGGTGATGCTAGCTAATAGGAAAGAAAGAACTTAACTTTTAACTTTATTTGGATATATCTCTAAACAGAAATAGGCACAAATGCTAAGTAAACAGTAGTAGTTGTCTCTTACATTGATTGCCACATTAAATTTAAGTGAAAGCAGCAGTAAGATGATAAAGGAACAGAAATACCCAGGTGCAACCTAGCTTCTGCCTTGGCTTAAACTCAATGATTCGTGATGTTAGATGTTAAACATAGATAGCATCTATTGAGCACTTACTGTACGATATAGTGGGTATTGTGAAAGAGGCTGTTAAGGCATTGTTATTCCTGCTTTAAAGATGAGAAACCGAGGCTTAGAAAAATGAATAACTTGGCCAAAGGCACATTTACAATAATCTTTGGGGCCAGGTTAGCATCAAGATGTGACTTCATTCTGCTGTGACTTCTCCCTCTCTCCTTTAGGGTACTGACTTAACTGGAGAGCAGCCTCAGGTCAGTCCATTGTGACCTGCCTGAAGCCACGTGACCAGCTTCATGGACAAATCACCTGCACAGTCATAAATCACCTGAATTTAGAAGGCTCTCCCCAACCCTGCTTAGTTTCATGTTCTCTTGTGGCTGTCTTAAAATTCTTAATTTTTGAACAATTGAACCATGGGCTCTGCATTTTCATTTTCACTAGGCTTTACAGATTAAGTATTATTTCTGTTCAACAACTTTAGTATGAGAACCTCACAGAATAATTTCACATTGGTTATTGCTTCTTGGATTATTTTTACCTTTGAAAGATATCCAAGCAGACCAAATTTTTTTTCCCCAAATATAGGTATATATTAGCCCACCCTTCCCATGATCCCATTTCCAATCAAATCCCAATTCCAGTCTGGCTAAGGCTCCTGTGTTTCACTGATTTTGCTCCTCAGTCCTTGTGGGGTCTTCAGTACCATGTAAGGTTCCTTTTCATTAGTGTCTTCCTTTTTCGTAAGACTTATTATGGGTTGCTCTCCTTCCTCAGCCAATTTCCTCCTTCAGATTATGACCAAGGCTGCTAATTCCATTATATATTCAAATAGGAAACATTTATTGGCAAAGTCCCACAGAGTCATCTGTTCTTGATTCCCGCCCTCTCTTCAGGGCCCAATTGCAATTCAATGTCTTGGTAAAAAAAAAAAAAATCACCCATCACTATCCTATAGCATGAAAGAATTTCAAAATAAAAAGTTTTCAAAAAGTACCTGAAAAAAATGCATCAACTTAATGTTTTTGCTCTTGAAATTATCCATATTACATTCTTGTGCTTTCAGGAAGATGGCATCAGAGTAGGTAGGCAGGGCTCAACTCTCTTATAAAACAATGGTAGAAGGGCAAAAATCTGCCCAAAGGAGCTGCTTTGGGGATACGCAGACCAGGAGAGTGTAACGCATCATCCAGAAGAGTGAGGGGCAGGGAGACTAGGAAGCTGGAATGAAAGCCGGAGTCACTAGCCCCCGTGACCAGGAGCAGCATCTGACCCCCATCCACAAGGCAAATAGCCTGGGTATAATCCTGTCGCTCACTGCAGCCATCTGAGTGGGGAACAGACATCTTCCCTGGGAAGAAGGAGGGAGTGATAAAGGCCGGACAGTGGTTTCTCTTCATCAAGTTTGGCCAGCAGAACCTCCTTTGAATTTCGGCTCTGGCCAGACCGGAATCATGGGCAAGTGGAGGCTTTAAGAGACACCTCCAAGGAAAGATTTGCCAAAGACAGGCCAGGAAACTGCAGGGAAAAAAAAATGCTTTTTGGAGTCTCTCATGTCCCTGACCCTGTGGATCTGATCTGTGCCCTGTTAGTGGGTCCCTGGCCCTATTTTGGTAATTTAAGCAGGGCAATTTTAAAGACTTGAATAGGTTAAGCCAAAAATCAAAGACCAGCCAGGAAACAAAACCACTAGACAAGAGAAAGAAATTGACTGTCAGTAAATTTACCAACATAATCAGATGCCTAGATAACAGCAAAAAATTGCAAGCCATACTAAGAATGGGAAGAGATGGCCCAGCCAAAGGAACAAACCATGTTATAGTCTTTCTTCTCTTTTTCACCAACTAGGGTCACTGCATGCTTTGAGTTGCTAAAGGGGCTTTTACAAAGCAGGAGAAATGCATTTATGTCATGTGGAGGCTAATCTGACAGGGTATAATAACTATCCAAAAGCATCAGTGAAGAGGAAAAATTAGTAGAATATGCAGTTGTTTTATGAGAGAGTATCTTACCTTGAGGGAGAAACCTGCACACTTGCCATCAGCAACAAAGGAGATGTTGAACTACATAAGTGAATTATCCCAGCTCTATGTACAATTGTATATGGAATGGAATGAACTTGAAATGACATTAAGTAATTTTGTTTTTGTCAAGAAATAAAAATAAATAACACTAAAAGGCATGACTAATATAGTGAACTCCAAAGATGCATTTTCACAATTTTTCGAAGGGCTACAGAAATTCATTTGAGAAATTAAACATGATGTAAAATAATGTAAACTTCCCCAGATTAAAAAAATATTGTATAAAGCTTTCATTATTCTTCATTATGCATGTGAACTGAAAATCCACCATATGCTATAAGGAAAAGAAACCAGTGCATTAATACATTAGCTTGAGAGTTAGAAGGCTTTTTACTAACAGTACATGTACCCAAGAAGTTAAATACTTTGGGAGAGGACACTGATTAACATTTAGTTAGTCTTTTTTTTTTTTTTAAACATTTACTTATTTTATTTAATTCCCCCCCCCTCCCCTGGTTGTCTGTTCTCTGTGTCTGTTTGCTGCATCTTGTTTCTTTGTTCGCTTCTGTTGTCAGAAACACGGGAAGTGTGGGCGGCGCCATTCCTGGGCAGGCTGCACTTTCTTCTGCGCTGGGCGGCTCTCCTTACGGGGCACACTCCTTGCGCATGGGGCTCCCCTACGCAGGGACGCCCCTCCGTGGCACGGCACTCCTTGTGCGCATCAGCACTGAGCATGGGCCAGCTCCACGCGGGTCAAGGAGGCCCGGGGTTTGAACCGCGAACCTCCCATGTGGTAGACGGACGCCCTAACCACTGGGCCAAGTCCGTTTCCCTAGTTTTTTTAAATGACCATAGAGGGTGAGAGTTTACGTGCCAGCTACGAATTAATATGAATGATTTACCTTAATTTCTGCAAGTCTCTTTCAACGGTGTTCCAAGGAAAAAGAAAAGTTAACAGCTCCCTGGAAAAGAGAAATTACAGCCCCCCACCCCCAAAAATGTTACTATGTAATTGGGAATAGGAATATTAATTCAACAACATGATCTAATATCTTTGCTCTTAGAAGTACAGATTTTTTAAAAATCTTCAGAATGATAAATAATTCAGATGGATATTCTTGAAAAATGTGAAAGAATGCACAGTCTTAAAGATGTGAAGAGGTAAGCTTGTCCTAACCTTAACTGGTTTGTGAATTCTAATATCCAGCAGCATGACATCTCAGCCATCAGCAGAGAGCACTCAGGCAGCTGCAGAGAACTGGTCAAAGGTTATGCTTTAAGTTGGGCTGGGTGCCAAGCAATGATTAGACTAATAAAGTTGGAGGACAAGCATGTTTAGAAAGAAGAAGTGCATTAAATCATATAAGCTATTGTTACCTTTACTCTTCTCCTGTGGTTATTTCTGTCTTCGTTCATGCCTTTCAAGCATTGGGTTATTTATTCACAGTTTTTGTAATAAAAAAGGCATTTGAGATGGAAGTCAAACATTGAGTGTATAGAGTAGATGTCTCTGAGGTCTCCTGTGGACTGAGATATGATCATTTATGTTCCTCCCTTACAGGCTGTCTGCCAGTTATATCAGTTTGAAAGGTGGGTACCAAGAAACTTAAGCACCAGTGGTTACCTCTATTTATGTGTAAGCATTTGGAAGATAGGGACCCAGTATGTTCAACTAGACTTGTGAAGTGACTAGGATCATTGTTTATTAAGCATACAATGATATGGAAAAGGCATGTCTTTGTCTAATTTTGTTGATTTCACAGTCATAGGATAAGTGAAACGCGCACGTACCCCTATGGAGCACTTGGAGTATACTCCCTCTGCGTGAACCTTTCCAGAATTGGATCATTATTCAGTGTGCTATATATTATGAAGTCTCATGCATCTCTGTTTTCTTATTGAGTGATTTATTAAAAGTTTATCTTACAATATCTTGAAGGATGCACTCATTTCCTTTTTAAAAAAATCTACTCAGATGTTTTAGCATCTAGAAATAACACAAAAGGAGTAAAGCAAGGGTGTTTCTAAATATCAGACTTGTTTTATGGACCAGTCTTTACATTTAGTCCAAATTCATTTTATTTAAGAAAAATAAGTGTATCAAGAGGATGTACATGAATTATTTGTAGCCCAGTGTAAAGGTGGGAGAAGGGGAAGAAATAATAACCTCATTCTTTGTTTACCTTCTGTGCCATTCTGAATCTCCATCTCCTAGCATTCTCTTGAGCCAGTTAAAAAAGATCCATTTTCTGAGTTTTTGGAACTACAGCATATCTTCCTTAACAGGTACATAAAAACTTTTCCTGGTCTCCAGAAAATTGACTATCTTTAAGGATGGCCCGCTTCACATTTTGGTATATCCAGTCATAGTTCAAGTCTTTGCACTACATCTTATTCCTCCTATGGCCTTTGTTATGGATCAAAAGATGCTTGTAATTACTTTCATAAGTATCACTTAACTCCATAACTTCTTTATTCAACACCTATTTGGGACCTCAATAAAATTTAATTTAAATTCTTTCTTAATGTACTTAATCTAATTAACTATTAGAACCTGAGAAATAACTTTTAAAAAGAAAAGATTTATTATTTATTTATTTCTCTCCCCCACCCTCCCTCCCCAGTTGTCTGCTCTCTGTGTCTGTGTGCTCTCTGTTTCTGCTCTCTGTGTCTGTGTGTTCTTCTGTGTCCACTTGTATTCTTGTCAGTGGCAATGGGAATCTGTGTCTCTTTTTGTGTCATCTTGCTGCGTTAGCTCTCCGTGTGTGCAGTGCCACTCCTGGGCAGGCTGGACTATTTTTCTGGGCAGGCTGCACTTTTTTCACACAGGGAGGCTCTCCTTAGGGGCGCACTCCTTGCACATGGGGCTCCCCTATGCGGGGGACACCCCTGCGTGGCATGGCACTCCTTGTGTGCATCAGCACTGCACATGGGCCAGCTTACCACATGGGTCAGGAGTCCCTGAGTTTGAACCCTGGACCTCCCATGTGGTAGGCAGATGCTCTATCCATTGAGCCAAATTTGCTTCCCTGAGAAATAACTTTTCATCTAGTATAAACCACATTTCACCTTTCATAGCTATGAATATAAATTGCTGATGTTTTCTTCCCCCCTCAGAAATTACTTATTTCTTGAACACAATCAAAGTCAGTTGATTTCATTAATGGCAAAGAAAGACTTTGTTATCCTGCTTAGTATACTGCCACATATTTAGTACAGGTAAATTTAATTTGTGTTAGAGGATATTTAACTTTCATGTCATAATAGAAGAAACAAACTAATTTTATCTATACCTGCTTTTTAAAAAAATTTCCCAGTCTTTTAAAATTATAGTAGTCTGTCTAAGACAAGCAGACTCTTTGACATATTCTAAAACCTCAGAAATTATCTTCCTTTACCAGTCAAAGAATAAGGCCAAATGTGTTCCAGTGAAAAGCAAAATATTTAACAATATTGTTGGCTAAGAAATGAGTATTAATATTATCTAAAAGCACTTTACCCTCCACACAAAAATTCTTCGTTTACATTGTTTCATTTCATTCCCAATGAAATCTGTGGCATGGGTGTCATTATCCTGATTTTATAGTAGGCATACATGATAAGAGGCTCTGTCATGTTATAAATCCAAACTTTCCAGAGCCAATGAATGTATTTATTTTACAATAGTGTAATCATTAATGAAAAACAGATTGATATATAATTTAGTTATGCAATTTTTTGCTTTAAATATAATAGAAGAAAAATTGTTATTCAAAATAAAATTGACTACAGCTTTGTTTCATGTTTCTCTCATGAAATCTTCTCTCTTTTCATCTATCTCTTTACTCTTTTACCAAATCCTTCATATTCTCAATTCTACCTCAGGGCTCATCTCTATCTCAAGACTTTCCCAGTTCATTGCTCACTGGAAATCAGCTCATTCATGCATGAATTCTTAGTTCATATTCCCAAGAGAAGGAAGTTGATATCTTAGTTCACATTCTCAAGGGAAGGAAGTTAATAGACTCAATTCATATTTCTGTATCATAAGTTGCTGGTTAATCTAATAGTAGGTTGTCCTTAAGTCACACATCTATTCCTAGCCCAACCAGCTTTGGCCAAATATAAAGAGTCATGTGCCATATATTGCTGCCTAAAAAACACCTGTCCAGAGAGTCTGTGGGATGATCATGGTCACTGGAAACAAGCAATGGGGAAGATGGGATAAGGTGGACTGATGAGGGATGCATACCTTCCTTGATTTTTATAATGAATAAAATTAAAATAGATTTTTCATACTTTAAAATAATAAACTGCATCCAAAGACATGTTTATGTTAGAAATGACTAATGGCATGTGTTTCATACAATGCTCAACTTTCATTTGCTCCTAAGTGGGATTGCACTGCCACTCCAATAAACTCAGTACAAAAAGCTTTCAAAACGGGATCTTTTGTAATCCCTTAAAATTTCCTGGAAGCATCACTGGACAAGGAAACATGACTGTTACTTAAGCCTTCTTTCTTTCCTAAAAAGTTACATTTTTAGTCTTAGGTGAATTTCTTTAAGAATTTGATTTAGAGAATGTTTTAAAATATAGCCACAGTATTTTAGCCATCCAAGTATAAACATGGCATTTGCAACTGCAAGGCAGAGACCAACAAAGGTAATGAACTTTTACTATACCATCTAGCCAGTTAGAGTTAAGAATTAAAATTACCTGGATTATCAGATCTCTTAGCTTTTGTTAAACAACACTGCTTCTAGGCAGCTAAGTTTTTAAATATTCTGAACAATGAAAAATATGTATGGATGTACCTTTTATTCAGCTTATTTGGGAACAAGGCAAACTATTTAACTGAATATTCTGTTTTCTGAAGAGTTGTTATTATATTAAATGCCTATAGTTTTAATTTGCAAAGTTTAGAAAGTCAGCTATATTGTAAAGAAAACAGAATTGAACCTTTTTTGAATCTTCCTTTAATTCAGAAGGCATTCCAGTGATACCTTTGTGAATACTTTCAATTTATCTAGTTAGAAAACTAAATTCAATCGATGTATTGACTTAAAGGCAGTTTTTGGTTTTAATAAATACTGGGTTTTTTCCTACTTGTCATTTGTCCTTTTTGCCAGAAGGGAAAGTACAGAAATGTCTGTTCCATTGGCTGGTTCCTCAGGATCACAGGGGTCACACAGGGAAGAAAGTGAAGGCACTTGGAAATTAACTCCATCAGTTACACAATCTCCACAGACATCTACTTTCCAGATCCTGGGATGTGCAATGAGCTTCAAGGGCACTTCGAAAAGTTCTTGGCTTCAGATACCCAAACACCACAAGGAGCCTATGCTACTCCATTGACAATGTAGAACATAGCTCTGGACTCTCACTTCTAGTCACGCCCTGAGGCAATGGAGTGGGGATGAATTTATTTACACTAATACATTACAGCAATATTACTTACTGTAACATTCCCATAAGATATATGCAAAGCTTTAGTTAACTGAACACACATTGATAAATTGTTTATAGAAACCAGCATTTTTGGACAAGGGGCAGTTTTTAAGTAAGCGGAGCTGTGTTCATAAGATAATAATATTTAATTGTAAAAATAATGTAATAAATCCAAATATACAAATACATCTTTTGCATTATTAATTGAAAAAATAGATACATCTACATTTTTCATAATAAAAATTTCTGATGAAAAAACCAAACATTATTATTTTGAAAACAGTATAAACCAATTTTAAAATTGTATTTCCATCTGTGGATATTAATTTTTCCTTGTGACCCCCTATCTTTTATTCTACTTTTATAATAAAAATGTATTTTTGTACTATTCATGAGTTTTAAAATTATTTAAATTCATGCATTTGCCATGATAACATGTTATGGTAAAAAAATTACAGGAGAGTTTGTGTAACATGGTCTCAGTCTTGTAAAAAGCATATATATAACCAAACGATGGCAAGAATTGCAGAAACAGGCATTCTTATTCATTGCTGGTGAGAAGCAAAAGGGTATAGCCACTTTGGAAGACAGTTTGGCAGTTTTTGGCAAAACTAAACAGGTTTATCATACAATCTAGTAATTGCATTCCTAGGTATTTACCCAAATGAGTTAAAAACTGATGTTCATACAAAAACCTGCACATAAATGTTTACACCTATATTCATAATTGCCCAAATTTGGAAGCAACCAAGCTGTCCTTCAAAAAGTATATATGGAGGAATTGTGGGAAGATGGTATCAGATTAGGCAGGCAGGGTTCAGCTCTCTCACAAAAACAATGAAGAAAGAGCCAAAAGCTGCCTGAGGGACCTGCTTTGGGGGTCAGCAGACTGGGACAGTGCTTCACAACTCGCAGGAGGGTGAAGGACAGAGAGAGGAAGAACTCACAACAGCAAACTGAGTTACCAAACCTCCCAGCATCCAGGAAGGGCTCCCTTCCAGCCCTCTACCCATGACATATTAAGCTGGGGTAAAACACCTGGCTTACTACAGTTGACTGAGAGGGGAACAGACATCTTCTTCCCTGTCAGCTATTAAAAGAAAAAAGGGAGAGGGTTCAGAGGGTTTTTCTTCAGTGAATTCAGTCAGCAAATCCTGCTTTGAATCTTGGCTCTGATCACCCAAATCGGAAAATGGAGAGAGATGTACCTCTGTCGAAAGGTGTGTCAACAAGAGCCATCTATTGTCCTGTCTGGTAATTCCATTGACAAAAACAGCTTTGGGATTCTCTAACTTCTGGGAAAAAAATCTGCCCCTTGGCACAATTTTTTTTAACCTGGAACAATTTTGATAACTTAAGCTGGAACAACCTTAAAGACTTAGGATTTGTTGAACCAAATATCAAAGAAGAGCTGTGAAAAAAAGAACAACAAAACAATAGGCGAGAGAAATTGGTCATTAGGATAAATTCATCAACATATTCAGATGCCTAGACATCAGCAAAAAATTACAAACCATACAAGGAAACATGATGAGATGGCCCAGCCAAAGGAACAAAGAAAATATCCTGAAATACAATATTTGAGGCAATTAATCAATGAAAATCACGTAACTCTCATAAATCAATTTAACTAATTGAAAGAAAATATTACAGAAGAGATAACATATATTAAGAAGACACAGAGAGTGTAAAGAACAATCTGAAAGCCTGCAAAGCAAAGTAACAGTCCTTTTGGAAATGAAAGACTTGATGGATGAGATTAAAAATACATTAGAGGCACATAAGGGCAGATTTGAATTACTAGAAGACAGAACTAGTGATTTCAAGACTGAACATGTGAACTGGAAAAGACAGGAGAACAGAAAGAGAAGAAAATGGAGAAAATGGAACATGATCTCAGGGAATTGAATGACAATGTGAAATACAAAAACATATGCATTATCAGTATTCCAGAATGAGAAGAGAATGGAAAAGGGGTGGAAAGAATATATGGGGAAATAATCACTGAAAACGTTCCAACACTTATGAAAGACATACATATCAATATCCAAGAAGGACAATGCACCCCAAACAAAATCCAAATAGAGCTATCCCAAGATACATGCAATTCACAATGACACATACCTGAGATAAAGAGAGGATTCTGAAAGCAGAAAGAGAAAAGCAAAGCATCACATACCAGGGAATCTCAATAAGATTAAGTTCCAGGGAAGCAGATGTGACTCAAATGATAACGTCTCCACTTACCATATAGGAGGACCCAGTTCATTCCCTGGTTCCTCCTGGTGAAAGAGAAGAAGAGAAAGCATGCCTGCACAGCAAGCTAGTGCCCACATGGCAAACTGAGTGCCCGTGCGATTATCGAAGTGACCTTGTGGTGAGCAGAGTGCCCATGCAGTGAGCCAAGTGCCCACGTGAGTGCCCATGTGGTAACCATGTGAATGCCCACATGGTGAGCCAGTGCCTGCATGAGTGCCTGCATGGTGTGCCAGTGCCCATGCAAGTGAGTCATATAGCAAGATGATAACGCAACAAAAGAGAGATGAAGGGGGAGCTAAGGTGAAGAGCAGCAGAGACCGGGAACTGAGGTGGTGCAACTGAAAGGGAAACTCTCTCCACATAAGAGGTCCCTAGATTGAATCCTGGTGAATCTTAGAGGAGAAAGATGATAAGAAAAGAGAAAAAGAGAAATAGATGCAGAAGATCACAAAACAAATGGGCAGAGATAGTAAAAAACAGCAGGATGGGTGAGAGGGAGTGGAAGGAAAAAAAAGATAAAGTACTGACCTCTCATTAGAAACCATAGAGAGAAGAAAGTAATATGATGTATTTAAGGTTTTGAAAGAGGAAAAACTGCCAACCAAAACTTCTTTATCTGGCAAAACTCTCTTTAAAAAATGAGAATGGGTTCAGTCTTCATAGACAAGTGAATACTGATATAGTATGTTATCAAGTGATCAAAATTACAAGATATATTAAACAGAGTGCTGCAGCCTGAAAGGAAAAAACAAGGGCAAGAGACTTGGAGAAGAGTATAGAAATAAAAATTATTAGAAAGGGTAAGTTAAAGGGTTAAAAGTCAGCCAATAATATGATGACAACAGAAAGCCAATGGTCAAAATGAATGAAATAAGTATTCCTTTACAGTAATAACACTGAATGTTAAAGGCTTGTGTTCACCAATCAAGTGACAAAGACTGATAGAATGGATAAAAAAATATGAGCCATCAATATGTTGTCTACAAAAACCTCACATCAGATATAAGAACACAACCAGGTTTAAAGTGAAAGGATGGGAAAAGATATTCCATGTAACTAGTAACCATAAAAAAGCTGGAGTGGTGATACTAAAATTAGGTGAAATAGATTTTAAATGCAAAACTGTTATAAGGAATGAAAAAGGTCATTATATATTACTAAAAGGGCAATTCAGCAAGAAGAAGTAATAATACTAAATATTTATGCACCTAACCTAAGTGCCCCAAGATACATTAGGCACACACTGGCAAAACTGAAGGGAAAAATAGATGTCGCTACAATAATAGTTGGAGACTTCAAAACACCATTCTCAGTATTGGATAGAACATCTGAACAGAGGATAAATAAAGAAAGAGAGCACTTGAATAATATGATAAATGAACTAGACCTAACAGGCATCTCTAAAGCACTGCACCCAAAACAGCAGGATATATATTCTTTTCAAGTGCTCGGGGATCCTTCTCTAAGATAGACCAAATGTTGGGTCACAAGAAAAGTCTCAATAAATTTAAAAGGTTTGAAATCATACAAAACACTTTCTCTGATCATATTGGAATGAAGCTGGAAACCAACAATGGATGGAAAAGGGAAAACTCATAAACATATGGAGATTAAACTACACATTCTTAAATAATCAGTGGGTCAAAGAAGAAATTGCAAGAGAATTCAACCAATGTCTTGAGACAAATGAAAATGAGAATACAACATATCAAAACCTATGGGACATTGCAAAGGCAGTGCTGAGAGGGAATTTATAGCCCTTGATGCTTACATTAAAAAAGAAGAAAGAGCTAAAATTGAAGACCTAACTGCAACCTGGAGGAACTCTAAAAAGAACAGCAAAATAATCCCAAACCAAGCCAAAGGAAAGATATAGTAAAGGTCAGAGCAGAAATAAATGAAATTGGGATCAAAACAAAACAAAACAAAACAATTGAGAGAATCAATAAAACCAAAAGTTGGTTCTTTGAGAATATCAACAAAATAAAACCCTTAGCTAGACTGACAAAGATAAAAAGAGAGAAGATGCAAATAAATAAAATCAGAAATAAGACAGAAGACATTACTGCTGACTCCACAGAAATCATATGAGAGATCATAAGAGATACTATGGACAACTGTATGCCAAAAAACTAGAAAATGTAAATGAGATGGACAAATTCCTAGAAACACATGAATCGGCTCCACTGACCTTAGAAGAAATAGAAGACCTCAGCAAACCAATCACAAGTGAAGAGATTGAAGCTGTCATAAAAATACCTTTCAAAGATGGTAAGCCCAGATACAGATGGCTTTACATGTGAATTCTATCAACCATTCAAAGACGACCTAATATAAATCTTGCTCAAGCTCTTCCAAAAAACTGACAGGAAAGAATGCTACCAAAGTAATTCTATGACACCAACATCACCCTAATACCAAAACCAGGTAAAGATACTATGAGAAAAGAAAATTACATACCTATATCTTTAATGAAAATGCATGCAAAAATCCTCAAGAAAATACTTCAAACCGAATCCAAAGGCACATTAAAAGAATTATACAGGGAAGAAGACTTGGCCCAGTGGTTTGGGCATCCGTCTACCACATGGGAAGTCTTCGGTTCAAACCCCAGGCCTCCTTGACCCGTGTGGAGCTGGCCCACGCTCAGTGCTGATGTGTGCAAGGAGTGCCCTGCCACGCAGGGGTGTCCCCCGCATAGGGGAGCCCCACGTGCAAGGAGTGTGCCCCATAAGGAGAGCCACCCAGCGTGAAAGAAAGTGCAGCCTGCCCAGGAATGGTGGCACATGCACGGAGAGTTGATGCAGCAAGATGATGCAACAACAAGAAACACAGATTCCCATGCCCCTGACAACAACAGAAATGGACAAAAAAGAACACGCAGCAAATGGACACAGAAAACAGACAACTGGGGTGGGGGGGAAGGGGAGAGAAATAAAGAAAATAAATCTTAAAAAAAAAAGAATTATACACCACAATCAAGTAGGTTTTATCCGACGTATGCAAGGAAGGTTCAAGACAAGAAAATCAATTAGTGTAATAAGCCACACTGATAAATTGAAGAAGAAAAATCACATGATTCTCTCAACTGATGCAGAAGAGGCATTTGACAAAAGACAGCACCCTTTCTTGATAAAAACACTCCAAAAGATAGGAATAGAAGGAAGCTTTATCAATATGGTAAAATGCATGTATGAAAATCCTTCAGCTAGCATTGTATTCAAAAGCAAAAGACTGAAAACTTTTCCACTGAGATCAGAAACAAGACAAGGATGCTCATTGTCACCATCAATATTCTGTATTTTGCTAGAAGTTCTAGCTAGAGTAATTTGGCTAGATAAAGAAATAAAAACACTCAAACAGGAAAGGAAGAAGTAAAACTTTCACTATTCACTGATTATTTGATCCTATATCTAAAAAATCCTGAAAAATCCACAACAAAGCTACTAGAGCTAATAGATGAGTTAAGCAAAGTGGCATGATACAAGATTAATACACAAAAATCAATAGCATTTCTATACACTACTGATGTGCAATGTGAGGAGGAAGTCAGAAAAAAAATTCCATTTATACTAACAACTAAAACAATGAAATATTTAGGAATAAACTTAACCAAAGACATAAAGGACCTGTGTTCAGGAAACTACAAAGCATTGCTAAAAGAAAGCGAAGACAAGTAAATAGAAGGACATTCCATGTTCATGGAGTAGAATACTAAGTGTCATTAATATGACAATTCTATCCAAGCTGATTTACAGATTCAACACAATTCCAAAAAAAAATTCCAACAGCCTTCTTTTCAGAAATGAAAAGCCAATAATCAAATTTCTTTGGAAGGGTACAGGGCCATGAATAGCCAAAAATATCTTTAAAAAGAGGAACAAAATTGGAGGACTCTCACTTCCTGACTTTAAAGCATATTTCTTAGCTACAGTAGTAAAACCAGCATGGTACTAGTATAAGGACAGGCAAATTGACCAATGGAACCAAACTGGGAACTCAGAAATAGACCCTTATATCTACAGTCAAATAACATTTGACCAGGCTATTAAATCCACCCAGCTAGGTTAGAACAGTCTATTCAACAAATGGTGCTGGAACAACTGTATAGCCATATATAAATGAAAGAAAGAAGACCCTTATCTCACACTTTATACAAAAATTAACTCAAAATGAATCAAGGATCTAAATATAAAAACAATGATTACAAATTTCCTAGAAGGAAATACAGGGAAACATCTTCAAGATCTTGTGGTAGGTGGTAGTTTCTTAAACCTTACATCAAAAGCATAAGTAACAAAAGAAAAAATAGGTAAATGGGACCCACTCAAAATTCAACACTTTTGTACTTCAAAGGACTTGGTCAAAAGAGTGAAAAGGCAGCTGACTTAATGAGAGAAAATATTTGACTTTCACATATCTGATAAGGCTTTATTATCCATGATACATAAAGAAATCACACAACTCAACAATAAAAACACAAATATCTGATTAAAAAATGGGCAAACACTTGAAAAGACAACTGTCCAAAGAAGGTAAACAAATGGCAAACATGGAAAAATGTTCAACATCACTAGTGATTAAGGAAATGCTATTCGAAACTACAATATGCTATCATTTCACACCTATTAGACTGGCTGCTATTAATGTCGGAAAACTGTAAAGGTTGGAGAGCACGCGGAGAGATAGAAATGCTTATTCACTGTTATTGGGAATGAGGAATGGTATAGCCACTGTGGAGGACTGTTTGGCAGTTCCTAAGGAAGTTGAATATAGACATGCCATGGGATCTGGCAATACAATTGCTAGGTACATACCCAGAAGAACTGAGAGCAGTGACACAAAAAATATCTGCAAACCAATATTCATAGCAGCACTATTCACCATAGCCAGAAGCTGGAAATGACCCAGGAGTCCAGCAGCTGAGAAATGGATAAACAAATTGCACTGTATACAAACAATGGCATTTTATGCAGCACTACGAAGAAATGAAGTCGTGAAACATACAACAACATGGATGAACCTGGAGGATATTATGTTGAGTGAAGCAATCCAGACACAAAAGAACAAATACTATACGATTGCACTGATATGAACTAAATATATTATGTGAAATACAAATATATTTGAAAAATGAATATGGGTAAAATTCCATATACAAGACTGTTTTTCTTTAAATCTGAATAAATGTAGGTTAATACTACAAAATGTTAATATCAGACAAAAAATACCTGTTATACTAAGTGAAGGAGATCAGACATAGAGTACTACATACTGTATGATTCCATTTATATGAAATGTAAATATAAATCAATTTATAAAGATGAAATTAGATTAGTGGTTTTGCTTGACTGGGGGAGCAATGCTAATGGGTGTGAAGTTTTTCTTTTTAGAGTAATGAAATTGTTATAAAATTTTTGAGATCATGAATGTACATCATTGTGATTGTACTAAAAGCCACTGATTATACACTTTGGATAAATTGTATAGGTTGTGAATATATCTCAATAAATCTGCTTAATAAACAAATAAATAATTGTGCAAGAATAACCAGAAACAGCAGATATGTACAGCAGGGGAAACAGATAAGGAGGTGAGGAATTTTTTTGTTTGTCTGTTTTTTTCCATTATTATTATTATTATTATTAAAATAATGAAAATGCTCTAATAATGATTGAGGTGATGAATGCATAACTATGTGATTATACCAAATACCAATGATTTTGTACACTTTGGATTAATTGTATGCTTTACTAATATGTATAAATTTACTTGATTTGTTCAAAAAAAAGCAAATGAACAAACTGTGATAATTTCCTACAGTGGGATATTACTCAGTGATTAAAAGAATTGAGCTATAAGCCACAAAAACACAGAGAGAGCCTTAAACGCATATTTTTAAGCCAGCCTGAAATGGCTAGACACTGTATGACTTCAACTACATGACTCTCTGGAAAAGGCAAAACTATAGACAGTAAAATGGTCAGTGGTTGCCAGGAGTTCAGGGGGAAGGAAGGAAGGATGAATAGGTGGAGCTTAGGGCATTTTTAGTATTTACATTACAGATTTAATATCTACTGTACGATACTATAATGGTGGATACATAACACTATGCGTTTGTCAAAACCCATCCATCTGTATGACACACAAAGTTATCCCTAATGTAAACTACGGACTAACAATAATGTATCAATATTGCCTCATCATTTCTACCAAATGTACCACATTAATATACCATGTTAATAATAGGGGAAACTGGGGGTGGGGGGCTGAGGAAGGGGAAGATTAATAGGGGAACTGTGTATACTTTCTTTGCAATTTTTCTATAAGTCTAAAACTGCTCTAAAAAGTAATGTCTATTATAAAAATGGTCAATAAAACCAAAGAATCCAAACACAGGTACTAAGTTACTAGTAAGTGTTCCCTATAGGTATTAGGATTGGATAGACAGGAAAAAAAACAGGGTAACCCTTCTTACTTCATGTAATTTTATTTTATTTTCTGTAGTGACAGTGGTAGGGAAATATTTTACATTTTCATTTCATATATTTCAAATTAAACAAAAACCTAAATGGAAAGCTACTGAAAGTAAGTAATTTAGTTTTTCCATTCATTTAAAAAATTTAATTGTATAAAAAATTTAAAAAATAAGAAATATAAATACATAAATTTCGTTTTATGTTGTCACCACACATTCTGTCATTTTGCTGCTCTCTCCTAAATTAACTATTTCCTATCAGCAATTCAATAAAAAATACCCTAAGCTCTTCAGTCTGTTCAGATAGTCCAAATAGTGGAAGAATTTCTTTTGCACAGTTTCCATTTATTCATACAATGTACTAAATATGATAGATAGGATTTTCATTTCTGAAAAGCTCCTTCAGACTAGAAACTACCGAAATAACAATGTAAAAAGATAATAATTTAGCAAGGGATTGTGTTCCACCAAAGTAGACTCACTTTTATCACTTAAAGGTAGCCTAAAGAGTCCTTGATTTTTCTAGAGAAACAAAGGATTTATAGGTGCTTGAAAATATTTAATTTATTATTTTCATTTACTGATACAGAAGATGTTTATATGAGTTTTAATGTTTTTAAAAAAGCCAGTTTAGCTCACAAAAGATATAAAGACTGCTTTGTGTTGAATTAAAAACAAAACCAAAAAAAAACCTTTTAAGGAGTCCAAGAGTGGCTGATTGGTGGGAGTAACAGACTGTAATCCAAGAATGCAGCCCAGAACAATGAAGAGACCACCGGGAGTTTAGCTCATTTTGCCTGAGGCATCTCTAATCTAAGCAAATTGACTTGGATTTTAGTTGCCCTGCTGGCCTGGGGGAAAGAAGTCAAAGTTTGGATCTGCCTTAGGTAGGAGAGAAAGGGGAGTCCAGAGGGAGACTAAACTCACATTAAACAGGGACAACGAAATATCAGCCTCAGACTGAAAGAAAAACAGATACTTTCGGGAAAGAGGATGAAGGTACAGAGAAAGTCTCTGTATAACTGAACAGAGTGAGGAAGAAACAAAAAAGAAAACAGTAAACAAACAAAACTGCTCTGAGTTGAGGTTGTAGCTTGCAGGTCATTGCAAGGACTTTTACTCCTAAATGGAATGCCGGCCCCTGCAGGTCTGTGAGTGGAAAGTGAAAAGATATGAATGAAGTTTCCAAGTATGACAGCGCCTGCTGCAAGGGAGGGGTAGAGGGGCAAGGGCCAGTTAGTTGGCTGTTGTAATAACTTATCAAGAGATGATGTCTAGACCAAGGGGAGAGGAGAGGAGGTGGTGAAAAGTCTCATTCTGGACACCTGAAAGTACACAGTTAGGATTTCCTATCTGTGTGAATATGCACTGTGAGCAAAAGGCATATCTGACAGGGAAAATAGTTGAAAATATACATATCCTTCAATCTAGCTGTTCATCTTATATAGATATTCTTGCCTAAATGAACAGAGACTTGGGCAAGAATACAACACTGTTTATTATCATTCCTTTTTGTTCCCATCATTAGGGGAAGAGATCAACTGAATATGATCTCTTTAAATCATGTAATACTATTCAACGATAGGATTGTTGAATACTATTGTATTCACACAGATCTGAATACAATAGTATTCAACAATACTAGTTCTATGTGAATTAGATCTGTGTGAATTAACTTGGCTGATCTTAAAAAGGAAGTTGTGTGAAAAAATAAAATAGGTACAGTATAACATTATGTAAATAATAAAACCCACAACTCAATATTGAGCATAGATATATAAATTTTAGTAAATATACAAAAACTTGAATTGGAGGGATAGGAATGACTTCATAAAAATGATAGTCTCAGGAATGGAAAAGAATAAGAAAATGGAGATGGGTATATGGGCAATTTATGCTACTCTATTGCTTTGCATTTAAATACTTTTCCTTAAATTATTCAAAGGCTTGAGGCAAAAACAAATGTTAAAAGAGAATTTCAACCAACAAAATTCCAAGATGCTTGATGACTTGTACGTAATATTATACAAAGTTTCCATGCTTACAGACACTAAAATTCTGTTCAGCAATTTTAGCAAAACACTTACAGAGAACCAACTCAACTGTAGTATAATGAAAAATTTGGCTGGTCTTTGTCTTTATTTCCCAGGAAGCAACCTCTGAGTCTTTGGACTTTTCCTGTGATTGGAATAATGGCTTTTGCTCTTCAGGGTGGGTCACTCTTGCTAGTTGGAGGTAGAATGGGCCACATCTGCAAGACTAAGCATGTGATTAGGGGGCTGGGATTTACAGCTATGACACATCAACCCATTCCCCAGACCTCTGGGGGTGAAGGGAGCATTCAGATTGAGTCCAACCTCCGTAATGAGTTCAACCTATTCCATAAATCTTGGGACACTTGAAGCCACTATGAATTTCCATGACTGGTAAAATAAGTATCTGTTCCTGGAGGGTGACAACACATCCACTGCGAAAGGACACAGGCATTTGAGACCCTCCTAGACCTCCACACCTTGGTGTATGCTTCTCTCTTCTTTTTTTTTTTTTAAGCAATTTTCCTCATACACCATACAGTCCATCCAAAATGTAGAAACAATATATAATCACAAAATTGTGCATTCATCACCACAATCAATTTTAGAACATTTTCATGGCTCAGGAAGAAAACCCCATACCTTTTTAAGCCCTCTTATTATTTGCACTTAGCATTGGTATGGTATCTTTGTTACAACTGATGACAGAAAATATTAAAATACTACTGCAGTCCATAGTTTGTATTAGGTGTATCTTCTTTTGTCTTCTTATTTGTATCATTTTTTACTATAATGAAACATAATCTTAAGTACAGCTTTTGCAGTGAGTTCTGTGAGTCTTTCTAGCAAATAATTGAACCTGAGTGCATAGTGGAAACTCGGGAATTTGTGGCCAGCTGGTCAGAAGTGTTAGAGGCCTGAACCCCTGAGCTCCTGTTGGGGACCTGCGTAGGGGCTGCCCTCAACCTGTGGATTCTGGCCCAACCATGGGTGGAGTTAGAAGTGACTTGGGGGGCAGTAGTCTGCAGTTGCTGACTGAACTTGGCCTGCCTACATACCAACATTCCAGGCACTGAGAGAATACTCCCAAAACATGATCCCTGAGCCCAAAACACACAGTCAGTCATGTTTCCTGTTTTTGATTAAACAGAGATGGCTTCTTCAAATGAGATAAGTACAGGCTTAGCTAAAAATGATTTATGTAAGGGAGGTACATATTTATTATGATTGGGAGAAATTTTTCATGGGAGGGAAGAAAGTGCATATGATATTAGGTTAGAAATGTATTCAATTGTTAGGAGGGACAGAAACAGAGAGGTTGCTGATTCTACAAATTTATAGAAAGAATGCCAAACATTTCAAATGTGTAGGTAAAAGTAGCAAAATACTTAGGACTAAATCTCAAACCTAGCCAGCCTAGCAAAAAACAAGAGTATTCTGCAATAATTCTTTGCAGAAACAAAGCCTGAATTAGAGCACCTAAATGTGTATGCTATTCCAAATTCTTAAAATCACCTATATTAAGCTGACCAATAAAATGTATTTAATAGCATATGCATGAATACATTAAGTATGAAACTAATTTGAAAACCATGCTATGCTAAACACACTTAAGATACTCCATTTTATAAATATACACGTAGGAGTCTAAGAATAATAACAAAAGTCATTTTTTAATGCACACATACTCAGGGCTAGGCATTTTAGAAATTAAACTATTAAACTAGTCCTATGCATTGCATTACTGAATATTTATTAGTAGGTACTAGAAATAACCCCATAACACAGATGAAGAACCTGAGGCTTAGAAAGAATTAGTGAAATAGTTTAGCTTGTAAGTGGTTCTTGGAGGTTCTGTAATCTACCTATTAGAACTTTTTTTTAATAGCTACAGGATATTTGTGGTCCTTCCTATGGATGGCAGATAAACTTGGTAGTTAATTTTTAATTTGTAATCGAGGGAGTCTGGGTTCAAATCTTGGTTCAGTGACTTACCAGTTGGATCACTTGGAAAAAGTTAAACTTTCTACATGTCATGTTTCTTATGTATAAAATTACGATAATATTAATTATGGTAGAGATGTCGCAAGAATGTTGCAATTAGGGAAATAATGTGAAGATTTAAAATAGTCCCTGGTACCTAGTGAACATTGGTTCATTTCTGGCTATCACACATATATTTTAAAATTATCATTGTTAGATGTTGGAGTGAGACAATTGGGATGCAGAGACCAGTGATTGCAGACAAGGATTTATTGGGACGCTCTCCCAAAGGAAGGGGTCTGAAGAATAAACTTCAGCCCACCTCTGGCAGAGGTAGTCATGAATTTATACAGTACATCTATAGGCAGCAACATGCTTAGTTAGTGGGAGTGGGTTTGGGCTTAGGTAAGACCCGAGGGCCCATAGGGATGGCTAGGGGTCAATGGGCTAGGGGCAGTGAATTCTAGGGGTGCAGGAGGGGTTGGTAGGGTCATATGGCTTCTCTGTCCATTCTTGTGAGGAAATGAACTGTACCTGGACATATAGGCTCAGTATGGGGTGCTGTTCAATGTCACAGGATGTGGCTCCTTCTGAGTAAATGGCTGGTCGCCCTTCCACAGTGGGGCAGGTTAATAATAAACTTCCAGCTTCTGCAAGTTGTGGCTGTTATTCAGGACGGGGGCCAGGGATGGGGTCTAGACTTGTCAATCATCACCAAGGAAATATGAAGTTAATGGTCAACCTCAGGCTGATATGTTCGTTGAATCACAGTTAGGGTACAGAAACTTCTCTTAAGCTAAAATCATACTGTCATGAATTGTTTTATCACTATTTGGGATAAAGTATCTTCTGAAAATATTCAACATATTAAAAATCATACTAAAATTCTAAGTCCCAATGGGTGAAATGTTGGCTATAACTGTCCCATGTTGCTTTGGGACAATTGAGAAACAATTGTAATAGCATTTTTGGTCATGTGTTTATTCACTCATGGCATTCCATTCACCACTCTACAATATTAGATTTTGACAACTGATGTTTTAATTGTTATGTAATTGTATCTTTCTTTTTTATTTCTTTTTCTCCTGTACATCGTCCTACTTACCTAACCTCATCTGAAAAACCTCACATTTATTGGAGAGAGATACTTCATGCAAGTATACGGGAGTTATTATCCAATGATCTCATATTTAACACACAATGAAGAAGAAAATAGTACCCTTTTAAGATAACTTATTCTAATATTTTTTTGGTTGAAAGTAAATAATATTTTACTGATATGTTCTGTCATAATATGCAGATATTATTTGTAAAGGGACAGATTTTCTTTGGGGAGTCTTTTCTCATATTCATGTGATGTAGCATTGATAGCCAAATGTCCTTTCAAAATTCTTAAAATGATAGCCAATTTGCAACTTGAAACATATATTTTTCCTTTCTTAATCTTTCTCTCTCTCTCAAGTCTAAACACTTAACCCAGCAAATTAGCACACACATACTTAGGCCCAATTCACTTTCCTAAACCAATTTATCTTTCACATTCCTTATATGAACTCTCCATGAGAATAGATTACATGTGTATAGTCGTCTTTACAAGAAGGCAATAAATTTGGAAGAGTAGGAATCAAATAAGTAAATAATCAGGGTTGTCTAAAATGGCTATTGTCTCCTGTAAAATAGTATTTGTTGAATTAAAGGTTAAGCCATGCATAAGTGCAAGCAACAGTGTGATTTTAATCCATTTCATAATAAAACCTCACATAAAAGCCAGCAAACTACATCGTCACCTAACTACCAGAGCCAAATTTAATGCCCTTTGGAAGAGTTGTTCTCATGAAAATAAGATATGTAAAACTTAAAATATCCAAGCTAAGAGGGCACTGAATATATATTAAGTAAGATTACGTGACCTCTCATTAATACCTTAGTGTTCAATTTCTCACACCTTAAAAAACAAGGAAAGCTTTTTTATTATTTATAAAAAAAGAATTTGATAAAAAATTATCACAAATTTAAAAGTGCCATTAGGGAGATAATAAATACAGCAAGTAGATAAAAACATGGACCTGTAATCAGATAGATATGGATTCAAGTCCTGCTACCTCATGTGATAGACCTCATGTCTCTCTTCATTCAGCTCGTGATCTACCTTTAGTATATCCTTATCATGAATGCTTCCACCAAGAACACTATACACCACTTTCTTCCCAATATTTTATAGCACTTACTTAAATCTCACTTTTATTTAATATGTTATGTTTATTTTAATGGATAGCCAAGACAGACCCATTAATGTGCACATATATGTATTCACCTTATATATGTTCAATTTAGGTTTAGGTCTCCCAGCAAGACTCTGAGCCACTTGATGCAAAGAGGCAATAGTTTTCATGGTGCCTCGCACAAAGTTTATATTATAAAATATATATTTGATTTTCAAATTGATAGAAATATTAATAGCTGATTGGGCTTAAGATGAAAGATGAAAAACACTCACTTTGACCTCATAAGCTTAAGAGAAGCAGGAGAGATGCTAGTTTGAACCACTTGCAATATCAATAATTATTGTAGTTATGATTGTTAAAATTAATATCCAAATCACATCCCAAAATAAATAAGTTTAAAATACAAAAAAATGGAGGAGGAATGAGAAGGAGGAGGAGGAGGAAGAGGAGGGGAGGAAAAGAAAAAGAAGAGGAAGAGAATTTTGACTTAAGAACTGTATCAATGAATATATAAGAAGTTATTCAACCTAGGTCAAATCAGCATCAAGATCAGTGAATCCTGATTACCCATGTTCAATTTTAAGAACCTTCTATTTCAACCCATAAGTTAGAATTTATGTTTTCTTTCATTATTGCTCCAGGTGGAAAGATAAAAATACGTTCAAGCTCTATTTTCTGGGAGAGAAGCACAAATTAGACTCTTTTAAAAAAAATTAATGTAATAATATTTCCAAATTATTTATACCTTATTTGTGTTTGTTCCAGATGTCCATATTTTACATTTTAATAATAAAGAAAGACAGGTGTTCTTTGTCTGTAAACTTGAAATTTTACATGAGCAATAATGAATTGAGACCATTAACTAATACCCCAAATGGGTCTGCACATTTCAGATATTCACACTTAGAGCTAGAATAAGTTATACTCCCTCCTGTCACAGATTTTTGCACATGCTGCTTTTTCAACCTTGATGCTTCCTTCTTGTCCAATTCCCATTCATTCATAGGTATTCTTGTTTATTTGTTTGGCTAGCTTTTCAAGTACCACTTCATCTGAAAAACCGCCCTCAGTTACCCCTACACCTAGGTCAGCTTTCTTTATGATAAACTCTCATAGATAAATGTTCTTTCCATTAAGGGCCCTTATCTAATTTGCATGATGATTTGATTTACACCTTGCCTCCTCTGTTAGACTGGAAGCTAGGGACATGATGAGAAAGCACAGAATTAGATACAGAGTAAGGTTTTCAACCTTTGTTGAATAGTAAATTAAAGAGATTTACTTTAAGATATGAATTAATTTTTATTGTGCTAAAATACACAAAATATAAAGTTTATCACTATGACCATTTCAAACTGTACAATGCAGTGCAATTAAATTCAGAATGCAATGCAACCATCGCTGCTATCTAGTTCCAGAAATTTTTAATTGCCTCAAATAGAAACCCATACCCATTAAGAAGTCATTCCCCTGTCCCTTCTGCCTCCAGCCCCTGGTAACCACTAATCTTTCTGTCTCTATGAATTTCCCTATTCTGGATATGTCATAAAATAAAAAATAATTTTAAAGTACTGTAGCTACTTCATTTCAATGTGGAATATGTTTCATAAAAGCTCCCAATATTTCAGAATCCAATATTGATTAAGCTTCTAAATGTGTCTTAAGTAACAATTTCTTAAATATTTTTGGTCTTTTCATCACTTATTTATTTTAGAATATGTTAAATTTTTCAGAAACGACCTATTATTGATTGAATACAGTCCTGCTTCTTCCACCCAGTTTTCAAAAGTGTCTGTATTTTGGCCCCAAGTTGCCACTTAGACCTTCTCTCCCACTATTCTTTTTCTTTTTAAAAATATTTTATTCTTCTGTCTCCCACTCTTCTTAATACTCTCCTTTTATTGAGGCCTGTCTCTTTAGGAGTCAAGAGTTTGTGGACACTCTCCCTGCTTCAGGCAGTCACTGAAAATGCTCACCCTGCCCAGCATGCCTTCTTCTCTGTTTAGCCAGGCTCTGCTTATATTTAAACATTCAACTTCAGTCCCACCTTCTCCCTGGACTCTAGGCTGACTCGCCCAGGTTGTGTTTGTACCCCTCTCCTCTCAACATCTATTGTGCCTTTTGGCTGTCCCACACAGTTTAGCACTTTCTTACATAAAGTCTAGTATTGTTAGCGGTGGTTGACATGTTTAGTCTTGTGTTCTCCAACTGAAACACAAGCTCACAGAGACTTTTGGATCCTAAGGCAGTTGTAAGCACATTATTGCCAGGGTCCAAATCACTGTGTTGGCCAATTGCTCTTCATTCATCAAGTCATGGTTCCAAATGCCTTTGTGAAACCTTCACCCTCCATGGGTAACTTACACATACCTGTGTTATGGCCATTTTATCACTTGTATTGTCATGGTTTTCTTATTGAACTTTATCTCCCCTCTAGGACGTGAGCTTGGTGAAGTCAGGGATCAAGTCTTTCATCATTATATCCTTATTATCTAGTACAGTGTCTAGTTGGTGATATGGCCTCAATATATATTCACTAAATGAATAATTCAATAATCGTGGCCATCTTTCATTTGGGCAAGTATTAAATCTTCTTACTTTGTGGGAAGATTAAGAAAATCAGGGTCAACTCTGAAAAAAATATTTATATGCTTTGATCTTTGAACCAAATGTAAAACTAAATAAAACTTTTAATCAATATTTTAGTCTGTATACAGAGTATAATGTAACAATTAACGCCTTGGGTTTTACAATCAGACAGGGCTAAATTCTAGTTCTGTGTGACCTTGAAAATGTAACTTTCCTTCTAGAATCCTCAGTTACCTCATGAAAAATGAGACTATGCCTACTTACCTCACAGCATTGCGAGAATTGAGCTGTACAATGCATGGTAAAACCCTTGGCAAATTGATTGGCACATAGTGAGCCTTCCAATATATTTCAATCAATTATTAAAGCACTTTGAGGGGAAAAGGCTAAATGTTATTTGTGTTCTGTAGATGTAAATACAACCAAGAATTCCACTTGACCATACACTTAAAAATATAACGTGAATTACAAATACAGATAGCAGAATATCTCCTATTTGATCACATTGAAATACTGTAGCAGGGATTGACAAACTTTTTCTGTAAATGGCCAGATAGCAGATACTTTTAACTTGTGGGTTATATGGTTTCTATCACAACTACGCAGCTCTGCCATTATAAATTGAAATCAGCCGTTGGCAACATGTAAAGAAATGAGTATGGCTGTGTTCCAATAAAACTTTATTTACTAAAAGAGGTAGGGAGGTATATTTGCCAACCACTTACTGTATGTATATATTCATGTCTCATTGCACAATTCTACCACAAGTTATAACTTCATGTTTGTTGTAACACATTTATGCAATGATGCTGAGACTTTAATGGAACAGGAATGATTAAAAGGTTACCTTTAAGAAGTATTAATGCATATTTCAACCTTTATGTAACATCTACATTTCTAACATTGATTGTGAATTAGCTGTTTACCAATGACAAGATTTATGTTTTTCAATGGTTGTGTTTGAGACAAATTTATCATCCATTTTATCCTGGTATAGTAGTTTGTACTTGGTAGATGCTCAAGTCCTGTATATGCGTGTGTGTATGTATATATAAGGTATACGTGCATGTATGTAAAACTAATGAGTACCTCACGTCTAAGTATGCACCTTGTTCATAGATATTTAAACCAACTGGGAGATAATATAAATTAGTGCAAAAATCCTGGACTTCCAAGCCAAACAGGTTAAAGTACATATTTCAGAATGTCATCTTTCTGCCTCATGTCCCCAGGTAAGTTCTGTAACAGAACACATATCATATTTACCTTAAAGCAATACTTTTCAACTGGGGGCAGTTTGATCCCAAGGGACACTTAGCATTGGATGGAGACATTTTTGGATGCCATGATTTTGGAGGTGGTGGAGGTGGTGGTGGTGTTGCCACTGGCATCTAATGGGTAGAGCCTCTTCAAAATTCAGCAATGCATAGGACAGTCTCCCACAAGAAAGAAGTATCTGGTCCAAAATGTCAATAGTGCCAAGGTTGAGAAACACTGCCTTAAAGGTTTGTATGAGGATTAATTCACACATTGCTGTAAAGGATTAGCAGAATGCCTGGCTAGATACATCTTAACTATTAATAATAACACCAACTTCTGTTGACTGATAGAAAAAGAACACTTATGCAAATTTTGAATATGCAAAATTATGTAGAAGAATAAATGAACTCCATTCACTGGGCTAGCAGCAAGTTGGTACATTTATTTAGATTAAATAAAATTGATACATATTTATGCATGTATTGACATCTGGATTCCACATGCTCTTTGTGAGCATTGAAAGGTTTGGAATGATACTTACCAGTTCTGTCATTGTCATAGCAAATGTTTTATCTCAATGTTAATATCTGACTTGTTTTAAATTCATAGGGAGAAATTTGAAATTTCTGTTTCCTATCTCAGAAATCAATGACACTCTCTAAGCCAAACTCAGCATGTAAACGCATTACCTTCCCCCAGTGTGGGACATGACTCCCAGGGATGAGCCACCCTGGTGCCAAGGGATTACTACCAAGCACCAGCTGATGATATAACTAGAAAAAGACCTTGAATAAAAGGGCCAACTCGGACCAGCAGAATATCTCAGACTACAGTGTTAAAAACTGCCTTATGACTTTGGATAAAAGGGGGAAATGGAAGGGACAAATGAGTTTATACAACTATGAGTCTCCAAAAAAGAGTCAGGAGGTCATCAGAGGGATAATGCTTACACACGCCTCAGCAGGGTCCCAGAGACAACCAAAGTAGATAGAAACCCAGGTACTGGTTCTCCTGAGGGTTACAGAGACCCACAGGTTCTACAGTCATGGCAGATGGCTCTGGATTTCAGTGCCATGTAAGTTGGCCCTACTTTGGAGTTTCAGTTCCTGAATGTGATGGAGTTGGACTCAGATATGACTTATCTACACATGTCTCTTCTGTTACTTTTACCAGACCTGTGGATGGCACTGGGGTTAGTGTATACTCAGGAGACCTGAATCTCTGGACTGTCCATGTGACAGCAGGCCCTGAGCCTCAGCAGACTTGCAACTCCTACTATCTGGTTTATTGGACTTACCCTGGCCAGCTAACAGGGAGGTGAAGAAGGTCAACCACCATATCAGGGAGCCAATAGTGGCTACAACTCCAAGCAGGAATTGCATCCATCTTCCATGTGAAATCTAAGACCCCTCTTGATATAGAGGGACCATTCCAGGGTCCACAGGTTGGAGGAATAGAGTATGGATTAGAGTGGACTTACTGATAGTCTACTATGGAACTATTGTGATTAGTAGTAGAAGAAATTGTAGCATCAATGTGGAGAAAGTGGCCATGGTAGCTGCTGAGGGTAGGGAGAGGGAAGAAGAGATATGATTTGGGGACATTTTCAGGACTTGGAGTTGTCCTGGGTGGCACTGCAGGGACAGATGCTGGACATTGTATGTCCTACCATGGCCCACTGGGTGGACTGGGGGAGAGTGTAAACTACAATGTAAATCACTATCCATGTGGTACAGCAATGCTCCAAAATGTATTCACCAAATGCAATGAATGTGCCACAATGATGAAAGAGGTTGTTGATGTGGGAGGAGTGGGGTGGGGAGGGGGGGTGTATGGGGACCTCATATTTTTTTAATGTTAACGATTAAAAAAAAATAAAGAAGGAAAAAAAATCAATGACATCTTAATCAGTGCTGCTAAAAACAAGCCTCAGTTCTTATATAGTAGAAAGTAAACAAGCTAAAGCACTAAAAGTGACAGGATATTCCCAGCAAGGACAGAGAGCATACTTCCATCTAGCTCTTCTGTGCTTACAGCCTGTTAGGTCCCATCTGCTTGGTTCTTTCCTCAGGGATTTGGAGCACCTTGAAAGGAATTGAAAAAACTTTGGTATTGCAAAAATAATGTTTCATATCATTAGGTTTAAATTAAGTAAGTAACAATACTGAACTGATGACATATCCTGAAGTTGCACTAATCATAACATGGGATCCCCAGCACTGTCATCAGAGCCTTCTTCCCTGGCAATAGTCCTGCCCTGCTTCTGTCACCAAACTTCGGGTGCAACAGAAGGAGGAAGCAGCTAACAGAAAAAATGGAAAGGTCTACAACATGGTACTTAAAAGCAATAATAACAACAAAGCACACACACCATGAAATTCCTATTCTGGTTCAAATGCAAATATCAACTGTGTTCTATTACAGGCAAGGTCAAAGGCAGGGATGGTACTAGTCTTCTGTCTTAGTCTGCTGAAGGTGTGCCATTGCAAAGTACCAGAAATCTTTTGGTTTCTATAAAGGGTATTCATTTGGGATAAAAGCTTACAGTCCCAAAGTCATGGAAAGTCCAGCTCAAAGCACCATAGGAAGTGCTTTCTCACTACAGTCAGCTGCCACGTGTTGAAGCAAGATGGCGGGCAATGTGTGATTGGTCTCTCCTTCCCTTCCAGGTTTTGTCTTTCTCTTTAGGCCCAGCCACTTGATCCTTCATGTTTAAGTGATCTTGTAGTCCTCTTTCTCCTGGCATAAGGCTTGTTTCTTTCCAGGCCTTCTGTATCAGTCTCAGCTGTTCTGCTCTCTTCCCAAGGTTAGCTATAAACTATCAGGCAAATGGCTCATCTCTACCCTGGACCTTGGATGTTTGAGCCTTCTCCTTTCTGTCACATGCATGGCAGGATCAAAAATGACAGAGCTCTCTCTTCCTGTGTGTCTTTGTGAGTTTCTATTTATATTGGATTCAGCAAGGGGGCGGGACTCAACCAGCTTCATCCCTTACTGAAGAAGTTGAATCAAAAAGCCCTAAAAACGAACTTAACAGGTAATCTAATCAAGGGTCCCTCAACTGAATTTAATAAAATCAAAGGGTATCACACCCAGAGGAATATATTAATTTACAAACATAATCTTTCTCTTTTTGGGATTCATAAAATAATCTCAAACTGCCACATATTCTGTTACATCAAGGTATACAAACTCATGCATATAGGTGTCAGGTGATATCAGATGGGAGAAACCCAAAGGAGTGATGGGTGAGGTCTAAGGGAAATTAGACTGTTCATGCCCCACCTAAAAGAATTTGTGGATATCAAATTCTAGTTATTTTTGGCCATATGGGTCCAATGTTGTCGGGTTTCTAATTTTTTCAAGAAAGCCAGAGATCTAGATTTTAAGTGTTGGCATAGAGGCATCAATCAAAGAGACTTAAATGGACATAAACACAATTAAAAAGTAGTGTAAAATGGTTAAATCACTTCAAAAACTGGGAGTTTCTAATGAAGTTAAGCACATACCTAAAATATGACCAACAATTCTACTGCTAGAAATTTACCCCAGAGAAATGAAAACATCTGTCTACAAAAAGCCTACATAGAAAATAATTCACAATGGCTTCTTTCACATAACAACATTACTACTTTTCACACCTTTGTTCAAATGCTATGTTTCCTCACTCTCTTGATTACTATCCCTTGAATATGCTTTGATTTTTCTGCGTTCCTTTAGAATGGACCTCAAATCAACAACAAGATTTCTAACAGTGTTTGACAATACCTAGCACAGTGGAGCTGGTATCTGCTATATATTATTCTCTGTATTTCTACAGATGTAGTTTAAGAAGAGAATAGGTGTTTTGGTGGCTGTGTCTCTCTTATATTTTCCCATTGATTCATATTAATCCATTCAAACACTTTTACATCAGCCTCTAATAAACTGTATCTTTTTTATTCTATCCTTGCACACACAGGAAAGGTTTGGGCTCGGGTGACATAATGCAATTCATTTTAATCTTGTTGAATTAGTTCATCTATTTCTGCAAACTGCTTAACTTTATGGCAACTATTATTGAGAGGCAGTTTGTTTAGTAGTACCAACATTGCAATCATCTCCATCATGATGGACCTAGAATATATGCTAAATGTATTTATGTGAGTTACCCCACATAAATCCAAACAATGGGTAGCGGCTCTTACATCAATTGTAGTTTCATAGGTGAGGAAATCAAGATTCAGAAATGGTTAACTCACTTCCTTAAAGCCACAGAGTTAGAAAGTGCTGGAGCCAGAACTCTACCCTAAGCACCAAATTTTGAAGTTCATACTCTTAACCGTATTCAGATAATGTTGTTTATCTGAAATTTGAAAAGAATTCCTCCTGATCATTAAATCCATTGATAAAATATATATAGGGACTTGGGTCAAAGTCCCAAAACAAAGTTATTCTTGGGTGACACTCCCATTTATCACTTTAGCTTAAGTATAATAATATAACACAACCAATTAAACTTGCAAAAAGGAATTTTGACACCTCAATTTTAAAAAATCTTGCCCAGAGAATATAATGAAGGGCTTAGATAAACATATGTGGATTTCAGCATAACATTTATGTCTATTTATAGATTCCAACCTTGTCTTGTCAACCCATATGGTTATCCTAAGATATTTTTCTTGCCCACTTACATTGTCACATTTCTAAAATGAGATTGCATCTGAAAATTGATGTATACTTTTAATGCGGTAGTATTTCTAAGGTTTGAGGTATCACTGATGATGTCCCATGAAAGAACTAGTATAATCTGTCCTAGAATGTTCTGAATTCCAAAAGTCAGTCTTCAGTTTATAGTTACCATTCAATCTTTTTCTCCTTTTGAAAATTAAAGTGGCATTCCCATCTCAATTTTCTTGCACTTCTTTTCTTGTCCTTTTATTCCATATGAATAACACTATGGCAGGTCAATCTCATTTATAAGTTTTCTCACTTAGGAATTTGGTTACCACAGGCCAGGCCACAGAATCTTTTAGGGTCCAGGGGCACTCCCCAACCACTTGGCCTGTATGGTTCCTTCAATCATTCTTCTCTAATGTTTGTTCTACTCTTGAAATGAGAGTAATAAAATAAATATAATGGAAGCAGTTGTAGCTGAATGGTTAAGTACCTGCCTCCCACATACAAGGTTCTGGGTTCAATCCCCTATACCTACTAAATATATATATATATGGTTATTCTTTGAAAAAAATTACCTTGTGTACCCCAACTTCTTCCTTGATTTCTTTTTGTAAATATAAAACTCTTGAATGAACTTTTGTTTGTCCTTATAAACATCAGCTTTTGGGATTTCAGCTTTCCCGAACCCATTTTTAACTCAGACTTCTACTGTCTTCATCTTTTGCATGAAAACTTTATAAATCTAAGGTTAATACAGAGATTCTTGTTCAAAAATGTTTAAGAATAATAAAACCTAGCAATTTTTTAAAAAGTATATGTAGTTTATATATTCTAAGTACTCTACAAAACTTACCAAAAATTCTTAGCTGTTACCCCCATTTGATACATGCAAAAATTGATCCCCAGAGAATTTAATTTGCTCAGGTTGCATGGCCATTAAAAAAAGCAGAATTAGGAAGTAGATGTGGCTCAAACAATTAAGCACCTGCTTCCCATATGGGAGGTCCTGGGTTCGGTTCCTAGTGCCTCCTGAAAAATCAAAAACAAATAAGCAAATCAGATGAGGAGGTCAATTCAGGGAAGCTGATGTGGCTCAGTGGTTGAGTGATGACTTCCCACATACAAGGTCCTGGGCTCAATCTCTGGCCCCCAAGATTGAAAAAAGCTGATTTAGCCCATCTGACTAAAAAATCCATGCTTTTAAATAACAGTTCTGATACTCCTTTCTCACTACCCTGCTAGCATGCCACAGAATAATGTCTACTTTTCCTCTCAACTTTTAAAAATATTCCTGAAGATGTCAGAATCATATGTACCTTATTTAACCAGGTCAAATTCGTCATCTAAGAGTTAATGCAGCAGTTTTGCCATAATGGCATTTAATAAATATTCTTAAAGGGACGTTCATATAAATGAAAGAGTTATTCTTAATTTTAACATTTCTCTGCTAAATTGAACTGATTCAAATACCTTGGCAGAAATCAGACATTTACAAAGAAATAGAATACATGGTGGAATATTATCATTTACATAAGAACTACATATTCAAATTCTCTAAGAGTTAGTAAGAGGGAGGCCTGACTTCCAACTGGGGATACATATCTCAGAGGCCCTGAATTCTTCTTTCACTCTTTGTAGAATAGGTCAGAGTTTTGTTAGGTTTTGACCAAAACCCATTAACCTCTTTTCCCATGGTAATAGGATTTTGTGGGAAATCTGTTTAAACTATAATTCCCAGTCTCCCTTGCAGTTTTTTGCTCATGTGACTTAAGTTTTTGTCATTGAAATATAAATGAAAATGAAGTGGCCTTCTCCAGGTCAGAGCATCTAAAAAGCCAGTAAGCTTCTGAAAGCTCTCTCTTTCCTTCTACTATCTGGATGCAAACAACAAGAAGGGTCTGGTAGGATGGCAGAGCCAGGAAATAGAAGGATCCAGGTCCCCCAATCAACCTGGGCAAGAGCCTCAGTGGGCCAGGAACACCTGCCTTATTTTATAAGAGATGGAGAAATATCATTCTTTTATGGTATTCCACTGAAATTTGGGGTATGTCTGAGATACCGCTTAGCTTACTCGAAATAATATTTCTTCTTCAATCACTTAAGGAGAAATATCTACCACCTCTTTTCGATTTTCAACCGGGAGTGGTAGGGAAAAGTATGTCCTGGTGGGATGAGGGGGGAAGTAAATGCAAGAAAAAATATTAACACACTAATCCTACGAAAGAGGGAAAATAGTGGATGCACAGATGATCAAATACATGGGAGAAGTTGGAAAACATTTCCAAATATTTCCAAGAGTATGGAACTTGAAGGATGAGGATGAATTTCAAAGAAGTGGCAGAATGGTGAGAATAGGTGAATACTGATTATGGAGTCAGGAATGGGCCACGGCCTGTTCATAGTTTGATTGACACACTTGGCACAAAGGAAATGAGGGTGGAACCCTTTGAAGAAATGAGGGATGGAGAGTTAGGAAGGGGTCAGATCTTGAATCACTTCCAATCATATATTGGTAGGCAGAATAATGTCTCTGCCTCGCAAAGATGTCCATGCTCTACTTGCTGTAGCCTGTCACATGGGAAAGGGAAATGCAGGTGGAAAGATGGAATTAAAGTTGCTAATTAGCCAACCTCATGATAGGGAGATTATTCCAGATTATCTGAGCAATCCCAACATAATAATGTGTTCTTAAAAGAATTAGAGGGACGTGTAACAACAGAGAGTATGAGAAGGACTCAGCTCCAACTGCTGGTGGAAGTCACTAGGCCAGGAAAGTGGGTGGCCCCTAGAAACTGGGCAAGGAAACAGGGGCCCTGCCTACACCTTGATTTTAGCCTAGTGGGATCACTATGAGACATCTGGTCTAGAGAACAGTAAAATAATAAATAAATTTGTGCTGTTTTATGGGACTAAGGTTGTGGTAATTTGTCACAGCAGCAATAGAAAACCATTATACGGTGTCACACCTGCCCTTGGAGGACATAGGAACATTGGGATCAGAACGACCTCAAGAGGATCAACCTGTGAGCAATGTGAAAAAGGATTAATTGGACAGCAACAGAAAAAGAGAGGCAGCGATTATTACAGCAGATCAGGTGAGAGCCTCAAATAAAAGTTTGGAAGGCACCTAATGGAGCAGAAATAAGGAAGCAGAGAAATAGATGCTAGGCAGTTGTGAACAAACTCGGTTTTTAGCTCTGTATCATCCAGAAAGTGGGAGCCACAGGCACTTATTTCAGGGGCAACGCTTGTGTGGGCAGATACAGGTACAGGAGAATCATTCCAGGTTGTGGATACTTTTCAAAATACTGTTACAAATATTGAAAACAAAACGAAGAGTGTTGGCTCCCATTCATGCCTCTGAAGCATTTGTCAGTCTCCTTGGCCCTTTCCCCTCCACAGGTTATTTGATGCAAGAGCAGCTGGAGCCCTCCCCAGGATTGCTGGCCTATCTAAAAGTGACACCTTGTGTTGCTTGAATGCATTGCATTTCTAGTTCTCCCGGCTTGATTCCTCTGTTTTGGAAACTTTTGCTTTCTATTCCTACTAAATAGAAAAGAAAAATGAAACTAAGACTACTGCATGAGTAGAGAGATGAGTCATAGTTAAAAAAAAGAATTAGTCTTTTCTTGATCTCACATTATATGAAAAGGAGAGGAAAAGTGTTTCAAGGACAAAGCACAATATCTGCTTTTTAAATGAATTATGGACCCGATAGAGAAGGGGTTGATTTTTAAAATTAGATTTAGTAATTATCATGGAATTTTTTTATCGAAAAATAAACTAACTTGAAATGGCTGGCAACTAGCCTGTTTTCTAAATGGTATTTCCTGGAAATGTAACTTTTTAGCACTAATAAGGTCCTCTGGTTTCAGGTATGAGTTCATTATCCTATTTCTTACTTTAAATTTGAGCCATGATGGCAGTTATATAAAATCTTGACAATTAATTTTAATTAGGTCACAAATTAGATACTCATACATTTGAGTAAATAAAACACCATACAAAAGCCTGGAGAACTATCTATGTGATCACATCAAATTAACAACAAAGATGTCAATACTTCCTTCCTTCCTCATGGTTAAAAGACCATTACCAGAATTACTAGGGAGGGACAATCTTTCCAGCATGTTAGTAAGGATTAAGGCGGTATGATGAAATCTAGAATAATAGGGAACAGAAAAGTACATGTGGTTGCAAATGAAAAAGAAAACGAAATGAAAGAAACAGCAGGGGCATATGACCACCACAGATGAAGGGTAAGAGAAAAGCCCAAAGCTTAACGCTGAAAGAGAAAGGAAGGTCTAAAATCCTGAATAATAAAACCAGGGCACTGCTGGGAAGAGACACTGGAGCAGAAAGAAATGGTAGCTAGATCAAAGATAGATGCTATAGAATCTTAAACCAAGAGGGGAAAAAAGGGTTATCAAAGGGAAAGGAAACCACAGAGTCAAGAAGCCTAGTGTCAGAGAACATGATTACGGACCCCTACCGGAGAAAGGGAATGAGACTGAATGATACGTGGGAAGGATAGTAATTAAACTAGTAACATACAAACTAATCATTCCCACCATGTGCATAGCCCAGCAGCATGCAGTGAAATACCAGCAGTCCGATGTTGTAAAGCTGAAGTGGGTTTATACAATTAGACATCTGGGTTTGAATCCTGGCTTCCATTTGGCTTGTGATCTAAGTTCCTTAACTCTTCATCTCGTGTCCTCATAGAGCTATGGTGAAGAAGAAGGGAGTAAGGAAACCTGCTTTTGGGTAGCAGATAAAAAATGACTCTAAAACCTCAACTGTCTGTTGGGGGAATGGCAGGCACTTCAGTTCTTTCTGCCTAAGTAAGTTGTAATGACATGAGAGACCAGTAAAAGAAATGGAATTCTAAAATTGCTTCTCATTTGCATGGAGGAGAGGGACATTTACCCCCTACCCCCTACCCCTTCTTTGTGAAAAGAGCTGAGAGGAAAGTTGCAGTAAGGCCGCTTGGCAAAATGGAGGGATTTTTATCTCTTTACTTGTTCTTTCCCTCTGAAACATAGAAAAAAATGTGGTAGGAAAGAAGTTATTTAGTTGGCTTTGTTTCCAGGTTAATCCCACAAGTTCCAGCAGAATTTGTCTAATGAAGCATGGTCTTTGGGCCACTCATAGCATTAGCCACTATGATACTCATTAAATCTGCAAATTCCTAGAGTCACACTGAAAGTTCTGAACCCAATCTCTAGGAGTAGGGCCCAATCATCTATCGTTTTTTCTTTTCATCAAGGTCCTTGGTAAGTGTGAAGCACCCTAAAATTTGAGAAATTTTCACTTAAAGAGATCTTACAGTAACATCACGTTTGCATGGAATTGCCATCTCCTGGTGCCTGATTACTTTACCAAATACTTTCCATTTGATGAAAACCACCTTTGATTCCTTCTGAGTGGATGATAGCTATCTTTCCCTGAACACTCATGTGAAGTTCGTCCTCACATTTAAGTTTATCAAGCTGCATTCACGGCTTTCCAAAACATCTGATGCTTTAGGAGCAGTACCTTTCAGCTGGTTGGGAGGTATGTTTCAGAGACAGGCAGTCTTAGCCTTGGACTGCTTGATAAAATCTCTCCTGCTGATTCAGGTAACACTGACTTAATCTCTGCCTGAGAATTGTTGTTTTTAGCAGTCTGCCCTTCCTATGGAAGCAAACTGGATTCGGGTTCTTAGCATGTTTCCTCAACAGGTGAGATTATATATACTGATAGAGAACATGGCTACCTTAGCGAGGTCCAAATATCTCTCTGATATGGTCCATTATGGTACTTCCTACTGGAAATAATGTTCCTATTATAGGGTGCAAGGCAGCCAGGGTGGGTCTAAGAAACAGTTAACAAGTAAAGACAAGGGGTGGGTGGATTTGAGGTAGACTGTTTTGTATTATAGAGAAGCAGCTGATGGTAGGAAAATTCAGGTAGGGGATCTATGAAAACTTCATTCTACACATATTTAGAAAACTAAAGGGAAATAAGAAAATTAGGTAGAGTTTGTTTAACCAGCTTCAATTTTATGAGCTGGGTTAGGATCAATTCAATTAGGTTTGATAAAAGGAAGATAATGAACACCTACCACATAGATTTCACACCTGGAAAGTCTCCTACGTATCTCTTAAGCCTCCTGCTTTCTTGTTGCTCACCACTGTAGTCTCTTTCTACCCTGCCCACACAGAAATAATCATTGCTTCATCTCATTGCTGTATCTTATAAACGCCGCTAGTATGGCATGTAGTAATAGTGTATTATTCTTCAATGAAACCTTCACATGTTTGTTTTATGCCCTAGGAAACTGAGACCTTGTCGAGGACAGATGCTATGCCTCACTCATCTTTATACCCTCAGCCCTTAGCTCAGGGTCAAGCACATGATTAGGGAATCAATACCTATTTGTTAATGATTGAACTTATGGTAGGAGAAATGGTAAGAGTTATGAAGATGAATAAGTGGTCTCTGTCTTTAAGAAGGACCATTTTAGTAAGGAAGTAAATGCAAGCAGACGAATTACTATGTTGTCAGGTAGAGTCATTAGAGATTTCATCTAATTAAGGGGATTTAAAAAGGCTTCATAGAAAAGATGGTGCTCAAGATAGGACTTAAGGAATTAATAGGTTTTCAACAAATGGAGTGTGTTTGGAGGAGAGTAGCCATTTCAGATAAATGAAATAGCAGGAACAAAGGTAGAGGCAAAGACTCGGGGAATAGTGGGTGAACAATGAGAAGGCCATTCTGAATAGAGTTCATTGTAGGAATGGCAATTAGATTTTATCTCATATGCCGTATATGACAACTGGGAGAAGCTGCCTGTATTAAAAATAATTCCTGGCTGAGTCTGAGTTCAGCATGCAAGGATGTCATAATCAATAAAAACTAGCTCCTGTGAATGCAAGAGAATACCATCTCTGAATGAAAGCCCTTCAAGCTTCCAGTCTCTACGTAAATAGGAGAATTGTAACATTTCTCCCACTATTCATTTCGGCAGATAACGAGCATCTACTATATGCCAGACCCTAGCTAGATTTTGAAATGTATAGCAGTAGTCAGGGAGGACAGCTACGGCACTGTAAAAAATCAAAATCACATAAAGAATACAGGCATTATACAAATAAATCCACAAATAATCCTGTAATTACAATTGCAATTATTACCATGACAGTCAATTACAGGGAGCTACAAAGGGACATGGCCTGACTTTGAGGATTCCTTGGTTAAAAGTCCTTTAATCTGAGACTTGAAGGATCTCTGTCCCTAGGTGGGACACAGAAAAGCCAGTGCTCCTTGATAGTTATCCAGAGATTCAATTTCTGAAACTCCTATACGTTCTGTGTCAAAAGTTTAGTCCAAGACTGGGCTCCTCACAGTTCTCCTTTTAACATAAGATCCTCACAGTTGGTTAAACCTTCTTTGTTAAGCTTACAAAAGGGGGGCATGTTTCCTTAAATTAATAGTTCTCAAAGCCTGGTTGTGGGCCAGCAGCATGAGCCTCACTGGAAAACTGTTAGAAATGCAAACTCTGAGGCCCATCCAGCCCTACTAAATCAGAAACTCTGAGGTAGGGCGCAGCGAGCTATCTTTTAACAAGCTTCCTGGGTGACTCTAATGCATTCTAAGCCTTGAGAATCACTGCCCTGAACTAAAATGCACAATTTGGAAAAGAAGGAGTTTTTTGGGAAAGGAAGAAAGTCCTCTGAAAGAGTTCTTTTCCCAGTTTTAAGAGTTAAATTTAATGGCATTAATGAAATCTCCTATTGAATACTTAGAGGGCACAAAGGGTTTGATGGAAGGATATTCTGAGCAGAGACATAGAAATTAGTTGTTAAGCTGGTATCTGATGCTCCATTTACTTCTTAAGGGATCCTCAGAAATATCACACTTTCAGAGATACTGACTAATCATGACTGCTATCTCTTAAGATATAACAATTTCCCCCCCATGTGGAGTCTATTTGTCTATGCTCACTTTCCTAAGATTTTCAAAGTGGATGAAGAACACACACATTTTCAGTACTGTCACAATGAAATATAATAGAAAGAATCACTATGATGCCTTGATTATTTCAAATGGCAAACTAAAGTACAAATGTTACAAATAAATAGAACAATGAAAGTGCTAGAGATATATACATAACAATATGTCTTGCTTTAAGAAGGTAGAAAAAGAAAGATCTCAATTTTGTTGGACTACAACACTTTTGTCGTGCTGAAAATAATGTTTTTCAGGAGCGGACTCTGCTTTTCGGAAAGGCTGTATTTGCAATTATCAAAGACACTGTGCCACATTTACCGTTGACTTATCAATGTCCTCTAAACCCTTGGCACTCAGAGTGTGGTCTGTGGACCAGAATCATCAGCGTCACTTGGGATCTTGCTAGAAATGCATAAGCTCAGGTCCTATCCCAGACCTATTGAATCAGACTATACACATAAACAAGATCTCCAGGTGATTTGTCTGCACATCGGTGTTTGAGAAGTACTGACCTATGACACGCTTGCATCACCAAGGGTAAACATTTACTGAAAAATTTTCTGGTACTGCCATACTAAATTCCTATTGGTGGAATACAACTGTCAATCCAAGTCCTTAATGCATGCTAATCTAGGAATGGTTAATTACAATCACTGGTGGATATTCTGAAGTTCAACATAAAATGTGCAAGAAAAATGTGATCCAAAAAACTATAAATATAGATATTTGAAAAGTGCTTATTGAAGAGAAATAAGTGATGACCATTTGGTCCATAAATGGTACGATAGCTCTGGTCTTAGGGGCTATCTTATATGCCATTTCCCATTAGAATCCTTTAGAGTAGAACTCTAAACAAATCCCTTTTGCTAGAAAGAAAAGCCCTAGAGGAAGATAAAAGATAATTAATTATACCTTAAATCTACACAGTGAACTGAAAGCAACACACCATTGAAAATGAAAGGATTATTGCAGCCCATTAACAGCAAGGATGTCTACTGTACGAGGAAAAAGTCTTAATTTTTAAGTTTTATGACTACGCTAATTCCTAAAACAGATACTTTGTTGACATTTATGGTAACTGAAGAAAATTTTCACTCTTTTTAAGCACTGAAATTCGCTTTCTCTAATGTCACATACATAGTAAAGCATAGTCGTGGAAGAAGTAAGTTATTCAGAAGTAGATTTAGCCTATAATAATATCAACACTTTCATTTCAAGCTCATTGATTTTTTTTTTAATTTTAATGAGTACTAGAATTAGTATAGTACCAAAAGCCCTATATTGGTTGAAAATCTTCTCACAACTCAATTTAATTTAATTTGAAAATAGCTGTTTTACTGTCTCTCAAACTAAATTTAGGAAATCAAACAGAGCATTAACATGTTAATTAATAAGAGGTTCAGTGGGAAGGTAGGAAATGATTAGTTGCATTAGGATTCCTTCAGATTTTCTCTAGGAAACTCATTAAAGGGCTCTTCAGAAGTGCTTTTCTGACTAGATGACAAACACATAGAGCATGTTCTTCAGGAATCTCGAGGCGCCTTGTCTCCACCGTGTGGCGGCTCAGATGGGTGTTCAAAAGGGGGACAAAGGGTATGGGAAAGGCAGGAAGAGATGAGAGGTGGAGGTGTCTTCGGGACATGGAGCTGCCCTGGATGGTGCTTCAGAGGTAATCACCGGACATTGTAAATCCTCACAGGGCCTACATGATGGAATAGAGGAGAGTATAGGCCATGATGTGAACCAATGTATATGAGGTGCAGAGGTGCCCAAAGATGTACTTACCAAATCCAATGGATGTGTCATGATGATGGGAACGAGTGTTGTTGGGGGGGTGGAGAGGGGGGGTGGGGGGGTGGGGTTGAATGGGACCTCACATATATATTTTTAATGTAATATTATTACAAAGTCAATAAAAAATAAAAAAATTAAAAAAAAAATATAAAAAAAAAAAAAAAAAAAAAGGGGAGACTCATCGCATGGCATTTAACAAGTACCTAAGAACATGTTCCAGACATGTGCACGACTTTAGAGAGATCAGGTCAAACTCACTGTACTCAAGGTAGTGGGAGGCCATTTTCTTTAAGTTGGTCAAGGAAGAGATGGCCATGTGTTTCTTCTAGGAAACAGATATGATGCTAGTCTTTCTCTAAGTGGCTTATATTTTATAGCCCTCTACATTTACAAAACTTTCCGCAAATGTTAGTTCAGCTGATTTCAACCACGCTGGAAAGGAGGGGGACAGGATGGGCCTAATTTCTAGAGAAAGCAAAGTGCAATCAAAATGTTCCAGTCTCACTTTAGTTATCTTGTTGCATGTGTTTCATAATTCAGATTCTTGTTCTTGTTTCATTTATTTCCATCCCTGAAGACATGGTGTGTGTTTGTTTTTTAATAGTATTTTGGATGCTCAAAGAATATACATAAAATTCCAGATTAAGTGTAATTTAGATATCAGGAAAGGAAAGCAAAAAAAAAAAAAAGCCAGTTGTGAGGTTAGCAGTCAACATCTGAAGTCTTATACTCTTGCTAGAGAAGGACCCTATGATTGAATCTCACCTTTGTACCAACCAATGGAATGAAGAGAACAAAAAAAATCTGGAAGTCCTTGATGAGCAGGAAACTAGATTAGTTTGGTTTAATTATTTCATGCACTATTTCATCTTTTGAATTTTTAAACATTTTCTTACATTTCAAAACTAATGCATTATAAATCAGCCAAGTCCAGTTATAAGCATGTTATGATTTTATTTGACATTGAATAAGTAAAATTTTTTATTATTTTTAATAATTTTGTGTTTCTTTAAGAATTTAATTTCTAATATAATTTGTTATATCACTATTTAAAAAACCAAAATACTCAATATCTTTGTATAGAGTCGTCTCGATAATCAATTTGAAGTTGTTAATTTTTAATGTGCCTTTTTGGGTAATTGTTCTTTTACAATGCTTAACACATTCCTTTATCTTCCCTTCTTTTAACTACATTCTTAGATCTTTTTTTTTTTTTCTTTCAGTTTAATAGTCTCTAGTATCAACTGGAAAGACACATATGGATTTAAAGGGACAGGCAGAATTTGATCATGAATATTTATGTCTCACTATCACAACCAAGGGTAGCACTAAAAAAGAAATGTTACTTTTCCTAGGTTTTGAGACTGAGCTAGACATAAGTATCTACGAGATAGAGATATAGTAAATTCCACATAGGAAATTAATTAAATAATCTCCTTTAATTTTCAAACACTTATGTAGCACTTACCCTGTGCCATGCTCTTTTGAGTGCTTTATAGATATTAATTAATGTAATCCTCCTAATGATGCTGCAAAATGGATGCTTTTATTTATCTCGCTTTACCCATGAGAAAACGAAGAAACAGACATGTTAAGTAACTTACCAAGGTTCTCAAAGCAGGTAAGGAGCAAAGCAGAGCTTAAAACTAGGCAGTCTGATTTTAGAGTCTGTACACTTGACCACTGTGTTTTTTTTTTCCTGTGCGTTTTCAAACATAAAATCCCAGAAATACCATTTAACAGTTCTTGTACACTTTATATCTCAAAAACTCAACTTAGAACAAATACACAAACATCAAATTTTGGTATTTAAAAATTATGGAAAAAGAAATCTCAGAAAATAGGTGAGAAGGAAGAAATGCCAAAGAAATTGGAGTAATTTTGCCTACATGATAACATACGCAAAAAAAAAGTTAGCACAGAATAAGCAAGACCAGATGAATGGTCTCATGACCCATAATCACAGCATAATTCTATCTGAGAGGAAGATTTATAAGGACAAGTTAGTGGTAATCAACAACAAAATTAAAGTTCCTTTCAGCTCCAAGTTTTATGAATGGTTTGTATGTAATAAACTAAATTAGCCCTTAATGTACAAAGCACTGTTTTCCCACTCATTTTGGCAAGTCATGAAATCAATTGCAAAACATAATGCAATTTAGAGTACACACAAAATACTCCTGTGTGACAAATTTAATTTCTTGTGTTTATATAAATAGGAACCCCAGAAAGAGCTGGCTTCCTTGCCACTGTGTGCTATTCGTATATTTGAAAGCTTTGTTTTGCTAAGAAAGGCTCAGCAATCTAGCTTCTAAATGCATGAAATTATTGAGTGCTAAGTGGTGAACAGTGTTAGAAAGATCACTATATTAACAGTTTTCTGTCTAAAAACTTAGAACTCAGGTCATGCTTGAAGTTTACATTGTTTTGAAAGTGTTTATTGATACCTTGAAACTTTCAAATGAAATGTTTCCACGCAGGTTGACAAGGGTTCCATTTATGAGGAGCCCAATGAAATAGGCTGCTCTTTAGCGTTTAGCCAAACCTGCAATTTTGGAGTAAAACTTTCATTTGCAATGAGTGATGGTATTGAGCACAGCTTTAAAACCTGCTTTGGTCACATATTGTAATTGGCTAAAATGGAAAAAACTGGCAGTATCTTGTCTAGAGGAAAATGAAAGAAATGAGGCCAAAGGGAAAGACAATTGGACACGTAGGCACATAAAAGGATGCTGAAAACCCTGCCTTATGTGACTTGTATTAACATCTAATACACCCAGATCTCTGAAAAGGAGAATATGCATTTCACCATTTTATCCTGATGTGAAATACTGAATACTGAGCAAAGGAATTTTCAGACTCTAGAAAGTAAATTAGCATCTTGTATGTTTTGACCATGTGGCAGAACTTGGTACAGTTGATAATTCTTTCTTCTTTGAAACAGCTTCTTCACTTGCCTTCCAAAGCAACACATGCTACTACTTCACTGGCATTTCCTTCTTCATCTCCTCTATTGATTGCTCCTGATTCCCCAGAACTCAGTCCTCAAACCTTTTCCCTTTTTGATCCCTGCTCAATCCCTTACCTTATAAATTAATCACAGTAATATTAAAAGTGTTCCTGTTTTTGTCTTTTGTTCCACCAATGTTCCAGATATGTATGAGAATCATTATCATTTAATTCCCTTGGTAAATTTATTAGAAGACAGTAATCCTTTAGTAGTGAACATTTTGGAAAACTGAAGAAATATACTTTTAGACAAGTATACATTATCCAAATTAACATATGCTAGACTCTGTGCTAGGTACTTAACTTATGTTATTTCATTTAACATCATGAAACCCTGTGAGGTGAAGAATGTCATCCTCATTTCACGGAGGACCGATGTTTCCAAGGTCAAATACCCAAGTAAAGCAATAGCTGATATTGGAATGCTTACTTTGTGCTCTCTGCTTTACTCAAGCCAAATAATCAAGTGATAGTATTATCATTCATATTTGGCAGGTGAGGAAATAGGTGTATAGAGTAACATGCCCAAGATGGCAAAACTGATAGCTGAAAGGTGTACAATTTAATTTTTAAAACTCCAAAGCTGATGCCTCTTTTCATGTCATTACAGTGTCTGCTGGAAGGCAAAAAAGGAAAAATGTCTAGGCAAGGAAACAGAAAGACTCAGATGAGACACAGGTGCTTAAAAGAACAGTAGAAATTGGGTAATAAAAGGTAATAAGAAGGACTCGAAACTTGTCCAAGGAGATTAAAAAAAAAAAAAAGGAAAAAAGACAGAGGTTGTAAAGATGAACTTTGTCTACTTACAATTTTGTCTAAGACCAAATCTGCTGGCAAGTTCTGCTCCATGTTATCTAATTTATAACACCACTAATAGCTCCTGAAATTCTTCCATTACAATGAGAAGCATTTCCCATTTTGATGTGCTAGTTTCTCCTCTCTGTAAATAAAGATTCAGTTTTTAGTAATAGCTGACTTGCCCTAAGGGCTCAGGGTCTACTCTGATCTTAAATCTTGTTCCAGAACCACAGTAGGTTGTAATTTACAAAACTACAGAAACCTATACTCTCTTACTATGATTTCCACTTGTGTCATTTTTAAGGTATATTTTTTTAAGTTTTATTAATAAAATGACTGACTAGCTAAATAATTGTCTGTATAGGATTGATTCCCAAAACTGTACATTTAAATAACCTTTTAAATATCTGTGTTAGGGTTCTCCAGAGAAATAGAATTGGCAGAATAGATAGACATAGATATAGATATGTCAATATTAAGAGATTTATTATAGGAATTGGCTCATGTGACTGCATATTAGCAAGTCCTAATTCTGTAGGGCAGGCTACAAGTTGGAAACTCAGTACAGGTGAGGTTGAATTCCTCAGGAGTAGCCGCAAGTTGGGAACGTCTATGAAGGTGAGGATGAATTCCCCAGAAGTTGGCTGACAGAAGTAGAGATAGAAATTTTCCTTTCTGAGTACTGAAATCATCAGTTCACCCTTTAAGGATGAGGAGTTTTTTTCATAGATGAAGACAATCTTCTTTGTTAATTGTAGATGTAATCAGCCATTGATACCATCAACTGAATAATGATTTAAATCCATGAAAATATCCAGACGGTAACTAGCAGGCCAATGCTTGCTTGACCAAACAATTGGACATCATAACCTAGCCAACTTAACACATAAAATTAACCATCATAATATCTAATAAAAGTCAAGTTCTAACTTTCTTCATTGAGTCATAAAATGTTTATTAAATTCCTATGTGAGAGATTTTGAACTACTATGTGAGAGATTCTGAATTTGAAGAGATTCTAGAGAGTTCCTGCTCTAGAAGTTAATGGTGAAACCAGAGAATTAATATAAATAAGAAACTCTGATCCAATGTACAATACACACATATAACTCGCAGAGAAAATAAGGAAATTCATAATTTGATGGGAAAAAATGTTCAGGACTAAAGCAAACTTAATGTTGGTTGAATCAGAAATTTAAGGATATTGATCATTAAAAGGCCAACAGACATAGATATGCTTGGGAATAAACTCAACTACCATGATAAGCCAACAAGTCAACTAAGTGGGAGAAGATGTGCCAGTTGAGACAGAGGACACACATTTTAGTCAGTTGGTCATAGGCCATCAAGAAGGTCTTGGCAAAATTAACAGGAAGGATGGATATGAGTGCTTAATCCAAAGAATCTGTTCTGGCCGGAGAAGTGGTTATTGTCCAAGAGTACACTCAGGTAGATCTTGTAGAGCAGAAAGAATAGAGGACTGAGAAGAGACTCACCAGGAACACTAATGTTTGTGGAAACAATCAAGAAGAGATGGAAGTTACGTAAAGGTTTAGAAAACAACTGAATGTGTAGAAAGTGAATCAGGAAAGAAAGCTACCCTAGAAGGCAGAGAACAATGTTTCAGAAAAGAAGTGCTCAACAGTGTTAAGTAAAGTCTAGAGAGTAAGAAGCTGGGACATGAAAAGAGGTGACAGTACTGATCAATTAGAAGGCAAGTGATACCCTTTATGAGGAGCAGGATGATATAGAGGTCAAAAGCAGGCACTCTACAGCAGGAGTTCTTAACTTTTTCTGTTCCACACACCCGTTGGCCAATCAGCCAAAAACCATGGACCCTTCACTAAGTCCACACTATACTGTGTATTATTTAATAAATGTATCACACCCACACCAACATGTCCCCACAAGAATAATGTGGCTTAATTTCAATTCAAGCTCATGGACTCCTTGTTAAAAAACCCTGCTCTAGATATACATTTCCTGAATTGAGATCAAGATCCACAACTTACTAACTCTGTGACCTGGGCAATTTAATGTTTTGGTGCCTCCGTTTTGTCATCTGTGAAATAGGAGCAGCAGTAGTACCTACTTCAGAAGATTATAAAGTTAAAGCAAGAAAGTCATTCCAGAACAGGGTGGGCTCCATGGGCATGAGAGAGTCACCCAGGGCCAGCACTCAGAAAAGCCCCACACTTAGGGTTTGAAGCACTGTGGCTGCCATCTTGAAATTCTTAATAATTTCATTGGAAGTTGTGTTTTATATGTGAAGTCTGATGACACAATGAAATATGAGCCTGGGTTGGCACCTCTGGTATGTGTCTCCCTGGGATGGGTTCTTGGCCACCCACTCCCAGCCCCCTGGTACCCAGGCCCTGCCGGGCCTCCCCATTTACTACCCCATGACTGTTGTGACAACCTGGTCACACTGGTGAGGTAGGAGTGAGGGACCACAGACTTCCATTGCTCTCTGTCCTCAGGGGAGGCCTGAGGGCAGGCGTGGGGAAGCGCAGGGACAGGCATATGGCCCGTGGTGTCTCAGGCAGGGCAAAGTGGCAGTCGTCTCTACCCCAGACAGGCAGCACCATGGTGCATTTGGTGGGAATCTTGGAGGGGCCTTCTCACTGACCCCTCATCTAGGTACTAAGTACATCTGGGCATGGAGATTGAAATCCCAGGGGGGTCACCTCTCTGCCATTGGTTAGGGCAGTGAGTCCACAGGAAGGGGAGACTGACTTCCCTATGCCCAGCTTGGGCCCCACATTATCTTTTTGTGCTGGGCTCTGAAAACGATGTAGCTGGCTTTGTGCTGATGGCTGGAGAAGTAGACCGAGAGTTCATTTTCTAATATAGTCGGAAAACCTCATAACAGGGACAGAAGTGACAAAGAAGTAAGCTAGGATGCTTATGACTAAGGGCTTTTATTTTACTATGAGGATTTTTTTTTCTCTCCCCTTCCCCCTCCACCCCAGTTGTCTGTTCTCTGTGTCCATTTGTTGCGTGTTCTTTTTTGTCTGCCTCTGTTGTTGTCAGCGGCACGGGAATCTGTGTTTCTTTTTGTTGCGTCATCTTGTTGTGTCAGCTCTCGGTGTATGCGGTGCCATTCTTGGGCAGACTGTGCTTTTCTTCACACTGGGCGGCTCTTCTTACGGGGCACACTCCTTGCGTGTGGGGCTCCCCTACACGGGGGACACCCCTGCATGGCAGGGCACTTCTTGAGCGCATCAGCATTGCCCATGCACCAGCTCCACACGAGTCAAGGAGGCCCGGGGCTTGAACCGTGGACCTCCCACGTGGTAGACAGATGCCCTAACTACTGGGCAAAGTCCGCTTTCCACTATGAGGATTTTAATGTTCTTTTACTTTCAAAAGAAATTGAAGGTAAAGCAAATATGAAAAAAAAAAACTTGACCAATTATGGTTATTGATATGTGGGATTTTCTAAGATTAGTCTCTGTAATTTTCAGTTTTATATATTTTTTGACGAACATTCTCCTTTTTTAAAAAATAAAGCACATGAAAAGATTTCATTTTTGAATGATTGTAAGCCATTTATTAGGAGTTTGGGATATATGTATTTATTATGTTGCCTTTAGCCTTAGGTGGCCATTGCTTGTCCACGTAGTCTTACCACAACTAATGAATTGCCAGTTAAAATATTTCACTAATATATCAGCAGCCATTCGTTTATTCATTCCACATATCCATTATTGAGTGTCTATATGAGCAGATACTGTGAATAAAAGGATGGAAGACAAGATCCTTGTCTTACAGATGCTTGAAAATATGTAAACTAATGATTACAAAACAATGTGGTAGGAGATAGCCCGGCATGCAAAGAAAGTAGAAAAGAATATTCTAATCTACATGTGAAGAATCCAAGAACTGTTCCTGGAAAAGACAATGTTAATGGAAGGCTTAGACTTCACAGGATCACTAGGAAATAGCTGTGTATAACAGAGAAGGAAGGGTATTTCTGGTAGAAGAAATTGCATGTGCAAAGGAAAACGGAAAGTTAAGATTGTTGCCAAATGTCTCTGGATTGCATGAAGATAGGTTGCATTTGGCAAAATGGTCTTAGGGGCATTTAGAGAGGGAGGAAAGCTGAAGAATACAAAGAGCTTGCTATGTCCTTCATATTTCCAGAGGTGTTCTTCAATCTCTTTGGCATGTTATCACATGTTGGGAAAAACAATTACAAATGGAAATTTTTTATAAGTTATGTATAGGTGGATACAGTGGAGTTATCAAAACAACATTCATATACTCTTTATTAGTCAGCCAAAAGAGTGCTGATGCAAAATACCGAACCTGTTGGCCTTTATAAAGGGTATTTATTTGGAGTAGGAGCTGACAGATACCAGGCCATAAGCGTAAGTTACTTCTCTTACCAAAGTCTATTTTCATTTGTTGGCGCAAGATGGCTGCCGACTTCTGCGAGGGTTCAGGCTGTCTGGGTTACTGTCTTCCAGGGTTTGCTTCTTTCTGGGTTCAGAGTTCCTCTCTTCCCAGGACTTGCTTCTTCCTGGGCTCAGGGTTCCTCTCTTCCTGGGGTTTGCTTTTTCCTCTGTAAACTTACTTCATGGAGCTCCAGCATAAGCCTTTAACATCAAAACCCTTAACTCTGTCCTTTGTCATGCCTTTTATGTGTGAGTCCACACCCACCAAGGGGGACAGCAGTGACAAAGAAGTGGGCTAGGATGCTTAATGACATGGCCCAATCAAAGTCCTAATCATAACTTAATCATACCCAGGTACAGACCAGATTACAAGCATAATCCAATATCTATTTTTGGAATTCATAACCATGTTAAACTGCTACATACTCTTTATCCAGAAGAATTGTGAAAGATTAAATCTAAAATTTTCTGGAATTTGAATAGCAAAAATCAAAGTTACTAAGCTTTATCTGGATTGGATCAGCAATCTAGATTCAATATTTTATACTAAACTACTCTCATACCAGCATATCTTCTCATGATGAAATGCTTCTTCAATTCATTGTGAGTTACTGGGAAGGGCATTTTTCCAATACATAGTATAAATCTGGGAAATCAGCCTCCAATGTATTTTGCCCTTGAGCTATTCATATATGTGTATGTGTTTATAAAAGAGAGAGAGAAAAAGAACTTTAAAGGTTTTCTTCAATTGCTTATACCCACAGGGATACATATTTTACAATATCCTGGCAATGATGCATAATGTTAATAATTTCCTGAATAATTACCCTCTAATTTGTTGTTTGAAAATTTGGATTTAGAATGAAAATTTTCTTGAAGCAAGCAATTAAGCCTGTAATTTTCATGCACACATGCACATACACATACACACATAAAATTGAGTAGATACATATACCTATGATGACAATTCAAATTCAAAAGATGTGCCAAAATGGGAGCTTATGGTAGGATTAGAAACTATGATTGTTAAATAGAACAAACAGTTTTCAAAAGACAATACCAATTGATCCTTATGTGGTAACTACTTCTAGGTTTCCAAGTATGGTAGGATGATTTTAGCTATCAAAACATATTGTATGAAAGTAGAGAAACAAATTTCCATAATGATTTTTAAAAAGCATATTGAACAATTGTTTTGTCTTTTCAGAACACTATTCTGAACTCCTAAGAAGAGTTGATTCTTCCCTTTCCTAATAGCCTTTTTAGATATACACTTTCCCAAATAGCAGTAGTTTCAAATCCTGTCTTCAGGACTGTCAAAAATGGCAAAATTAAGTGATTATCGCACAAAGAATGATGGCATATGTTTCTTTTACTCTTAAAAATAAATTCATATTCCTTTTAAAAAACTCAACTAAATACTGAGGAGCTAATACATATAACTCAAAGAAATCAGCCATTAAAGAGTTTAATTTCAACCCTGCCTCTTGCAAGATTAAATAAAATAATCTGGTGAAACTCCTTTCACAGTACCTGATGCTAGTGAAGTCTCACCATTTTTTTTTTAAGCCTATCCTGAAGATGTGAGGATGTGAGGATATGCGTTGTGTTCCCAGTCCACAAAACTCTTTTCAAAGATCACTATTTGGGAATTATTCTAACACAAGTTTGTCTTTTGATGCTATATCAATCAGGATAGCCTGGGTTATGCTGTGGAAACAAACAGTCCCTAATCTCAGTGATTTAGCCCAACAAAATTATTTTTTTTTCTCACTTTCAATGAGAACCAGTAATGGGCTCTGTTTACCATACACTTGATCATAGCCAAAAGGCTGAGTAAGTGTCGATGTTACCAAGGATCTTGGCTGGGGACACTCTGTCTTGACAGGCGCTTCCACTATTTTCTTGGTAGGGAAAAATGGAATATGGTGAATTGATCACTGGATCTTAAAACTTTACTCAGAAAGCAACACATCTCTTCTGCTCACATGGTATTAGGGAAAGCAAGTCACAACCCATTCATCCACCTTCAAATAGGATGGCGGAGTGCAAATCTCTCACATGTCCTAATGACAACCACAACCCCCTTTTAAATAAGCCTTGACACAATAAATGGGAATATACAGGTTTTCTTTATTAGGTACTATGAACAAATGCATTCCTGTTAAGTAGCAGTGTCTTGATATTTAGGGGGAAATTTTGCTAATTACTCCCATAAAAACTTAAAACGTCCTCATAAATGCATATGACTAAATCCCACATTTATAATTCCAAAGGAATCATAAATAAACTGTGACAAAATACCTAGTTCCTTTATTCCATTTGCCAGGAATTGAGGGCACTTAGGAAGTACAAGATGCCACAGCACATCAATTTGATAGTAAGACTTGGAGAAATGTGATTTTCAAAACTTGAATTTATCCCACTAATTCTCATGTTTGCCAGCTCTAGTCTCACATATAATTTTTCGGCCAGGACAAGAAGCAACACAACAAAGTAAAACAAAACAAAAAACCCACAAACAAACAAACAAAATCTGTCTAAGGTGTTAATATGGAATTCAGGTTCAGATTGCAGATAGGTTTTGTTTTAGAAGAAATCAGAGTGCCTTACAGATAAAGATGTTTAAAACATTACGTTAACCTAAACAAACACCACTTTTCCAAGGTGCCTCTTATTAACCTTGGGAAGTAAATATGCCTAGGGACAGAAAAGCAGAAAACAACAAGATGGCAGGCTATAGAGAAGGCAATGAATGTATATGTAGTGTATGCATGTGCACGTGTGCATGTTCATGCACGCTTCCATGCATGGAAAAGACAGAGAGAGGGGAAAGACTGACCAAGTATGGCAATTTGCAATGGAGGTAAGTTGTAGCTACACAATTTCTATACTTATGGGGGTCTCAGAGTATACATTTTAATGCAGAGGGTCTTAAAGTTACATTTTCATATCACTTTATGTTACTGATGAAACATTAAGTATCCAAATCAAAGAATGGGGATTGGTGGAGATAGTGAGAATTTGGGTAATAGCCATCTACCCAGTCACCCCAAGAAACCAACACTGATGGTAATTCATTGTTTTCCATTTTTAGGACTTTTCCCTTACTGCAAATGACAAAGTAGCCATTGTTATTAATCTAGATATCTCTCTCAGGTTTTGTTCTAAAATTGTAAACATCTGGGGTTTTGTATTTGAAGACTATTTCTGAGTTATTTGAAAGTATTCACAATATCCTTTGAAAATAGCAGAGTGATACCTTCTTGGGTGAGAAGTTGTAGCTTGTGTGTCCCTACATAAATTGTTGTTGTCAGATGAGCAAAACCAAATACCAATACGAAATCACTGTGCTGTCCTATTGTACATTATATCAACAATTTGTATATAACAAAAACAGATTTCCTAGATCTGACTGATAGCCCATTTACTCCAAGTAATAGCTGATAAAACACAATTGAAAGACAGTAAGGGGATTTGAACAGTCCTTTGGAGTTTGCTAGAATGGATTTGGCCTGTGGGTCTGCTCCCGACAGTCAGCTATCTTTTCACTACCACATTTCTTCTTCCATGAATGCTATTTCTAGCTTTAAAATGTTTTCAAGGATAAAGTGTAGCACACACAAGGCATCTTCCATGTTCCGTGCATGATGGAAGCACTCAGAGAAATAACTGTTATGGTAAGATAATCGCTTTTTCATCCTTAAGGAAGCCCATTGTGAACAAGCAAGCTGCCACTTCTTACTGGCTATTACAGTTTGCTGACAATACTTTTTCCTGCTGTTCTTTTAAAGAAGACCTCAAATTAAACCTATTACACCTTAGATCCCAATTACAAGGAAATCCACAACCTTTCCAAAATGTGTCTAAGCACTAACATAAAGACCCACTCCATGCAATATTCCTACTAACTGGTTTAGGGTCTTGACATTACCTAGTAAGAAGATTATGGAAATGCCTAAAGGACATTCTGGGTATAAAACCAAATGCCCCCATGTGCATTACACTTGCCAAAAAAAAAAAAAAAAATCCCTTTCATCTTTTTATTAATTGTATAATTAATGCATTCTGTGTACTGATAAGAATAATGCCATGTAATTAATTTTTCAGAATTAAAAACTTGCCTTTATCCAGCCTCATGGTCTACTTTCATGTTTATAGCTGTGAATATAAATCCTCTTATCTAATTATAACATGACTGGTTTCATTGTTGAAACAAAACGGTTCTTTGTCATTTTTTATTTGATTATGTAATATTTATTTTATTATATTAATTGTAATCTTTCCAGGAAAAAAAAATAAGACCCTAGGACTTAAAATTTTAAGTCTTCCAAAGCTTATCAGAAAAATGCCATGCTGCTTTGGATAAGGTATGATATTTCATTTGTTTTCTGTGTCTGTTTTTGTCTTCCATGATTACCCATTCTGTTTACCAAAAGGCTCAATTAGCATTTGAATAGTGAGCCAGAGAGCAGACAGGTTGAGAATTCTTATAGAACTAATTTGGCAGTCCTTCTCCTTTTCCCTTCTCCCTTCACAGCCTTTTCTTTGCCTCTAATCAAGCTGCAGTTATTAAAGCTAGAATAAAAGACCTGATTTTCCATTACATTGATGCATGCTGAACAGAGCCTTGATTTGCTTTTTCTTTCAGCAATGCTAATTGGACTCAAAGGAAATATTTAGTTTATAATAGTGAATGAAGAATTCATTTAATTTTAGGGAAGGGGAAAATCAGCAATGGAACTAACCTATATATATATGTGTGTGTATATATATATACATATATATATATATATATTTATAACTGTTTTATTTCCTTTAAGAGTATTTATCTTAATGGATCTCACAAATAACAAGGTTATTTAATTACAAATGCTAATAACCTTAGGTTGGGTAAGTTTACAACTGATGGGGAAACATTTCTGATGTCTGCTTGGGAGGGAAAAATGTAATGTGTTTGGAGAATCTGGTTTAAATTATGCCTGATCAATATATAAGAAAGAATTAAGTTAAGCACAACTCTTCCCAAGTACTATTTTCACTTTAGATATCTAAATATCTTCTCAATTGAACTTTCTTCATCAATCACTCTCCCCATGAGATGATGGGCTGGTGTTTCTCATGGAATCAGGCTGTTGAGATAGAACAAGCCCAGGACTTTGGGCAGGAAGCACAGTTAAAGTTGTATTAAAATGTCCTAGCATGCACCTGTCCTTGTGTCCTTATCACTAGTAATATTTCAAAACCTCATTCTGAGGAGGAAGTGCTCAATTTAAAAGTATGAATCAACGAATTCTCTAACAGAATTGCAGCTCAAAATAAGAAAAGCATGTTGCTGAATGGTTAGACAGTATTTTTGATATACCAACTTATATATAATGTGCTATTTAGATATTACATGAATATTAAAAGTAAAATCTTCATTCAAAAGAATGTTTTTTCCCTTTGCCAATGCACAAAGCTTATAGGAATATAGTATCATTATAAAGGTGTTTATATTTTCATTTTATGAATCTTCTTCTAGTGTAGATATGATAGGAATCTCCTTGCCAACAATTTAATAGGGTCAAAGCAAGACTTGGTTTGGATATTTATGATTTAACATCCCCTTCCTGGAATGAAACATTCTACCCACTCTAGTCATATGACATGCTTTTATTCCAAGAAAGCGTCATGCTCTTGACTGTATGCTCTTGGAAACCTTCCTTTCTCTTCTTTGCTTGGTTATCTTCTATTTGTTCTTCAAGGCTCTGCTTAAATACGACTTCTCCTAAAAGTCTTCTCTGACTCCTTATGCCATATGTCACAAGAATATGATTACATCTATATTTTATATAACTATAGTTTCCCTAATACATGTAGTCCCAGGCTTTTCCTGCTCTGTTATTACACATTTATTTATGGACTATCTTGTTACATCATCTGGGAAGAGGTTGGAAGCCTTCCTTATTTATTCCTGTATTGCCATTGCTTGGCTCTGAGAGGGTATTTGATAAATATGTACAGAATACATTCATTTGAGGTAACTTAATTCAAGACTTGGAACAACTTTGAAAGGTCAAAAGCTTAAAGAGAAATTTTAGTTCATTTATTGATTCATTTGCAAAAATTCAAATTTTCATAATCTGTAAATTTAGGTCAACTCAGGATTTTAATCCATATTTTTGTAAAATGGCATTAAAAATAAACATATTAGTTGTCAATATTTAATATCTGTCCTATAGTAATACTTGGATCTTTCTTCTCTATATATATAATCTTGAAAGAAGCCAGTCAGAATTGTTGCTTTAATTATTACCTCTACTTAAATGTGACTCCCTACCTAATAGTTCCAGTCCAAAATTCTCCTGAGCTCCAGATCTCCTTACCAATGCCAATGTGACATCACCTTTGGATGTCTCAATGACAAATCATATTTAACATGGCCCAACTTATGATCATCCTCCCCCAAAACTAGTCCCCTTCCAGTGTTCCTTTCTTAGGAAATGGCAGTATCATCCGATTGGGCAAATCAGAAACCTTAGAGTTATTTGGTTTTTACCTTTCTTTCCTTAATTAGTCATGTGCAATTTTGTGGATCTCACCTTCCAAAAATCCTTCTTTCCGGTCCAAGCTATTCATTTGACCTACTCCAGTAGCCTCCAAAATTGGTTTGCTTAAGTCTATTACTGTCTTGTTCCAACTCAATTGCAAGAGTGATTGTTCCACAGTCAGATTTGAGCATTGCATTCTCCTGCTTAAAAATATTTAGTGACATCACATTGCTCTTCGGTTAAAAATAAAATTTGTTAACCCCACTGGTATGATTCTACAATATCTAGCCCCTACCTACCTCACCAGCTTCAGGATATATCACACACACACACACACAAACAGGCTTTGCTTTTCCTGCTCTAGCCATGATTTTTTTAAAAAAGAAAATTCCTTCCCATAAGCCATGTTCCTTTCTGCCATAGTGCCTTTATACATTCTTTTTTTTCTACCTATAACATGACTATTTCCCTCTTTACATAATTAACAACATCTTTCAGGTTTCTTATCTGTCTTCACTAAGAAAATTTACTCTGCTATTTCTGAAGGTCAAAATCTATTACTTCTGTAACACATTTAATTCTCTTTTAACTGTCCTTGTCATGCTTGTACAAGTTCTACATTTGTATGATTATTTAATGAATAATATCGATTTCCTTGACCAGACTAAGTTCATAAGAAAACAGCCCATGTCCAGCACATTATTGCCATGTAGAAATCATACAATCCAAACTTGCTGAATGAAAGAATAAATAAATGACCACACACCAAATACTGTGCTAACAGTTTTACCTGCTTAATAGTTTTTGAATTGATAAACTTTTCAGTAAGATAGGTGTTTGGTGAAATGGAAAAGAACTGAAAATTGGTCTTTTTTCTTTTGCTTCTTGAAAAGTCTATTACCATGACTTCTATGCAACATTTCAGGATAAATCATCATTGTGACAATGCCTGAAAGTACTAGTATTAACACTGTACAAAATAACAAATCAGCAGGTTTTTGTGTCCTTCAACTATGAATTAGTTTATGGTGGAGGAAGAGACTGTATTTGAAGTGAAAGAAAAGAAGGTAAGTAAATTACCATTTATGGTGTCCCTATTTTGTCCTCTAGCTCCACATTTATCTCCTGATAATTCTGAAAATATAATTATCTATTCAGTTCTAAAAACAAGGAAGGAAAGTCCCAGAGAGGTTAAATAGTTAGTCTACATTGTATTACCCATGTATGGTGAACACCAGAATGCAAATCTGTAACTTTCAGCCTCCATAAAACTTTCTTATATCACATGGTACAATTATAATGCATTTATTTACACATGCAAAAGGATTGATCCTTGGCAGTTGTGGCAGGTTGAATTAAGTACTCCAATACAGACCTGTTTATTTATTTATGTGGTTCATTTTATTTTTTTTCTTCTTTATTTTCTTTAAAATGTTACACTAAAAAAATATGAGGTTCCCATATACCCCCCACCCCATCCATGCCACCCCTCCCACATCAACAAACTCTTCCATCATTGCGGCACATCCACTGCACCTGGAGAATACATTCTAGAGCACCGCTGCACCACATGGACAGTGGTCCACATTGTAGTCCACACTCTCCCCCAGTCCACCCAGTGGGCCACGACAGGACACACAACGTCCAGCATCCATCCCTGCAGCACCACCTAGGACAGCTCCAAATCCTGAAAGTGCCCCCACACCATATCTCTTCTTTGCTCTCCTGACCATAACAGCCACCGTGGCCACCCTTTCCACATCATGACTACAATTCCTTCCCTTACTAATCACAACATTTCCCCAGCAGAACACCAGTAGGCAGAACTGTTCTTACTCTTACTCCACGTCCCTGTGGGTGTGAACACCTTGTAAGTAGGGCTTCTTGAAGATGTTATTTTTAGTTAAGGTGTGGCCCAACTGAATGAGAATGGAACTTTATCTGGGTTACTGGAAGCCTGACAGAGTAAAAGCTTCCTGAAGGAACTGAAGTCTGCAGGAACCAGGAAGAGAACGAGAGGGCATCACCACGTGATGGGAAGGAGAGACACAGAGAACTCCAAGGACCTGGGGCAGCCAGGACCAGAATGTTACAGAATTTAGGGAGAGAGCATGTTCTTGCTGATGCCTGGATTTTGGACTTCACCTCAAAACCATGAGCCAATAAATGAAAATTGTTTAAGTCAACCCATTGTGTGGTATTTGTCATAGCAGCCTGGTAAACCTAAGCAACAGTCAGGTTATCAAGTCAGTTCATGCATGTAGCAATAGTCATTCAATTTTAGCTTGATTTTTCACCACATCAATAAATAATAAATAAGCCCTTGCTGGGGAATATTTGTACTTGTTTTTCCAGTTATTTACTTTTTGCTTTTAGCATCCTGAAAATAATTAAAATTTTTTTTTCTACCAAAACCAGCTAAAATAATCTTTGTCTGTCTTTGATATGTACCCTGAATTACATGATAATCTTTTCTCTTTAGGGTTGGTTCATTTGGGAAATGCCTCTAAAGTATGATATTCCTAAGGGATTCTGCCCCTTTTAGCCATTATAAAGCAAACTGAGAGCCTACTCCTTAGTAATATTTTAGTAGCTTTAAGTAAAAGATGGGCAGAGTTCTTGCTTAAGGGTTTTTAAACCTTGAAGATTGTAGGAGACAAAGGTGTAATTCACTGTGCCTAATCACGGCCGTTTTTTTAAAGCAAGAATAAATAAAGTAAGAATAAAACACCTAATGACTCCCAGGAAACAGCCTCGATGTTCAGAGGGTGTGCCTCTGGGGAAAGGATTTGGGGAGCCCAGTGCTGGTTGTTTATGGGAGATGGGAGGGAAACAAACATGGGGCAGGTTATTACGGAAGAGGTGATAAATACACATTCACCCATTCTTTGAATTTAAGTCATTGCCAACTGAGAGTTAAAAAAAAGAGTCCTTCCATAAAGGACTGAGAAATGTCTGCTATTTAGAAAATTTCCTCAGCGCTCTACTTAATACTTCGCTCATTTTTTTCTTATATGCTCGAATTTCTTCTTTCAACTAACCAAACACACGGATGACTTCTTTCAAAATCCACACCCATAAATTTCTGAGAAAAAAAACACTGGCCTGAGGGTAAATTCATTCAAACCAGTACCTGATGCAAATTATGTCCAGCCAAGGCGGGCCATGTGCTGGTGATGCTTTTGGCGTCTATAGAAGATACAGATCATTAAAACTCACCGCAATGGCTGTAGCTGGGTTGTTTATTACAAAAGTAAGAATCACTAACACATCCTCTTTGCTAGAACCATAAATTTGTAACCTCTTATTAAGAACTGAGAGTTGACAACTGCGATCCCATAGCTCCCCCTGCTGTTCTAATTCATATTCTCAGCAGCCTCTGGCAAAATCATTTCATGCATTTCCCTTCCACTCTGATTTCAGTTTCTGAAATCTAAGTTGTGCTTCTTAACTCTCCATCGCGCCTCTCTGTGCTATTTAGCACCCCAATGACAATTTTTAAAGTCTATTTTTGAGATTCTCATATTAATATTATCTTTCACACTTAGGCAGTTCCTAGAATGATTCTGTTTTTCTTTAACATTATTTCAACTACCCTGGGAGCACACCTTAGATCCTCAGCCTCCTAAAATGCAGGCTTTGCTTGTGTAGCGTAGACCTCTCATACACACCTCCCTGCACACATGCACACATACACATCATTTAAATCAACTGGAAAGAAAAATGAACAAAAGCAAAAAGTTGGTAAGAACTGTAGAAAACAACCAAAGAGCAATATGTAAGTACTTGCAAATTCATCCTACTTCCAAATGAACACTCTATCAAAATAAAGGGGGCTGATTTACCACTGGAAGTTTTTTTTTTTTCATATTTTTAATGTGCTTTTATGACTGTTAAGAGAAAAGCTGTATACAGACATCTCCCTTTTGTATTTGAAATGGAGTTTCTTGCTTTTAGTCAATTCTATGTCACCTTGGACAAAAATTAAATTTAAATTTAATTTATAATTGAGATGCAGTCTGGTAAGTGCCTGGAGCATAAGCTAAGGATGATTGAAGAAAGTTGGCGAAGTGATATCTAGATCCCAAAGACTTTCTCCTAAGGTACAGTAACAGATACACTTGGGATAAGAAGCCTGGATGCAGCTTGACAGAAATGGATGACCTGCTAACTAACCTTTTTAAGACAGTCCAATTGGAAGTTGTCTTCTGATATTTTCAGCTGTTAACCTCAAAGTATGCCATACCCACTGGATTAGAAGCTGTATGATGGCAAGCAAAATAAATTTTCCTCTTGCCTTTTCAGCATCAGCGTAAGTGATATTTGATGAATTACATGTGGTGGAAAGAATTAATACATGAATGAGCAGAGTACTACAGACCCTTATTACCCAATTAGGCAAAAGCGTTCCTTTCTATTTTAATCTTCTGGAGTCCATTCAAGATAAAAATCAAAGGGAATTAGGATTTAATCTTTAGCTTTCCATTGCATATTTGATTTGTTTTATGTTCATTTTCCCTAACAATGGCCATTATGTGAGCATTTGCTTTGGTAAAATACCCTACCAAATTCTTGGGACAGATATAATAACTATGTTATAAGATTCGAGGAAGCATATAATCTAAGCTAGAAGTCAAAACAAAGCCACAAAGGAAGCAATGTATAAAATATTTAATTTCAAGATGGCATTCTATAAATTAGCCTTTCCTCCCCCTCCTCCCCACCAATTTTTAAATAAATATTTACCAGTCAGATTTGTGGCTTGACTCCTTTGAGCAAAGCACTGTGCTAATGTAGTTTTTAGGAGTTGTGGTCCTATATTGCTTAAATAGTAAACTCTGGGCCTGCTGCTATGAAAGAGCTTGCAAAATAGAATTTCCTGGATATCCTACCACCCATTATAACATAATATGTGAGATAAGCTTGCAGCTTGAACCAAATATGGAAATTATGATTCTCCTTAAGGAGCAAGCATGCTAAAGAACTCCTCCCCGCCATGCCCCACTCTGTGGAACCAGGCAACTTCAGATCACAGGACCCAAAGCCAATGACCAAGGAAGGGAGAGGAAGCCAAGCGCAAAGGAAAGAAGAGTATAAGGGAGGCCTAAACCTCATGGACAAACAACTAAAATTAGGAGCTTCTGCAGAGAGACAGATACATGGCAACTGAATTTTACAGATCATATTAAAGGAAAGATTTCAGTTAGTTGTTACTGCATGGATGGACTTAATATGAACTCCTGATAATTATAGTGAAAGAATGACAGTTTTGTTTTATTTTTTGTTTTTCCTAAAATTATAAGACAATATATGCTCTTTTTCTTTAAATTTCAAGAGTGCAATATGTCCTTATGCTCATTCATCTTTATTCTTAGCACTGCTGTGGATAATTTGGTAAATATAATTTCAGATTTTTAAAAATATATTTAAAAACACATTATACCAATCATGGCATGAAACAATTCTTTCTGGGTGTGTGTATAGACAAGCAGTTTTTTAAACATAAATGACATTGTCTAACATTAATGTTAATGTTCTGATACAATCAAGTGACCATTCTTTCAGACTGATAAAGGACAAAAATGCTCACTATGGGGACAAAAAGAATTTTCAGACTCTATATGTATAAAGAAGATAAGAGAGAGCATATGGACAAATGTTGAGATAATTTCTTCTCAGTGTACTTGCTTAAGGGCTTATACAAATTCCACAGTGAATAAGAATGTAAAGTGTGTATTGTAACTGCTGAGTTTGTCTGTATTTGCTTGTTTTGTTTTGGTATTATGTACCAGATGTTATATACATATATATATATCCTGTAAGTTTAGTCACTCTCAATTTTATCTTTCAATAATTTTTTAACATATTATTAGACTCAGAGAACTCACCTGATACTTTTCTGCCAAAATTCTGGTTCCTAGTGTGACATGAACTAGGAAAACTTTACCTGTCATAGCATGTTGCCTTAACAGAGTTTATTCCTGACTGAATATACTCACATTATAATTAGGCCAGGATTTTCCTCCACTGGTGTTCTGTGGAACATGCTTCCTCAGGATTATTAATAGGATGGTTATGGGGCAAAGACTGTGTCATGTACACGTTTTAGTCCTCAGAGTGAACGTAACAACTTTCCAAGATTGGCAGTGATCAGTTAGGAAAGATGCTCTGGGACCGTTCGAGCTGAGATGTATTTTAAAGGAGGCAGGGAAAACAACAGTAATTTTTGCATCTGTAAGATAAGATCACCTTTCAACTTGCAGTTTTTGAAGTCTTAATGTATTAGCGCACTAATAATTTTTTCCTTCAGTATCTACGTGGAGACAAACAACTTGAAATTGCAAAACCTACTAAAGTAACTGGGCAGCAATGCTAACGAGGCCTGTTGTGCAAGGTTTACATCTGTCTTTGCAAATCAAAATACACTTTGTTTTATGGTCTTATTTTAAATGATTGATATTTGTTATTTTCTTTTAAATAGAGCTATCTCTTTATTTTCAGTTAACATTGAACTTCAAGTAAAAATTCATAGCTTAGCCTGAATTTAGACACTTGAATCCATTCTGTGTTGTGAATCAGTGCTACAAATTTCTCTATTTTCACAATATATTTAGCATCAGATACTCCTCTAAATATTTTTTTCCATTTCTATTTGGTAGGTATCTTTACAGAAGTATTTGTTAAATAGAGCTAGTTTTACACCTTTGCCAATGAAAACTGAGGAGAGAAAAATTCTCTCAACTGACAGCAAATCTACTTAGAATAGAAACACATTGTCAATAAAATCAAAGAAGTAGATTTCAATGGAAAATATTTATATTTATTTCATGGATTACTATAGAACTGAAGAGTTTATCAAGCATGAAATGGTAGGGAACATATATTCACTTGACTGGTACATTATAAAAACTACATAAACCTTTGTTAAATAAAACCATAAAACTGGATTCTAGGCTATTCTGAAACAGAAAAAAATGCATTTCATTCATTTTCATAATAAATAAATGAATGAATGTGGTAAGAAAACAATTTTATGTTAACCAATTTTATCATGTAAAACTAATCAAAATACAATTATCTACTAAATAATTTAGCATATATGAAGCATTTGGAAAAATTTTTAATGCAGTAATATTTTTTTCTGATTGCTTTAGTCTCATCCTAATGAACAAAATTAAATTCAAAAGTTTAACTTGGGAAGCAGATGTGGCTCAAGTGATCGGGCCTCTGCCTACCATAAGGGAGGACCTGGGTTCAATCCCTGGGGCCTCCTGGTGCAAAAACAAAAAGAAGGAAAAGAGAAAGCATGCCTGCACAGCAAGCCAGCGCCTGTGCGGCGAGCCGAGTGCCATGTAGCAAGCTGAGTGCCTGTGTGAGTGCTCACATGGCGAGCTGAGTGCCTGCACAGCACAGCAAGCCGAGTGCCCGTGCAGTGAGCCAGTGTCCATGCAAACGAGTCATGCAGCAAGATGATAACACAACAAAAGAGAAATGAAGGGGAGAGTCAAAGTGAAGCACAGCAGAGACCAGGAACTGGAGTGGCACAATTGACAGGTAACTTCTGTCCACATCAGAGGTTCCCAGGATTGAATCCCGGTGAATCCTAGAGGAGAAAGACGAGAAGACAAAAAGGGAAATAGATACAGAAGATCATGCAGCGAATGGGCACAGACAGCAAAAACAGCAGGGTGGTGGAGGGGGAGAGAAGGAAAAAAGTTTAATTCATAAATATATATTTTTAAAAGTCTGAGGAATGCCAGTAAATCATTATTTAGTAGAAAAAAATGAACCTTCTGATAAATGATCAGGTGCCATCTGTTTAGAACCTACTATGTGCTAAGGATGGTAATACTCTATTTTCTCAGCTGTTCCAGGGTAAACTCTAGGATTCAAACATTGTCCAGAATCCTATTTTTACCCCGAGCAAAGGAGGGGTCAACCCAACCTGAACTGTAAGGGAACATTGGGAGTCTATGGCCAAAAGAAGGGGTTGATTAATGCTTCTCTGGGAAAACATGTTATTACAATTTCCAACCTTTTAAATAGAGTCACTAGCACTTATATATTTAACAAATTTTAATCCTTGGCCTTCTTTCACTGATGGTAGTGATATGGGATATTAGTTTTTTTGATATCCCTTTTCCCGAATTCTCAGTTACTGTTTGGGTCCTTTTTCACACACCTGTTGTGCTATATCCTTATCTTACACCCACCATTATATGTAGATATCTGGGAGCATTCCAACTTCTACCCCTTGCCCACTGTCATTTTTCCATAAATAGCCTCTCTGGGGCAGTCAGATTGCTGTTGATGGCAATAAGGAGTGCCAACTTAATTCTGCAAAAACAACTAAACGAAATAAGAGCCAAGTATGCTGTCTCTAGTTCTAACCATAGAAGATTCCAGTCATTGGCTTGGCATGATGTCCTGGACCAAATCTGCCCCAGTCTTCTCTCAAAATAGGCAAATAGTCTCATGCACTGAAGATGGAATGTTTAAGAAAAATGAGACCATGAAGAAAGTTTGCTTATTAGTGAAACTTAGAAATCAATCCATTAATATTTTTAAGAGGTTTTCCAGTTTCTGATCAAGAATGTAGACTAATGATGATCATTTGCAAATAGATATTTTCTCTTAAAAAAAAAAGAGACAACAAAGTGGGAAAACCAAATGTTGAATGGTTCCTTCCTAAAGGTTTTCAGTGAGCCCTATTTCTATGACTGAAAGAGGTTAACGTGATATTCAGTTAGTTTCTGTCGACAGAAGAGCAACTATTTATACATGTTTATTGTAAATTCAATGAAAATAAGTTACAACAAAGAAAGAAAAGATGGAGATTTATGTTGGAAGTCTATTTTTATTTGATACTGTCATGCTTCTTTGACATTGAGTAGTTTTAGTTTGCTAAACAAATGAAAATTGAGATGCTCTAAGGAAAGTACATGTTCAAATATAGTTGTACTACATATGTAATGAATCACATTTTTACATCCACAGCAATATTCTTTTAATGGCATATTGAAGTTCGAAATCCATAAATATCAGGGAATACTTTTGAAGATTTCAAGCATTTTAAAACTTATTTCATAGGGAAAGAGAGAAAAAGGTATTAAGTCCATATTATTGAATAAGGAAGACTGAAAATAAGTACTTCTAAATGTGGCTAGTAGAAGGAGTCATCATTATAAAACATTGCCTCTTATTCAAGGAGTCACTCCATGATATGTGGGCAATGGAAATTTGATCTCTTAGATCTCTTAATCGATGACAGGTAACAATGAAGAAAAATACAAATCATTGAATATTTAGGATGGCATACTTTATATCACAATGCCCATTTTTAAAGAAAGTTACAATAAGTATATTATTGATGATAGTTGCCAGTTACTTGGTTCAGTAATTTGTTGCTGCTCATTAGGTTTCTATTTACTCAGGTACTTGCAATAATTTTTGAGCTCCTATGTACAAAAATTAATATATTATTATGTATTTCCAATCAAAATATCACTTATGAAAAATGTGAGATAAAAAATTTGAGGTTGCAAAGAAATATTCAGCCTATAATGTCATCACTTAGACTAGATCTTGGAGCTAAAGAGTTCACTTAGCTCTCGTCTCCTGCCTGTAACAGATTTGGTGTTTTGACTCCCATTATATAGATGAGGTAACTAAGTTTTACAGATGATACATAATATGTCCAGCAATCATGAAGCAGGTGAGGTAATAAGGACATTTTTTTAGTTCGGACTAGCATTGTACTACATCATGCGTTAAAAACACCAAAGAAACAAAGAGTGGATTATGCTTTATTTAATTGTTTCTTCTAATAGCAGAGGTAATGAACCAAATTCCACCTTTGCCAAAAGCCTTTAAAATTAATAAGAAGCATGTAAGAAATGTAATGGCTGATTGAGCCATAATTTATTATTCATGTATTATTGGGACTGTCCATGGCTCCTCATTCTCCCTGACATAAGAGAAAAAAAACCACATTCTGTATAAAATTATTTGAGAAGAGTATTTTGCTGAATGAACCCTTGATTTCACTCCATATGATATTCCTTATCTCATGTTATATGTATGATGAATTTTAAGTATTTAAATATTTTAAGTAAATATTTAAATATTTTAAGTAAATATTTAACTATCTAAAATTTTTTACAGATGTTACTATGTACATCCCATAGATGTTACTATGCTGAAATTCACAAAGAAATGAGAGAGGAAAAAAACATAAAATTATAGTAAATTAATATAAACCACCCAGAGATTATAGTGGAAGGAAATAAAAGGTGATAAAAATAAGTAAGAGTGGTCCAGTTTCCAAGAAAGCTGCATTTCTTTCGTAACTATTTCTAACACATGTTCTGACTTTTGAAATGCTTCTTAGATGACTCTAGACAGTTACCAGGGAGGATACTTGTTTACTGATCCATTTGGAAAAGCGTGTGGTGCTCCTTTCTCCATCCTTCTCTGGTCTCAGCAAGCAAGCCCTAATTCCGTGTGCAGATTCTGTGCAAGCCTGAGTGAGCACTAACTGCTTCCACGATCCAACGCAAAATGGGATGAGGTTACTCAATACCCTGCTGAGCCAGGCAAATGTTTGAGTCACATCCCAATCCATCTGAAGGTTTAAGAATTTGGCAATCCTAATCAAATGAGTAACTGAACATAATTCACTAGACATTTAGCTGTGTGTTTGGGGTGTGGCAATGGCAAAGTTAGTGATTTTGACTTGTCATAAACTTTATTCCATCAATTACAAAGTCCATGACAAAGTTTAATGCAAGGGACGCATCCTGCCCTTATATTTTCTTTCTTCCTCTCTTGCACATTCTTACAGAAGATATTTACTGTTTTTGTGCTATGTCTTTTTCTTGACAGCATTCCTCAAAGCAGCCAATGTCCTTCTGTAGAATTACTCCTCCACCTGTCTTAGTCCTTAAGATTTGGATGATGCTAATTCCACACCTGACTCCAAGACTGGATATTCTCTTTAGTCCTGGGCAGTCACATAATTACATGACGGAAACCCCACTGACTGACTCAGGGAAAATCATATGGTCCAAGGAAAGCCCATGTAACTTGCATTGCTAGGAGAAAAGATAGTGTATGGATTCTGGCTTCTTTCACTCAGCATAATGCTTCATTGATCTTGTTGGACTGGAAAGGATATGAAGTTGAAGATGTATTGGCAACTTTGTTGCTATAGAATGAAGACAGGAAAGAAAGTTGAATGATGAAAGAGAAAATACAATCCCAGTGACATTGGCTAAAGTTGTAGATCAAGATGTACATGAAAATGCCATGTGGCTTATGTGAGCCAGTAAATTTCATTTTGCTTTTATTTTAGTTGAATTTCTATAACTTACAATGTAAACATTCTTAACTGATGCTTCTGTATCTCTATTTTTCTTTTGTGAATAATGATTTCCAATTCATCCTTTTCTGTTCTACTCTTTTTTTCCTTTTTTCTCTCATGTACTATTTCCCTCCTTCTTTGTGACTTCAAAATTTAACCTGAGTAAAATTATGAAAACAGTGCCACGTGAACATCAAATTATTACAACCATTTATTTATGATGTCTTTCCTTCCTTGAGGTGTTACTTGCCCTTTACATCTGATGTTCCTTCAAGGCTTTTAATTAATTTCTATTGAGCTACTTAAGGGAGCTGGTATGGCATCATGCACCCCATATGTACTCAAAATATTAATTGGAAGTAATGATAATGATCAGCCTCATGAGACATTTTCAACTCTGTTCTTGTTCACCTGGCAAGCTGTGAACGTGAAAGATGGGCATAGAAATAGCCACCAGGAATTTGGGTTAATGATCAGGGACTATGTTTAATTCTATATCTTTTTAATAATGTTTATTACAGTTAATACTCAATCTAAATTAATACCATTAGAAGCAGAATTGGCATTTCCCTTGTAAAATAAATCAGTGGGTTCCACCCTAATAGGTAATGAACCATTAGGTCATGACGATGATTTTTTTTATTTGTTCTTTTTCTGTTGTCCTGGCTTTTCCATAGATACGCTGAAGAATTACTTAAAAATATCGTAGAACGATCACATCATCCCCATTTCCTGATCTCTTTCAAAAACAGATCACATATTGGATTTTCTGCCTGTGCATTATATCTGGACTTAAAAAACCATTTTCATATAACCTTGACCAAGCATCTTCATTTTTATTCTAAGGGACTTCTCTGCTCTCTGAGATATGGCTTCTCTTGCAGAAATATGAGCAGGAAGAAGCCAACAGGGTAACTGTGAGTGTGGACAGTGTGGGCCTCACACACAAATCTTCTGACAATCAGACTGAGGGCTCAGAGTGAGGATCAGCTAAATCCTTGGCTTTTCCTTTTCTCTTTCAGTCTTCAACAACAAGTACAAATGGGCATGAGGCAAAAAGTAGTTACAGAGCTTGTTTTCTCCTCATTTTAAGGTGGGTTGTCACAAGGAGATCAGCAGAGACGAAATACAATCCTTGGATTTAAAAAAAAATTCTAGTAGAGATTTTAGTTTTCCATACTGCCCTTCCAGGAGTCTGTTCCACTGATTAAAAATCACTCAATAAAATGGACATATCTCTCCTAATATATTCTATATGACCAAAATTGAGATAGTGTTTTTTTTAGTCACTTATATAGACATGTATAGAAAAAAAGATGAAGGTAATATGCCAAATGACATATTTTATTTCTCTGTGTACTAAAGTTAATTTTTAAATTTAGTTTCTACTTTTCTAAGTGTCTACATTTTAAAAGTATAACTTAGTATATCATAACAAAAATTATAGAAGGACATATTCTTTTCACTTTAGTCCCCCAATATTTTTTCTTTTGTGCCCTAATATATTTAAGTAAGTATGCCAGGCAAGTCAGACATAGAATATTTCCCTGAGTTAACTAAAGAGTAGCAGAGAAAAAAAAGAAAGAATTTGTTTAAAAACTGCAATGGCCATTGCTGTCTGTCAAGTCCATGGGTTTTCCTTAGAGTAAATTAACTTTTCTCTTTAGCTATCAGGTTGATGGGCTATTTGAGTTTGAAAAGTAGGCCTTGAACATGGGAGAAAGGAATGAAACAAGGAAAAATAGTAAGACTTTTGAAGTGAAGGAATGTGACCTAGTTTCTCTAGGAGGTAGAGAAGGAGAAGATGGGCAATGAGAAAGTCTGAGATTTCTTAAGAAACTGGAAAAGAGACTCTTTCTACTTTCTTTAAATCTGAAAGGTGCAAAGGAGAATATAACATATGGTCTTTGGACACTAAGAAGAATAGGGGAAATAAAAATAGAAGTCAAGTGAACTGATTTCCTTGTTCAATTTCACCTTTCAAAAATAATAATGTAGGTTCTTCTCTGCAGTGAATTATAAAATGTAGTGACTCAACGCAATCAATTAACACACAGCGACATGATATAAAACCCTTTTTATATATATTTATATATATATATATGCAGCATGTCTTTAAACTGTGTTGCTAAGATGAGAATTTAAGTGAATCCTGCCCTTGCTGAAAAGCACGTTTAGTCTCAATTGGTTGAAGTGGTGCTGGGATAGCAAAGTTCATTTGGCCTCACCAATGTGAAATGACAGGATATTTTATCCTTTTGCTTTCTTGACAATATTAGGTAGTTGTTAACATTACCTCACAGAAGTAGACATCACAGCATGAAAAATCCCAGAAATGGGAGCGGATGTGGCTCAAGCGGTTGAGCTCCTTCCTCCCACACAGGAGGTTCCAGGTTCGGTTCCTGGTGTCTCCTGAAAAAACAAAATAAACAACAAGCAAAACAAACAAACAAAAAACCAACTCAGGGAAGCCAATGTGGTTCAGTGGTTGAGCGCTGTCTTCACAATGTCCCGGGTTCAATCCCCAGCCCTGGCACCTAAAAAAAAAAAAATCCCCCAAAACTTGCATTCTACCAAAGCAAAAACAGGAAACTTGTTTTAAGGTTTTTCAAACTTTGCCATAAAGAAAGGCTTCTCCCTACCTCAACTTTTTTTAAAGCTATGGGGAAAAATGTTTCCCAGCTTCAGGGCTCCAGAAAATGCAATCTGAGCCAATGGTAGTAAAAAAGTTCTACTAACGATACTAATACACTGTGGTAAGGACATCTGATAGAAAGAGATCCTTTTCATTTATCTTAACATATGTTGACTCTCTACTTTAGTCCTTGGAATACACATACAAAGTCACTGTAAGACACTTTAGACACATGTAAGCCTAACTCTTATGTTTTTAAGTTCTTGTTACTTCAGTAATGAACTTCAAATACATCAACTATAAAAGATCAGTCACAAGCTTACACACTTAGAAGTTTCCCTGCTAGGAGCACAGACTGGACTTGTAGGGATACTTTATTACTGGTCTATAGGGCGAATCTCCTCTGAAATAGGATGAAAAGTTAGACTCTTCTTCTTTCATGTATTAAGGTAAAGGAACAATTTTAGTGAACTATGTAGTAAGTGACTATTCCCTACTGGTCACTAAAATTTAAATATCTCTGTGCCTGTGGTCTTGGTCACTTTGAACTTTCAGTTTCTTAAGAATTGAATGCATTCACACATTATTGTACCGTATAACAACAACAAAAGTTTGTTGGCCTTGCTCCTCAGATAAAAAGGACTGCCCCATACTGTGCCAGTCTTTAAAAGGACTAGTAATGGCAAAAAGAGTTCTTACTAATAAGGATTGCTTTTGAATTTTCATTCATTGATAAATTGATTGTATTAATTTCCACGAGATTGTGAAAATCAGATTACTCAAGGTATCCGTTACACATCACTCTGATTCTGTGGCAGGAGAAGTTAAAACATCTTCCCTCATGATCCAATATATTTCTAACTTATAAACATCCATTTTTAACTACAAAAAAATGTGAACCATAGAAAATTTTTTCCATTTTCACTTTTAAAGGGATTTCTACTCTCTTTTTTTTCCCTGATGTATCTGTCAGAAAATGTGTTTATAATTCAGAAAGAATATACACTTAACTATATAGTTAAGTAAGAGGTTTGACTGGGTTACAGGCTTTGTGGTTCAAGTGGCCTTTACAAAATCAAAACAATAAGACAGAGAGAACAAGGTTACCATTACAGTGGGCAGCGAGGGACTCACTCAAGGGCCAGCGGGGAGTTAATCTGGTTAAGGTTAGCCATGTTAAGCGGCATCTCATAGAATATTCTATCTTGAGCATTACATCTATTTACAAGAATAGGCTAATTCATTTACATCAAATGTGGCTTTTGGATATTCATTTTTTTAATGTCACCAAAATTATCTCAGAGGAGCAGCTCTGACAGGTCAATCACCGCAGATGGTAAGTGCTTTGTTAATTATACAGGAATTTAGAAACAATTGTAGACTGTCTTGCCTCAGGAGAAATTTCTCTCTTCCTGTCTGAGAGCTGCTTCCCTCTGCTGAATTAATTTTGTGTTTGTGAACAGATAACCATCTCTGCCGCATGGTAGAAACAACTCCTTGCTCCTCGTTCAAATACGCAAGTGTAAATAAGGAGAGAATATCACAAATAAACAATGCCACTCTTTTTTAAATAATGCAGTGTGTGTAATTAGGAGTGTGCAATTACAACCATGTACAACTCTCAGTGTAACAATTAGGTTTTCAGTAAAATGTAATTTGTTCCAATGTAAATGTTTTTCTTCCATTCAGAAGATTCTCTTGAGTTGTTTCAGTAATAAGCCTGTTTCTGCAAATACATGCAGTTGTGTGTTATGTTCCAATACACAAATAAAAGGCGACAGCTATATTAAAATAGGTTACTGAAAGTTTTGAAATCTGAGGGTTCCAATGCTATTTTGTAGTACGAAAGCATAGCAGGGGTGGCCACTTTCTGGGAACTGTTGACTTATATACGCCTATAGGGTAGATTGTAAAATATGGCCTAAGTGTATGTTCCTTTGCAGTGCGACTTTGTCACTCCTTCCACTAAGGGAGGGGGTCTCAATTCCTACCCTGTGAATTTGGGCTGCCCTTGTTGCTTTGACCAATATGGTATACAAGATGTTATATTTGACTTTGGAGGCTAAGCTTTAAGAGACCTTGGAATATGAGCCAGAGATTGCTGTGTAAAGAAGCCAGAGCAGCATATGAAGGATGAGAAGCCAGGTGCAGGAGAGCCCAGTCACCACAGTAACGCCAGCACCAACTGCGAGCGAGGCCCGGTGAACCTGCAGTCTCGCTGCCCACCAGCTGAATCCAGCCAAGTGAGCGAGCCCAGGCACAGACGACTGCCCAGCCAACCATCAGAATTGAGAGAAAGGATGAATTGTTGCTTTAGCCTCTACATTTTAGAGCTGTTTCTTATAGGGTAAAGGCTGACATGACTCCAGTGTTTTCTTATCGGAGTGTTTGGCACTACCATTCAACTGATTTGTTTCCCCTCTTACTTAGGTGACTTGCAAAACTTACTCTAATTGTGGATTGTGAATGTTGCGGATGTTGTGAAAACAACATCATATTTTTAGGAGAAAGAGAAAAATGAATGAGGAAAACAGACTCTGAGGACATTAACACTTAAAACTTTAGAATCATCTAGTCCAACAGACTGAAGAATATACTTATTGGCATATTTGGGTGGGAGGTATGAAAAAGTTCATCAGGGCTTTGGAATGGTTGTGGTGGAAGGGGATGTTCTAGATTTCCCATGCTTGCTTCATCTATACCAGCTTCATATTTATTTATTGTTCTCCTTAGAATGAAAGAATTCCATGAATTAAAAAAGTGTAAAGTCACCTCGGTCCAACCCGCACACTTTTCAAAGGTGCATACTGAGGCCCAGAAAAGAGGAAGTAATCACTGTTTTATATATATATTTTTCGGCTATGATAAAATATTTCACCATAATAAAGTTAGTTCTATAATGTTACCTGCAAGGTAGGCAGATGTAAAACAAAACAAAACAAAAACAATGACTTATTTCCTGTCTACTTCTCTACATTTCTGTCTGAACCTCACAAGGTTCTCTCTCCCCACCTCTCTGCACTGACACATAATGTATTGAATCACACTGCCTGTGTCATCCTTTCAGGAAACCTTTATATGGTAGACCCCTCTCCAATAACCCAAGCTTTGTTGGGTGTCCTCCTATATATTTCAATCACATCTTCTTTGTGTCACCAGAATGAAGGTCGACATATTCAGTAAACTTGTCTTTGCATTTTGATTTACCTAACCAACAAGATTTGAGGACAAGAGATAGGACAAACTCATCTCTGTATCCACAGGATCTAATGAAATAGAATGTGTGCAGCAAATCTGAGATGAACAAATGAACACATGAATGAATGGATGGAATTCATCAGTGAATGAGTGGGCTCTCTTTTACCGAACTCATCAAATAAAATATTAGCTACAAACTAGTCATGTTAATAGCCTATTATCTAAGTGCTTCTTCTATTGTTCTCCTGTAAGAGTTTTGGCAGTAACATTTAACAAGATGCCCAGTAGGAATAAACATTTTTTTCCCCTTACTCCTCTCTCTCTATCTCTTAGCCCTGATTTTCAGGTAAACTACAAGTCTAGCTGACTTTGTCTTTTTGTTTTTCTACAGAATCCTTTAAGCCCTCTGCAATTGTAGGATTTTATTGGTTTGGGTGATCATTATTGTTTGCCTGGATTATTCCAAAGTCCCTTGACTGGCCTCCCTGCCTCTGTTGTCTTTAATTATCTATAATGTAAGAAAAATCTTCCTGGAAAGCACAGTTGGTTATGTCACTTATTGCTTGGTATCCTTCAATGGCAGCAGGATCAAATTCAGATCTTGACTGGGGAGATGCTACTTTCATCATGCTTTCTGGTTGAAACATACTTCAGCATTTTATAATTTGAATCTTTTGGGATACTTCTGGGCTTACCTGGAGTTTCCTTCCTCTAGGGCTCTTTGAGTACAGTTTACTAGCACAGGCCATATCTCCTTTTATTGTCTGCTTGACTTTCCCCCAGTAGAATCATTACCCTTCCTGATGACCATGCAGGCAAAATGCATTTCAAGGCTCCCTAACAAAGGTTGGAGGGAAAACTCACTTTTGGCCTGCCATTAGTGGTATTGTGGCTCATTCCAGCTGCAGGACTCTCTTACCATTCTGTCAACACTGTCCACTGCAGCCATGCTCCATCCTTTTAGAACTTTTCTGGCCTGAGTCCCTAAATCCCTCAAAATACTGGAGAGGCCCAGCAATCTGAGTGTGGTTATTTGAAACCCTCCTAGGTGATTGAGAGAGGACCTGGAAGAATGCAGGATGACACCATAGTCTTCCAAAACTTTTATCCCTGAAGAAATCCTCTCTACAAACACTTTGATGGATTTCTTACCTCCCACTCATCAATTTTTCTCCTCATTAACAGGTGTTTTAGCTTCCTAGGCTTCTAAAACAATTACCATGAAATGGGTTGAGTGAAACAATGGGAATTTATTAGGTCATGGTTTGAGGCTAGGAAAAATTCCAAATCAAAGTGTCATCAAGGCAATGCTTTCTTCCTGAAGACTGTGGTGTTCTGGGGCTGGCTTCTGGAAATCTTTGGTCCTTAGCTCCTCTCCTGGCCTCTTCCTTCTCTCCTGGGTGCTCTTCTTGCTTCCATGGCTTTCTCGATGTCTGTCTGAATTTCACTCCACTTATCAAGGAGTGAAATAATCAGATTACAACCCTTCCTGATAGAGGTGAGCCACACCTTAACTAAGGTAACTGTATTAGTCAGGGTTCTCTAGGAAAACAGTAATAAGAGGAGATATCTATAAAAGTCTAAGATTTTATAACATTGTCTCACCTGACAATGGGAATGCATGAGTCCACATTCTGGCTGCAAGCTGGGAACTCCATGAAGATTTCTGATGAATTCTTCAGGAGAAGCTGGCTGGCCAAAGTAGACATGGGAATTCTCTTTTCTGACTGCTGAAATTATTACTTCTTTTAAGGCCTTCAGCTGATTGGATGAGCCATCTCTCATTGCTGAAGGTAATCTCCTCACTTGATTTTATATATAATCAGACAAAGATGCAACCAACTTACTAATGATTTAAGTCATGAAATATCTGCAAAGTAATAATTAGGCCAGTGCTCACTTACCCAAACAACAGGGCACCATTACCTGGCCAAGTTGACACATGAGCCTGACCATCACAGTAACCTCCTTAAAAGGTCCTCCTTACAATAGGTTTTTACACCCATGACCACAGAGTAAATGTAAGAACATTTTTATACTTTTCTGGGGTACATGAAGCTTCCAACCACCATAATGAGCTAATTGTTACTTGACTGGATTCATAATCTCTTAACATGTCTTTCATAGATATATAATGTAGAATCTATTTTTTGATCCTAAGACAAAATCTTAAGCCAACAAGGAAAACTGCATTTAATATTTTGATAATTTGTATATTTACTAATAAATGAATTATATACTCAACTAAAATAACAAAATCTAAAATATATTTTAAATTATAAAAAGAGAAAATGAATAATATTTCAAAAAATAATATTTGAAATTTGATTTATTTAATGGTACAAAACATTATTCCACCTCACTAAAATGTTAATATCTTCTTAGTGAATGTAAGGCAACTGAATTTTTGTATGTATTTCTTAAAAAATCTTGAGATATATCTCTGTGATACAATGATTGGATATCTGGATTTAAGTTTAACTTATTTTTATACTTGATATTAATTAATTTTATGCTGAAAATGTAACTCACAAAAGTACATGCGCATAAATGGAAGAAGTTGATGGTCAATTGTTCTTATTACATTATTAAATCATTATAAAAATTTTTAAACACATCTAATAATTATGCAACAGTTTTTTATTGATTTTTATCTTTAAAATTTCTGCCTTCTCTTATATATATCAGTTGTTCTCATAAACGAATTGGAAAGGGTTACATTTTAACGTATTTTAACAAATGGATTTCAGACCCACTGAAAATCTTCCTTGTCATAGATTTTCTGTTTGTAAAAATTTTAGTGTATATATGAGTTTATTTGGTAACAAATCACTGAATGATGAAAACACTTCCAAATATCCATGTTCTAAATACTTTTTCCTGACATAAATTTCTTTCAGAACGGCAGTTATTTTTCTCACTCCTTGTTAAAACAAATCATTTGACATGAAGAAGATTAATTGGTCATTTTTAAAAATTATTTTCTAAGTTGCATACGTTTGACAGTCGGCCATCATAACAAATATTAAATACTTGTGTGTTTTTACTTGTTTTTTATAAATTTTATTTTGAAATACTTCAAATTTACAGGATGTTTACAAAAATAATACAGATCCCATACAGAGAACTCCAACATACACCTATCCCTTCAGATACCCAGTTCCACCAATTTTAACACTTTTGCCACATCTGCCATATCATTTTATCTATCAGTCCATCTATTTATCCATCCATTTATCTGTATGCTCATCCATCTCTTTATCAATCCATTTTCTGAACACTTGAGCACAGGTTGTATGTATAGTGTTCCTGAAACCCTTAATACTCTACCTACATTTCCTAAGAAAAGGACATTCACTATGCATCCACCTTAAGTACAGTTATCAAGTTCAAGAAATTTAACATTGATATAAAGCTTACAGTCTATCTTTCATTTTTTCATGTCTCAATTACATACTTTGAGCCTTTTCTACTCCTGTGTTAGTCTATCTAGAATCATGTTTTGCCTTTAACTGTCACTGTCTATTTAGTTACTATCTATGTATCCATGTATGTATGCATGCATGCATGTATGTATGTATCTGTCATCTATCTATCTATCTATCTATCTATCTATCTATCTATCTATCTATCTATCTATCTAATCTCTCTATCTATCTGCTTTAGTCAGCCAAAGCAGTGCTGATGCAAAGTACCAGAAATCTGTTGGCTATTATAAAGGGTATTATTTGGGGTAGAAGCCTATAGTCACAAGGCCATAAAGAGTAAATTACTTCCCTCACCAAAGTTTGTTGCCATGTGTTAGAACATGATGACTGTTGGTTTCTGACGGGGTTCTACTTTCCCTTTCAGGCTCTGTGATCCCAGCTTCTTGTGGTCTCTGCTGTCGGTTGATATAAGGCTCTTCTCCCTCCCCAGGACTCATTTCTTCCACACTCAACCTGTCTGTTCTCTCCACAAGGTCAGCTATAGATCAGCCTCTTCCTGGGGCCTCTGCCATGTCTAGGGAGCCATTTCTATTCCTCTGTGTTCTTCTCCTGTGGGTTTAATTCCCAGGGCTACAGCATCAAAACTCAAAACTCTCTCCTCTGCCATGTCATTTTCTCTGAGTCCCTGCCCACCAAGGGAGTAGGGACTCAATGTCCTACTTATGTAGCTGAATCAAAACACCAATCTTAATTTAATTGAATAAAAATGAAATGTCTGAATCTAATACAATCTAATACACCCAGAGGAACAGACCAGTTTACAAATATAATCCAATATCTATTTTTGGAATTCATAAATAGTATCAAACTGCTACACTATTATTTTTTTATTGTGTGAACTTATGTACAAAATACATTTCCCCATCTTAGCCACTCCCATGCATAATACTCTGTGGGATCAATCACATTTGATATGTTTCAGCATGCTCTACTTCCATTATTAAAACTTTCCCATCTCCCCAAACAGAACTTTACAGCCATTTTTGTGTTAATTTCCCATTCCCCCTGTAAACCTGTGCTCTAATTTATATTTCCCATGAGCTTGCATACTTTCATAGTTGTAGTTACCATGGGCTTATGTTTAACATCCTAAATCTTTAACAATCTCCTTTGCTTTGATACCAACTTAACGTCAATATTATATACAAACAATGTTCCTATACCCCTCTGTCCCTTTTTGTAGTTCTTGTAAAAAATTACTTGTTTATATATAGTTTATGCATGAGTCCAAAAGCATGGATTTATTGTTACATTTTATCCTTCTTCCTTTTAGATCTTGTAGGGAGTAAACTATGGAGTTACAAACCAAATTCCAGTGATAGTGGCATTTATATTTACACCAATTGTTGCCTTACCAGAAATCTTTACTTCTTCATGTAGTTTCTATCTATTGTCTATGGTTCTTTGTTTCAACCTGCAGAACTCTCTTTAGTATCTCTTGTAGGGATTCTCTAGTGCAGATTAACTCCCTCAGCTTTTGTTTATCTGGGAATGTCTTCATCTCTCCCTCATTTTCGAAAGACTTTTACAGGATATAGAAATCTTGGTTGGCAAGTTTCTTTGCTTTCAGCACTTTAAGTATGTCATCTACTGCCTTCTTGCTCCAGGGTTTCCTATGAATAAGTAGCACTTTATCTTATTGAGGTTCCCTTAAATGTGTCATGTTGTTTCTCTCTACTGGCTTATAGAATTGTTTTTTTATGTGTGGAATTTTACAGTGTGATTAAAATATGCTATGGTGTGGATATATTTGGGTTTATTGTGTTTGAAGGTCATTGAGTATCTTGGATGGTTATATTAATGTCTTTCACTAACTTTTGGAAGCTGTCAACCATTATTTCTTTGAATATTTTCTCTTTGCCCTTTTGTCTTTTTCTTCTCCTTCTGGGACTCCCACAGAGTCTTTATTGGCAGACTATATGGTATCTTTCAGTTTCCTCAGGCTCTGTTTACTTTTCTTCATTCCTTATTCCCTCTGCTCCTCAGAACGTATGATTTCAGTTTTCTTATCTTCAAATTCATTAATTCTTTCTTCTGCAAGCTCCAATCATCTGTTGAAGTACTCTAGAGAATTTTTCATTTCTGTTACTATGGTCTTCAGCTCTATTTCATTCCTTTCATTATTTCCCGCTCTCTTTTAATATTCTCTTTGTTTTCATCTATTGTTTTCTTGATTTCCTTTAGTTCTTTGTCCAGTTTTTCAATATTTCTTGAGAGGAATTAGGACCATTTTTAAAAAGTCTTTGGAATGACCCAAGTCTGGTGTTCCTCATTGATGCTTTCTGATGGTTTAATTTTATCCTTTGCCTGGGCTGTCACTTCCTGGTTCTTATATATTTTTCATTTTATGTTTTGTAATCATTTGTTTAAACCTGAATGTTTTTGATATTTTTCTATATTATTCCTGGAATTTAGACTCTGTGGTGTCTGTTCCTTAAGCTTGTATACAGCCAGAGCTATGACACCTACACCTTTCTCAGTCTTTGTAGCTTTGCAGATTGAGATTTGTTGGTGTTCTCCTCTAGGGCTTACCCATCCATCCATAGAGTATGTATCTTTGTATGTATCTGTACATACAAAGAGTTTGGAGAATAGCTCTAGACAAAAGCATAGGGGTCTTTCTGTTCCCCTTTCTGCATGAATCTTTTTGTTTTTCCATTTAAATATTTTATTGAAGCATATCATTCACACATGAACATATATAAACAATAAGTGTATAGTCACAGCTGTGATCTTACAGTACAAACATGAATAATACAGGGCTCCCATATATCATCCCACCAACAGCAACTTGCATTATTGTTAAATATTTGTTCCAAACTATGAAAGAACTTTGTAAAAATATTACTACTAACTATAGCCCATATTTGGTGTATTTCCCCCCAACCCACCTGATTACTAATATCCTATATTAGTATTATATGTTTTTGTAGTTTTTGAGAGAATGTTCTCATATTTGTTTTAACCACAGGCCATCATTCATCATGGGTTTTACTGTGTTATATGGTCCCTTGCCTTATACAATCCATGCAAAGTGTATCCTCAGCAGAATTTTGCTATCATCACCTCAGTTCATTTCAGAACTTTTTATTATTCCAAAATGAAAACTCCCATATCCCCCTCTATCCACATATTGCTATCCCTTAGAATTGATATAATGTCTTCTTTGCCATTGCTGTTAAAATATTGTGATATTACTGTTGACTATTATCCATAATTTACATTAGTTGTAAGTTTCCTCTATATTACCATATTCTTATCACTTTGTAAAAAAATGTTTTTATATTTATACTTTAACCAAAATTTTCATCCACCACCAAAATCACTGTTATACAGTCCCTAGATTATTCTCTAGCCTCCTCTCAATTAACATTTAAGTCCACAGACTACTCCTTTCAGCCACAATCACATTTATAAATCAGCAGTGTTAGTTATACTCACTATAATGTCACCATCAATTCTAGTCATTTCCAAACTTTTACAATAAACCTTATTTGAAGAACTACATACATTAAGTGCCAGATCTCATTCTTAACCCACATTCCATTTCCTAGTAACTTTATGCTAGAGTTTACTTCCATGAGTTTGCTCATCATATTCAGTTCACATTAGTGAGACCATACAATATTTTTCCTTTTGTGTCAGGCTTATTTTACTAAACATAATTCCTCAAGATTCACCCATATTGTCATATGCATCCCAATTTCATTTCTTCTTATAGCTTAATAGTATCCCAGTGTATGTTTTTACCACATTTTGTTCATTCGTTCATTGGCTGATGGGCACTTGGGCTGGTTCCATGTTTTAGCAAATGTAGATAATCCTGCTATGAACATCGGTGTGCAAATGTCAGTTCACATCCTTGCTTTCAGTTCTTCTGAATATATTCTTAGTAACAGGATTGATGGATGTATTAATCAGGGATCTCTAGGGAAACAAAACTCACAGACGAGATCTGTAAATAGTATGAGATTATATAAAATTGTTTATGTGACCATAGAGATGCAGAAGTCCAAATTCCATAGGGCAGCCTTCAAGCCAGGGATTCCAATGAAGGTCCTTGATGAGTTCCCCAGGAGATGCCAGCTGTCTGAATAAAGACGGGAATTCTCTCTGAATGCTGAAATCACTTCTCCTTTTAAGGCTTTCACTTAGTTGGATAAGATGTCACTCATTGATGACTGCAACCTCTTCAGTTGATTGTAGATGCAATCAACCATATGTGCAATCAACTCACTGATTAAAGTCCATGAAATGCCCTTATATTACAATTAACCCAGTGCTTGCTTGGCAACACAACTGGATACCATTACTTGACCAAATTGACACATTAACCTAACCGTCACACTGGATCATTCATATTTAGATCATTCTATATTTGGATTGTTCTATATTTAGCTTCTTGAGATTCTGCCAAACTGTCTTCCATATAGGCTGCACTATCCTATATTCCCACTGACAGTGAAGGAATGTTCCTATTTCCCTACATCCTCTCCAGCACTTGTAGTATTCTTTTTTTTTTTTTTTAATAATGGCCATTCTATAAAGTACGAAATTGTGTCTCATTATAGTTATGATCTGAATTTCCCTAACAGCTAGTGATGTTGAACATTTTTTATGTGCTTTTTGGCCATTTTTATTTCCTCTTTGAAAAAATGTCTACTCAAGTCTTTTGCCCATTTTCTAATTGGGTTGCTTGTCTTTTTTTACCACTGAGTTGTAGCATCTCTTTATATAACATGGATATCAAAGTCTTATCAGATAGGTGGTTTCCAAATATTTTCTCCCATTGAATAGATACCTTTTTACTGTCTTTTGAAGAACAGAAGTGTTTAATTTTGAGGAGGTCCCTTTTATCTTTTTTCTTTCATCACTCATGCTTTGAGTAAATGGTTTAAGAAACTATTACCTACCACAAGATCTTGAAGATGTTTCCCTATATGTTCTTCTAGAAGTTTTATGGTAGTAGCTTTCTTCATTTAAGTCTTTCATCCCTTATGAGCTAATTTTTGTTTAAGACATTGATATAAGATTGGGGTTCTCTTTCTTTCTGTTGGATATGAATATCCAGTTCTCCCAGCACCACTTGCTGAATAGAACGTTCTGGCCTAGATAAGGGGCTTCAAGCCTTGTCAAAAATCTCTTGAGGGAGCAGATGTAGCTCAAGCAGTTGAGCACCTGCTACCTAGTGAGAGTCCCAGGTTCAGTTCCTGGTGCCTCCTAAACACAAACAAAAGACAAACAAGAGCCAAACAAGTGATAAACCAATTCAGGGTTGTCAGTGTGGCTCAGTAGTTGAGCATAAGGTTCCCATGCACTAGGTCCTGGGTTCAATCCCTGGTCTCAGTACCTCAAAAAAAAAAAAAAGAAAGAAAAAAAAGAAAGAAAAAAATCACTTGACCATAGATGTGATGATGGTCTACTTCTGAGTTCTTGATTCAGTTGCATTTTGGTCATTATGTCTATCTTTATGATGTTTTTAAAACTGTAGCTAAGTAATATGATTTTTTTAAAGCTTTTTTAAAAAATTAAGTAAACTTTATATTGCAGTATAACATAAATATGAAAGAGTGGACAAATCATAAGTGTTCAGTATGATAAACTTTCTCAAAGTGAACACCACCATGTAACAAGTACATATGAAGAAACATTATTAACACTCCAGAAACTCCTCCTGTGTCCATACTCAGTCACTATTCATCTGAAGTAGAGCCATTATCCTGATTTCTAACACTAAATATTAATTTTGCCTGTTCTTAAAATCATATGGTATGCTGTATGCTGTTTTGTGTATTTCACTCAATTTTATGTTTGTGTAATTTATGCACATTGCATGAAGCTTTAGTCCTTTAATTATCTCTCTCTAGCATTACATTGTGTGAATATAGCCAATTTATCCCATTCTACTCCTGATGGGCATTTAGGATGTTTCTAGTTTTGATCTATTTTTTTCCTTTTCTTTTTTAAATTAGAATGCTACATTAAATAAGTAATATGATTTAAAGTCAGGAAGTCAGAGTTGTCAAACTGCATTCTTCTTTCTAAAGACATTTTAGGTAATTTGGGGCCTTTTACCCTTCCAAATAAATCTGATAATTGGCTTTTCCATTTCTGCAAAAAAAGGCTTCTTGGGATTTTTATTGGGACTGCACTGAATGTGTAAACCAGTTTGATTAGAATTGACATCTTAATATTTGGTCTTCTAATCCAAAATCATGGAATGTCTTTCCATTTATTTGGGACTTCTTTGGTGTCTTTTAGGAACATAGTTTTTGGAATACAGGTCCTCTATTTCCTTGGCTAAGGTTATTCTTAAATATTTGATTCTTTTAGTCAATATTATAAATTGATTTTAAAAAATTTCCTCCTTATATTGCTCATCACTAGTGTATAGAAACTCTAATGATTTTTGCTTATTATCTTATATCCCACCACTTTGCTGAACTTGTCTATTATTTCTAGTAGATTAGTGGAATTTTCAGGATCTTGTAGATATAGGCTCATATCATCAGTGAATAGCAAGACTTCACTTCTTCCTTTCCATTTGGGTGCCTTTTATTTCTTTTTCTTGTCTAATTGTTCTAGTTAGAACTTCTAGCATAATATTGAATAACAGTACTTACAGTGGGTATCCTTGTCTTTTTCCATCTTTCACTGTTGAGTACAATATTCGCTACGTGTTTCTCATACATGCTCTTTACCATGTTGAGAAGGCATCCTTCTATTCCTATCTCTTGGTGTATGTGGGGTTTTTTTGTTTGTTTTTTGTTTTTTATCAAGAAAGAATGCTTTCTTGATAAATTTTGTCAAATGCCTTTCCTGTGTCACTTGAGAGGATCATGTGATTTTTTTCTTCAATTTACTAATATGATTCATTACACTTATTGATTTTCTTTTGTTGAAACACCCTTGCATACCTGAGATAAAACCCACTTGACTGAGTGCATAATTCTTTTAATGAGCTTTTGGATTCACTTTGCAAACACTTTGTTGAGGATTTTTGCATCTATATTCATTAGAGAAATTGGTCTGTATTTTCTTCTTTCATGGTATATTATCTAGTTTTGGTGTTAGGGTAATGTTGGTGTCATAGAATGAGTTTGGTAATGTTCCTTCCTGTTCAATTATTTGGAGGAGCTAGAGGAAGATTGATATTAGATCATCTTTGAATCATTGGGAGAACTCAACTGTGATACCATGTGGTCCTGGGCTTTTCATTTTTGGTAGGCTTTTGATGACTGTGTCAATCTCTTTACTTGTGATTGGTTTGTGAGGTCTTCTATGTCTTCTAGGGTTGGTGCAGGTTGTTCATGTCTTTCTAGGACTTTGTCCATTTTGTCTGTGTTGTCTAGTTTGTTGGCATACAGTTGTTCATAGTATCCTCTTATGATCTCTTTTATTTCTGCAGGATCATTGGTAATGTCCTCTGTATTAGTCAGGGTTCTCTATGGAAACAGAATCAACAAGGGATATCCGTCGATAGTAGGATATTTAGCAGAGTCTCTCACACAACTGTGGGGATGCACAAGTCCAGGTTCAGCAGGCAGGCTGCAACCAGGAGCTCCAATGAAAGTCCAGTGAAGATTCTTGACGAGTTTTGGGCAATGCTGGCTGTCCAAAGATGAGCTGGGAAATTCCCTCTCAATGCTGGAATCACTTCCCCTTTTAAGGATTCAACTGATTGGGTTAAGCATCACTCACTACGGATGTTAATCTCCCTGATTGATGTAATTATAACCAGCTATCTATGATTTACCACTGCAGTAAAGTCAGTGACTGAAGTCCATAAATGCCCTTGCATTACATATCCCAGTCCTTGCTTGATCAAACAACTGGGCACAATTACTTGGCCAAGTTGACACAATAGCCTAACCATCACATCCTCCCTCTCATTTTTTATTTTGTTTGCATCTTCTCTTTTTTTTCTTTGCAGTCTAGCTAAAGGTTTGACAGTTTGTTTGATCTCAATGAACCAACTTTTGGTTTTTCTGTTTCCTTTTTTTACCCTCTGTTCAATGTTCACTCTAATGCTGACAGTGGTGCATTGATGTCTCCAACTATTATTGTAGACTTCTATTCCTCCTTTCAAATTTGCCAGTGTGTGCCTCATATATCTTGGGGCATCTTGAATAGGCGCACAAATACTTATTTTAGTTATTTCTTCTTGGTGAATTGTTCCTTTTATTAATTTATAATGACCTTCTTCATCTCATATAACAATTTTGCATTTAAAATCTATTTTGTCCAATATTAATATTGCTACTCCAGGTCTATTTTGATTACTATTTGCATGGGATATCTTTTTCTAACCTTTCGCTTTCAACCTGGTTGTGTCTTTATGCCTGAGGTGAATTTCTTGTAGACAGCATAGAGATTGCTCATATAATTTTTTAAATCCTTTCTGTCAGTCTATATCTTCTGATTGGGGAGTTCAATCTACTAATAATGGTCAATGCTATTACTGTAGAGGCATTCCTTACTAGGCTTGCATATGTAGGTGTAGGAATTCCTCCATTTAACAGATATATATGTCACCTCTTCTCTAGGAAATAGTTTTGTCATGATCCTGGGTATTACACTATATGTCTTACAGCCAGAATCCCTTGCACCAGGCATCATGATTTGGCTGTTCTCCCACTGTTTCCTATAGGAGAGTTCCATGAGCTGCCTTCTACATGCATGGCAATCTATGGAACAGTGAGTCTATCAGGTCACCACTAGACAGATTTGTCCAGACATAAATACCAGTATGTGCGGAAGGGTTACTCTGCTCCCTTTGGAACCAGGGCCATTGCAATGGGAGCAAGGGTCAGCTCCATGCTGAGCTGGTGAGGGTTGTAGTAAGGGCCAGCCAGGGTATCAGGAGAACCTACAGCTTTTAAGTAACCTTTTTCTTAATTCATCACTCACCCTGTTACTGCAGTCCTGGAACTGTTTTCAGGAGTTTTGAGAAAGGTGTTGCTGCCAGTTCTTGCTGATTGGTTAAAGCTTCTGGGGTGGGGGTTATGGAGTTCTGAAGCCTCTCATTCTGCGAACTTGATCAGGCACCCTTCTTAAATTCTTTCCATTTTAAAAGAAAGTCCTTAAAAAATACAGTGCATAATTAAATTTTAATCACTCTTATTTTTTGTTGTGTTGTTTTTATGGTATGATGAAATGTGAACCTTCTATCATATATAAGATTCTTGTGGTGACTCCTCAATTCAAAATATATTTTTGTAATCATTATTAAATAAACCTTATGATAATTATCTATAGTATCTATTTCTGATTTCAACTTATTTGCTGCAATTGCTTGACTGTAAAGACTTAGTGAGTAAATTTCAAGTGTGGTGTTAGATCTTCAGACACATTCTGGAATCTTTTCTCCCTGTCTCTCAGTTCTTCAAAATTTCAGCAATGTATCCGACAACAATATTTGAAAGCAAAAGAAGACATTTTTTCACCAAATCATTTACCATACATTATCTCAGTCATTTATTGTCAGGAAGAATTAGTGCTTCCTCAAAGGGGAATGTTTTTGTCTTTTATAAAGAAAAGACTTCAAAAGAAACTCCGAATGTTTAGTTTAAAATATCTTGTTAATTTTGATGGCTGTATTTTAACCTTATTTCTCACACCTAAAAGCAAATTATACACAAAGCAAATTTCATTGAAAATCCCTATGTCAAATAATGTTGATAATTTTTTAAAAATCACCAATTTCTTATTAGATCTGATAGGATATATAAATATCTATAATATATAAAACGTATAATGTATATATTTTTGAGGTACCAGGGCCAGGGATTGAATCCAGGACTTTGTATGTTGGAAGCTGGCACTCAACCACTGAGCTACATCAGCTGAGCTACATCAGCTTCCCTAAGTAGATGTTTTCTTTTGATTTGCTTGTTGTTTGTTTTTGTTTTTTTCATGGGGGAACCAGGAACCAAACCTGGGGACCTCCCATGTGGGAGACAGTCACTCAACTGCTTGAGCCACTTCCCCTCCCCAAAAATATATTTTTTAATCTAGTAATGTGATTAATGAAGAGTTTGTACATAATAAAGAGTAGAAAATATATTAGCCTGGCCATTTTCTTCTTCCAGATTTAGGTTTCCATTATTAGTGTTATCTTGAACTTGAGATTTATATGCAATAATCATTCCAAACCACATCACTGGGCTAGGAAGATTAGTTTGGTTGAAACTGTATAATACATAAATCTGAAGGGGACCTATGAGCGTCCCCTGGGTTTCTTTGCCTGGCATAGAGAATTGGAGTCCATACCAAAGTATGATCATGCAAGGGAAAGAATTTTACTAAGTCAGCAGAGGTCAGGAGAGTAATCTTAAATTTTCCACATTGAACAGCAGAAATATCAGTGTTATTTTGACTTGTGTAGGAGAGGAATTCAAAGGGTTGGGTTACAAGATTGACAGGTGGGGAGGGGTTGCATCTTGTGTGTGCTCTATAGCACTGCATGCTTTAACATGCTTGGTGATTCATTGAATGTACAGAAAGTGATGTCTAAATCCTGCCCAGAGGTGGAGAGTTTACTATTATAATGAACTAAAATTCTGCTAAGTTCCTTCTATTACCCTACTGAGTCCACTAAAAACTGGAAAGGCCTGGTCTGTGAGTATCTAGATTTTGAGTTAGCTTCTGACCGCAGCTATTAACTGTCCTGTACTCTCGGTTGGTTAGTTATTGCTGCGAGACTAAGATCAGCTTAACAGGGCCTAACAGAGGAAGAGAGAAGTTGGGTGGATAGTTCTTACAGGTGGTTCTTATAAAAACACTTAGCATGGCTCACATTAACTTTTATGTTTCAGTGTGCTAGAAAGTGAACAGTGAAGTAAGGGTGTTTCTCATCACTCTCTTTTGTAAAATCCCCCTTCTTCCCTGAGGATAACTAAACAGCATATCACATATGATGCTCTACTATATAGACCATATGAGATGGCCAGAGTTATTCCATATATTCAATATCAGCAAAGCCATCTTTCCTATTTTTGGGTTATGTTCTCTAATATTTTGTTTTTGCTCACCTGTTAGTATCCCCGGGAGCATGCACATTCTGCTTAGGAGAGTTCTGTTCTAGAATAATGTGTAATGTCTACAGAGATGGGGGATTCACCTCTAAGAAAGAAAATTGTTATAACAATTTTGAAAAGCTCTAACTACTAGAAATTTAATCCTAAGATTTATCCAAAATCTATGTGCTTATAATTTTCACTCACTAGTCCTAGGTAAAAAAAAAATGTAACATGCATGGAATGAAAGTCCCTTACTTACTTCATTTTGCATTTGCAAATGCATATCATTCACATTGGATCATGATTTAAATAGCTAAAACAGTTTTTAGACATTATATGAACAGATCTGTTTTTATTATTTTCCAAAATAATTTTCCAATTGAGTGTAAATGATATGCTAGTATTAAATGACAATTTGTTCACAAACTCTGTTTAACCATCAAAATAACCAGTAGAACAATTTTGTAATTCTCCAGGGTAGATCTTTTGAACTAACCAATGGATATTCTGAAACTCACATCTCTTTACCTCTCGATTGAGTCGCATATCACTCATCCCCTCCCTGTATTGATAAACCTATAGTAAAATGTGTTCCTTCATTTCCATGTCATTAACTGATTCTGTCTTGAAGGTGAAGGTTTGCTCTTGTGCCATTTTAATATTAAATTGAGAGCAGGGAAAAGGCTCCAGACTCTCTTTATCAATGCCATGTAAAAGGCAATACTTCAACATATCATCTATAAAACTACCCAACCTGGCAATAATTTATGGATGGTGTCAATCTGAAAAGTTTACTGCTTCTGATGGTGTGATATAACTTCTGAACAATGACTATGAGAACAGTGAAGCATATACATTCAAAAATCCCACACGTTAAGCTAAAGCTGTTCTCCTAGGATTAGCAGCATTAGTTATAGTCTTTTTAAGAGTTTGTTTGGGCCTAATAGACTTCTAAAAGCATAGCACATTTCTCTTTAGTTTTTTTGTTATGTTTCTGTTTTTTTTTTTCCCCTGAAGACAAATTGTGAACTTCCAGGCACAGTGAACTTTTACCAGGTGGCCTGAGAGCAAACTCTTCAGTGGATTTTCAACATCCATTTTAGGAACAGGATCTCTTTATGCTGCAGGAAAAAATGCCACATAAGGGGATTCCTAATAGTTGTGATTATATATTTACAGAATATTCACAGAAATTTAGGAGGACCATATAAAATATCTCCATACTGGACAGTTGAAATTGAAAGGGCAAAAACTGAAGTAAATTGAAATTGAAAGAATCCTATCATAACAGGACAAAAGGCATAAACCAGGACTGTTATTGGCAAACCTGCATATTTGCATATTCTATATAAAATGTGATGGATAGCAAGACATAGTCAGTGAACTCCAGGTTTTCCACAAAAGTGGTTCCCTAACCTGATTTTGCATCAGAAACACCTGGACTATTTGGGTGATAACCAAGCCTCACTTCCTAAATGGTTAGACTGTCAACAGTTTTAGGTCCTTAGTGATGACCACATCAATAAACTCAAAATTAGAGTAGTTCACTTATCTCTGAATTCTGTCTACAGTGAAATTGCCCATATACACATTTACCCTATTCAACCTTCAAAGTTTTTTTTCCATTCTACGATGTATGTTTTCCCACATTTTAACGTCTCAAAGATCCCGTTATAGCTTACAAATGATGACATCTTAAAATGGTGACATAATTTTCAATGTCTGTGCATTCGTGGACTTAGTTTGTTGTTCTGAAGACACAACTGGAGAACTGTAGCCTGTCGGTGTTTTCATTGGTAAAGTATTTCAGGTTCAAATGAAGAAAGGTTATAAGGCCTGAAGTCTATTGACATCTTCAAATACAAGTAAGAAAATAGAAGCATCGAGTTTTGCAAAATTGTCAGAAAACTTCAGAAAAAAGTCTGGGAGGCAATAGTGGATTCTCTTTTAAGATATATTGTATCACCACTAGATTTGGTAGCAAAGAGGATGATGCTCTGTCACAAAACTCAGACATTAACAATTCTGAATCAACAAGTGACTCAGAAAAATTAGATTCAGGGTGAAGAAGTTAAAGACTATCTTAATGAAACTATTTACCTTCATTTTTTTCTTTTTATGCCCAAGAATGTTATGATAATCTAGGTATAGATAAGTCTAAAAAGAAGTCTTTCAGTAAAAATAAAAAATTACAAATGATAAAAAGCAGGATGGTATTGTTTATTTTACAGCATTTTTAATTTCTTAGTGGTACATAAAAATATGTGATAATGTCTGAGATTTGATGCTGTTTGGTATATGCACCAGTCAAAAAGAAAAATAAGGTACACCCTTTGTCTATTCTGCTTGCTATTTCACTCAGTCAGCATGTTCCCAAGAGTGAGGATGAAATCAGGAACATTACTATCAGTAATTTCAGTCCTGTACACCTCTCATAATGTGGAAATTTCCCAATGGAGTGTGTGATTTCAGTGTTCAAGATTTTTTTAAAAAACATGTTCCATTAAAATTAGCAAAGTAGTTATCTGGAGCTCTGTCTAGTGCTCTATGTTAGAAAAAAATGCGCTGGGTGATTTAATGAATTTTCAAGGGCAGTTCTGATCCTCCACAGTGACTAGATCAAACCAATGCCTGTTTAAGATGTGATACCGCTTTACAAACAACAGCACACAAAAGAAATAACAGCACTCTCCGCCAGACTTAATACGATGCTTGCAAAGTTGCAAACTGCCAAAGCAGCCAGGAAGAGGAGATTCAGGCATGTGTGAGTTGGACACTTGGTCCCTGCCCCCGTCTTCCACAACTTTGCTCTCTCCTTGTGTTTCTTTTTAGCCTGTACAGGGAAACCCAGCTGCCAGCAGACAACAGGCTGAACGGTAGCCAGCTGCTTTATAACTGTGTTAGCCAGAAGCCCTCATGAGAAATATTTTTCCTGGAAAATAAATTATAACATGTCTAAGTGGTGCTTGACAAAGCTAAACAGGAGGCATGCTGCTCTATTGCAAATTCATCTGCAGTCTCTGGGTAGAGAGACAAATAAAAGCACTTCATCAAAATCAGTCACAGAAACCCAGGAATACTCATAGGAGACCACTAAACTCTAAATACCAATCAATTTCTCCAACTTTTTTTGTCAAACTTGCAAGTCCTTTTAAGCACTGTCTTCTTGAACTGCCAGGCAGCAGCTGGCTAGGGTGGAGGAAGATCAGAAGAAGAGGAGTTCAGGGGCTTCGGTGACACAGCAGTTTATCTAGCTCAGGGTCCTTATTGCTGAAGGGTTTATTTGGCCTTAGAGCATCAATTAATGTGAAAGCAAAAAACCTGTTTTTACTTCTATATATTTGCCCTATCTCTGCCTGAAGAAGTTTGCCTAATACACTAGGAAATAGCACAAAAAGAAAGCATATGAAGAAGCTGTCCCTTTCTGACTGCAAGTTCAAAGCTGCACCTCTGAAAGTAACTCAACAAGTAACCTGTATTTAGTGATAGATATTTGGGCCTTTGCTGGTTATTGTCGGGGCATGATATTGATGACTTAACAAAGATGCTAGTCTCAGTATTGACCTTAATTTAAACAATATTTATGGCACGCCTGTTGTGCTTACGACACTCTGCTGGGTACAGCAGTGATGCATGATCATCTTTAACTTCTGCATTTGACTAGCTGTGTGAGAGTAGGAAAGTCACTTATTAAGGAGAGTTTAGGCATATGATTGACATATAACGAAACTCTATAGATTGGAGGAATAAAATAATGAAAGAATAGAGGCCAACTTTGAGCCCAGTGAAATATGGGAGAATGAATCGGAGTGACAGTAGAGAATGAGAGGAATGGCTCTGTGATGTGTTTTGGACAGAGACCCAATGACTCTCCCAAAAGTTGCTTGCCAAGCTAAGCATGTCCTACTAAATTTAGATAGATTCTGGGGAACTGGCAAGGTTTTCAAGTAGAGAACTGAAATATTCAATGTTTCATTTGTGACTAGATGGGCAACCTTCAAATGTCATTGAACCTCACTGGAGATCAGTCTTCCCTCTAATGAAATAAAGGTAATGCCCCCATGATCCGTCGCTCTCCCAAGAATATACAGAGAAGAAACAAAATAAACATGAAAATGATTTGAAAGAAAAATGCTTTGCGGATGTGCAAGACATTATTATTATTTGCAGGAAGGTTTCAAGTGCTGTAGATTCAAGCAAGTGGGTTACTCAGCTTTTAAATGATCTTCACTAATAACATAAGTCATGCATAATTTACATAATATAAAATTAAAAATACTAAACTAGAAGAATTGGAAAAATATAACTATTTTCTTAAATATATCACATTCAAATTAGAGAAATCTAAGGTCCAATATCACAAGGTCAAAGTAATCTCACTCAGGCCTGATTTCAAGTTGCCTTAATTTATGAAATAAATCATCCATGAGGACATTACCAAATGAGGTAATGCTAGTGAAATATCCATAGAATTAGAAATAGTGTCTACCTGTTGATTGACATTAATTTTGTCCAATTTATCGTGGATTTATTGATTTTCCCAGTGGTAAATAAACCATACTCATATTTTTATTATGGAAGAGTCAGAGAAAAAACTGTAAATATGTGTTTTTCACTTGCATATGTAATTGAGTGGGGTGACACACAACATGACAGAGGAATCCTTGTATTATGAATATAATTGGTAGCAAGGACAAGTAAAATAAAAAGTAAATTCAAACAGTGGGAAAAATATTTTGATGCAATTTACACCTTGAAAAATAAAATAAAAAGCTGTGAAAAAATGCTACTGTTCATATTTTAAAATATAGGTCAAAAAAGTAATTGTGGTCTATTTTTCAGAAGAATAACTCAATTGTAAATTTCTTGATTGTATTGCTTTGTTTACAAACTGATATAGTAGCATTATATGCTAGTAAGGCATGCCTTGCTTCATGTTCAAATTTCTGTATGATCATAAAACTGTTATTATTGCAAAAACCATTTGAGGATTTCAATCATCTTCTCAAGGATCACTCTTTTTATTGCATAGAATATAAACATGAGTCAGCCACTCAAGAAAGATTTTTAAATAAATAATTTAATTTTTACTAATCTTTGTGTAAGTAAATGTCTTCAAAAATCACAAATGGACGTTAAGTATTAGACAAAAGCCCTGGTATCTGAAGATTTCTTTTATTTTCCCATGGATGGAAAATCTAGTGGTTATTTAATTACTTCAATAAGCTGATTATCAGTGCTTCACAAATAAAGGATAGATGTTTTTTTGTTAATGGCCTCCATCTGATTAAATCCAGGGGTAAGCACAGAACAAGATGATGAGAGTTATCCATTTCAAGGGGAGTGCTCATCCCAGCGAGTGTTAGATATCTACTCCACCCCACTACTTTTGGCCTAGAAGGTGGGCTCATGTAGTTAAAACATGGAGAGTGGAAGAAGAGGAGGGGAAATTCCTACAAAGTGGTAACTGGGCTGGCCAGTTATTCTGAAAATTTCCCATTAACTTACTTGTGTTTATCTTTAAAAGATGTGAATTTTAAAATGCTGATGACTCGGAAATATTTCTTTGTCAGTTTTACCTTTCCGTGATAAGCATATTGAAATATATGAAAATGTAAGTCTCGAAGAATTGGAGACACATTCTTTCCATTTGTGCCCACGTTTGAAATGTCACCATTCAACCATTGACTAAAGTTAGTTTCTGTACACTCACTACAGTTAGTTTCTGGGAAAATCAATCAACTATAGCATTTTAACTAACAATAAACAGATGGATTGGACACATTTGTAGCCAGTCCTTGTAAGCTAACATTGTACCCTAAACAGCAGCATTTATGGAATGCATAAGGTGGGTAAGCACTGGGTTAACGCAGCATTGGACATAGGTTCTGCATTAAAAATTTTACAGCTTAGTGAGGAGTTATTAGTTTTGAGTAACACTTGAATTACTGAGAACTCTAATGAGAAGTGAAATTATAGTTGATAAAATTGGCTCAGAATAAATATGTCTTTTGGTATAAATTGTTCATTTACTTACAAAGAATGTAAAATACAAGTTTATTTTTAGTATTTCATATGAATATATATCATGCAGAAGCACACACAATAAGGTAAGATGTAAAATACATGCATTCAACAAGGAAAACCACTTAAAATCAAAAGATGAAGTAGAGTAAGAATGGTTGCCAAAGGGCAAACATCTATAACCAATCATATTTTATAGCAAATGTATGATTATTTAATTAAAGGACAGCAACCTCATCTCTTTCTAAACAAATGTGAACATCTTTGAACCAGACAGCAACATGATATATATGTTTGGTCTAGAGGCATTTCTGTTAGCATTTTTCAACAGTTTTAATCACATGTACTCAGTGGCTCATTTAATTGCTAAGTTATGAACCACCAGATAGCCAGATGTACCTTTTATATTGTTTACTTATATGTTCTGAATGTGCTGGGTCATTCCAAACTCAAAAAATTATAAATGACCAGTTTGAAAGAATTTGAACTGGCTGATCACAGAGAACAATGAGTCCCTTAGGTAACATATATATTTTTACACAAATCACCAACACCAGGAAGTTTTCTTCAATTTATATTTTTCCACTATGCTTTATGTTATTTTCACTTCCTGTGTATGCTCTTATGAACTCTAGAATGAGGAATTTTAAAAAAATATGTAGCACAATATAGCATTATATAATTTTTGGCTCCAGAATAATAATTTTCTAAATTAGTGATAAAACTTGGTAATTCTGTGCAATAAAGATCTGTGTATATGTATCCTTTTACAAGCTTATAGCTATGATTCATATACAATTCAATGAGCCATCATTTCCATACAAACAACAATATTTCTTTTGTTATGATTTCAATATTAATATTTTAACTAATTTTCAGAATAGTTGAAACTAATTTTAATGGGTTATAGCTATAATATTTCTCTTTTATGAATATTATTGGCTTAAGGTTATGAGAGACTTCCTTCTCCCTGCCACGTTCTAAATTAATTAATGCTTTTTTTCCCCTATAAGAGTCAGACTCTCAAGCACAAGACATTCCTCAATCCATTTTTCCAAGAAAGTTCTTTTTATTTTCTAAATATTGATGGAAATTTATCACACCGGTTTTCCCATCTTTGTTAATAACAATGTTCTGAAAGTTCAAATGTTAATGGTTTTGGCTCACCATCCCTGGCCACCTTCATTTAAGATGGGTGTACATAGTACATTTCCTCTACTATCAAGCTCTGTGGACATTATCTAGATATTGGTTCCTTAGGGCAAGGTGTTCTGAATCCTTCTTTATGCCTAAAATGGCTAACAAATGCCCTCTATATAACATGTTTACTCTCCTCAGAACTACTGAAAGAGAGTCCTTTCCTCTGGTTTCAAATAAATATGTAACAAGCAACATAAATGCAAAATGTCTTAGCTCTAGAGTGAGATATTAAGACTGTAAAAATACTATGCTTTTATTCCTTGTTGGGACCTTAATATTTAAATAATCTCTCATAAATAAGATGCCCCACATCTATAGTACTGCATTCTAGTGACAATTTATTTAGTCATCCTTTTCTAGATGAAGCAAATAATTGCACATGGCAAATGGTTAAGAAATTCCCATGACACATGAGGCAGAGTTTACCAAATTTATTTAGCAGGGGGCAAAAATATAACACCAAACCATTTGTTATCATTAAAATAACAACTGGCATGGAGATTCTAATAGTCATAATATGATTACATCTGCTTTACTCATGAGGAAACTGAACCTGGGGTTACAGAATTTCTACCTGTGTTTCTTTGTCTTCTATCTAGGAAGGTTTGTCTTACACGAAGTATTTTATTACTGAATTCAACTAAAATACAATTTTAGGATTTATATAAAAATAACACAGTTGAAAATGTACCAAAGATAGCAAAATCTATTCGTGATATTAAGATATATTGAGTTGGTAGACTCTTCAAGCATAAGTCCAACGAGTCTTTAAAAAAATAGCCACAGATGTCCTTAAACCAACATTAATCTCCTTAGACTATTTGTTTTAGCAACAATCATATTCATCAATCAACAGTATTTGTTACACTCATTATAGTGTGTTACTATCTAGTCTATTACAGCATATGTGCATTTGACCTCTTATTAAACATTCTACATGCATCCAACATCATTGCCCCCTTCTCATCCCACATTCTATCTCCCACTAAACTACATTTTATAGTCCAAATCCATAAGTCTACTCATTGTATTTAGTTCATATCAATGAGACCATACAATAGTCATTCTTTTGCATCTGGCTTATTTCCCTTAACATAATATCCTCAAGGTTCCTCCATGTTGTCATGTATCATGGTAGCTGGAGAGTAATATAGGGAAAGTATAACAATGATTTTGGCAGTAGATGAGGATTGTGGTTAATAATATAAATACAGGGAAGTTCTTCTATAAGATGTTAAGGCTTTGATGATACATGGGAAAATATTACACCTGAAATTTACTGATTATAGCTATTGACATTGTTATGTTTTGTAGCAAAAGCAAAGTTGGTACTATATTAATGCTAAAGGTCAAAAAAAGAATTTGGGATTTGGATTTGTGAGATATGAATATGACTTAAGCATTTTTTTCTTTTCTTCATTTTTTTAATGAGACCTTGACAACGTCATTTAACTAATCTGTGTTCATTTGAATATCTTTATGAACACTAGAGGAACAATTGAGTTAGTAATTGGAATTAGATGAGATAAAAGTGCCTGGACAGAAGTTTTTAGGAGTAATGCTTTCATAACTTGTTGAGCTGCCTTTTTCTGTTATTTTGTTTGAATTTGAAATAGTTTGAATTAAAAGATTAAAAAATAGTCATTTTAGGATATATAGATAAAGCCCCCCAAAAATCTTTACTAAGAGAAACCTCAAATGTCTGACAACTACCAAACTATGAATGACATTTACTTCTTTTTCAGTTTCAAAAAAGATTGTTTGTTACAATCACAATTTCAATAAAATATTTAAAAGGAAATTGGAAAGACTGACAGCTGACAAGACATATGGATCAGCAAGCTATTCACTTTATTGCTGCTACAAAGATAGTTTTAAAAGAAGTACAATATTTGAACACCTTAAGCTAGAGAGTAGAGAGAATATGGAAGTAAGAAGTATCTGGAATGAGAGAAAATCTGTCTTAGACCTGGGTTTTCCATTTCTTACCTGTGCGACTTTTTCTCAATCATGAACCTCTCTGAGCTGCTTTCGTTTGGCAAAGAAACAAATCAATGATACCACAGAGTCATTTTTGAATTTTACTTGGGGACTGAATTCCTTAAGAACTTGTTTATTTGAACCATACACAGTCCAAGATGGATCCTGACTTAATATTGTCACCAGCCCAAGCAGCACTGCCACTTTATTTGACCCAGACAACAAAAGTGATTAAGCCCTTGTATCACTTTTAGAAAATACTGCCTACCAAAGTCCAAGTTAAAAAAATTACAGATTGAACAAAATTCATCTATATGAAAACATAAAATAATAGTAGTGATAATAACAATATTAATGGCAATTACAAATATTTATTGGATACTTAACATGTATCAGGCTTTATATCTATGATCACTTTAGATCTTACTACTCCATGAGTTAAAGACTATTATTTCTATTTTCCAAGCTTACACAGAAAGTAGAGAGACAAAATTTGAACCAAGATAGTCTGGGACATTAACCATGATAACATCCTTCCTTCCACAAAATCAATAAAATAAAACTAGAAAACTAAACTGTGGTTCTCAAGGTCTTTATCATGGTTCACAAGCATGGCTGTATGTGTACGTGTGTTTTCATTTATTGTGGTCTTTCAGGACAGAAGTAACTGGCACATGGGAGCACTTCATATATTTTTAGTACTGATCACTATTTTGTTACTGTTATGTCTCACACTTCTAATATGAGGACATATTCAAGCCATAGAATTCTGTATGATCTTCTGTCATCCCATATCATGGGTTTTTCCACTTATGTGCCCCTCCTCCCCATTAGAATAAAAGTTCTTAAGGAGGGACCTCCTTTTGCTCATTTTAGAATGCCTATGATATTTTTATTGGAGAATTCTGCACTATATGGTTTTTAAAATGAAAGCATGCTGAATAGTATAAAAACATGTAACTACTTCAAGAGGCACTAAAATATTTAAATGCATTAAAACAGAATTCTTGTATATATGCTTGATACACAAACTACTTGCCTTCAGTGAATGGCTATCTGCAAATATAAATTAGAACAACCTTATTACATTATATAATTATTTTTGAATAGGTAAAATTAAGTAATTCTCAGACACATTTTATATAATATTCCTTGCATTGTTCACCATTTCTAAAACAAGCAATGTGGTCTACACTGAGAATATCTCACTGCTTAGTTTCTCTCAGAATGAATGGAATTTTAGAATATTAAAGAATACTTAAAGAAATGCTTTCCAAAGCAAATGCCAACTTTCAGTTTACAATCTCCCCTTTTAACCTCTGATCATGTCAGTAGTAACAATGCATTTTATCACTTCAGTTATTGTCCAAGATAAGAAATAGCCGTCATTTGAATCATTAGACTAAGTTGAGGCATTATATTTCATCACAGCAGTTCTCATTAGAGTTACATTAGTTTATCAGACTTTTTGCAACACTGGAAATAAAAGATCAATCCTTATAACTCTGCCCTTATGATTTCATAATGATCCCTAAGCTACACTATGACAAACAAATAATATTTTCAGTGGGTAATTTTCTCATTTCAGAGTATATTATGAGGAATAAAAAATGCAATAAAAGCTTTTGAAGGAACAGTTCCATAGTATTTAAATGGACATGGTGAACACAGCTTTAACAGAAGAAGCACCATTATGATGGTTTGGTGGAACTCTACTTGTACTTAACACATCCATGTATTTCAGTGTTCTTGCATTTATTCTGTTTATAAGAATGGCAAAATCTTGTTAGAGAAAATATTAATTTCCTTTCAAATGCCATTGGCTTGGAATACCTTGATCATGTTGAGACTGGTCAAATACCTGTCATCACAGTTTTCTGATGATTTCAGCCTGATTTGCTTTGTACCTCAGAGGTATGAAAGGGCCATACTATAACACATGTTTTCTGTTCCACATTTTGAAATCTCTTTAATACTCATGAGCCATATTGTTATAAGAATTGAACCACTGTTTTGCACAGAGAAAATATGGTGACAAGTTGCTCCAACTTTTATCTACCTTTTTTTTTAAAGCAAGGATTCTTAGGTGGATGTCGTGGCAGTAAGAGATTATTTATGAATTACAAAAAGAGAAAGATTATATTTGTAAACTAATCTATTCTCCTTGATTATATTGGATTTATTTGAGGGGCCCTTGATTAAATTACCTTTGATTCCATAAGGTCAGTAAGGCGTGACTCAGATTGTGTCCCTGCCCTCTTGATGGGCTGATATAAATGGAGACTCACTCAAGAAGACACAGGGAGAGAGAGACCTCTCTTGGTTTTGATCCTGGGGCCCCGGGAAAAGATGAGCCATTCACCTCATAGCTTGGAGCTGACACAGGAAGCCCTAAGAAACAAGCCCTATTTCTGGAAGAAGCTGGACCCATGGAGCATTAAGAGGAAGAGGAAGCCCAGGAAGGAGAGACCAGGCAGAGATTGGCAACCATCTTGCTTAAACATATGGCAACTGTCTTTGGTGAGAAAACAATCTTGAGTTTGACTCTTTAGGACCTTGTAACTGTAAGTTTTTACCTCAAATAAATATCCTTTATAAAAACAACAGAGTTTTGGTACTTTCCATCAGCACCCCTTTGGCAGACTATTACAGATGTGTCTCAATGACTTTATTATTGTATTCTAAATAAGTAGCTACTTTAAATATTATAAAAGATAATTCTTATGCCAGGTTCTGCTGCCATGTCATATTTTGATATCTTCAGAAATAAAACTTCTAAATAATGGAAAATGTAAAGGTCAAGAACTAAAATCAACAGATATCCAAAAGATGGATGATCACAATAATATTTTAAAATCTACTAATTTCTGACCTTTAATTTTAGATATTTTAAAAGAAAATATTCTAGAAAAATAGAAATAAATCTTAATTATGCTAGATCTGTCCATTTATTTTAGGATGTAGATATCCATAGAACTCTGATCCTGTTTTCTTTTTATTTTGCTATTTGTCTTTTGGTCATTTATTTTTGTATGTTATGCATCCAGAACTTGAGAGAAATAAAGTAGAAACATGAGTGAAATGAAAATTGGCTAGTTAATGTTTCTAGTATTATATTAAATTAAAAGGAAATTTTACTTATTGATTCCTATAATAATTCAAGGATATTGGAAAAATGATATTTCCAATCATTTTACATATAATAAACACCATCATCATCATCTTCAGAGAGCAAAGAGAAGTGGCTTTAGTAATAGTGTTAGAATTTAGTCATGATGAATTAATTACCAAAATAATAATAATGGCTGGAATTTATTAGGAATTTACAATATACACACTTTTCTGAAATAGAGTTTACAAAACTATCCTATAAGTTTTATTCATTTATACCAAGATTTTACAGATGAGGAAACAAATGCAGATAAATAAAGCAACTGTCCAAAGTCCCATGCCAGATGATCATCAGAGCCTTCATTCCTAACTTTGTCCTTTCTTCCATATAGATTATTTGACTTTCGCTAATATTAAAATATTTTTCTGATGATTTGAAATTTAAAAGTTTCTTTAAATGCTGCTTTATTTTTATTTACCTAGAGATTTTTTGTACTCTTTGAGCAATCTAGTCAATTATTCAAAAACCTCATCATTAAATCTTGGGGTAAGGGGGACTGTACCACTGATTTATACAGATAAAAATGAATAGCAATGACTATAAATAATGAGTCCATTATTTAAAATTTAAGTGAATATTTTCTGGCATTCTATTGGTTTATTATTATTATTATTATTTTTTGATTATGGTTTATTATTTGATGGAAACATTTATACAGTGTTTCCCTTTTTAAAAAATACTTTTTTATTATTTTATTTTGTTTTATCTATTTTTTTAAAAAGAAACTTAGATTACATAAATGTTACAAAAAAATTATAGGGGATTCCCATATGTCTCGCTCCCTAGCCCTTCCACATTTTCCCACATCAGCAACATCCTTCATTAGAGTGGTGCATTTGTCACAATTGATGAACACATCTTGGAGCATTGCCACTAAGTGATGATTATAGTTTACATTGTAGTTTACACTCTCTCCTGCATATTTTTGCAAATTATTACATGATATACAATGGCTTGTATCTGTCATTGAAATGTCATTCAGGATAATTCCCAAGTCTCAAAAATGCCCCCAAATTACGCATATTTTTCCCTCTCCCTCCCCTTAGAACCTTCAGTGGCCACTGCCTCCACATCCATGATAACAGTTCTTCCATTCCTAGGATCACAACAAGTCTACAGTAGAACAACTGTAACTCTACTCTAGTCCATCATTCACTCCCCAATCCTGAGGATTCTGTGATGATGATGCCTACTCCCCCTCTAACTGAAAGGGGGCTTAGGTCCCATGGGGCAGATGGATGGGACTTGCTTTCTTGCAGTTGCAGACTCTCTGTTCCTTGAGATGGTCATTGTCAGTCTTCTTCTCCTTGTTAGTTTTCCTGGGTGAGTCTAATGAACTGGAGAGTGGATGTTGCAATCTGTTGAGATTCAGGGCCCAACTAGCATGGAAAGCCCAAAGATTTAAGTTTCTTGGACTTACAGCTATCAACTCTTGTATTAACTATAGTTTTGAATAGAGGGGCAGCAGAGCCATGTGTAGGGAAAACACGACTGAGCCAAACTGCATCACACTGGGAAGCATAAATTCCAAAGTAGGGCCTACTGGCAGGGTACCAAACTCCTGAGCTGTCTGCCCTGCCTACAGCATCTGAATGTCTCCAGAGTCCTCAGGAGACCTGCTATTTGAGGGAATATTTACTTTGGCAGCCTATGCATTTCTAAGGTGTAGCCAAGCGTAACCTCTGAAATGACCTCCCGAATCACTTTGAAGTCTCTTAGGCAAATAAATTCATTTTTTTTTACCCTTTCCACTTTTTGGTCAAGGTCTTTTTCCAGTTGCATTGCCAGTTGGTGCTTGGTAGGAATCCCTTGGTGCCAGGGAGCCTCATTCCATGGAGCCATATCTCATGCTGGGGGGAAGGTAATGCATTTATATGCTGAGTTTTGGCTTAGAGAGAAGGCACATTTGAGCAACAAGGAGACTCCGAGGAGATAATGCTTAGGCACCTATAATATAATACTATGCTAAGTTTCAATTTCAGAAGTAAAGGTTCATAAGTACAGTCATTACAATCAAGAGCCAACAATGGTCCATCCCTCTTTGTCAGTCTCTGCCTTTGTACTCAGGGAATTCTTGCTATCCCAATAGAGAATGTGGCTGAGCTCCCCAAAATGGGAATTAAATATTCCTTTGGTTATTGTGTGAATATCCACTCATTGTGGCAATGCCCTTTGAATACCTGAGTCCATTCATATGCCTTATAGATGTGCCCCAGGTGAACCTCCTCCCATGAAACCCCCTCTCTGACACTACACTAATGATCCTCTCCTGCCACAGTTATAACCCTTCTGTGATCCCAAATTTCTTCAAAACTGAAGCCAATGAAATAACCAAATATAGCTAATAGGAAAATGATATAATAATGATGGTTTGAAAAATAAGGAATAAAACACAAAAATTTGTTTAAAGTTTGAAATAATGAAGAAATAAAAATAAAAAATAAATAATTTTTAAAAATTTACATTATGTTTTCCATCACTGTAATATCTTTTGTCTTGGATATACAGTGACATTTGCTTCCATTTATTTGTCCAGTGTCTTGTTTTTTTATTTTGTCTTCAAAGAAGCTTTAGGTTACAGAAAAGTCACATACAGAATATAGGTGATTCCCATATACCCAAAGTCCTCTTCCTTTTCCCCTTTCCCCTATTTTAACATTTTACATGTAGGGGGTACATTTGTACACTTGATGTACAAATATTGAAACATTGCTAACCATGGTCAATGATTTACATTGTGGTTTACATTTTGGACCATACAGTTTTTAAGATTTTGATAAACTTTGATGTGGTCTGTATCCATCCTTGCGGGATCATGTAGAACAATTCCATTGCCCCCAAAATGTCCCATGTTCCATCTATTCTGTTCCTGCCTCCCTCCCCCCTTGGGACTCATGGTAATCACCAACATTAACTCATTGAAGGACCAGGCTAATAGTTACTTGCAACAATACTCAGGACTTAACATACTGGCCTGTCCTTCCTTATTAGGCACTGCCTAAGCTCTCAAGAGAATCTTGCCCCTCTATTTGAGATCATGGCCACACTCCCCAGGATGGGAGTCCAACACTTTCCTGCTCATTATGTGAGTGATACTACACATTATGACAAGATGAATGCTACTCACTCCCTAGAAGCCTATCCCAGGTATGACCTGTCCTGCAGGCCCCCCACATCCAACACCTTAAACCAGTAACCCTCTCCTACCATCTTTGCCAGAAGAATATTCCCAACATTGTTGTTTTTATCATATACTTGCAAATCCTTAGAATTCACATGCTCCCTCCCCCCAGTCCTCCCCCCAATTCCATAGGCAGTTTAACCCACCCTTCCCACCTTATCCCCCTTATAGACCAGCACCACCTAGTCCAATAGCATCACTGCACCACTGGTATGCCCATCCACTACACAACTACACCCTTCCACTTTATAGATTTTGCCCTTACGGGCATTGACTCACAACCTTCTTCTCCTTTTCTGTCTTCTGCAAACCCATCTTCCAGGCTCTAGCTCTGTGAGCCTGCTTGATTTGCTTAATTTATATCAGTGAGGTCATATAATATTTGTCCTTAAGTGCCTGGCTTGCTTCACTCAACATAAGGTCTTCAAGATTCATCCATGTTGTCCCATGTGTTATTACTGCATTCCTTCTTACAGCTGAGTAATATTCCATTGCGTGTATGTGCCATAATTTTTTATCCATTCATCTGTTGATGGACATTTGGGTTGTTTCCAACTTTTGGAAATAGTGAATAATACTGCTATGAATACTGGTGTGCATATATCTGTTCATGTCCCTGCTTTCAGTTATTCTGGGTATATATCCAGCAGTGGGATCACATGGCAGTTCTACAGTTAGCTTCCTGAGGAACAGCTAAACTGTCCTCCACAGTGGCTGCACCATTATACATTCCAACCAGCAGTGGATAAATGTTCCTATTCCTCCACATCCTCTCCAACACTTGTAGTTCTGTTTTTTTTTTTTAATAGCCACCAGTCTAATGGGTATGTATAAGTTGATATCTCATTGTAATTTTGATTTGTATTTCCTTAATAGCTAGTGATGTTGAGCATCTCTTCATGTGCTTTTTAGTCATTTGTATTTCTTCTTTGGAGAAGTGTCTATTCAAATTTCTTGCTCATTTTAAAAAAATGGGTGTTTGTCTTTTTATTTTATTTAAATCTTATTTTATAAGATTTCTCATATAAGCAGGATATTAGGCCTTTTCAGATATATAGTTTCCAAATATTTTTCCCATTGAGTAGACTGCCTTTTAATTTTCTTGGCAAACTCCTTTGAGGTGCAAAAGATTTTAATTTTGAGGAGGCCCCATTTATCTATTTTTCCTTTCATTGCTCTTATTTTTGGTATAAAATTCATGAAATAATTTTCTAATACAAGATCCTATAGATGCTTCCCTACATTATATTCTAGGAGCTTTATGGTTTTAGCTCTTATATTTAGATCTCTGGTCCATCTTGAGTTAATTTTTGCATAAGGTGTGAGATGGTAATCCTCTCTCATTCTTTTGGATATGGATATCTGGTTCTCCAAGCAACATTTGTTGAAGAAGCGATTCTCTCCCAGTTGAGTGGGCTTGGTGGTCTTGTCAAATATCAGTTGATTGTATATGTGGGGATCTATATCAGAACTCTCAATTCAGTTCCATTGATCAGTATCCCTGTCCTTATGCCAATACCATGTAGGTTTGACCACTATAGCCAGGCAGTGATATTCCTCCAATTTCATTTTTATTTTCAATGTATCTTTGGCTATTCAGGGCCCCTTGCCCTTCCAAATAAATTTTATAGTTAGTTTTTCCAATTCAGTGAAAAAAAAAATGCTGCGGTAATTTTTATTGGGATTGCATTAAATATGTAAATCAGTTTGGGTAGGATAGACATCTTAATGATGTTTAGTCCTCCTATCCATGAACAGGGAATATTCTTCCATTTATTTATGTCTTCTTTGATTTCTTTTAACACTGTTGTATAGTTTTCTGCATATAAGTCATTTACATTTTCAATTAAGTTTATTCCTAGATATTTGATTCTTTTAGTTGCCATTGTAAATGGGGTTTTAAAAAGTTTTCTCCTCAGATTGCTCATTATTGGTGTACAGAAATGCTACTGATTTTCACACATTGATCTTATAACCTGTGAGTTTACTGAATTCATTTATAAGCTCTTGAAGCTTTGTTGTAAATTTTTCAGGGCTTTTTATGTGTAGGATCTTGTCATCTGTAAATAGTGAAATTATTATTTCTTCCTTTCCAATTTGTATTCCTTTTATATCTTTTTCTTGCCTAAGTGCTCAAGCAAGTACTTCTAACCCAATGGTAAATAAGAGCAGTGACAGTGGGCATCCTTGTCTTGTTCATGAACTTAGAGGGAAAGCTTTTAGGATATCATCGCTGACATTGATGTTAGCTATGGGTTTTTCTATATACCCTTTATCAAGTTGAGAAAGTTTCCTCTTATTCCAATAGTTTGCAGTGTTTCTATCAGAAAGGGGTCCTGTATTTTGTCAAACACTTTTTCTGCCTCTATACTGATGAGTGTGTGATTTTTTTCTTTCTGTCTCTTTATGTGGTGCATTGCATAGGTTGGCTTCCCTGTGTTGAACCACACTAGCATACCAGGGATGAAACCCACTTAGTCATGGAATATAATTCGTTTGATGTGTTGTTGAATACAATTAGTAAGTTTGTTTTTTTTTTTTTTTTGAGGATTTTAGCACCTGGATTCATTAGAATGATTGGTCTACAGTTTTCCTTTCTTGTGGCATCTTTGTTTGGCTTTGGTATTAGGGTGATGTTGGCATCATAGAATGAGTTAGGCAATGTTCCATCCACTTTTATTTTTTGTAAGAATTTAAGCAGGATAGTTATTAGTTCTTTCTGGAATGTTGGTAGAATTCACCTGTGAAGCCATCTGGTCCTGGGCTCTTCTTAGTTCAGAGGTTTTGATGACTAATTCTATCTCATTACTTGCGATTGGTCAGTTGAGTTTATCAATTTCTTCTTTTGTCAGTGTAGCGTATTTATGTATTTTTAGTAATTTGTCAGTTTCCTCTAAAGTTATCTATCTTGTCGGCACACAATTTTTCAAGGTATCCTCTTATGATGCTCTTTATTTCTCTGGGGATCAGTTCCTTGTTTCTTATTTTATGCATTTGCGTCATCTCTCTTTTTTTCTTTGCTAGTCTAGCTAAGAGTTTACCAATTTTATTAATCTTTACAAACAAGCAGCTTTTGGTTTTATTTTTTCTAATGCTTTCTTATTTTCTATTTTATTTAGCTCTTCTCTAATCTTTGTTATTTCCTTCTTTCTACTTTGTTTGGGGTTTGTTTGTTGTTCTTTTTCTAATTCTTCCAGGTGTGCAGTTAGGTCTTTGATTTTAGCTCTTTGTTCTTTTTAAATATAGGCATTTATGGCAATGAATTTCCCTCTTAGTACAGTTTTTACTGCATCGCATAGGTTTTGATATGTTGCCTTGTTATTGTCATTGTTTTCAAGGTAGTTACTGTTTTCTTTTGTGATTTCCTCCTTTTTAATTAATTGATTTTTATTTATTTCTCTCCCCTTCCCCCCTCCAACCCCCCATTGTCTGCTCTCTGTGTCTATTTGCTGTGTGTTCTTCTTTGTCTGCTTCTGTTTTTGTCAGTGGAATGGGAATCTGGGTTTCTTTTTGTTGTGTCATCTTCTGTGTCAGCTTTCCGTGTGTGTGGCACCATTCCTGGGCAGGCTGAACTTTCTTTCACGCTGGGCGGCTCTCCTTATGGGGCACACTCCTTGCACATGGGGCTCCCCTACACGAGGGACACCCCTGCTTGGCACGGCATTCCTTTCATGCATCAGCACTGTGCGTGGGCCAGCTCCACATGGGTCAAGAAGGCCCAGGGTTTGAACCGCGGACCTCCCATGTGGTAGACGGATGCCCTATCCACTGGGTCAAGTCCGCTTCCCTGATTTCCTCCTTAACTCACTAGTGGTCTAAGAGTGCGTTGTTTAACTTCCATATCTTTGTGCCTAATCTGGTTCTCTGTCCCTTACTGATTTCCAGCTTCATTCCATTGTGGCCATAGAAACTATTTTGTATAATTTAAGTCTTTTTGAATTCATTTAGAGTTGTTCTCTGACCCAGCATGTGGTCTATCCTGGAGAATGATCTCTATGCACTCAAGAAGATTATATATCCCATTGTATTTGGGTGCAATGTTCTGTATATGTCTATTAGGTCCAGATCCTCAATGTATTATTCAAATCTTTGTTTCTTTATTGATTCTTTGTTGAGATGTTCTGTCTAATGGTGGTAACAGTATATTGAAGTCCCCCACTATAAATGTAGAGACATCTATTTCTCCAGTTTTCACTTAGTTTTCCAGTGTTTGCCTCATGTCTTTTGAGGCATCCTGGTTAGGTGCATAAATGTTTATGATTGTTTTTTCTTCTTGATAGATTACCCCTTTTATTAATATACAATGCCAATTTTTGTCTCTTATAATTGTTTTGAATTTAAAGTCTATTTCGTCCAATATTAGTATAGCTACTTCCACCGTTTTTTGGTCACTGTTTGCTTGTAAAATTTTTTTCCAACCACTCACTTTCAGCCTCCTTGCATCAGTGGGTCTAAATGTGAGTTTCCTATACACAGCATATAGATGTGTCATACTTCCTTATCCATTCTGCCAATCTGTGTCTCTTGACTGGTGAGTTTAATCCATTACCATTCAACATTATTACCCTCAAGGAATTACTTACATTAGTAATATTTTCTTTAGGTGTATATATGCCATAAGTTTTTTTTTTTTTTAATTTCTCTTTTTATCTTTTTAGTTGTTCTTACACTGTCCTACGACTTTCTCTCTCCTGCTTTTTCCTTTTAACGGGCAGAAATCCCTTTAGCATTTCTTGAAGGGCTGGTTTCTTAATGACATAATGTCTTTTTTTATTTATTTATTTTTTTATTTTTTTATTGATTTTGTAATAATATTACATTAAAAATATATATGTGAGGTCCCATTCAACCCCACCCCCCCCACCCCACCTCTCCCCCCCCCCCCAGCAACACTCGTTCCCATCATCATGACACATCCATTGGATTTGGTAAGTACATCTTTGGTCACCTCTGCACCTCATAGTCAATGGTCCACATCATGGCCCATACTCTCCTCCATTCCATCCAGTGCGCCCTGTGAGGATTTACAATGTCCGGTGATTGCCTCTGAAGCACCATCCAGGGCAGCTCCATGTCCCGAAGACGCCTCCTCCTCTCATCTCTTCCTGCCTTTCCCCATACCCATCAGCCACCATGACCACTTTTCCCAATCCAATGCCACCTCTTCTATGTGGACATTGGATTGGTTGTGTCCATTGCACCTCTATGTCAAGAGGAGGCTCAGATTCCACATGGATGTTGGATGCAATCCTCCCACTTTCAGTTGTAATCACTCTAGGCTCCATGGTGTGGTGGTTGTCCTTCTTCAACTCCATCTTAGCTGAGTGTGATAAGTCCAATAAATCATATTGTAGGTGCTGGAGTCTGTTGAGGCTCAGGACCTGGCTATCACATTGTCAGTCCAGAGATTCAAATCCGCTAAATATATCTTAAACCCCAACATTAACTGCACCTCCATCACCTTAGCATGAAAGTCTTATGAAGGAAGATCCCATCTGAGTCCAGATTCATCACACATAAACACCAGTTCCAAAAAGGGGCCATCTGACCTGGTAGTTAACCCCATCGGCCATGACCATAACTCCCATGGGTCTCTTTAGCCCTCAAAGGAACCGATATCTGGGGGTTGTATCTGCTTTATCTGTCTCTCTGACTCTGCTCAGTTGTGCATGAGGGCAATCCTTCTGCCAGCCTCCAGACTCTTTTTTAGAAACTCGTAGCCATATAAACTCATTTCTCTTTTCCATTTCCCCCTTACTTTAGGTCAAACAGCATTTTAAAGTCATGTTATTTTATGTAGACAGGGATATTCTGCTGATCCACATTGAACCTTCCGTATAAGGTCATTTTCCAGTTGCATCATCAGTTGGTAGTTGATAGTGGTCCCTCGGTGCCAGGGAGGCTCATCCCCGGGTGTCATGTCCCACGATGGGGGGAAGGCATTGCATTTACATGCTGAGTTTGGCTTCGAGACTGGCCACATTTGAGTAACATGAAGGCTGACAGGAGGAAATTCCCAGGCACAATGTTGCTCTAGGCCTTGTTCTTATTTTAGGCTTATTGGCTCACAAGCATAGTCATTAGCATCAGGGGCTCACTGTTGAACCCTCACTCCCTCCCGGTCCCCGCCGCTGTACCTGGGAGACTATCGCTGATCCCCTAGGGACCATGACAGAACACCATTGGCCAGGAATCCAGTACCCCCCCTGCTGTGGTTTTTAATTGTTGCCACTATGAGTATATCCAAACATTACCATGCACCCTGGACATATGTTCTGTACAGCTCCCTGTCAGCCATATATTACCTGTCATTGGTATCCCATACCAGTATCCCTCCATTGCCATTGTTGAAACACTCTGTGATCCAGAACTCCCCGAAATTTGAAGCCCAATATAATGTCATGGTCCCTTACCAGGGAATGGCATATAGCGATGGATTTAAAGGTTAGATAAAGAACTTGGATAAAGTTAGATAAAGAACTTAGATAAAGAAGACATAATGTCTTAATATCTGTTTTTCATGAATATGTTGAGCACTCTCTCATTTTTCAATGCCAGCTTTGCTGGAAAGAGAATTCTTGGATGGGAGTTTTTTTCTTTTAGCACCTTAACTATGTCATACCACTGGCTTCTTGTCTCCCTGGTTTCAGATGAGAAATCAGCACTTGATCTTATCAAGCTTTCTTTGTATGTGATGGATCTCTTTTCTGTTGCTGCTTTCAGTATTCTCTCTTTATCTTGAGAATTGGACCATTTGATCAGTATATATCTTGGAACAGGATTTATATTGTTTGGGGTATGCTGCATTTCCTGGATATGTATATCCATTTCTCTCAATAGGGTTGGGAATTTTTCAGCCATTATTTCTTCCAACACACTTTCTGTCCCATTTCCCTTATCTTCTCCCTCTAGGATACCTATGTTCATGCATTTCATGTTGTCATTCAAGTCCCTATGTCCCTGCTGGATTTGTTCTATTTTTTTAATCTATCTTTTCTACTATCTGTTTGATTTCAGATTTACTGTCTTTCACATGCTGAGTCATTGCTCTGCCTGTTCAAATCTGCTCTTATGTGCTTGCTTCCAGTGTATTTTTGATTTCTTGGATTGTGCCATTCATCACCATTCTATCTGTTATCTATTTATGTATATTTACAGTTTCTTCAGAATGTTCTCCTAGTGTCTTTTTTTTTTTTTAAGATTTATTTCCTTATTTATTTCTCTCCCCTTCCTCTCCCCCCCCGCCACCCTGGTTGTCTCTTCTCTGTATCTATTTGCTGCATCTTCTTCTTTGTCCGCTTCTGTTGTTGTCAGTGGCATGGGAAGCTGTGTTTCTTTTTGTTGCATCATCTTGTTGTGTCAGCTCTCCGTGTGTGTGGCACCATTCCTGGGCAGGCTGCACTTTCTTTCACACTGGGCAGCTCTCCTTATGGGGCACACTCCTTGCATGTGGGGCTCCCCTATGCAGGGGACACCCCTGCATGGCAGGGCACTCCTTGTGTGCATCAGCACTGCATATGGGCCGCCAACTCCACATGGGTCAAGGAGGCCCAGGGTTTGAACCGTGGACCTCCCATGTGGTAGACGGACGCCCTAACCACTGGGCCAAGTCTGCTTCCCTCCTAGTGTCTTCTTAATATCCTTAATCTCTTCCTTCATGTCATTAAGTTGGTTCATGATGTTTGTTTGAACATGGATTAGTTGTTCCATGTTCTGCATCTCTTCCTGGCTTTTAGTTTGTTCATTGGACTGGGCCACGTCCTCCTGTTTCTTAGTATGGCTTGTAATTTTTTTGCTGGTGTTTAGGCATCTATTTATCTTCATAGTTTATTTAGTTGATTAGCTTCTCTCTCTATTCTAAGGTTTTATTTTGTTATTGTTTTTGTGAGTATGGTAAGGTTTCACTTTGACATTTCATTTCTCTTATTCTATTTCCTTGTTGTTGTCTATGTTCCCTTGGAAAAAAATTAGGACAGATAAAAGGAAAGAGATATGAAAAGAAAAAGATTAATAGTAATAATAATTATAAAAGGTAGGAGAAGGACCATACAAGACCTAGGAAAATGTATAATTAACACAAGTAAGACGTATAGTGAAATAAGATTTAAGAAGTGGGATAGAAACAATGAAATGAGAAACAGAATAGAGAAAAACATGCAGAAAGAATTAAAGTCAATGTTGAGAAGAGAGGAAAATTTAAAAAAGAGTGAAAGAAAACAGAAAAAAGGAGACAGAGAGTAGTAAAAATGAGAAAAATTGAAGTCCAAATAAAAAGAGGTGGAATGAAAGAACAACAACAGAAAACAGAAGATTGAAAGATGAAGGAGAGAAAAGAAATACGGCACATAGAAAAAAATCAGTAAATGAAAAAACAAACAGGGAAGTAAAGGAAGGAGAAACACAAAAAACAGGAAACAATACAGGAGCAACTTATCTCAAAAAAGAAAACGGGGGGAAAACGAAATTCAAAAATAAACATGGAAAAACAGCCTTCCCTCTTAGATCTCTAAGGATTTTCTCAGGCTGCTGGTGTACATCAATCAGTCACCCTGCAGCCTGTCCTCTGCAGGTTCTGAACCAGGTTTTAGTGAGTAAAATAAGGAAATATTTAAAAAGGAACCATTTTTTAAAAAGTAAGAGATCAAAGAAAAGCTAATACAAAGAGAATGTCTGTATGTTCCTTGTCATAAAGCTTCAGCTGGATGCCTGATAGCCTGGTATATCACTTCTCTAAGAAGAACTAGGCATCGAACCAGGTATATATATAAGGCAAGAGTTATTCCACTGTGCTAACCTGTCTTGTTAGGTCAGTTATCCTTTCTGAAGGCTTTCCACCCCCTTTCCTGCAAGGTTAGCTTCCTTGCAGTTTGGCAGAGTCCTGCTGATTAGTTGACTGTCCCTGTTTCCTCTCTAATGAAATTCCTCTCTTTATCTGGGTGGCTGACCGTGACAGCCTGTCTGAGGATATCCCCTTCCCATTCCCTGTGGAGTCAGGGTCCCTTCTGATATTCAAAGGGGACTCAGCTGGTCAAACACACTATGAAGAAATTACCCTCCCCCCTCCCAGACCCCTTCTGCTCCCAGGGAATCTGCCCTTACACCCCTGGGAGAGGGAGTCAGCAGCCCCACATAGACTATTTGCTCTGAGGGTGGGGTATATGTGCCACTTCCCGCCAGGGGTAAGAAACTCATGGTTTTCCCTTGGCTTCTCCATCCCTCAAGTACCCTCCTAGATGGCTCAGAGCACCCTGCCATTCTATATATATCCAAAGCAGCTGGCAGGAAGGAAGACTTCTGCTCTCCTTTTAGTTAGATGCAATTCACCAGAAGCTTTCTTTACCCTTGCTCAGTATCTCGGGGGTGGGGGAGGGATACCCTTCCCAGCAGCTGGGAGGTTCAACAACTCACCACTTGTTGTTTTGGCTTTTTCATTTCATTGTCCCTTACTCTCTTGGGTGCTATGAAGCAGTGTCCTGGTCTGCTATACCCCAAAGCAGGTCCCAAAGGCAGCCTTTGGCTCTTTCTCTGTTGTTTTAGTGAGAGTTGAGACTTATCTTCCTAACCCACGATCCCCAGTGTTTCCCTTTTTAACCACATTTTGTTATTTATGTATATAAATATATTTACACATATATTTTACACATGAACAAACTCACGGAAATCTATAAAAGTACATGTTTAAAAAACTCAGATAATTAGAGCACATGTCCAAATTCCGTATACTTGAAACTCATATTTGCTCTAATTACTGATTAAAGCCTGTAAACATTATAATTTGCTGTGATTCTTCAATTATTCATTAAAATAAGAATTATTAAAATAATCTTTAGCATAATGCTAGTAAGTATTATGCCAGTTGTATTAATCAACCAAAGGGGTGCTGATGCAAAATACCAGCAATCAGTTGGTTTTTATAAAGAGCATTTATTTGGTATAGAAGCTTACAGTTACCAGGCCATATAAGTTACCTCCCTCACCAAAGTTTATTGCCACATGTTGGAGCAAGATGGCTGCTGACTTCTGTAAGGGTTTAGGCTTCCTGCATTCCCCTCTTCCTGAGGCTTGCCTCTCTCTGGGCTCAGCTGCTTTTTTAACTCCACAAGGCCAGCTGTAGACTATTAGGCAAGTGACTTGTTTCCCAGGGCCTTCATTCTTTCCTCATGACCAAGCTCCTATGTGTGTTTACCTCCAGGGGCTCCAGCTCAAGACTCCAACCTCCCTTCTCTGCAGTGCAGTCTCCCTTGGTTGGTGGGGACTCAATGTCCTACTGATGTGGCCCAATCGAAACCTTAATCATTATTTAATCAAGTAAAACTAAAACCTCTGAATCCAGTACATTCAAATACATATAGAGGAAAAGACCTATTTAGAGACATAATCCAATATTTCTTTTTGGAATTCATCAATAATATCAAACTGCTACACCAGTTAATATCCAAGACCTACACCTGCCTATACATTAAATCATCTTCAGAAATTATAACTTAGCATAACTACAGATATGTTAATTGAAGTATTTTTGCATTGGTTTAATTGATGTATAAGCTGTAAAATGACTAAAGAGGTCAAATATACCTCATATAGGCATACCTCATAAGTATTGTGGGTTTGATACAATAAAGTGAGTCACATGAAATTTTTTATTTCCCAGTGCATGTAAAAGATATCTTTATACTATACTGTAGTCTAGAAAATGTGCAACAGCTTATGACTAAAAAAATATACATACCTTAATTAAAAAGTACTTTCTTATTAGAAAAATGCTAACCATCATCTGAGACTTCACTGAGTCATACTGGAGGAGGGTTTTGCTTCAATGTTGGTGGTTGCTGAAGGCTGGGTTGGCTATGGCAATTTCTCAAAATAAGGCAACAATGAAATTGGCTACATTGATTGACTCTTCCTTTGATGAAAGATTTCTCCGTAGCATGAAATGCTGCTTAATATTTTATCCAGAGTAGAGCTTCTTCAAAATTGGAGTTAATCCTTTCAAACCCTTGTCACTGCTTTATCAGCTAAGCTGATGTAATATTCTAAATTCTTTGTTTTCATTTTAACAATGTTCACAGCATCTTGACAAAGAGTAGGCTTCATCTTAAGATTCCTGTTGTCTGGCTGTTTCCACTATATCTGTATTTACATTCTCCACTGAAGACTTGGACCCTTCAAAGTCATCCATGAGGGTTAGAATCAACTTTTTCCAAACTCCTGTTAATGTTGATATTTTGACCTCCTCCCATAAATCATGACTATTCTTTTTTTTTTTTAAAGATTTATTTTTTATTCTTTTCTCTCACTCCACACCCTCCCTCCCCCAGCTGTCTGCTGTCTGTGTCCATTTGCTGTGTTTTCTTCTGTGACCGCCTCCATCCTTATCAGTGGCACTGGGAATCTGTGTTTCTCTTTGTTGCATCATCCTGCTGTGCTCGCTCTCCGTGTGTGCACCCCCATTCTTGGGCAGGCTGCACTTTCTTTCGTCCCGGGCGGCTCTCCTTACGGGGCGCACTCCTTGTGTGTGTGACTCCCCTATGTGGGGGACACCCCTGCGTGGCACGGCACTCCTTGTGTACATCAGCACTGCCCATGGGCCAGCTCCACATGGGTCAAGGAAGCCCGGGGTTTGAACCGTAGACCTCCACGTGGTAGACAGATGCCCTAACCACTGGGCCAAGTCTGCTTCCCATGACTATTCTTAATGGCATCTAGAATGATGCATCCTTTCCAGAAGGTTTTCAGTCGACTTTGCCCAGATCCATCAGAAGAATATCTATAGCAGCTAGCGCCTTATGAAACAGATATCTTAAATGATAAGACTTGAAAGTTGAAATGACTCCTTGATCCACGGGCTTCAGAAGGATGTTGCTTTAGCAGGCAAGAAAACAACATTAATCTCATTGTACAACTCTATCAGAGCTCTTGGATGACCAGGTGCATTGTTGATGAGCAGCAGTATTTTGAAAGTAGTCTTTTTTTTTTTTCTGAGTAGTAGGTCTCAAGAGTGAGATTAAAATATTCAATAAGCCATACTGTAAACAGATGTGCTATCATCCTGGCTTTGTTATCGCATTTATAGAGCATAGGAAGAATACATTTAACATAATTCTTAAGGGCCCTAGGGTTTTCAGAATGTTAAATATGCAACAACTTACAGTCACCAGCTGCATTAGCTGTCAACAAGAGTGTCAGTCTTTGAAATTTTGAAGCCTGACATTGAAGTCTGCACTCTAGGTATGAAAGTCCTAGATGGCATTTTCTCCTAATGTAGGGCTATTTCATCTACACTGAAAGTGTCTTATTTAGTGTAGACACCTTCATCAGTTATCTTAACCAGATTTTCTTGATAATTGGCTGTAGCTTCTACATCAACACTTGCTGCTTCACCTTGCACTTTTTCTTTCCTTAAATCCCATGAACCAACCCTTGCTAGCTGCAAACTTTTCTCTGCATCTTCCTCACCTCTCTCAGCTTCACAAAATTGAGGAGAGTTAGGGCCTTGCTTTGGCTTAGACTTTGTCTTAAGGGAATGTGGTTGGTTTGCCTTTCTATTCAGACCATTAAAATTCTCTCCATATCAGCCATAAGGTTATTTAGCATTTTTAATTTCCTTCAAGAACCTTTCCTGTGCACTCACAACTTAGTTAGCTGTTTGCTGCAAGAGGGCTAACTTTTGATCTCTCTTGACTTTTGACATGCCTTCCTCATGAAGTTTAATCATTTTTAGGTTTTGACTTAAAGTGAGAGATCTGTGACTCTTTCACTTAAACTCTTAGAGATCATTGTAGGGGCATTAATTTCAAAATCCTTGTGTTTCAGGGAATAGGTAGTCCTGAGGACAGGGAGAGAGAGTAAGGGGCAGTCTGTGGAGCAGTCAAAACACACACATTCACAGGTTAAATTTGCAGTCTTATAAGGGTGCTGTTCATGGGGCTCCCAAACAATTACAAGAGTAATATCAAAAATCACTGATCAGGCTCTGCATGGCCTAAGATGTCAATGATTTTTATTGCAGATCGACACCTGTGGTCTCACATTTAGACCCTCTGAAGGTCCTTCTGAGCAGTTGACTTCATTCACTTCATGACATTAGTGTCCTGGTTTACTATTTTTTCGGTTGATGACTCCAGCAAAGGGTCTCTCCCATTTTTATGTTCAAAGATTTTCATATTGCCATTGGCAAATGCTTGGTTTCCTTGTCTGCAGCTGTTTCCAAATAAACCAACTTGTGAGGCATATTCCTGGCCATAGTTTCAGTTGTCATCTTGACTTTAAGAGGCAAGTCGATACCATTTACAAATATTCCTTGAGCCATTTCATCAAGGGAGTATATATTTGATTCTGCCTAGCATATTCCATAGACATAGAAATGAAAATTGTTTTATCTTTTTAAAATGTGTAATTGTGCTTTATATTAAATTACATAAATTTAAAAAAACCAGTAATCACCAATCGCTATAACAGACACAATAACGAAAAAGTTTGAAATATCAAGAAGTACCAAAATGTGACACAGAGACATGAAGTGAGCATATGCTGTTGGAAAAATGGCACCGATAGGCTTGCTTGATGCATGTTCTCACAAACCTTTCAATTAATAAAATATACAATATCTACAAAGTGCAATAAAGTGAAGCACAATAAAACCAGGCATGCTTGTGTGTTGGAAATTTGAAAATGTGTTAAGAAATGAGTGGTTTAAACACAGACAACTGAGTATAAAGAAGTAATATTTTAATCCTAACTTCTATTAATAACAATTATTTTAATTCTTCTTAAGCCTTCTGAAACTTGAATGGCTGAAGCAATATTTTATGCTTTTATTTTATATCTTGATATCCTAATAATAAGTCTATATTTTACATTTGTACTGGGCTTTACAAGTAATTTAACAAAATATTTCATTGATTAAAATAAATTATATAGTAAAAATGCACCTAAAAGCCAAATCATCAAACTCTTCAGTCATTATTGATGAGAATTTACTGCTGTGAGCTAGCTGAATATCAATGTTGAGTGTGTGAGTGTATTTCTAGAAAACCTAAGCTATGAATCTTGGTTCTTTCAAGCATACTATTATGATATCAAATAATCATAATATCTAGACCTTCAATACTACCAAAATTAATTTCCAACATAACTTTAAAGATGTACACAATATACATTCTATATCTTACTTACATGCAATATATATTATAAATTTGATGTTTAGAATATGTATATCTGTAAACTTACAATGTATCTTATTTCTTCTGTTTATGATACTGGTCAACTAATAACAAATTTGGGGCGATACACTAGTTGTATGTATTTTGATTTCAGAAACATTAAAATATGGAAATATGTTGATCTTATAACCCAGGTACATAAATACATTTCTTCACATGTGCATCTGGGCCTAGGTGAAGTTTTGTTGTAGAGACCAGATATTCACAGAATCATTCCTTGGTTTTCACTGCTTTTTTCAATTTAGTCTATTAGGTACATTCTATGAAATTCCAATGATCCCATGAGTGCTGAGCATAAGCAACATTTAAGAATGATGTCAGGTAGAATGCATGTGATCTAGATTAATTTTGATGTAAAATCAAATATCTAGCTTGTATGTGCTGTGGATTTCCTACATTGTTAGCAAGAGTTTTTGTAACACTTAACTGTTTCTTGAACAATTTACTAGGAAACAGCATCTCTTCATATCACTCTTGGCTCTGTGGAAATGCTCTTTGTGAGAAATCTGGATTCCATTCCCAGTATAAATGCAAACTGACTGGCACCAAGTCTATGAAGTAGAACAGTTATACAGTGTACTCAGCCAAAACAACTCATTTATAAGGCAAAGACAATCATTTGGGTCTGAAAATTGGTTTTCCATGTTGATTATATTCACATTAAATAGGAACAGCTTCAATTTCCATGTTTAATGGTTCTCTAGTCCCCTCCTGATAATAAGTGGAATTTTACCAACCCTTATTGAAAGAGCAAGAAAATAAATGAAGCTAGTGCTAAAGTGTATTTTCTTTTCCAAGGAGAGAGATTATTAAATGAAGTATCTGAAGTGTCAACAAGTATGTAAGACCAAAAAGGACAAATGCATTATTTTGTATTCAACATTATTATTTGATCTTACTTCATCTAAATGTGTGATAAAAATTCAAATGTAAATTTACACTGCATTTTTACATCAGTGGCAGGTATATCATTTCTTGTCCATTATGCTGAACAAATTCTCTTTTCTTAAATAAACACTTAATATGTTTATTGTAAACCTTCTTTAGTGAATGCTAATAATAGTAGTTACCATTTAGTGAACACCTATGTTCCTAGAATACTTTTATTTGCAATATCTATAATTTCATCAATTCATACAGCAACATATGTATCATTAAGCCCATTTAACAGATGGAAAACTGAATAACAGAAAAGCTCTTTACATATTTTTTAATTTAGTAAATGATTATTAAGCACTATTATGCCAATATTATTTACTTTGAAATAAATTAGGGCTATAAAAGCAAGTAAGTTTGTTGTAATTCTTCATCTCCTTGAGCCTAATGACAGTTGATTAAAAAACATGTTCAATAATAGAGATAGTAAGTACTTGAACTCAGCCTCCAACTAATGTACTTCTACACTATAACCTGTGGATATAAATATTACTTAAAGAAAATCCACAGAAAACTCTATGTGGAATTACCTTGGCAATTCTATTTTTAAATAAGCCTACATTTCATTTGATTTAGAGTATAACTTATTTCCAATCCTAGTTATAAGTGAGATTTCCAGAAGATGCAATGAATTGGTAATTGACTTGAGCCTTGAATTGATACTGGACTTTAAAGGGTGTGGGAGAATGTGTGTTGCTTAACATATAATGGAGGGTTTATTAATATGCAGAGAAGCTATGTACAGAGTGTGAATGGAAAATCTTAGTGTAGCATACTTTCATGGCTCTAAATGGTGCCACGACAGAGGTCATGCTATGATGTTTAGCATGGTTTGTGAAACTGTAATAGCTTGGCTTTTTTGACAGATTTTTCATTTAAATATTTGGCTCCACTAACATAGGAGGTTGCCATCATTTGTAAGCTTCCTTTTTTTTCGTCTTGTAATCTCTGCAGGATGAAAAATGGTCTGATACTATGGAAATTATTCTAGCACAGATGCATTTAGATTGTGGAAAATGCTTTGGGTTGTTTAAAGTGAGATATTTTTTGAAGGTTTCCATGATGATTGGATGCTTCATTAATCCCTTTATTGTTGACATCCTATGGAGACTCGATATGTAGTCTTAATTATTTTAAAAGACAATTCTTTGTTATTTAGCTGGTGATTAAAAACACATTAAAAGATGGCACAGAAAGACTATTTTTGTTCATTACCAGGTCTAAAAATCTAATCATGTAGTAACAGACTAATTTTCACATAATTCTTAAAACAATAAGTACACTACTGCAGAAATTATTTGTGCTGCCTATATCAGTTAATTAACCAAACCACATGAGAAAGTAAGAAAGCGATTATTTTCTATTAATCAAAGGGAAAAGCCAAGAGTAGACATTTATATCAATGCTTTTAAGAAAACATCTCAGAGTGATTTTATGAAATAACCTAAAGTACTGGGCTTCAAGTAAAACAAATGCAAGAAAGGAAAGCTATGTGGTGAAAGTGTATCAAATCAATTTAAAAGAAATAAACAAAATGGAAAATATAGCACTATAGAGTTTAGGGCAGAAACTTGAGGACAGGAATACCAATGGTTAATACATTCCAAGGTAAAACATACCACACTCCATCCTTTCATAAATACCATCCAATTTATACTTACAGTAAGCCATAAATTAATTTTGTAGTGTCCACATACTGGAATTTTCCACTTTGATTAATTAATGCAACTTTAATAGTAAGGGAAAATTGATCATTCTGAAGTTATTCTAGACAAAAATTGCAGATTCCAGCTGGAATGTAAGATTATTTCCCCTATTTACCAGTTGTTAAATCTTGTATTTAATAATAAAAAATATGTTATCAGGGTTTTCAACTGCTCCCTATCCTCCACCATATATGCCATGAGTCAGATAACAAACTAAGCAACTTTACACATGTTGTCATTTTAACCTTTAGTCAAAGCTTATTAGAGAGCCACAATATAGTTGATATAGTTGACAAAATTGAGTCTTAGGGAGATTAGGTTAAGAATTGACATGTGACAGCTATTCTATACAGGTTCTACTGAGTTCCAAAGTCAATGAACTAAGTACTATGCAATACTACTTGCCAACCAAGCCTCCATGCCATTTTTTCCCCTCAAAAGTCAGTAAAAGGCAAAGATCTAAAAATAGATTTGTAAATCAAGCATTGCAAATTACTCACAAACAAATGCTAATTTAGACTCATAAAGCCAATGTAGTCTTTATTTATTTATTTACTTATTTTATTCATTTCACCAACATTTATTGCATACTGACTGAAGCTCTGTTGTAGTATATGCCATTGGCTCCTTTGTGGAGGTAGTTATATGATGCTGGATTTGTTAATATTATGTTAAATTCCTGCTGTCCCTAAAGTGATACACAATCTTGAATTAATTCTTGTCAGGGAAAGAGCACAATTCAAGTTTATAAAAGCCAAGTTCCAACTTCACACTTCTCTTTTAGTATAGTTTGGTTATGAATGTGATAACAAACTACTTCCTATTATTAAGATTTCGCTTTTAATTTTTTAACCATTTAAAGGCAGTGATAGCAGCTTTTATCTATCACATCTGAGCAATATCTAATTTTGATTTTAATTGAAGGCATGTAAAACATCTGGCTAATATTAAGCTTCAATTGGATGTCGTATTAAAATAGCAATTCCCATCAATAAACTGACCAGATGGCAAGTTGGTTATGGGAAGGAGATGGATTGGACTTTAAAATGAGGGATGCCTCACACAATGAGGGTCAGTCAGGAGGTATGTGTCTGATTCCTTTTGTTGAATAATAAATCCATATAAGTTATACAATAATCATGAGTTTTCAGTATAAATTATTAGAGGATCAATCCTCCATGATGGAGCACATCTGCCCTTTCATAGCAGACTCCTTTATCATATTGGAAGATAAAAGTAGTTTGAAAGTATAGGCAAGGTTTAGGGTACACATTGTTCAAAGCTTTATATTTAAAATTTTTCTGGAAATCAAGTTTGTAAACACAAGTGAGAAACACTGCAACAGAGAAAAAAACTCTCTATCCAAGATTTGATATAAGACTTTCCTGCAGGTTAAATGCATCTATTTACCAGAGTGGCAGGTAGGAGAAGCACACAATTGATTTCTATCTTTAATGGTCAACCATCCAAATGACTTAAAGCCCTATGACACTCCTTTGCTAAATATAAACATGAACATAGGGATATAAACAATGCATTCATGCCCTATGGCTTTGGCTTTATTTTAGAAATTATTTCAAAAAGTCATTTTCAAAGAATAATGTAACAACTTTTAAGAGCAAAACTTTAAAAAGATAGTAGATATTAAAAAGGAGCTTACAGTACATATTAGTCAGCCAAAGGGGTGAAGATGCAAAATACCAGAAATTGGTTGGTTTTTATAAAGGGAATTTATTTAGTGTAGAAGTGTATAGTTACAAGGCCCTAAGGAGTCCTCCTCAAAGTTACTTCCTCACCAAAGTCTGTTGCCATGTGTTGGAGCAAGATGGCTTCTGATGTCTGCAAGGGTTCAGCCTTCCTCTTCTTCTGAAGGCTCCGTGGTCCCAGCTTCTTCCAATTATAGACTGGAATAAGTCTTGTCTTTCTCCCCGGGATCATTTCTCTCCAGGCTCAGCTGCTCTAATCTCTCTATAAGGTCAGCTGTAGACTGTCAGGCTCTCCCTTTTCCCAGGACTCTGCCATGTCTTTTGAGCCATCACTATTCCTCTGTGTTCTTCTCCTGAGTGTTTACTTCCTGGGTATCCAGCTCAAAACTCTGCTAACTCTTCTGCCATGTAATTTCCTCTGTGCGTCCCCACCTGCCAAGCAGGCGGGAACTCAAATTTCTACTGATGCGGTCCAATCAAAACCTTAATCAGACTTTAATCAAGTAAGAGTGAAACCTCTGAATCCAATACAATCTAATGTACCTAGAGGGAAAGACCAATTTATAAACAAAATCCAATACTTATTTTTGGAATTCATAAATAATATCAAACTGCTATAGTGTTTGAAATCATCTGAATTATGAGGTTATATGCTGTTACTTTCTGTGAGGAAAAAAGAAAATTTTCAAGTGAGTGAAATCAGAGTTGAAACAAATAATGAGCTGAGACGCAGCAGTAGTGATCAAGAAATGTGGACCATTGACCATGAGGTGCAGAGATGCCCAGAGATGTACTTACCAAATGCAATGGATGTATCATGATGATGGGAGTGAATGTTGCTGGGGGGGGAGTGGGGAGTGGTGGGGTGGGAGTGGTGGGGTTGAATGGGACCTCATATTTCATATATTTTTTTAATGTAATATTTTTACAAAATCAATAAAAAAAATAAAGTAAAAAAAAAGAAAAGACATTGTTTGCCCTACAGAAAGTTCATTCACAAGCGGGCTTGCCCTTCAGAAAAGTTTAAAAAGTAAACATGGGTACTTACTCATTTTTGGAAATTACATTTTTTTCTTCTTTTATTGAAAAGATAGAAACAAAAACATACCATAAAATGTAAAAGAATCCCAATCAGAGAATTTAGGTGGAAGGAGGTCAGTCCTACCCAACAGAACATGTCATGGACAGCCAACAATTGTCCAATGGATTGGGTAGTTCTAATCTAAATAATCTCATGCAAATAATGTGCTGTAATCTTGATGATTCAGGGAACAACTACCTTTCTTCAAAGCAGTATCTCTTTAACTTTTCAAGCTTATATTCTTTTAATTTTTAATTCTTCTTTCCTACTTAAAGGTCACCATAATAGGTGAATCATGCGGATCATGCCTACACATTTGTAGAAATAGAGAAAACTCACATTGCAGCTCCAGGGCAAGTAGATGTCAAGGGACAAAGTGATTTTCAAAATTATTTAAGTTTTGGAGAGAAATTTAAAATAAAAAAAGGCTTACACTTAGGAGATACTTCCTTACTTGGAAAGACAATCACTATGTTTAAGTATTTTATTTTCAATTGTAATGTATTTCTTTGGACATTGTCAGAAATTTAAAATTATAATTATAAGCTGTAAGATAAAACTGTAAATTCCAACTTTTACATTTGTTTATTTACACTTACTTTTAAGAAACAGCAATCCTTATAGAAATACTAATTTTTTATATAGCTTAACAAATTATTACAAGGCAAACACCTGGGTCAAGATATAGTACTTTGTCAGCTACCTCAGAAGACCTTTCTTGTGTCTCCATAACAAAATCAACCATTATTTCGACTTTTATTGTGATGACTTCCTAGCATTTATTATTTTGTCATTCAAGTGTACATCTCAAGAGAGTGTTATTTAGTTTTCTTGATTTAAAATGTGATAATTCTTTTATGCTTTTAAAAATTCTACAGGTTCTCTAGCACCCTTTTCTTCCTTTAATTTTTTCTGTTGACAACACTAGCCATTTAATCTGTACACTCTCCCATACGCTGGATGTTGTTGATTGCAAACACATGGTGTAGTTAGCATAATCCCCTGTCCTCATCCTCTTTTTTTCCTGAAAATTGGCAGCTGAATCCAGAGGCTCAATCAGAATCAGGTTTGATTGCCTTTTCCACACCACAGGTGTTGATTTGTTCTTTCAACAGGAGGCACGTATTATCTGTCTATCTTTCTGTGATGTTGGCAGTTTTGGATGTTCAGTGGCTAGGTCAATTAACCAGAGATTGCTAAATGTTGTTATTTATTTCTATGATTTCTTTTTCATTTAAAGCAAGAGGAATGATTGATACTTTTCCTTATCTACCACTTTTGAAATAATGAATTGGTTTCCTATCATCCTCTGAATCTGAGAAATATTTTTTCCTCCTCATTAAATAACATTTTGAACTTAAATTATTAAACCTTATGGTAGGTTGAGTTATGTATCTCAGGAAAAACATGTGTTCTTAATCTTAATCCCATCCCTATGGGTGGAAACCCATTGTAAATGGCGCCTTTTGAAGATCTTATTTTTGTTAAGGTGTTGCCAGCTGAATCAGGATAGGTATTAATCCAATTATGGAGGCCTTGTAAAAGGAAGCCCCAGGAACAAACTGGAAGCTGTAAAACAATGAGAACTTGAAAGACAAAGGAGAGAACATCACCACAAAATGGAAAACCCAGGAATTCAAGGAGTACTGGTCAGCCATATAGCTACCAATCTGGGGAGGAAGCAAGCCTTCTGGATCTGAAACTGTGAGTCAATATATTCCCCTTTTCTTAGTCAAACCATTGTGTGGTATTTGTATAGTAGCCAAGAAACTAAGACAAACCTGTCTGAGGGGATGTAAATTATTAACTTTTTAATCTCCTTGAAACTTCAATTGTACCATCTTTGACTAGGGAGAGCCTCTTCCTATTGGATCTGAAGACCTTTGGGTATGTCCCTATCCTGTTTGGCAGCTTCCCTGATATCTGGTATTCCACATTTTTCCTGGATCATCATGAACATTTTCTGGTCCAGACCCAGAACCAGCCATTTCTCCCTTATTCCTTTGGTAGAGGAGAATATTTCAAGCCACAGTATGGATGCTGAATTGCCACTAGGATTGGTCATAGTTCCTAAGATTCATAGCCTTCTTACTGATGCTTTGAAACCAAATTCAGGATTACAGTGTTTTTATTTTACCTCCTCTATTTACATTTGTTTCTTTATTCTTCCATACCAAGATTCCTGGTCCTCAGTCATAGTGAATGATAGAGTTAGGTTATCTCTCAATTACTTAATTGCTTTATCTCATATTTTTCTCATAACATGCTCAGAATCACAAAACTGATGTTATAGTTCTAATATTATAACCACTAATTACAATGGTTGAAAATGGTTAATACTGTTTTGGTGCATATTTTCTTCCCATATCTACTATATAGCCATTATAACTGTACTCAGAAATTTAAACTCTCATTTAGTTTTAGCTCTGCAAGGAATTATATAGTTAATCCTTACTACCAGTCCTTCTATTGCTGTCGTTCTGGTCACGAAGCTTGTTTGTAGTTCATTCTTTAGTGAATTCCTTAGGATACTCATGAAACTAATGTTACCTGAATTCGTGCATAGTGATAACAGTTTGTGCCTTTAAATTTAAAATGGGTTTTGTTGGTTATCAACTATTTGGCTCACATTTTCTTTCTTAGAGTATCTTAAGCATATTGCTCATTTTCCTCTTTTGTAAAATACTGCTGTCAAAAAGTCAGGAGAGTCTAATTTCCACATGCTCTTTTGACTGGATGTCCCCCATTTTTTTTAATCCTTCTTTTTTTTTTTTTTATAGCAACTTTACCAGAAGATATCTTAATGTTGGATATTATGGGTCAAAATTAATAGGCACATGATGTGCTCCTTCAATATGTAGTAGTTTCATGGTTTATTTCAGGAAAGTTTTCTTGTAGGTTTAGTATGCATTCTGTATTGGAACTCTTTTTTCTGTCTTCAGCATTTTCTACCTTTCTTAAATACTTTTTAGCTCTTTACTAATTTTCAATTTTTATATTTCAAATTTTACACTTTTCAACCTTTTCAAATTCTACTTCTTTTAAGGCATTTTTGTCACTGTTTCTTTTGTTGTTATTGCTGCTGTTTGTTTCTGTCCTTTTGATTTAGACTTTAGTTCTGAAATGTTTTTTTATTTATATTTATAATTATTTCCTGAGTTTTTTCACATTCCTGAAAATTTTACTTATAGTAAAAAAAAATCTTGTTTTATGTTTTCTTAAAGCCTTCTCTTCATTTTAAGGTAGTTTTGCTTTTACTCCCTCTGTTTTATGAGCAATTTTGTTTCTGATTAGTTCATTTTCTGAATAGATACTATTCTACTTAGCACTCTTTTACCTTATAGTATCTCTGTATTGGATTTAGCCATGATACTTTTCTGTAGCTCATTTTAAAATAAAATTACTTTTCCTGAAATTTTAGAAAGTATCAGTTGGTTTAGCTTTTCTTTCTTCACAGAGCTCTCCCTCTTCTATTGTTTTAGTGAAGGGCTAAAAAAGAATGGTAACTTACTTTCTGAGATTTTTCTGGTTCTTTCCTCTTCCCCCATTTCTCTAAACCTTTTCTTTTCTGCATATTTATTGTCTGTTCCCTGTTATTGGACAGTTTTCCCATCAGTTTCTCCTTGCCATGTAGCTCAGTTATAGAAGGAAGCCCTGACTTTTAAAATTGTAAAATTTGCCAAAGATCCTTCCATTCTGAGTTCTTGGATTACCCCATGATGAGTAAAAACCTCCATTCTTGGGCTTTCAGTCACTCCATCATTTCTTTCTGCTTTTTTCTGTAGTCCTTGAAATCACTGCGGTCCTCCTGTGTTTTTTTTCCCCCATCTACTTGTAGCTTGTGTCTTTGTGTATTTGTAAATGTCCACTGGTTTTGGTTTAACTATTAATCCCTCTCTATTTCTTTTATTTTTAAATTTGTTTGTCTTTATTTCTTTTTTAATGTTACATTAAAAAAAAATGAGGTCCCCATATACCCCCCACCCCCCTCACCCCACTCCTCCCATAACAACAACCTCCTCCAACATCATGGGCCATTCATTGCACTTGGTGAATACATCTCTAAGCACTGCTGCACCATATGGTCAATGGTCCACGTTATAGTTTACACTCTCCGCCAGTCCACCCATTGGGCCATGGGAGGACATCCAAAATCCAGTAACTGTCCCTGCAGTACCACCCAGGACAACTCCAAGTCCTGAAAATGCCCCCACATCACATCTCTTCTTCCCACTCCCCACCCTCAGCAGCTACCATGGCCACTTTCTCCATCTCAATACTACATTTACTTCCATTACTAATCACAACAGTTCCAGAATAGAATATCAGACCTGACCTAGGATAGAGCATTGAGAAATTGCAACATTAGCACCTTCATAGAAGCAGTCGAACTTGTGAAGGAAATAGAGAAGAGCCAGAAAGACAAGAGGACCACAAAAAAAAAAAAAAAAAAAAAAAAAAAAAAAAAAAAAAAAAAAAAAAGCTTTGTCATTGAAGTAAAATCATTAGACTATCTCAAGAAAGAGAAAAGAACCTCTCCACTACCCCCTGCCCCCAAATGTGTAGTTTCCACAGTCTTGCTTCATATGCTATTCCTTTGGTTGTGCTGTAAATTCAGACAGTTCTGAAGTGTCAATCTTTGCATGATTACTAGAAATATACCAAGACTTCAAAACCTACTGTTGCAGGGATACAGCAGGTAACAAATGCAATTAGTAGAATTCATTACTGAAGTTCTAAATTCATCTACTCCATTTGAAAACACTGTATCCTGAGATTGTGAGTTAGTGTGCGTCTCCTAATACAGTTGCATGCTTCTAACACCCTTTTCTGTTCTATGCCTGTCATGGGGGTGGGCTTACTTGCTGATACTTATTATTGCATTTCATCTGATCTGGGTTGTGCAGAATCCGTATCAGTTGGCAGACCACTGAATAATTGAAAGCACATAAACTCCTATACAGTCAGCCTTCTTATAGCATCTGGTCTGACAAGATGATTGAAAATTAGGATGATAAAGTTTTAGAAAGGTAGGAGAAAAAGTGTCAAGATTGAGGCATTTGGATAGAATCTGGTATACAAATCTGTAAATAATTGAAATCTTCACTGAGGCAGTCGTGCCCTTACCATGTGGTGGTAACAAGCACAGTTTCAGCATACAATCTCAAAATTGATAAAATTTTTAAATGTTTGGAAAATGAAAATTTTATTAATTTCTTATAAATAAGAATGGCTGAGAGCCTAAAATGCATATGTCAGAGATAAGGTCGAATAGCATTTGGTATAATTAAAAATGGTGTTATAATTTTTGCTTTTTTGGTTCTAATTTTAGCTAATTCTGGTTTGAGAAAAATTGGTTTATGATGATATTGCTAATGTATTTCACCTATATAAAATTATTTCCTTATAAGAGCTCATCTTTGCAGAAATACAGTCAGAAAGTTATAAGACTTTGGAATTAATCCAAATGGCAATTTTTTTTCCTTTACTGATTCACATTTAAGCATGGAGGATCTATCTTCAAGTTACAAACTTGTTTATACAGTATAAAAGTCTACTATTTTTTCAGTTCATATGACAAGCATAAAATCTTTTGTCCCCAAGAAAAATAAGAGTAAAAATAATCCCACTCTACACAGTTAGCAATTTCAGTACTGGAAGACTTTTCACAAGGAAATTATTTTTCATTAGACTATGGACACAGTTCTATGACCACACAAATGTTGTTATTTCTAAAACTTGAATTTGGATGAAATGAACAGGCTTCAAAGAATAGAAAAGTAACCACAAACACATTGTATAGTAAATAATTTTTATGTCATATTTGGATCAGTTAATTGTACATAATTTCCCCAAATGTCTTTCTCAAATATTGAGTAAACATCTATCTATCATTTACAAGGAGAGTGGCACTTAAGAAAAAAAATAATCTCCAGTAATGGTGAACAATTTTTTTTACAAACTCAAGTTATCTTTTACAAACTCAAATAAATCATCTTTTGCAAACTTAAATCATCATTTAAGATGTAAATGGCATCTCTTCATTTATGAAGATGTAAATGTATGTCTTTCTATTTCTGTCTCCCAACATTGTACCTGGTATATTGTTAAGCTTAATAAATGCCTAGTGAATAGTAAAAATAATATCATGGTACATTTATAATTTCTAGTTAGACAGATGCTAAGGACATTTTAGGAATGGATATTTAGTTTATACTAAATCAACAATATCTAGGAAAAAATTAGCAGGGAAGCTGTATTATAATTTTCTTTACCTTTTATATGAGTGAAATATATAGCTAATTCTTGACTGAGACATAAGCAGGGAGAGATTAGAAGTTAAGATACTCTGGGATCTTTTTGAAGATGGTTGCTAGTGGGGAAGAGAGTGATCACATTGTGAAAGGGTGACAAGATGAAACAAAACTTCTCTTCACATTCAAGATCAGAAAGACAATGGAAAAAGTAATGAAGAACAGTATTAGGCTTAAGTTAAAGGAAAGGGCATAAGAAAGAGTTTTAGGGTATAAAATAGCCCTTATCTAGAAGCATCCAGAACTGAATGTGCTTGCTGAGATACCTATGCACAAGCATACACATAGACATATCAGATATAAATTACATACACATATATGTCCATACATAAAAACGAGCACACAAGAAAAGCTAACATTAACTTATGTGATGTAAGATTGTAGGTACCATGATAGAAATGGCACCAGCAATGCCTTAATCAATTCACTAACCTGGCATCTTGCTTCTCTCATAAAATATGGGCACAGCATCTCCATTCAACTACACAGAGGTCTCGTGTTACTTTCATGTAGTAACTAGTCAGGTTAGGGAGAGAAATCAAAGTAAAGGGAAGCTATGTGAGGGCTGCAAAACAAACCACAAGATCAATCTTGACTTTCCTTTTAAGTCTAGAAAGAAAAAGAAGCCTTGATCAATCAACACGTATTTATTAAGTGAAAAATCTCATTAAAACCTTAAATGTTAATTTTGACCTGAGAATATTTTTATATCCTTTTAATTAGACCTCTAAGCAAATATATTCTTTTGGTGAGCTCTCATAAGTTAGAATAATATTAATCGTCAAGTGTCTTGGTATGTGATCTTACGGAAAACTTTTTTTTTTGGTAGAAGAGACCACTTTCTTTCATGTCTGAGTAATTAAGTATTTGACTTTTCTAAAAAAAAAAAAAAGATAAACTTTTCAGAAGATAAGGAAGAATAATAAAGTCTACAAACTCCAGCAGCTGAGAAGGAAATTAAGCAGATATTTTTTGAATTATTTTCTTTTTTAGTCAAGTTATATCAGTTACTGTAATCAATTTCAATTATTTGGGAAGTTCAAATTTCTCTTGTAAGCACTAGCACCCAGAAGAGAGGCCTTTATAAATAAATAGACATTGTTTTTGGTGGCTTGAGATAATGTAATTTCTAAAGATATTTAACAATTAGGAAATGATTTAGCCATTGAAATGATCCAGCTTATTTGGTTTAGACTGTTTTTTTCTCAAAGTACATTAGGACCGCCTTTGAGAATAAGCTAAGATAGACCAGCGCTTAGAATCTAGTCTTTTTTTAAAAGCTTGAATTGCTGGTGACTCAATACAAACCTTAAAACTTACTGTAGTAGGTAAACATTTTACAACCAACGTGAAAGAAAATCTCTGGTCAAAGCAAAAGAGAAATTGCCCAGGAGCAGGCAGGAGAGCAATGTCTATCACGGAAAAGAGATCAAAAAGCTAGTCCAATATCTGTTGATATGGTCGACAGTCAGCTTCTAAAACAGTATGGAAGTTCTAGTTTCTAGTGAGTTAAACCCCTTTCAAAATGCCAGGGTGATTATCTAATGAGGCTTTTCCATTTCTCTTTCTACATACTTACAAGGTTAATCTAACCAAGAAGTAACAGTGAGGGCTTTCACAATTAATGTTGTAAAATACATAAACCAACAGCCCTAATTAATCAGCCCTAAGGTCGCTATATCACTTGCAGAAAATTAGTAGTAACAAAGATTCATGACAGAGAGATGACAGGTCATGCCCCGTGAGTTTCAATTTTAACTACCAAAGACTATCAGAATTATAGCTAAGCTGCAATAGTCTTTTTAAGTCTTTTTTTTTTTAAACAGCAGTGGAAGCTTGGCTAGTATTATAAACAATTATATTTTTAACACATTTATAAAGTTCAAGTAACTGTCCTATGTAGTTTATAAATATGAGAAAAGACGAGAAAAAAAGATTATATTTGTGCTTTGGATTTTCTCACCAAGTAACATTTCTTCAACTTATTCATAACAGGAAATCTGGGTTAAAGACTTGAAATAAGTTGTTAGATCATATATTTAACCTTTAAAGCATTATCCCATATAAAATGTTATACAATGCTAATTCTTATGCATATCAGCTTCAAATTAATGTGCCATTCAAGATAGGGAAAGGTGAAGATCAGAGTCAGAGAGAGAGTGAGAGGTATTAAGTATTTGCACACATTCCTGTAAACCTTTTTCTTTTAGATATGGACACTGGAATTAATAGCTGCAAACCCTTATTCCCTTGGGGAATGTATTTGGCATCCTAAATGAAAGGAAATAAAGATAATATTTCAGGAGGATTGAAATAACCAACATTTTAACAGCCTTACAATTTTAAAAAGTGTAACCCCAAACAAAAAACCAAGAAAGAAAGAAAGAAAAGAAAAGAAAAAAACAAACAAGCAAAACAACCAAGGTCCATAGAAAACACCTGTCTGCCCTCTGAGGCACCTTCCCTCTTTCCAGGGAGGAAGATGGCTGTGGTATTTGTTATTCCGAATAGTAGGTGTCTTGGAGTAGGTCTGTTGGGAATTATTCTGTGTGGGGTGTGTTGTCCTTGGATGTTGATATTTATGCCTTTCATAAGGGGTAGGAAATTTTTGGTCATTAGTTCCTCAAATATTTTTTCTTTTCCTTTTCTGTTCTCTTCTCCTTCTTAGACATTTATAACAAATATGTTTGTGCATTACTTGTTGTCATTCAATTCCTTGAGACCCTGTTCCATTTTTTTTCCATTCTTTTTTCTGTCTTTTGCCTGTCTTTTCAAGGTCAGATATTCTGTCCTCAATTTTTCCTATTTGCTCTTTAAAATCTTCTTCTCTGTACCTCTAAAGCATTTTAAAATGCTTTTGTGTCTTTCATTCCTATAAGCTCCATTACTTTTATTTGCAAACTTTTAAATTGTTCTTTATGTACACCTAGTATCTTCTTAATACCCATTGTCTATTTAGCCATATTTTCCTTCAAGTCCTTGAATTGATTTAGGAGATTTTGTGAGTATTATTGATTAATTGTCTTAAATATTGTTTCTTATCAGGATTTTTGGTGTGTTCCTTTGGCTGGACCATCTCTTCCTGTTTCTTAGTATGACTTATAATTTTTGTTAGTTTCTAGGTATCTCATTATGTTGGTAAATTTACTCTGAAGGTCAATTTCTCTCTTTTGCCTTTTGGTTTTGTTTCACAGCTCTTCTTTGATTTTTAACTCGTTATTTTAAGTCTTTAAGATTGCCCATCTTATGTTATCCAAATAGGGCGAGAGACCGACTATTACAGTACAGATCAGATCCAAGGGGCCTGGGGTATAAGAAACTACAAAAAGCATTTTCTCTTCCTGCAGTTTCTCTGCCTGCCAGTCAATGGTGCTTTTTGGAAAATCTTTCCATGGAGTTGTCTTTTCCACCTCTACTTCCTGTGATTCTGGTCTGGCCAAAGTGGAGACTCAGTGCAGGTTCTGTTGGACAAACTCACTGAAGAGAAACCACTGTCTGCCCTCTACCGCACTTACCCCCTCTTTCCAGAGAGGAAGATGCCTGTTCCCCTCTCAGTTGGCTGCAGTGAGCCATGGGTTTTACACAGGTTGTTTGCCTGGAGGGTGGGTAATAGGTACCATTCCCTACCTCAGGGGCTATTAACTCATGGTTTTCATTTTGGATTCTTCATCTCTCCATCCCTTACCTTCCTGGATGATATGTAGTACTCTCCTAGTCTGCAGATCTCCAAAGAAGCTCCCTCTGTCATGTGTTTGCTCCCCCCCCCCCCCGTTGTGTTTCTAAGAGAACTGAGCCTTGTCTTCTTACTCCAATACCATCCTCCCAGAATTTAATTTTAAAAATGTGAACAAATCATAAATAGAATGACAATAAAAGAGAAAAAAAAAGACCTATGCAAACAACCTGAATAGATGTTTAACTTTCCTCTTTTGTTTTAAATATGTGCAAAACTCCTCCACATTATTAATAATCAGAAAGTGAAAATAAAAACCATAATGAACTAATGCAAAACTCCCACTAGACTTATGAAAGAGAGACACAGAAGAGTTAGGTCAGACAACACCAAATGTTGGTGAGGACATGAATCAATAGGAATGCTCATATTTTGTTGGTACAAATGTAAATTAATACAACATCATTGACAAACTTTAAGCTATTTGGTAAAGGTAGATATATACATATCTCAACACTTCTATCACTAGAGATATATATCCTAGACTAGAGAAATGCACACAAGTATTCGTGTACAATAATAGTTACAGAGGCATTAATAATACCCCCAAATTTAAAACAACACAGATGTCCCTCAATGGTTGAATGGATATATAAATTGTACAATAGTCATGCATGATGAACAGAAATAAAAATGAGTGAACACTATCTTTGTGCAAACAATAGGGATTCATCTTGCAAAAGTTGGGCTGAATAAAAGAAACATGATAAAATATTATATGAATGATGTATAAAAGAAGCAAGACCAAATAATATATTATGAATTACTAAAATTATAAAGAAATTAAAGAAATTGTTATTATAATTAGGCTAGCTGATGCTTCTATCAGAGAACTAGAGATTTTAATGAAGAAAGGTGAGATGGTGTCTTCTGAGATACTAGTGCCTTTAATATTTTTTATTTTAGTGATGAGGACATTTGTATTTTATAATTTATTGAACCTTTCACTTAATTTGTATATACATTATGTATATTATATTTTAAAGAGAAATACAGTATTAAAATAATTATAATAAACTCCCATCTACTGTTTTTTCTAGTCCTTACTCCAAAATTATCTACTGTTAAATTTCACTGTCATTTCTTCAAGGCAGAATATTATATCCCCTATTACATCATATTTCTGTTTTCTTTCTCTTTCTGAATATACATACATATTTTATTTACATGAAGTGGATCAGTCTGTACACATTATCCCCATATATATCTTGCAGCTCATTCTGTATCAGTTTGTATAGATCTACTTTTTGAGAACAATAGTATAGTATTCTCCATATGAACATAAACTAATCACTTCTCTGTATATGAACATTTTGGCTGTAGGCAGGTTTTCTTTTTTCTTGAAACAATGCTGTCATTAGTATAGTTTTACATAAAATTTGGTGACACTTTGCAAATGCATTCATAGGGTAAATCACTTGGATTTGGATTACTGGGTCAAAGTTTACCAATTTTATATTGTGACAAATTGTTGCTAAATTGCTTTCTGTAAGGGTGGTACCAGTTCACTTTTGTGAGCCCAGTGTTGCTGTACAAAATGGGCTCTCTGCCCAATATGAACAAAAATCAGTTCAATGATACCAAGGTCTCAAAGAGAGAAAGAGATTTATTACATGGCTTGTCAGTAAGGAGACAGGAACCAAAAGAACAAGTTCATATCTGTCTCTATGAGTCTAAGGAGTTCAGGGTTTCTATGGGATTTTGACAAAGGAAGGTAGAGATGGTGACATTGGTAGATATTGATTGGTTATATTTCATTGGAAGTATGTAAAAGCAGATTCAAGAAGCACTTGAAGATTGACAAAAGACTGGTGGGGTAAGCATTAGTTTACAGGTTACAACAGGGTTGTAAATCAATTAACATAAGGCATCAAGTAAAGGAATGAACTGAACTAAACAAATAGACCATTAAGAACTGACAGAATCTGACTGGGGCAAACATATAGTTACAGGTTATAGCAGAGTCTTGAATAGTTTGATTAACATAAAATAATAAGTAAGGAAACCAAGCTAAACAATGGGTTGTAAGATCTGACAAAAGCTACCTAGAATAAACATATAGTTATCAGATATAGCAATGTTGTAAAATGTATGGTAATAAGTAAAGGAATGGAAGCAAACTAAAATACATTTACAATTAAAAACCTCATGGTCAGCAGTTATGATCTACAGGGACACTGAGACTTTCCAAGAGAAATGGCCTCACTGGTAACAACAGTGTTTACATGGTTTCTAGGGTATATGAAAATGAGCCATGAGCATTTTAGAGAATTTCTTAAATGTATATATCTTTAAAAAATACAATTTACAAAAATGATGTGGTGGGGAGTGGGGAGTGGATTATATGGGAAACTCATGTTTTTTTTTTTATGTTTTTTTAATGTGACATTCCTTGTGATCTATTAATTTAGAAAAATTAAAAAACAAAGCAAAACAAAAAAAGCCCAAAAACTTGAGAAGGAAAGAATACTATCAACCCCATTCCATAAAACCACACCCTAATAGCAAAACCAGATAAAGATACTAAAAAAATTTAAAAATTCCAGACCAAAAAAAAACAACAAAAAAACAAAAAACTCAGTCTTGCTAGTGTTCAAGGAACTTTGAAGCTTTTAATTTTTATAGCTATCCTTTATTTTAGGTTTACAAAATAATGGATAATATATATTTTAAAATAAAAACAAATGCTTTGAAAAAGATATTTTTGAATTAAACATTAAAACAATACAAAAAGAAAAAAATATGTAAGAAGAAAGAAAATGTCACACAATATCAAGTCACATAGACTCATTGCCAAAGTTAGGGGAACACCATTTGCAAAATCTTAGAATATATGTAGTTAAAGAAAAGTCACCCACGTGGAATAATTACAGAAAAAATGGGAAGCTGCTATGTTTTTCATATTTAAATTAAATTTATTACTCTTAAATCTAACAGAAGAAATAGAATTTGAGGGGAAATTGAAGGAATTGTTAAGTTACATGTATTTTTAAGAGGCACTAGTTCATTAAAAGATCATTATCAGGGAAGCAGATGTGACTCAGATGACTGAGCTTCTGCCTACCACATGGGAGGTCTGTGGTTTGGTTTCTGGTGCCTCCTAAAGAAAATAGAGTGCTAGCATGAACGACAGGTGTGGCAAGCTGATGCAATAAGATGATGTGTAAAGAGACACAAGAAGAAAAACATGAGAGACACAACAAAGCAAGGAACGGATGTGGCTCAAGGAATTAGGTGACTCCCTTGCACATTGGAGGTCCTGGGTTCAGTTCCCAGTGTCTCCTAAAGACACAGCCCACAGCAAGTGCTAACAATGAGGGGTGGGAAGAAATAAATAAATAAAACATATCTTTTAAAAAAATCATTATCAGATTAAAATATTTTAAAAATATTAAAAGAATGCAGTATTTTAACTACATTTTCAGTGTAATATCAGATTTATAATGTCCTTAAATGCAAGATAGTCAAATAACACTCTTACCTCTTCCCAGCTCTCTGCATCCATGACCTATTCTTCTATTATTACACTCCCAATTGTTAAGGTTTCAACCATTTTTATTGCATTTTGTAATTAGGATATACATTTTTTAGGAGGTTTAATTCTCTGTTTAAATTATTTTATAGGTACCACCAATCCTTTTACAATGTCTTCTTCATTCTTTAGGACTTTATTTGAATTCATTGTTTGGATAACTATTTTATTAAGTATGTTTTAGCAATGTTGTTTTCTAAATAACCCCACTTCTTTGAAGGAAAACCTAAAAATTGCAGCAAGTATGGGCCAACAGCATCTAACACTATAATTGTGAATTTTTCAGTTGCATGTCAAAACTAATGAAAATGACAAGAAAGCTACCAGAACATTTAAGATTGACCATTAAATATGATTATAAGGGCTAAAAATCTTAAAGGAGAAAGTACCACCAGCAATTCACAACTCTCCACATCCTTCTTTGCTTTCTCATTATTGCTGTCAAGCTGGTATACCAAAAAGAATATATATAATATGTGTAAACTGATTTTTTAGAATAGCTCTTTTAAATTAGAAAAAGTGTTCTAGTTCTTAAAAATTGCATCTAAAATTCTACTCAGAGCTCATACTGGGAATTTGCTTCTCAGTATAATAGGAAAATACAATGATTAGGGGAAAAAAAAGAATGGTAATCAATGTAAAAAGATTAGAATTCTATACTTGATAAATATGTCCCAGAGACTTAACTCTTTGGTCCATCCATGTGCCAGTTGAGCCCTGAATTTTATCAGAGTTTCAACACCTACTTCCCAGTTCATTAGACTCACCAAGGACAACTAACAAGAAGATGACAATGGACAAAACTCATCCCAAAGAATAGAGATAGTCTGCAACTTCAAGCTAACTATTTCCATCCAGCTACCCCATGGGATCTAAGCCTCCTCTCAATTAGAAGAAGACTGGGTATCACCATCTCCAAATCCTCAAGACTGGGGAATGAACAATGGACTAAAGTAGACTTATTAATATTCTACTATAGACTTATTATTCTAGCAATGGAAGAACATTTATCATTGCTATAAAGGCAGTGGCCACCAGAATTAATGAGGGATGGGAGAGGGAAGAATAGGTGTAATATAGGGGCATTTTGGGGACATTGGAATTGTCTTGCATGATATTGCAATGACAGACACAGGCCATTATATATTTTTTCATAGTCTACAACATTGTGTGGGTCTGAGTGTAAGCTATAATGTAAACTATAATCCATGGCTAGTAGCAATGTTTCAGTGTAAGTTCATCAGTTGTAACAAATGTACCCCTCTAATGTAGGATGTTGTTAATGTGGGAAAGTATAGAAGAAGGAGGGAGTGGGGCATATGGGAATATACACTATATATTTTTTAATGTAATGTTATGTACTCTAAAGCTTCTTTAATTTAAAAAAAATTAATTAATGTAAAAAAAAGATTAGAATTCTAAAGCAAGTGCAGAGAACTTGGATCAACACATACCAATGTCAGAGGCTGAGACTGAATTTTATTTGAGGAGTGTATGTGTGTTTTTCTGCCTAAGGGCCAGCTGTAATTGCTCTCATACATTCAGTTAGAATTTTATGCCAGAAAATTCTTATGGGACACTCCTAAAATGAAGCTCAAATCCTTAACAAACTCGTATCACTTTTGCATAATACTCATATGGTTTTGGAAATATGCCTTTTTTACCGATGAAAACTGTTTTCAATTTCATATATATCTTGGTGTTTATACACACACACACACACACACAGGGAACTTCTCAGTGTTTAACTAAATCAGAGATGAAGCAAATCTATCTTATTAGAAATACTAAAAACAGTTTTCGGTGGTTTCTATTCACCTGTATAATGTGATTTCTTGAAGAATGAGATCTTAATTATTATGATTTATTCAGCATAGGAGTGCAAAGTTGTGCATTTTACATTTTGATTTGAAAATTCCAAAAGCCCTTTACTGTGAGAAAAGCCATTTTTATGATTACTTTATGAAATACAGTTCACTTGAAAATTCAGTATATATAGCAAGTAAATATTTTACTTTAAAAAGTGAACCTGCCTCGCTTTCTAACCTCATTGTTTTTTACATTTGATGCCATCTTTTCCTCCTTTTCACAGCTTTAATAACATGGGAGATGAGTGAAAAACATTTGAGGGCCTGATTATAGAACAGCAAGCATTACCTGCATGGGCACATGCATATAAGAATTACCACGCAAATGGAACTTTGATTATTCTTATGGCTTTATGCAAGTTATGATTTGTGATATCCATGAGGATATCTGGTAGAAATCATTTTTGGTATTTTCATTGCAGTGCAGATCAAAGCTACTATGGAAAAACAACTCAAGTGTTCCTCTAGCTGGTTGTTCTCCCTATCATTACAAAGCACTTTAGGAGGTCCCCTTTTATTCATGTCAGCTGTATGGTTTAATTTAAAAGTAATTCCAAGCATTTAACATGCTTCTTTCATTTTAAAGAGTACATCTTAAAAATGAAAAGGATCCAATCACTTTTTGGAGACAGACAGTCAGTACAATATAAATGTAAGTCCCATCAGTGCAGGTCTGATGGTTTCTGATTTAAATAGTTCTTATTAAATATGAAATGTCCAAATTACCTAATCATTGTCTCCTGTAAGATAAACACAGTTTTCCCAGGCCTTTCTCCAGAGTCTTATCTCAGAGCTGCAGGATGTCAGTTGATAATGTTGCCTTCATGTTAGACAAGCAGACAAAATAATTTGATTGTACTGCTTGCCATGTTGTTCTAAGCAGTTCTTTAAGAACTAAAACCACTTTGTTTCTGGTGGCATGAAAAAGCCCATTACGTTCATTTTTTTGAACTTCTTAAAAAGCTTCAACATCAATAAGACTGCTTTTCAGAGCACACTGGTATAATATGTCTAGTTCTGTCTAGTGTATCTATTCAGAGGTAGACGGAAAACATAGGATGGTAGGAAAATATTTTTCATGCTGTGGAAACATGGCAAAACTACAGGTAATTCATTTTTAAACTGATAATCACTGAATTGGGTGTTTAAAGTTACATTTCAACTAACTTACTCAAAAACCTATATCCGAATGTTAGGTAGTAACTTCTGTACTATTTGAATGCTATTTTGCAATGATCATATAAGCAGAGACAGTGAACACAGTGATCAAAAATGTTTTCATTATTTGGGGGGGAAGGGTAAAATACTGTAATATTAAAATCATTAAATAATAAGCCTTCTAATTTTTGAGCACTTGTGAGACAGGAACCTAGGAAATGTAAAAATCAAGTTAATAAGAAATTTGATGGAAAATGTAGGGTAAGGGAGGCAATGGGGGTATTTCTAAAGGGTAAGTGTGAAACAAAATGAGCACTCATGTAAATAGATTTAAAATTAAAGCTTAATGGCCAGTGTACTCCCATTTTGTGACCATGAGCATTTCACACTTTCTAAGTTCAGTTGCTTGTTTTGTTTTGTTTTTTAAATGGGACTACAATGGCTACACAAGTGTAGTTTTGCAGATAAAGTTAGAGCATTCCATTTAACTTGTGCCTAGTTCTTCACTGACACTGATGGACAGAAAGAGGCATGGTCTCTTTCCTCAGGGGGCTTACATTCTAGTGGAGGAATGAAAACATAATCAAATCCATATAGACATCAATGTAAAATTGTGAAGAAGAGCAACATGGTTCCAGGAGACTTAGGTGAGGCTATAATTACAGCCAAACCTTGGTACAGGGCTGCTTTGACTTGTCGAATTTGGTACTCAACACATTTCGATGCAGAAATTTTGTCCCAGTGCTCATTTGTTTAGTACTCAATGCACAAGCTAGAACTTTCCGATTTTGATTGCCTCTTTACTCACTACTCTTTCTAGCCGAATCAAAGTGTCATGCATTAGTCACGCGGTAGCTCTTGCCCTGTGCACATCCCATTGCAGTCTTATTTTAGCTTGTGTGGTCATTTTGTATACTTTTTGCCTTTTTTTTTTTTTCTCATCATGGGGCCTAAGAAAATGAGCAGTGATAGTGCTGAGCTTAAAAGAAAATTACTTGGCACCACCACTGAGCAAAAAAAAGAACCAATAGATAAATACTTCTATTAGAGGGGGACTTTCCTTAGATACATACTATCTAAGTGTTTATTAATTTTTAGGTTTATTTCTCATGTAAAGTAATGATACACAATCCTATCTTTTTGTATATTGCCTTAAAATGTGCATTGTCTTTGGTTTGGAAACACATTAAATTTATTTACATTATTCCTTATGGGAAGAGATACTCATCATTTTTTGGTACCTACTGTGCCTCCTGGAACCAATTAACGATGAGTACTGAGGTACTACTGTCAGGAGGTGAGAGAATATTTCTATCAGGATAAAGCTATTGTGCTACAGCCTGATTGAATGATCTAGGCAAATAAGGGAGGAAAGAATGTCCCAACTTGATATGTAATGGCCCTTTGTATGTGAGGGGCAGGGATGCTGAAAGGAAAAACTAACAGTATAGAGTAGTGAGAACATTGTAGAGGACCACACACGGTAACATTGTACAGATATTTTTTTCCTTATCCCTTCATGCTAAGTCTTTGAAGGGATTTAGGAGGTGAGACAGTAGTTTCCATTCCACTCTTAGTGTTGTAGAATTTGAGAGGTTCAATTATTTGAGTATAGAGAGGCCAGGACTCAGGAATGATTTTGAGAAGGAAAAATGGTTTATTGAGGCCAGCGGGACTCGGAAACTTTCTGTTTCAATCCCAAGCCCCGAGCAAGATTTTTTAGTCCCTTTTATACAGAGAGGAAAGGCCAAATGGTCCTTTTGTTTCAGTTCTCAATAGGCTTGAATTAGCATATATTTCCACATCTTAGGTAAGCTTTTAGCATGGACCTCAGGCATTCGATAAGCTTTTAGCATATTTGGTTTGCATTTCCCCTGAATACTTAAAGTTTATAGACCTTGCATTGTTAAACTGTTTCCTGCTCACCAAGGGCAGGACTGCAACCTTTTATCATCCCACACCCACAAGTCACAGATAGTTTAGGTTATCTCTGAAGAGACAAAGAGCCTCCCACCCATAGCACACGTCATTAGAAGAGACCAGTATGAATAATGGTGAAGGTGAAGGACCTGAAAAGGCACCGTAATTTTTCAAAGATCCCCAATGCTAGTTGGGCTCCTTATCATAATCATCACCACATTTTGAAAAGAATTTTATTTGTTTCCATGTACTTTTTTTTTTCTTAAGATTTTAAGAACTGGAGATTGGACTAACATAGATACGATTGTCAATTATGTGTCAACATGACTGACACAAGCAGTGACCTGTTAGGACGGATTTTTCAGCTAATGTTCCCTGAGATGGGCCTTGCGTTTACTTTATGTCTAACATCCTTTCTAAGGAAAAACAATTCTTATACTCTAACACCATAGTAGTTGTACTTTTGTTAATTATGAAAATGCATTCTGATGAAAAAGCAACTCTAAAGTGATGTTTAAATGAATCTGTATTTGTAATTTAAAATGATAAGAAAAGAGATGCATCTGCGGATAAGAAGTATTATTTAATCTGTTAATGCTATATTGAATGCTGAATCTATATGAATTCATGATCCTCTTGAGCAACTCCAAAGAAACATAGATTCCCATGACCTCCAATTCTAGAAGAGATGGCAGAAATCTCCATTCTGGCCACTAAAAACTGTGTAAACTTGAGCAAGTTACCCAACATCTCTGCATTGCAGAATCCTCATCTGAAAAATGAGTGGGTTGATTGGAAAAGACCATGTAGGTTCCTCTAATTTGGTGCTGTTAGAGGTCCTTTCAATTTGATGATGAAAAGACTTGAGCTACTATGGGGAGACAGCCATCAAAACCATCTCCTTTTCATCTGGGCACCAATATTATAGCACTTGGGGAAATTGCCAACCAACTGTTTCATTATGAATACATTCTTTTCCCCGTAAAATATCAGTCATGCAGGTTGGCATATTTCAAATTATATATCCTTTGTATTTTATGGTCACAGATTTGTTTACATCTGCTGTCAAATTAAAGTTACCAGGAATAATTGTCTTATTTTTTCACACTGTTGTTGAGATATGCTTTTTAAAGTAATGAATATAAGGCAGGTGTTGTTTGTTTGTTTGTTTTTAAACTCTGAATTGGTCTGCACATCTGGTTACAAGGCATTTCCCCAGCTTCAGCTCTAAGTAGTTGACTAACTTCTTAATTCTGAGGGATCAACACTAATTTCCAGTGTTTACCAGCAATCATAGATGACTAGCAGTTAAAAAGCCATCAACCCTGTCACATTTTTCAAAGAACAGAATTCCTTTCCAGATGGCCCTTCATTTGGCTAATGGACAGCCTAAGGGGATAAAAATGTCACCTGTTGTAGCTAGTCAGCAGCATTAATAAAAACACAAAAATAGACCATTCATGCAATGGCAACCTCCCAACACAGATTTATGAGTTCCTTTATTTGGCTAATTTGCAATGATCATTGTTTTATCATTGTAACGTTTCCGGTTCCCTGAATTTTCCAATGTTATTGTTTAAAAACACTAAAAGGTAAAAATTAGAAAATAAAAAGTTCTTTCCACAGGCTCTGAAATTTTTCAATTTGTGTCCTACATCAGACAAGTAAGTAGTTTTTAAATTTATTTCTCATGTGAATTCAAATAGTCATATTAGCAAATGTTCATATTTACTTTGAAACTCTGATAAGATATGTGCAATTTTACCTTTCCTAATTCATTATCTACTAAATCAGATCTTGCAGACTATATGCCACTACAACCCAGTTGCTGTTAGGGGCTGTTTTGCTTTTCCCCTTCTCTAATGTTATACAAGTTATACCATCTATTTGCAACATGTTCTCCACTTGGTACTCTTTCTCATCTTCCAAGCTCCAGATCACAGGTTTTTATCTTCTGATTTCAATTATATGTCTATATTTCTCCAGTGACTCTCAAAGAGTTACATGTGCTCAAAAATGAAATGCATGGAAAGCTAACCCGTTGCAAGGGGATTTAACCATCCTCATCCCTCAGGTCACCTGCTACAATTGATAGTACAGAAGGTGTTGCGTCAAACCCCTAGGAGGGCAATTTAAAAGTAGAAATGTACATGTTAAAGTAAATTCTTACCAAACCCTTATATAGAATTTCCACACAAACTGAAAGATTTTAATTGCTATTTAGTAGGGACATGTAGCAAGACGGTACAAATTTTAGAAATCCACTAGAAATATAACAAACCAAATCCTTAGACATTCTACCATACTGTTATTTTTTGTTTATTTCAGAGAAAGTAAAATCAACCTACACACATATCATAATTTCCTTTTTTTGAGGGCATTACAATATATTCCAGAAATAATGATTTACATTCTATCTCATTTTCTAACATGCTGTACTTTTTCTTTATAAAAACCATAGGGTAATTTGAAAGCAAGTGTCAACAATATGCATGTATAATATCATTATCTGAATTGCAGCCCTCAGGGACATAGTAAAAGTTCATTGAGTCTCCATAGCTCACTGAGCAAGTCACTAATGAAGAAGAAAAGTAGGATTTTTCTTCCAGCCCTGATTATGGTGCTGATATCCATTCGGTCACCTTTAACAATCAAGAAGGGACATAATTAACAATGGGAGATCTTCTCACCAATTACTTCACAAGCAGGAAAAAAAACACAAGCTTAGAAACTAGTTTAGAAACTCAGTATTAAATCCATGTGAATTGAAATAGTGCTTTATGAGTTTATTGCTTTCTTTTTGATATTTGCCTAAAATATGTAAAATATGTTTCAGGGACAACCTGTTTATTTCATTATAACTAAATCAATAGGAACCTTGGAGAAGATGCAAAATTACCTTAAATGAAGAAAGACTCCAAATTGAGCATCGCCTAGGCAGGAACCATTTCTCTACTCTGGAATGACAAAGCAGCCACTGCATTGCATTTATTTTGTTAAATCATAGTAACAAAAGTCCACAATAATTGACAAAGAGCCTTTGCCAAAAGTCTTACCGCATTCTTAGAAAATTCAGCAAAAACATCCAAATGATTTTTAGGTTGTTTTACATGAAATATTTGACTGTTTTGGGTCCTGCAGCACACTAAAATGACAATAGGACTTGTTCTTGAGTAGTTATATTTTTCCACTTTTCTCTAAAATCAAAAAGTAAAGTCTAAAATTATACATATACAGAGAGAATAATTCTTGTAATAAAATATCGAGTAAAGTGAATCACAAAACTGATCCAAACACCATTACACCAGATTTTTTAAAACTGTGTCCATTTATGAATTGGCTTTTCTCCATTGAGTGTGGCAGAGAAATCATTTTACCTAACGAAGACTCTAAAAGTCATATTTTCTTGTTTTGCTGTATACAGCTCAGCAACCTGCATTCAAGCTTCAAAGAAATCCCTATGTTCTGAAATTATTAGCAGGGCTATGAGTGATGATTTCTTATCCATTCTGAAATCCCTTACAGAAAGGAAACTGCCACTATAAAAGGAATGGTTAAGTAAATACTCTTAAAAGATATTTCTAGATTAGTAAGAATTTTATTATTTAAAATAAGAGCTATTAACATTGACTCAGAAAGTCATATGAAATTTGGTCAGAGTTATTATTTGATTTTATTTTTTAACTTGAAGTTAATTGAAGTCAGATAGTGCTTTTGATATTTTTGATCCAAGGTAAAAATAATATTTTCAGTTTTACCTCCACCATGTCTACTTTTCTGAGTTACTCCTTGCATGAGTTTCAACTCTGTTTTCAAGCAGATATTTTTTGATTGTAGCTATTGTAGCTTACAGTAAACAAATTGGGAGAAAAGATCCCAACCAGCAGTAGATATTCTTCAGAATTTGTAAAACCAACCAACCATCCAAGAAGGACAGCTATTGCATTGCCCCAAAACCATTTGACAGTTAATCTCTAAGGCATCAATCAGTAAAAGGAGCGGAGACAGGTTCCTTCTATATAGTTTAATCCTCAAATTCTTTAGGTAGACTTTACTCCTAAGACTTGTTCTAACCCAGTGAAAGGTGATACAATGAATAATTAGGCTTTGGAGTCACAAAGACCTCACAGTTCATCCACTTGATTGATTTCTGACCTTAAGCTACTCATACTCTCTAAGCCTGAGCTTCTTCATTTATAAAATAGAAGGTATAGCAATTTCTAACACAAAGGATTACTATAAGGAATAAATGAGATAGCTCATTTAAAGTATTTGGCACATTGTTTGGAAATAATACATTCTCGAGTAGTAGACAGTAATTTTGGTAAGACACATGGGAAATGATACTTAACTACAAAGAGCCCATTTCCATGTAATACATTGGGGTAAGAATAAACAGTTTGTTTTATTTACATGTATTGATATCTACTTAGGTTGAGGGATAAAGTCTCCCTTCTTACCTAAAGCTCAATACTTTAAGAAGCTGGCAATATAAAATCATTTTTTTAATCCATCAGTTGTGATTGTTAGTTTGGGGAGGGAAATGAAAATAAGGGGCTTCTGTTTTGCTGATGAGTGAACTACTGCATTGATCACAGGACTCTTTTTAATTTGAAATAAGAAAGAAAAATAACCATTTCTCTCTCATTTTTATAAATACACTAAGGTCCCATTAGATACATGCTATTGTTTTTGTTTGAATAATTCAGGGACTAACTAGAACATCTGTGTAACAAAACACCACCACTTGAAATTTGAAGTCACATAAAAGAGCTAAAACAACGCATTTACTACCATCCATATAATGGAATTAGTCAATTATGAAAACAATCATCCTCATTTACCAAAGTCAAATGGAATATCTGAAGGATGTTGTGTAATGTCACTGTGATTAACTAGTGAATATTAGTCTATTTCTAGATTCACATTTGTTGCTAAGTGAAGAAATTAGGTGGATAATGTAGAAAATAACTGACAAAAGACTTTGTTTTCCAAGTGCATGAAAAGTACCTTTTGCTTATCTTTTCTAGAACTTACCTGAAATTTAATTTTTCTTTACCGTCAGTATTTTTTTCAGTAAGTTTCCTGAGTTTGGAGACTGCATTTTTCATATAAACTGCTGTTTCTTCAGCCCCAGCATCAACATCTGGGATGCAGTAGGTGCTCAATAAGTATCTACCTATAGCCCGATCTATCTTGAAATTTAATGCAATGTTAAACATCGCTTCTATAAGATAGATTATTCAATTTTTTGAAGACATACAAAAATCCCCTGAAAACATCTATTGAACGCTGTGCAGAGGAATGTGCTAATTTCTATGGGAGGGATATAAATTATGAACTGAAAATTATACTTTGTCCTCAAGAATTTAAAATACATAGGTGACTTAACCAATAAACTATAGTGTTATGTTATGCATGCAACATGAAAAGTAAAGATAAGTGCTTAGGATATAAAAAATCAATAGTGAATGAAGAAATCAAGAATGGCTTTGGAAGATGAAGTGAATGGTTGTGCCAGTGGTGATGAAAACGATGAGACCTGTGCAGCCAAAAATTCACTGGAGCAATATCTCCATAAATTGGACTCAGGTTGATATACAAGTCTAGAAAGACTGAGAGTCAGATTAGATGGGGAGAAAGAGAGAGAGAGAGGGAGTGAGAGAAGATAACTACGGTTTTAAGAAAAACTTAGAAAAATGGGTAAAAGTGGTACAGGAGAATCTAGTTGAATCGGAAGGAATATGATATATTTAAGGTAGTGTATTAGGCTTGTTTTTCTTAGATCCTGTTAAATGTAGTAGCAACAATTTTGCCATTGTGATATGTGGCAGTTTGATATTATAAATTACGAAAAGAGATATAGAGGCAGTGGACTTGGCCCAGTGGTTAGGGCATTTGTCTACCACATGGGAGGTTCAAGGTTCAAACCCCAGGCCTCCTTGACCTGTGTGGAGCTGGTCCACATGCAGTTCTGATGCGTGCAAGGAGTCCCGTGCCTTGCAAGGGTGTCTGCTGAGTAGGGGAGCCCCACGCGCAAGGAGTGTGCCCTGTAAGGAGTGCCGCCCAGTGCGAAAGAAAGTGCAGCCTGCCCAGGAATGGCGCCACACACACGGAGAGCTGACACAGCAAGATGATGCAACAAAAAGAAACACAGATTCCTGTGCCGCTGACAACAACAGAAGCGGACAAAGAAGACACAGCAAATAGACACAGAGAACAGACAACCAGGGTCGGGGGGAGGGAAGGGGAGAGAAATAAATAAATAAATCTTAAAAAAAAAAAGAGATATAGAGTATACTTGTAAGGTGGTCTGTTCCTCTGGGGGTGATACCTTTTGATTGTATTAGATTCAGCTGAAATGCCTTTGATTAAATTATGTTAAGATTAGGGCTTTGATTCAACCATGTCATTAGGCAACTCAGTTCGAGTCCCCACCCCCTTGGTGGGCTATATAAATGAACACTCAATCGAGGAGACACATGGAAGCAGATACTCAAGAAAAGAGAGAGAAGACTTTGATCCTGTGGCTCTGTAAAGAGATGAGCCATTTATCTGAAAGTTTGCAGCTAAAGAGACCAGAGCACTGAACAGCTGAGCAGGTCTGGAAAGAACCCAGCCCTCCAGCCTCCATCTAAGATTAGGAGAAGCTGTGACCATGGAGCCATAAGAGGAAGAAGGAAGGCTGAACTCTCGCAGATGTTGCCCACCATCTTGCTTCAACACATGGCAACAGACTTGGGTGAGGAACTGACCTCGAGTTGAACTCTTTAGGGCCTTCTAACTATAAGCTTTTACCTCAAATAAATACCCTTTATAAAAGCCAACAAATTTCTAGTACTTTGCATCAGCACAGTGACTGACTAATAAATGATATTAAAGGGTTAGGGGAACACTGAAGAATGCGTAGGTGACAGACTAGGAAATCAAGTTGTTTTTAAATGAAGGATCAGCATTCATATTAGTACCATGCTAAATGTTATGCGGTTAGAGTTTTTTACAGTGTTGCCAATTATCTGATAATTTTCTGGTAAATGTGATAATTTGACCTACATTTAATAGTGGATAATAATTATTAAGTAGGTGATGATTTTGCTTCACAATTCAGCATTTGAATTTAGCATGAAGTAAAACCATGTGTATACCATGAACTATATGTTCAAGTATTGACAGTACAAAATTGCTGGCCACCTCCTACTATGTTTCAGGCACCAACTATGGACAGAGGAAATTGGGAGTAAAACTAAATTTACCATTTAAGGGAGAAACAGACACACAATAAATAGAACCTAGTACTTTAAGTGCTCACCAGTATAAACAAATTACTAACACTGGACAGAGAATAAAGCTGATATTTCAGCTGGGTTGAGGATGATTAAGAGGCTTTCAGAAAGCAGTTGTCATTTGAGATTGGCCTTAAAGACCAGAATTACAACAAGTAGAAAAATAAAAATAAAATAATGATTCAGTTTTCTGAGGAATGAACAGAAATCATTGTTTAACTAAAGGGAAGTAGAAAAAGAAGCTTAAGTATTAGTTAGAAATGGAGAAGTTAGAAAGGAAAACAGATTGCAAGTAGGCTTTGCACTGAGTTGTGCACTGCTCTAAGACAGTTTACTTAATAGGGAGAAGTGAATTATTCATTAGAAGGGGATAAGCAGCAGGAAGAACACTTGGACTTCCTGGAGGCCAGTTAAAAATACACATTTCTTTATGCCTAAGAAATAGCTTCTACCAGTCTGCATATCTATCTGGAGAATTTACCAGAAAAAGGGTCATGGTCAGAAAATTCAGACAACCTTGAAATTGAGTTTGGGGTGGGACTTTACTGGGTGCCATACAACAAAAAGTAGTAGTATCAAAATGGTTCTCTAATCTAGAGAACCCATTTCACTGAAAAAAAGTGAAGATATGTATAAGGTAAGTGACCTAAAACATGTTTATTGCATATTAAAGTTTGCAAGATATACTCAATAAAGTAAAAATCCAATAAGTAGCAGGAATGTATGACATATGAATAAAAAACCTTGATACCCTTACAGTAGTTCTCAGATGTCAATTTGAATCATAATTTGAGAATATTCTTTAATTATAGCTTCTCTTATCTGTGGTGCTAGTTTTATTTTTTAAATTAAAAAAATGTGATTATGCTTTTCCTGTTTACACACATTTACATAGCCATATATACCCGCCCATATAAATATAAATATATAGAAGCATGCACACATAAATATGGACAACTGTCCATGTTTATAAATGCAAATCTAATATACTCTATTAAAAACTATGTGATAATCCATGGCCCATTATATAAAATTATTTAGTTACTTGCTTATTGAAAATTTTGTTCATATTTTCTTGCTATTATAATGAATACTATAATGACCATCCTTGTACATAGAAAGTTGCGTATGTTGGGTTGCATGTAGCAAATATTCTGATATTTATTAATTCTAGTTTTTTATTAATTAGAACAGTTGTAAGTTTATGGAAAAATCATGCAGAAAGTACAGAGTTCCCATGTGCTTCCTCTCATACACATGGTTTTCTCTATTATCAACAATTTTCAAAATACAGTACCTTTGTTACCACTGATGAAAAAATATTATAAAAATTATACTATTAACTATAGCACATAGTTTATATTGTAGTTTTAAAATGTGATTCTCTCAAATTTAGTTAAAAACTCATATTAGCAAATGAAAATTTTTTCTTCTATTTATAATTCTAATTATTCTTCAAGTTTTAATACATCTAGAATAATTTTAAATGATATCAAATGTACTTGTCTTAACACTGTTTTAATAGAAATGACCTTAGGGTTTAATCATATTTTATATTTACTGGAGATTTCTGATAGATGGCATTTAACATGTTAAAATACTCTTTTTATTTTATGCTTATTAAATTAAAAAATTAAGTATATGTGTTGAATACTAATGAGTGTCTTTTTCTGCATCTAGAGAGACAATTGTAAGGCTTTTTCCTCCTTTAATCTCTTAAGAAAGTAAATTCCATTCATTGAGTTCCAAATGTTGACTCATGTCTTAATTCCTGGAATAAGCTCTAATTTGTATTTGTGTCTATTCTATTGTACAAAATTTACCAATACTTGAATCTGTTTAGTTCATATATTTTTGTGTTTGTGTGCTCGTATGCATTTCCTTTGAATTTTATTTTCCCAAAAGGAAGAGAGAAGTTGTCCATTATTTTATTCCCATTTAATCACATGAATTTTAAAGTTTTTTATCTGTAATAATGTCTAATCCTGTTACCACATTTGACATGTAACAGAATTTTATTTCTTAAGTTAGTTTTTTGACTGATATATTCCGAGAAACTGTTTATTCATATCATTCATTTAATCTATATTGCTAAATCTATTGGTACAAATTTATACATTTTCCCAAATTACTATTTTTAAGAAGCAGTATTTATAGCTTTATGATGGCAAAACTCCAGTGCAAGTTACTCAGACTCACGGGGTTGTACAACTCTTCAAGTACTCTTAATTACTTCCCCTGATGACAGATTAAAATTCACAAATTAGCTCAGTCCATTGATTTGCATCAGAAGGAAAATGCTATTTCTCAAATAAAATAATCAAGAATATATTATGTTGCCGAGTCCAAATTTTGCATACACCAAAAAAAAAAAAAAAAAGCAAGAAACATTAAGGAAGCATTGTATTTGGAACACTTGACCCATGCCCAAGCTCTTTTGGGATAATCATATTCTCCCTTCAAATTGAAAGTTTGAAAGAGGAACACTGTCTTATTTTGCTACAGGGATGCTAATGCAAAGTACCAGAAATGGGGTGAATTCTATAATGGAGGTTTTATTTAGGGTAAAAGCTAACAATTTCAAGGCTGTGAACATCCAAATCAAGGCATTAGCAGAGATGTCTTTTCAGGGTCCTGCCATGTAGTGAAGCAAGATAGCCCCCGATATCTACTGAGGTCTCTGCCTTCCCCTCTGGAATTTATTGTCTCCTGGAGTCAGCTGTGGGCAGCCAGGTATATGACCTGTCTCTTACAGGGCCGCCTCTCTCAACCTCAGCTGCTCCTCTTCCTGACTTCAGCTGTGAGCTCTCAGGCATATGGTTGATCTCCTCTTGAGCTGCTCTGTGGGCCTAGCCCCTCAGCGGCCTCTTTCGGTACCTCTTTGCTCTCTTAGTTCTAGACTGTAGGACCTCTCTCAGTCTTTCGGGGCTTCATTTTTCCTGCAGTCCTCTCTCTCATATGGCAGGATCAATATAATATGGTAGTTTCCTCTTTTTCTCTCTCTCTTTCTGTGTCTCCATTTATACAAGACCCAGCAAGAGGTTGGAGACTCAACCTGAGTAATGCCTCACTAATGTAATTCAATCAAAAGGGTCTCACACCCACAGGACTGGTTTAGTTCAAAACATAGTCTTTCTCTTTTGGGGATTCATAAAAGAACTTCAAATCATCACAAACACTTTAAGAATCACAGGGGAAAGCATCTTAGATAACAAGCCTGTCATATATTTGCTATCTCTATCATTTCTCCTTTTCTCTACAGTGCCTTATGTTGTTAATAAATAAATAAACTAGATATTCCTGGTGTTTGTAATTTCTATGAGCAGGGTGGATGGATTCTTTTATTCTTGTACAAGGCAAGAAGTTTAGTTTTAAAATTCTACCATGATCCTGACCTTCACTTTAATCTCAGGTGAACCATTCAGTTAACAGTTTCCTCATCCATGAAAGGAGGGGATTTGGTGGGTATTCTCACTGGGCTACTGAAGGAGGTTATAATAAAACAGTAGAAACATAGGACATCTCAATATAATAATCAGCTCCAAAAATGAGTTACTGAAGAGCAACCTTCACACTTCTACCATCATCCCAAGTATTAGTGGGTGACTTTTTACTTGATAAAAGAGTAAAAAAAAAGATATTTCAAAGACTATATAAAGGGGAAAAGAACTGAAGGAGACCACAGACTACATTTAAAATTAAATTCTGACTCAAAGACATTAATACGATTAAGACTAAAGCATATAGGTAAAGCTAGAAGGCAAAGCGTGGCATCATTCTATCTTAAAATACTGTCATGTTACATCAAGTATGTATATTATAATAATCCTAGCTTCTCCTTTATTCAAACTTTTAAATTTGAATAGCTTTCTTTTATTTCCCCATGTCTCTTACAAAGGTATTATCACAGATTCTCTATAATCATAATGCTATAGAAATCTATGATGGCTATAGTTTTACCTGGGATCTTAGTAGCATTTTTATTAGAATTTTCTTATCCTGGTGGAATTTTCCTAAAGTATTTGTTTAAATTGCTTCTTCTTTTTAAACTTTAAAAATAGAGACAGATACATGGTAATATCTGGGTTAATATAACATGTGGTCATCATATACCTTAACATTACCTTTTAGAGAATAATAAAACCCCAGAGGAGGAAAAGATTCACTAAAAATAACTGAGCTTTAAAATTCTATTTTGCAGTCTGTTAATTTATCATATGGAGTAAAAATAAGCCATAGGTAGGAAACGGAAACTCTACCAAATACCTCTGTGTTGCAATAAACTTAATTATACAGCACACCATCAAATGACAGTAATATTAGAGAGGAAAAGTAGCAATTTAAGATGTGCAATAACTGCTTTTTACAAGGATAGAAATTACATTAGGCACATATACCTTTTCAGTCTGATACTGTTTTCCAGCAAGAGTCAGTGGGATTCACAGTCATGGGGAGGGAAAGATTTAACTAAGCTGAAAATCGCTTAGTCCAGAAAAGCTTGCCTACAAAAACACTGCATGTAAGTGTTTTCATTTGCTAATACACAGTAAGTACCTAATATAAAAATTCACACTTCATCTGTAAATGTATGTACACATATGTATATAATATCTTCTATCAAAGCTATTATTAGTGGATAGATTATTGGCTTTTAAGGGAGCTCTTAAATGATTTTTGCTACATCTGATCTATGTGTTCCTCACAGAGAGTGACTTTATGAGTACAGCATCCCATTACGAATATAATAAAAAGAATCTCAGTGCTTCTGAAGAAGCTTTTATATATAATCACGCCAAAAATCATTCATTTAATCTGAAGCATTTTCATTGATTTTATTTTAAGTTGGAAAGATTATCATCTATATGTGATTAGTTTCTTTATTTTAAGAGGAATTAATACAGCACAATTTGTGGCAGGTAGGTATTGGGTTGCTTGCATATTAGAGTATTAGAGCACCAATCAAAGCTTTGCTTGATAACTCTGCTTGAAGTTTTCTATAAAGGTTTGTTGTCACACAGACCTTGGTTTGAATGATGGCTCTGCCCCAAATTTTCTGTATTAGCTTCCTGGCTGCTAAAGCAAATACCATGCAATGGGTAGGCTTAACAACAGGAATTTATTGGCTTATGGTTTCAGAGGCTAAAAGGCTTGCTTCCTTCACTTTCTTCTGGCTGGCCCATAATCTTTGAGCCTTGGCTTCTCCATCACTTGATATCTTAGTTTGTCACAGGGCTGTGATTGTAAAGTAACAGAAATATGTTGGCTTTTATAATAGGAATTTTATTAGTGTAAAAGCTTACAGTTCCAAGGTTGTGAAAATGTCCAAATCAAGACACCATCAGGGATGCTTTCTCACTAAAGTTAGCTAATGGTGATCCTGGTGTCCTTGCTAATTGGTGAGGCAAGATGGTGGTCAATCTCTTCCTATGTCCCTGCCTTCCCCACAAGACTCACCATCTCTTGAAACTCACTTGTGCTCAGGAAAATGGCTCCTCTCTTCAGTCTTGAGCTGCTCCAGGGGCCCAAACTCTTGGAGACTTCATGCTTCAGCATTGGTTGCTAGTGAGTCTTGAGACTTCTCTCACGTGGCAGGGTCAGAAATGGTGTCATTCTCTTTCTCTGTGTGTATCTGTGTTCTCAGTTTATGGAAGACCCAAAAAGAGAGCAGAAACCCAAACTATGTCATGCCTCACTGATGTAGTCCAATCATGAGCAATCTTATCAATTAATGTGATCAAGGTCCCTTAACCTCATCTAATAAAAAGACCCCATCTGCACTGCAATTACAGGCACAGGAATGAGTTAGCTTAAGAACACAATTTTCTGGGGTCCAAGAAAACAAAACAAAAAACAAACCAGAACACATAGTGGCCCCTTCTCCTTTCTCTTCTGGTTTCTGTTGACTTCCAGGATCTGGCAGCTCCCTATGGCTTACTCCTTCTATGTTCAATTTCCTTGTCTTATAAGGACTTCAACCATATTGAATTAAGGCCCACACTCATGCCTTTTGGGCACACCTTAACTAATAACGTCTTCAAAGTTTCATTTTACATGTGGGTTTACATACACCGTACCAGGAATGGGACCTGAATATGCATTTGTGGGGTACATGATTCAATATCCAACACTATCCTTATGACCAGAGAGATAGTTTCTAAAACTGAATGTTTCCTATTCATAAAATTGGTATATTAGTACCCACAACAATTTTAAATTTTTATCCAGGATAGAAATAACGCATGTAAGTGTCTTACTCCCATTGCCAAGCATACTGTAGGGTGGTAACCAATAAAAGCTGTTATTCTTTTTTAACATCATGTTCCTGGTGTGTGTGGTAGATTGAATTGTGTGTGCCAGTTTGTACATATTCCTGGTCTTTATTCTGGTGTGTGGACCCATTGTAAGTAAGATCTCTTCACAGTGTTCCTGCAGTTAAGGTGTGGCCGAGCTGTATCAGGTTGGCTTTAATCTGGATTACTGGAGTCCTTTATAAGCAGAGTAAAATTGAGACAGAGTGAAACCAGTGGAAAAAACCTGGAGTCAATGGAAACTGAACAAGAAAGGAGAGGACATTGCCATGTACATTGCCATTTGGCAGAAAAGCCCAGAGCCCAAGGGATGCTAGCAGCCAACTCTAGAATGCCACAGACTTTGGGGACAATGTATTACCTTGCCTGTCACCTTATTATGGAGTGCTCTTAACCTCAAAACTGTGAGCCAATAAGTTCCCATTATTTAAACCAATGCATTGTATGGTATTCATTTTAACATCTGGGAAATGAAGACAGTGTGGAACACAAGACTGGGATTCCAAGTTCAGTTTCATGTTTTTCTGTTTACCTTGGGCACAATAATAACACTGTTTTAAGCAGAGTATTGTGTTGGAGAAAAATACATGCCTTGATGCTGCTTGTGTCAGATACTTAGCATCTCACACAAAAAGTAACATAGTTTTGCATTTCAGAAAACAGAGAAGTGTGTTGTGATATAGAAGTATCACAGATTGCTAACTAAAAACATGCCCCAGATGTAAATATAAAATTAGTGCCCTCTTGAGGCTAAGAGAACTGGTAGGGAATAATTAAAGTAAAGTAATCAGAATGCTGTAATTCTGTGTTCAAGGTGAAAAGTAGGAGGATTGGGAAATAGTTTAAGAGGGAGGGGCCAACAGATAGCATTAGCAGGACTCCATGGATCTCCTGATAATCCTGGGACATGGGAGGTGGTGAATGGATAAAACCTGATGCTTCTGGTACTGTTGGTAAGAGGTTTCATCCCTTGGAACAAAAAATATCCCCTTACTTGTTTGTTAATGCCTAAAATTCTCTGATCATGAGTGAAAGTTTTTTGTTGTCCACCAGAAACTGCTTGTTAATTATATGAGCATCTTCCTTTCTTCCTTCCTCTTTTTTCTCCCCTCATTCCCTTATTCCAACTTACTTAACTGCCTATGCACCTCAGTTCCCTTCTTCTTACATATTTACCTGGACAGCGATTGTTCATTACCTAACTCAGGAAATAGTTATATCTTTTTTGCCTAAAGTGTAAGAAATATAAGGGTTGAGGATGACATCCCTTACTTCCTTTATATTATTCCAGGACACTTGGTATAGTGATAGTCATAGAGTCAAAAAGTGATATACTAGACTATTTGTAATATAAACTTGGTTTCCTTCCATAAAGATGCTTATGTCCTTCTTAGAAATAAAATATTAAAGGTTCACTCAACTCTTTGATAAGTCATCAGCCACATATGCCACATGGAAGTTTTAGTGAATTTAACACAGGGATAAAAGAATAGTTTTCTTTGATGATTGCAAAGTATGGCTGCTTGCGTTTAGTATTACTGATATAATTAGTAATTGCCTACTTTGAACCTGCAATTATTAGACTGTAATATATTAACTTGAACCTAGCACCAAGTCTGAAATGTTAGGCATGAAGTATCCCATTTTTATAGAGAAACAAAATGAGAATCAAATACCAAGGATTAAATCTTCACTTATGTAGGAAATAAACTGTAAAATAATTTTTTAAGTTATATATCTAAGAGATTCCATCACACCAAAGACAATGGAATCAACTTCTACTATTCTTCTATTTTTTCTATCACATAGATGCAGTCCCTATTATAGTATGAGGTATTACAACATAGGAAAAGAGAAAAAAGTTCATGATGTATGTATATACATATCAATATGTATATCAATTTAAAAAATTTTTAAGCATTAACTTAATATTTTTAATTTTTCAAATGGAATCATAAGTCTTATTTGTATGATATATATATATCCAATAGGAAGAGTTCAAAAACATTCTGATGTGCTGTCATTTGAGACCCAAGTTGTGCTTTTTAGCACTAAAGTAAAGCATCCATTACCAGCTGTGTGAGCTCAGGTTAAAAAAAAAAAATGTTGCAAGAGTTCATTATTTTTCTCCATTTCTAGCCACTGTCCCTATTCAGGTATAGCAGCACAGATGGTGTTGTGGTAAAGACACATAAACTGTCAGAAGCTGTAACATATGGCACAAATCTGGCATTCCACATTCCCACAAGTTTCAAGGTTAAGATAGAAACTTGTCACTTTCCTGACATTCAATTAACTTTCTTCCTTTGTCTTTGCATGACAAAATAAAATGATCTTTTTTTGTAGAGATTTCTTTCCTTAGTTGATTCATTTTCATGATTCCCAGTATTTTCTTATATCATTAACATTGATTTAAAGATATTTTGAATTATTTTGGTGAATACTGTATGTCCTAAGTATTTACTTAAATATTATTCAGGTAGGAATTGAATCATACTTAAATGTATTAGAGAAGCTTGGTAGAGGTATTAATGGAAAATGTTTTTGCAAAGTCAAAGTTACTGTACAGTCTTTCTCATATATGTAGTTTTTATATATGATTTCCTTGAAGTAAGAATATGAATATACTTATTTTCTTCAGTAAATTACAGCATGGTTATAGAGTATTTTTATGGAAATGTTCTTGTCTAAAGGCTATAAATTCCAAAGTTTCATAGGATTATAATATTCTTAAAAATAACATGATGAAAAAAATGTCCTACTAAGAGTGAAAAGGCAGTAAATACCAGGCAATAAAGAAGAAATTTGGTCTGCCATAAAGCACACAGGAAAAAAATGTCTAAAATCATAGGCTCTCCTTCCCAGATTCTTCCCTTGAAATTCAATAACTTATTCATACTCTCTCTCTTAGTCTTCATCCAGATGCCCCTTCATCACAGAGAACAGAACAATGAGCTATCTTCCAATGAAAAAACTAATTAGATAAATTTAAAATATGTATCTGAATATGGAAGTATTTAACTCAACATGTTCTGTTAAAGGATATTGATTAGTGTGCCTTCCCATAAAAGGCTAAATGGTTTTTCTCTTTGGATGTACAAAATAGAGCTAAACAGAAAGACTGACTCTTAAAAATGAGCACCATTGGAATAGAGGCATAAAATTAAGTTGTTTGTCTTCAGAAAGGGAGCTTTAGATTCCAAAACCACAGAATGACAAAAGGCTAATGTTTATAAAAGCTGAAGGCTGGAGTAGGTTTAGGACAACATAAAATGTCTTTTCAAATGTCTCTGAACCAGGATAGATTACTGGACAGACGAGCTGTTTCTCAAATTCAGTCCCTCAAAGGAAATTGGCTAAGTTGGCTACATTTTCATGGATAAAATGGGAAAATTAAATGAGTATGACATATGTACAATGATAAATCAGAAATGATGGGAACAAGCTGAAATTTAAAATTTTCCATATATAATCCTAATAAACATACACAGAAGGACAAATGAAAAAGATTGAGTCCCTTTCATTGAATGGAAATCTGAAATTAAGAGTGTCAAATGTATAAAATGACTGCCAAGAAATTCATTTGATCTTAGTTCACATTCATGGAAATATTATATTCAGAAAAAATTTTAATAGGTATTGCATCACTTGATTTTATTACTCTTTAGGCTTTACCCTTCACCACCTATTTAGTATGGGAACTAACCATACAAAACTTCATTTAGTTTCTCACAGGCAACATGCTCTCTTATTTAAGATACGGAGAATCATTCTTTCTTCTCTCTTGGATTAGTCTTTCAGGTTTCACCTTAGAGCTCCCATGACCAGGTAATTGCCCCTCTTCTCTATTCCCTTTGTACTCTGTACTTCCTAATTCTCTCCCTGATTACTCTGCTTTGCAATTGCTGACCATCTTGCTTGATTTCACCCTCCACCTTTTAGATTCTAAGAGCTAAGGGCATGTCCCCTTTGTGATCACATTCCCGTCTTCAGTGTTAAGAGTGCCTGGTACGCAAATATCTATTGAATAAAAGTATTTAATTAACAAAAGAGTTTGTTTGGTCAACTGTGTCCTATAGACAACTGCAGAAGAAAGTGATCCATTCTGGAATATTGCATTTAGTGTTAAGCACCTGGCTAAAATATGTACCCAGAGGAGAAGCTACCAAGAAAGGAGAAAAAAGTTCTTTATAAAGACACAGTTATCCTTAATGAGAAAAACATTAGAACATACACTATTTTTTTAGACTATCTCATGGAAAAACAATGAGATATGTTCCATATGACCCAGAGGACATAACTTAATGAGTATAAATTATAGAGAGATGGATTCTACTTCAACATAGGAAATACCACTGTCAAAAAATTGAATGACCCCCTCTGGCAGAGCAAGTTGTTATCATTGCAGTGCCCACTTTTGAGGAGAGGAATAGAAGTTCATGTATTCATGAATTAAGAAGGAGGATCAGATGATTTCTAAACCATATTTGAGCTTATGTGAGACACATTTTTTTGAGATTATATAGGGTAACTAGGCTGTAAGAAAGAAAAGAAAGTAAAAAATTGGAATAATGAACTGAGTTTTGTGACTGTTTCATGGTTGCTGTTATTCTTTGAAGTGATATTCACCAAGGTCTAGGTGTTGTGCCTCTAAAGCCTTACCATGATTATTCCAGTGTTTTCCAATTTGAGGTCTCCCTATATCCCAATCTTAGGAATGTCTGAGCTCTAGTATAGTCATTTAATGGTAGCACTAAAAACCATAATCTGTACCTTCTAAATATGTAACGTGTATGGAGATTATGGAACACTTCATCAATTCAAGAAAGGGCAGAAAAGATTTGGTAAAAATGTCAAGAAAAAGAGTGCAAATGGGATGCAGAAAATAGGATTGCAGAAATACGGCCAAAAATACCTATAGAGAAAATAAATGGAAAGAGATTAAACACACCAATTAAAAGGAATAATTAGATATTTGTACACTGATGCTCATGGATGCATTATTTACAATAGCCAAAAGATGGAAACAACCCAAGTACCCATGAACCATGAATGGATAAACAAAAGGTGGCATATTCATACAACGGAGTATTATTCATCCATGAAAAGGAATGAAGTTCTGATACAGGCAAAAACATGGATGGGCTTTTAAGACATTATGTTGAGTGAAATAAGCCAGAAACAAAAGGGCAAATATTGTATAATCTTGCTGATATGAAATAATTAGGATAAGTAAATCATAGAGTCAGAAACTAGAATACAGGTTGCCTGGGCCTGGAGTGGAGATAGGCAATGGGGAGTTAATACTTAATTGGTACAGAATTTCTGTTTGGGGTCATGGAAGAAAAGTTTTGTTAATGTTTGGTAGCACAGTGTTATGAATGTAATTAGGAGCATAGAATTATATATTTGAATGTGGTTAACAGGAAATTTTTAGATTATATGTTAACAGAATAACATTTTTAAAAATCAAGCAGCATAGGATGGGGCAGCATAAATAGCAAACAGTGAGTAAAGTATTTTCTGCATGAATTTTCTGTAAACCTATAATTTCTCTTATAAAAATTATTTTAAAAAGACATTCACACTGGATATGTTAAAAAGAAGAAAAAAAGGAACAACATGCTGCTTATAAATGAAATACTTAAGATGAAATAGCACAAAAAGTTTGGCAATAAATGTTTTGAATCAATTGTCAGGATATTCAAATACATTGTTAAATTTTTCATGAAAAAACTTTGTTTTTTAAAATTACTTAATATAAATATTTGATGAAAAAAGGCATTCCTTGAAATGAAGTTAATCTCTTCCATGCAATTGATACAATATGTTTTGTTTTTTTTTGTTTTTTTTAAAAGATTTATTTATTTATTTAATTCCCCCCCTCCCCTGGTTGTCTGTTCTTGGTGTCTATTTGCTGCGTCTTGTTTCTTTGTCCGCTTCTGTTGTCGTCAGCGGCACGGGAAGTGTGGGCGGCGCCATTCCTGGGCAGGCTGCTCTTTCTTTTCAGGCTGGGCGGCTTTCCTCACGGGCGCACTCCTTGCGCGTGGGGCTCCCCCACGCGGGGGACACCCTTGCGTGGCACGGCACTCCTTGCGCGCATCAGCACTGCGCATGGCCAGCTCCACACGGGTCAAGGAGGCCCGGGGTTTGAACCGCGGACCTCCCATAAGGTAGACGGACGCCCTAACCACTGGGCCAAAGTCCGTGATCTAACAAACTATAAATCATGTGATATTTACATCTCCTCTTGACTATAAAGACTTCAGTATGTGTTAACTAATATTAACCATTCTCAACAACTTATTGTTTACTTTTCCTTTAAGCACCCTATTTATATGTATATATACACATTTACACAGATATAGATATATACACCTGTGCATATTTATATAATATATAAAATTCATTAGTTAACCAGTCTACATATTCTACAAATTCTAAAAATGATATTCTTCATTATTATCTTTATATTCAATGGCTTTTCTCCGGTTTGTTTCACTTTTCTTTTTTAAAGTATGTGCATATTCTTTATTGAGAATGTATGTTATGAATTATTAATCTTTTTGTATGATTTACTTTTTTTAGACTTACTTTTCCCTCAAGATTTTGAAAGCATTTCCTGCATCTATTTTTAGTTATATATATATATGATTTTTTAGGGGAGGTGTTAATTCTTCTTTATTCTTAGATAATGCCACTTCTTTCTACATTTTAAGACTTGCAATTTTTTATGTTCTGTTTAGGTGGCAATTTATATTTATTTATTCTTTTCATTGCCTGAAATAACATCTGAATCAGAATATGCATGCCTTTTCTTGATTCTGAAAAATTATCACCATTTTTTCAAATGTGACTTCCAGCCCATTCTCTCTACAATCTTCTTCTATGACATCAAATATATGCTGTTGTCTCCTAATTTGTACTTCATATCTCTTTACCTTTTTTCATAATATTTATCTACAGGTGTTTTTTGCTGGGTTTTGAGAAAATTCCTCCATACCATTTTTCAATTCCATAAGTCTTTCTCCAGCTATCAACTGTGTCTGGAGTTTAATCCACCTACTGAGGTTTTGTGTGTGTGTGTGTGTGCGTGCGCACGCACGCGCTACTTGTTTCTTGGACGAGATTTTTTTTTCCATTTTTTAATTGTATGTTTTAAAAAATACATAGATCACAAAAAAATGCTACATTAAAAATTATCAGAGGTTCCCACATACCCCACCTCCACTATTCCCATATCAACAAGCTCCTTCATTATTGTGGACATCCATTGCATTTGGTGAATATATCTTGGAGCATTGCTGCACCGCATGGGTTATAGTTCACACTGTAATTTACACTCTCCCCCAGTACATTCAGTGGCTTATGACAGGGTATATAATGCCAGCATCTGTCCCTGCAATATCATTTAGGACAACTCCAAGTCCCGAAAATGCCCCCACATCACATCTCTTCTTCCTTCTCCCTGCCCTCAGCAACTACCATGGCCACTTTCTCCAGATCAATGCTACAGTTTCTTCCATTACTAGTCAAGATAGTTCTATAGTAGAAAATCAGTAAATCCACTCTAATTCATATTTTATTCCTCCATCCTGTGGACCCGGGGATGGTGATGTCCACTCCACCTCTATATTGAGAGGGGGCTTAGATGCCACATGGTTGATGGATTGATTCTCCTGCTTGGAGTTGTAGGCACTCTCATTTCCCTGTTGTCATGGTTAACCATCTTCGCCCCCTGTTAACTGACCTGGGTAAGTTCAACGAACTAGAGAGTAGGAATTGCAGCTCTGCTGAGGTTCAGGGCCTAGCTGGTATATGGCCAGTCCAGAGATTCAAGTCTTCTGAGTATACACCAACCCCAGCACCAGTCACAGGTTCAGTAAAAGTGACAGAAGAGGAATGTGTAGAAAGATCACATCTGAGTTCAACTCCATCACATTCAGGAACACAGATTCCAAAGTGGGGTCCACTGACAAGGCACTGAACTCCAGAGCCAGCTGCCATGACCATAGAACCTGTGTATCTCCATAGCCCTCAGGAACACCAGTACCTGGGGTTGTTTCTACTTTGGCTGTCTCTGGGATCCTTCTGAGCTGTGTGTAAGTGCAACCCCTCTGATGACCTCCCAACTCTTTTCTGAAGACTTTTAGCCATATAAACTCATTTCTCTTTACAACCTAGTTGCATCACTAGTTAGTGATTGGTAGTAATCCCTCAGTGCCAGGGAGGCTCATCTCCAGGAGTCATGTCCCACGTTGGGGGGAAGGTAATAAATTTACATGCTGAGTTTGGCTTTGAGAGTGGCCACATTTGAGCATTTCTACATGGAGACTCTCAGGAGGTAACTCTTAGGCACCCTGCAACTCTAAACCTAGTTCAAATTTCAGGCACACAGGTCAAGATTCTTTATGGGTCCCTTTCATATTCATCCCCTTTTCTCTTTTCTTAATTTGAATGTTCCACTGTTTTTGATAGATGGATTGTCATTTGTCTCTCTGAGCATTGTATTCATTGTTTTACAGTCTTATCCAAACAAACATATCATCGTGAGTAAATTCAAGTTCTGATTTTTTATTTTGAGATCTATTCTTAAAATTATATTTCTTCATCTGTTTTAGCACTTTTGTTACCAGGCTTGGTTTCAGTGGGAGGTTTTATATATATGTTTTACCTCTCATATTGGATACTTTGCCTGTTGCCTCCATCTTGCCTCTAGGTTCTTATTCAAATATTAAGGCTTAAAGTATTATTTTTGGTACAGCACTCAGAGACAAGTAGAAGAAATGTTCACCCAGATAGTAGGGAACTTGATTCATTTCCATTCTATGATGATATATCCTCCTGTTTTCACAATCTCACAACTCTATGTAAGCTGCAGCCCTAGGGCTAGGAGTATCAGATGTCCAATCTCTGCATGCAGCAGTAGGTCTGATTCTATAAACTCATCTCATAGGATCACCTGTTGTCACTGCTTGCCTTGGGATTTCAATCCCAGAAGACTTGAGGATGCAGTGCTATTCATTATTTTATATTTATGGTCTAACAAAATGTCAGTCCAGTGTGTAAGGTCAGCTCTCTTTATGGTTTTCTTTTTTTCTATTTTATATATAATTTTTATTTGATTGGGACAGTGGACATATCATAGTGTGAATTGACTTTTTTTGTCAAGAACTCTTGTAACTCATCATTTCATAATCTGTGCTTGTATGTATTTATGATTATGGAGACATATTATTGTATTTTTTCAGCATATTACTAAAAAGAAGAGAATTGGACTTAAAACATAGTAACATGATATGGAAGTCAACTACATAAGCACCATACAGTAGGTTTCATAGGAAAAGGCAGTGGGGAAACAGTCATCATGGTATGCCCAGTTGCATCAGCAATCTGAACGCAAAGGCAACTTCTTGAAAGTTATTTGTAGGATTGCATTCCAAGTTGTGATATAGTTTCAGGAAAACAACTCTATCTGTAATAAGAAATTAGTATTGTTGATTTGAACACAATTGGTATTGTTATTTTTTTGTATTTATTTTGTAACTGTATTGATTATATTAGTACACAAGTCCTACACATAAAGACTTCATTCTAACTGAATTTGGGGAATGGATGTGGCTCAGTGGTTGAGCACCTGCTTCCCATGAACGAGGTCCTGGATTTGGTTCCTGGTACCCTCTAAAAAATAAAAACAAAAACAAAAACAACAAAAAAAATGAAGTTAATTAGTTCATACAATAAAAGCAATACTTGTAAATATTCCTTTAAAAGGGAATATTGTCAACTTTGAATACTACTAGATATTATGATCAGACCCCCAAATTTATGTGATGTACGTTCAGCATAAATTTTATTCCTGTATTCAAAGTGATAAGGAATTGCCCCAAGTCAACTGACTAGTAAGCAGTAGGCCAAATTGTAAATCTATTTCCAGAACTCTTGTGCTTAATAAATAAGAAATGTGCACAGATATAATGGGAAAATATGGAAAAGAGGAATCTATTTGTACAAATAATTTGAAAGAGTTGACTCTTGTTTCAAGAAATGTCTTTCTCAGGGAGCTGTACAGAACATATGTCCAGGGTGCATGGTAATGATTGGATATACTCATAGTGGCAACAATTAAAAACCACAGCAGGGGGGGTACTGGGTTCCTGGCCAGTGGTGCTCTGTCGTGGTCCCTAGGGGAGCAGTGACAGACTCCCAGGTACAGCGGCGGGGACCGGGAGGGAGTGAGGGTTCAACAGTGAGCCCCTGATGCTAATGACTATGCTTGTGAGCTGATAAACCTAAAATAAGAACAAGGCCTAGAGCAACATTGTGCCTGGGAATTTCCTCCTGTCAGCCTTCATGTTACTCAAATGTGGCCAGTCTCGAAGCCAAACTCAGCATGTAAATGCAATGCCTTCCCTCCAGCGTGGGACATGACACCCGGGGATGAGCCTCCCTGGCAACGAGGGACCACTATCAAATACCAACTGATGATGCAACTGGAAAAGGACCTTATACGGAAGGTTCAATGCGGATCAGCAGAATATCCATGTCTACAGAAAATATCATGACTTTAAAATGCTGTTTGACCTATAGTAAGGGGGAAATGGAAAGGAGAAATGAGTTTATATGGCTACGAGTTTCTAAAAAAGAGTCTGGAGGCTGGCAGAAGGATTGCCCTCATGCACAACTGAGCAGAGTCAGAGAGACAGATAAAGCAGATACAACCCCCAGATATTGGTTCCTTTGAAGGCTAAAGAGACCCATGAGAGTTATGGTCATGGCCGATGGGGTTAACTACCAGGGCAGATGGCCCCTCTTTGGAAATGGTGTTTATGTGTGATGAATCTGGACTCAGATGGGATCTCCCTTCATAAGACTTTCATGCTAATATGCTGGAGGTGCAGTTAACGTTGGGGTTTAAGATATATTTAGGGGAATTGAATCTCTGGACTGACAATGTGATAGCCAGGTCCTGAGCCTCAACAGACTCCAGCACCTACAATCTGATTTATTGGACTTACCACACTCAGCTAAGATGGAGTTGAAGAAGGACAACCACCACACCATGGAGCCTAGAGTGATTACAACTGAAAATGGGAGGATTGCATCCAGCATCCATGTGGAATCTGAGCCTCCTCTTGACATAGAGGTGCAATGGACACAACCAATCCAATGTCCACATAGAAGAGGTGGCATTGGATTGGGAAAAGTGGACATGGTGGACGATGGGTATGGGGAAAGGCAGGAAGAGATGAGAGGTGGAGGCGTCTTTGGGGCATGGAGCTGCCCTGGATGGTGCTTCAGAGGTAATCACCGGACATTGTAAATCCTCACAGGGCCCACTGGATGGAATGGAGGAGAGTATGGGCCATGATGTGAACCATTGTCTATGAGGTGCAGAGGTGCCCAGAGATGTACTTACCAAATCCAGTGGATGTGTCATGATGATGGGAACGAGTGTTGTTGGGGGGGGAGAGGGGGGGTGGGGGGGTGGGGTTGAATGGGACTTCACATATATATTTTTAATGTAATATTATTACAAAGTCAATTAAAAAAAAAAAAAAAAAAGAAATGTCTTTCTTTCACCCAGTTCATATCGTTTCTAAATTTCAATATACTGAATTCAAGAATAACACTGAAACTGCACTACCTACTACAGAAGATAAAAAACTAAGATAGAAGAAAAGGTAACACAAATGATGTAAAGAAAAAATTACAACATACAGAAAGTCATTCAAAATAATTAGTTACTCAAAACATGTACTATGATCATTGTCAAAATTGTCTATTTCATATGCTTCTTTGCTTTTCTTCTTAGACTAAATGTTTTAGACATAGAGAAATCCTCATCATTTTCAGAAATAACCCTAGTGATAGGAAAACATTTTAAGTCTGACTCTGCATGAGTATATTATAAAATTGTTTTGGCAAAGAACAGAGTGCCATTTGTCATTTATAGAAATTTAATGTAGAAAATTTTATGATGGTGGATTTTTTAATAGAAAATTAAAATTTATTGAATATGAAACTTGAAGAATTGCTTTCTGAACTTCCTTTTACTTATAGAATTTTGACTTTTCTTTTTGTAATTATGTACCATATTTACCTTATTTCAAATAAATTATTTGTCTCACTTAGAAGATCAATTCAGAGGGAAAAATTTTTTCTTGTCTTTATTATTCTTTTTTAACAGAAGGTAACGATGTACTTTTAAGAAAAACTCTTCAGTGATAACTAATTTTTAATGTTTTAAGATATCTTGGATGTTTAATCTTTTTAATATGTAAGATGCTGTGTTATATCTCATCAAAGTGGAAGAGAAACAATATGTGGAAACATTGCTTCTTACATACAGCCATATTTTAACTCCTAAGTAACTGGATTAATTCCAAATTTGTAAAGCATGTCTTTTTCATTAGCATAGGAAAAATCATGTCAGATGGCCTCTATCTCAAATTTTAAATCACTGTGGCTAAAAGAAAGTGAATGGATAACTAAAATTAGGGTAAATTAAAAAAAAATAATTATTAAAAGTTGAGCCAAGACAATTTTAAGAGATATACAAAACATTTATAGGAAGAATGATATCTCTAGCATATTCAACAATAGCTTACTTTCTACTAATAATTGCATATACAAATACTGGATAATGGAGCAAAGCAGATGAATAACATTGTACAGCATTTCTAATTTATCAGTCACAGAGGCAGCAAACTTACCTACTGAGAAATTTTATTTTATTTTCAATTAAATTTTATTTTAAATTAAATTTTATTTACAGATAAACAACAAAATAGCTTTTATTTAATTTTTTCTTTTAACTGTAAATACATCCAGTGCAAAATTTGGGACATAGTATACTGAAAAATTATTCATTGTTGATCTGAAATTTAGATTTTAACAGATGTATCTTGCATTTTATCTGAGAGTTATGTGTGTGTTTGTGAGTTGGGATTTCCATCATCTCTGAAGATTTGGGAAAGATAGAGAAGGATGGAGTCATCATATACAAAGTATAAAATCCATTCAGAAATTACCAGTAACTTTGAATTAGAAATAGATTTCCCACATTCTGTTAATTCAATAAGAATGTTTTGAAAAGTATACTACTTGGACATCTAAATCATATCTACCAGATTGCCTCCAGAACACTGGAATGAGGCAAAATCCTTGTGTTCTCTTTCTGTTTGAGTGGGTAGTGGTAAGAAAAGAATTATGGACATCAAAACAAGAAATATCATATGAAATATGACTGATAAACTAAGAAATCAACAGCTTTAAGAGTATGTCTTTACTGACTATCTGTTCAGTCCAATTAGCCAAATAATTCACTCTAAATTACTTTGTAATGTTCACTAATAGTAAGGCATAGAAACTTAATGCAAATTAAGAAAATTATAAAGGGTCAATTATATTAACATGCTGAATTTATCATGAAAGAAAAAAGTCATTAAAATATTTCAGAAAAAGAACTTTTTGTGTATCTCTGAGTTAACAAAAACACTATCACCACTAGAATGATAACTACAATAAATCAGTCAGAACATATTCTCAGATAATTGTGGTATTGGATTTACTGGAGGTAAGACTTAATAAAGTTTTGGCAGAGCATCAATATCAGCCATGTCACCATACACTTTGCTAAATGAACCTAGCACCTACAGTTTAGGTATCATGCTTCTTGACCTTTCTCCCATTTTACAAAGATGAGCTTACATTGCACTTTTTGTGTCACATTGCACAAGAGAGCATAAAAACGTTTGGTGCTAAACAAAGGCGCCCTCAAAATGTTGGTGTTCATTTGAATAAGTGAATGAACATAATGATTATATAGAAAGTATATTTAGGAGTTACATGGTTTCCAGTTTTTGGTTTCAACACAATGTAGCTGGTAGATCACTAAAAATAATTTTTGATATATATTGTGCTTTTTTTTTTTTTTTAAAGATTTATTTATTTATTTATTTATTTATTTAATTTCCCCCCCTCCCCTGGTTGTCTGTTCTTGGTGTCTATTTGCTGCGTCTTGTTTCTTTGTCCGCTTCTGTTGTCGTCAGCGGCACGGGAAGTGTGGGCGGCGCCATTCCTGGGCAGGCTGCTCTTTCTTTTCACGCTGGGCGGCTCTCCTCACGGGCGCACTCCTTGCGCGTGGGGCTCCCCCATGCGGGGGACACCCCTGCGTGGCACGGCACTCCTTGCGCGCATCAGCACTGCGTCTGGGCCAGCTCCACACGGGTCAAGGAGGCCCGGGGTTTGAACCTTGGACCTACCATGTGGTAGACGGACGCCCTAACCACTGGGCCAAAGTCCGTTTCCCTATTGTGCTTTTTTAACAAACAAATTTATTGATAGCTTTTAATAAAGCATAAATCCATCCAAAGTGTACTATCAATGGTGTTCAGTATAATCACATAGTTGTGCATTCATCACTTCAATTATTTTAGAACATTTCATTATTCCAATAATAATAATAAAACAAAAAGAAAAAAAAAAAAACCAACGCATCACCTCTCAATCTATTTGTGCTTCCCCTGCCAAACACAGTTGCTATTCTGTTTCCTTCTCTCTATTATATTTGTATTTATGTTTTGTGAAACCAGTCCTATTATGCAATATTACCCATATTCTCGTTTAACATGCAGTTTCACTAGGTTATACAGTACCATGTTACATTTTTTAACTTTCTTTCTAGTAATTTAAATGACTGTAGACTGTCCCTTTCAACAACTGACTAGCTCTGCTAGGTAAAAACACTATGATGTGCTTTCACCATTTCTATTCATTTCCAAAGATTTCCAAACATTTTTACCAGTTCTGCACAGATTAACCCTCAGGTCTCCATTCTCTACTCTCACTCTATTTTCTGGTGAACTATATTCTAATTATTAATTCTATGAGTTTACATATTATATTTAGTTCATAATAGTGCAATCATATAGTATCTGTCCTTTTGTGTCTTGCTTGGTTCATTCAACATAATGTCCTCCAGGTTCATCCATGCTGTCATATGCTTCAAAACTTCATTTCTTCTTACTGCTGCATAATATTCCATAGTGTGTATACACCACAATTTATTTATCTATTCATCAGTTGCTAGATACCTAGGTTGTTACAACTTTTGGCTAACATGAGTAATACCACTATGAATATTGGTGTGTAGATGTCTATTTGTGTCACTTCTCTCAGTTCTTCTGTGTATATATGTAGCAATGGTATTGCCGGGTCTCATGGCAAGTCTGTATTCCCTTAACTGCCAAGCAGTCCTCCGGAGTAGCTATACCATTCTACCTCCCACCAACAGTGAATAAGCATATCTATCTTTCCACATCCTCTCCAACATTTACAGTTTTCCAACTTTTTAATAACGGTCAGTTGAATGGGTGTGAAATATTCCATTGTGGTTTTGATTTGCATTTCCCTAATTACTAGTAATGGCGAACATTTTTTCATGTTTTTTTGCCATTTGTATTTCTTCTTTGGACAATTGTCTTTTCAAGTCTTTTGCCCATTTTTTAGTTTGTCTTTTTATTGTTGAGTTGTATGATATCTTTATATATCATGGATATTAAACCCTTATAAAATATGTGATTGTCAAATATTTTCTCCTATTGATTTGGTTGCCTTTTCACCCTTTTGGCAAAATCCTTTGAAGTGCAAAAGTGTTTGATTTTGAGTAAGTCCAATTTATCTATTTTTTCTTTTGTTGCTTCTGCTTTGGGTGTGAGGCTTAAGGAACTACTGCCTACCACAAGATCTTGAAGATGTGTTCCTTCATTTTCTTCCAGGAGTTTTATGGTTATGGCTTTTATATTTAGGTCCTTAATCCATTTTGAGTTAATTTTTGTATAAGATGTGAGATAGGGGTCCTCTTTCTTTCTTTTGGATATGGACACCCATTTTTCCCAGCATCATTTGTTGAAGGATGTTCTGGTCTAGCTGGAGAGTTTCACAACTTTGTCAAAAATCACTTGACTGTAGGTGTGAAAGTCTATTTATGAGTTCTCAATTCTGTTCCATTGGTCATTATATCTCTCTTTATGTCAGTACCATGCTGGTTTTTTCTTTTTCTTTTCTTTTTTTTTAGATATATTAATATATTTTTGACATAAAACTTGGAGTTTTAAGAATTGAATGCTATTATAGAATCATAATTCTTTCCATATCATGTACATATTTAATGACTGTATTCTAAGACTTACTTCTATAAAAGGAAACTCAATAGATTTCATGGCTATTCTGACAATAAAATAATTTATTCATGTATATATGAATTAATTTTAAAAGTCATCAAATATATTAAGCAATGCAGCTCTAATTAAAATTTTATATTGAATAATTCTTGATTGAATTTATATTTTATATTATATACTAATAATCATACTGAAAATTCTATCCAGAAGAAAACTTAACATCTAGAGCTTTATAGTCATAGGGAATTTTTAAAAACCGTTTTTTATCATTATTTTGTACATAATTGTGATAGAATAGCCAATAGGAAGCATTTAGGGCTAAAAATACAATACTAGGAAAATAATTCCATAAAGCAAATTGAATAGAAATATAAATCCAAGAGAAAAAAATTCATGATATAAAATTACCTGTTAAAGAATTTGTCCAAAGATTTTGAAAATGATTGATGACGATTTCATCTAACTGTAGTAGACTTTATTCGATATTTGAGCTTTATTTTCAAATATAGTTCCATTTATAAATCCCTAGAAATTTAATTTTAAAATGAAACTTTAAAAATATCAATCTAATTTTAAAGTTTATGCAACCAAAAAACACAAAGGCCACTTAACTAAAAGTATTCAAATCTCCTTATCTTGCTACATATTTTAGCTTTGTAACCTCATTGCCCATCACATACCACCATATAGAAGCTATGCGTGACTTTGCACGGTGTCCTCAAAGGGGCTCATGGATTCCATGTCTTCTGTTTGTAATAGTCCTCCATTCCTTTTTACTATTAGTGAATGAACCTTGTTGATTAAATGAATAAACAAATAAGTGCTTGGTTGCTGTTACTTTTTTCCATTTCATCTGTTTCTATAACTATTCAGTTCTCTGAATATGCAATTTTTAAGAAATAGTTCAGAGCCTGTGGATATATATTTTTTTAAATAATAAAGGTCATCACACTTTATTTAATGTCCCTCTACCCTGAAATGATAAGCTTTATTGGGGATTAGATTAGTCAACCAAAGGAATGCTGATACAAAACCCCAGAACTCTTTTGGCTTTCATAAAGGGCTAGAAGCTTACAGTCACAGGGCCAAAAAGAGTCTAACTCAAGGTATGATAAGAAGTACTTGCTTACCCAAAGTCATTTGCCATATGTTGAGGCAAGATGGCGGGCAATGTCTGTGAGGTTTCAGTCTTCTTTCTTCCTTTTAAGGCTCCATGGTTCCAACTTCTTCAAACTCAGCTATAGGCTGGCATAAGGCTCATCTCTCTCACCAGGGCTAGTTCCTTTCTGGTCTCAGTTGCTCTGCTCTCTTCACAAAGTCAGCTGTAGACTATCGGACTCATCTCTCTTCCCGGGGCCTCTGCCATGTCTAATGTAGCCTTCTCTCTTTCCTCACATATTAGATTCTCTATATATCTACTTTCATGTGAAAGACTGTTTATTTCCCTCGGCGGAGGTTACTCAACCCTGCATGCCCTAATGATGTGGTCAAATCTTAATTTAATAAAGTAAAAGTGAAACCTCAGAATCTAATACAATCTGATTCACCTAGAGGAACAGACCAGTTTACAAACACAATCCAATAGCTATTGTTGGAACTCATAAACAATATCAAACTGCTACAGGGATGATGACTGTCACGTATGCCACTGTAATATCTGCAGCATGGCATATCCTATGTCCTCAGTAATATACTTTGAATCAACAATTGTCCCATTCCTTTTCAGAAGGAGTTTATATCAATCCTGATGGTTTTAGCTCTTTAGGCACCATGTTCTCTAATGCAGTTTCACTTACTTTTGTTGGTCTTTTACTACCATCTTGATTTTGCCATATCTGAATACTCCTATATTATTCTCTAATTAAATAATATTGCTTTTTACATCACCTGTTTTTATTTCTACTTCATTCATTTAGAATGGACATTTTACATTATCACTCCTAATTACTGAACATAAATACTATGAAAGTAAAAAGTGTAATAAAATTTAGGTAAATATCAGCTATGCCTAAGGTCCCTTCTCTCTCTGTTAAAGGGGATGATTACCAACAGTTAGAGAGGTATTAGAGATAGATTACCATCAAATGATTCCTTTCTCCTTGATTCAGTCAGAATGGAAAGAGCACTGAGTTGGCACCCTCTTTCTGTGTGATACTATTTAGCTTAATGGCTTGCCTGGGTTGCCCCTAATATCATCTTGGGTGCTAAAACACCAAGTGGGCTTGTAGAATGCTTAGATCAGTCCTGGCCCATGTCACACATTCAGTAATGGTTAGGCGTTGCTAAAAATGCCCCATGCTTTGGGAAACACTAATGTGAATAAAACTGTTGCCCCTATGGAGTGGGATCAAATATGGTTACTGTCCCTAGAAAATAGTTCATTCAGACTGCTAGTACTTTGTAAGTAAGTAACCACAAATATTTATGACTTCCCAATTGTA